>NC_092707.1:48101285-49359122 GCF_047496885.1 Scyliorhinus torazame | reverse complement strand
CCAACCCCCTCCAGTTCCTCAACTCCCTCAGTGCCATAGCCAGGGGTTCAATTGCCAGTGCGAAGAGCAGGGGAGACAGGGGACACCCCTGCCTCGTCACTCGATGCAACCAAAAGTACGCAGACCCCCTCTTGTTCGTGGCGACACTCGCCATCAGGACCTCGTACAACAGCCTAACCCACCTGAAGAACCCCTCCCCAAACCCGAACCTCTTCAGCACCTCCCACAAGTACCCCCACTCTGCCCTATCGAAGGCCTTCTCAGCGTCCATCGCCACCACTATCTCCGCCTCCCCCTCCCACGCCGGCATCATAATAACGTTCAGGAGCCTCCGCACATTCGCGTTCAACTGCCTCCCCTTCACGAACCCCGTCTGGTCTTCGTGGATAACCTGCGGCACCCAATCCTCAATTTTCGTGGTTAAGAGCTTCGCCAGCACCTTGGCATCTACGTTTAACAATGAAATCGGTCTGTAAGACCCACACTGCAGGGGATCCTTGTCCCGCTTTAGGATCAAGGAGATCAGTGCCCGGGACATCGTCGGGGGCAAAGCCCCCCCCTCCCTTGCCTCATTGAAGGTCCTAACCAGCAACGAGCCCAACAGGTCCACATATTTTTTGTAGAATTCGACCGGGAAACTGTCCGGCCCCGGTGCCTTCACCACCTGCATGCTCCCTATCCCTTTGGCCAGCTCCTCCAGCCCAATTGGGGCCCCTAATCCCGCCACCAGTCCCTCCTCCACTTTTGGGAACCTCAATTGGTCCAGAAAGCGGCCCATCCCTCCCTCCTCCAGTGGGGGCTCGGACCGATACAGTTCCTCATAAAAGTCCCTGAAGACCCCATTGATGCGAACCCCACTCCGCACCACACTCCCTCCCCTATCCTTAACTCCCCCGATCTCCCTAGCTGCGTCCCGTGTCCGAAGCTGATGTGTCAGCATCCGGCTTGCCTTTTCCCCATATTCATAAATCGCACCCTGGGCCTTCCTCCACTGCGCCTCCGCCTTCCTGGTGGTCAACAGGTCGAAATCGGCCTGGAGGCTACGCCTCTCCCTCAACAGTCCCTCCTCCGGCACCTCTGCGTACCTCCTGTCTACCCTCACCATCTTCCGCACTCTCTCTGCTCTCTCCTGTCCTTGTGGGCCCTAATGGAGATCAGCTCTCCCCTAACCACCGCCTTCAGTGCCTCCCAGACCATCCCCACTCGGACCTCCCCGTTATCGTTGGCCTCCAGGTATCTCTCTATGCTTCCTCGGACCCGCTCGCTCACCTCCTCATCCGCCAACAGCCCCACCTCCAGGCACCACAATGGGCGCTGGTCCCTCTCCTCCCCCAGCTCCAGGTCTACCCAATGCGGGGCGTGATCTGAAATGGCTATCGCCGAGTACTCGGTATCCTATGGGCTGGTTTAGCTCACTGTGCTAAATCGCTGGCTTTTAAAGCCGACCAAGGCAGGCCAGCAGCACGGTTCAATTCCCATACAAGCCCCCCCGAACAGGCGCCGGAATGTGGCGACTATGGGCTTTTCACAGTAACTTCATTGAAGCCTACTCGTGACAATAAGCGATTTTCATTTCATTTCATCCTCTACTCTCGGTATCAGCGCCCTGCTCATAACAAAAAAGTCGATCCGGGAATAGGCCTTATCAACGTGTGAGAAGAATGAAAATTCCCTTGCCCCTGGCCTTGCAAATCTCCAAGGGTCCACCCCTCCCATCTGGTCCATAAACCCCCTCAGCACCTCAGCCGCCACCGGCTTCCTACCCATCCTAGACCTGGAGTGATCCAGTGCCGGATTCAGCACCGTGTTGAAGTCTCCCCCCATTATCAGGCCCCCACTTCCAAGTCCGAGATCCGACCCAACATGCGCCGCATAAAACCCGCATCGCCCCAGTTCGAGGCATACACGTTGACCAGCACCACCCTCTCCCCTTGCAGCTTACCACTTACCATTACGTACCTGCCGCCATTGTCTGCCATAATGCTCGACGCCTCGAAGAACACCCGCTTTCCCAACAAGATCGCCACCCCCTGAATTTTGGCATCCAGACCCGAGTGAAACACCTGACCTACCCACCCTTTCCTCAATCTTACCTGGTCTGCCACCTTCAGGTGTGTCTCCTGGAGCATGACCACATCCGCCTTCAGCCCCTTCAGGTGCGCGAACACCCAGGCCCGCTTGACCGGCCCGTTCAGTCCCCTTACATTCCAGGTTATCAGCCGGATCAGGGGGCTACTCAGCCCCCTCCCCCGCCGACTAGCCATAATCCCTCCTCGGCCAGCCACGCGCCCGCACCCCACCCCACCCCCGTCCCAACCCCCTCTACTCACTCCAGCTCCCCCTTGATCATACCAGCAGCAACCCGGTACCCCCTCACCCCCCAGCTAGTACTCCTCCTAGCTGCTTTGCTCCCCCCATTGCACTCCCGCAAGTCAGCTGACTCCTGCTGACCCAGGCCACTCCCGCCTCTCCTTCGACTCCTCCCATTGTGGGACTTCCCATCCCACCAGCAGGCTCTCCGCCTCCCCCTTCCATCCCAAGCGCGGGAAAAACACCGCGCTTCCCTGCCCCGCCCCCGCCCCCTCCAGCCTTCAGGGCGGGATAAAGCCCGCACTTTCCACCTGTCCAGCCCCGCCTCCTCTGGCACAGCCCCTTTTACAGGCCCAGTCTCCTCACCCCTGACTCGGGCCTCCCCCGCGGGGCCCCATCCCCCCTACCGGCCATCCACCCCCTACTTTGTTTACTTGCCCCCCTCCAAGAGCCCACCCGACACACCCAACCAAAACAGTGCCCAACCCACCCTAACACCCACACTGACTCAAAAAGAAACAAGAACAAAGAAACCCCCCCTCAAAATGTAACACTACAACAGCAATCCCCGACCATCCCCACGCCCGACCCCCCATCTCGACCCTCAGTTTGTGTCCAGCTTCTCGGCCTGAACAAAGGCCCACGCCTCCTCCGGGGACTCAAAATAATGGTGCCGTTCCTTGTAGGTGACCCACAGTCGCGCCGGCTGCAGCATGTCAAACTTCACCCCCTTCCTGTGCAGCACCGCCTTCGCCCGGTTGTACCTGGCCCTCTTCTTCGCCACCTCCACGCTCCAGTCCTGGTATATCTGAACCTCCGCGTTCTCCCACCTGCTGCTCCTCTCTTTCTTGGCCCACCTGAGTACGCACTCCTAATCAGCGAACCGATGAAACGCACCAGCACCGCCCGCGGCGGCTCGTTAGCCTTGGGCCTCCTGGCCAGCACTCTGTGGGCCCCTTCCAGCTCCAGGGGCCCCTGGAAGGACCCCGCTCCCATCAGGGAGTTTAACATGGTGACCACATAGGCCCCCACGTCCGACCCTTCCAGCCCCTCCTTGAGGCCCAGGATCCGCAGATTCTTCCGCCTCGACCGATTCTCCATCTCCTCGAACCATTCCTGCCATTTCTTGTGGAGCGTCTTGTGCACCTTCACCTTTACCGCCAGGCCCAAGATCCCGTCCTCGTTATCGGAGATCTTTTGTCGGACCTCGCGGATCGCCACCCCCTGGGCCGTCTGGGTCTCCAGCAGCTTATCGATAGAAGCCTTCATCGGCTCCAGCAGGTCTGCTTTGAGCTCCCTGAAGCAGCGCTGGATAACCACCTGCTGCTCCTGCGCCCACTGCATCCACGCTGCCTGGTCCCCGCCTGCCGCCATCTTGCTCTTCTTCCCTCGCACTTTCTTTGGGTTCACTACCACTTTTTTAGTCGCCCCGCTCCTGGTCCAAGCCATACACTGTCGGGGGAATGTTGCAGTCTTCTTCCCACACCGGGAAATGTTGAAAATATTCCGTTGGGGGCCCTGAAAGGAGCCCAAAAGTCCGCTCAAAGTGGGAGCTGCCGAACAAGCGACTTAGCTCTGCATAGCCGCAACCGGAAGCCCCAACTGTACACAGTTATAAACAACTACGAAACAGAACACCCGGAGGCCTTGTTCATCGTGGCCGGGGACTTCAACAAGGCCAAACCCAAGAGTGTACTGCCAGAATTCCACCAGTATGTTGCCTGGTATGGAGGGAATATCTTATGAGGAAAGGCTGAGGGACTTAAGCTGTTTTCGTTAGAGAGAAGAAGGTTAAGAGGTGACTTAATTCAGGCATACAAGATGATCAGAGGATTGGATAGGGTGGACAGTGAAAGCCTTTTTCCTCGGATGGTGATGTCTAGCACGAGGGACATAGCTTTAAATTGAGGGGAGATAGATATAGGACAGATGTCAGAGGTAGGTTCTTTACTCAGAGAGTAGTAAGGGCGTGGAATGCCCTGCCTGCAACAGTAGTGGACTCGCCAACACTAAGGGCATTCAAATGGTCATTGGATAGACATATGGATGATAAGGGAATAGTGTAAATGGGCTTTAGAGTGGTTTCACAGGTCGGCACAACATCGAGGGCCGAAGGGCCTGTACTGCGCTGTAATGTTCTATGTTCTATGTTCTAGCGCACCTCCTGTCCCACCAGGGCGGACAAAACTCTTGACCACTGCTACTCAAAAATCAAGGGCGCCTACCGTTCCATCCCCCGACCGCACTTTGGGAAATCAGACTATAAGACGGTGCTCCTTCTCCCGGCATACAAGCAGAAACTCAAGCGGGAAAATCCAGCTAAGAAGGTCGTACAATGCTGGTCTGAGGAAACAGAAGAGCTCCTACGTGACTGCTTGGAGACAGTGGATTGGTTCATATTTAAGAACTCAGCGACCAACTTAAATGAGTATGCCACCACCGTCACAGACTTCAACTAAATGTGTGGATGACTGCGTGCCAAAGAAAGCAGTACAAACATTCGCCAACCGGAAACCATGGCTCAATCACAAGATTCACTACTTACTGAAGGACAGATCTGAGGCGTTCAAGTCAGGCGACCCTGACCTATACAAGAAATCCAGGTAAGACCTCCGCAAAGCCATCTGAGACGCCAAGAGAGAATATCAAACCAAGTTAGAGTCACAGACAAGTGTTACAGACTCTAGGCGGTTGTGGCAAGGCCTAAACAACATAACAGGCTACAAAGCGATGCCGAGCAGTATCTCCAGCAGCAGCGCACCCTTCCCCGATGGACTCAATGCATTCTATGCTTGGTTCAAGCAGGAAACCAACGATCCTCTGTCAAGTGCCCCGCAGCCCATAACACACCCATGCCCACCATCACAGCTTCTGAAGTCAGATCGGCGTTCCTGAAAGTGAACCCTCGGAAGGCGACGGGTCTGGATGGGATCCCAGGTAGTGCATGTGGTGAACCACTGTAATAGGAGATATAAGGTAGGACCTGCACTACAGGTTCGCCGGTAGCTCCTGCCGACTGGCTCCGCCCACAGAGAACTGTATAAATATCCATGACCTCCAGTACCCTGCCATTTCGCCAGCTGCAGCAGGAGGCCACGCATCTGACTGTAATAAAGCCACTGTTGTACCCAACTTTAGTCTTTGTGCAATTGATCGTGCATCAGTGCACTAAGAGCCTGTGTGGACCAGCTGGCAGATATGTTCATGGACATCTTTAACCTGTCCCTACTCCGCTCCAAGGTCCCTACCTGCTTCAAGAAGACCACCATCTTCTGGTGCCAAAGAAAACCAGGCAACGTGCCTTAATGATTACCGTCCGGTGGCCCTGACTTCAGTCGTAATGAAGTACTTCGAGAGGTTGGCCATGAAGCGTATCACCTCCATATTCCCAGAACGCCTTGATCCACTGCAATTCGCATATCGCTGCAACCGGTCTACAGCAGACGTCATCTCCTTGGCCCTACACTTTGGTTCCAACTCCATCTACAAGTTTGCTTACGATACGACCATAGTGGGCCGGATTTCGAATAACGACGAGTCAGAATACAGGAGGGAGATAGAGAACCTAGTGGAGTGGTACAGCGACACCAATCTATCCCTCAATGCCAGCAAAACTAAAGAGCTGGTCACTGACTTTAGAAAGCAAAGTACTGAACACGCCCCTGTCAGCATCAACGGGGCCAAGGTGGAGGTGGTTAGCAGTTTCAAATTCCTAGGGGTACACATCTCCAAAATCTGACCTAGTCCACCCACGTCGATGCTACTGTAGCCATCTGGGATGGCCACGTCCCGATTACAAATTGGACACTTGCAAAGAATGCAGTTAAAATATGCACCCCATTTTGGCTCGTTACGTTCAAAATTCTTTTGTTTGGTTTTGGCAACCCTTAGGTTGCTTCCCTCTGCTATTTACATCCTCAAACACTGGTATGGTAAATCACACAGGCTGCGAGATGGCTCGCAGTACGGCAGTATTTTCTTCGATGTCTAGTCCAAATATTTGGTTTAAAAAAAAATGAGGGAGTCAGAGATGGTGACCAATTATAAAGGGAAATTGGCAATAAAGGACAGACAGACAGACATACGAGATCTTCCGCAAGATAATAACAGAAATTATGCTTGTGTTCACAAACTCCGGAGCCCCATTTTCGGATTTCATCAGACCCCCGAACCCACTGGGACGGATTAAAGAGCATCCATTTGTTTAATGTATTCTATGGAATAAAGAGATGTAAACCTCTGTGTCTGACTGCCAGGCCAGAGACTACTATTTTTGTACAGTTTAAGATGTATAGATTATTTTTGGATTGTTTGTATTTTTGGATTGTTTGGAGGAGGATAGTTTATTAAGAATAGTTAGCGGTTCCAGTTTTTTTATTTTTCTGTAATGCATGTATTAATGTCATAGCGCCCCATAGAGTTTTATGATAATGAATGTATTTAAAATGGTTTAGGTAAAATTGTGTTGCATAGGATAGGACAGTGTAGAGCCTAAGTATGGGTGCCCCGGCTGGTCAGAGGATGAAGACGACATAGTAATGTGATCCTTCACGCTTCGCGTTGAGGATCACAAGGAGGGAGTGTAGCCATCTGGGATGGCCACATCCCGATTACAAAATGGACACTTGCAAAGAATGCAGGGAAAATTGGACAATGCTAAGAAACAAGCAGGTGCAAGCCCTGTCTGTTGATTAGAACCTTAAGCTCTCAGACAGGACAGAAACTACCAAACAATCTACATACTAATGAGCCATCTCCGGGGACAAAAGGGAAACATTTAGATACACAATGTTAAGGCAGACTCCCCGGCGCCAGAAGAAGCTAAGACAAAGCAGGCTGACAGTCACCAGGACACGCCCAGCGATCAGGGAACCATCCCTCTATTGGAGGAAAATCGATACAGATGATTGGGAAGACCCAATTAGTTGAGGCCAAGTTCAAGGCCCGCCCAAAAGAGCGCGAAGCCCTTTTCAGTATAAAAGGTATCCCCCAAGGGAGAATCTTCCTCCTTTGGCTTTGGCTCTCACCGAAGAGAGAGACCAGCCTAGCAGCTGCACCAGACCAAGTAAGTCCCAAGTCAATGCACGCTACAAGATAGACGCTCCTAGTTGCTACCCTGTAAACAGCTCAACCCAGCAGCCTCACAACTGAGCAACGGCCATTGTTCCTCTGACTGAGTGGGCACCCAAAGCTAAGTAATAGTGGTAGTTTAGTTTGTAGAGTTTATGCATGAGATTTGACTGTGTGTAAATAAATGAGCATTGCTTTTGAACTTACTAACTGGTGTATCAAGTCATTGATCAGTATTCGGTTCTGAACCTTGTGGCGGTGTCGAAAGATACCTGGCGTCTCTTGAGCAAACGTAATTAAACAGAGCCAAATTAAGAGCCAACCAAAAGTTAGCAACACTACCATCAAGAAAGCACAACACCGCCTGTACTTCCTCCGGAAACTAAGGAACTTTGGCATGTCCACGTTAACTCTTACCAATTTTTACAGATGCACCATAGAAAGCATCCTATCTGGCTGCATCACAGCCTGGTATGGCAACTGCTCGGCCCAGGACTGCAAAAAACTTCAGAGAGTCGTGAACACCGCCCAGTCCATCACACAAATCCGCCTCCCATCCATTGACTCCATCTACACCTCCCGCTGCCTGGGGAAAGCATGGCATAACCAAAGACCCCTCTCACCCGACTTACTCACTCTTCCAACTTCTTCCATCGGGCAGGAGATACAAAAGTCTGAGAACACGCACGAACAGACTCAAAAACAGCTTCTGCCCCGCTGTTAACAGACTCATAAACAACCCTCTTATGAACTGACCTCATTAACACTACACCCCTGTATGCTTCACCCAATGCTGGTGTTATCTAGTTACATTGTGTACCTTGTGTTTCCCTATTATGTATTTTCTTTTATTTCCTTTTCTTTTCATGTACTTAATGATCTGTTGAGCTGCTCGCAGAAAAATACTTTTCACTGTACTTTGTTTCACGTGACAATAAACAAAATCTAAATCCAACCCAGTCCAATCTGTGCTGGGGCAGATAAATTGGTGAGGAAGGCTGGAAAGGATCAGAAGTTGAGGATTAGAGCATGCTGGCTCCTTAAAAAACATGTCCCCCACTACCGCCAAATCTGTCCAATCTGCATTACAATATTGCAACCAGGATTTTTTAAAATGCAAGTTTGCTCAGTGACAGAGTAGTGTTTGTCCTCAATAACCTATTGCTGTCACACATAACATTAAAATAATAGATGAAACAAGTTCCTGTTCTCTCTGTCAGTTGTGAGTGAATGCTATTAAGTAGCATAAAGCTGTTCATAGTTCTACATTTAAGTGATGTTAAGTTTGTAATCAACTCAGCTTGGCTGCTTGTAGAGTATGTTGTAGTAATATTCAGCACAAAAGTGGAAATATGACCCATTTCACATCACTGACATCACTCACCTTAAAGCACCTGACAATTCGTGCCTTCTCTCAATGTTGCAATGCAAGGAGCTCGAGTTAACATTCTCCACATTTTTATTAGGACACATTTTATTAAATACCGAGACTAGATTTGTTCGGCCAATATGGATTAATTTGAAATAGTCATTCCTTGTTATTGAAAAAATATTACATTCTAACTTTACAAAGACAAGTTAGTTATTAAGTTAATTAAAAGTAGCATTATGCTAACTGGCCGGATTTACAATCAGTTTAGAAAAATTGTAAAATGTATTTTTAGCTTTCATTCAAATACCCCATAGTTGGCTATTACAAAGACAAAGAACCAAGTCACTAAATTTTGTACTTGGCTTTCAAAATGCGGTTGTTCATCTTACTTAAAGGAATTGGGGTCCAATTATTCCTCCCCCCCGGTGTAAAGAGCTGGAGAGTAGGAAATGAAAGATCACTATACTTCAATAGTGATACTATGTTAGCAGTTCCACACAATGACCTCAGTGAATTGTATGTATTTCAATATAATGGGTCAATTATCAGAGTAAGTGGAAGAGCATATTTCATCTCTTGTACTGACCAGAACACAATGACTACATTTGCACAAGAGTAGTTCCACAAAGTAACTAAAGTTAAATTGATGACGCCATTATATCAGTGTCCAGTTACTGCTCCACTGTAGTTTAATGGATCATATGAAATAATGGAGAGGTTGCACGTCAGAAAATTTGATTATCGCACATTAGAAGCAAACATTGTTAAATTCAAAAGTCAGTGCAGAAAAAAACACCCAGTTGTTCAGTTTCCTGTGATATCATCCAGCAGTTTGTTTTACTCAAGTTATTCTAAGCTAATGATTAATACGCAAGTTTTGAAAAGGGGGAAGCTTTAAAAGACGTCTATCACTTAACCAGGCATTGACATTTAGTCAATCTTCACATAAGAATCCATATTTACATATTGATCCAATGAATGGATTTGTGTAGGATTGGTAAAATAATTAATAACCACCCTGCAGATTAGAATTGCAAATTACAGATCAGTCTTACAACATGTGATAAAGCATGCATATGCACTCTACGCTTTTTACTATAACTTCCATTAAAAAGTGTAAAATAACTTAATCTTCAATTATAGAAGTTTTTGCAATTAACGTATTTGACATATGCCAGTTGGTTAAAATATACTTTAATTATTTCAAACACATGTGAATAAAATAGAACGTTTTCTAATACAGAAGCAAAAGGTCATTGAAGAAAAATACTAAATATTGAGTCCAGCGTGGGTGGTGGAGAACTATATCCAGAAAGTTGTGTTTTAAAAGTACAGAAAATATTACAAATTCAGGCGGTCCGGTGCCTTGATCTGTCGTTGAGAGCGCTGCAGTGCTGGTGGCGATTCAGGCGTCGGCTTGGTCTTCGGTGACTCCGGGAGCGTGTTGAAATCCTCTTCATCCCCTGGTGGGAGCAAGGGGAGGACGGATTGTCCCGGAGCGGGGGCTGCGGCGGGTCGGAGGGCAGGTGTGTGTGGAACCAGCTGGTACCAGGTCCCTGAGGGAGACTGTGTCTTGGTGGCTGTCAGGGTACGCTATATAGGCATACTGCGGGTTAGCGTGAAGTAGCTGTACACTCTCGACCAACGGGTCCGCCTTGTAGAGCCGAACGTGTTTACGGAGAACGGGTCCTGGAGCTGCCAGCCATGTCGGGAGCGAAACCCCGGAGGTGGACTTCCTACGGAAGGCAAAGAGACGTTCATGGGGGGTTTCATTAGTTGCGGTGCACAGGAGCGACCGAATGGAGTGAAATGCGTCGGGGAGGACCTCCTGCCAGCAGGAGGCCAGGAGATTTCTGGACCGTAGGGCCAGCTGGACGGCCCTCCAGACCGTCCCATTCTCCCCCTCCACCTGCCCGTTTCCCCTGGGGTTGTAGCTGGTCAATCTGCTCGAGGCGATGCCCTGTTGAGCAGGTACTGGCGCAGCTCATCGCTCATGAATGAGCATCCCCGGTCGCTGTGGACGTAGGCGGGGAAGCCGAACAGAGTGAAGATGGTGTTGAGGGCTTTGATAACGGTGGCAGACGACATATCGCGGAATGGGACGGCGAAGGGGAATCGGGAATACTCGTTGACCACATTAGGAAAGTACGTGTTGCGGTCGGTGGAGGGGAGGGGTCCTTTGAAGTCCACGCTGAGGCGTTCAAAGGGGCGGGAGGCCTTCACCAGGCGCGCGTGGTCTGGCCGGTAGAAGTGCGGTTTACACTCCGTGCAGACCTGGCAGTCTCTGGTGATCGCCCCAACTGCCTCGATGGAGTAGGGCAGGTTGCGGGCCTTGATGAAATGGTAAAAACGTGTGACCCCTGGGTGACAGAGGTTGTTGTGCAGGGTCTGGAGTCGGTCCACTTGTGCGCTGGCACATGTACTTCGGGATAGGGCATCGGGGGCTCGTTGAGCTTACCGGGGCGATACAAAATCTCATAATTGTAGGTGGAGAGCTCGATCCTCCACCTCAAGATTTTATCGTTCTTGATCTTGCCCCGCTGTGTGTTATTAAACATGAAGGCAACCGACCGTTAGTCAGTGAGGAGAGTGAATCTCCTGCCGGCCAGGTAATGCCTCCAATGCCGCACAGCTTCAACGATAGCTTGGGCCTCTTTTTCGATGGAGGAGTGCTGAATTTCGGAGGCATGGAGGGCACAGGAAAAGAATGCCACGGGCCTGCCTGCCTGGTTGAGGGTGGCGGCCAGTGTTTTGTTATGCTCTTGACGTAGCTGCTTCCTTGATGTGCACTCTGACAAAGGAAGGTTCAGACTTGGAGGTAGCTTTAGCATGTTTATTAAATTATTAACAATTCTCCTACTTGGATTCAACGCTACTGTTAATCCTGCTATAGCTACTCAGACTGACGAACCAGTCTGCTACAATCCACGTGGTGGGAGTGATGTTCAATCAGCCCTGTGTCTGTACTCACTGAGAGTCTCCACTGGAAAGTGACTGAGAATGTGTGATGTGTCCTTTTATATGGGTTGGTGTAATGCCCTCCTGTGGTAATGTCACCTCTGTGTGTATTGTGACTGCCCATTGGTTGTGTCCTATCTTACTGACCTATTGGTTGGCTGTGGAGGGGGGGGGGATGTGATCGGGGTCGGGCCCCAGAACTCCGTTCTGGACCACACAGCCGAGGATGGCTAAGCGGTTCGTGCTGAACATGCACTTCTCCTTGTTATACCTGAGGTTGAGGAGAGTGGCGGTCTGGAGAAATTTGGCAAGGTTTGCGTCATGGTCCTGCTGATCGTGGCCGCAGATGGTGACATTGTCCAAGTATGCAAAAGTGGCCCGCAGCCCGTACCGGTCAACCATTTGGTCCATCTCCCATTGGAAGACCGAGACCCCGTTGGTGACGCCGAAGGGAACCCTAAGAAAGTGGTAATGGCGGCCGTCTGCCTCGAAGGCAGTGTATGGGCGGTCCGCCTTGCGGATGGGGAGCTGATGGTAGGCAGATTTCAGGTCTACTGTCGAGAAGTCCCGGTACTGTGCAATCTGATTGACCATATCAGATATGCGTGGGAGGGGGTACGCATGCAGTACTGTCGAGCTGCGTGTACCGATTGATGGTCTGACTGTAGTCAACGACCATCCTGTTTTTCTCCCGTTTTGACCACTACCACCACTTGGGCTCTCCAGGGGCTGTTGCTGGCCTCGATGATGCCTTCCCGAAGCAGCCGCTGGACTTCAGACCTGATGAAGGTCCTGTCTGGGCGCTGTACCATCTGCTCCTGGTGGCGACGGGTTTGCAATCCGGGGTTAGGTCTGCAAAAAGGGAAGGTGGGTCGACCTTAAGGATCGCGAGGCTGCACTCAGGGGTGGTAGGGGCCCGCCGAATTTCAGGGTTAGGCTCTGGAGGTTGCACTAGAATCCAGGCCGAGTAGCAAGGCAGCGCAGAGGTTGGGGAGGACGTAGAGGCCGAAGCTGCTGAACTCCACACCCTGTACAGCGAGAGTGGCGATGCAGTATCCGCGGATCGCCATGGAGTGAGACCCGGAGGCCAGGGAGATTCTCTGGTTAGCGGGGTGTACCGCGAGGGAGCAGCGCCTTACCGTATCGGGGTGAATGAAGCTCTCAGTGCTCCCGGAGTCCAGCAGGCAGGAGATCTTGTGCCCGTTGACCTTCACTTTAGTTGAAGCAGTCGCGAGGTTGTGTGGTCAAGACTGGTCAATCATGACCGAGGCGAGACGCGGCTGGTTGTTGGTGGTTGCAGGCGATGAGCGGCGGGATGAGGTGCCCAATGGTCATGGGTCCTGAGTCAAGTAACATGGCGACGCCCACGGGACGCACGTGTCGTGGGGAAAGCAAGATGGCGGCGCCCGTTGGTCCTGGGAGGAACAAGATGGCGGCACCTACGGGCTGTACGTGTTGTGAGTAAAGCAAGATAGCGGTATCCACTGGCCGCACGTGGTCCTAGGAGGGGAAGATGGTGGCACCCACTGGCTGCACATGGTGGGTGCCGGGACAATAGCGGCGATTGAGCGGGCCTGGCACGCTGCAGCGAAATGTCCCTTCTTGCCACAGGCCTTGCAGAGGGCGCTCCGCGCCGGGCAATGCTGTTGGGGGTGTTTTGACTGCCCACAGAAGTAGCATTTGGGCCCCCCCGGGGTTGGTTGGCTGCCACGCGGCACAGGCGTGGAATTGGCGGAGGGCGGTCGCTGATGGGGTCTACGATGGGGCGGCCGTCTGCAGAGCCCACGATGCACGTGGGGGGGGGGGGGGGGGGCGTGGTCGGGGGCATAGGCCTGAATGTTGCGTGATGCGACCAGAAGTGCAAGCGCAAGCTTTTTGGTCGCCGGGCGGTCAAGCGTGGCCCCCTCTAAGAGGCGCTGGCAGATGTAGTCAGACCCTATGCCCATAACAAATGCGTCTCTCATTAGCAAATTCGAGTGTTCTGTGGGCGAAACGGCCTGACAGTCACAGTCTCTAACTAGGGGGAGCAGGGCGCGCCATAAATCTTCCACCGACTCACCGGGAAGTTGACGCCGCGTGGAGCGGAGGTGCCTGGCATAGAGTGTGTTAATCCGCTGGCGTAGTTTTCCTTCAGTAGCGCCATGGCCACTGCGTAGGTCGGCGCATCCTGGACAAGTGGAAAGACGTTGGAGCTCAGCCGCGTGTAAAGGATCTGGAGCTTCTGTGCTTCTGGAATTTTGTCTGGCGCAGACCCGATGTACGCTTAAAAACAGGCTAGCCAATGTTCAAAGTCCTTTTCGGCGTTGTCTGCTTGCGGATGCAGCTGCAGGCGATCCGGCTTGATGCGGAGGTCCATCTTCTGAAAAACTCAGTGCAATAAATTGATGCACGATCAATTACACAAAGACGAGAGTAGGATGTAATTGAGGCTTTATTACACTGAGATGTGTGGCCTCCTACAGCCGCTGACGAAATGGCTGCTGTACTGGGAGCACACATATTTGTACTCTGCCTACTGGGCGGAGCCAGCAGGCAGGGATCTACCCTGTACCTGTAGTACAGGGGCCTTACTGTAAAGCACCTATATCAACACCCTATCTATACAATATATACATCAGTGGTGACTACCACAAGGTGCCTTTTGCACAAGTTAAGGCGGGGTGTGTTGGGAGAGGGATGGGGAATGTTGGAGGAGGCCTTCGAGCAGGAGTTGCCAATGCTTGTGAATGGGAGTACAGTGGAGGGAAGGGCGTGTGGGGAGGCTGTGACGGTTGGTCAGCGAGGGAGGGGTGGGAGGAATGCGACATGGCAGGTATGGAGGATGAGTGTGGTCATGGGCAGGGACCATCTTGGATGGGCCCGGTTTAGAGTGAGAATGGCAAGGCAGAGCCTAAAGGATGGTGGCCACTGGTGGGGGTGGAGGCGTAAGTCTCTGGTGGGAATTGTGATATGGAATGTCTGCAGGGTGAATGGGCCGGTCAAGAGGTCCCAGGTGTTTGCACACCTTAAGAGCTTGATTTTCTTGCAGGAGGCGCATCTCCGGGTGAAAGATCAGACAAGGCTGAGGAAGGGATGGGTGGGACAAGTGTTTAACTTGGGGTTTGATTCGAGGTCAAGGAGGGTGGCCATTTCATTGAGCAAGAAAATGGGGTTTACGGGGGCAAAGGAGGTGTGGGACCCGGGGGATAGAGAAGAGGAGGTATGTGATAGTGCGTGAGGTGTTAGAGAGAATGCTGGCGGTGTTGGTAAATCTGCTTGTGCCTAATTGCGTCGATGTTAGTTTTGTAAAGAGGTTACTGGGAGCAATTCCGGACCTGGACTCTCACCAGTTGATCATGGGGGTGGGGGGATTTTAATTGTGTAATGAAGCCATGATTGGATAGGCTGAGTCCTAAGACGATGGGAAGGTCAAGAATGACGAAAGAGCTGGAAGGGTTCATGGAAAGGATGGGGATGGTGGATCCGTGGAGGTTCGGGAACTTGGGAGGAGGGGAGCATTCCTTCTTCTCACATGTGTATAGGGTGTATTCCAGGATCGATTTTGTTCGTGGTGAGCCGGGCGGTGCTGTTGGGGGCGGTAGGAGCGGAATATGCAGGAATTGTGATCTCAGACCATGCGCTGTACTGGTGAGATGTGAGGCTTTGTTTGGGACAGGTGTAGAAATCGGGGTGGAGGTTGAATTCGGGACTTTTGTCTGATAAGGAATTTTGTGGGAAGATGAGGCTTGCGAATAAGAACTATGTGGAGCTCAACCAGAATGGTGAGATGTCGGTAGCTATGTTTTGGGAGGCCTTGAAGGTGATGGTTTGAGGGGAAATGATTTCATTCAAGGGCCATAGGGATAGGATGAAGAGGGAGGAGCACCTGGGGTTATTGGACAAGGTAGTTGTGGGGGACAGGAGATACTTGGCGGCCCCCACGGAGGAGCTGTTGCAGAGAGGAAGTTGTTACAGGGGCAGTTTGACCGGTTGACTATGGGTAAAGCAGTGGGGCAGCTGCGGAGGGCAATGGGGGTGCAGTCGGAGTATGGAGATAAGGTGAGTCGTATGTTGACCCACCAGGTGCAAGATCAGGCAGCATCCAGGCAAATTTTGCAGGGGAGGGTGGAGATGGGAGAGGTGGTGTCAGAGCTGGAGAGGATAAATGAGGTTTTTACGGCTTTCGACGAATGGTTGTATCGGGCTGAGCTATGGGGGAGGCGGAGCATATGGGGCAGTTTTGACAAAGAGTCATTGGACTCAAAACTTTAGCTCTTTCTCTCCCGACAGATGCTGCTAGATCTGCTGAGATTTTCCAGCATTTCCTTTTTGGTTTCAGATTCCAGCATCTGCAGTAATTTGCTTTTAGTTATTGGGGCAGTTTCTGGATGGGTTGGAGTTCTTGGAGGGGAAGAGGCAGGCATTACAAGAGCCGTTGGGGTGAAGGGAGGTGATGAATTTGTAGGATGCAGTCGGGTAGGGACCAGGGCCGGACTACTTTCCGGCGGAGTTTCGCAAGCAGTTTGTGACAGAGCTGGCACCGGAATTTAGTAAGGTGGTGGAAAAGGAGAGTTGCTGGCTACGTTAGCACAGATGTCCATTTTGTTAATTCCGATAAAGAAGAAGGACCCACTGGAGTGTGGGTCCTACAGACCCATTTCATTGCTAAATATGGATGTAAAAGTCTTGGCGAAGGTGTTGGCGTGTAGGTTGAAGGGGTGCGTCCCGGAGGTGGTTTCTGAGACCACGGGTTTTGTGAAAGGGGGGCAACTTTCTAGTAACATTAGGAGGTTGCTGAATGTAATTATGACCCCGTCAGGGGGCTGGGAGACATAGGTGATTGTGGCCATGGATGGGAGAAGGCATTTGACCAGGTAGAGTTAGGCCATAAGACAAAGCAGAATTAGGCCATTTGGCCCATCAAGTCTGCTCCGCCATTCAATCGTGGCTGATATTTTTCTCATCCCCATTCTCCTGCATTCCCCCCATGAACCCTGATCCCCTTATTAATCAAGAACCTATCACTATCTAAAAAAATTTAGAGTACCCAATTCTTTTTTTTCCAATTAAGGGGAAATTTAGCATGGCGAATCCACCTACCCTGCACATCTTTGGGTTGTGTGGGTGAGACCCATGCAGACACGGGGAGAATGTGCAAACTCCACAAGGGCAGTGACCCGGGTCCTCAGTGTCTTGAGGCAGCAGTGCTAACTACCGCTACCCATCTCGGTCTTAAAGACACTCAGTGATTTGGCCTCCACAGCCTTCTGCGGCAATGAGTTCCAGATTCACTACTCTGGCTGAAGAAATTCCTCATCTCAGTTTTAAAGAGTCGTCCCTTCAGTCTGAGGCTGTGGCCTCGGGTTCTCGTTTTTTTCCTACTAGTGGAAACATCCTCTCCATGTCCACTCTATCTAGGCCTCTCAGTATCCTGTAAGTTTCAATAAGATCCCCCCCTTATCCTTCTGAACTCCAAGTACAGACCCAGACTCCTCAAATGACAAGCTCTTCATTTCAGGGATTATTCTTGTGAACCTCCTCTGGACCCTTTCCAAGGCCAGCACATCCTTTCCTTCCTCAGATACAAGGTCCAAAATGCTCAGAGTACTTCAAATGGGGTCTGACCAGCGCCTTATACAGCCGCAGATGTTAATCCCTGCTCTTATATTCTAGTCTTCTCGACATGAATGCTAACATTGCATTTGCCTTCCTAACTGCCAACTGAACCTGCATGTTAACCTTAGGAGTCCTAATTCAACATTCTCTTAAGTCCGTTTGTGCTTCTGATTTCCGAAGCAGTTTCCCATTTAGAAAATAGTCTGTGCCTCCAGTCTTCCAACCAAAGTGCATAATCTCACACTTTTCCACATTGTATCCCATCTGCCACTTCTTTGCCCGCTCTCCTAGCCTGTCCAAGTCCTGCTGCAGCTCCCCGCTTCCTCAGTACTACTGCATATCTTTGTATCATCTGCAAACTTAGCAACAGTGCCCTCAGTTCCTTCTTCCAGATCGTTAATGTATATTGTAAAAAGTTGTGGTCCTAACACCGACCCGAGGCACATCACTAGTCACTGGCTGCCATCCTGAAAAAGACCCCTTTTTATCCCCATTCTCTGCCTTCTGCCAGTCAGCCAATCCTCTATTCATGCCAGAATCTTATCCGTAACACCATGGGTAAGAGTCTCCTATACGGCTCCTTGTGAAAGGCCTTCTGGAAACCTAAATAGATCACGTCCACTGGTTCTCCTTTATCTAACTTCCTTCTTACCTCCTCAAAGAACTCTTAACAGATTTGTCATGCATGACCTGCCCTTGGCGAAGCCCTGCTGACTCAGTCCTATTTTATCATGCACTTCCAAGTTGAAGTTCCAGTTTGATGTTCGGGAAGGTTTGGGTTTAGATTGAAATTTGTGGCATGGGTTTGATTGTTTTAAAAAAATTATCTAGAATTTACAGTGCAGAAGGAGGCCATTCGGCCCATCGAGTCTGCACCAGCCCTTACAAAGAGCACTCTACACAAGCCCACGTATCTACCCTATCCCCGTAACCCCCACTTAAACCTTTTTTGGACACTAAGGGCAATTTTGCATGGCCAATCCACCTAACTTGCACATCTTTGGACTGTGGGAGGAAACCAGAGAAAACCCACAGACATGGGGAGAACGCGCAGACTCTGCACAATGACCCAGTCGGGAATCGAACCTGGGACCCTGGAGCTGTGAAGCAATTGTACTAACCACTATGCTACCGTGCTGCCCTTGTATGCCCCCCTCATGGCTAGTGTTCAACCAATGAGACGGGTTTCGGGTATTTGGGGTTGAATAGTGCGACAAGGCGGTGTGCCCACAGTCAACATTATTATTTGCGTTGCCGATCGAGCCCTTGTCAAGTGCCCTTCAGGCGTTGGCTGAGTAGCGAGGGATTGTGAGGGTGGTTAGGGAGCACTGGATACCACTGTACGTGGATGACCTGTTGATGTTTGTATCAGACCCATTGGAAAGTATGGGCAGAATTATGGGATTGTTGGAGAGATTCGGAACTTTTCTGGCTATAAGTTGAACGTAGTGAAGAGTGGGGTGTTCCCGGTGAGTGGGGGGGGGGGGGGGGGGGGGTGGTACCATTTAAGGTGGCAAGGGTGTGGTTTAGGTATCTGGGGATTCAGATAACACGAGTGAGCCACAATGCAAAGTGGAACTGGATAGGGCTAGTGAAAGAGGTTAAGGTGGGATACGTTGCACTTGGCATTGGCTGGGAGGGTGCAGGTGCAATAAACGAACGTGCTGCCAATGTTCCGGTTTGTTTTTCAGTCCCTCACGATTTTTCTCCCCAATGCCTTTTTCCAGACGGTGGAGGTATTGATCTCGGAATTTGTGTGGGCAGGGAAGGTACCGAGGGTGAAGACGGCCTCTGTTAGAGGCAACTGGTGTTGACTGGAGGGGGGGGGGTTGATGGGATATAGATGGGTTGTATCGGCGGTGGATGGAGGAGGGGTTGGAGCGGGTCAGGGATATGTTCTCGGAGGGGGAATTTGCTGGATTGGATGAGCTGTGGAGAGGTTTGAGTTGCATAGGGTGAGAGTTTAGGTACTGGCAGGGGCGGAACTTTGCGCGAAAGGTGAGGCGATGTTCCAACTACCGGAGTACACACTGCTGGAGAAATTGCTGCTCTCAGATGAGGTGGGGGAGGGCAGGATCGGGACATATATGGATGGCTGGAGAGCAGGGCAAGGGGCTGGTGGAAAAGATTAAGCGGAAATGGGGGGGGGGGGTAGTGTGGGAAGAAGCTAGGATGGGGGCTCTGGTGTGAAGCGATGCAGTGAGTGAGCTCAACGTCCTCCTGTGCTAGAATGAGCATGATTCAGTTTAAAGTGGTGCACAGAGTACACTCATATGAGGGAGTTCTTCCCGGGGTTAAAGGATTGATGTGATAAGTGAGAACGGGGGCCTGCGAATCATGTTCACGTTTGGGGTTGCGAGAAGTTGGAGAGCTTCTGGGAGGCAGCATTTGGGACCTTATCGAGGATAATGAGGGCCGAGGATAAGCCGAACCCCAAGTGGCAATCTTTGGGGTTTTGGAGGTACCGGAGCTGTTGGAGGGAAAGGGGGCCGATGTTGTGGCCTTTGCCTCTGATTACCCGGCGATGGATCCTTTTGAATTGGAGGTCAGATACACCACTGTGGGTTGCTGCTTGGCTGGGAGACCTGAATGAGTTTCTCCGGTTGGAAAATATTAAGTTAGCCTTAAGGAAATCAGAAGAGGAGTACAGTGGAGGCTGTTCATGGTGATATTTGAGGAGCTGTTCATCGCAGAGTGTGTGTGTGGGGGGGGGGGGGGGGGGGGGGGAAAGGGATTAAAAGGGGGAAAATGTAAACGGTTAACTCTGTTTTGTTCACATTCTCGATATGTCTGCATGGGTTTCACCCCCACAACCCAACGATGTTCAGGTTAGGTGGATTGGCCACGCTAAATTGCCCCTTAATTGGAATAAAATAATTGGGTACTCTAAATTTAAAAAAAAAAAAATTTTGTTGGAATGTGGTTTTGCTGTTGTTTACGTTTGGATTAAAATATCCTTATAAAAAAAAAAGTGCAGGTGAGTTGAGCCATACTTGATAAAATGACATTGAGATGAACATCGTATAGGAAAAATCCTTAAATGCACTAAATCAATTATGTTGGTTATGATCTGATCATTCGAGCATTTAGTAACTGTACACTGGTGTCGTCACTGTAAAATTCCATTACTGCAGTACAAGCCTAATAGTCAACTGTACTTTTACTGGTGTAAGAATGAAAGATTTCTTCTGACAATCATTAAAATGCATGGCAAATAATATTAAATCAAATATTAAAATACAAGAGTACATACGGCAACAGATATTCTTGCAAGTGTAGATGAGAAATATAGTTGTAACAATGAAAATGTTTCCATCAGTTGCCAAATTAATGTACAATTTCCAACACTGGTTAAACTTTGTTCCCTCATTCGAGATGGTAGAGGAACTGTGAGAATGCTTTGCCATAAATGTTTATTGTGCAGAGACTGTTAAAAGTAAATTGAATAGGTCGTTGAAAAGGAAGAATAAAAAGATGCAAAATAAATGGGAAGAGATATCTGGTTGAACAGTTAGCACTAGCACAGGTTCAGTGGGCTAAATGGCCTGCGTCTTTAATTTGATGTTTCTATGGCATACTCATCAAGAAATTGGAGATGAATGGGAGGAAGCAAAATGCATGAACTACACGGAGTTGTTAGTTCATAGTACTTAAGGAAAGGGACAGTATATATGAAGTAAATTGGACTTTTCATGCATAATTCCAAAACTTTCTACTCTTATAATATCCTAGTTTTCACTAGGCTGAGCTGAAATTTACCAGTCTGATTTGAGGCTCGATGGACCTCAAAGTAAAGCCATAGGATGGTAAGTTTCAAAAATCTAAATCCTCCCTGATCCAGGAAAGAAAAAGACAAATAGAAAGAAGGATGCAGTCCAACCTTGTGTATTTTATTTATTTATTGCATGGTAACAAAAATGATGACCAGGAAACAGTGGATATCTGTTATAAAGAATTTATCAATCAACTTATATTTAAATATCACCTTTCTCACCTTCAGGTCCTTTGCAGTCACTGTGATAAGCAATCGCAGCAAATTCCATAAACTGCAATAAATAGCTGGTGAATCTATTGTCAATATCATTGTCTACCAGGACTCTTCTGCTCTTCGTGGAATCTTTTCTCAATTCGATGTCTCATCTACATGATAGCGCTATTTATTTATTTTAAATTTAGTGTACCCAATCAATTTTTTCCAATTAAGGGGCAATTTAGCGTGGCCAATCCACCTAGCCTGCACATCTTTAGGTTGTGGGGGCGAAACCCACGCAAACACGGGGAAAATGTGCAAACTCCACAGTGACCCAGAGCCGGGATCAAACCTGGGACCTCGGCGCCGTGAGGCAACATGGATAACCCACTGCGCCACCGTGCTACCTTATGATAGTGCTACTGACCTTCAGCACTTGCATTTGGGTACAACCTGTGGCATTAAAAAACTGCCCATAGTGCTATGGGCATCATCAGGCAAAAATTAACAGCAACCCAATGAAGCGGATACCAAAAAGGCAACCAAGTAATTTGTCAAAGTGGTGGTCTTTAATGGTTGATTTAAGGGGTAAAAGGGAGGTGGAACAGTTGAGGAAGGGAATTCCAGAGCTTGCACCCTAGCCAGCTGAGGAGTCACCGTGCTGCAAAAATGGTGGCTAAAGTCAGCAGAATGAAAAATTTGGGGTTGGCGAGATTTGCAAGACCTAGAAGGTTACAGCGATAGGGAGGGGCAAAGCCATGAGGAAACTTAAACACAAGGATGAGAATTTTAATTAGGAGCCAGTAGGGAACTGAGGGCCAATGTAGGTTAGCAAGGACAGTTGTGATGGGCACGTAGTAAAAAAAATGGAATTGGAGGAACAGAAAGGGCACCAAAATAGAAGTTGACCAGTAAACAAAGTGAGGCTAAATTTCTGCTCAGGGGTTTGAATCCTTCATCAGGGCCAGGAGTACCAAGTTAAATTGACAATTGGTAAAGGGTGCTTTAATAGAAAGCAGATGTTACTTATTAATGTTTTAAAATCCATACCCTTAAAATGCAAAATACAACCCAATTACCGTTATAATTTAGATTGTTAAAGAATTCAAGCAACTTGCATAATATAGCTTTTTCATTCTGAAAGTTGCTGCAGTGTAGTGCAATTTTGTTTGTGACCCTGGTGATTTATTGTGCAGCATCAAAGACTGAAATTTGACTGGAATTGTATCTTGGGCTCAACATTGTTTCCTAATTTCCTCCATCGTATTTTAGGACACAAAGCATTTGAATAGCTGAAGGGAGGAATAACAGATAAAATAGAAGAGGACAGAAATTCTTGGTGCTTGGGGATACTAACAGAATGTTGGATCAACTGAAAAGTTGCACCTGGAGGTGACAAATCTTGGATGCGCATTCCAGTGGCAGCTGGAGCTGGGCACACAATTGGACGTAGAGTTTTAATGATGGAAAGGGAACAGGATTGGTAGCTCATATTGAGGTTGAATAGGATGCTGAGGCCTTAGTCTGGATCAGCCTGAGATAATCGGCGAGAGTGGGAAGTTGTGTGGAGTGGCGAGGAGCACAGACAATAGCTTTGGTTGGAGTAACTGGTGTCTCATTCAAGATTGGCTGCCACATTAGGGTTAGGGTTAGCAGATAGTCCGCTAACACAAGAGGCAGCAAAGATGTTGAGAGATAGAACTGGGTGTCATCAGCCTACATGTGTAAGACGGCCAAATGACTTAGTTGCTGTCACCAAGAAGTGGTATGTCGAGGATGATAACGAAAGGAGACTTGATGAACGCTGGAGGTAATTGTTGAGCTAGAAAATAAATTGCTAGAAATGATTTAGAATCATAGAATTTACAGTGCAGGAGGCAGCCATTCGGCCCATTTGGTCTGCACCGGCCCTTGGAAAGAGCACCCTACTTAAGCCCTACGCCTCCACCCTATCCCCTTTAACCCCGTAACCCCACCTAATCTTTTTGGACACTAAGGGTAATTTAGAATGGCCAGTACAATCAGTAAGAATGAACAACAACATCTCCTCCACAATCGTCCTCAATACTGGGGCCCCGCAAGGCTGCGTACTTAGCCCCCTATTCTACGCCCTGTACACACACGATTGCGTGGCAAAATTTGGTTCCAACTCCATCGACAAGTTTGCTGACGATACAACCATAGTGAGTTGGATCTCGAATAACGAGTCAGAATACAGGAGGGAGATTGAGAACCTAGTGGAGTGGTGAAGCGACAACAATCTCTCCCTCAATGCCAGCAAAACTAAAGAGCTGGTCATGGACTTCAGGAAGCAAAGTACTGTACACCCCCCCGTCAGCATCAAAGGGGTCGAGGTGGAGATGGTTAGCAGTTTCATATTCCTAGGGGCGCACATCTCCAAAAATCTGTCCTGGTCCACCCACGTCGACGCTACCACCAAGAAAGCACAACAGCGCCTATACTTCCTCAGGAAACTAAGGAAATTTGGCATGTCCACATTAACTCTTACCAACTTTTACAGATGCACCATAGAAAGCATCCTATCTGGCTGCATCACAGCCTGGTATGGCAACTGCTCGGCCCAGGGCCGCAAGAAATTTCAGAGAGTCGTGAACACCGCCCAGCCCATCACACGAGCCTGCCTCCCATCCATTGATTCCATCTACACCTTGTAGTCACGTAAAATGGCTGATTCCCGATTAGAATGGTCAAAACCCCAATTTAAAATGGCGAACGAAAGAGGCTGATGGGAAAATCAGCCAACAGGACTCAAACGGACAGCTGCAGGTTAAACAGTGTATTCGCCTCTGGGGAAGTCAGTCCAGACCGATACCTGCAGCCATCAACATCACAACCCAGCCATCTGCATTTTAATCAGCCATCCCCGGGAACAATTGCTACAAATTAGCAATTGAAAGCCGACCCAGACCTTTCGGCACCAGCAGGGGCTGACACAAAGGAAGGTAAACGACCACCTCCCGATCAAGGAATCGCTCCAGTATTGGAGCATATCGAACCAAGTGATTGGGACCAAGCCCAATCGCTTGGCACCAGGTCCGCCCCGAAAGGCGGGTAGCCCCTGGGGACTATAAGAATAGGGGCCAAGTTCAACTCGACCCTTCTCTTCCTGCTCGCAACCTTCGAGACCCTTCGACAAAGAAAACAGTAAGTCTTACTCCAGCGATCGCTACCAGAGAGGTGCTCCTGACTATCAACTTGTACCAGCTTTGAATCCCGCAGGCTCAGACCCAATTCGAAAGACCTATCGTTTCCCTGACCTGGTGGGCCATTTCCAAAGTTAAGTATTGGCCTTTAGTTGTAGGTAGTAGTCTAGAATTAGGATTATTGTATAAGTATTTATTGCTGTATATAATAAATGATCGTTGATTTAACTTTTACTAAGCGGTGTGCTACATTATTAATCATTACTTGAGCTTGAACCACGTGGCGGTATCAGAAAGATACCTGGCGACTCGTGAGCAAAGGTGACAGAATTAGAGCTAATAAAACTAAGGCTAATAAGAGCAACAACCTCCCACTGCCTGGGGAAAGCGGGCAGCATAATCAAAGACCCCTCCCATCCGGTTTACTCACTCTTCCAACTTCTTCCATCGGGGAGGAGATACAGAAGTCTGAGAACACGCACGAACAGACTCAAAAACAGCTTCTTCCCCGCTGTTACCAGGCTCCTAAATGACCCTCGTATGGACTGACCTCATTAACACTACACCCTGTATGCTTCATCCGATGCCGGTGCTTATGTAGTTACATTGTATACCTTGTGTTGCCCTATTATGTATTTTCTTTTATTCCCTTTTCTTCCCATGTACTTAATGATCTGTTGAACTGCTTGCAGAAAAATACTTTTCACTGTACCTCGGTACACATGACAATAAACAAATCCAATCCAATCCACCTAACCTGCACATCGTTGGACTGTGGGAGGAAACCGGAGCACCCGGAGGAAACCCACGCAGACACGGGGAGAACTTGCAGACTCTGCACAGTGACCCAAGCGGGGAATCAAACCTGGGACCCTGGAGCTAAGAAGCAACTGTGCTAACGTGCTGCCCTTAACTGTAGGCTATAATGAAGCAAGTACAGCCCTAAGTTGGATAATGCAAGTGAGGCAATAGAGGACAATGGTAAATTAACACTGCAATGAAGTTAGCAGGATTACAGAATGCACCAACAGCAATTATGAACATATGAATAAGAACAGACACAAAAAGACCGAAAGTTTCATCCAATTTTCCTAACAGAACTGAGATGCCTTTTGCATCACAATATATAAAATCAGTCCCCAACCTCTGAAAGCCATCTCACAACATAAGCAAAGATAAAGGGCCAGAGCAATTAGGGCAAAATAAATCTGAAAAATTCCTCTTCTCATTCCAGGTCACTGAAACTCTACTCCTGATTAACATTATGTAGTACCTACCTTTTGTACGAGGTGATCTCTGCTCCAGCCAGAAATTGGTCCAGCTTTCATTTAAAGGAAGTTATCAAATTCGCATTCACTGATTGAGTCACCAGCCTGTTGCATAGAGGTCCATGATTTTCTGGGAAAAAAGCTACTAAACATAGAACATAGTTCTGGTCATGTATACCAGTAATTTGAGACTGACTTCCGTGGTCCTCTTATGTGGTTGAAACAAAATGCCGGCAGAAACACAATCTACCCTGCTTCATCGTCATAAATAGATGACTTATTTTTCTTTCCATATTCTTCAACGTAAAACTTATTTGATGCAACACACGTTACATAGAATAGGGCTAGGTCACTGAGCCAAGGCTTGACAGAAGTTTTTAATTTTCAAGGTTTATAATAACTCACTCTTAGCTAATTTGATTTGTTATTTAAAATATCCAAGGTTAAATATTTTGTTCTGTAAATCTATGTAACAATTATAAAAATAAACTAAACTCAATTCCTTAAGTTAAATTAAAAGGTTTAGACCAACTAACCTTGAGGATATTGCTTCCCTCCCCAAGGAAATATTAGTTGCACAGGGACTTGACCCAGCAGTTCCCCAAGTATGTCTTCCACCTTTGAATTCCAAATTAAGTATTTAAGTTCACAAGATAATTTTAGATGATAAAAGCTTTTTGGTTCATTAGATTCATCCATTCTAGTTCGTGGAGGGTACAAGTGAGAAAATTGAAACTGGTGAGGTTTGTAATTCTTCTCCATATTTTCTATCTTTTTCTACAGGCTTCAACTGGAAGATCTGCCCACAGTAAGTGGGAGAGTCCATTAATGAATAATGTACACTGCAGTGCGATGCCCAAATACTGTCCCACGGTGCCCAAAGCACCCACACCAGCAGTTTGACAATTTTTCAATGTTAAAATGAGTTGCACTGTTTCTTCTCGCCACCTTCCAAAATTTGCGCAGATCTGATTTACCACCGATTCTACTCCAAAACATCACCATGCACAAATACTCTTATGATCGATCGTTTGTGTCTGTTCTGAAATAGGTCTGCTGGAACCCTGTGCTGATCATTTTCATAGCTCCAAATAAAAAGGCCAGCTCACATATAATGCAAGAGCAAAGATTTAGGGCCAGCATGCCCTGAAGTCACCTAATGTCAGCTCAACTGCTTTTGAAGTGATTTACTTTTGTGATTTAAAAAATAAAATTCTTACCAAGACTTACACTATACTTAATCAAAGTGGTACTAATGTGGCCCACAAGAATTAGGAAGAGCTTGCCATTCAGCCCTCTGAGCCTGCACCGCCATTTAATAAGATCATGGCTGACTCGATTGTGGCCTCAAACACTTCCTCCTGCTCCATAACGCTCAACTCCCTTGTCGATCAAAAATTGGTCTAACTCAGCCTGATTATATTCAATGACCCAGCCTCTACTGCTCTGTGGAAGATATTTCCACAGACTAAAGACCCTCAGAGAAAATAAATCTCATATCAATGTTGAAAATAGAACATAGTGCACAAGGAGGCCATTCGGCCCATCGAGTCTGCACCGACCCATTTAAGCCCTTACTTCCATTCTATCCCCATAACCCAATAACCCCATCTAACCTTTTTGGTCACTAGGGGCAATTTATCATGGCCAATCCACCTAACCTGCACGTCTTTGGACTGTGGGAGGAAACCGGAGCAAATCCACACTGACACAGGGAGAACGTGCAGACTCCGCATAGACAGTGACCCAGCGGGGAATCGAACCTGGGACCCTGGCGCTGTGAAGCCACAGTGCTATCCACTTGTGCTACCGTGCTGCCCACAAAAATTGTGTCCCCTTGTTCTAGTCTCCCCCACAAGAGAACCATCCTCACGGTATCCACATTATCAAATCCCCTCAGGATCTTTTACAGTTCAAAAGCTCACCTCTCATTCTTCTAAACGCCAATGCCATTGGCCCAAAACTGTTCAACCTTTCCTCACAAGACAAGCCCTTCCTTCCCCCTTGGAACAAGTTGAGTGAACCTTCTCTGAACTAGTTCTATTGCAATTATATTATTTTTCAAATAAGGAGCCATGGTCGGATATGATCTCACCAAGGCCCTGTACAGTTACAGTTAAACATCCTTACTTTTATGTTCTATTCCCCTGGCAATAAATGCCAATATTCCATTTGTTTTCATAATCACTTGCTGTATCTGCATCATAACGTTTTGCGATTCATGCACCAGGACACCCAGGCCCCTCTGTACCACCAAGTTCTGCAATCTCTCTCTATTTAAAATAGCGTGCTCCTTTGCTTTTCTTTCTGCCAAAGTTATCAAGCTCACACTTCACCACACGATACACCATCTGATAAATATAACATAACCTATTTATATCCCTTTGTAGACTCTTTACCACCTCTTGACAACTTACTTTTCTACTACCTATCTTTGAGTCATCGGCAAATTTAGCTACCCTACATTTGATCCATTCATCCAAGTCAGACATGGATTGGAAACAGTTGAGGCCCCAACACTGTATCCCTGTGACACTCCACTTGTTACGGCTTGCCAACCCAAAAAGGACAGTTTTATTCCTCCTCTCTGCTTCAAGTTAGTTAACCAGTCCTTCATCCATGCTATTATACCTCCTCAGTCTTAAATGGGAGACGTCTAATTTTTAAACTGTGCCCTCTAGTTCTAGACTCCCCATGAGGAACATCCTTTCAGCATCCACCAGGTCAGATCCCCTCAGGATTTTATATATTTCAAAAAGATCACTTCTCATTCTCCTAAATTCCAAAGGGCAATGGTCCAATCTACTCAATCTTTCCTCGCAAGATAACCCTTCCATCTCAAGAAATCAGTTGAATGAACCTTCTCTGCACTGCTCCTCATGCAATTATATCCTTTAAGTAAGGAGACCAAAACTGTGTACTCTATAACTAATGCCCGACACAGCTGTAGCTACACTTACCTTTGACATTTTATCTGCCTTGCAATAAACACTAACATTCCATTTGCCTTCCTAATCACTTGCTGCACCTGCAAACCAACTTTTTTTGATTTATGTATCAGGATATCCAGGTTCCTCTATAGTGTAGAGTTCTGCAGTCTCTCCATTCAAGTAATATACCTCCCTAAAGCACTGTGGATGTACCCACAGCTCAGGGGCTGCAGAGGTTCAAGAAGGCAGCTCACCACCACCTTCTCAAGGCCAAAAGACATAGGAGCAGAATTAGTCTATTCAGCTCATCACGTCTGCTCAGTCATTCAATCATGGCTGATATGTTTCTCATTCCCATTCTCCTGCCTTCTCCCCATAACCCCTTATTAATCAAGAACCTAGCTATCTTTGTCTTAAAGACACTCCGTGATTTGGCCTCCACACCCTTCCACACAGATTCACCACCCTCTGGCTGAAGAAATTCCTCCTCATCTTATGCTTTAAAGGATTGTCCCTTCAGTCTGAGCCTTGGGTTCTTGATTTTCCTACTAGTGGAACTATCCTCTCTACGTCCACTCTATCTAGGCCTCTCAGTATCCTGTAAGTTTCAATAAGATCTCCCCATATCCTTCTAAACTCCAACGAGTCCAGACCCAGGGTCTTACAGACCCAGAGTCAGATCTAGCCAGCGACACCTACATCCTGTAAATTAATTTAAAAACTGCTTTGCTATTCTTCCTGCCCATGTGGACAAGTTCACAGATTCCCACATTATATTCCATCTGCCAAATCTTTGCCCGCGTAATCTATCTGAATCACTTTGTAGACTCTTGACAACTTACTTTCCTGTCTATTTTGTGGCATTAGCAAATTTAGCTACCATACAATTGATCACTTCAGCAGCAGATATGTAGGAGCAGCAGCTGAATATATTTCTCAAATTATTAATGGCACTGTAATAATTTCTTTGAGCCTGTTTTTATATTCTGCAAATCTACTCAATTTTGTAATTAGGATGTGAATTGCTGTACAACTTAGTTTAGAAATAAGGGAACAAATTAACCTAGCAAAATTGATCGTAAATTGAACCAAACACTAAATCCCCTAAAGCTAATGCGCCAAAGAGACACTAATAAAATAAAACTGGCATTTTGTTATACATTCAAATCAGTCTCCTGGGTACCTTTTCCCCACAAGTCCAGTTTATTTCTGACATGACCACTGATCAACACCTTGACATTAGCTGCAATGGTGGAACCCAAAGAGCATATTATCAGCATGAACCATATTACTCGTGTACAAATACACATAAAATGTCATACCACAAAATTTTAAAGTCACATCACACATTATGAAGAAGATACAAATTCAAACAAGGACAATTACCCAACAACTGGAATGGTGGTGAATTGAGCACAGCCTTTTCACACACTAGGCAATTCACCATGTCATGATATTACATTACATTCAAATGACCAGGTTTTGAGACAAATCAACATAGCAAATATTTGAATCTTGTATTTAGAATGCATCATCAATGGAATAATGGATTTAGATATACTAGGATTATACAATAGACTTTAGTGTTAATGGGTCAATATACTCTTGAGATCTTGAGTATATAATAAATACCCTTCACAATAATGCAACTTCTTCAGTGACACCAGAGTGTCACATATATAATTTCCGTCCATTATCAGTGCTTATAGGCTTCTGAATAAACACCACAACTGCAGGGATCTTCCGCCAGCGTTGTGTCCTTAAATGGCTCAATTCTTCAAAATTACTTCGTATGCCTGGAAAACATGTTGGGATACCTCTGGGGCTCTGCATTTCAGCGATAACTGCAACAAAGTCAATAGCACAACAGTGTACGGTCAGAGTTACATGTTGGATTAGCTATGCTGAAAAAGCATCTCGTCACTGTAGCTTGTCTGAAGATTGAACATTAGAGAAATTTAAGAAAAATGTCCTTTCAATGAGGACATCACATTATGTGTTAATTATGAAAATATGGCCATTGAAATATTACCTCTAAGAATTGTGATTTTAATTACTTAAGCTGCTTTAAACAAATTTAGCCTTTACCATTGCAACGGTTTGAAAAAGATCATCTGGTACTTCATGAACTTAACTGCGATCAAACCAGCATAGCATTGAATATGAAACTGATGATTGTAAACTGCCCATTCATACCAGCAGACAATGTTCAAAACGGGTAATGAAACACAGCTCTTCAAACAAAGGCCTCCACTGAAAACCACTCTATTTCATTAAACTGTATGAATTATACAATTTGTAATCAGCAAAGGTTGCAGCAACAGGAACTACCACATGTAAGGAACAGGTCGAAGATATATGTGAAAGACATAGCTGCAGTTTTATGTAACAAATATTCTTTTACTTAAAATAATATCGTAAATACCCAATTTACGCTCATGTAAAATGTGATTTTTTAAACTGATACATCATTGATTTCCATCAGAGACAAAGCAATAAGTGCTTGTCATCTTCCTTTGGATTTCACACAATAAACAGAACAGAGTGATTTTTCTAATTAGCAAGCAGAAAAGACATGAAAACTGAAAAGAATGAATAAACTGGTGTTCATCCTCATATATATGCATACCCTATATAACATTGCTTTGGAATAAGTGTCATATTGGGGGGGTCTTGCACTGGCACTATTGCATTATTGGTACAAATATTTTTCATATTCTGAATTTGCCTACTGGCTTCTGGTTTACAACATTAACGCCAATTTTTTTTCATACAAATATTCAAGCAGCTAATTATACAACATGTTACATAGCATCAAATTCAGCTGGTCACCTAGAGCGAGTACTAGTTTCCCCTCCCCAAGATTGATGGCAATTAAACATGGAGTGCTGTAAGCAAAACATGTTGTATAAAAAAAAGCAAGGGAGTAATCAATTTGCTAAAACTAAACAGTCCACAATGCCAGATAAAATATAAATTGCACTTTAAAAAAAATAACTCTGTAGCCTCCATCTCCATTTAAATTTAGCTCATGATGAGCAATTGTCGGTTTCAGTGAGGAAAAAAAACAAACAAAACTCTGATCACAAATATATTTTTAAATGAGGACACTTAATTCACAGTTAAGCTCTTGCAAGTAGCTTTGGAATTCATACTAACGTTAAATCACATTGCTAAAAAAGATTCTAAAACCAGAAACCAGTTCTGAAAGTAATTTCAGCCTTGTCTGAACCAAATCAAACCCATAATTTATTTAAAGTTCCAATCAGCTACTTAATTGAGGAGCTGATGGCACAAGGCTGATTCAGTCATCTTGTGATAATGAATCAGTGACACTGAAAACAGGCATCAGGAAAAAGCTAGCCAGCAAAGCATAGCAAAATAGACGCTGCAGAAGCATAGGGCAAAGTATGGAAGTGGCAAGTTTTTGCAACTGACTAAAATTAAATGAATTGCTAACCTCCAAATCCTGACCCGTAGGACAAAACCACCATGGCAGGCATGCAACAAAGGGGAAAAAAAGATAACTATAAAATACTACAGCCTTTCCCAACATAAATAGAAAAAAACTAGTCTTGATTAATATACAAATGGCATGTAGGGACATAACAGTGCAAAACATTAAGAACACACACATAGGGAAGACTATACAATGATACATATTACAGAACAAGGCAACAAAAATAATCTAGATGAACAAAGTGCACTTTATTACTATGTTTAATATTTAACAGTAAATAAATTCACTTCTAAACAGTGGACAATTTAGGAGTACAGTAGAGAGTAAAGCTATTTTATGCAAGACATCACAACTTGAATGAATAAAACATTATTCTGAATAAATTGTGAAATTTATAATAGGAGACATTCCACTCATCGTGTTCCACTTCAAGTGAAAAGAGGAATGTCAGTAAAGCTGCCAATAAGCAAGTAGCTTGTGAACAGGTTTCCAGAATTTGTATTTGATGGTTGTTTGGTAGTACAGAACTGGAGCATTGATGAAAAAAATAAGATGTTGCCGAAGATTTTCATCTTGCACTCATCCAGACAGATTCGCAATATCAAATCTCAAAGGGAATAACAAGTTCTCCTTCATGAAAAGCCAGTGCTGCTTTGTTGGCAATGTGACTGATTGCAATGGAAAGTGCAGCAGGGAACAGTTAACTGTCAAGCTTTTGTTTAAATTCAAACCAGGCAGATCAACTCTGGTTGATTGGTCAAGGCATTGCCACCAGGAATGAACCAGGGAATGGCTGCACCCAAGATTTTGCTTAGTTGAAAAAGGTACAATACCTGGATATGTTCATTCTCTTTGCAAAGGACAAGGCCATGTGTGTGAAAATCTGCAGCTTCTCATATGTGCAAGTGAGCCATACAACGACCCCAACTGACAATCTTAAATTGGTTGCTTGTGTAATTCTTAGCACAATCAGGACCATTTAGCAAGTTCTGTCTAATTGCAGACTCACATCTAAGGTTGGTCACCATATTCTAAATTTTGATAGTCTACCGTAAGCCCACTTGTCAGGATTTGTACAATTCCACCCGCTACAAGATTGCCCTCATTGGCAACCTCATAAATAGGGTCCGAGCCATTTGCTTACCATGCAAGCTTGATGCCAAAATAGGGTGCATCAAAGCTATCCTATGGAGTAATGACTATCTGACAGATCATTGCTTGCTGTGTATTGCATAAACTCATGAATGGGCCCAAGGCTGACACACGTTCGGTCCCAAAAAATGAACAGTCTACTTCAGATTATCTTGGAAGTGCAAGGTGCCTCACAATTTTGAGCAACAGCTCAAGCTAAACATTTCACACGGTTTCTTTGCAGTGGCAACATAAGTGGTACTCTCCACTAATAGGAAGCTGCCTTCAAGCCAAAAAGACATTCTGCCAACCACACAAAGGAGTAATGTGGTATAGGAATTTCAGTACCAATGGAATGCCAGGTATGCAGGCCCAACAACTGGAGGATCATATTAAATAGCACGTCCCTTTGTCTATTCGCAACAGGTAAAGCAGTGACTGTACTCAACCAGCCCATGCTTGCAAAACTCAGAACATGGTGTCCAACATTAGATATGATTCTGCGATATGCAACACTTGCTAAGCAATCCTGATTGTGCTCAGTATTACATGAACAACCAATTGAAGATAATCAGTCAGGCACAGTGAGTCTCACTTATGTGTGCCAGGAATTATATATATTCAGCAGAGCTCAGGGGTCCTGTCCTTTACAAACAGAAAGAACATGACCACATTTTGCACCTTTTCAACTAAAAAAAAAGCTTGGGGGCAGCCATTTCCTGGTTCATTCCAGATGGCAAACCCTTGACCAGAATTTACCAGCCTACGTTGAATTTAAACAAATGTTGGCAGTTAATTGTCCTCTGCTGCATTCAGCATGGCAACACTTCTACCAGAGCCGACTTGCCAACCAATCAGCACTCTCCCTCTCATTCAGTATAAATTGTTGTTCCCTTTGAGATTTGGTATTCTTAGAAATCTGTTTGGATGAGTGCAAGACAAAAAGCTTTGATAGCATATAATTTTGTATTCGCTGTTGTTAAATGAATGCTGGTGATAAACTAAATTGCTACATATTAAGTAAAGTAAAAGCAGATTCTACACAACACATCACAAAATGAAGACGATACCTACACTTAACCTTTCTGATATAGTTTTGTGTGTAATTACACAAGAAAAAGAATTTCAAATATTAAACAACAAAGTAAAAGCTTTAAAAGCATAAAGCAGATACTGGTTTAACACTTACCGTGTAATTGGGATTGCCTGGTTGGATCCTAAGCTCTGCTAAAACCCAGATTCCATTGGTCAGTTTTAGGCTCTGATATAACATATCTTGCCCTTCAACATTCCTCTTCGCAACAGTGAAAATATTATTGCTTTGAAGCTTATTAGTGACAGCATCTGCAAGTTTAGAAAACAATTATTTTCAGTGATCAAACGTAGTAAAAAAAAAAAAAAGAGATAAAATCTCTTATTCAAACTCAAGTGTGCATATTTGCAGCATCCACCATTATTAGTATTTATTACTTTAATCGCTGAAGAGCTCTGAGCCAGTAGGTAGCACTGTAAATGAATTCAATAGGCACAAGATGCAAATTTAAAGGTTTCAGGTTGCTGAACGTGTAGGTAGCTAATCATAGAATTTACAGTGCAGAAGGAGGCCATTTGGCCCAACGAGTCTGCACCGGCTCTTTGAAAGAGCACCCTCCCCAAGCCCACACCTCCACCCTATCCCCGTAACCCAGTAACCCCACCCAACACTAAGGGCAATTTTAGACACTAAGGGCAATTTAGCATGGCCAATCCACCTAACCTGCACATCTTTGGACTGTGGGAGGAAACCAGAGCACCCGGAGGAAACCCATGCACACACGGGGAGAACGTGCAGACTCCGCACAGACAGTGACCCAAGCCGGGAATCAAACCTGGGACCCTGGAGCTGTGAAGCAATTGTGCTAACCACCATGCTACCCGGTAGACTGAATAGGCAGGAGATGCAAATTTAAAGGCTTCAGGTGACTGAACGCCCTAATTTCAGTCGGTAACCTGGGCGGAGAAAAAGTAAGTAGAATAGAAAAAAATAAAGCGCAAGACTCTCTCAAACAGTTCCTTGCCCCCAATTTATACAGTGGATTCATGACACCTGCACGCTCTCTCAATCAAGGTAGTCTGTGCCAAAGCATATAAATTCATATCATTAGATGCAAGTAAATACAAACCTAACTTTTTTTTCCAAGATTGTTTTCCGGAGTCTAATTATTAATTTGTTAACTTGTAGCAATGTTTGCACTGCAGCTTCACATGTTCATACAAATCCCGGGCCATCAATGAATTACATAATCTATTTAAATCTATCGAGACTACATTATTTATTGTTACTAATTAAAGCAACAAAAATTTGATCTCAGCGATTTAAAACAATTCTGAAATTTTGTGATATGGTAATCAACTTTCCACATATATTCGTTTTAGTTATATTTCATGTGCAATGCACAGCATAAAGATCAACTCGAAGGATTTCCCAATTAAGAGAAAGCCACCTTTTCATATAATTGCTTAAAATAAATGATTCTATTTTGACCAATGACAATTCATTCAAAGGAAACTTTTAATTCAATTGAAAGATCGGGGCATGATGCTTCCCAGAATACAACAAAGATTAAAATCCAGCTGGGTTTCAGCAGCATTGAGGCAGCACAGTGGCACATTGGTTAGCACTGCTGCCCCACAGCGCCAAGGACCCGGGTTCCATCCCGGCCCTGGGTCACTGTCCATGTGAAATTTGCACATTCTCCCCGTGCCTGTGTGGTTCTCACCCCCACATCTCAAAGATGTGCAGGGTCAGTGGACTGGCCACGCTGAATTGCCCCTTAAATGGAAGAAAAATCAATTGGGTACTTTAAATTTATTTTTAAAAATAGGGTTTCAGCAGCACGGTGTTTCAACTGAACCACTTTGCTTCAATAATATCAAATTCCTTGAAAGACATCATTAGAGTTCGCGCACATTTGGAGGTTTGTACTGTGCAAAAGCTGGAAATATATTCAGATTTGATTTTAAAAGGAAACTGTTTCAATTTAAAGGATGTAAACATGTCAGGCTCGAATGATTACTAAAATAAGCAAAACACTGCAGTTGGAATCTGAAACAAGAACAGAGGATGCTGGAAAAACCCAACTATCTGGCACCATCTGTAAGGAGATAAAAGAGAGTTAACCTTTTGAGTCCTTTTGGTTCTTTGCTACGAGGTAGTTTTCAAGATTAAATGGTTTTAATTTAATAGTCTTTACAGATTAAAGTTGATTGCTTCAAATAACCTAGCCTATAACTTTCACGAATAAGAGTAATGGACGAAACAGAATCTCAAGATTCAAATTCCTAAAGTGTTATTTAAGATCATCAAAGGAAAAACATACCCTTATAGCACATATCAATACAAGGAAGAAAAATTCACTCCTGCAAATCAAAGACACCAAAGTCCCAGAGCACCATAGGCAGATCTCCCCTTTTGAGAGAGAACAGACTGTGATGAGTTAACCTGAGGGTCAGCACACCTCAGATGAGGGGCAAGTTGAAAAGAAAGGGCCTTCATGTTTAGCCTCAGCCCAGAGTCGCTCCACATCATGAACCAGTCGTACAGCCAACAGAACTAACCAACCCCCTCTCCAGAAATACAACTGGCCTGAACAATACCAAATTCAATGACGATACAAAGACAGATCAGAAATTTTGAAAACATCACTGTTGTTAATGCAGGTCTATAGATTAAAGTATTCTGCAGTTATTTAAGGTTGTGATTCCGTAATAGAACATTACAAAGCAAAATACTGTGGATGTTTGAAATCTGAAACAAACAAAAAACGCTGGACATACTTAGCAGTATACTGTTATCTGGGGAGAGAAAAACAGAGATAACATTTCAACAAAATTGGAAATCATTAGAGATGCCTCGGCAGTTTTCTGGAAGCAGGACAACAGAATATACGGGAAATGCTCAGCAGGTCTGGCAGCATCTGTGAAAGAAAACAGAGTTAACGGGCACGATTTTCCACCGGTGCCATTGCTTCAGGTGCATCGCAGGAGAGGCCAAAAACAGGCTTCGCACCGGGCGGCGAGCTGATCGCAAGTCATCGGACTTGCTATACCCGGCACAATCTGGATCACGTCTTCGCTGGGTACATATGGTTCATCTAAGTAGGCTCGGTCTGTTTGAGGTTGCATTCTCCCAGCTCCCAGGAATCATCAGCCGCACCAGTGAGGCCTCATTTGGTGCAGATTAGTACTGGCCCCAAAAATGGAGACCAGGCGTGATGGCCACCTCAGAGGCCATTGGAGTACCCCCCACCCTCAAATGAGTGGTCGGGGACGGGCCTGATGGGGGCCATGCCGATGAAACGGAGGGGTCCTAATGATGTGGGCCCTCAGCGACCCTAGAGCGGGATATGCTCACTTGAGGGGGGATGGTGATGCCCTATGCCCACATGCCTGGTGGTGAAGGAGGGGGAGGGGGGGGGCTCATACTAACCTTTAGTGATAGGGGGGGGGGAAGGTTCAAAGGTTGGGAGCTATTGTCCATGTCCTTGGGTGGAGGATGTGGGGGACCCTCAACCTCACTGAGATCGGGGAACCCTTTCAAAATGGAACCCCGATCTTTGAGGAGCCAGTCTGGCCAGCGAGTTTAGTTCTCCACTGCTGAATAAAATTCTACGGGTGGAAATTACCGGTGAGAAACTTCCCAAGCTCCAAAAAAATGTCTAAATGTGGGTGTGAATACCAGTTTGGATCTCACAGAAATGCTAACGTGAATCACCCCACCAAACTCACCCAAAATGACACTTGTTCTTGGATGAATCGTGCCCAATGTTTCAAGTCCGTATGACTTCTTCAGTAAAATGACATATTGCTTTCACAAAGCAGTTAAATGTACAGAAATACAACAACACCTAAATTAAAATTTATGAAATCAGAAGAGGTGAGTGCAGTCATTTAAATAGTAGGATTTGAACATCATTCCACTAAAAAGCTGTTGGGTTACATCAAGGAACTTTGGGCACAATCAAGAAACTTGCTTCAAACTGCACTTGATATTGCATCATTTCTCAGAGAAGTTATGGTTCAGGTTTGCAACCTAGTGGGTCCAGTAATTGTGCAAACTCCGCATCTATGATAGTTGATCTTTGATGTTATTTTTCAAACAGACAGCAACACACAAATACACAGAATAAACTGATTCCATTGTGAAGACAATGCAGGTCACAACCTAGTTATAATTTAATTACTGTAATTTAGAGATGCCAAGCACCTGATATTTATTCCATAAATAATAAAATAAATCCACATCTTACCTGCATTAAGGTGGCAGTCTTTGATCTGGAATTGTACTTCATTCTCATTTGGAATGTCTTTCCAGGTTGCCAGAAAGATCTGTCGATCTGCACAGGAAATAAATGGGAGCTACTGGTTCTACAGGACTCTCATTGGATCCAACAGTTACCAAAATATTCTGTTGCTGCTCATTCTAACTCAGGGGTTTCCAAACTGTGGGCTGTGATTAGCAATTCCAGTCATGAGGTCCCTCACCTCCTCAGCAACAATGGCGACTGTGGAGCAGCGACTGAGGAGGGGACAGTCCCAAAGATTGGCTCAGCCATCCTTTGCCATGCGTGTGCATGATTTATTTCTGCTCTTGGTCGGGTAGACATAGCCGAATTAAGTCAATTCCGAGGCTTGATCACTGCCTCCAGCGTCTGCAAAATGCCACCAACACCATCCCAACCTCCCCCACAGCTATCCCATCCCAACTCTCACAGCCTTCCCCCACTCTGTTCTCAGCACCGCATCAACCCTACACCGCTCCCTTTCAGCTCCATCCTGGTTTAGCACATTGGGGCTGGTTGGGCTGGTTTAGCACACTGGGCTAAATCGCTGGCTTTGAAAGCAGACCAAGGCAGGCCAGCAGCACTGTTCAATTCCCGTACCAGCCTCCCCGAACAGGCTTTTCACAGTAACTTCATTTGAAGCCTACTTGTGACAATAAGCGATTTTCATTTCATTTCATTTTCAAGTTGAAAAGTTGTAACAAAGTCAATCAAAAGCATCTTCGAAAGAGAGATCCCGGAGAGTGAAACTGAAAAACAAACCCGGATAGCCCTGCTCTCCACTTTTAAGTCAGTTCGGGCTAAAGACTGGTAACTGCGGTTTAGAGTTGGTGAGGGCTCCACTCAATGCAGACTTTGACTACAACCTATGACGCGCATGACCTTTAAAACTTTCAGGGCATTCTATCAGCAGAGGGCAGTAGAGCGGAGCTGCTGATTGGCTGTTACGGGGAAAATTTGCATACCACCTCGCCTAGAAGCCCTCCCAAACTCTCCCAAAGTTCTACCCCTCACTATTACTGGGGGTCATGACAATTTTCAAGTTTCAAAATGGGACCACAGTTGGAAGAAGTTTGGTAAGCACTGATACTAAGAGTTATTTAAAAAAAATTAAATTTAGAGTATCCAATTATCTTTTTCCAATTAAGGGGCAATTTAGCACGGCCAATTCACCTACGCTACCAATTCCCCTTTTTTGGGGTTGTGGGTGAGACCCATGCAGACACGGGGAGAACGTGTAAAGTCCACACGGACAGTGACCCAGGGCCGTGATAAAACCCTGGTCCTCAGCGCCGTGAGGCAGCAGTGCTAACCACCACACCACCGTGCTGCCCAGATTACATAACAACATTCTCCCTGAAGTCAGTTGACAACCTACATTTAGAAAAAGACGGCTTTACAATATCTAAGTTGTTTAAAAAACACAAGCCAATGCAAACTCAGATACTAGGAGCTGCTAGTACTTCAACGAAAAGGTCTGGGAGCAATAAAATAAGAGGTAGGAACAGGGGTAGGTCATTTGGCCTCTTTGGCCTGTGCCACTATGAAAGGATTAGGAGGCTATTTGATAGTGATAGGCAACGCCCCAGTCTGTTATCACCTCCACCCAGACATTCTCCAGTGTGGATTATTCCCTTATCACAGTTTCAGATTTCAGAGAGAGGAGGCCAATTGCAGGATTATGAAAGTACACTTAGAAGTCAGATGGGAACATGATCAAGCTTAGCTTTAATGCCTTCCACAAGTGATCAGCCAAGGTAATTTAAAGAATGGGCACATTAGTGCTATGGAGGGATTTAGCACTAATACAAGGTGTTTGTCCAAATCAGAGGTGGCACAGCCAGGGATAAAAGAAGCAGCTGAGCATCAATTAAATACAGACGTCCAATGGCAGCCATGGTGTGAGTGGTTGCACACAGGGCAGTTTCTACTTGAAGTTGTAGAAAAGAGCTCTTTTTACCCGAAATCAGGTGCAACTTTGACAGAAAAGTGTAACTGAAGGTCGAAAGAGAAGTTCCCCCTGGGAGTGGCATGTCTGCTGGTTACCTTTGCAAGGTGTTGAGAGCAAAGGTGGAGGAGCAGGAAAACAGGTCGAGGAGGCAGAATCTGCGAATAGTGGGCCTGCCTGAAGGAGTGGAAGGTGCGAGTGCCATGAGTTATGTTTTGAGGATGCTGGTGGGGCTGGTGGTGGAGGGGATGCAGGATAAGGCCCCTGAGTTGGACAGAGTGCACATTTCTCGGAGGCAGAAGCCAAAAGCTGGGGAGCCGCTGCGGGTGGTGAGCGTGAGACTCTACAAGTTTGAGGAGAAAGAGAAGATCTTGCAGTGGGCCGGGAGAAACGGAACTGCGAATGGGAGGGGAACAAGATCCGAATATACCAGGACATTGGAGCTGAATTGGCAAAACGGCATGCGGGGTTTAAGAAAGCCAAGGACCGGTGTTATATCGACGGCAGATCAGGTTTGGGGTGCTCTACACGGCGAAACTATGGATGATTTTTGAAGGCAGGGAATACTATTTTGAGATCCCAGAAGCGGCCAATGACTTTATCAATGAGCATAAACTGGGGTAGAACTGAATAATTTTGTGAGATGGAGGTGCTGGCACTCTGGAATAATAGAGAATACCTTGTAGAGTAGGGGTGGAGGGAGTTTTTTTTTTACCTCCGATGTGGAGGGTTTTTCTTCTCTTTTCTCTTGTGTCGACAAAGGGTAGCAGTGTTGAAAGGTTTGTAAGGGGACGGCTGCCACCCAGCACAGCCCCCCAACCCCCTCTCCCCGCTGCCTGTGGCTGTGTTTTTCTTTTTGTTTGTTTTTTGGGGCAAGGTGACCTGTGGTTCGAGATGCACCTTTGTTTGAGTGGGGAAAGGGGAGGTCAGCGGGGAGCCTTCTTCACAGAACAAAGAGGTGAGGGTGGGGAGGGGTTGGGGCTCAGAAAGAGGCACCTTTAGGCAGGAGTTGCCATGCGAGCAGGTAATGCTGGTGAACGGAAGTGAGGTGGAGGAGAAGGCCGAGAGAGGTGGCCATGAGGGGCTGCAATGTGGCGAGGTTGGAGAAAAAACATGGTCAGGGCGGAGAAAGGGGAGGATGGTAGAGGGGAATGGAGGCGCAAGCCCCGGCACGGCTGATAACATGGAATTATAACATGGGGGGGGGGATTTTGATCAGCAGGAAAATGGAGTTTGCGAGCGCAAAGGAAGTGAGGGACCCGGGTGGGAGATATGTGATGGGCTATTATAAGGGACAGCGGTGGTACCGGTGAATGCATATGAACCGAATTGGGACAATGTAGGTTTTATCAGGGGGTTGCTGGCAGCGATCCTGGACTTGGCCACGCACCAGTGGATTATGGGAAGAAATTTTAATTGTGTCCTAGAGCCGAGGGTAGATAGATCAAGCATCAGGGTAGGATACGAATGGCAAAGGAGCTGGGCGGGTTTGTGGAAAATATGGGTATGATGGACTCGTGGTGCTTCAAGAGGGGAAGGGAGTATTCCTTTTTCTTACATGTTTATAGGGTGTATTCAATACTCAACTTTTTTCTGGTGAGCTTGGAGGTTTTGGTTGAGGTGGAGAGGGCAGAGTATGCGGGGATAGTAATCTCGGAAAATACTGGCTGGAGATTCAGTTTATATCGGGACGGGAGCAGAGGCCAGGGTGGAGGCGCAATTTGGGGTTGGCAGATAAAGGGTTTTGCCATAGAGTGCAGGCTGTTAATTAAAGATTATGGAGTATTGAACCGAAATGTGGAGGTGTCGGGGGCAACATTGTGGGAAGCGCTAAAAGCAGTGGTCCGAGGAGAGATTATCTTGTTAAAGGCACATCAGGATAGGGAAAGGAGAGAGGAATATGAACAAGAGAGTCGAGGTAGATAGGGAGTATTCGAGGGCGTCCACCACAGAGGGATTGGCGAGGAGGAAAAAATTGCAGGGGCAATTCGATTAGTTGACGACAGGAAGGGCGGTAGGGCAGCTGCAAAGGGCAAGGGGGTGCAGTACGAATATGGGGAGAAGGCGAGTCGAATGTTAGTGCATCAGCTACGAAGGCAGGTCGCGTCCAGGGAAATATTGAAGATATGGACTGGGGCAGGGGATGTGGTGTCGGAACCGGAGAAGATAAACAAGGCATTTAGGGATTATTATAAGGAGCTGTACAGCGGGGTCCCACGGGATGAAGAAGGGGACATAGGACGGTTTTTAGATGAACTGGAGTTTGCACATTTGGAGGAAGAGAGGAGACAGGCGCCAGAGGAGCCCTTGGGCTGAGGGAGGTATTGGACAGTATAAGGGGTATGAAGTTGGGGAAGGCCCCCAGGCCCGATAGTTACCCGGCAGAATTCTATAAGGAGTTTGCGGTGGACCTGGCGCCACATCTCTTGGGGGCGTTTAATGAGACGCTGGAGAAGGGGGAGTTGCCGGAGATGATGATGCAGGCAACAATCTCATTAATACCAAAGAAGGGGAAAGACCCATTGGAATGTGGGTCGTATGTCCATATCGCTGTTAAACATGAATGTGAAAGTGCTGGCTAAGTTGGTGGCGGGAAGGATGTGTCCCGGGGGTGGTTGCAGAGGACCAGACAGATTTCGTGAAGGGCAGGAAGCTTTCTAGTAATATACAGGGGCTGTTAAATGTGGTCATGGCCCCATCGAGAGCTCAGGTATCGGGGGTAGGGGTGTCCATGGACACGGATTTGACCAGGTGGAGTGGCGGTCGGTACCTGTTTGAGGTCTGGGACGGTTTGGGCTGATGTCTGTGGCATGGGCTCACAAAACTTTGAACTGCACAGGGGAACAGGGCAGAGGTGCCCGCTGTCGCCACTGTTGTTTGCGCTAGCGATAGAGCCTCTGGCAATGGCTCTTCGGGGATTGACAGAGTGGCAAGTGATTACGAGGGGACAAAGGGGTGTTGCTATACTTGGATGACCTACTAAGGTATGTTTCGGACCCGCTAGAGAGCATCATGGAGAGTTTTCCCAGTGAATGAGTTGGGTTCGGCGAGCCAACCTAGTGGGGTTGCCATTCAAGGTGGCCAGAGACAGGTTCAGCTACCTGTGGATTCAGGTGGCGAGGGAATGGGCCATGCTACATAAATGGAATCTAACAAAGCTGGTGGAGGAGGTTAGGGAGGATCTGAAGAGGTGGGACACTTTGTACCTAACTCTGGCAGGGAGGGTCCAAGTGGTGAAGATGGACATTCTGCCGAGGTTCCTGTTCATATTCCAGACACTTCTGATCTTTGTACCGAAGGCCTTCTTTCGAAAATTGGATAAGATTATATCAGACATTGTATGGACAGGGACGGTGACAGACAAAAACTTGGCATTTCAAACATAATGTAGGAAAATGTAAAGTTATGCCCTTTGGTAGGAAGAATAAAGGAGTTAAATATTATTTGAATGGAGAAAGACTGCAGAAAGCTGCAGCACAGAGGGATTTGGTGGTCCCAGTGCATAACTCACAAAAAGCTGGCATGCCATTTCAGCAGATGGAATATTGGCCTTTATTTCATAGGGAATGGAGTATAAAAATAAGGAAGCCTTGCTAAAATTATACAAACATTAGTTAGATCACACCTGCAATACTGGAAACAGTGTTGGCCCCTTATCCAAGGAAAGATATATTGGCATTGGAAGCAGTCCAGAGAAGGTTCACTATGTGGACGAATTTCCTTTCGAGGAGAGGTTGGATGGGTTCGGCCTGAACTCATTGAAATTTAGAAGAATGAGAGGCAACCTTATTGAGACATATAGGATTCTCAGGGGGCTTGACAGAGTAGATGCTGAGAGGTTGTTTCCTCTTGTGGGAAAGTGTAAGACCAGAAGGAATAATTTCAAACAGAGATTAGGAGGATTTCTTCTCTCAGAGGGTAGTGAATCTATCAAATTCTTTACCGCAGAAGGCTGTAGAGGTTGGGTCGCTAAGTATGTTCAAGGCTGAGATTGACAGATTTTAAATCAGTAAGGGAATCAACAGTTATGGGGATAAAGCGGGAAAGTGGAGTTGAGGATTATCAGATCAGTCATAATCTCATTGAATGGCAGAGCAGACTCAATGGGCCAAATAGCTGAATTCTGCTCCTACATCTTATAGTCTCAACGTCAATAGTAGGAAATGAATTTGCTTACTGCAAGGAAACGTGTTATCAAGATGTTTTCTTAGATCTCCAATAGGATCTTCAACTGTCCAAGAACAAGAGTTACGATAGACACTTGGGAAAGACTGGAGACCAATCACATCCATACCTCTATCCTGACAATTTTATATTTGGATGAATATGAAATTAGAAATGTAGAATAGGTTATGTTGGGGCTTCAAGGTTTAGCATCAATCCCAGCAACCTGGAATAGAGATTTGTATGAATGGCAGTTCTCCTGGAAAAAAACCCCTTCAGTAAGCTGTCCACAGGAACTCTTCTATAATATAGCTACACTACCAGACTGGCTCATACTTGAAGTTGTATATTTTACATTTTATGCGCACAGCCAAGGTCACAAGAATGAGGGTGAGTATGGTCACAATTTTGACATGCTCAATTTGAAAGAATAAAGTATTAGGCCCAAATGGGTCAAAAAGGAACTAAAGTAGGTTAATTTTCTTTTTAAATCAGAGGGTTGTTAGGAAAGGAAACTAGAAACAATAGTGGAAGCAGAATCCCTGCAGCTTGTTAAAGCAAAATGGATAAAAATATGAAAAAGAAAAATTTAAAAGGGTACGGATAAAGAACAGGGAAATGGGACCAAGTGGAAAGCTGATTCAAAAAGACACCGGAGATTAATAAACTGATGTTCATTATCTGATTCTAACCAAATTTAAAACAAACATACATACATTCAGCAAGGGGCTGGTTTAGCAATGTGGACTAAACAGCTGGCTTGTAATGAAGAACAAGGCTAGCAGCGCGGGTTCAATTCCCGTACCGGCCTCCCAGACCAGGCACCGGAATGTGGCGACCAGGGGCTTTTCACAGTATCTTCATTGAAGCTACTTGTGACAATAAGCGATTATTATTAATCATACAATCCCTACAGTGTAGAAGGAGGCCATTCAGAGCATTGAGTCTGCATCGACCCTCTGAAAGAGCACCCTACCTAGGCCCAATCCCCCACCGTATCCCCGTAACCCCACCTAGGAACAATTTAGCATGGCCAATCTGCCTAACCTACACATTTTGAACATGTCAAATATTGAAAGATATTCAAAAATTTGATTGCAATAACAACAGTGCGGTCAGAGAAAAAGACTTGGAAAGCTGCATAAAGCAGAATGCAATCTTCAAAAGGAATGAACACTTTTGCGTATAGTGTGCTGGTATCCACAGTTTGCGAGACCAGTGGAAGCATGTGCAAGTTGTTGTCTGAACAAATGACTGGTCTAATATTCTGTTGGCTGCACTGACCCTGATTTCAAAGCTTGTTTTTGTCAGACCTCAACTGAAAGGGAATTAGCAACTTTAGTTTTCTGGGAAATGAGGATGTGGCCTTGGGTTTCTGGGTGAAGCGAAACCTGATTGAAACCAGAAAAAGACACAGGGCATAAAAAACTCAGAAGCTGTTGATTGTCCAGCAGTGCAGGTAGACTGTGCAGTGTTGTGTGTGGGCCAGTTTACAGAAAGAAACCTGAAGATAGGATCTTGTAGCAGGGATAAGAAAAGTCAAGTTAAAAGCAATTTCTTATTTTAAAGGGATTCAACTGGAATTCTTTCTGAAGGAGTTTTGAAGGACTTTGGGGCTGAACATGGGGTCTTAAGTGTTGAGGGGACTGCCTGATTAAGTCTGACAGGCCTGTGTAATTCCCGCTCCCCCCACCCCCAAAATCTCCCATCATGTCGGTGACAGCTCCCACTGAACCCACACCCTTAACAGTCCCTGGAATGGCCAAGGAAGTGAAGGAGGATAAGGAGAAGGAATGAGTGGTGAAGAGTGTGTGTCAGGATACCTAGCAGGAGCAGGGAGGATGAAAATGTAATGGGTTTGAGAAAAAGAAAATTGATTACCATGGCTTGAGAGTCCATGCCATACAAATCAGTGATGAAAGGAAGAGACAGAACATCAAGGTGAAGTTGGAGAGAATAGATTGATTGTGATTATATTGGCTGCAATTCACCTCTTTCATTTATTTTGATTTTTGGTTGGATTATTAAAGTAATAAAAATGAAATCCTGTCCATTTGGTTTTCATTGGTATTGTTCTGTAAATTTGATTCTTTTGATTTGTTGGTCTCCACAGGGATCACAACAATAGAACGGGGATAAAATTTTCAAAACAAGATATCAGCAACATGCAACATGAAAGGTACACTGAAATAATGGCCCAGAAATGTGCAAAAATTCAAAACTAGTTTTGCATTCTTTCAGTTTCCACATATCAGATACAGCACACAGAATTCCATGATATACAATCCCAAGTAAACAATCTTTTGTTCCATCTTCAAAAGATCTTTGTAATGTTTGCCACTGGCAATTAAAGCCCTTTTTCAATCTCTTGAGCAACAGTTACAGGATTACTGAAAACACTCACCCATCTTTCCATCTTCCACAAACAACATGTTAATTGGGTACAGGCAACTGAAGTAGAAGACATCAATATTATTCTTTACTGCAACCTGTTGATAAAAGTAAACATTACACTTATGGTAAATAAAGTCTTTTAAATGATAGCGATTTTCCTGTATCATGTGTACTGTCATTGTATAGAAATGCTACACTACATAGATTAGTGATGGGGAACCTAGGCTAGTGAGTGGGCCACATGAGTCGTCCTCCTTCATCTCAGTGGGCTACAAGACTTAAATCAGGCTTTTGCACTAACCATGACCCCCATGAATAAGGTTAAATACACACCAAATATTTCATAAAGGTTATAAAAAATGCTTAATCATTTACATAAAAGAAATAATATCAACTTCAAATGGTAAAAACAAAATAAATATTTTGACTTTGGACGCAGAAGGAGCACACGGCTTTCAGAGTCAAGGTTGTGTGCAATCAGCACGCACCTCACTTCATTTGCCCTTTCTTTATGTGTGGATCATTTCAGTCACACAGGTTTGAAAACAACGGCTGGACATAAATCAACGGAATGTGGCAACCCTGCGCATGGGCAACGGTCAACAAAACGTCTTGTGGGCTGCACTCAGAACCCAGATGGGCTGCATGTGGCCCCTGGGCTGCAGGTTGCCCACCACTGATATAGATGCAGCGCATGGCTATACAATTAATAAGCTCAGACACTATTTATTTTCTCCCAAATTATTTCCTCAAAAGCAGCATTTGGCAGATTCTAATAATTTGTTTTGAATTACAATAATTCTCCTGGAAGAATTCTAAATATAGTTTTACATTAAAGATTCTGTCACAGAAAATGGTTGTGTGAAAAGTGGTTTCGCATCAAGTATGAACCATTAATATTAGAGTAGTTTGAATGGAACTGAAAACAAGCACGACTAAAAATGGTACTTTCATCTTTGAATAAAAATATTCTGCTCTGGGAGTTTACATTACTCAGTTTGGATAACAGTCTATTGTGGGAAACTGTAGCCTCATGCTGCTTACATGAGTGTATTGGGGAATTGGACAGAATATTTTGCCTCTGCCTGGAAATAGCATTTCTAAGAGTTGGGAAGATGATGGGTCAGATTTTGCCAATACAACAGTGATCATAGAATCATAGAATTTAGTGTGCAGGAGGCCATTCGGCCCATTGAGTCTGCACCGGCCCACAGGAAAGAGCACCCTACCCGAGCCCACACCTCCACCATATCCCCATAACCCAGCAACCCCACCTAACCTTTTTTGGACACTAAGGGCAATTTAGCATGGCCAATCCACCTAACCTGCACATCTTTGGACTGTGGGAGGAAACTCACGCAGACACGGGGAGAACATGCAGACTCCGCACAGACAGGTGACCCAAGCCGGGAATCGAACCTGGGACCCTGGAGCTGTGAAGCAACTGTGCTAAGCACTGTGCCACCGTGCTGGCTGTTATTTATACACAAATGGTACAGCAACTTCAGGCAAGGGGTTGAATACTCCAAGGATGCTGTGCAAGTCTGCTGCTCAGCCGTTAACTTTGCAGAAGCGTCATGTCGCTATCTGCCTCACCCTTGAACCGCACTGAATAGGGTGAAGTTCCTATATTTGCAAAGTATATATGAACTAAACTTGTCATGGAAGGTTAAGCATGGCCAGTTCATGTGCAGTAACCGTATTACGAGGGGAGAAGTGCTAGTTACCATCAACCAATCTCACTATCGCTGAAAATTAGCAAGTGTGGGGCTTCATCCCTTTAGGCTTTAATGGAATTAAGCATTTTAAATTTGAAAAATGTCAATTTTCAAAACTTTCTATACTCTCTTCCTCTCTTAATCCAATCTTTGTTTCCCTCTCTATTTTTATTAATTTACCGGATTGGACGGTAAATTCATCCACTTTATAATTCCATCTCAGTACTTATGCAGTTTCCCCCCAATCCTTCAATCTTATTGGTCACTGAGGTACATAGGAGTGATCCCTGATCACTCAGGTTCCAAATACCTGGTTTCCCTCACTTCACTGTTATTTAAAAGCTATTTGCACAAGGACAAGTCTAATGGTAGATGCTGTTAGATACCTTGCAACAGCAAAATCTGACCCATGTCTACTGCATGGGGTAGATTGGTGGGTCCTTCCTTGTCTTCTATTCAGTTTACACCTAGTACAGAAGGACAAGGGTACAGATTCACCAAGATGGTGCAACACGCCCTTCAGTGAATATAACAGCAATTCAGAAACATTGAAAATGCTAGATTGTCATAAGAAAAGTAGCTGTACAGACCCTGCTATTAGGAAACACTACAATTAATAGTTAATCTATTAATCTATTAGACTCTGGATTAATGAAACATGTTAAAAGCAGATCCTTAAGCAGGACAGAGGCTCATCACAAATAATTTGAAATTTTCTGTGTTTCTATCGATGATTCACACACACAGACATGTGGAACTGACGAGTGATTTTTATATTTAATATTTGTAGAAGTTGGCAATTATATGGAGTGGTATTAAAGTTACGGTATAACTTTGTGATCCAGGCAAATGCACTAAGTTGAAGATGTAGGTACGCACTGTTTTTTTTAATCACAACACCAGATACAAAAATGTTAAATACTCGAAGATGTGGCTCCAAGCATAAATTACGGCTGTTGGCCACTAACCATAGGTTGGCATCAAGAGTGATTAGCAATCAACTTAAGCGCTGCTTTCAAAACACTTGAGAGTCAAACAGTCATTCAAGTAAAAGTACCTCTTCGACAAGCATTCAAACTATTAAGGGTATTCTTCGAAACCTAAAGAACATCTGTTGTTTCACAGCTCGAACTTATGATTATAAAGTATCTTCTTTCTTCCTCTCCTCTATGCAGAAGAAATGTGCAAACTAAAATTAATGGGATTGCACAGTTTTTCAACTACATATGGGAGCCACTGAAGGCAAACTCCACAAATAGATCTCTAGCCTGAAACCTTAACTTATGTTGGCATTATAACCTCACTAAAATTATTTTGCTTGCATTTTTTCAATGTTCCAATACTTACGCAATTAATTTGACCTCATTACACACCAAAGCCAAAGCTTTGCCCTCCATTCGAGCAAGACTTGCCTCCGTGCTTTTAGAGGGGTGAAGGCTAAGACATCAGCCTTCCTCCCCTCCTGCAGCCGCGTCCGCCACTCCAAAGATCGCCACCATTGGGCATGGCTCCACTCTAACTCCCAATATCTCAGAAATTGTTTCAAAGAAGAAAACCCAGAACTTAACCAGCTCAGGGCAAGACCAATACATGTGCGCGTGGTTCGTCGATCCCCTTGAACAATGCTCAAATCAACCTCTCCCCCTAGGAAGAATCCACTCATACATGCCGTGGTCAAGTACGCTCTCTGCACTATTTTAAACTGTATAAAACTTCACCTCGTACTCAAGATGAAGTTAAACCAATGCAGAGCCTCGATCGATAACCCCCCCCCCAAAAAAAACCAAACCTAGCTCTTCCTCTCATTTCTCCTTTACTTCAGTTATGTCCGATATCTTCCCTTCCCCTATCTCGTCAAGAGACAACACCTTAAGCATAAGTGAAGGCGCTGGCAACCCAGGAATTGAACAGAGCTCGTTACAAAGTTTTGTACCTGCAAATACCTAAACTTATTCCCTCTCGGAAGTTGAAACTTCTCCACTAACTCCACCAGTTCAGCAAACCTACCCTCCACAAACAAATCCCTAAACCTCTCAACTCCCTCCCTCTTCCAGATCTTATATGCCAAGTCCATCCCAGCCGGTACAAACCTATGGGTACCACAGATCGGCACCAGTAGCGACATAGACCCTCATTTAAAATGCTTTAGAGATGCTATTAACACTGGGCTCGAAGAGAACCTAGCCGAAGAGAAGCAGTAACAAGTGCCTTCAAGCTCGAAACTATACAAGAAGCCTCCTCCATCTACCCCATACCGACTCCGGCTTCCAAAACCTCCCCTGCACTTTCTGAACATTTGCCACCCAGTGATAATACAACAAGTTAGTTAGTGCCAACACCCCCTGCCCCTCGCCTATCCCTCTTCAAGAAAGACCTTTGAACCCAAGGAGGGGTCTTACCCACCAAAACAAAAGTCAAAATGATCTTGTTGAAAAAAGACTTCGGAAGAAAAACTGGAAGACATTTGATTAACAAACAATAACTTCGGTAAAGTGTTTATCTTAATCGTCATGCCGTGGTCAAGTGCACCAAAGACAATAGGAGGGCATCCCACACCTTCTGCCAGCATCCCCCTATCAGACTGGAACTTATGCAACGAGGCCCAATCATGAGCTACCCGTATTTCCAGATACCTAAAACTAGACCTGGCCAGCCAAAACGGCAGCCTCCCCAGATCTGCTCCCATGTCCGGAGGGTTCAGTGGAAAACCTCGCTCTTGCCCACATTCAATCTATATCCGGAGGAGGAACCAAACATCTTAAGGACCCCCATTGGAGAGAGGATACATGACATAACAACAGATTGTCCACATACAGGGACACCCTATATTCCCTACCTCCCCTCTCTATAGCCTTCCACCCAGTCGACTACCTAAGTGCAATGGCCAGCGGCTCAATCAAAGCAAAGAGTAACGGGGAAAGTGGACATCCCTGCCTTGTACCCCTATATAACCAAAAGTACCTCTAATTCAATCCATTGGTATGGGCGCTCACAATGGTTGCCCTATACAAATGAATTTGGTCCAAAGCCAAACCGCCCAAGTACCTCAAAACGATACCCCTCACTCCACCTGGTCAAATGCTTTTTCTGGAGTCCATGGAGATGATTACCTCTGGATCCACCCTGAGGAGGGCAACAATACCACATTCAGCAGTCTCCTAATGTTAGTTAACAACTAACGGCCCTTAACAAAACCCGTCTGATCTTCAGAAATTATCCCCTGCAGGCACCCCTTCAACCAGGCTTCCAGCACCTTATAGCCCGCAACTTTGCATCTGCATTCAAAACAGAGCTGGAACTATATGACCCACACTCAAATAATCTGCACAGTGCAGGAGGAAGCCATTCGGCACATTCACCCAATCCCCCGCACTATTCCTGCAACCCAACCCTAAGGGACAATTTAACATGGCCAATCCATCTAAACAGCACATTTTTGGACTGTGGGAGGAAACCAGAGCACCAGAGGGAACCCACGCAGATACAGGGAGAATGTGTAAACTCCACACAGACAGTCACCGGCGATCAGACGCGAACCCGGGTTCCTGGCGCTGTGAGGCAGCAGTGCTAACGACTGTGCCGCCCTTTGGGATCTTTATCTTTTTTCGAGATCAGGGAGATCGATGCCTGCGCCAGTATGGCTGGTAACAACTCCCGGGACAGAGAATCATTAAACATGTCCAACAGGTGCGGTCCCAACACAGTCACGGACTGTTTATAAAATTCCACAGGGAAACCGTCTGGGCCCAGTGCCTTCCCTGAATGCACTGAACAAATACATTTCAGAATTTCCTCCAAACCAATTGCTTTCAGCTCCTGCAACACTGCCAGCTCCTGTGGCGTTGCCTGGTGCCTCCACTGTTGAGCCAATAACTGGCTAGCCTCATTCCCATACTTGTAAAATGTCCCTCTTGAACGAAGAAGCTGGCTCACAGTCTTCTCCATCGACACTAACTCAAACCCCATCTGTCGCTTCTTCCTCTCCGCGAACGTGCCGTCGTTGGGGCAGCAGGGTATTGACGGTTCACCTGGAGGATGGAATCCACCAACCTCTGCCTCTCCAGCTTACCAGACTTATCTCTATGAGCCTTAAATGAAATTATCTCCACCCCCGATGATCACCTCCAGTGCGAAGGTGAAATCTCCTCATTCTTATTAAAATCCACATTATTTCCAATTGCAGAAGCTATCCTCTCCTAAAATCGCTCGTCTGCAAGCAGCCCCATGTCCAACCTCCACAGGGGTCTCTGAAAGCGGCCTGTCACCAACTTCATACCCCATAGTGTGGGGCATGATCTGATATCACTATCGCTGAGTACCCTGCCCCTAAAATCCTGGAAAGTAAACAACTTCCCCACTACAAGGAAATCAATACATGAGTAGACCCAATGCACATGCGAAAAGAAGGAAAATTCCTTCTCCCTCGGGTATCTAAATCTCCACATGTTCAACCCACCCATCTGCTCCATGAACATTTGCAACTCCTTAGCCACCCCCGATGCTGTAAAGGATTTGGGGCTCGACCTATTTAGCCTGGAGTCTAGCATTCAATTAAAGTCCTCCCCGATAATCAACCGATGAGAGGCAAGCTCACGGATGGCCGCCAACACTCCTTTGATGAATTCCTCACTTGCCTCACCCACCCATTCCACAGCCTTGTCTGATCTCAAACGGTCAGATATGTCTCCAGCAAGAAGATCATGTCCGCCTTCAAACTCTTTAAATAGGCAAACACATGGGACCTTTTAACTGGCCCATTTAACCCCCTCACTTTCCATGTACCTAGCATGATGGGGGCCTTTGGCACCCCTCTACCACGATCAGCCAAATTCCACCAACAAGGAAGTCTGTCAGGGCCCCACCTCGCATTGGCTCCAGGTCCACCCAAGATGGGCTACCCCCCTCAAACCAGTACAACAACAACAAAACTTTCATCATCAGCAGTCTATTCCCCCCCCCCCCCGGTCGAGCATCGAACAAACATGCCACCCAACTACCAACAACCCCCATTCCCCCACCCAAACAAAGAAAATACAACCTCCTAGGCTTGTTACATTAAAAAAAAACAAGAACAGTCCCTCCCCCACTCCAGATTACCAACCGCAGCTTTTCCCCCACACTTTGCTCCTGTTGATTATCAAAACTGCTAGCAGGGTTACCCAAACCTGGGGCAAAATCAAAGTTATACACCCAATGAATCAACAAACAGCCCTCTATCTGAATTCAACTTTAATAACAAACAATCGAGGAAGAAACTCCCCACCTCATACCCAGACCCTCTCCTCTTCCCCAATCCCCCCAGCACTAACAATAATAAACACCAATAATCCATAAAAAAGCCCACGAAATAACAGAATCATTAGAAAAAGCCAACACTCCGATGTTGCCAACAACTTCATTCAATTCTCCCTCAGTCCATGCTTTTTTACAAAGTCATTCGCCTTCTCCGACGTATCGAAATAGTGATCCCTGTCCCTGAACGTGGCCCAAAGGCGAGCCTGGTACATCGCTCCAAACTGCACTTTGCTCTTATAAGGAGCCGCCTTGACCTTATTAAACCCAGCATGCCTTTTTGCCAGTTCTGCCCCAACGTCCTGATAAGATTCTGACGGGATGGCCCTCCCATCTACACTCTCGAGTGTCCGTCACCCACCTAAGGATCTTTTCCTTATCCAAATACCTGTGGAGTTGGACTATGATTGCTTGTGGCGGTTCCCCAGATCCAGGCTTCTGTTGCAACTATCGGCGGGGCCCAGTCTACTTCGTGAGGGTTTGAGAAGACCTCCTCCCCCACCATCTTCACCACACAATCTGTGGCACTCACACCTTCTGTGCCCTCTGGCATGTCCAACGATCCTCAGATTTTGACATCTGGAGCGATTCTCCAGTTCATCGGCCTTGGCCATCAATATCTTCTGCCCCCCCACAAACACCGCCACCTCTGCCTCCAAGGAGGCGATTCGATTCACTATGTTTCGTGACCGTCTCCTCCACCTTCTGAATCGTCGAGCCCTGCGCCTCCAGCCATTGTTGCACCCAGTCCAAAGTTACACGAACGGGTGCCGCCACCACCACCTCAATCGCCTTCACCAGGTCATCAGAGGCTGCTTGCCTCTGTTTCTTTAACTCCTCCGTTAGGAATTCCACCTGCCTCTCAGTTGTCCACCGAGAGGTCAATGATGACACAGGGGCCTCCGCCATTTTCTCAGCTTCTGCCACATGAGGGCCTTCAAGTCAGTCAAGGACCCCTTATTAGACTTGTCCCTCATATTATAATCTTCAGAAATCACATGCCGGAGGAGGAACCAAAACCCTCAAACTGCACCAATTTTCTTCCTAAACAGCACCCGTTAAATGGGTAAAAAAAAAAAAATCCCCAAGCAAGAGCCACCTGATGTGCGACCTTTCACCTCATGGCCGCCACCAGACGTCTCCCCTTCAATTCTTACTGAAATAATGCAGTTTGTGTGTAAATAAGAGAGGGGAAAGAATGGGAGTGATAATTATCTGCAGGTGCCAAAAACCTCAGTTTAACTCAGACCTGTAGGTTGGTGAGGGGATCCATCTTCATAACTGGACCAACTGTATTCAGAGGGAGGGAAGCTTCAATTGTCTGGTTAGGCGCAAGCGGGGCATTGACCTGTAGGGGAGCAGCCGGTGCCATGCCAAAGCTATGAAATAAAGAACCAAGAAAATACAAAGTTACTAAAGCAAAACGTATGCTGCTTTTTTAATCCTCCTCAATGATCTGATGTGGGCTTAAAAATATTGGCATCATACAAGACGGCTTGCAAGTACGTATCTTTCATACATTTATAGAATTGTAGAATGATACAGTACAGGTCATTTAGCCCATCATGCTTGTGCTGGCTATTTGTTGGAGCTATCCAACTAACCCCACTTCACTGTGCTTTCCTCATACCCCTGTAATTATTTTCTCTTCAGATGTTCATCCAATTTGCTTTTGAATCGACTTCCACCACCCTTTCATCGTGAATTCCAGATCACAACAATGTGCTGTGTAAAACACAATCTTTGCGTTGTCTCTAATTCTATATGAACACCTGGAAAATACATGTTTGATGGCAGACGGTGAATGATAATAAAATCGGGCAGTAAAAGGGGCAGCACGGTAGCACAGGAGCAGCAAGGTAGCACAGTGGTTAGCATAGTTGCTTCACAGCTCCAAGGTCCCAAGTTTGATTCCCGGCTTGGGTCACTGTCTGTGCGGAGTTTGCACGTTCTCCCCGTGTCTGCGTGGGTTTCCTCCGGGTGCTCCGGTTTCCTCCCACAGTCCAAAGATGTGCAGGTTAGGTGGATTGGCCATGCTAAATTGCCCTCAGTGTCCAAAAAAGTTGGGTGGGGTTACTGGGTTACGGGGATAAGGTGGAGGTCTGGGCTTAAGTAGGATGCTCTTTCCAAGGGCCGGTGCAGACTCGATGGGCCGAATGGCCTCCTTCTGCATTCTAAATTCTATGGTCTACGAATGGACCGAAAGGTAGAAAATACTTAGTCAGGGAAAAAGGCAGTCTAGAAACATCAATAAAGTAAAATGGACATTTAAGCAGTGAAGGCACTAGCTTCCACAAACAAACACTCTAGAATCTTACTAGTTTACATTGAGCTTTCCCCAGCTGCAGAAAATTTGACAACACCAAATGATTAACTCATCACACAGTCTCTTCAGTCAACTTCTCAGAGACTTGAAGTATCATACATTTGTCAATTTTGGAAGGAGTCATCATCAGAGACTGCTGAAAGTGCTTAAAATCTGCATTCTGAATTATAACATTCCATTAGCCACTTTGAAGTGATAAACAATAATTGCAGTAAAAGTTATTTAACAATTTAAGATTGCATCTAAATACTTATGGATGACTAAATCTTGCTGGTTGATTCATTTGCAAGGGGATTTTCTTTCCGGTTGGGCTATGATATTTCTGAGTTAGACTACTATATTATTCCCCTGATATGCGGTTTTCTAATTCGAAATTAGTCTTCAAGGGACAACACCATTAGCAAATAGGTAAACTCAGAAGTTGAGAGATTGGCCTCTAAAAAGCAATTGAAGAAAGAATTTGACATGTGATCATTTGTGTTTGCTGAGACTAGAAAATGAACTGGACCAGATGCGTAAATACTGTGATACAAGAGCAGGTCAGAGGCTGTGAATTCTGCAATGAGTAGCTCACCTCTCAGGTTTGCGATGCTTAGCAAAACATTATTCACTAGGGCGGGGGTAGGTTTCTTACTGCCAGACAGTTGAGCATTTTCTGGTCACGGTAAACCCTCAGAATGTTGATAGTGGGGGATTCAATGTCAGTAGTGTCACTGAATGTCAAGGAGAGATGGCTAGATTCTCTCTCGTTGGAAATCCCCATTTTTCTTTTTTTAAAAGTATAATTTCTTCAAAGGAAGAATATTGACAACTATTGACAACTCACTGCAATTTAGTTCCTACCATAAATTTTTCAGAAATGCTGCATTATCACAACACATCTTACTTGTTATTTATATTCTAGTCTCAAGAAAGTACATAAATGTGACATTTCCATCACAGGTGGCTTGAATGATGGGAGGGTTTAATGCAAACGTGATAGATAATATTGCAAAATTATCTGCTGCATTAAAAAATGCTGTTTAAACTCCAGTTGAATTCAATTCTCACCTATTTCTGTTAAACTGGATTGCAAAGTCAGTCATTACTTGCATGGCTTTGTTCATCAGAGAGATATCCATATAGATATGGCCCATGCGGCGTGAAAATGTGCCAGAAATCTCAAGACCTTTGGCTTTTGCTGCAGGCAACCAAATCTGGTGGAACAAAAATGTTATGAATTAAAACAGTTTCCTAATGAACCAAGACAAATGGGTTACTATTTCAAAGAATCTTAAATTGTGTTGCATGCCAGCTTTCCAGAAAGCTTAAAGTCATCCTGTCAAAGTGTAAGAAGATAAGTTGTACAGTGCATTTTACCCCCTTTTAAAGGCTGAAATTAGTTTTCTAGAGAAACAAATCAAGCAACACTAAATGCATCTAGGGTTTTGGAAAATTTAGTAAGATTACGATGGGGCTAATTTCAGCTACTATATTTATATTAATTCATATTTATTTATTTATAAATTTAAAGTACCCAATTCATTTTTTCCAATTAAGGGGCAACTTAACGTGGCCAATCCACCTAACTTGCACATTTTTGTGTTGTGGGGGTGAAACCCACGCAAACAAGAGGAGAATGTGCAAACTCCACACGGTCAGTGACCCAGAGCCGTGATTGAACCTGGGACCTCAGTGCCATGAGGCCGCAGTGCTAACCCACTGCGCCACCGTGCTGCCCTCCATAAATTCATACTTAATAATGTTTAATTAGTAAGCCAGTAAGAAGTGCTCAAATAAGTGGCATAATGGTTTGATTAAAAATATGATTACTATAAAATATACTGAATCTCAATAATGTAAAAATTGCTTGCTGCAGAAAACTAGCCTATTTTCAACAGGTCAGCTGGAATGGAAGTCGCAGGGTGGGATCTCCTGACCACTCGCAGCATGTTTCCTGGCGCTGGAGGCAGTTCTCAATTAGCTGTCGGCAAGATCTTTTGATCCCACCGATGTCTACAGCATTTTGCGTGGCACGCCCGTCCCACCGCCGAGAACCACTGTTGGTGAGGCCAGAAGATCCCACCGGTGGTAAGTACTGGAAAATCTTGGTTATATAATTGAAGATGACATGATTATTAGGTCACTATTAAGTGCTCCCTGCTGAAAAGGGACAGTTGTGAATGTCTGGAGGAGAACAAAATTGGATCTGTTGTGATACCCCACAAATCATAAAGCCTATGCTATGAAACACTATCTGAGGAAAGTCATTTAAAGGAAGCTTTTTGGTAGAAATTTAGAGTACCCAATTAATTTTTTCCAATTAAGGGGAAATCTAGCGTGGCTAATCCACCTACCGTGCACATCTTTTGGGTTGTGGGGGCGAAACCCACTCAAATACAGGGAGTGTGTGCAAACTCCACACAGACCGTGACCCAGGGCCGGGATCGAACCTGGGACCTCGACACCGTGTGGCAGCAATGCTACCCACTGGGCGCCACCGTGCTGCCTGTTGTGCGTTTTCGCTACTACTTGGTCTTTTCTGTGGCTCTTTTCCAATTAGGGCTATCCGTGAATTTGCCTTCTTTCTATATTGTCTATGTCCGAATGCTTAGAGTCGCCAGGTATCGAATGATACCACCACAAGTTTCAACCGACTATCGATCAAAGAGCCAAACACCAGTTAGTTAGTTCAAGGGTACTTTATTTACATACAATCAGTCATACAACATAAACACTACTAGTCAACTACACCTTTAACTATAAGAACCTGTACTTAACTTCGGGCACCCGGCTTAGGTCAGGAAACAGCGGCCGCTGTTCAATTCTGGATCTCGAGTTCGAAGTGGTAACTGCTGCTCAGCTGGGCTCATCTGTCTGGTAGTGGGCGTTGAACTCAAACTTGTTTCTGGTGTTGCTGCAGTTGGCAATAGACGTGACCGGGGTACCAAGGCCAAAAGAGAGTGAACATATGGCAAACTCTTCTCTTATACTCCGGGGGGGGGGGGGGTGTTTCGCACTCATTTGGGCGGTCCTTCGATTTGGGCCTTACTAATTTGGTGATCCCTGATCTCTCGGTTCGATTCCTTAGCCAATAAGTGGGCGGGGATCTGGATGGCTGGGCATGTCCCAAGCGGTCATTGACCCCGTTGTTTGCATTTCCCTTGGACAGGGAGTGGCGCCGAAATGTCTGGGACTGTCCCGGTTGCTGGAGTACCAGGCCTTTGTTTTGGGGAAGATGGGCCATCACTTGCTAATCGGCCTGATTAACATGCTAATGGGACGGAGTTTCGATGCCGTCTGGACTTTGCTGACAAATGTGCATTTCAGGCTCTGAGCCTGCCTGATTCTTGGCTTGTCCATTTTACCCATCAGTCTTTGCGAGTTGCTCTGTACCTAGTTGGAAGTGACCATCCCCGATGGCTACACTCTGTCCTCTTGATCCTCAACGTGAAGCGTGAAGGATCACAATACTGGGTCTTCTTTGTTCTCCTGGGATGCCGGGTACCCTTAACCAAGGACAGGTTCTACTCTACGCTGTCCTATGGGTCCAAAAACATTCACCTAATTTCCGTAAACAACACCTGTCTAAGAATCTCTAGGGGGCCATTTAACATTCAGTAAAAGGGGAACCTCTAACTGCCTCTAACTAGACTACACTCATGCTGCTATTTACAATCAAAGAACTTATCTTACAATACAAAAAATATCCGATAGCAACAACACATTTCTGCCTATCACTGACATTCACATACACAGAAAATAAACTTTATTAACAAAAACAACCGCGGACTTTATTAAAGAAAGAAGTTGAGAAGGAGTGTGGGGTTTGCTGGAGTCTGAGGAAAGGGGCTCTAAATGTATATACTGGGGGTCGGGAGGCTCTCCGTCTCCATTTCCGCAATCTAATTGTCTGAATGACACTGTACAATATGGATATGACTAGTAAGGCTTCCATTGTGTAGGAACAGTGAATACCACTTGATGAGGTTTTCACACCATGTGGGGGTATCGGTGGCTGGGTGTGGGTGCGGTGTAGTGTCGGGGCTGGGGGTGTTGTGTTGGGTGGTCGTGTTCGGGGCATGTGTGGTGAGGGGGGTAGAAGTGGGTAACGCGCGCAACTGGACTGTTCCAGCGACGATCATGATGCCAATCATCAGGGTCGTCTTCATCTTGTTTCGGTTTCCCTTCACCGTCGAATGTCGTCGTATATTTTCTATGTTCTATCTCTCTAAGGGAACAAGCATAGTGTCTGTTATCATAGTGTTGTTTAACATCTCGTACGTCCGTCTGTGTCTCCTTAACGTCAATTTTCCCATTATAACCGTCCCCATATGTGACTCCCTCATTTTTATTTTTATAAAACAACCATTTGCGGAGTCAAGACAGCCCAAACAAAATTTTGTGTCACCGCACGAGCACTCTCGCAGCTTGTGGTCGATGAGCTGAGTGGGCGGACAATTTCTCCATCCTCTCCAAACAGCCAAGTGTTTCTTACATGTAAATAGTATGTGGGGGGGATAGCAACCGAAGGGTTGCCGGGAAGGGCAAAAGTAGTGGCATGCTTTAAACCACAGGATTCGAAAAAACCCAGAAAAAGAGTTTCAAAACCAAGTAGTCGAATGGGGTGGTGCATATGATCCGCGCGCGGTAGGGCAAGAATGGATGGGATCCCCGTGTAGGGCGGTGATTAGTGCCGTTGTTCCACTACCCAAGTGACCTTCCAAGAGCAGTACGAATTTGTAACGATATGGATTCCAGACAAACTTGTTTCACTAACTGCCATGTGGCGTCATGCCAGTAATTATGGCTGCATCAAGAACTTTGGTGCAAGGCCGAAAGAATAAACTGTATCAAGAAATTCAGTGAGATCGACACAAATAGTTGAACAAAGAAACAACATTCAACATTTTAAAAAATAACAAATTAAAGAAAGAAAAGCGGGCAGGGAATAGGACACCGTAAATCACATTTGGCATGGGGTGTCACTAGCATATGGAGTCAGTGTAGTGTGACCAAAGAGGGGAAGGACGAGGGAAACAAAAATGAAGTGGTATTGCTGAGGTGTCCCTGCCATGAGAAGTGGTGGGTATGCGCTCACAGTTTGCATGGGGCAGCTGGGACCTTGTAGCTGCTGTGGGTGGTGTTCTCTTTCATATATGGAGGCTAGTCTAGCTGATGGTGGGGGTATCCTGCAATCTCGAGCGAAGTGTCCTGACTGCCCACAGTTGTAACATGACCCCTGGGGCACGTAAGGTGGAGCAGGCTCTCTGGTGTATTGCTCCCTTGGGTATGGCTCCCTGGGTAGGGGGTTGGGCTGTTGGTGTCATTGCTGGTTCGGGGGGGCATTTGTGGGCTGATTCCGTTGCTGTTTTGGGGGGCATTGCATTCTCGGGCGCCATGTCCCTCATGTCCGCAATTGTAGCATTCCTGCGTTTTAGGGTGCTGTGCGTTACTTCTGCCTTCATTTACCCATGCGGGGACTTGGTGTGCCCTTACTGGGTTTATTGTGGCATCTACTCTCTCATGTTCTGTCTTTTTCTGTACCGACTGTTCCCAAGCTCTGGACAATCGTTTCAGAACCCACACTTCATTGTGTGCTGGGTCTGAGGGGTCATAATTGGCGCAAGCCTTCTGTCCTGCCTCTGTGGCGTGGGATACTAACGTACAGGTCCATTTGGCCATATTGTCTGCTGATAAATGGGCACGGGCTAACTCATCAAATACCGCAATGAAATGGATCCAAAGGCGTCCAAGCAAACACTGTTGGATGCTCTCCCTTTTTCTGCCTGCACCGGTTGAGTCCATCTACCGGATCTCCTCGGTTAAACCCTATGGCGTCTAAAATGGCCGTTTTCATTTCTAGGAGGCTACCTCCTCCAACATTTTGTGGGTCGGGAAGGGCTGAACTAACTGAGGGGTCTAAGCACATAACTATGAGCTTAACCTGCTCCGGCTCGTCTAAACCATACATCAGGGTTTGTTGTTTTACGAACTCAAAAAAGTGATGTGGGTCCGATGTGGGGTGGAAAGTATCTATCTTCTCGCGGGCGTCTCGTAACTGGGCGATCGATAATGGGGTCGTGCACATGGGGAAGAGCGAGTTGTTCGTGGTTCACCCAGGGGACCAGGAGAGGGGGATTGGCGAGCTCCCACTAAAAAGGGTGGAGAGGAGCTTCAGATATTTGGGGGGTCCAGGTGGCCAGGAGCTGGGGGGCCCTGCATAGACTTAATTTCACGAGGCTGGTGGACCAAATGGAGGAGGAGTTTAAGAGGTGGGACACGTTGCCACTGTCCCTGGCGGGTAGGGTGCAGTCAGTCAAGATGACGGTGCTCCCAAGGTTTTTGTTCCTGTTCCAGTGCCTCCCCATTCCTATCCCGAAGGCCTCCTTTAGGCTGGTCAACAGGAGCATAACGGGGTTTGTGTGGCGCGAGGGACTCAGAGGGTGGGAAGGGTGTTCCTGGAGCGGAGTAGGGATGGGGGTGGGGGGGCTGGCACTGCCCAACCTCTGTGGATACTACTGGGCCGCCAATGCGGCGATGGTGCGCAAGTGGGTGATGGAGGGGGCTGCATGGAAGCGGCTGGAGACGGTGTCTTGTGAGGGTACGAGTCTGGAGGCGCTGGCAACGGCGCCGCTGCCGCTCCCTCCAATGAGGTATACCACGAGCCCGGTGGTGGCGGCTACCCTCAAAGTCTAGGGGCAATGGAGGCGGCACAGCGGGGAAGTGGGGGCCTCGGTGTGGACCCCGATATGGGGGAACCACCGGTTTGTCCCAGGGAGAATAGATGGAGGGTTTTCGGGGTGGCACAGGGCAGGGATAAGAAGGTTGGGGCTGTTTGTGAATGGGAAGTTCGCGAGCCTAGGTGAGCTGGAGGAGAAGTACGGGCTCCCCCCGGCGAACACCTTTAGGTATCTACAGGTAAGGGCGTTTGCCAGGTGGCAAGTGGTGGAATTCCCGCTGCTGCTGCCACGTACGGTACAGGACAGGGTGCTCTCGGGGGTGTGGGTTGGAGAGGGGAAGATCTCGGCAACATACCGGGTGGTGCAGGAGGAAGAGGAGGCCTCGGTGGAGGAGCTGAAAGGTTAAGTGGGAGAATGAGTTGGGGGAGGAGATCGAGGAGGGGACGTGGGCAGATGCCCTTGGGAGGGTGAACTCTTCCTCTTTGTGCGCGAGGCTCAGCCTCATACAATTTAAGGTGCTGCACAGGACACACATGACCGGGACAAGGATAAGCCGGTTTTTTGGGGTTGAGGACAGGTGAGTTAGGTGCTCTGGGAGCCCAGCAAACCACGCCCTTATGTTCTGGGCATGCCCAGCGCTTGAGGAATTTTGGAAGAGTGTAGCAAGGGCGGTGTCGAGGGTGGTAGGATCCAGGGTCAAACCAGGCTGGGAGGATGCGAGGCTCCCAAGCGTGGAATCCTGGATCAACGATATGGTGGGGTTTATTAAATTGGAGAGGGTGAAATTTGCCTTAAGGGGATCGGTGCAAGGGTATTTCAGGCGGCGGCAACCGTTCTTGGACTTCTTGGCAGGGCGGTAGACAATGGTCAGCAGCAGCAACCCGGGGGGGGGGGGGCTTCCGTGGTAACCCTGCGCTGTGTGGTGATGGGCTTCATTGGGTAGAGTGCTGTTTGTGCAGTTGATGGTGCGGGTGCTTTTCTCTTCGGGGCCTAGGGGCTCTATTTTGATTCTCGGTCTCGCTTACGTACAGTTGGGCCGTTTTACTGAGTTCCTGCCAATCGGGGCCGTCTTCCTGGTCTAGCTGTGGGCCAAAGGTGTCTCTAAACCAATTTTGGACTGATAGCAGGGATTGCAACCTTGGAATTTGCTGCCTGCATTTGGCATGGTCCACCGAACTCTGCCTCTGTTCCGTGGTGGAACTGTGGAGTGCTCGGAGGGCTGCTTTTAGGTCCTCACATTGTTTCTTTAGCTGCTGTACCAGATTCTGTCTCTTCTCTTCCCAGTACAGCACGCTGTGTCCTGGTAGGCCTTATCATATTGGATTTGGAAGCTGCTACGGTGGGCGAGACAGGATTTATGTGCCCTCTTGATATCATCCATTTCCTTGTCCTTCGCTGCTAACTGCTCCCGGACTCTCGCATTCACTTAAATCTCCCTCTCTACTTATCTTCTTCTCCTCTAGCTGCTTGCGGAGCGTCTTCACGACCTCCTTTGTCCCTCGCAATTGTGCCAGACAGGACACGATTGCCATCGGCTTACGAACCTTAGACAAACTCTTTTTATGGATCTCGGTCAGGCTGTCCCACCAAGTCTGTCCTATGCTGCCAGGACCCGTCTCTTCATTCGTGCAAAACTCAGACCATAGGGGCCATCCTTTCCCTTTTAGGTACTTCCTGATCTCTTCTTCCCATACAGGACACTGTTCTGATCTATTGGCCGCTGTACCCTTGGGCTCTTGTGGATGCATAAGGCATTCCATTGCCTTCATAGCCATCCCTACAAATACTCTGTCTATTAACTGAAATTTGGAACAAGGAGGAATAAAGCGGCGGTGCAAACACGGGTACGGCTTAAGCTATTTTCCGGTTTACGCAACTCCCGAAAGTTTCACGCAACAAAATCTATCGAGTTTACCTTATATCCCTTTGTTAGTACGCATGCAAATTACACACTTCCGAATTCTGGAGGTTTGATCGATACTGGTTTCACTTGTGGTTTCTTTTACTTTGCCAATTTGGCTTCTAATGGGTTCTCTCGGAGTGACACAGTCACTTCTGGGTCGAGTCCCGTCAGATGTCGCCAATAACTGTTGTGCGTTTTCTCTACTACTTGGTCTTTTCTGTGGCTCTCTTCCAATTAGGACAATCCGTGAATTTGCCTTCTTTCTATATTGTCTATGTCCGAATGCTTAGAGTCGCCAGGTATCGAATGATACCACCACAAGTTTCAACCGACTATCGATCAAAGAGCCAAACACCAGTTAGTTAGTTCAAGGGTACTTTTTTTACATACAATCAGTCATACAACATAAACACTACTAGTCAACTACACCTTTAACTACAAGAACCTGTACTTAACTTCGGGCACCCGGCTTAGGTCAGGAAACAGTGGCCGCTGTTCAATTCTGGATCTCGAGTTCGAAGTGGTAACTGCTGCTCAGCTGGGCTCATCTGTCTGGTAGTGGGCGTTGAACTCAAACTTGTTTCTGGTGTTGCTGCAGTTGGCAATGGACGTGACCGGGGTACCAAGGCCAAAAGAGATTGAACATATGGCAAACGCTTCTTTTATACTCAGGGTTTTTTTGGCGCTCTTTTGGGCGGTCCTTCAACTTGGGCCTTACTAATTGGGTGATCCCTGGTCACTCGGTTCGATTCCTTAGCCAATAAGTGGGCGGGGAACTGGATGGCTGGGCATGTCCCAAGCGGTCATTGACCCCGTTGTTTGCGTTTCCCTTGGACAGGGAGTGGCGCCGAAATGTCTGGGACTGTCCCGGTTGCTGGAGTACCAGTCCTTTGTTTTGGGGAAGATGGGCCATCACTTGCTAATCGGCCTGATTAACATGCTAATGGGATGGAGTTTCGATGCTGTCTGGACTTTGCTGACAAATATGCATTTCAGGATCTGAGCCTGCCTGATTCTTGGCTTGTCCATTTTACCCATCAGTCTTTGTGAGTTGCTCTGTACCTAGTTGGAAGTGGCCATCTGTCTACATGCCCCATTTTAAGAAAGTTGGGCCACAACTGTACAAAACATAGCTCTTGTTGCCACATTACAGCGCCAGGGACCAGAGTTCAATTCTGGCCTTGGGTGACTGTGTGGAGCTTGCACATTCTCCCCATGTCTGCGTGGGATTCCTCCGGGTACGCTGGTTTCCTCCTACAGTCCAAAGATGTGCATGTTAAGTGAAATGGCCATGCTAAAATTGCCCCTTAGTGTCCAAAGATATGCAGGTTAGGTGGGGTTACAGGGATTGATCAGGTGAGTGGGCTTTGGTAGGGTGCTCTTTCAAAGAGTCAGTGTAGACTCAATGGGCCGAATGGTCTCCTTCTGCACTGTTGGGATTCTAGGGCAGCACGGTAGCACAAGTGGATAGCACTGTGGCTTCACAGCGCCAGGGTCCCAGATTCCCCGCTGGGTCACTGTCTGAGGCGGAGCTTGCACGTTCTCCCCGTGTCTGAGAGTTTCCTCCGGGTGCTCCTGTTTCCTCCCACAGTCCAAAGACGTGCGGGTTAGGTGGATTGACCATGCTAAATTGCCCTTAGTGACCAAAAAAAGGTTAGGAGGGGTTACCGGGATACGGTGGAAGTGAGGGCAGAAGTTGGTCGGTGCAGACTCGATGGGCCGAATGGCCTCCTTCTGCACTGTATGTATGTTCTATGTTTACATGGAAATGAAAATGCACTATATTGAGCTGCAAAATGCGATTTGTTACAAAATGTGCTGATACTAAATCCTGTGCACAGCAGTCTTCCATTTTCAATTCACTTGCCCTAAATGCCCCAACCTGTCAAATTGCCAATTTTTGTTGGTTTACACCTTCATTATTGTGCAATGTTAAGGAAAGATTAACAAGTCATAAGAAAAATGTTTGTCCAGTTACATTATAACTGCTACGTCCTCTAATCTAAATGGCCTCATCAGATTTAAATTCTTAATTAGCATCATGGAGCATGTTGATGTACTTTAAACACCATTATTTTGTATTTAGAATATTTTACAGAATCAAATTGGTAAAACAGAGAAGTAAAGTTATCTCTGGACATATATAAAGTAGCAACCGCAATGATAGCCACTAGTAGTGCAAGCCAGATTCATTTGGGTAGATGTTAAAAGTAATGTGGTAGTGCTGAATGTTATAGTTCTAACACTTAGAGCCACTTAGAATAAGGGTGAATACATATTTGATTCCTGCTACATTCAGTTCTTGATACGAGCCAGATTGAGTGGGAAGGTAACCAGTGAAGGCTCTCATCTCTGCTGGTGGAAGAAAAACAATCAAGAGTCACACCTGGGCAGAACTTTTCCTTGTAACCAGGTACAGGGGACAATGGTATGGATGTGGGATCAGGGCAACAGCTGACCGAAGCAGAAAGCCACTTTGGTTAGGCAGTCAGGAGATGGGATAATCTGTTCTTGAAAAAACATGAAACGTGAATAAACAATTCTTACAGTTTTAGGTGCCACATAAGAACCAGATGGCATGCCCATTCCACCAGCAAGATCAAACAGGTCACTTAAGCCACCTCCAATTGGTGCATTCAAGGATGTCGGCATGACTGCAGGAGTTCCATAGCCAGCACCAATCTGTATGGAAAACAAAATATATATTTGTTACATCTTGTATTTCATACATTATAAAGCTTGTTGCTTACTAGTTTTATTAGTGTGCACTTAAAAAAAAATACAAGTTATTATTCATTACGCCAGAGATGCCAATGAATATAAATAATCTAGATTTGCTACATTTTGTGATATATATTAAAGAGAAATTAAAACAAGTTACTAAAAGCAGAAACTGAAACAACGGAGTGTGAATGTAGTGAATTAACAACATGTTTTAAAAATACATTTGACCATACAGATAGATAGGGTGCGATTCAACGCATCAAAGTTTAGTCCGGTTTTGCAGGACACCGCCAGAGTGGTCAAAGCATCGGAACTGCATTTTCAGCAGCCCGATGCACTGCTCATCGACAGCACGTGTGGCAACGTGGGCTTCATTGTATCGGGTCTATGCCTCGGCCCTCCGCACTGGCGTCATCCTCAGCAGGTATCCCTTGCCCCCCACGAGCCAACCCGTCATCCTGGGATGGTCCTCTAAGACCTCGGGGATGAGTGCCCCAGGACGTAGCTGTCACGCCACCCCCAGGTTGCGGGCACACACATGCATGATTCTGAGGCAGTGGTTGCACACGATCTGAACATTCAGGGAGTGGATCGCCTTCCTGTAAATATCGGACACTCCCTGATGCCCCAGTGCTCGCAGGGCGACATGTGTGCCATCAATCACCCCTGGATCTAGGGCATCCAGACGATGATGGCAAATCCTAAGCCTGGGCATCTTGGTGGGCCTGGTCCAGGTCGAAGTTGATATAGCCTGGAGCTCAGGCATACAGAGCAGCTGTCACCACCCAGATGCACCATGGGCAGAAGATCGGGTCCTCGCTTGAGCCTTGGAATGACCCAGTGGCATAAGTTGAGGGGTGTGGTGACCTTCATGGCCGCTGGTAGCGGTGTCCTCCAATTCCACAGGTGCCATGTCCGCAAGGACATGACACAGGTGCTACACGGTCTCTGTTGAGACGGCGTCTTCTGCGCTTATGCTGTCCGTCAGCTCATGGAATGACCAACAATGTCTGTACAACTTGGGCCATCGCTGGCCTCCCTTCGTGGCTCCCTCAGCCTGCACTGCAGCCCCCTGCACACAAACACAGGCAGAGGCACACACAGACCTCCAGCCTGCGTCATTGCTGTTGCCTTCTACGGTGTCTGCCCACCTCAACTATCAGAAGCACAGTGAAGGCAGCCTCTGCGGGATCCGCACCAGCAAACATAGTTTTATCCGGAAGAAATTGGAGGAGAGAGACCGACAATCCGTTAAGGCTTCCATCCCGGGACGCTCAAGTCCCCCAAGCATGATTGTCCCGCCTTCTCTCAGTGTACCATCCAGTGAGGCAGTTGTGCTGGGAAATCTTGCTGTGCACACCCGCCCCCAGCTAGATCAGGAGCCCCTAAACCCCAGACCTCTCCCGGGAACATTAGGGAGATCGTGCTCAGCTGCCCTCCGTTTATCCAGACATTTACCCATTGGCTGCGAGAGGATCCTCAGGTGTGAAGCCCTGTTCTCTGGTGCTGATGCTCCTAGGGTTCAGGCACACTGTTCAGACATCAAGGTTTGCTGGACATGCAGTGTACTAATCATCCTCTGAGACATGGCACTTGTGCCTTCTTGGAGGCACTTGAGAGAGTTGAGAATATTTTATTTATTAAACATTCAATAGTAACAAAGATTTGAAAATCAACTACATAACATTCCACATATCACAATAACCACACGTCACCATTCCATATTGGTACCAATACAAAGCTATATCAGCTAATTTTCACAAAACAAATCAAACACAAGGCATCATCCCTCATTGAGAAATGGAGAATATGCCTGTAAATGTGTTAACATATCCAGAACTTTGTTGTAAAAACGATCTGTTCATCAATGTGACTTGTTACACGTCATCAGTGCCATTCTCCATCCAGGAACTTCAGCTGTGCAGGCCCTCCCGCACGGCCCAATCTCATCGGAACCAAATCCTGGCATCCAGATATTCCACTGACGCTCAAGGTGTAGTTGAACACCTTGCCTCCCAGTATGTTTAACCTGCGGTGACGTGCCAGTTACATGCACACCAGCACCAAAAGCATCAGCAATCTGTGAAAGCATTTCTGCAACGACATTAGTAGGTGGCCGATTTGGAACAATGTCGCATACAAGGTCCTGCAGCGTCTTCTTGCCTCAAACCGGATAGCCTTCTGGACTCACATGACCCCCTGAGCCCGATGTTCCAGGACCCAGATATCTTATAAAAATTTGCCTTTCTTTCCAGCTACAGAAAAGGAACGAAACAGCAACAACAGCCACCAGGCATCTGCAGCCACCAGGAAGCAGCAAAAACAACTTGCAGCTTGAAGTGCTCTCACAACTAATAAGGCTTATTTCTTATTTGAAATAGTCTTCAGCTGTGAAGCTAGAGGCTGCTCACAGTCAAAGGGGGTGAAATTGACTTTCATGAGAGAAGAGTTTGGTAGGACAGACTGCTGCTGTAGTTGCCCCCGTTATAGGTCTCCACAACATTTAAAGATGGCTTGAAAGCCTTGCAGACGTAAAGCCCCTCACCCCCTGCCCTAGGAGCGACCCCCAACCCGGATACTAAACGACGCCGGCCTGACTTCCTGCTGAGGAGTCGGGTAATCCCTGGGAGGCTGCTGTATTCGACTTCAATCTCGTCAATGAGGTTGAAATGCATGCAAATTAGGGTTAAAGATGTTCGCACCATTTTTGGGCAAGATCCAGAACTCGCCATTAGGAGCAGGCCACGTGAATCGCAAAATGGTTTGTGCTGGGTGAGAATCTCAATTTTGCCCGCTTCTGCTAGTCACCCAGCGTGACTTGTTATAGGTTATCAGGTGAATCGCAAAATGGTTCGTGTTGGTCACGCTGAATCGCACCCATAGTTTCTTTCAATTAAAACCAATCTTGTAGCAATGGTCAGACTGCGTTTTCAGCTTTTCTTTTTAATAAATATATTTATTCTCCATTTTCACATTTTCTTCAGAATTTATACCCCACTAACAAACAGTAAACTGTAATGAATACAATGTCAATCCCCTTATTACAACAGCGATCCCATCCTCCCCCCACCCCCCAAACAATGACCCACCTGACAATATAAGCATCAAATAAAACTAAACCTCCCACGGTTGAAAAAAAAAGAAAAAAGGAATCAGGAATCGCCAATGGTCACCATTGACATATACAGTCCACCCCCAAACCTCCCCCCACTAATATTAAATGCCATCCAATCCTCGAAAGAGTACCATGAATGACATCCATGAATTGTAGACACCCCCCCCAGACTCCTCCCCTCCACTTCCTCTTGTAAATTCCTCCCCCCAACCTCGGTTCCTTCCCCCATCTTTTCACCCTGGCTAGACTCACCGAAACCTGTTCTACCAGGCTCCAATGGCCGCAGCCCCTCCTCCCACCTCACTCTCGTTCACTGGCCGGCTTAAACCGGCCAGTGTGGAAGCCCCCGCCAGGGTCTCCTTCCCCCTTGCCCGGTCCCAGGAAAACCAAGAAATCTCCTTTAGCACACAACCCCCGCATACACACCCAAGCCCCAAAGAACCATCATTGCAAATGGAAGTCCCATCTCTTCCCTTGTCCAAATATACAGTGTAGACTCATTTAGTACATACACCAACACGCAGTGAAAAATAAAGTTACATGAGGCTACATCGGTACACGTCCATTTCTCAATTCTGCCACAGCAAACTCCTCCACTGCTTCCGCCGTCCCAAAATAAAAGTCCTTGGATTTGTAGGTCACCCTCAACTTAGCTGGACATACTATCCTGCACTGCACCTTGCTGATGTACAGTGCCTTCTTCACCCGGCTGAAGGCAGCTCGTCTCCTCGCCAGCACCACCGTCAAATCCTGGTATATGCGTATATCAGCTCCAGCCCACTGCACCACCCGTTTGTGCTTTGCCCAGCACAGGACTTTCACCTTCACGCTATATCTACAGAAACACAGCCGTTACTACTCTTGGCGGCTCGCTCGCCTTTGGTATAGGCCTCCATAACCAATGAGCCCGATCCAGTTCATATCAGGAGGGATTGTCCCCCTCCCCCAATAGCTTCACCAACATTGTGGCAAAATATTCCGTCGGCCTCGGGCCTTCCACCCCTTCGGGCAGACCCACAATCCTCAGATTCTGCCACCTGGATCTGTTTTCCAGGTCTTCCATTTTGGCTCACAGACTCTTGTTGGGTCTCTATCACCCTCCGCAACACCTTCCCCATCAAGGTGAGTTGATCACTGTGCTGCGGTAATACCTCTTCCACTTTCTCCAGTGTCTCACCTTGCTCCTGCACCTCCGCCGCTGCGCTTGATACCGCTGCCCTCACCGGGGCAATCGCCTCCTCCACCAGCACTTTCAATACTGCCCCCATCTCCTTCTTCATCACTTCCATGTGTTTTGTGAACTGTTTTTCAAGGGGGATGGGAACCGATGTAGGAAGTCAGTGGGGACAGAAACAAAAGGCAGGAAGGGAGAGTGTGTAAAGCATGACCAGAGAAAGCAGGGCAGAGAGCAAGGAAGGTCTACATTAAACTGCATTTATTTCAATGCAAGGGGCCTGACGGGCAAAGCGGATGAACTCAGGGCATGGACGGGCACATGGGACTGGGATATTATAGCTATGACTGAAACATGGCTAAGGGAGGGGCAGGACTGGCAGCTCAATGTTCCGGGGTACAGATGCTATAGAAAGGATAGAACAGGAGGTAAGAGAGGAGGGGGAGTGGCGTTTTTGATTAGGGAGAACATCACGGCAGTACTTAGAGGGGATATATCCGAGGGTTCGCCCACTGAGTCTATATGGGTGGAACTGAAAAATAAGAAGGGAGAGATCACCTTGGTAGGACTGTACTACAGGCCCCCAAATAGTCAGCGGGAAATTGAGGAGCAAATATGTAAGGAGATTACAGATAGCTGCAAGAATAATAGGGTGGTAGTAGTAGGGGACTTTAACTTTCCCAACATTGACTGGGACAGCCGTAGCATTAGGGGCTTGGATGGAGGGAAATTTGTTGAGTGTATTCAGGAGGAATTTCTCATTCAGTATGTGGATGGACCGACTAGAGAGGGGGCAAAACTTGACCTCGTCTTGGGAAATAAGGAAGGGCAAGTGACAGAAGTGCTAGTGAGGGATCACTTTGGGACAAGTGACCATAATTCCATTAGTTTTAAGATAGCTATGGAGAATGATAGGTCTGGCCCAAGAGTTAAAATTCTTAATTGGGGCAAGGCCAATTTTGATGGTATCAGACAGGAACTTGCAGAGGTAGATTGGGAGAGACTGTTGGCAGGCAAAGGGACAGCTGGTAAATGGGAGGCTTTTAAAAATGTGTTAACCAGGGTGCAGGGTAAGCACATTCCCTTTAGAGTGAAGGGCAAGGCTGGTAGAAGTAGGGAACCCTGGATGACTCGAGATATTGAGACTCTGGTCAAAAAGAAGAAGGAGGCATATGACGTACATAAGCAACTGGGATCAAGTAGATCCCTTGAAGAGTATAGAGATTGTCGAAATAGAGTTAAGAGGGAAATCAGGAGGGCAAAAAGGGGACATGAAATTGCTTTGGCAAATAATGCAAGGGAGAATCCAAAGAGATTCTACAGATACATAAAGGGGAAAAGAGTAACTCGGGACAGAGTCGGGCCTCTTAAGGATCAACAAGGACATCTATGTGCAGAGCCACAAGAGTTGGGTGAGATCCTGAATGAATATTTCTCATCGGTATTCACGGTGGAGAAAGGCATGGATGTTAGGAAACTAAGAGAAATAAATAGTGATGTCTTGAGAAGTGTGCATATTACAGAGGAGGAGGTGCTGGAAGTCTTAAAGCGCATCAAGGTAGATAAATCCCCGGGACCTGATGAAATGTATCCCAGGATGTTGTGGGAGGCTAGGGAGGAAATTGCGGGTCCCCTAACTGAGATATTTGAATCATCGGCAGCCACAGGTGAGGTGCCTGAAGATTGGAGAGTGGCGAATGTTGTGCCCTTGTTTAAGAAGGGCAGCAGGGAAAAGCCTGGGAACTACAGACCGGTGAGCCTAACGTCTGTAGTAGGTAAGTTGCTAGAAGGTATTCTGAGAGACAGGATCTACAAGCATTTAGAGAGGCAAGGACTGATTCGGGGCAGTCAGCATGGCTTTGTGCGTGGAAAATCATGTCTCACAAATTTGATTGAGTTTTTTGAGGGAGTGACCAAGAAGGTAGATGAGGGCAGTGCAGTAGATGTTGTCTACATGGACTTTAGCAAAGCCTTTGACAAGGTACCGCATGGTAGGCTGTTGCAGAAGGTTAAAGCTCACGGGATCCAGGGTGAGGTTGTCAATTGGATTCAAAATTGGCTGGACGACAGAAGGCAGAGGGTGGTTGTAGAGGGTTGTTTTTCAAACTGGAGGCCTGTGACCAGTGGTGTGCCTCAGGGATCGGTGCTGGGTCCACTGTTATTTGTGATTTATATTAATGATTTGGATGAGAATTTAGGAGGCATGGTTAGTAAGTGCAGATGACACCAAGATTGGTGGCACAGTGGATAGTGAAGAAGGTTATCTAGGAATGCAACGGGATCTTGATCAATTAGGCCAGTGGGCCGACAAATGGCAGATGGAGTTTAATTTAGATAAATGTGAGGTGATGCATTTTGGCAGATCGAATCAGGCCAGGACCTACTCAGTTAATGGTATGGCGTTGGGGAGAGTTATAGAACAAAGAGATCTAGGAGTACAGGTTCATAGCTCCTTGAAGGTGGAGTCGCAGGTGGACAGGGTGGTGAAGAAGGCATTCGGCATGCTTGGTTTCATTGGTCAGAACATTGAGTACAGGAGTTGGGACGTCTTGTTGAAGTTGTACAAGACATTGGTACGGCCACACTTGGAATACTGTGTGCAGTTCTGGTCACCCTATTATAGAAAGGATATTATTAAACTGGAAAGAGTGCAGAAAAGATTTACTAGGATGTTGCCGGGACTTGATGGTTTGAGTTATAAGGAGAGGCTGGATAGACTGGGATTTTTTTCCCTGGAGCGTAGGAGGCTTAGGGGTGATCTTATAGAGGTCTATAAAATAATGAGGGGCATAGATAAGGTAGATAGTCAACATCTTTTCCCAAAGGTCGGGGAGTCTAAAACTAGAGGGCATAGGTTTAAGGTGAGAGGGGAGAGTTTCAGAAGGGCCCAGAGGGGCAATTTCTTCACTCAGAGGATAGTGAGTGTCTGGAATGGGCTGCCAGAGGTAGTAGTAGAGGCGGGTACAATTGTGTCTTTTAAAAAGCATTTAGATAGTTACATGGGTAAGATGGGTATAGAGGGTTATGGGCCAAGTGCGGGCAACTGGGACTAGCTTAATGGTAAAAACTGGGCGGCATGGACTGGTTGGGCCGAAGGGCCTGTTTCCATGCTGTAAACTTCTATGATTCTATGATTCTAAGTTCCACAGCCATCTCCTTGGTCATTTCTGCTGCTGTGAACGGTGCAGCCTCCCCTGGTGCTCCAGCCTCCGCTTTTCTTAGTTCCTGCGCTGACTTTTTCACTCCCCGGCAGACCTCCGTTAACCGCCTTTTTCACAGCCGTTTTTCTCCCAAACTTGGACATTTCTCCTCCCTGTGCCTTCTTACAGCCTTTTCAGCCTCTGTTGCCCCCGGGACCGGGAGTTAATTCCTATTCCCGAGTGGGAGCCCTCCAGTGTGCGGCTGCCTCCCACCCACCGTCACCGGAATTCGGGTATCGACTTATCTAATCGCTCAAATCAGATGGCTTACTGAATTGGTCCAATTTAATTTGACCTGATACTACTTCAAAATGGCAATGAACGTTCACAAATTATAGGCAAATTACTAGATCTCATTGTGGCACTGCCTCACAAAATTAGGTGATCTGTTTCATAAGGAACTTAAATGCAATGCACAATGCATTGTGTGTTCTTGCTGCTGAAGTGCATGTGTGTGTTTCTTGAAGAGTGTAATATGTAATTGCTCTGCATGCTTGAATCAATAGTCGCATCAGTTACAGTTCAACCTGGCTTTCCTTTTTTTAAAACAACATTTAAAGCCATGAAGTCCAATAATTAAAATTCAAGACCGATTTGAACAAGAGTTCGATTGGTTTGATTTGTGGTCAGGTGAGTGTACATGTGGAAAGTGTATTAGTTCCAGCTGTAGGTCAGAAGCAAAAGTATGAAATCATTATATCTTTTCTCTCTTTAAAAAACGTGGGCATGTGACATACTATTTTTCATATTTTATGAATTGGATATACAACTTACTGCAGGGCTTCCACTTAGATCTCCACCAAGCTAAAAGAAAACAAAATAGTTTGATTACACATTGCAGATCAAAAAGTAAATTCTGAATAATAATGACAGAAGTATAAATTTTACTCTACAACATGTAAAATGTTGATCCCCCCCCTCACTAATAAGCCCAAATTATTGCCACTGTGATCAGGAATTACATAATTCATAAAATATAATTAGCCTGCAACTTTAACTTGGAAACAAAAATCACCAGCCAAAAGGACAGAGTATCATACCCCTTCGGTCTCATCGCCCATCTCCAGACACGAATACGTAAAGACAGAGGCAACGCAAGGACATTCACATGCAAGCAGAAGTAGAGTGAAAAAAAGGAACAGCATAAATTCAAAGAAGAAAACACAGCATTATTAGTATACGTACATCAGCTACAGCGACTAAAGGTATATCAACCCAAAAATAAAACATTAATTCAGTGCTGTCTCTACAATGTCAAATGTACAATATTTCAGTGCATCTGTGGAATTTCTAAAGTAACTCGTTAAAGCAGCTTGACATTGTAGAAATGTTAAAATCTAAATGTCAACGTACTACAAGCAATAGGCACCTATTAGTTATGGCAACATTGTAGGATAAGAAGCAAAATGCAACCCCAAAATAATGAATAAAAGCTGATTAACAATATTAAGTATTCTCATTTTCATACTAAGATGAAGAAAATACTGCTTGATAGAGGAAATTTTAAAATTAAGTTATTCTGCTTTTAAACCCCATAAAAATGTTATTTCACAAGGGACTAAAATCCAGATTGAGCTCTACAACCAAATAAAATACACCGGCATCATAACATTTGAATTAACTTTGACAGGTGCACTGACAATTCCTGAAGAAGCTTGAAAACTAAAATGCTGTTAAAGCCCTGTGATTATTTGCCTACCAAACTGTCCAATCCACCACCAAGAAGGTCCATGGCTCCCATTTGAACTGTTGATGAGGGGATAGGGGGAACATTGACTGGAGGACCAAGGTCTAGATTCAGCAGATCACCCAACAGGTCTCCCTGGGATGGAATTACGGCTGGTTGCTGATCAGAGGGCTGTGCGGTAGTTGATGGGGCAACATCTGGACTCTCGGTACTTTCATTTCTGAGATGAGAGGAAATTAGACATGAAGATTACTTACATGCTTTTGGCATTACTAAAAATTTAGTAATTATATTTCTACTGCACTCCTCACAAAGAGGACAAGGGACATAAAAGCCCGAATGATTCTAAAAGTGATAAAAGCAAATTACTGCGGATGCTGGAATCTGAAACAAAAATAGAATATACTGGACAATCACAGCAGGTCTGACAGCATCTGTAGAGAAAAAAGGGAGTCTGGACGACAAAGCTTTGTCAAGGGTCATCCAGACTTGAAACATTTACTTCCTTCTTTCCCCACAGATGCTGTCAGGCCTGCCAAGATTGTCCAGTATTGTCTGTTGAGGAAGATGATAAAGCAGATTTGGACAGCAATGGAGTGCAGTGGCAATAGAAAGGCAAGATAGGGGGCGGGATTCTCCAATCCCACGCAGAGTGTCCACGCCGTTGTAAACGCCATCGCGTTTTACAACGGCATGAATGGGCCGCTCCCACGTCTAATTCAGGCCCCTATAGGAGGCCAGCACGGTGCAGGAGCAGTTCGCGCCGCTCCAGCTGCAGATCCCGGCGCGAACTGGGCACCGCGGGATCCGTGCATGCGCAGTTGCACCGGCGCCAATGAGGACATGCGCAGTGGCCTCCTTCAACGCGCCGGCCCTGACGCAACATGGCGCAGGGCTACAGGGGCTAGCGCGTAGAAAAGGAGGCCCGCAGCCACAGGTGGGTCCCGATCGCGGGCCAGGCCACATCGGAGGCCCCCCCGGGGTCGGACCCCCCCCCCCCCCCCCCCCAATCCAACCCTTACACGCTGAGGTCCCGCCGGCTCAGAGCAGGTTAGAACGGCGCTGGCGGGACTCGGCTCTTTTCCTACGGCCGCTCAGCCCATCCGGCCCGGAGAATCGGCGGGCCGGCCGCGTAGAGTGGCCCGCGACACGCCAACCATGCCGGAGAATCGCATGCCAGCGTCAGGGTGGCGTGGCCCTTTCGCGGGGATTCTCCGGCCCGCCGCAGGGCTGGGAGAATCCTGACCAAGAAGTCTGAATCTGTAACCAACTGTGGTCATGTTGCTTGTTCTTTCTCTACTTCACAATTTCGTGATCTCAAATTGGTTGTTTGAGAAAAGTGAGCAGTATAGCATCAAAAGGAATTTGAAACATTCATTGGGCCAACCTATAGCTTTGTTCGAATAAGTGAGAGATTTGGGAAAAGATTCCCTCTCATTTCTATCGGGCAAACTCAACAGTTGAAGGGAAATTGAAATGGAAAACAAATTACTGATAAACAAATCATTTAGTTTGTTCACAATGACTCCTTAATTTCTCAGTTAAAGGTCCCTCATACTTACTCGTAAAATAAGTGAGTCAGGCAAATTTTACATGTCAGATGGGTTTCTTTCAAAGAATAGCGGACATATGACAGCTGCCTTTTCCATTGAGTAGGTCTTGCACACTAAAAAGCTGTAGTTAAGTGGTGACCCAGATGACCCCAAACTTTAAAGATCAGTCGGGTTCGTAAAAGCGGAACCAAAACCCCTCGAATTGCTGTTAATTGGTCCTCAGTAAAATCTGGAAATTGTAAAAAAAAAGGGGGGGGGAAAGAGGAGGAGGAGGAGAGTCAGATAGTGCCTTTGGAACTTTCACTTACGATCCGGATCTTGGGGGCAGTCTCTTGTGCTGAACACCTCGGCTGCCTTCCACAAATGCACTGGGTGGCTTATGGTACACAGAAGCCAACGTTCCTATGTGGCAAATTAATTCATCAAGGAGGGTTGGTTCAATCAGGTCAGTTTCTTCTGAAATCAAGGGTTTCTCTGCCAACACAACCTCCTTTGCTGCTACTGGATCTGTAGAAAGTAGACGCCAGTATATGTAGCCACGGTCTCTCAGATCAGGGTTGTCAGAATCCTGCAATATTAAAAAAGGTGTCACTGAAATAGTAAATATGCCTACAGTATAGATCAATGATGGCTTGTAATGCAGAACAAGACCAGCAGCGCGAGTTCAATTCCCGTACCGGCCTCCCGAACAGGCGCCGGAATGTGGCGACTAGGGGCTTTTCACAGTATCTTCATTGAAGCCTACTTGTGACAATAAGTGATTATTATTATTATTGTGGCACACAATACTTAACTTTTAATTGCTATATCCACCACCAAAATATTGAATAAAGGAGGCAATCTAAAAAACATCCATGGTCATTGTTTTATTAATTAAGAAACTATTATTCTGGCAGTAAATGGTCATTCAATGGAAACGTAACTCTGGAAGGACAGCAGCATGATCTACAAAAAGATTAGTAAATGGCACGGAGTACATTATTTTATAGAATTTCATAGAATTTACAGTGCAGAAGGAGGCCATTCGGCCCATCGACTCTGCACCGGCTCTTGGAAAGAGCACCCTACCCAAGGTCAACACCTCCACCCTATCCCCATAACCCAGTAACCCCACCCAACACGAAGGGCAATATTATGGCATCTTCAGCCTCTACTTTTCTACTCTAAGCCTTATTCAATAACCCATTCAACAGGTGAGGGAAAGGTATACAGTTGATTTTTATACTCCGCAAATCCTAGTACTATGAATGATCAAAATTGCCATCAAAGATTAAATAAAACTCAAGAGTTGGAGGCACAAATACATGTGAACCATACTGCGCTGTGAACTGTACTGTGCTGTGTCATAGAAGCTTCAGCTACATGTATGTACTTAGGAACACCCACGAACACAGCTCACGTTTGAGACGAGCCTGAAAAATGTGTCAGAGGAACAATATAGTTAAGTTTAATCATTTTGCTGTGCATTTTGTAATTTTATGTTTATCACATTGTAAACAATAGTAGATGCTCAGTTAAAGAACCAAGCTGTGGGCCAAATGGAGTTTTGGAAATCATATTTGGTACAATGTCATGGGCTTCCCTTTCAGCCTCTTCAATTGGTAGTTAATTCATATGCTGTTGACATTTGGTTGCAAGATTTTCTTTGGAAATTGCTAAGTAGTATTTTTACTTCAGTTGACTGCAGGTCCCTTGAAGTCAGTTCGGTTGCAATTTGTTGTTGTTTTCTGATCCCAACATAATATAGGTTATACGTCAAAAGGTAGAAATTCAAGAATAGTCAGAATGAATACGTGGCTTGAGAGATGGTGCAGGAGGGAGGGGTTCAGATTTTTGGGACATTGGAACCAGTTCTGGGGGCGGTGGGACCATTACAAATCGGATGGTCTACACCTGGGCAGGACTGGAACTAATGTCCTAGGGGGCGCTTTTGCTAACACTGTTTAAAACTAATGTGGTAGGGGGATGGGAACCAGATTAGGAAGTTAGAGGTCAGTAAAGACGCAGCCACTAAAGCCAGTAAGGTACTAGATAATAAACTCAATGTGACTAAGGGGAAGAGGAGACAGGGGAGAGATGATGAACGCAAAGGGACAGGTGGTCTGAGGTGCATTTGTTTCAATGTGAGAAGTGTAGCAGGTAAGGCAGATGAATTTAGGGCTTGGATTAGTACCTGGGAATATGATGTTATTGGTATTACTGAGACTTGGTTGAGGGAAGGGCAAGACTGGCAACTAAATATCCCAGGGTATAGATGCTTCAGGAGGGATAGAGAGGGAGGTAAAAGGGGTGGAGGAGTTGGATTACTGGTCAGAGATGATATCACAGCTGTTATTAAGGAGGGCACAATGGAGGATTCGAGCACTGAGGCAATATGGGTAGAGTTAAGAAATAGGACGGGTGCAGTAACATTGTTGAGACTTTACTATAGGCCTCTCAAAAGCGAGCATGAAGTAGAGGTACAAATATGTAGACAGATTATAGAAAAATGTAGGAGCAATAGGGTGGTCGTGATGGGAGATTTTAACTTCCCCAACATTGAATGGGACTCATGTAGTATTGGAGGCGTAGATGGAACAGAATTTGTAAGGAGCATCCAGGAGTTTTTTAGGGCAGTATGTAAATAGTCCAACTCGGAAAGGGGCCATACTGGACCTGGTATTGGGGAATGATCCCGGCCAGGTGGTTGAAGTTTCAGTCGGTGATTACTTTGGGAATAGCGATCACAATTCCGTAAGTTTTAGAATACTCATGGACAAAGACGAGAGTGGTCCTAAAGGAAGAGTGCTAAATTGGGGAAAGGCCAAGTATAACAAAATTCAGCAGGAGGGCGGGAATGTGGATTGGGAACAGCTGTTTAAGGGTAAATCCACATTTGAAATTGTGGAGTCTTTTAAGGAAAGGTTGATTAGAGTGCAGGACAGACCTGTCCCTGTGAAAATGAGGGATAGAAATGGCAAGATTAGGGAACCATGGATGATGGGTGGAATTGTGAGACTAGCTGAGATAAAAATTAAAGCATACATAAGATCTAGGCTACTTAAAACTGATGAAGCTTTGGAGGAATATCGGGAAAGTAGGACAAATCTCAAATGCGCAATAAAGAGGGCTAAAAGGGGTAATGAAATATCTTTGGCGAACAGGGTTAAGGAAAATCCCAAAGCCTTTTATTCGTATATAAGGAGCAAGAGGGTAACTAGAGAAAGGATTGGCCCACTCAAAGACAAAAGAGGGAATTTATTCGTGGAGTCAGAGGAAATGGGTGAGATTCTTAATGAGTACTTTGCATTGTTATTCACCAAGGAGAGGGACATGATGGATGTTGAGGCTAGGGATGGATGTTTAAATACTCTAGGTCAAGTCGGCATAAGGGGGAGGTTTTGGGTATTCTAAAAGGCATTAAGGTGGACAGGTCCCCAGGTCCAGGTGGGATCTATCCCACGTTACTGAGGGAAGAAATAGCTGGGGCCTTAACAAATATCTTTGCAGCATCCTTGAGCACTGGTGAGGTCCCGGAGGACTGGAGAATTGCTAATGTTGTCCCTTTGTTTAAAAAGGGTAGCAGGGATAATCCAGGGAATTATAGACCTGTGAGCTTGACGTCAGTGGTAGGCAAACTGTTGGAGAAGATACTGAGGGATAGGATCTATTCACATTTCGAAGAAAATAGACTTATCAGGGATAGGCAGCATGGTTTTGTGCAGGGAAGGTCATGTCTTACAAACCTAATAGAATTCTCATCATAGAATTTACAGTGCAGAAGGAGGCCATTCGGCCCATCGAGTCTGCACCGGCTCTTGGAAAGAGCACCCTACCCAAGGTCAACACCTCCACCCCATCCCCCAGTAACCGTTTGGTCCATTGAGTCTACGCTGGCTCCTTTAAGAGCTATCCAATTAGTTTTAATTGATAGCGTCCCAGCTTTTCCTTTTGAGTACGTATCCAATTTCCCTTTCAAAGGTGCCAATGAATCTTCCCCCACCCTTTCAATTAATGCATTCAAAATTGTAACAATTTTCTGCACCTTGACCTCCCACCCCCAATAGATTATTTTGACAACTATCTTAAATTTTTGCTCAGTTTACGGACTACATAGTGGAAACCGTTTCTCCCCATCTACTTTGTTAAAATGCCTCATAATTTTGAACTCCTTTATTAAGTTTCTAACTCTATTTGCATACATATTTTCACAATGTGATATTTTCATATACGCAAATTGGTCAATGCAAAATAAATCTGCACAAAACCAGAAAAGTTCTTGCTCAATTCCAATTATAAACAAAAGATGTTATATGTCAATCTCACTCTCTCTCTCCCTCTCTCTGATATTGAAACTTGAAACAAATAGTCAGAATCTAAATAAAAGATTCTTTGGATCAATGTAAATACAGCCGCAATGTACTCAATTACCAGCGAACGTCAAGAAGAACATAAGAACTAGGAACAGGAGTAGGCCATCTGGCCCCTCGAGCCTGCTCCGCCATTTAATGAGATCATGGCTGATCTTTATGGACTCAGCTCCACTCTCCGACCCGTACACCATATCCCCGAATCCCTTTATTCTTTAGAAAGGTATCTATCTTTTTCTTTAAAAAGTTTAAAGAAGGAGCCTCAACTGCTTCACTGGGCAAGGAATTCCAGAGATTCACAACCCTTTGGGTGAAGAAGTTCCTCCTACACTCCGTCCTAAATCTACTTCACCTTATTTTGAGGCTATGCCCCCTAGTTCTGCTTTCCCCGACCAGTGGAAACAACCTGCCCGCATCTATCCTATCTATTCCCTTCATAATTTTATATGTTTCAATAAGATCCCCCCGCATCCTTCTAAACTCCAGTGAGTACAGTCCCAGTCTACTCAACCTCTCGTCATAATCTAATCCCCTCAACTCTGGGATCAACCTAGTGAATCTCCTCTGCACTCCCTCCAGTGCCAATATGTCCTTTCTCAGGTAAGGAGGCCAAAACTGAACACAATACTCCAGATGCGGCCTCACCAACACCCTATACAATTGCAGCATAACCTCCCTAGTCTTGAACTCCATCCCTCTAGCAACGAAAGGCAAAAACTCGATTAGCCTTCTTAATCACCTGCACACCAACTTTGAGACTCGCGCACCAGCACACCCAGGTCCCTCTGCACAGCAGCATGTTTTAACATCTTACCGTTTAAATAATAATCCATTCTGCTGTTATTCCTCCCAAAATGGATAGCCTCACATTTGGCAACATTGAATTCCATCTGCCAGACCCTAGCCCATTCACCTAACCTATCCAAATCCTTCTGCAGACTTCCGGTATCCTCTGCACTTTTTGCTTTACCACTCATCTTAGTGTCGTCTGCAAACTTTGACACATTGCACTTGGTCCCCAACTCCAAATCATCTATGTAAATTGTGAACAACTGCGGGCCCAACACTGATCCTTGAGGGACCCCACTAGTTACAGGTTGCCAACCAGAGAAACACCCATTTATCCCCACTCTCTGCTTTCTGTTAGTTAACCAATCCTCTACCCATGCTACCACTTTACCCTCAATGCCATGCATCTTTAGTTTATGCAGCAACCTTTTGTGTGGCACCTTGTCAAAAGCTTTCTGGAAATCCAGATATACCACATCCATTGGCTCCCCGTTATCTACTGCACTGGTAACGTCTTCAAAAAATTCTACCAAATTAGTCAGACACGACCTACCCTTTGTGAACCCATGCTGCGTCTTCCCAATGGGACAATTTCCCTCCAGGTGCCCCGCTATTTCCTCCTTATACCAAATTATCAAATCACAGTTACTTTGGGAAGTCTTTTGAAGAAAAGAGTTCTTTCAGAAGTTATAGCTCAAATTTATAAGGATGCAAAACATGAAAACGAAGAACTCTGGCTAGTCTGGTTACAAAAGGAAACCGGTTTTTGGTAAGATATACCATTTCAGTGGTTAAATACAACTGTCATACATCCAACCATGCCATGTAATTAACTGCTGTGGATTGTGGCATACAAGTCAACCTTTGAAGCCTCCAAAAATCCTTCCCAAAAAAATGGGGGTCGGCTTATAAAATCAAGTATAAACTGTGAACTCGGTGTGGGGTAGTTATCATTTTGATAGATTAAAAAACAATACTGATAATTCATACTAATGTGGCATTGATTATTGAATTAATTCATTACTTGCACAAAAATACCTTTATCCACAATTAAAGCATTATAAAACTCAAAATTCATTGTCTTGACATCTAATGCAGTTAATCAAATTCAAATCGCTTTGGCTGTGGCATCTTGTAAGGATCCCACTCTGGATCAGATGTGGTCCTCTCTATTCACTGAACTAATCTAATGGCACTTAGCGCATATTTCCACTCTTGAAGGTGTTTTCCCTGTCAACCGTCCACCTATTCCATTTTCATCCTGAACACAATCTTTGAATGGCTTGTTGAGGTATGCATCCAAAAGGTTGATCTAAGGTCATTAGATCCACATGCGTAACTCTAAAGTGGGTGCTATTTCTTTGGAGGCACCTTTTGATTTGGCATTTGAACATAGCATCGTAGAAAAGTTACAGCACAGAAAGAAGCCATTCGGCCCATCTTGTTCATGCCAGCCCGAGGACACCCAGGTGCCCTTCTTATTCCCACCTTCCTGCACCAGGTCCAAAGCCCTGTCCCACATTAATAAGCTGCATTCTTAACAGGGGAGGGGGGGGGGGGGGCAAGGAAATGCCAAAAGAGAACACAAGGGGACCAGAAGGGCTCTCACAAAGCTGTAAGAGCAAAACAAACCATCAACGGTGAAGGAAAGGGCCTAGGATAGGAGCCGGAGACAGTAGAAAAGGGGAGGGGGAGTGGAAGAAACAAAAGGAGGGGTGGGCATTTCATCCATGTTGCCAATGTTACTTAATGGGCACTCATGTTTTTGCCACTGTCTGATGAAGAATCGTTGTAAACTGGTATGTTTGGCAGAGGTCTTTTGGTAGTCTCTGGGCAACCTTGGTCGCCTACTTCAACACCAGACTGTTTTGGTTCATCAAGTGGCTACACCAACTGTCTGATTTTGCCCCACTTAACTGTGTATTTACGCATTGCATTTCTGGTGGGGATGTAAACATTCCAATGATTTGAGTACCTATTCTAATGCATGCTTCTTAAAATCAGGCCAGTGAATGGGTCCTTTTTGGATAGCGCATTTGCTCTTGCCATTTTCTTCAGGGCAGAGTCCTCCTCCTTCCATCCTTACACCAGTTTTTTTTGTAAATACCAAATCCTTCGCTGCAGCACAGTTATTTGAAGAGCTAGCAAAATGTTACGACTTTTAGCTTGAAAATAGCTTAGCACTTCAGTTGTTTTGTGGGATGGCCCATTTCTATTTGTCACTCACTCACAATACCATTTGCGGCTAGCTCTGTGAGGGCGTGTCTTAAGCTCCTGTGCATGTTTTTTGCAAAATAGCCCCTGTTGCCTCCTTGATCCAATGTGCGGACTTGCAGTATATGGCAAGGGATACATGTATTTCTGGGGTGAAAAATTGAGGCTGACACAGACATAGAAAGGGAGACAGAAACAGTTGCCGCTGTGAAAAGCAGAGTACAAAACTGTCTTGTTTAGTAACCTAATAGGAGACTAGTGGGAGATAGTTCTCTGTTCAAAGAGCCGGATTTCAAATAGGGGCTGGTTTAGCACACTGGGCTAAATCGCTGGCTTTTAAAGCAGACCAAGGCAGGCCAGTAGCACGGTTCGATTCCCGTACCAGCCTCCCCGAACAGGCGCCGGAATGTGGCGACTAGGGGCTTTTCACAGTAACTTCATTGACGCCTACTCGTGACAATAAGCGATTTATTTCATTTCATTTCATTTGTGGTGATTTAAAAAGAGTTGCCAGAGTGAGCTTTGTTGCTGGAAGTCATTTGGGGATGCAGAGAAGACTGAGAGGAGATTAGAAGACTTGCTCTGGCATGGAAGGGTGAAGGGAACTTATTGAAAAGCTGCAAAGAATTTGAACTTGAACTTCAAGACTATGTTACTGGATGGGAGCATGGCATAAAGTATAAACATGTCATAAAGGGCCTGAGTGTCCGTGGAGCGGCAGAGTCAGAATTGCTACTTGGTTCCTACTTGTGTGGCCTGGGTGTGGGGGGGTCACTGTGGGTCTGTACAATAGTTACCCAGAAGTGGTCTTAATTGTTCTAACATTTTCTGGATAACTATTGGTTGAAGACAAGTTGGAACCATCCAAAGTTTGCAATTTAAATCACATTTTCGGATGGTTCCTAGTGCAGGGCAATTGCCCATCCGACGTTTGCACTTCTTAGGTAAGGTTTGCACAGCAATTTCCTAGGAAGTGATTCCCCAGCGAATCTTTGGGCAACGCCCCAGTTAACTGCCCTGGAGCTCAGAAGTTTTCGGTCCAAAGTATTTTGATTGTGTCCATCAAAGGAGGAGTAGGTTTTCTTCAGGTTGGTGTATTAGTTGCTTGTCAAGTAATGTTTGGTCTATGTTGATTTGAGTTTGTTTGTTACAATAAAAGTCTCAAAACATAAAATCTTGTTCTTTAGTCATTTCACTCAGTCGCTGGGAAATTCTTTTTTTGTTCTTGGTCTCTACAGAGATCATGACAGTACTATACAAAGAGTTTCAGCAAAATAAAAACCTGCAGTATTGGATTACAATCTACAGCTACATTCCAATCTAGTCAGGTTTACTGAACTAATGGAGAAATGTAAACAAACCTGCGTAGCCAAGCTGAGAACCTGCTGCACCAGTTCCTGTGTCTCAGTCGGTTTTTTTAAGAACAGTTTCACAATAGCTGTCAAAAGTTGAAGTTGAACCTGTCACAAAAGATAAAACAATTCATGATTCCTCATGACAGTCTTTTCACCTGACAAGCAGAGTCAAGACTTAATTTGATGCAATGACAAATAAGATGAAAATGGTACGCTGTATTCAAAAACAAAACAACCTTTTGTGTATAGCACATGAATCGCAAAGCATCCGGACATAGAAAATGTATATACCAGCAATTAACAAACCTTATTAATACTTTAGGAACCGCAGTAATATTTAGTTCTTTGGATAAAGAGCTACGGTAGCAGTGTCCAAGTTTGCAGGTGATGCTAAAATATGTGGTAAGTTAAATAATTCTGACTGTCAGAGGAAGTTGCTAAGAAACCATTTTAGGTCTAGAAATGGCACTCACTTATTTGATTATTTGAAAACCTAAGCCAATGTCTTACCTGAGTGCTTTCATCATGGAATCCTTCCAAGAAGCTCTCTAATAATTCATCAGCATTGTCGATTCTTTCTGCATATTCACCCACAATCCAGATCATGGCTGCTCGTGCTTCTGGTTCATCCAGTGAATCAAGGTTTTCACAAAGTGTAGCAATAACACTTTCATACCTTGATGATAAGCAAGATTTATCAGGCAGTGGCAGTGGTATCAACAAATATATATATTTTTAAAATCCATATCCTTGGAACACTTTGGCTATTTAGCACGTACATTCATTTACAAGTTATAATGTATAATGTCAGGGCCTAACTTAACACAGATTGAAGAGGAGCCAAACACCCGAGAAGGGAGTACGATTTATTCTTTTAATTAAGTGGAGACATTTCTGAATTTACATTCCATCTTCTTCGTAACATTGTAACGGCAATGCAGTTGTGGTGCTTGCGCAGTCTAAGATTCACATACTTATTTCAAACAATTGTGCATTAGAATGTACCTAAAGGTTTTACATTATTCAAACAAAAGCCAAAGACTCAAAGATTCCCGGCTTGGGTCACCATCTGTGTGGAGTCTGCAAGTGCTCCCCGTGTCTGCGTGGGTTTCCTCCGGGTGCTCCGGTTTCCTCCCACAGTCCAAAGATGTGCAGATAGGTGGATTGGCTATGCTAAATTGCCCTTAGGTTAGGTGGAGTTACTGGATTACACGGATGTGTGGGCTTAAGCGAGGTGCTCTTTCTAAGAGCCGGTGCAGACTCGATGGGCCGAATGGCCTCCTTCTGCACTGTAAATTCTACGATAAAGTCAATCAATGGCAATCAAAGGCTCAAGTGAGCTAACTATCCCACTAATGGGGTGAAGAGAGAAGAAAAAATGTCACCAAGCCACCTTCCTCTGGAATCAGGCAATGGTGTAAACCAAGTGTTAAAAAGGAAAAACAAAAGGGTGGGAAACAAAATAAAATACAAGTATACTTGCAAACTTAGCGTTCTTATGTCTTCCAATGAAAGTTTCCCTTTTCTTGTAGCTATATTTATTTTATACATTACCACAGTGGGGTCTCTCTCCATTCTCATTTGAACGATAAACATGCTAAACTCAAGGTATTAAAAAAGACCAGTCTTGACTGTGAGTAATTGAATCATAGAATTGTTACAGCACAGAACGGTGGCACAATGGTTAGCACTGTTGCTTCATAGTACCAGGGTCCCACATTCAATTCTCGGCTTAGGTCACTGTCTGTGTGGAGTCTGCACGTTCCCCCAGTGTCTGCGTGGATTTCCTCCGGGTGCTCTGGTTTCCTACCACAAGTCCCGAAAGATGTGCTTGTTCGGTGAATTGGACATTCTGAATTCTCCCTCACTGTACCCGAACAGGCACCGGAGTATGGCGACTAGGGGCTTTTCACAGTAACTTCATTGCAGTGTTAATGTAAGCCTACTTGTGACAATAAAAATTATTATTATTATAGAATGTCATCTTTGCTACTTTTGGGATGTCTAGGATAAATATTGGCTAGTTTCACCTACTCAAGCAGTAAGAATGCCCAATGAGAAATTACTACTGGTAAGCTTTAGAAACTAATATCATAGAATTTTTCATAGAATTTACAGTGCAGAAGGAGGCCATTCGGCCCATCGAGTCTGCACCGGCTCTTGGAAAGAGCACCCTACCCAAGGTCCACACCTCCACCCTATCCCCATAACCCAGTAACCCCACCCAACACTAAGGGCAATTTATCATGACCAATCCACCTAACCTGCACATCTTTGGACTGTGGGAGGAAACCGGAGCATCCGGAGGAAACCCACACACACACGGGGAGGATGTGCAGACTCCGCACAGACAGTGACCCAAGCCGGAATCGAACCTGGAATCCTGGAGCTGTGAAGCAATTGTGCTATCCACAAAGAGGTGTTTTAAAAATGTAGTCATCTAAAAAGACATTACTTACTGAAAAGTTTCAAATTTCATGAAAGGTTTTCACTGTGTAAAGAGTCAGCTTTGTGTGTGTTTTCCTGTTTATTTATTGTCAATCTGACGAAGTTCATATGTACACGGCAAGAAATGCACATACACTTAATATATGATCACATGTTGCCTCTGAGCTTGGTGGAATGAAAAAATGCAAGGACATCAAATAGATATATTACCAGAAAGAGAAATAAATGTAACCTACTTGTTTGGGTACTTGCGGAAAATGTCCTTGATGACTATTATGGCTTCCTGAACAACGTAATTTACCTTTGTTTGAATGAGGTCAAGTAATGTGCTCACACAGCGCTCCGCTGATTGCTGCAACAAACCATTCATTACGTTAGTGTGTACTGCAGAGTTTTATATCAAATCAAAAAGGCCATGACCAGATTTTAATGTTACCGTTTTACATCACAACGGATGTTAATTCTCTCCTTCCACCCCGATAAAATACTCCTAAAATTCCACATACAGGATTAAAGCTGCATTAAAAGTTCACAGCAATTGTGCGCTAACTAGATTTTGCAGAGTTATTAGCTCTATAATAAGTAGTCTGTGCCAATCCACTGCATTCATTCAATTATTTATTTAAAAAGTATAGTTAACTCATACTGTGCTAATGTATTATTTTACATTCCAATCAAATTGAGGTCTTGGCATTACATCATAGAATCCCTAGTGAAAAGGAGGCCATTTGGCCCATCTAGTCTGCACCGACCCTCCAAAAGAGCATCCTACCCAGGCTCACTTCCCCACCCTATCCCCATAACTCCACCTAACATCTTTGGACTGTTAGTATGATTGAATTCAGTTCTTGGCATGAAACTGGCAAGTCTCAGTAAATTATTCCTGGCTGCTGAAAATATAGGAAGCCAGAAACCATTTTGTATCATGCAAATTCTTCATTCAGAAAGTATTGGATTACAAATTGGATTTGAGATTTTCAACTGCACAGATATTAATACTTCTAATTTTTTTAATTTACCTCAACTTTAATAGCACACCGTCCAATTGCGCGTACGGCCTTCCGTACAAAGTCAACATCCACTTCTGTTGCATATTCCTTCAATTCTGCCAAAACCTGCAAGTTGGAGAGGTAATTAATATAAGCTAATCAGAAACTGCATGCAATAATTAACCAACTGAGTCAATCGTTCAACATTCTGGCATTGCAGCATTTTGTGGCAACAGTCAAAAATGGGGGCGAGCATGATGGCAGTGGTTGGCATTGCTGCCTCACCGCGCAGGTACCCTGATTCAATTCCAGCCTTGGGTGACTGCCTGTGTGCAGTTTGCACTTTCTCCCCGTGTCTGCGTGAGTTTCCTTCTATAGTCCAAAGAGGTGCAAGTTAGGTTGTTTTGCCATGCTAAATTGCCTCTTTGTGCCCAAAGATGTGCAGGTTAGGTGGGGTTGCGGGGATAGGACTGGGGCGTGGGCCTAGGTAGGGTGCTCTTTCAGAGGGCTGTTGCAGACCTGATGGGCCGAATGGCCTTCTCCTGCACTGTAGGAATTCTATGGTTCTATGGATGTGCTCCACTTGCAAATTCCTATATCTATATTAAATTGGGATATTGCATAATCTCCAAATTTGCATCAGGCGAGTGACTGTATAATGAGTCTTAATGTAACCGGCAACATTTTCAAAACATAGCCTGCATCTTGCCTGCAGTGGCAATTGGGTTGGATTGTCATTCCACTTGAAATTATTTACTTTGAAATCCAACCGCTGCTATCTCATCTGACCTTCCATCTCAGGTCCAGTAAGATCTTTGTAACACAGCAGATTCCCATGGCCTACAGTCAAATACAGCTGAGTTACAGGTAAGCAGGCCACACCAAAGCGGCACCAGGCCACACCAGACAGGTTTAAAGGTCAAGCCACTTTGACAAGCTGGGGAGAAAGTAAATGCATATGCATAAACAGATAGGACTTGAGGGGTGATCGGCAGGTGTGTGGATTTGGGAGCATGGGGACTCCCATGTGGGTTTTGGAAGTGGGTGAGAAGGGGATGGATGGGAAACAGCATACTAGTTACCAATGGCTACAAATGTGGTTTTAATTTGTCCAACCTTTTTCTGGGCAGCAAGGTAGCACAAGTGATTAGCAGAGGCCTCACAGTGCCAGGGTCCCAGGTTCGATTCCCCACTGGGTCACTGTCTGTGCGGAGTCTGCACATTCTCCCCATGTCTGAGTGGGTTTCCTCTGGGTGCTCCGGTTTCCCCCCACAGTCCAAAGACGTGCACGTTAAGTGGATTGGCCATGCTAAATTGCCCTTAGTGTCCAAAAAGGGTAGATGGGGTTATGGGGATAAAGTGGAAGTGAGGGCTTAAGTTGGTCGGTGCAGACTCAATGGGCCGAATGGTCTCCTTCTGCACTGTATGTTCTATGTTCTAAAGTACTGCTGTACGACAGTCGGAATCATCAGAGGATTGCAATTCAAAAATCACATTTTCGGATGGTTCCTGGTGCAGGGCAATTGCCTGAAGGAATTTAAACTTTCCAGCCAATGCTTTGCAATCCTGATCTGGGAGCTTCCGGGGAGGTGGGGTTCTCCAGCACCTCTGCGATATGTCCCAGATACACAGCCCCACTGCTTCAAGTTACGGCCCTAGTCTCGCCAAGACTAGATTTAAATTCCAGTTTAAAAAGCAAGTGAGAGGCTGCTCAAAGGTTTTAGAAGTTAAAAATGTTGTCACCTGGTCATTATGTCACATCACTGTTACTTCTGTTGTCTACATATGGATTTCCCAAACTTAAAAAGGAACATTTGCTTGTCAATGTTTTGTGATAAACGACAGAATTAAAGTTTTTTGGAAGTTAAAAAAATTATTTCTTAACTGCCAAGTTGAAAAATCAAAATCGCTTATTGTCACAAGTAGGCTTCAAATGAAGTTACCGTGAAAAGCCCCTAGTCGCCACATTCCGGCGCCTGTTCAGGGAGGCTGTTACAGTTCACACTACCATTAAATTAATTTACGTACTCTAGTGTTTTGTTGAACAAGGATTTTTCTCACGAGGAAAAGATTGTAACACAAATCAACCTGGCTTAAAAGCAACAGAATGTGTGCAATAATTAAGACCCAATTATTTCAGGAAGGGATTTTGGAAAATTAAGGTTTGAGAGACGTGGAACTGTCAGCTTGCTATTGTTGTTGGTAGATTGGGCCTATTCATAAAAGGCAACTGCAGTATCAAAGGGAAAATATATATTTTTTTAAATTTAAAGTGCCCAATTCATTTTTTTTTTCCAGTTAAGGGGCAATTTAACATGGCCAATCCGCCTACCCTGCACATCTTTGGGTTGTGGGGGTGAAACCCACACAGACATGGGGAGAATGTGCAAACTCCACACGGACAGTGACCCGGGATCGAACCCAGGTCCTCGGTGCCGTGAGGCAGCAGTGCTAACTACTGCACCACCGTGCCGCCCTATCAAAGGGAGGAGATGTCAGCTTATTGTTAAATAATTTTAAAATGGTTGTCACATCAAAAATTTACTCAAATATTACACAATTATTCAAAAAATGATTTCAATTGCTGTATTCTATCACTGAATTGGAAAACCCCCAAACCAAACAGTAGTATAAATATGCATGGTGTCATCGATGAAATACAATAAAAACATGAATAAACAGGTTACAATAAAACAAACCTAGTGAAAGAAGTTAGTAGGCCACCCCATTTTTCATGTCCGTCGTCTAATTTTACTATTAATTCAGCAGATCAGGCCGAATGGCATCAAAACAACACAAAAATGAATACCAATTTGAACACAATAAAATTTTCCCTATCGGCAAGGATGGCTCAGCCTCTCTGCAAACAATAGGCTAGCCAAGCCTATATGCATTAAAGGTCACTCAAATGTAACCAGTTATTGCCCGTAAACATTACTGGGAAAATTATTTCTATGCTCATGACTAACACAATATGCCAAAAGAGCACATAACAAAAAAACAATCTGTAGTTGTTTTTGGTGGTGTGGGGGCGCAAAGTTAGAAAATTCAAACATTTACTGGGATAAAAAGCATTAGATTTATTCAGTATTCTAACCTCATCACGTTCTACTCAAAATAAAATTATTGTATATTCGCAATGTTTTCAACAATCATACACAAAACAAGCCAAGTCTGAACAATTATCCAAAGTGCAAGTAAAATACAAGTTGCTTCATTAAAGTGAACTGAATTTGAAAATGAAGTGCTCATAATGCATGGCCACCTTGAGCAGTTAGTGAAGCCTCTTTTTCATAAAAGAACACTAACATAATTCAAAAAGTAAAATACTGTGGATGCTTAAAATCGGAAATAATCAAAAAATGCTGGAAATTTACAGCTCAATGGCCTTTCACCAGAACTAAGACCATCGACTTGAATCGTTAACTCCGTTTCTTCCTCCACAGATGCTGCCAGACTTGAGTATTTCGGGTATTTTCCATTATTAACATAATTCAGACAGTGCATTTCAGTTACTAACCTGTGCAATGTTGGCTTGAGAAGCCAAGCGAATCATAATGTCCAGTTTTTCCAGTTTCACATAAATCGGATCATTGTATTTTACAAAGAAAACCTTCATTTCATGCTTAAGAATCTCAGGCCTGTAAAAAAAAAAGGAAATCATAGTACAGAAGTAACATTTTATTAGATTCCCAAATCTTGTAATAACATTTTCCAATTCATGTCTGCATTTAAGAAATGAAGCACAACCATTTAATTATGAATGGTACTTATAGAGTAGATGGCATAAAGAAATGCCACACCGTGGAATCACTCAAGATTGCAGTATATCTAAACAAGCAGCAACTGTGAATCATTTTGAAGATAACCGGTGGGCAGCATTGAATTTTCTTAGCGATATATTACCAGGTATCTATAAGATTTTATGCAAGTTTAAATGTACCGTCACCTACTATATCAACTTGAAAGTACACTTAGTCCACTGTATCATTCCACCCATCTCTAATGCAATTGTCAGCGAAATTATACAATTCAACCCACTGTACCCAAACTGAAGTTTACACCGTAACTGAAGTTATCTATGCTAGTACTCGAGATGAATACCACTGCATTAGGTTGAACAACTAATATAAGAGCCAATCAAAATATCTATTGTGATGTTCACAAGGTACCCCCTTGAAACATGAACCTGCCTCTATTGGTTCAGATGCCGAGCTAATGTAGGTTTTCTTCTCTCAGAGGGTTGTTATTGTTTGTAATTCGCTCCCGTCAATGAGATGAAGAGGTTGGGTCATTGAATATATTCAAGGCTGAGTTCGATTCAGATGTTTTGATTGTCACGGGTTATGGGGTCAGAGAGAAAAGTGGAATATTGAGCACAGCAGATCAGCCATGATCTTATAGGCTTGTGGAGCAGGCTCGAAGGGCTGAATGGTCTATTTCTGCTCCTCCATCTTACATTCTTGTATTCAGGATTTTGCTGCATTTATTTTAGATAGGCACAATTTGCAATCTTCTAAGGAAAAATCTGCATTCTGATCTATGCAGCCTTCATTAGAACGTTACTTGTGCACTAAGTCTACACAATGAAACGTGTATAAAGTCAGGAATCAGCAGTCACCTTTCAGTTGGAATATAAGGTTTAGGCGTTTAATATCAAAGAAAAATGAATTTTGATATTTTGTTAATATTTGTCCAATTCACAGAATGTTTTCAAAAATTCAGTATGGGCATCACTGGCTGGGCCAGCATTTTTGCTCATCCCTGATTGCTCTTGAACGGAGTAGCTTGATTGAGTGTCAACCATGTTGCTGAGTCGCACGTAAACAGACCAGGTAAAAACAACAGGACGTGAGGTTGAGAGAGAGGCTTGCAATCTGGTTGGCATAATGCATAAAATGATCTAAGTCACATGTGTACAAATGCATATTTATTTTATATGAACCTTATTGCATGTGCTGAGGGAAACTTGGACAAAAATCCTCCAACAGATCATTATTGGTTTAAAAATAAATCACAACCATTTGCTATCAGAGTAAAGGAGTGATAATACACCATTATCTTAGCATGTCGATTACTTCAGTTAGAACTATTTTGGTGCTGTGGTCGGATTGGAAGATTTCAATATGGGGTTAGAAGAAAGATGGGGAACGACAATGAGTTCAAGGGCTGAAAGGAAGTGGTAGTTTTCAAAGCGAAGGTTCAAGGTTAGTATTTTTTAAATAAAAGATGGCAGTAATAATGCAGGCAGCTTTGTGGGAATTTAGTAATTTAAGAGGGAGTGGTTCCCATGGGAAAGATGAACCCAGAGAACGAGAGAAGAGAGAGAGAGTATGCAAGTGAGAGGTAGACTCAAGGCATAAGTGTGGGTCAAGGCTAAAGGGTGAAGGGGATGGGGGGGGGGGGGGAAAGAGAGAGTGAGAGAGTGCTAGAGAGAGAGAGAGAGAGAGAGAGAGAGAGAGAGAGATGCAGAAGTTTTTACCTGTGGAAATGGGAACGGGGAGGAACAGCCAAAACCACTAAACAGACAGGCTCAACCTAATGATAAGGAAGTCCATGAGTTCCTTGCACTTAATGTTGGAGGTGATGATGTGCAGGGCAGGCAAGGGGAACTTAAGGAAACAGTTCATGAAGTGAGTTACTACTGCTCTCCAAGGTGATCCTGGGGTAGTGGGTGGTTTTGGCAGGAGAGAACGCAGCACTTGACATGGTCCAGCCAGAAAAGATGACATTTGACTAAATTAGTTGTGGATCAGATTAAAGAACAAAGAAATGTACAGCACAGGAACAGGCCCTTCGGCCCTCCAAGCCCGTGCCGACCATGCTGCCCGACTAAACTACAATCTTTTACACTTCCTGGGTCCGTATCCCTCTATTCCCATCCTATTCATGTATTTGTCAAGATGCCCCTTAAATGTCACTATCGTCCCTCCTTCCACCACCTCCTCTGGTAGCGAGTTCCAGGCACCCACTACCCTCTGCGTAAAAGACTTGCCTCGTACATCTACTCTAAACCTTGCCCCCTCTCACCTTAAACCTATGCCCCCGAGTAATTGACCCCTCTACCCTGGGGAAAAGCCTCTGACTATCCACTCGGTCTATGCCCCTCATAATTTTGTAGACCTCTATCAGGTCTCCCCTCAACCTCCTTCGTTCCAGTGAGAACAAAACGAGTTTATTCAACCGCTCCTCATAGCTAATGCCCTCCATACCAGGCAACATTCTGGTAAATCTCTTCTGCACCCTCTCTAAAGCCTCCACATCGTTCTGGTAGTGTGGCGACCAGAATTGAACACTATACTCCAAGTGTGTCCTAACTAAGGTTCTATACAGCTGCAACATGACTTGCCAATTCTTATACTCAATGCCCCGGCCAATGAAGGCAAGCATGCCGTATGCCTTCTTGACTACCTTCTCCACCTGTGTTGCCCCTTTCAATGACTTGTGGACCTGTACTCCTAGATCTCTCTGACTGTCAATGCTCTTGAGGGTACTACCATTCACTGTATATTCCCTACCTGCATTAGACCTTCCAAAATGCATTACCTCACATTTGTCCGGATTAAACTCCATCTGCCATCTCTCCGCCCAAGTCTCCAAACAATCTAAATCCTACTGTATCCTCTGACAGCCCTCATCGCTATCCGCAATTCCACCAACCTTTGTGTCGTTTGCAAACTTACTAATCAGACCAGTTACATTTTCCTCCAAATAATTTATATATACTACAAAGAGCAAAGGTCCCAGCACTGATCCCTGTGGAACACCACTGGTCACAGCCCTCCAATTAGAAAAGCATCCTTCCATTGCTACTCTCTGCCTTCTATGACCTAGCCAGTTCTGTATCCACCTTGCCAGCTCACCCCTGATCCCGTGTGACTTCACCTTTTGTACTAGTCTACCATGAGGGACCTTGTCAAAGGCCTTACTGAAGTCCTTGAGACAACATCCACTGCCCTACCTGCATCAATCATCTTAGTGACCTCCTCGGAAAAACTCTATCAAGTTAGTGAGACACGACCTCCCATTCACAAAACCATGCTGCCTCTCACTAATACGTCCATTTGCTTCCAAATGGGAGTAGATCCTGTCTCGAAGAATTCTCTCCAGTAATTTCCCTACCACTGAAGTAAGGCTCACCGGCCGGTAGTTCCATGGATTATCCATGCTACCCTTCTTAAACAGAGGAACAACATTGGCTATTCTCCAGTCCTCCGGGACATCCCCTGAAGACAGTGAGGATCCAAAGATTTCTGTCAAGGCCTCAGCAATTTCCTCTCCAGCCTCCTTCAGTATTCTGGGGTAGATCCCATCAGGCCCTGGGGACTTATCTACCTTAATATTTTTTAAGACACCCAACACCTCGTCTTTTTGGATCTCAATGTGACCCAGGCTATCTACACACCCTTCTCCAGACTCAACATCTACCAATTTCTTCTCTTTGGTGAATACTGATGCAAAGTATTCATTTAGTACCTCGCCCATTTCCTCTGGCTCCACACATAGATTCCCTTGCCTATCCTTCAGTGGGCCAACCCTTTCCCTGGCTACCTTCTTGCTTTTTATGTACGTGTAAAAAGCCTTGGGATTTTCCTTAACCCTATTTGCCAATGACTTTTCGTGACCCCTTCTAGCCCTCCTGACTCCTTGCTTAAGTTCCTTCCTACTTTCCTTATATTCCACGCAGGCTTCGTCTGTTCCCAGCCTTTTAGCCCTGACAAATGCCTCCTTTTTCTTTTTGACGAGGCCTACAATATCTCTCGTTATCCAAGGTTCCCGAAAATTGCCGTATTTATCCTTCTTCCTCACAGGAACATGCCGGTCCTGAATTCCTTTCAACTGACACTTGAAAGCCTCCCACATGTCAGATGTTGATTTGCCCTCAAACATCCGCCCCCAATCTATGTTCTTCAGTTCCCGCCTAATATTGTTATAATTAGCCTTCCCCCAATTTAGCACATTCATCCTAGGACCACTCTTATCCTTGTCCACCAGTACTTTAAAACTTACCGAATTGTGGTCACTGTTGCCGAAATGCTCCCCTACTGAAACATCTACCACCTGGCCGGGCTCATTCCCCAATACCAGGTCCAGTACCGCCCCTTCCCTAGTTGGACTGTCTACATATTGTTTTAAGAAGCCCTCCTGGATGCTCCTTACAAACTCCGCCCCGTCTAAGCCCCTGGCACTAAGTGAGTCCCAGTCAATATTGGGGAAGTTGAAGTCTCCCATCACCACAACCCTGTTGTTTTTACTCTTTTCCAAAATCTGTCTACCTATTTGCTCCTCGATCTCCCGCTGGCTGTTGGGAGGCCTGTAGTAAACCCCCAACATTGTGACTGCACCCTTCTTATTCCTGATCTCTACCCATATAGCCTCACTGCCCTCTGAGGTGTCCTCCCGCAGTACAGCTGTGATATTCTCCCGAACCAGTAGCGCAACTCCGCCTCCCCTTTTACATCCCCCTCTATCCCGCCTGAAACATCTAAATCCTGGAACGTTGAGCTGCCAATATTAGAACATAGCTGCCAATCCTGCCAATATTAGAACATAGAACATAGAGTGCAGAAGGAGGCCAATCGGCACATCGAGTCTGCACCGACCCACTTAAGCCCTCACTTCCACCCTATCCCCATAACCCAATAACCCCTCCTAACCATTTTGGTCACTAAGGGCAATTTATCATTGCCTTTGGACTGTGGGAGGAAACCAGAGGACCCGGAGGAAACCCACACAGACACGGGGAGAACGTGCAGACTCAACACAGACAGAGACCTAGCGGGGAATCGAACCTGGAACCCTGGAGCTGTGAAGCCACAGTGCTATTCACTTGTGCTACCGTGCTGCCCATATTCTAAACTTTTTGGATTTAGGAACCTCAAATGGGGGCCATGTCAAGTTTTTTTTTTGGGGGGGGAGGGGGGAAAGAGAGCCGGATAATTGGCTTGAGAGAAAGGTTTGCTGGGAGTATTTGCATCAGTGGGTAGAACTGTAGAGCAGAAAATTCTTGATCCCCAACCAGAATTTTAGTATTGTGAAATGAAGCTTTCTATTTCAGTAATGTCAGCAATGCGGGCGGCACAGTGCTGAGAACCCGGGTTCAATCCTGGCCTGAGTGACTATCCGTGTAGGATTTGCACATTCTCTTCGTGTCTGCGTGGGTCTTACCTTCTCAACCCAAAGATGTGCAGGGTAGGTGAATTGGCCATGCTAAATTGCCCCTTAATTGGAAAAAAAAGAATTGGGCACTCTAAATTTATTTTAAGAAGTGATGTCAACAATGAACACTCTCTGGTTACAAATAGCACGTTTAGATGCGGCATAAAGTGACCTAATCTAACACTTCCGGCTGTATCAGTTTAAAATGTTCCATCTTCCTTACTATCCTGTGGTAGAAATTTGAATGAAACAGGCAGTAGACGATAGCAAACAAGTTTACGTAAAACTCGCAGACAAAAATCAAGCACGTCAATTAGTTTTATACCATGAAGACGTACTAATATACTGTAAGCCAAACAACTGTGAATGAAATTATGTAAAATCCATATAGTTTTACAAAGAAAAAATGGGAGTTGCATTCATATGGAATCTTCCATGTGCTCAGAACATCCCAAGGCACTTCACAGCCAGTGAATTATTGTGGAGTTATTGTTTCGTAGGAATAACAGCAAATTTGTACTCAGCAAGATCCCACACCTAGCAATCAGATGAATGAGCAAATGTGTTTGCTGGTAATTGTTGAGGTTTAAACACCAGCCAGAAAATCATGTAATTCCCCTGATCTTCAAAAAAAATGCAATGGTTCTTTTACATTGACCTGGACAACAGACAAAGCCTCATCCAATAGATGGCATCTCAGACAATGCAGTGCTCCCTAAATTCTGCACTGAAATGTCAACGGAGATGAAACATTCACTTTTTTGGGGGAGTGGGAATTAAAACCCAAAACCTTCTGACTCAGGAAGAAATGTTAATATTTGAGCCAAAAATGAAAAATGTTAACTGCCAAACTGGTAAGATCCCCCCCCCCCCAACTCAAATGTTGGTGTTGTAATAATTTAAAACATGCATTCGTGAAAACTTCTGACTTGTTACAAAAACACTCCTTTTCTACAACAACTGTAATCACATAGTACATTACCTTTTCTGTACAATGAGGTTAATGTTCCTGAGGGCCACGTATTGAAGCTCGGGTTCTGCAGACAGCAGTGTTACTAGTGGGGGTGCCAGTTTCTTCAGCAAAGTGCCATAGTAATCCAAGTCTTTTGACAACATTTCCATGAACTTCATCAGAACTTTTACAGCAGACAGGACAACAGCTGAGTTAGCGTGAGATAAACGTGGTGTCACACGCTCACAAATGCTATCAGACAAGAGATTCTGGGTTAAATTAAAGGTCCACAATATCTTAAACACATTTTGTACATTATTCAGAAACACAAGGAATGAAAGATTAATATTTTCAACTTTAGCAACAATTTAACTCAAGAATCAAATTTCAAATGACAAATAACTGTCTATAAGATCCCCAAATATTAATTTTAAGAATCAGGTAGTTGTTGCAAGTTCTGTTTATTAAAGATTAAATAACTTGGGCAAGCTTTTTTTTCAATTAATATAAAACAGTTATGGAGGAATAAAAACAGCATAGTTACCAGATGCAAGTTTACTTTCTATCATTACATGGTTAACTCTGACATTAACTATAACACCTAATTTTATTGTAAGGGAAGAAAATATTTCAAGCTGCCACTTCTGAGTTTTACCTTTGAGCCTCTCTGTCATCTTTTGGACTATAATTGGCTAAACAATCCAGGATAAATATCTGTCCCCATTCAGTACATTCATTTAAGGCTGTTAAAAGTTTATTGATAGTCTGAGGGTTGAGGTCTAACAAGTTGCTATTTGGATGGGACTCTGCAATCTCTGAGAGAGCTGCCACAGCATTTGCCACCACCTGCAGGTCAAAGAGTTAGGGCAATTTAGTGAAAAGAACACATTCACATCAGAATGACTTAAAAAGAAAATATTTTGCAGCTCCAACACTTGGACATTTAAACCAGACTTAACATTTTTGGTCACCATTACAAGAGTTCATAATTGAATTGAATGGCTTACCATCATATTTGGGAAAGGATTAAAAGAATTAAACATTCATCTAAGTCAAAAGAAATATAGGTTTAATTGTAACTCGTCCATATAACGACAGGGCAAAACATTTAAAAATAAGAATCCTTGGATATTTTCAGTTTAAAAAGATTGAATTCTGTGACATCAGTGATTATGACAATATCTTCTGCATAACGTACCTTTCCTGTAGATGTTAAATTCTGTGAAACACTTTCCCTATCACATCCCTTGATAGCAATCCTAATACAGGAGTGTAGGCAATGACACAGGATAAATATCATTGGTCACATCAGTATGCTTATTGGATAGAAGTGGGTCAATTTAAAATCTTAATATATGCTTAAATTATTTGGCACCAAATGACGGTAGACTGAATGAAACATCAGGTACCAAAGTCATGTGCATGTCCTTATAATAATAATCTTTCTTCGTGTCACAAGTAGGCTTATATACGGAGGGAGAAATCAGAATGTCCAATTCACCTAACAAGCACGTTTTTCGGGACTTGTGGGAGGAAACCAGAGCACCCGGAGGAAACCCACGCAGACACGGGGAGAACACAGACTCCGCACTGACAGTGATCTAAACCGGGAATCAAACCCGGGTGCCTGATGCTGTGAAGCAAGTGGTCTAGCAAGCCATTCAGCTGTATTAAATCAGTGAAACCCGGAGGCTAAATTTAAAAAAAAGCACTAATAAGTGGACAATGACAAAAGCTTCACTCCCAAACAAATTTAATCAACTGGATATAGATAGCAAAAGCCTCTCATCTTGAAAAGCCAAGTGAACTTAAATACTAGGCTCCAAGGAGACTTTATGTATAATATGCAAAGTTCCAGAGGAAAAATGAGCAAAACTGCCAGCTACAGAATTGCAGTTCTAGCAACATAGGGTTTGTCACCATCTTATCATAGATTTGCAAACTAGCAGCAGCAATTTATGACTAAAATCTAGGTTAAACATCAGCATGGTAATGTTCTTTGCAACACCAATATCAGCCACGCACCCACAGTGGAAAAGAAATTACAAAACATTCCAGCAGCTAATCTGCACACAAAGGTTTAAGATGAATAGATTGTCCCCCTTAATAGATAAACCACTACAGCACAGGATGGTTCTTGCTGTTGACAGAAAAAATGTTCTGTGCAATCCCCCCTCCTTGTGGTGATTTTATTTGCTGCAAGAACTTAATAAAATTCTAATGTAGTTCAGGGCATTGTCCATAATCATGTAAACTTAAGATTTACTGAAGTATGTATACCTAAAGGACATGTTGATTCATAGAACATTGAAAATGAGTATGTTATATATTTTGAATGGTTAACCAGCTGCAGCAAGAGAAAAGCATTCAGAACCGAAGAATCATTCTGTCGAGTCAAAAGCTATGCTGGAGCCATAGTGGTAAGGAACAACTGGGTAGCAGTTGTTGTGACTCGCTCTAATCAGAACACTATAAACTTCAATATTTTTTAGCATGATCTGATTTCTTTTTTCCTTGACATTTACATGCCTAAAAATTATTCACAATTCATTACAAAACTGTTCAGTGTAATCCCCAGGCTACTCATGCAAGATCACAAGTCAGTAAGATGAGAATCTGCACAGACTTGCTTGAATCCTCCACTCTATGTTGCAATATAATAGTATACCACATTGAATCACAATGTATTGACTGCTTAACTTTCTGGGTAACTAGCTGGATTACACTATGTCTATTTAAACCCTATTTGCTATAGCAAAATTTGTTTCAAAATTTCTTCCCACTTTAATTTATTCCTTCAATACCAATAATTTCTAAGATTAATCTGCTCTTCCTTTTCTCTTTGTCAATCTTCTTATTTAATGCTCTCGCCTTACTCTCAATCTACTTTAGACTATACCCTTGAACTAGCTCACCAACGCCAGCACAAAAAAGCTCAGATTTGAAAATAGCTGCAGCATTTTGACCTGGGGGTAAAAAGATTTGAACTTTTAACCAAGTTTAAAAAAGTTGACTATCAAAACGATATTTTTGATGACATATTTAGAAAATATTCCATTTAAAAAAATCACATTTGATACAGGCCAAGTTAGCTTGATATCAAGCCATTCCCTACTCTATCCTAATGCATTATTAACATGATGCAAAAGGCACCAATCTACACAGATTTTGATACAGGCCAGCACAGCTTGTTATTAAGTAATTTTTTTTATCCTAATGCATTGAAAAAGATACTAATTCAACAGTAAATGCTTTCAGACTTGCAGAGGTAACTTGGCAGCACGGTAGCAGAGTGGTTAGCACAGTTGCTTCACAGCTCTAGGGCCCCAGGTTCGATTCCCGGCTTGGGTCACTGTCTGTGTGGAGTTTGCACGTTCTCCCCGTAACTGCGTGGGTTTCCTCCGGGTGCACCTGTTTCCTCCCACAGTCCAAAGATGTGCAGGTCAGGTGGATTGGCCATTCTAAATTGCCCTTAGTGTCCAAAAATGTTGGGTTGGGTTATGGGGATAAAGGGGTTAGGATGGAGGAGTTGGGCTTAAGTAGGGTGCTCTTTCCAAGGGCCGGTGCAGACTCGATGGGCTGAAGGGCCTCCTTCTGTACTATAGATTCTATGAAATTCTATGAAACTTCACTTTGAAAAATCTTCTGGAAATGAATCACTAACAATCAAAATAATAATTCTGTTGATCAAAAAAGAAAGCCCGCATGAGAAACAAGCTGAGCTACTGCAAGGATAATGCCTTATTACGCCTTCCTGACTACCCCCCCACCGAGTAATGCAATTCCAGGCCTCTTGATTAGCTTAGAGTAGGCAGCTTAAGAAGAACATCTATTCAAAACATTTTTGGCCAGAGTATGGAGCTCAAAACTTAGGAAGGGTACAACAGGAAGAGGGTGGCACAGTGGTTAGCACTGCTGCCTACGGCGCTGAGGACCCGGGTTCGATCCCTGCCCCGGGCCACTGTCCATGTGGAGTTTGCACATTCTCCCCGTGTTTGCGTGGGATTCACCTCCACCACCCAAAGATGTGCAGGTAAAGTGGATTGGCCACACCAAATTGCTCCATAATTGGAAAAATAATAATTAATGGGCACTCTAAATTTATTTTTAAAAGGGTACAAAAGGAAGCACATAGAATCACAAACGTCACTACATCAGCATGGAAACGTTTCAACTAACTTTGCTTCAGGGAAACCTGAATACTTCATAACTCAGAATTATGTAAAAAGCTTGTTCACCTTCTCCTTAGGAGCAATCTAGATTTAAACATTATCTTCATACTGACAGTGCATCCATTAAATTCCATTTATTTTATTATCTAAGCATAAAATTATAAGTTCTCATTATCAAATTGTTGTGCAGCTAATGTTTCTGGATTACTTGAGAAGTCGTGAAGAATGACTGATAGCTTAGATGGCACAATAACATGTAGTACCACAAGACAAAATGTCAAGATAGGCTGCATCAGCATAATGCAAAACCAAAAATGTCTTGCCTCCGTACACAATCCAGGCATTTCAAAATATCGGAAAACAATTTATCTGAAGCGTCACAAGCTTATAATGAAAATCGCTTATCGTCACAAGTAGGCTTCAATGAAGTTACTGTGAAAAGCCCCTAGTCGCCACATTCCGGCGCCTGTTCGGGGAGGCTGTTATGGGAATTGAACCGTGCTGCTGGTCTTCTTTAAAAGCCAGCTATTTAGCCCAGTGTGCTAAACCAGCCGTATGCTGTAATATTTAAAGAATTCTTGAAGGGTAGGTAGTTGAGTGAAAGTCAAACTTTACAGTAAATGTACAAGATACACTGCAGTTGTGTTCAACACAAATAACCACAAAGTAATGCTTTTAGAGTTATCAGTGATTGGCACAGATAGGATGACAGGATTCTAAGGATAACACTGAACTCACTATATTGTTTGGTGGACAGCGCATTTACCTCGGCAATAATTAATTAGAATTGGGGATTTAATAACTTAAGTGGCACAAATGTTACTTGTCACTTATCCGTCCAAGCCGGAAGGTTGCACTTACGTCTTGTTGCATGCAAGCACAGGCTGCCTCAGTATGAGTTTCAAAGGGAACTAAACATGTGCGATTGGCAGCAAAGATCTGTACTTTTAATCAATGAAATAGCTGAAGATAGCGGGGCAGTGCCCAGAGGAACTCCTACACTTTTGGATGGGATTGGGATGGGATATTTGTGGAGCACCCTCCCACAATTAGTTGTTTAACTGTCCACAATTCACGATCAGATGCAGCAGGCCTACACAGCTGCTGTGGAATAAAATTCTGCAGCTGCTAATGGCCCACATCACCTCATGGACACCCAGTTTGTGGGACAGTTCTCCCAAATTTGGTACAATGTTACTGAGAAAATTTTGAGATGACTGGACTGGAGGTCTCCTTGTCTTATCCAGTGCCAAGATTAATGGCAGCTGGTCAGTCAGGTTTTGTACTTTCTCATGTAGTTTGATGGAACCGAATGGCTTGCAAGGCCATTTCAGAGGTCAGTTAAGAGTCAACCACATTGCTGTAGGTCTGGAAACATGTGTAGGCCAAACCAGGTAAAGGAGCAGATATCCTTCCCTCACGAACATTAGGAAATCAGATTTTTTTGTACAACAACAATCTGGCGGTTTCATGGTCTCCATTACAAATATGTCATGTCCCAGTTTGTGAACTTTTAGCCAACACTTTTAAAAACAGACCATTAAAATGGTTGCTGTAAATCTGGAATTTTGAAATGTCCCAAGTAAGTACCGAATTTTAAAAAAATTGTAATTTATTTTCCAATTAGGGGGCAATTTAGCGTGGCCAATCCACCTACCTTGCACAAAGAATCATAGAACCCTTACAGTGCAGGAGGCCATTTGGCCCATTGAAAGGGCACTTTACCCACATCCACTCCGCCCAATCCCCATAACCTATCCTGCACATTCCTAGACACTAAGGGCCAATTTATCACAACCTAACCTGCACATCCTTGGACTGTGGGAGGAAACCGGAGCACCTGGAGAAACCCCACGCAGACACAGGGAGAGTGTACAAACTCCACATCGTCAGTAACCTGGGACCAAGATTGCACCCGGGTCCTCAGCGCTGTGAGGCAGCAGTGCGACCCACTACGCCACCGTGCTGTCCATAAATACCTAATTAAATATGGGTATTATCAACCATCCAGGGAATTCACACGTCCCCTTGGTTTAAGGATAGATCAACACAAAAGGGCTATAGAGCTCCCATGGCCCTGATTCTGATTCCCCCTGGAAAAAGGAGACATCGCAACTCAATGAATGCAAGCTGGATGTGACTGGATCCTATTAATCTTCCATTGTATTATGATAGTTACCCTCATCCAAACTAGCCTGAGTGAATCTCAAGGTGTCGAACAACAACATAGGATGATTGGAATCAACATGCAACACCACCCTCTTGTTTGGTAAAAGGACTTTTTAAACGGTCACATGATTATACAGTCACGTTTCCTGTCTGCTTTTAAATTAACTAGAAGGTGTTCTGCAGACGGAGTGTTCCACTGAAAGCCATCAAACTAACTGCTATTCATCCAAGCAGCCACGGTAATAAACAGCAATATCTTGAAAGTGGAAGACCTCACCAGAGAGAAGGGTTCCCCAACCTGTTCCAGCTAGAGTTCACTTGAGAACCAACCTCCTAGATATTTGACTATAAGAAATCTCGCAGCCTGCTGCAGATTCTTTGTTTTAGAAGACCTTCACTTTAACTAAAGCATCAACTTCATCTATGAAACTACCAGTCTACCACAAAAGAGACCGAGATACTTATACGCTGTATATTATTTTCATCTGTATCCAATCTTTGAGAGTGTGGGTGTGAAATATTTTAGTAACTGTAAGTATGGGGTAATAAATAACTTTTAATTTTTAACTCACAAAAAGCTTGCTGCTGGAATTAACTAGGACACTCATGCTGAGGGTAAGAAAACACACCTGTGTGTGTGTGTGTGTGTGTGTGGGGGGGGGGGGGAAAGAGTCGGAAAGCTAAACCTAAGAGGAAAGAAAGGCGAATCACAGGAGGGGGGGGGGGGGGGGGGGGGGGAAAGAGGGAAGAGACAGGGAACAAGAGAGGAGAACCAGGGAGGTGGGGGGGGGAAAAAGGCAGGGAAATGAGAGCCGGAAGGAAGGCACGGGATACAATAACGAACATGGCATCTCCAGGAGCAGGGAACGAGGAGAATAGAGACGAAAGACGGGAGGAACGGCAGAAGCGGAGGTGAGCGCGAGACGGCAGCAAGATCCGTCCAGGTGAAGCAAGCGACAACACCAACACCAAACCCATTCGAGTATTGCCCACTGTAATTGTTTCTCCAGCACCCAAATGTATATTTACCACCCCAGTCTCCACCCCTCCCTCCCTCCCCTCCACCAACAGTCGCCCACATGGGTTGTAAGTAATTTTGCCAGGTGTACAGAGTTGCTGCTGTTGAGCTGGTGCACAATACCCGACCAGTTATTGTATTTTATTTTTTATTGTATTTTTAAAAAATTATTTACTATTTTCTTTTCTTTGATATGTTTGGGTCTGCCCTTCTCTTCTATATATGTGTGTGTGTATATATATATATATATATATATATATATATATATACACATATACCACAATTGCATTTGGCCATTGATTTTCCACCTTGTTCTGTGCTGTACTGTTCTATGTTCTTGCGGAGTATCAAGGCAGCAGGTTGAATACTATTTTAGTCTGTTCCATCATATAGTAGCACCTTGTGGCAGAAAGCAAGAACAACACTTCCACCTCATTGTATTACTAGAGTTTCTTTGAGCTAGGTTAGGTGAGCACGAGGAGAAAGGTAGCCTCCTCCACTGCAGTGCAGGCACTACCCATCAGAGGGAAAATGCTAAGGAGACTGCCAAGGAGACTGAGTCTGGAGTATGTTGCCTTGGTAACCAACATGCATCAATAGAAACACAAGTTCATGAAAGAAAGATTTATATTGTGCAGTTATTGTTCCCTTTTGTAACAGTTCTTCATATTAATAAATATAATAAGTTTTTGAGACAGAAGATCAAAATTGCAAGATAATTTTAATGAAGTTAACTGAATAGGTTGAACAAATAAATGACAGTCATGACCATTTTTTTCTTTTTTAAATTACACTATTAAAAAAGAAAGTTAGCTCGGGGAGTCTACTTAGCACTCAAATCCATTGCAGACCTACCATTCCAAGTAAGTTTCATTTTAATGAGACCAAAACTTCAGCTTCGGAGGTCATTTAGAATTACCGACTCTCAAGAAAAATGAGCTGCCAGCTAAATGTGTATCAGTTTATGTACTGGCGAACTGCCAGCTTCCATGTTTCAGTATGTGCTGTTATTGGCAAGAACGGAAAATTGGGAAAATAATTTGAGACAGTCAATCAAATTTTTAAAAAACATTGCCGCCCCATCCAGCACTCACCCTTCAACCCCACCATTTGCACTTTTATTGATGAGTGATGGGGTAGCTCTGAAACCAGTTGCTTAGAGGTGTGTCTGACTCCTTCTTGGAGGCAAATTTAAAAAAACAACACAATACAGAGAGGAAGACAGAGAGTACGAATGTTTGTTTGAACCTTCCCAAAGCAACCCACCTGAAACTGGTAATTCAGTAAAAAGATGAAGATTGAGATGTAACCAGCCCTCTGTGGAAGTAGTGTTCTTACTGTGCTTGTTGGCTTTTTACCTGTCCTCTTCTGAAAGTGCTTGTACAATAATAATAATCTTTATTCTCACAAGTAGGCTTACATTAACACTGCAATGAAGTTACTGTGAAAAGCCCCTAGTCGCCACATTCCGGTAAATTCAGAATGTCCAAATGACCTAATAGCACGTCTTTCAGGACTTGTGGGAGGAAACCAGAGCAGCTGGAGGAAACCCAGGCAGACACGGGGAGAACATGCAGACGCCACACAGAGAGTGACCCAAGCCAGAATCGAACCTGGGACCCTGGAGCTGTGAAGCAATAGTGCTGTTCTACTGAGAAACATGCAACATACAAGGCTGAGAGCGCTTGACAGGGTAGGCACTGAGGGGCTAGATGCTCAGTTGAAGAGCCTGGATTGGGGTCATAGATTCAGGATGGGCTTTCGAAACTCACTGCACCTGAAGGCTGTAGATGCTCATTCTTTGAGTATAGTCAAAGCCGAGATAGATAGACTTTTGGACCATGAGGGTATTAAGAGAAATGAGAATCCTGCAGAATAGTGGAATTGGTCAACGGTCAGTCATACTTTCATAGAAGGCCCTCAAGGGGCCTTATAAGAAATAGATCTACGAGTATGCCATGTTATTATTTTCTGATTAATGTGGTTAATTACCATTCTATTAGCAATACATTCACGGCAGGTTTGACTAAATTTGAAAGATATTTTAGTTTGCTTAACATTATGATTACAGTTTAGGAGAATTGAACTGCAAAGTGTTAGGAAGTTGGAATGAAATGGAAAGTAAAGAATAGTTAACAATTGGTGATCCAAGTTTCTCTTCTGGAATTTGGGATGCCCTCGCATTGAACACAGCAGGGTTCATAACAAAAGTTAAATATTTTTGCACGGAAAAATGCAAATACAGCTAGTCCCAATGATTTTTTCTATTAATTTTCGCTCTGCCACCTACTGAGCACGTTAGCTACCCGATACCTAACCTCAAGTACTACTAGTACAGAGATCAAATACAAGTGGTGGAAAAGGTGGTCAGTCATTAATTAAGCACATTCGAAGTCACTTACCTTGGGAATTGAATATGCGGAGTAGTTTATATTGGCTTCACACTCAAAAGTCTTAAATCAATAATTATTTTTTTGTAAAACACAGTCTGATAAAAAGTAAATGTTAACTAATAAAAAAGCACTTTACGATTACTAATTCCTCTCCTGTCTAACCTGATCAGGATATCAGGTAGACATTTTGCCCTTTTAGATCCCCACAAGGCAATGAACAAACTTTCATTTATACAGAGCTTCAGCATCACCTCAGGCCATCCCGATTGTATCAAAGGTGATTAATGTCTTTTGAATATAGTTTGGTTAAGTGGCAAAACGCAACCGGAATACCACAGGCAGGAAAATAAGTCAATGATTGGTTAGTTATGTTGCTTTTGATGGTAATGCATTGACTTGAATGTCAATCTGAACACTGGGAACAACCTGTTTTTTGAATGCTGCAATACATCCCCCGAACAAGCTGACAAAAGGCTACAGGGATGGTGCAGGAGGGAGGGGTTCAGATTTCTGGATAATTGGGGCTCATTCTGGGGTCGGTGGGACCTCTACAAACAGGATGGTCTACACCTGGACCAGAGGGGTACCAATAACCTGGGGGGGAAATTTGCTAATGCTCTTCGGGAAGGTTTAAACTAGTTCAGCAAAGGCTTGTGAACCTGAACTGTAGCTCCAGTATACAGGAGGCTGAGAGTAGTGAGGTCATGAGTAAGGTTTCAAAGTTGCAGTAGTGTACCGGCAGGCAGGAAGGTGGTTTAAAGTGTGTCTTCTTCAATGCCAGGAGCATCCGGAATAAGGTGGGTGAACTTGCGGCATGGGTTGGTACCTGGAACCTCGATGCTGTGGCCATTTCAGAGACATGGATAGAGCAGGGACAGGAATGGTTGCTGCAGGTGCCGGGGTTTAGATATTTCTGTAAGCGCAGGGAAGGTGGTAAAAGAGGGGGAGGGGTGGCATTGTTAGTCAAGGACAGTATTACGGTGGCAGAAAGGACGTTTGATAAGGACTCGTCTACTGAGGTAGTATGGGCTGAGGTTAGAATCAGGAAAGGAGAGGTTGCCCTGTTAGGGGTTTTCTATAGGCCTCCGAAAAGTTCCAGAGATATAGAGGAAAGGATTGCAAAGATGATTCTGGATAGGAGCGAAAGCAACAGGGTAGTTGTTATGGGGGACTTTAACTTTCCAAATATTGACTGGAAACGCTATAGTTCGAGTACTTTAGATGGGTCCGTTTTTGTCCAATGTGTGCAGGATGGTTTCCTGACACAGTATGTAGATAGGCCAACGAGAGGCGAGGTCATATTGGATTTGGTACTGGGTAATGAACCGGGACAGGTGTTAGATTTGGAGGTAGGTGAGCACTTTGGTGATAGTGACCATAATTCGATTAAGTTTACTTTAGTGATGGAAAGGGATAGGTATATACCACAGGGCAAGGGTTATATCTGGGGGAAAGGCAATTATGATGCGATGAGGCAAGACTTAGGATGCATCGGATGGAGAGGAAAACTGCAGGGGATGGGCACAATGGAAATGTGGAGCTTGTTCAAGGAACAGCTACTGCGTGTCCTTGATAAGCATGTACCTGTCAGGCAGGGAGGAAGTGATTGAGCAAGGAAACCGTGGTTTACTAAAGCAGTCGAAACACTTGTCAAGAGGAAGGAGGAGGCTTATGTAAAGATGAGACATGAAGGTTCAGTTAGGGCGCTCGAGAGTTACAAGTTAGCTAGGAAGGACCTAAAGAGAGAGCTAAGAAGAGCCAGGAGTGGACATGAGAAGTCTTTGGCAGGTAGGATCAAGGATAACCCCAAAGCTTTCTATAGATATGTCAGGAATAAAAGAATGACTAGGGTAAGAGTAAGGCAAGTCAAGGACAGTAGTGGGAAGTTGTGCTTGGAGTCCGAGGAGATAGGAGAGGTGCTAAATGAATATTTTTCACCAGTATTCACACAGGAAAAAGATCATGTTGTCGAGGAGAATACTGAGATTCAGGCTACTAGACTAGAAGGGCTGGAGGTTCATAAGGAGGAGGTGTTAGCAATTCTGGAAAGTGTGAAAATAGATAAGTCCCCTGGGCCGGATGGGATTTATCCTCGGATTCTCTGGGAAGCTGGGGAGGAGATTGCTGAGCCTTTGGCTTTGATCTTTAAGTCATCTTTGTCTACAGGAATAGTGCCAGAAGACTGGAGGATAGCAAATGTTGTCCCCTTGTTCAAGAAGGGGAGTAGAGACAACCCCGGTAACTATAGATCAGTGAGCCTTACTTCTGTTGTGGGCAAAATCTTGGAAAGGTTTATAAGAGATAGGATGTATAATCATCTGGAAAGGAATAATTTGATTAGAGGTAGTCAACAAGGTTTTGTGAATGGTAGGTCGTGCCTCACAAACCTTATTGAGTTCTTTGAGAAGGTGACCAAACAGGTGGATGAGGGTAAAGCAGTTGATGTGGTGTATATGGATTTTAGTAGTGTTTGATAAGGTTCCCCACGGTAGACTACTGCAGAAAATACGGAGGCATGTGATTCAGGGTGACTTAGCAGTTTGGATCAGAAATTGGCTAGCTGGAAGAAGACGAAGGGTGGTGGTTGATGGGAAATGTTCAGACTGGAGTCCAGTTACTAGTGGTGTATTAGAAGGATCTGTTTTGGGGCCACTGCTATTTGTCATTTTTATAAATGACCTGGAGGAGGGCGTAGAAGGATGGGTGAGTAAATTTGCAGATGACACTAAAGTCGGTGGAGTTGTGGACAGTGCAGAAGGATGTTACAAGTTACATAGAGACATAGATAAGCTGCAGTGCTGGGCTGTGTGGTGGCAAATGGAGTATAATGCAGAAAAGTGTGAGGTAATTCATTTTGGAAGGAATAATAGGAAGACAGAGTACTGGGCTAATGATAAGATTCTTGGCAGTGTGGATGAGCAGAGAGATCTCGGTGTCCATGTACATAGATCCCTGAAAGTTGCCACCCAGGTTGAGAGGGTTGTTAAGAAGGCGTATGGTGTGTTAGCTTTTATTGGTAGAGGGATTGAGCTTCAGAGCCATGAGGTCATGTTGCAGCTGTACAAAACTCTGGTGCGGCCGCATTTGGAGTATTGCGGGCAATTCTGGTCGCCGCATTATAGGAAGGATGTGGAAGCATTGGAAAGGGTGCAGAGGAGATTTACCAGAATGTTGCCTGGTATGGAGGGAAGATCTTATGAGGAAAGGCTGAGGGACTTGAGGCTGTTTTCATTAGAGAGAAGAAGGTTAAGAGGTGACTTAATTGAGGCATACAAGATGATCAGAGGATTGGATAGGGTGGACAGTGAGAGCCTTCTTCCTTGGATGGCGATGCCTAGCACGAGGGGACATAGCTTTAAATCAGGGGCTGGTTTAGCACACTGGGCTAAATCGCTGGCTTTGGAAGCAGACCAGCAAGGCAGGCCAGCAGCACGGTTAGATTCCCGTATCAACATCCCCGAACAGGCGCCGGAATGTGGTGACTAGGGGCTTTTCACAGTAACTTCATTGAAGCCTACTTGTGACAATAAGCGATTTTCATTTTGGGGCTGGTTTAGCACAGTGGGCTGAACAGCTGGCTTGTAAAGCAGAACAAGGCCAGCAGCGCGGGTTCAATTCCCGTACCAGCCTCCCCGAACAGGCGCCGGAATGTGGCGACTAGGGGCTTTTCACAGTAACTTAATTTCAAGCCTACTCGTGACAATAAGCGATTTCCATTTCCATTTCCAATTGAGGAGAGGTAGATATAAGACAGATGTCAGAGGTAGGTTCTTTACTCAGAGAGTAGTAAGGGCATGGAATGCCCTGCCTGCAACAGTAGTGGACTCGCCAACACCAAGGGCATTCAAATGGTCATTGGATAGACTTTTGGACGATAAGGGAATAGTGTAGATGGGCTTTAGAGTGGTTCCACAGGTCGGCGCAACATCGAGGGCCGAAGGGCCTGTACTGCGCTGGAATGTTTTATGTTCAATGTAATGCATCATCCAAGTATTTTTGAGTATGCAATCTTCCCTCGGCACTGCATTGAAGTTGTTACCATAAATTGTGTGCTCACGTTGCAAGTCATGAACTCAAAGCTTTTGATTTATAGTGCACTACCAACCAATAATTTAGAAACGTTAAATTGATTATAAGATAAAAAAATTCCCCTCATTATCATGGCGAGAAATAAGCTTCTGTCCAATTTCTTTAGTGCTGCACTAAACAAAAGAATCACCTTTGAAAGGGTTAAAAGTCATCCAAGCTAAAAATCACCCAAACTGCTAGCTGCTAAATTCTCAAAGAGAGAAAAACAGTGATGAGAAACCAAATGCTTCAGCTCAGACTGTTTACATTCAAGGACTATGGCTATATTAGTCCCGAAAGACGTGCTGGTTAGGTGAATTAGACATCCTGGGCGCGATTCTCCGAGGCCGCGGCGGTTGGAAGAAACGCCGGCCGCGCCATTATATCGCGCGACGCCGTCCCGCCATTCTCCCAACCGGCAAGAATGGCACGTCAAGTTCTGCGCAGCGCCAGCCGGAAAATCGCCCGAGACACTCACAACGGCGGTTCTCCGGTACCCCCGCTATTCTACAGCCCGGATGGGCCGAGCGGCCGCTCCGACACGACAGGTTCCCACCGGCGCCGTCCACATCTGGTCGCTGCCGGCGGGAATTGTGCTGGAACGCTGGGGGGTGGGGGAGAGAGCCTGTGGGAGGGGTGGGTTCCTTCACCAGGGGGGGGGGGGGGGGCCCTCCGATGGGGTCTGGCCCACGATCGGGGCCCACCGATCGGCGGGCCGACCTCTCTAAAGGAGGACCTCCTTTCCTCCACCGCCCCGCAAGATCCATCCACCATCTTCTTGCGGGGCTGCCTCGTGGAGGGGCCGGCCAACCCGCGCATGCGCGGGTGACTTTATTTACGCAACGCCGGCCGCGTCATTTACGTGGCCACGCTTTTTCCGCGGCGCCAAGGCCCAGCACGTGTAAAATACGCAACCCCGCTCCTAGCCCCCCCCGGGGCGGGAGAATAGGGGGCTGGGAGCGGGCTCCGACACCGGAGTGAAACACTCCAGTTTTCACTCCGGCGTCGGGACTTTGTCTCCCTTTGGGAGAATCGCACACCCTGAATTCTCCCTCAGTGTACCCGAACAGGTGCTGGAGTGTAGCGACTGGGGGATTTTCACAGTAACTTCATTGCAGTGTTAATGTAGGTCTATTTGTGACAATAATAAAGATTATTATTATTAATTATAGGGAGCCTCGGGCTGTGGCTATAGCTAGTAATAAAGGCCTTATTTCAAAACTCCAAGAATCTCCATCTGACTACACATGAATGAGAGACTGAAGTATACTATAGCCAAATAGCTGCACTCTCTCCCACAACATCCTCCAATTTGCATATATGTGCAGCACGATAGCACAGTGGTTAGCACTGTTGCATCACAGCGCCAGGGACCCAGGTTGATTCCAGCTGTGCGGAGTCTGCACGTTCTCCCAGTGTCTGCGTGGGTTTCCTCCAGGTGCTCTGATTTTCTCCAACAAGTCCGAAAGACGTGCTGTTAGGTGAATTGGACATTTTGAATTCTCCCTCAGTGTACCCGAACAGGTGCTGTAGTGTGGTGACTAGGGGATTTTCACAGTATTTCATTGCAGTGCTGATGTAAGCCTACTTGTGACATTAATACTATTACATAGATCAGATCTGTGCTGCATTGTGCCTTCTCCACTAGATCAGCTAGTGGAGTTTACAAAATAAGTAAATAAAGTAACTTAAGTGCCCGTTAACTAATAACATTGAAAAGGCACAAGAGGAGAAACTGCTGAATCAATAAATTGAAAGCTCTTCTGGATTCAACACTTGACATCCTCATGGACATAGTCAGACCACTGGAAAAATTTATTTGGTGGAAAAAGTAAGCTATAATTTATTAAAAGCTCAGCAACTATCCAAATGTTTAAGCTGAAGAGGAGGCACAAAGCAAGAAAGTCTGTTAAATTAGATGACTGCGTCAGCAGAATGAACATGAAGTTAAGCAGCTAAAAGCCTATAAAAAAATAAAATAATACAATGCTGGAAATCTCGGAAGAAAAAATGCTGGAAAGTCAAGAAGTCTGCAGCATCTGTAACAAAATGTTAACACTTCAGGTGCAACCTTTCATTAAAACCAAATGGGTCATTATGCCAAAAAAAAATTAACATTCTTCTTTTTTTTTTTTTACAAATGCTGTCTGACCTGCTGTGTGCTCTTTGCACTTTGACTTTACATCCTGCACTTCACTAGAACAGCACTTTTTCATTTCGAAAGGAATGGAAAAAGCTACATACTAAGATGAGAGTAAAGTTCAGCTACTGATCTCATGAATTCACAATACCATTCCTATCTTTACCAGTCAGCAAGAGGTTTTATATTAATGTCTACAGATATGATGAGAGAAAGTTTAATAATTTGTTTACCATTGGATTGGAGTCAGATATCAAGTCCTTCAGAGTGTCCAGAAATCCCTGATCTTCGACCAGCTGTGCATTAATATCATGCAGTTTAGCTACACAGACAGCAGCAGTCTTTCGTACATAGGGATCTTCATCCTTTAGACATTTTCGCAGAGGCTCACACAGGTACTCTGTGATTTTATCTACACGGATACAACCCATGGTTCTTACTGCCAGCGCTCTAATGAGTGGATTGGGATCTTCACAGTCCTGAAATTAAACCAACCAACAAACTTAATCATAGCTTTAAAAAAGAGACATTGCATCAAAACAGTATCTATATTTGCATGCAGTTATGCAGAACGTATGGCATTCAGCATATGATACTGAGATTAAGAGGAGAATGAAAGTACTTAGATTGCATATTGGAAGTTTGAAAAATGAATATATTTGTTTAACTCCGTTGATGGCTTGCAGCTTGCATAGCTGGTCTTTAACTACAAAAGCACAAAGTTTCAGATTCCCTTGTACTGGCTGAATTAATCTAACTAGAGTAAACAGAAAGTAAAGGAACTAGAATCCCTACTTGTAGCTGCAATCCAACACCCCCATCTGAAAACATACATACTTAATTCACGCCTTATTCACAAATAACCTTTTGTAAGTTAGTGGAAGGTATCCCGCACTGGACAACCAACATAACACACTGTTTTTGAGGAAAAAAGGTCAGAAGGAAATGCGGTAGCTAGCAATTCCTCATCAAAAGGGCTATATTCCCCAATACGACTAGTACATTAACTGCAAGAATATTGAAGTCTTAGTCTGTCTTTTCCATTTAATAGCTTATTGCCACAGGCAATTTGACTAAATGCAAAGCAACTTCATTCAAATAAATGTCAAATTCTGTGCGATAAACGTATAATCACAGTTTCCACTTGAAAAAGATTCCTAGTTTCCACTTTAAAAAGATATCTCCAGGTACCTATAGAAATATTTGGGGGAAAAAAGATTGCAGGGACTCAATCGCATTATACAGAACTAATGTGATGGCAGTGACTACAGATCTAAAAACATTATCTGGCATCTAATTTAATTATCAGCAAATTACCCAGCATTACAAAATATAAAGACATTTATTTTTCTTGATAAACATTAGGATAATCAATTCTAGTCAATCATATTGGGTCCCACAATAGTGTACCACAATTCTTACAACAGTAAAAAAAAAAGCTGGAAACGGTAAGCTACAATAAATTTAAAAACGTACTTTGATCATTGTGGCAATTTTACGGATTTCAAATGAATGAATGAGTGAACCACATGTTCTACATTCAATATGATCTGTTACAGCTTTATGAGGCTGAAAATAACCAAATTCCAAGAAACATCAAGCAGAGCTCAGGAACGGAATAAAACTCCCTCTCATTTACCCCAATAATTTAGATTATGTATCAAACATGACCAACACAGCAGTGTACACTTTATCATTTTCGTATCAGTCAAGTTGGGTTGAATGCGACTGACAACTTGTGTTGAATTTTAAGTAACCTTGTGAAAGAGGAAATTTGGGTAGCACTTTATATTTCTCCAATGCCTAACAACCTCACAAAGGATGTTTTACTTTTGAAATGCAATGTATGCCGTTGAGGAAAATGTTCCTCACATTTTGCATAGTCAGATCTTATTAATCTCAATGAAAAACAGTTGAAGTTTAGTTTTCTTCGACTATTGGATTCATCTTTTTCAACATGCTGTGCATTTTAATGCATAGGGTGATAAATGGATACATTACTGATAAAACTTACTGCTTCAGACATCAGTGGATTGGGTGATACTGTCACTCATTAATAAATGGCATAATTTTATTCAAATGGGGTTGGCCAAAGGAGAAACATTGACAGGATGCACAAAACGCCTAGCTCTCAAATAGTGTTGTGGAATCTTCAACACTTATCTCAGCCACCAGAACAAATTAAGTGTTTTACTCAACAATGCAGTACTACTTTAAAGAATTATGCGTTCAAGTTATGGAATTGGACAATACTCTAAAACCTTCTGTTCACCTACTTGAATCAAGTTGATAATTGTGTCTGGATGCATGTTCACTTGAAACTGGGCAGGGACTGCCCAAATATACTTTATTGATGACATTTATAGGCAATAAAGAAAAATCTTTCACTTTACGATTGGGGTCGATTTTGAACACAGATCCAAGAGGGGAACTGAAAGATAATTAATTCATAAGCAACCCACCCCCAATTCACTACCCCACCCTGCACCAAGTTTAGATTATTTGGGATATTGGTTTGTCAAAGGTAGGATTTTAGAAAATGTACTGTGCACAATTTAATAGATAAAGTGCTCAGATAAATTGCTGATGAAATTTACTGCTTTTAGAGACCTGCAGATTGGGTGATTCGGTTGGTTAATGAATTGCTTCTATGTTGTCCGGATTTAGTGAAACTTTGTACAAAGATCTGTTGAAAATTCTGAAACGGGACTAGGATGGCGTCACCAACCTAATAGCTGCCTGTTTAGTGTTGCTCTGTTCATCCTCAACATAAATCCACCACCATCCTTTAATTAGATCACCTCAAGATACTCGCCAAACGTAGATATAGTCATAGAATGATTCAAAGTGAAGAGACGGAAGAAAGTTGAATCAAGAGTGCTTCAGGATGACAGAAATAAAGCAGTGAGAACGAAGAAACGTAAAGCACAAGAACAGGCCCTTCAGCCGTCAAAACCGGCGCTGACCATGCTGCCCTTCTAACCTAAAACCTTCTACACTTCCGGGGTCTGTATCCCTCTATTTCCATCCTATTCATGTATTTGTTAAGGCGCCCCTTAAATGTCAGTATTGTACCTGCTTCCACCACCTCCTCTGGCAGTGAGTTCCAGACACCCACTACCATCTGTAAAAAAAAAACTTCCCTCGCACATCTCCTCTAAACTTTGCCCCTTGTACCTTAAACCCATGTCGCATAGTAACTGACTCTTTCACCCTGGGAAAAAGCTTCTGACTATCCACTCTGTCCATGCCCCTCATAATTTTGTACACTTCTATCAGGTCACCCCTCAACCTCCGCCGTTCTAGTGAGAACAAAAAGAGTTTATCCAACCTCGCCTCATAACCAATGCCCTCCATACCAGGCAACATCCTGGTAAACCTCTTCTGTACCTCTCCAAAGCCTCCACATCCTTCTGGTAGTGTAGCGACCAGAATTGAACACTATATTCCAAGCGTGGTCTAAATAAGGTTGTACACAGCTACAGCATGACTTGCCAATTTTTATACTCAATGCCACGGCCAATGAAGGCAAGCATGTGACCTGTGGACCTGTACACCCAGATCCCTCTGCCTGTCAATACTCTTAAGGGTTCTACCATTTACTATATTTCCCCCCTGTATTAAACCTTCCAAAAGCATTACCTCACATTTGTCCGGATTAAACTCCATCTGCCATCTCTCCGCCCAAGTATCCAACTGATCTATATCCTGCTGTATCCTCTGACAGTCCTCATTGATATCCGTAATTCCACCAACCTTTGAGTCATCCGTAAACTTACTAATCAGACCAGTTACATTTTCCTCCAAATAATTTACATATACTACAAAGAGCAAAGGTCCCAGCACTGATCCCTGTGGAACACCACTAGTCACAGCCCTCCATTCAGAAAAGTACCCTACCACTGCTACCATCTGTCTTCTGTGACCGAGCCTGGTCTGTATCCATCTTGCCAGTTCGCCCTTGATCCCGTGTGACTTCACCTTCTGTACCAATCTGCCATGAGGGACCTTGTCAAAGGTCTTACTGAAGTCCATGTAGACAACATCCACTGCCCTACCTTCAATCATCTTTGTTACTTCCTCAAAAAACTCTACCAAGTTAGTGAGACATGATCTCCCCTTCACAAAACGATGCAGCCTCTCGCTAATACGTCCATTTGTTTCCAAACGGGAGTAAATCCTGTCTCGAAGAATTGTCTCCAATAATTTCCCTTACCACTGACAGGCTCACCGGCCTGTAATTTCCTGGATTATCCTTGCTATCCTTCTTAAACAAAGGAACCACATTAGCTATTCTCCGGTCCTCTGGGACCTCACCTATGGAAGTCGTAGCCCCTCTCCGCACGGCAGTAATGAGGCCATCCGAGTGCCGCAGTCAAGCATGGAGAAGACAGAACTGAGCACTATACTAACAGGGTGGAAAAAATTCAGAAAGGAAGCTAACGACGCCCTCGGGATAGTAAACAACTTAAGCTCAGAACAAGGGCAAACGGTCAGTGGTTTGGGTGGGCGGGTAGTGGAATTTGAGAACAGGATTAGCATGGTTGAGGATAGTAACAAGCACAGCCAGTTCTTGTATGTAAATACCATGCGTTTTGCTGAACTGGACACCAAGTGACACTATTCTGTTATATAGACATTTTTAGAAAGGAGAGGGGAGAGAAGGGAATGGAAAATAGAAAATAATTTGGTTTATTCAGAAATATTGGAGAAGTTCTTAGCCAATTTTGCTCTCTTATTTACTCTGGAGGGATGGGCAGTTGGAGGATAAATGTGAACACCTAGAAAATGTAACGAGATGGAACAACCTACGAATATGGGGTGCCAGAAAACTATGGGGTGCCAGCGGGGACAGTATTCAGTGGGTCAAAAGCTTTCTTCGACCTACTTCAGCTCTCAACCCACCCTTAGTGGACTGGAGAAAAGTGCAGGCGACTGTACCCGTCTATTTTTAAAAGTAAATTTAGAGTACCCAATTATGTTTTTTCCGAATAAAGGGGAAATTTAGCGTGGCCAATCCATCTAACCTGCCATCTATCAGTTATGGGGGCGAAACCCACGCAGACACGGGGAGAATGTGCAAACTCCACACGGACAGTGACCCAGGGCCGGGATTCGAACACGGGTCCTCAGCGCCGCAGTTCCAGTGCTAACCACTGTGCCACCCCTGTGCCCGTCGTGATGGGAGATTTCGCTCAGCTATCATAATACCAATGCAGCTGAAGGCCTGAGCACCGCAGGATTGCTCTGGAGATTCCTTGTTACTATACAGAACGACCCACTTAGTGGGGTGAATAGCTAGATGCCTTAGTTTTGTTGATTTAAAGGTTCTCTGAGCTCTCTCACTTCCCACTGGGAGAAAAGTTATATCCTATACATATCAGACTTTACTCAATCCATGGTGACTAGTAATTATTTATACACCAAAAGTAAATGGGCTGCAGACCAGAACAGGAGATACCGATGGAAGGCTGGAATGAAATATGTTCTAAGGCCCATCTTGATACTTGCTCAAATATGTGGAGAGAATACAAATGGAAGCTCATTACTCAGGTACTTCAGAACACCACATATTACTGTAAAAGTTGGCTCCTCCCGTACAAGCAATTGTTGCAGAGACTGTGGGGAACCAATTGGTCATTACTTACACACTTTCTGGTCGCGCCTAAAGTTAAAGGAATACTGGGATAGGATATCCAGAACATTGACTGAGGTATTCCACATGGACATCCCACAGACTACGCTAACTGCTCAATTGGGACAATTCCAGCAGGAATGGGAGGGAGAAAATATTACCTTTTGCAAATTTTGCTTATAGCTGCCATTAAAGCCATCAGTTAGCTGAAAGCCGAATGCCCAGCCAATGAATCTTGGTTATCGAAGGACAAAGAGATATTTGAGATAGAAAGAATTATACATGCATTATGCTTTTGAAGGTGGATCCCAGTAATGGGAATGCTGTTCACATGAACTAATCCAACGAGAGCGAAAGTATCCCGCCCCTGTCCCATCCCCATCCCTGCCTAATAACACATCTGTACATGCAAATTGAAAGTTTGCTTCTTTTATATTTCTGTCAATAATATTGATGATTAATGGATTGTACAATCATAATCATTTTGTGTCTGTTTGATTTGAGATAAAAATAAAAAGTCAAAAAAATCTGAAATAATTTATCAAAATACATACCTTAACAAAAGTGTTGACAGCCATAATTGCCATATCAGGCTGGCTCTTTGCATAGTTCATTAGATAGAGGTACACCAGCTTCTTCAGCTCCAAGTTGTCTGTCTGCATGCAGTTAACAACATCAGGAAAGAGGGCGCTATTGAGAACAAGATAAAGTAAGAAACAAGTGAGAAATTCACAAATCATTGGGCCGTTCTGGCAAATTAAAGAAATGGACATTAAAATTGAATTTGTATCCTTACATCACATCTTGAGTCACGTGAATACATTTCTAGAATGTTCATTGTAGAATTAGCTGAGTACTACTTAAACACTGGAGATCAACATATGCACTTAAAAATGCTTTTGTTGCATAATTATTTCATTTTTCAAAACTTGTTACAGAATTCCCTGTCCCACAAAAGGCAGCAATTGTTCTTCTGTTCCCTTCGATGCTGGAAAGTTTGCTCAATTGTTCATCAGTGAAATGTTTGGAGAGCAAGCATACGCAATCAATTATTTTAAAAACCACCAAACAAGGTGCTTGGACTACAAGAGTGGAATTTTCACACTAGCCATTAAGAAAATGTGCTCAACACTGATCCACAAGCTCTATCGCATAGTTCTAGGTCATTAAAAACCTGCATCAAAGTACAAATTGTGCTGTTTATATTATGATCCATAGTTATGGGTCATTTGACGACAGGGGTTAATTTAAACTTTTTTTTGAAGTTGTATTTATATACAATTCAGGATGTTGGTCACAAACTCAGAGGGAACTAACTTGCAAAATTATCAATGGTGCATAAATTTTCTAATAGTGATGGGGACAGAAGAACAAGAGGCTACCTGTTTGTGGGACCAAGACCTCTAACAACTTCTGCATAACAAAATATTCTATATTTTCAATATAGATTCAAAAGAGCTTAATTTATATATACTTGCGTGTTTAGCATTGATACTAATTTAATAAAATCATCTACAGCATGAGCAATCATGTACGATGTACAATTTTAAATTCAAAGCAGCCATAAACTCCCTTTTCAAGGGCAATTAGTAATGGGCAATAAATGCTGGCCTAGCCAATGGCACCCACATCCCACGATTGACTATTTTTAAATTTCAGATTAACCGATAACTCAAATTTTAAACAAAATCTCACTTTGCTCCCTTGTTTACATTGCTATGTTCAAATGATTAGTTTTATTTTCCCCACTTAATTGAATTACCCACTAGATTATCTAAAGTAGACTATACATGAACTTTATCATTGAACGATTGTTGATAATTCTTTCAAAGACTAAACACAAATAAGCTCAACGTTGCATAAAAATCTAAGAATTCCAGAGCTTTGCCTCCAACACCCTGCTGTAAGACCATTACAGGCATTAATCACTCTTTACAAGTGCTTCTCGAGATGTACAGAGATTGTCTTTTACTTGTCGGTTTCATGTCTGCTCATTCTGCATTAACCTGAAAAAACTATTGAGATTTAATTTTTCTATGCCATATTTTACAAACATCTATCTCAGGTTGCTCACAGTCACCCTTCAAGGTCAAAATGTATTTTTCCCCAGATTTTGAGACACAACTGTCTGTGGTACTTCCCTAAACTAGGCTGCTTTCCTTGTACTTGGAAATTAAATTTGGCATTCAAGGTGTGGCTTAAACAGATCACTGTACAACATCAGTCCCTCTGATGTGTTCTCCTCCTAATCTGTAATAATAATGTCTGGGCCCCTTCTGTTGATTCCCTTATTTCCCATTTCTTTGTCGATATCATTTTTGATCCATGGATATTTAATGGACATATATCTTTAAGTCAACCACAAGAAGTGTGGAACTCAAAGTTGCAAAATAATACACTGTGCTATGAAAATGTAGCTTTTAAACAGAAGAACTCAGACTTTCTGGCAACCGAGAAATTGGAGGGATTAGGTTTGATTGGTTGGCTGGAGGCCAATGGATTGGCCAAAGACCTTATTCTGCCTGGTGATAGAGAGTGATCCCAAGTGGGATGTTTTCAGAGGACCCAGAAAGAGGAGGAAAGGTCCTGGATGCTAAGAGAAGAAGCTGTGAGTTGCTCTCTCTGCACAAATGTTTCTTGCCTGCTGTTTCTGAATCTGCAGAAGTCTTGAGATCCTGATGAATCTACAGTGAAAACAATAACAGATTGAAAGCAAAGACCTCATCCAACTGAAAGCTACCCTAAAAGAATCAAACTGGAAAACGTCCAACTGAAACAGAGACTTTTATTCTTTTACTTTTTGTATTATTCTTTTTTACACCCTCTTTCCCCTCTTGTGTTAGTCTGTCGTGTGTGTGCTTGTGCGTGTGCACATATGTGTAATATATAAGAATAATCTTTATTGCCACAAGTAGGCTTACATTCACATTGCAATGAAGTCACTGTGGAAAGTCCCTCGTTGCCACATTCCGGCGCCTGTTCGGGCACACGGAGGGAGAATTCAGAATGTCCAAATTACCTAACAGCATGTCTTTTGGGACTTGAGGGGAAACCGGAGCACCCGGAGGAAACCCACGCAGACACGGGGAGAACGTGCAGACTCCGACCCAAGCCAGGAATCGAACCTGGGACCCTGGCGCTGCGAAGCAACCGTGCCAACCACTGTGCTAACGGTATAGAGGGTGGGGTGAGTTAAAGAACGGGGGTTAGGAATTAGGTAATAGTTAACCAGTTGCATTTGCTGCCTAGTTAATCATAGTTATTGTTAATAATAAAAATTGTGTTTAAATTTACAAAACTGGTGACGAGTTATTGGACAGCCAAAGACCTTGGGTATTTTCGAAGAATTAATAGTTATTTTCAATTGTGTTGCGACTCTGGGTCAAGTGGGGCTGGAATTGACCGCACACTAGCCCAGGGTGTTGTAACAATAGTTTTTATCTGTCAGCATTTTTTGATTGATCAGTGATGTGTTTGGTGGAGGCTTTGCATAAGCTGCAATTACTTGCCCCTAGTTCTCCCTGCACCTCAGCACTGGTTACTGCTACCAGCTCTCCCTACATCCCAGCCTCAGTTACTGCCCCCCATTAGTTACACTCAGGGCTCGGTTACTACCACCGGCTATACGTGCTCCCTGGCCTTAGTTACCGCCCCCAGCTCTACCTACACTCCAGCCTTGGTTACAATTCCTAGCTCAGTGTTCCTTGGCCTCAGTTACTACCCCCGGCTCTCCCTACTCCCTGGCTTTGGTTACCGCTTCCGACTCTCCTTACTCTCAGACCCTAGTTACCGCCCCTAGCTCTCCCCACTCCTCAGCCTTGATTACAGCCCTTGTCCTTCCTACTGCCTGACCTCGGTTACTCCACAGGCTCTCCCTGCTCCCTGACATCAGTTACTTCCTTGGTTCTCCCAGCTCCTCAGACACTGCTCCCCAGCTCTTCTAGCCTCCATTACTGCCCCAGCTCTTGCCACTTCCTTACCTCCGTTACTGGTTCCTGGCTCTTGCCACTCCCCAGCCTTTGATACTGGGGTCTGGGCTCCTGCTGCTCCCAGCCTCATATACTACATATTAGAACATAGTTCTTGCTGCCCTCTGGCCTGAGGTAATGGCCCCTGACCCAATTCATACTGTTCCCAGCTCAGGTTACTGTCCCCCTCGCACCATTTTCAGGTCCCAGTTACTGACCCCTCACTCATGCCACTCCCTGGTCTGGTCTTGATTACTGGTTCCTGGCTCTCACTGCTCCTCCACCTCAGTTACTGCTCCCCCAGCTCCCACAGGGGTAAAAGGTTAAGCCCGTCAATTACCAGCCATCAGTCTAATGCCTGTGGTGGGAAAGCATCAAGACAATACTGCAGGATAAAATGGAAAAATACAGGTTAATAAACAAAAGACAGTATGGTTTTGTTGTTGGCAAATCAGGTCTGCAAAACCTGACTGAGTTCTTTAATGAAGTAACAGACAGGATTGATGAAGGAGTAGTATGTGTTGTGCATGTGGACTTTCAAAAGGCATTTGATGAACTACCATATGATAGACTGATTAGTAAAATTGAAGCTCATGGGATTAAAGGTGCACTGACTTTGTGAATATGTAGTTTAGGGACAGTAAGCCGAGAGTACTGATGAACTGTTGCCTTTTGAACAGCTTTGTCAACCTGTCCCGCCACCTTCAATAAATTGCTTATGCTCATCCCCAGAGCGCGCATTTTCTTTCTATACCCCATTAAGTTTATTTTATTTATCTTGCCGCTCCTCATTCTCCCTACCAAAAAAGTATAAATTCTGAGATTTCTGACATGTACATACTTTGATATTATGCCTTATATAACCAAGTAGAGGTTAAAAATGCATATGGAAAGGGCAGCATGGTGGCGCAGTGGGTTAGCCCTGTTGCCTCATGGCGCCGAGATCCCAGGTTCGATCCCGGCTCTGGGTCACTGTCCGTGTGGAGTTTGCACATTCTCCCCGTGCTTGCGTGGGTTTCGCCCCCACAACCCAAAGATGTGCAGGCTAGGTAGATTAGCCACGCTAAATTGCTCCTTAATTGGAAATAATGAATTGGGTATGCTAAATTTATTTTTTAAAAATTAAAAAAAATAATTAAAAAATAATGCATATGGAAAAGAGCAGTTGAGCCCACTGCTATCTTTGATATACATTTAATAACCAGGATCAGGGTATACAAGTGTTATAACCTGCCTATTTACGATTGGCTGGGGACTCAGGACTATCCCACAATCCTCTGGGAGTATGAACTTCCCCAATGAGGGGGGCGGAGAAACTCCTAGTATAAATAAGCTGGCCAGTTCAGGAACCAGCAGGAAGGAGAAGGTAGCAAGGGAAGTTACTGCTACGGTTATGTATATATTGTTATAGTAAATAAATGTTATTATTTTGTATCCTTAAAACTCGTGCTGGATTCTTCGTGGACCTTACAAAACTGGCGACGAAGGTAAAAGTGAATAGCTGTCTACACTGCTGAAGCCACCTCCCTGGATTTTTGTTGGATACAGGTTGGAAGTTGTTTTCTATTATACCATGCCTCTGTACGGACGTTTGGATGTTTTTGATGCTGCGCTGGAAAGCTGGAACCAGTACACACAACGGATGCGTTACTATTTCCGGGCAAACAATATCACTGAAAACGAGCGGCAGGTATTGCTCACCGCCTGCGGCCCGCATACGTTTGGGGTGATTAGGAGCCTTACGTACCCAGCTGCGCCGGACACCAAAACGTTTGACGAACTTGTGAATATAGTGGGGCAACACTTTAACCCAACCCCATCCACGATAGTCCAGCGTTACCGGTTTAATACCGCTGAGAGGACCCCTGGAGAATCCTTGCCGATTTTTTTATCCAGGCTACGCGGGATTGCGGAATACTGTGACTATGGTGAGACCTTGTGAGAAATGTTATGCGACCGTTTGGTTTGCGGTATTAACAATGCAGCAACCCAGAGAAAGTTGTTAGCGGAGCCAACATTGACTTTTCAACAGGCAATACAAATAGTCTTGTCCCGAGAGAGCGCAGAGCGAGGAGTACAGGAGCTACAGGGAATGGAAGTGCATGCCTTGGGGCGCAAACCTTTCCGCCCAAAAACGTCCCCCCGCGCTCCTGCGGTACCTTGGGCGAGGCAACGACCGGACCGACGCCAGTGGCCATCGGACATTCCTCCCCGAAGGGAGCCTTCTCCAGAGCCAATGGATGAGGAGCCATGTCCGTGTCAGACTTGTAGGCGCCGACCCCGTCGCGGACGGTGGTCCTGGGGACGCCAGAGGCGCCGTCGTTCCGACCGAAACTGGGACCAGCCCAGGGGCCATAACTGGGACCAGCCCAGAGGCCGTACCTTCCATGTGGATGAACCTGCGGCGACCACTCCTGAGGACGTGGAGACGGAGGACGACTGCCTGCAGCTGTATTGTGTGGCAGCTCCCTGTTTGGCCCCCATTAAGGTGACAGTACGGGTCAATGGCCACCCGCTGGAGATGGAGTTGGATACTGGCGCAGCGGTCTCCGTGATCGCCCAGAGGACATTCGACCGCACCAAGCAGGGTATACAGACCCTTACATTAACCGACTCACAGGCCAGGTTGGCCACCTACACGGGGGAACCACTGGACATTGCAGGAACTACAATGACCCCTGTTGTCTATGGACGCCAGGAGGGGCGTTTCCCACTTATCGTAATGCGTGGCCATGGGCCCAGCCTGTTGGGTCGGGACTGGTTGCGCCATTTGCGGTTGCAATGGCAGCACATCCTCCAAACAGTTTCTGGAGGGTTGACTGAGGTTCTAGGACGATACCCAGAGGTATTCCAGCCTGGTTTGGGGAAAATAAAAAGGGGCCGTAGCCCGTATCCAAGTTGAACCAGGAGCCACGCCGCGCTATTTCCGGGCACGCCCAGTGCCTTACGCTTTGCTCGAGAAGGTAGAAGGGGAGCTCACTCATTTGGAGAGTTTGGGTATTATCAGGCCCGTCCGTTTTGCTGACTGGGCAGCACCAATTGTACCAGTAATGTAGCCAGATGCCACAGTTCGCTTGTGTGGCGACTATAAACTTAGTGAATACAGTTTCCCGACTCGACCGATACCCAATGCCTCGCATAGAGGATCTCTACGCGAAACTTGCAGGTGGACTCTCATTCACAAAATTAGATATGAGTCACGCCTGCCTGCAGTCGGAGCTGGACCCTGCCTCCCGACCATATGTAACAATTAACACACACCGGGGCCTGTATGAATATACACTGTTGCCCTTTGGAGTATCCTCTGCCTGCGCAATTTTTCAACGTGTTATGGAGGGCATTTTGAGAGGTTTACCATGTGTGGCTGTCTACCTAGATGACGTGTTGATTACAGGGACGTCGGAGCAAGAGCATTTGGAAAATCTGGAGGCGGTCCTTAGACGCCTTTCGGAGGCTGGAGTCCGTTTACGTCTCACAAAGTGCGTATTTCAGGCAAAGGAAGTAGTCTACCTAGGTTATCGGGTGGACCGCGAGGGTCTGCACCCCGTCGCAGAGAAGATGCGTGCAATTCAACATGCCCCCACCCCGACTGACACTTTGCATCTTCGTTCTTTTCTCGGTCTCGTAAACTATTACGGGAAGTTCCTCCCCAATCTGGCAACTACGCTGGCCCCCTTGCACCTGCTGCTAAAGAAAAATCACACCTGGGTTTGGGGTCAGCCGCAAGAAACCGCTTTCCGGCGGGTAAAGCAACAATTGTCGTCGTCTGGGTTACTAACCCACTATGATCAGGGAAAGCCTTTGCTCGTCACATGTGATGCATCCCCGTATGGTATTGGGGCTGTCCTGTCCCACAAGATGGAGAACGGGGCCGAGCGACCGATAGCTTTCGCCTCCCGCACATTGACTGCAGCGGAGAAGAAGTACGCGCAGATCGAGAAGGAGGGCCTGGCAGTGGTTTTCGCGGTGAAACGCTTCCACCAGTATGTGTACGGCCGCCATTTCACTATCGTGACTGATCATAAGCCCCTGCTGGGACTCTTGGAGAGGATAAGCCAATACCGCCCATTGCTTCTGCACGGATCCAGCGCTGGGCTTTGTTGCTTGCTGCATATGAGTATTCTCTGGAGCACAAACCAGGTACGCAGATAGCAAATGCCGACGCACTGAGCCGATTGCCTTTATCGACCGGCCCCATGTCGATCCCTACGACCGGTGAGGTGGTTGCAACCCTAAATTTTATGGACACCTTGCCTGTCACGGCATCACAGATCCGTGAGTGGACCCAGACGGAGCCAGTCTTGTCAAAGGTTTGGCACATAGTCCTGTATGGTGGGCAGCATAGACAGCTCCCAGGCGAGTTGCGGGCATTTTCCTCCAAGCTGTCAGAGTTCCGCGTGGAAGAAGGCATCCTCTTGTGGGGGATGCGTGTGATTGTCCCGGAAAAAGGCCAGGAGCTGATATTATCAGACTTGCACAATGGGAATCCGGGCGTGACCAAGATGAAAATGTTGGCCCGGAGTTATGTTTGGTGGCCAGGCCTCGACACCGACATGGAGCAGTTTTGGGCCACCTTCTCAATTTGCCAGGAGCATCAGAAGCTTCCGCCGGCCGCGCCCCTACATCACTGGGAATGGCCAGGGCGGCCTTGGGCACGCTTACATGCAGATTTCGCAGGCCCTTTTCAGGGATCCATGTTCCTTCTACTAATTGACGCCCAGTCCAAATGGCTGGAGGTGCATAAGATGCAGGGGACAACGTCCTGCGCAACAATTGAAAAGATGCGTTTATCATTTAGTACGCATGGCCTCCCCGAGGTGCTGGTCACGGATAATGGCACTCCATTCACGAGTGAGGAGTTTGCTAGGTTTACAATATCTGCACTGCCCCTTACCACCCGGCTTCAAATGGGTTGGCAGAGCGTGCAGTGCAAACATTCAAAATAGGCCTAAAGAAGCAGTCTTCCGGATCAATGGACACGAGACTGGCTCGCTTTTTGTTTACGTACAGGACCACCCCCCATGCAGTGACTGGGGTAGCTCCCGCAGAACTCCTAATGGGCCGAAGACTTCGCACCCGCCTTAGTATGGTCTTCCCGGACATTGGCGCAAAAGTACGCCGCACACAAGAACGGCAGGGACAGGGATTGCCTCGGCATCGTCCGATTCGGCAGTTTGCGCCCGGTGAACCAGTATTCGTGCGGAATTTTGCTGGTGGTGCCCAATGGGTTCCTGGTGTAATCTTTCACCAAACGGGCCCTCTCTCTTACCAAGTGCAAGCCCAGGGTCGTCTCCAGCGAAAACATGTCGACCACGTCCGGTCCAGAAGATCATCCCCTCAAAAGATTCCCCGCCCCCGGAGCTCATTTCAACAGCCGCAAAGACCAGAGACCAGGGAAGGTAGTCCTCAAAATCTTCCACTGGTGCCTCACTCAAAGCCTGCGCAGGTCATGACGGGACCGAATGGGGACAGAGACGCTGACATGACGGAGGCAGCAGACTCTGACTCCGAGATGGAGACACAGGATGAATCAGAGGGGGAATCCTCGGGTCCACAGGCCGTGGATGTACAACCGCGCCGTTCATCACGGAAGCGCCGGTCTCCGTCTCGTTACACGCCGCCTGATCCAGCGCCGCGTGCAAATGGCGTCCGGCCTGCGGCCAAACGAGTTTGACGCCTTCCTTCGCCAGGGTCTTCGGTGGATTCCTTGGACTTTGGGGGGGGGGGGGGGGGGGGGGGGGGGGGGGGGGGTTATAACCTGCCTACTTACGATTGGCTGGGGACTAATGACTATCCCACAATCCTATGGGAGTATGAACTTCCCCAATGAGGGGGGTGGAGAAACTCCTAGTATAAATAAGCTGGCCAGTTCAGGAACCAGCAGGAAGGAGAAGGTAGCAAGGGAAGTTACTGCTACGGTTATGTATATATTGTTATAGTAAATAAACGTTATTATTTTGTATCCTTAAAACTCGTGCTGGATTCTTCGTGGACCTTACAAAAATAAGGCTAAATTTCAAATAATGCATATGACATGAATCTTAAAAATATGGTAAACAAAGAGGAGGATAACAACAGCTTCAGGAAGATATGGACTGGCTGGTGAAATGGGCACATACATGACGGTTGAGGTTTAGCTCAGAAATGTAAATGGATATACTTTGGTAGGCAGAACAAGGAGAACATTTCTGTGATGGTGCAGGAAGAGAAATCTTGGGGGTTTACATAAGCAATGTAGTAGGATGAGTTCAGAAAGCTACTAAAAAAGCATACAGCAGCACAGAACACTGTTTGACAAAGGAATCTTGGAGTCTTTTCCCTAATCATAACTATTCTTCCTGATTTTATCCTTTCACTCATAGCCCTTTCATTAATTGTTCGCTGCATATTATCGATTTCTCCCTCATCTATTGGTTGATCCTGATTGTTATTTCCCTGCCTTCCAACTCCCTCATTCTTAGATCAAAATCTTGTCACTTCTTGTCACTTGCCTGTTCCTATTTATCTTTAAAAAAAAATAAAAATTTTTAGAATACCCATTAATTTTTGCCAATTTACGGGCAATTTAGTGTGGCCAATCCACCTACCCTGCACATCTTTTGGTTGTGGGGGCAAAACCCACGCAAACACGGGGAGATTGTGCAAACTCCACACGGACAGTGACCCAGAGCCGGGATCGAACCTGGGACCTCAACGCCATGAGGCAACAGGGCTAACACACTGCGCCACCGTGCTGCACTGACCTCTCCTATTTAGATATAATCTACTTAAGTCTTCAACAGTCACTAATACAAATCTCATTTTGACCAGGGTAGCATGGTGGCACAGTGGTTAACACTGCCGCTTCACGGCGCTGAGGACCACCCGGTGTCAGTGTGGAGTTTGCACATTCTCCCCGTGTATCCATGTCTGCGTGGGTCTCACCCCCACAACCCAAAGATGTGCAGGGTAGGTGGATTGGCCATGCTAAATTGTTCCCTAATTGGGAAAAAAATAATTGGGTACTCCAAATTTATTTTAAAAAACATCTCATATTGACCAAGAGAACTCAAACATTCCACCAATATTCTGAAACAGAAGTAATTACATCAGGACTATCATATGCAACAGCCATTAGGCATATAGAAAAGGTTTAATAGATGCACGTTATAAAGAGACTATAATTTTGGATCAGCATATGTTCACATAACGGTCACTTGTGCACAAACAAAATGAAAATACAATTAAACATTTTAAAAATATTTGCAGCATATTTAGTTTTTCAAAAGTTGCATAATATTTTAGCATTCTACCATATGGGCTGTACAAGTGGAATTTTGCAAACTTTGAATGGGCATGATACTGATGCTAAGAAATGCAAGATTGAGACCTGAATGCTTCATATGCAAAAATTCTGTAAACCCAATTTGTAAAGTATAGCCCAGGTTAGCATAATCTAACGAGAACTAACTGAAACTTTCTCCCATCCAATCTTACAATGCAGAATTGCTAAAATATATAAAATTGTGTATACCTGACATCCTTCCCAACAGTCATTGAAGCAATCACTTTTTTCACTGCTTCTTTCTTCTTTTCCTTCTTGTCACTGTTGAGCTCTGCTTTGAGCTCAAAGATTTCTCCTAAAGAAAATCATGGCATAATTTATCTTAACAGAGGTTTTACTGTAGCCATAGTGAAATGATACTTAGTAGCTGTTCATTTTCCAGAAATATATACTTTAGAATTCCACATCAGCAATTCACCAGCACATCACAGCAAGTTAAGCATATTTAACAACTTCCAACATCTTCAAGTTGAATGGAAGCAAGCAAACAGAGTATTACCGTGAGTCAACTGGAATTATTTTGTCCCTGCAATAGTTTAGAAGATTGCCAATTATTCTTTGCTACATTTCATTAAAATGTTTGCCCCCGGCCATTGTTAGGCAAACGGACCAGATCCCAACTTTTGTTAGGGTACCAGACAAGAGACTCAACAGTTTTTCAATGTATAAAACTGAGTAAAGGATACTTCACCCCTGGAGTAATGGTACTAACCAATAGGCATCTTTTATGTTAAAACAAACTTTAATTTAAACACAGAATTAACCACATTATCAAAGGAATAGCTTTACAATTATCAGTTCAACAGTTCTTAAATAAAAGGAAAAACTTGAACTTACTATCTACACCTGCCACTAATTCCAATTAAGCAAGCCAATATGATTCAAATGCCACTCATAAATAAAGTTAACAAAACAGGTTTCTTGCTTAGCTGTGCAGAGACTTCTGGAGAGAGATCCTTTCAAGAGCAGATTCGGTACACTTCTGCTCAACCTAACAGCATTTGGCAAAACTGCTATTAAACTTAAAATCCCAAACAGATGGCAAAACGACAGACAGACCAGGCTTCTTCCATTAATTACATCAACTGTATCCCACTAAGTTGCATGTCCTGCTTAGCTAGCATAATAGAATCCCTCATAAATTATCTACACTCCAGGGAATCTTCAGCAATCACAACACTATTCCACTCGCCCTTTATCTATAACCCCCAACTAAGTGGTTGGAATGAATGATTATCTCACTTTTATGACTCCAATTACAGCTCGAGTAGAGATACTGTCTGTATGTATTTTAAACCAGGGATTTTAACAATATTACTGCCATAAATATAAAGTATAAAATATAATATTTTGTACATTCATCACACCCTGTTTCCTTTTAAAATGTAGCTGTTGTATGCATCTGCTTTTTCTAGTCTTTTAAATTATTTGTGTGGCTGCACACACTATTTATCACAAAACAAGGCCTTTGCGGTACCTTTCAGGCTGCTGCAAGGCCACCCAGAGCTCATCAGGCACATTGCCTGTGGCTATCATGAATGACTATTCCTTTTCCAATGACCAAAATTTGCTTTCCCATTGCTCAACACAATCCACATTTTAAGTTTGGTGAACAGATCAATACATTATAAAAAGAGGAAGCTTCCATCAACTTTAGTACCAATATTGGTTTGACCGTTACAATACTCAGGTGAAGACCCGAATGAAAATGGAGTGTGTGAAGGCTGGGCAGTGTTTTACGGTCAGAGAACATTCCAGAGATAGGGAGATATTGGGGGATTAGGAGCCAATGTAGGTTAGCAAGAAAGGGGGCAATGGACCACTTGCATTTGGTGCAAAATACGAGTGGCAGAGTTTTGGATGAGCTGAAGTTTATAGAGATTGAAGAATGGGAAACCAGCCAGAGATCATTGAAATGATTTGGAGGTGAAATCGGCAAGAATGGGAGTTTCAGTGAAAGATGGACAGAGGTGTAAAATGGCGTGGAGGTGAAAGTAGGCAATCTTTATAATGGAGAGTACATGGGATCCAAAGTGCACCTCAGAATCAAAGATGATAGATTATGAATAGTCTGGTTAATATTGAAACAATAGCCAAGGGGATAGAATTAGTGGCAAATGCTCAACTGGGGGCAAACTGCAGCACAATTCTTTTGGAATGACTTTTCTTGTTTATAATATTAGATTTTACAATTTTCACATGCAAAGTTCAACAGAATTTCAATTACCCAAACAAAATATAGTAAAAGAAATGCAAGAATTGACAGTAGAGTGCTCTCTTGAAGATGGAATCCCCAGCAACCACCCCTGCTCCTTCATGGTGGAATGTGGTGCCTAGGGGTACCAACATTTCTTTACCCCACTTGCACAACGAGGCCTGTCCTGCACTGAACCCAGAAGTAATTCAATACTGGTAATCTTTCAGGGTTTACAAAATCTCGATGCAGATGCCAAAGTTGTCATCAGAAACACAGCACAAGTTTGAAACCAGAGCACATCTTTTAACTTGCCCCACTCCGAGATATCCATAACAGAAAGGCAATAACCTACTTTGTCCTTGGGTCCAGTATGGATAGAATAACATTCACTACAATACATCCCTTGAACCTATCAATGCCTTCAGAGAAAATGTAAATATAGCCGAAGAACATGCTTTGGAGAAGGCATCAATGTCACAACAACCTTGTAACCAATCAACAGTAGACAAATCTCAAATTAGGAAAAGTAAGCGCCAACAGAACTGGGATTTGTAAACATAACATCCTTTAAATACATGCTAATTAAATCCAACAATCTAATTATAATGTTAAATTCAAGTCTCACATTGTACTCGTATGTATGTGCTCTAATGTGCTACATAACTACAGTGACAATGCTCTAGGAAACTTTGCCACTACAATGGAGCCAACATCAAAAGTTTGTCTGTCAAATTCTGCTTATTCCAGTTTCTTAGTAAATACCAAATCATTGTAGGCCAGCGTGATATAGTTTAGTTATCGTAATAAGTGTAGCTGATTAGAATACTTACAATATTAAAGGTGGCACAAACAAGGAAGAATAGGCATGTAGTAATCTTATCTTTAGTCACCATATACTGAACAACCGTCACAGCAGCTTGCTTGAAACTTTAGATACATTCTAGCATTACATGATGGAGAAAGGGACTGGAGAAAGACGATTGCAAAACCATTAAAAATACAATATTTTATTATTTATATATAGTAAATTATTTAGAAACATATGTCAAGTCAGAAAATTGAGAGACTTTAGTACTAAATCTATACTGCCACATTGTGCAACACGGAGGAAGGGTTCCTTGAATTGAGGTGTTGTCATTCAAATAAAGCTGCATACATTTCTTGTCACATTACTGGAAGGATGTGATCCCACGTGAGAAGGTACAGGGGGTGTTGCCAGGTCTGCTGCATTTTAGCTACAAGAAAAGATTGAAAAGACTGGGATTGTTTTCTTTGCAATGGAGGAGGCAAGAGATTTAATTGAGGTGCATAAAATTATGAAGGGCCAAGATAGATTGGAAAGAAGGGCTAGTTCTCGGTGCAGAGGTCAATAACTGGGGGCACATGTTTTAAGTAAAGAGTAGAGAAGAAATGTTTGCACCCAGAGGGTAGCAGGGGTCTGGAACTCACTGCCTGATAGGGTGCTAGAGGCAGGATCCTCACTCCATTTAAAAAGTATGAGTATGCGCTTAAAGACTACAGCCTAAAGACTGGAAAATGGAATTAGGCTGGCTTGTTCTTTTTCGGCCAGCACAAATATGATGAGCCAAGCTGCCTTCTTTTAAAAATGGTATAAATTCCTATGATTCTATAGCTAAAGTGGGATTCTCTCAAAAATTGTTACAGGGCACGACTTAAAAAAAAGAACAGAGAAGATCTGTCCATGTATCTTGACCATTCTTTATCCCTCAAACACCATTAAAAATCAGATTATCAAGTTATCTCATTGCTGTTTGTGGAACCAAGCTTAAATTGGTTGCTGCGTTTCTGCCATTAAAATAGCTATTACAGTCCAAAAATGTACTTAATCTACTGTAAAGTACTTGGGGGAAGTCTTGAGGACATGAAAAGTGCCAAAACAAATGTGAGCTTTTTGGGGGGATATCACCATCACTGGCTAGGCCAGTATTCACTGCCCATCCCTAGTTGCCCTTCAGAAGGTGGTGGTGAGTTGCCTTCTTGAACCGCTGCATTCCTGGAGGTGTAGGTAACCCACTGTGCTGTTAGGGAGAGAGTTCCAGGATGTTGCCCCAGCGACAGTGAAGGAACGGCAATATATTTCCAAGTCAGGGTGGTGTCATGTGAGAGTACCTTTAAGAAATGGGTGTTTATCAAATAGCTGTAATGGATGTACCTTTAAGAAATGTTATTACCGTAAGACCTTTACATATGCAGGCGGATGAAAAGTGGGTAGAAGTTCATCAAGTGGTAATGCCAGTAGGGTATAGAAAGGAGGTGTTGCGAGTAGCTCATGAGGTACCAGTGGGAGGTCATTTGGGACTAAGAAAAACTCAAGCTAAAATCCCCAAACATTTTTATTGGCCTGGACTACATAAAGATGTAGTTAAATTTTGTCAATCATGTCACACATGTCAAGTGATAGGGAAACCTCAAACAGTGATAAAACCCACCCTTAATACCCATTCCAGCATTTGAGGAACCTTTTACAAGTGTCTTAATTGATTGCGTAGGACCGCTTCCTAAAACGAAAAATGTGAATCAATATCTTTTGACTATAATGGGGGTGTCTACTAGGTTTCCAGAGGCCATTCCAGTACACAATATTACAGCTAAAAAAAATTGTGGAGGAGTTACTAGATATGGGCTACCCACAGAAATACAATCGGATCAAGGATCAAATGTTACCTCAAGGTTATTCAAAGAAGTTATGGATAGCTTAGGAATAAAACAATTTAAATCAACTGCATACCATCCAGAATCACAGGGAGTGTTAGAAAGTTGGCATCAGACATTAAAGACAATGTTGAGGGCTTATTGTCACGATTATCCAGAGGATTGGGATAAAGGAATTCCATTCGTACTGTTTGCAATTAGGGATGCACCTAATGAGTCAACCAAATTCAGTTGTTTTGAACTCATTTTTGGTCATGAGGTAAGAAGACCACTTAAATTGATTAAGGAAAAATTGATGAGTGAGCAGTCGGAGCTTACATTATTGGATTACATGTGAACGATTAATTAGAGCAGGGGAATTGGCTAGACAACATTTAAAAGTTGCACAAAATGTAATGAAACGGGTAGTGGACAATAAATCCAAAGTTCGTAGTTTTGCCAGTGGAATTAAGGTTTTAGTATTGTTACCAGTGGTAGGTGAACCTTTAAAAGCAAGGTTTTGTGGACCTTATCAGATTGAAAGGAAATTGAGGTGAATTATGTGGTAAGAACGCCAGATAGAAGGAAAATTCACCGAGCGTGTCATGAGAATATGCTTAAAAGGTACTTTGAAAGGGAAGGAGAGCAAATGGAGGAGGTTTTAATGATTCTAACTCAAAGTGAAGAACCAAATCCAGATGATTTTGAATGTGACATTCCTCAAATTAAATTGGAAAACGAGGATGTTGTTAAAAATTGGGATAAATTGTTGAGTTAACTTCCAGAGGAAAAACAAACTGACCTAAAAGAGTTATTGCTATCTCATGGGCAAGTTTGTGGAGATATGTTGGGAAGTACTAAAATGGCTATACATGATGTAGATGTGGGAAATGCTGTTCCAATTAAACAACATCCATATAGACTTAACCCTTTAAAATTGGCACAGGTTAGCAAAGAAATTGAAAGTATGCTTAAAAATGGCATAATTGAAGTGGGTTGCAGCCAATGGAGTTCACCCATAGTGATGGTACCGAAACCAGACTGTGTGTGGGCTACAGAAAGGTTAATGCAGTTACAAGAACAGACTCTTATCCTAGCCCACATTTGGAGGATTGCATTGAGAAGGTGGGACAATCAGCTTTTATTTCCAAACTGGATTTACTTAAAAGGTTACTGGCAGGTACCTTTATCCGTAAGAGCGAAGGAGATTTCAGCTTTTGTGACTCCAGATGGTATATACCAATTCAAAGTTATGCCATTTGGCATGAAAAACGCCCCAGCCACATTTCAATGGTTAACTAACAGAATTGTTTCAGGATTACCCAATTGTGCGGTATACATCGACGATCTGGTAATTTTCAGTCAGACATGGAAAGAACATTTAAAACATCTGATGGAGTTATTTGATCGACTTCAGGAGGTGGGTTTGGTGGTAAACCTAGCCAAAAGTGATTTAGAAAAGCCCAAGTCACTTTCCTGGGCCATACAATCATTCAGGGTCGAATGGTCCCACGGGAAGTGAAAACAAAAGTTATTCATAGAATAATTGACACAAAGGGAAATAATGCGATTTCTCGGCATGAGTGGATTCTACCGAACAGTTGTGCCAAATTCTAGTAGCGTGGTTGCTCCACTGACGAACTTGCTGAAGCGTAGCATGTTTAAGTGGACAGCGGAGTGTCAACAGGCATTTGACTGCCTGAAGGTTGTGTTAACCAATGCTCCTGTGTTGAAGAATTACAAGGGCTCTGTGATCGGATTGAACTAAAGTATCTGACTTTAAGGAAAAATACCGAGGGGTAGAGAAATGGATGGATCGTGCAGAGATCTTCTTGTCCAAAGAAACTATAAATCAAGAGGGATTCCAGTTGGAGGAAGAAGAACTAAAATGGACTACGTTATAAATGTTTGCGTGTTTTGTTAAAAGAAAACGTATATTCACTGTCAATATTTCTTAAATGAAAATGAAAAGGTGAAAATTGAAACCATCTTGGAGTTGATGGGTTTTTTCTTTGGGGGGGGGGGGGGGGGGAGGTGTCATGCGAGAGTACCTTTAAGAAATTGGTGTTTATCAAATAGCTATACAGGATGTACCTTTAAAAAATAGGTTTTATCAAATAGCTGCAGTGATGTCAGTGTGTGGGTGGAGCTGGGCTGTCTGTCTGTTTTTGCTTTCGTTTTTGAGCTGGCAGCTACATTGTGTTTAGTTTAGTTTTCAGAGTTGGAGCTGCATCCAGCCAAACAAGATGTAATTCTGATCTCTCTGCCTGTAAAGAAAGTCTTCAGATCACTTGCTAATTTAAAAGTGATAACTGCTCTCAGTAGAGAATTTAAAACCTGCTATCTTTGTTAAAGAGGGTATTTGTATTATGGGTGTTGCTAGGAAAGATTAAGGGTTACTTATAGAGTACTGTATTCTTTGGGGGGAGTATTTGAGTTGACAGCTGCTAAGACGTTTACTGTGTGTTTATAAAATGTTAACTGGATTCATAGAATAAACATTGTTTTGTTTTAAAAGTACTTTAGATCTCTGTTGCATCACACCTGTAGAGTGGGCCCTGGTGCTCCCCATAACCAAAATCTATTGAAAGTTGTGGGTCAGGTGAACTCCACGACACACTCTGGTGTTCTCTAAACACTGGCCCATAACAGTGGTGAGTGACTTAGAGGGGAACCTCCATGCGGTGGGGTTCCCAAGTATCTGCTCCTTTCGTCCTTCTAGGATGGTAGTGATCGTGGGTTTGGAAGGTGCTGTCTGAGGAACCTTGATGAGTTACTGCAGTGCATCTTGTGGATGGTATACACGGCTGCCACTGTTCATCAGTGGTGGAGGGTTTGAATGCTTGTGGTAGGGGGAGCAATCAGGCGGACTGCTTTGCCTGGATGGTGTTGAGCGAGTTGCACTCATCCAGGCAAGTGCAGAGTATTCCATTACACTCCTGACTTGAGCCTTGTAGATGGTGGACATTCTTTTTGGGGGAGGGGGGGGGGGGGTCAGGAGGTGAGTTACTCACCTTAGGATTCCTCGTCTTTGACCTGCCCTGGTAGCCACAGTATTAATATAGCTAGTCCAGTTCAGTTTCTATTCAATGGTAACCCCAGGATGTTGACTGTGGGGGATTCAGTGATTGTAATGCCATCGAATGTCATGGGGCTGTGGTTGGATCCTCACTTTAGGAGATGGTCATTGCCTGGCACTTGGTGTGGCACGAGTGTAACTTGCCACTTGTCAGTCCAAGCCTGGATATTGTCCTGGTCTTGCTGCATTTGGACATGGACTGCTTCATTGCCTGAGGAGTTGCGAATGGTGCTCAACATTGTGCAGTCATCCGCAAACATCCTCATTTCGACCTTATGATGGAAGGGAGGTCATTGATAAAGCAGTTGAAGATGGTTGGGCCTAGGACACTGCCCTGGGGAACTCCTGCAGGGTGATGTCCTGCAGCGGAGGTGATTGACCTCCAACCACCACAACCATTTTCCTTTGTGCCAGGTATGACTCCAACCAGCGGAGAGTTTCGCCCCTGATTCCCATTGACTCCAGTTTAGCTAGGGCTCCTTGTTGCAATACTCAGTCAAATGCTGCGTTGATGTCAAGAACAGTCACTCTCACCTCACCTCTGGAATTCAGCTCTTTTGTCCATGTTTGAACCAAGGCGGTAATGAGGTCAGGAGCTGAGTGACCCAGGCGGAACCCAAACTGAGCGTCCATGAGCAGGTTATTGCCTGTTAAGTGTCACTTGATAGCACTGTTGACTTCTTCCATCACTTTGATGATGGAGAGTGGACTGATCGGGCGGTAATTGGCTGGGTAACATTTGTCCTGTTTCTTGTGTACAGGACACACCTGGGCAATTTTCCACATTGCCGGGTAGATGCTACTGTTGCAGCTGTACTGGAACAGCTTGGTTAGGGGTGCGGCAAGTTCTGAAGAATAAATCTTCTGCACTATTGCCAGAATATTGCCAGGGCCCATAGCCTTTGCAGTGTCCAGTGCCTTTAGCCGTTTCTTGTATCACGTGGAGTGAATCGTACTGGCTAAAGACTGACATCAATGATGCTGGGGACCGCTGGAGGAGACCAAGATGGATCATCCACTCAGCATTTCTGGCTGAAGATTGTTGCGAATGTCTCAGCCTTGTCTTTTGCACATATGTGCTGGGCTCCTCCATCATTGGGGATGAGGATATTTGTGGAGCCTCTTCCTCCTCCAGGAAATTTAATTGTCCACCACTATTCATGGCTGGATGTGGCAGGACTGCAGAGCTTAGGGCGGCATGGTAGCACAGTGATTAGCACTGTTGCTTCACAGTGCCAGAGTCCCAGGTTCAATTCCCGCTTGGGTCACTGCCTGTGCGGAGTCTACACTTTCTCCCGTGTCTGTGTGGGATTCTTCCGGATGCTCCGGTTTCCTCCCACAGTCCAAAGAAGTGCAGGTTAGGTGGGTTGGCAAGCTAAATTGCCCTCAAGTGTTCAAAAAAGAAAAGGGTTAGGTGGGGTTACTGGGATAGGGTGGAGATGTGGGCTTAGTAGAGTGCTCTTTCCAAGGTCCGGTGCAGACTCTGTGGGCCGAATGGCCTCCTTCTACACTGTAAATTCTATGTTCTATTATTAGATCTGATGCATTCATTGTGGAAACACTTAGCTCTATCTGTTACTTGCTGTTTGATGATGATGTGCTCCCTTCTTGAACCGTTGCAGTCCCATGTGGTGAATTCCAGGATTTTAACCCAGCGACAGTGAAGTTTCAGTGATATATTTCCAAGTCAAGATGGTGTGTGACTTGGCGGGGACCTTTCAGGTGGTGGTGCGCCCATCCATCTGCTGCCTTGTCCTTCTAGATGGTGGTGGATGTGGGCTTGGAAGGTGCTGTGTAAGGAGCTTTAGTAAGTTCCTGCAGTGCATCTTGCAGATGGTACACACTGCTGTCACTGTGCGCTGTTAGTGGTGGGAGTGAATGCTTGAAGATGGGGTGCCAATCAAATGGGCTGCTTTGTCCTGAATGGCATTGTGCTCCTTGAGTATTGTCAGAGCTGCACTCATCGGGACAAGTGAACAGTATTAGGTCACACTGCTGACTTGCGCCAGTAGATGGTCAAGTTTTGGACAGTTATTGAGTTGACAGAGGTGAGTTATTTGCCTCAGGATTACTAGCCGCTACCATGCTCTTGAAGCCACGGTATTTATATGGTTCATCACGTTCAGTTTCTGGTTAATAGTAACCCCCAGGATGCGAATTGTGGGGGAATTCAGTGATGGTGATGCACTGAATGTCATGGGGTGATGATTCTTTATGCAAGAAAGGCAAAATAATTAACACTAAAATGTGAAAGAAGAATTTTTCATTCATAAAATTTAAGTTTTATTGGCATCAAAATTTACAGCAATAACTCAATATACTTTATGGGCGGCATGGTGGCACAGTGGTTAGTACTGCTGCCTCACGGCGCCGAGGACCCAGGTTCGACCCCAGCCCTGGGTCACTGTCCGTATGGAGTTTGCACATTCTCCCAGTGTCCAGCGTGGATATCACCCCCACAACTCAAAAGATGTGCAGTGTAGGTGGATTGGCCATGCTAAATTCTCCCTTAGTTGGATAAAGAGAATTGGGTGCTCTAAATGTTATTTATTTTTTTAAAACTCAATATACTTTATTGGAAGCGATACATTTTCAAAACCTTTCCCAGATTGAGTTCATCTCATTTAAATCTGTTAACTGATACATTAAGACTAAAATTTAAAACGGTTTAGAGTGAAATTTACAATCACCTGCAGGAAGAACTGAACACCATAGAGTAGAAACATAGAATTCCTGTAATGCAGGAGGCCATTCTGCCCTTCGAATCTGCACTGACCCTCTCATAAAGTATCCTACCCAGGCCCACTCCCCCAACCTATCCCCGTAACCTCACTTAAACTGCACATCTTTGGACACTAATGGGCAATTTAGCATAGCCAATCCACCTAACATGCACTTCTTTGGACTGTGGGAGGAAACCGGAGCACCTGGAGGAAACCCACACAAACACGGGGACAATGTGCAAAACCCATACAGTTAGACACCCAAGGCTGGAATTGAACCCCGGCCCCAGGCGCTATGAGGCAGCAGTGCTAACCACTGTACCACTGTGTCATAAGAACATAAGAACTAGGAGCAGGAGTAGGCCATCTGGCCCCTCGAGCCTGCTCCACCATTCAATGAGATCATGGCTGATCTTTTGTGGACTCAGCTCCACTTTCCGGCCCTAACACCATAACCCTTAATCCCTGTGTCACCACTGTCTACGTTCTTTGCCAGACATCATAGTGCTAGGAGGCTATTACATAGAATTCCTACAGTACAGGAGGCCATTTGGCCATTGAAAGTCTTCTGCTCATAATTTAAAGCTATGACAACTGAAGTCTTGGGTGAACTAGAGATTATGGGTATCCATTCCAAGTGCAATACCATCTCAAATTTTCCACTGAAGCTTTCACTGATCTCTACGATGGGCAGATCGCGGAGGTTGTCACTTCTCATTTAGGCTGTGCATTCCTACCATAGTTCTCTTTTAACCTTTGCCGCTGTGCACATCATCTCTTTTCACTAAATTTGTACTATCTTGTGATTTGTTTTTTAGTTAAGCTGTGATAAATAGTTATGTTAAAAACGTATTGAGAGAAGGATCCCTTCTTCCAAGTTTGGCATGGTGCCTTTTGTCTGCAGAACACTGTGCTAAGTTACAAATGGGGAAAAAAACCTCAACTAGGAATTGTGTTACATACACCAATGTCTATATAGTATTCGCGTGCAAGCCAGAACTACATAAACAGGTACCTATGAAAAAACTCCTGCTTGAGCACAACTCCAGACTGACTTCATATGTAACAGATTTCAGTTGTCAGTGTACATCATGTGGACTGGACAGGAAACATTCTTTCAGTGCAATAAGCGTCCTGTTGTATCCATTTGTATACTACCACAACCACAAACAGTATTTTATATAGCCTAACAGTTCAAGCTCCAAACTTTCACAGTGAAGGAAATAAAAACAGAAGAAGAAAGGGAGCCAGTAGAATCTGAATATTCTGAACATGTCACTGTGATTGACCCATCAGTAATCTAAATGTAACCATTATTTTATCTGCTCCATTTAGATTTGTGTTTGCATAAATTACAAAGCTATATTAGTTTACTTGTGGTTCATAATTCTTTAACAATTTTATATTTGCTGAATTAAAGGGAGACAGACAGAAATGTTGCTACCTTTCTTGGTTGTCGTAAAATACTTTGAATCCGTCATGGTGATCCTCGGGTTAGGTTTCCTAAAAAGAAAAAAAAAGTTGATTTTCCTGCTGAACCAGCAACATTAATATTCCAAACAGGAAAAAGTGAAGTTACTGATTAATCAGTTTTGAGGTACAATGGCCCTGCACTGACATTCCTTTTGAAACTCGCCTGCGTTTTAGCAGTTTGCAGTTATTCATTCAAAAATATTCAAATTTATGGGCAAATGTTTTATTCCTTGCTCCAGTAACAATTTTGAACTTATTTACTTTTCTTGCACAGATCAAAATTTATAAAGTAGCAATGATTTTAACGTAGGAAATTAAGAGGTGGGGCAGACCCCGATGTTATGATTTATATCAGGAGTCAGAGTCATAGACTTTTTACAGCAAGGAAAAGGCCCTTTGGCCCATTGTGTCCGTGCTGGCCATTAAGCATCTATCGACTCTAATCCAGCACTTGGCCCGTAGCCTTGTATGTTATGACATTCCAAGTACTCAATCAAATACTTCCTAAACATTGTGAGGATTCCTGCCTCTACTTCCCTTTCAGGCAGTGAGTTCCAGATTCCAACCACCCTCTGGGTGAAAAGGTTTTCCCTCACACCCCATCTAAACCTCCTGCCCCTTACCTTAAATCTATGCTCCCTGGTTATCGACTCCTCCGCTAAGGATAAAAGTTCCTTCCCATCCACCCTATTTATGCCCCTCATTAATGTGCACACTTCAATCAGGTCCACCCTCAGCTTTCTCTGCTCCAAAGAAAACAACCTCAGTATCCAGTCTCTCTTCATAGCTGAAATGCTCCATCTCAGGCAACATCCTGGTGACTCTCATCTGCACACTCTGTGCAATCGCTTCCTTCCAATAGTGTGGCAACCAGAATTGCACATAGTACTCCAGCTATGGCCTAACCAGCGTTTTATACAGCTCCATCGTAACCTCCCTGCTCTTAAATTCCATACCTCGGCTAATAAAGGCAAGCATTCTTACCTATCTGTCCTGCTGTCTTCAGGGATCTATGGACATGCACACCAAGGTCCCATTGATCCTTTGTACTTCCTAAGGTCCTACCATTCATTGTACTTCCTAGGGACCTACCATTCATTGCATATTCCTTTGCCTTGCTTCCCAAAATGCATTACCTCACACTTTTCAGTGTTAAATCCTATTTGCCATTGTTCTGCCCATCTGACCAGCACATCTGTATCATCCTATAATTCAAAGCTTTCCTCCTTGCTATTTACCACACCCTCAATTTTTGTGTCATCTGTCAACTTACTGATCATACCTCCGACATTCACTACAAACAGCAAGGGGCCCTGCGCCAATCCCTGAGGTATACCACTGGACACAGACCTCTAGTCACAAGAACTACCTTTGACCATCATCTTCTGCCTCCTGCCACAAAGCCAATTTTAAATCCAATTTGCCAAATTGCTCTGGATCCCATGGGCTCTTACCTTCTTGATCAGTCTCCCGTGTTAGACCTTGTCAAAAGCCTTATTGAAGTCCATGCAGGCTACATCAACTGCATTACCCTAATTTTTACACCTAGTCACCTCCTTGAAAAATTCAATTAAATTTGTAAGACGTGGGGCTGGATTCTCCTCCGGCAGGATGCTCAGTTTTGCCAGCAGCCCGGGGGTTTCCCGGCGGCATAATGGAGCATCCCGCCGGCGTGTGGAACCAGAAATGTGGCACGGTGAATCCAGCCCATGATCTCTCTTTGACAAAGCCATGCTGACTATCCTTGATTAATCCTTGCCTCCCCCAAGTGAGGATTAATTCTGTCCCTCAGAATGTTTTCCAATAGTTTTCCTACCACCGAAGTTAGACTCACTGACCTGCATTTTCCTGGTTTATCCCTACCATCTTTCTTGCATAATGGTCCCACATTAGCTTCATCATCCCAGCCCTTGGCACCTCTCCTGTGGCCAGAGAAGATTTGAAAATTGTCTGAGTCTCTACAATCTTCACCTTACCTTCCACTGCAACCTGAGATACATTTCATCTGGCCCTGGGGATTTATCAACTTTTAAACTCACCAAAACTGTTACTACTTCCTCCCTCTCAATGTTAATTTGTTCAAGTACATGATAGTTCCCCCTCCCTGATTTCCATACCTACTTTGTCCTTCTCCATAGTGAACACAGATGCAAAGTACTCATTTAAAACATCCCCATCTTTTAGCTCCACACTCAAGATTGCCACGTTAGTCCCTACTCTTTCCCTGGTCAACCTCTTGCCCTTAATATACTTAAAAAATACCTTTGGATTTTCCTTTATTTTGCCAACCAGTGTTTTTTTATGTCCCCTCTTCGCTCTCCAATTTCATTTTTATGTAACCCCCTGAATTTTCTATACTCCTCCAGGGCCTCCGCTGTTTTGAGCCCTCGGTATCTGCTATAAGCCTCCGTTTGTTTCATTATCCAACCCCGGATATCCCTTGACATCCAGGGTTATCGGAACATGCTGCTCCCACCCTTCACCTTTACAGGACCATGTAGGCTCTGTATTCTCTCTATTTACTTTTTGAGTGAAGCCACTGCTCTAATGTAGATTTTCCTACAAGTAGCTGCTCTCAGTTGACTTTGGTCAGGTCTGTCTTATCCTATTAAGTGGCCTTCCCCAAATTAAGAACCGATTTTCCGGCTCATCTGTTTCACTTTCCATAACAACCTTAAATCCTACGTAGTTATGGTCACTGTCAACAAAATACTCCCGCACTGAAACTGCTACCACTTGCCCAGCTTCATTCCCTAAAACTAGGTTCAGCACGCCCCCTCTCTTTTAGGACTTTCTAGGTACTGGTATAAAAAAACTCTCCTAGATGCATTTTAGGAATTCTGCCCTCTCGAAGTCTTTCACACTTTGGCTAACCCAGTTAAAATCAGGGACATTGAAATCCCCTATTATTTTTACATTTCTGAGGTTTGGCGACACGTCTGACTATTTGGGGCCCGATAGTACACTCCCAGCAATGTGGCTGCCCCCTTTTTGTTTCTAAGTACTTGGGCTGCACAGTGGTTAAATGCCAGGAACTCGGGTTCAATTCCAGCCTCGTCTGTGTGGAATTTGTACGTTCTCCAGTGTCTGCGTGGGTTTCTTCTAGGAGCTCCAGTTTCCTCCCACAGTCCAAAGATGTGCAGGTGAGGTGGATTGGCCATGCTAAAATAGCCCTTTAATGTCCAAAGATGTGCAGATTAGGTGGGATTATAGGAATAGAGCAGGGGAGTGGGCCTGGGTAGGGTACTCTTTTGGAAGGCCGGTGCAGGCTTGATGGGCCAAATGGCCTTCTTCTGCACTATAGGGGTTTTATGGTTCAAATGGCCTCACTTGAGGAACCTTCCAAGACATCATCCATCCTTACTGCAGTAATCGACTCCTTGATCAATATTACGACACCACCTCCATCTCACCTGAAGATTTTATACTACGGAATAATGGGCTGCCAGTCCTGCCCCTTCCTCAACCATGTCTCTGTGACAGCACTAATATCATATTCCCATGTGTTAATCAACACCCTCAACTCACCTCCCTTACTCGAAAGACCCCTTGCATTGAAATAAATACCATCCAACCTTGCCATATTACTTCCTTGTGCCTGAACTTGTCTATAATCACTCTGGTTCCAAACGGACTTGGTTTTTCTTCTGTATTTGGCTGTGCACCACTTCCTACTCTGCCTCCACTCCATATCCCATCCCCCTGCCAATTAGTTTAAACCCCACAAACAGCACTAACAAAACTCCTCGCAAGGATGGTAGTCCCGTTTCAGTTTGTACAGGTTCCCCCCTTTCACAGAAACGGACCCAGTGATCCAGGAATCTAAAGTCCTCCCTCCTACACCATCACTTCAGCCACTCATTGATCTGCTCTAATCTACTATTCCAAGCCGCACTGGCACGTGGGACTGGGAGTGAACCAAAGATTACAACCTTTGAGGTCCTGCTTTTCACTCTCCTACTAGCTCCCTAAATTCTTCTTGCAGGACCAATGACATAGGAAAGAGCAGGGATGAGATCCTGCTGAGGGAGTAACAGGGGCTATGAACTAAATTAAATACAGAATTGCCCAGGAGGTAAAGTACTGCCCAGGCCACATTAGAACTGACCCATGGATAGAGGCTAGATTAGGTGACTGCATGGTTGAAAGAGTGTAGGGAGGTAGAATTACATTTCATGGATCATTGGAACAAGAAGGATCTATACAGCTGGGACAGAATGAGACAAGGTCACAGTGGAAAGATTAATAAATATATAGATAAGACTTGAAACTAATGATATACAAAGGTGGGAGGAGATAAGGTACAAATAACAGCAACCTGAAGATATAACCAAAGGCGCTGAGAGTAAAGAATAGATGAAGGCAAGGAATAACAGGAGCATAGTCAGGTAACAGATACATTTACAGAACATAAGTACAGAGAGTGGAAGAACTGATAAAAATAAACAAACTGGCTGTTCTGCAACATACATGGTGTCTCGGGAAATTAGAGACAATAATCCTTGGATAGGAATCAGATGCAGGACGAACAGAAGCATGGTTGCATAAAGAACACAGCTGGCAGTTAAATATTGCAGGATACAATATATTAGGAAAGGAGAGAGAAGAGGATGTGAGGTGAGGTCGCTGTACTATCAGAAAGAGCAGTAGAAAAACAATTTAAAAAAAACAGAATTCATACAAATTAAGACATCGAATAAGAAGAAATAGGTTATGCTTACAAGAGTAAACTGCAGACCACCTAATGGTGGAAGAGATCATCAGAAATAAGATATTAAAATGTAGGAGCAGAAGTAGGCCCCTTGGCCCATCTAATCTGCTCCACTATCCAATGAGATCATAACTGATCAGATATAATAATCCTCCACTCCAATTTACCGCCTTATCCCCATAACCCTGGATTCCTTGCTGATTAAAAATGTATCTATCACAGCCTTGAACAAGCAAGTTTATGAAATTAGCGAAAGACATGAAATAATAATCATGGGAGATTTCAACCACCCCCACCAGCAAGCAGAAGTGACAAAGAGGAGCTTCGAAACAGAGACGTCCTTTCTTGCCCAGTAGCCAAGGTCAGCAACATGAAGGTCTATAAGTGGGAATCAAACCATAAGAGAAATAAGGGTAGAATTCTGGCCATCTAGGAAAACCATTTCAGATAATAATCGAGGGAGACAAAAGACAGACAAAAAACAATGTAACAGATAGGTTTAAAAAAACTAATTACAGGAGGTTGAGGGTGGAACTATTGCAAGATAGAATGACAATTGATCAAGAATGTTCTGAAGATGTATGTCCTACGAACACCCACAATGGAATTTGCTAATAATGAAATCCCTTGTATGAATAAAAACTGAAATGGATGAGCATTTTTATAGACCATGAAGAAAAAGATGACAAAAGGGAATGGAGAGGTTAGGAAATAAGTTTAAAAAAGGCAAAGATAAATTATGAAACAAAATGACCAAAAAATATATAATTATGCGTTTTACAGATTCAGCCCATATTCTCAACTTATTAGGCAGCAATGCAGCACAGTGGTTAGCACCTCTGCTGTTCCCGCCGGCTCGGTACTCCACAAGACCGGTGGTAGTGGTGGCTTTGAGGAGGTGGGGACAGTGGCGGAAGCACATGGGAGTGGAGGGGGCGTCAGTATAGACACCTATCTGTGGCAATCATCGATTTGCATCGGGGGGACTGGATGGGGGTTTTGGAGATGGCAGCGAGCTGGGATCGAGCAGTTAGGGGACCTGTTTATTGACAGCAGTTTTCTGTGCTTGGAAGAGTTTGGGCTGCCTGGTGGGAATGGGTTCCACTATCTGCAGGTGAGGGACTTTGCACGGAGGCATGTTTCGGCCTTTCCGCAGCTACCGTCCCAGGGGATAGAGGACAAGATAGTGTTGAAAATGGTAGTGGGGGAGGGAAAGCGAAAATGGGAGGAAGAGTTGGGCAAGGAATTAGAGGCAGGATTGTGGAAGGATGTCCTGAGCAGGGTTAACGCGTCCTCGTCATGTGCCAGGCCTGATACAATTCAAGGTGGCCCACAGGGCACATACGACTGTGGCCTGTATGAACAGGTTCTTTGAAGGGGTGGACTATAATAATAATGTTTGCACCGGGGGGGGGGGGGGGGGGGGGCTGGATGGGGGGTTTCAGAGGTGGCAGCGAGCTGGGATTGAGCGATTAGGGGACCTGTTTATTGACAGCAGTTTTAGGTGTGGTGTGGGCGGTGTGCAGGAGGGCCCACGAATCATGTCCATGTGTTTTGGGCATATCCGAAGCGGAGGGGATTCTGGCAAGGATTTGCCCAGGTCATGTCCACGGTATGGAAGGTACGGGTGGGTGGTTCCAAATCCAGAGGTGCCGATATTTGTGTGTCAGAAGATCCGGACGTCCAGGGGGGTGAGAGAGGCTGATGTTTTGCCTCCCTGGTAGCCCGGAGACAGATATTATTGACGTGGAGGAAATCGAAACCCTCGAAATCGGGGGTATGGGTTCGTGACATGACCAATTTTCTCAGGCTTGAGAAGATCAAATTCGCCTTGAGAGGATCGATGCTAGGGTTCGTCCGGACGTGGCAGCCATTTATCGACTTCTTTGCGGAAAATTAAGCTGTCAGCAGATACAAAAGGTTTTTTTGGGGGGGGGGGTTAAGGGAGGGAGAGGTTGGTTGAGGCAGGAATAGTTATAATGGGGGAGGGGGACTGGAGGACTATGTATGTAAGCCACCTTGGCTGGGTGTGGTTGATGGTTGGGTGGGTGTTATTTACTCTGTTGTTTTTCCTTTTGAAAATTGTTAAAAATTTATAAATGCCTTAATAAAAATATTTTTTAAGTAACAGAAAAGGTAATTCAGTAAATGCACATAGATGACTTTAAAAGGATCTTCAAGGTACCAGATAGCAGATTTGGACTACAGTCAGAGCCTATGGGACTCAGAACAAGAAGCAGAATAGATAAATAGCTGACTATAAAAGCAAAATGGGCTTAAAAGTAGTTACTCAGACTGACAAAGGTGGGAGGTATTGTTTCTCCGGGATTGTTGTGGCAACCACATTTTACAGAAATATTTAGATTCAAGAATCAGAAGTATATCAAAACTTGCAGATTACACCAAATTGGAGTGTGTGGTTGATACGGAGGAAAATTGACAACATACAAAACAACCTTAACAAACCTGAGTGGATGTGTAAACAACAAATTAATTTCAATATAGATCAGTGAGAGGTGATGCACTCTGGGGAAAGGATAAGGAAGACTTTTCCAAAGAATATTCATTGGAAAACAGCCTAAATTGGGTAGAGGCACAAGATCATGGGGTGCAAATAAATAAATTAATAAAAATAGCAACACAAGTAAACAAAGCCATAAAAAGTTCAAACAATGTATTAGGTGGGAGGTGGAAAGTATGGAACATTAACAGTTGCAGAAACCTATTGGGTCAAACAGCCTGATTTTGTGCTGTAAAGTTGTATGTAATTAAATATTGGAATATTGAAACATCATACACCACATTCAGAATTATTCAACCTATTGCGTCATTGAAAGAACCATCCAATTAGTCCAAACCCCTTACTCTTTTGCCACAGTTCTGCATTTTTTTTGCATTGCACAGCTATCACATGAACAACTTTAACCTTTCAGTCACTCACCAAAGACAGGTTAGGTATATTAAAATGGTACACAGCCAATTTCAGTGCTTTTGCCAAGGATGAGATCAAGTACTGCACACACCACAGAATAAGAACCAATTAAATGTGACCATCTTTTAAAACTTCATGATAAAGGTGACTTTTGATAAGGCAAAATGATGCATTTCCAAACCGAGAGGGGCTAGGAATGTTGTAAGGCACCAGTTGAATCGAATACCCAAAGAGCGATCGATGTAGGTAGGGGTCAGTGGACCAGAATTTTCCTCTCACTATCTGCACAAGGCAAACACAACTCTGCAGTCGATTTTCTCGGTGCCTGAATTGCAAAGTTGAAGGGGCGATGGACCCTTGACCATCAGCCCCTCCAAACCCGGTCACTCGGCCCAAGAACTCTCTTCGATGTTTGCCTAAATGAGTTACTGCACTTCAAAAGGCATTCGTTCAAAGAGCTTCGAGACGAGATTTGCGGGGGGGGGGGGGGCCTACCTAAATGCAAGTTTATTCCCAAAACAGGGCTCTGGGTAATGACTCAGAAAGGGAGGGGGCGGGGGTGAAGAGGATTAAACTCTTATGCAAACTGTTTATTTTAAGGGAGCACACACGATTAACATTTTTAAAAAAGAGATGAGATTGTATACGAGGCTTGTCAACTTCTGCCTGTAGAGAAAGGGGGCGGGTCAGAGACTTTCCACCTGCCACGGTCAAACTGAGAGGGTCACAGCCTCCGGCCCGGTGGGAGGTGCACGTCCGGGAAGCCCAGGCCCAGGTAACTCCTGCCCCGGGAGGCCCAGCTCGGCGCCGCCCGCCAGCCCCCCTGAGAATGCGAACGGCCGAGCCGCCCCCTGCCCATCTGATCCCAACTTCCGGCCCGCTTCCGCCAGAACATTCAGCCCTTCAAATTTTAACAGCCGGAAGATCTTTTGCCGTAAAACCGGGCGAGAGCACTCACCGAGCCGCTCCTTTCAGTCGGTTGACGCGAGTCCAGTCGCTGGTCCAGAGGGGCCCCCGGCCGGCGGATCGACTCCCTCCTTCCCCTGTTCCTCCTCCACACGCTAACTGAAGCTTCAAGATGTCCGCCTGTCGCCAAGCTGAGCTGTCACCAGCTGCACCGGAAACAAACCGGGTCAGCTTCCGGCTGAGGGGCCGGCCCGGGCCCCTGGCTCCCCCAACAGGTGCAATGCAGGCTGCTTTGCACCAAAAGTGAATGTCAGCAGCTTGGCACACACACTGCCAACCCCACCATCTCACATAGATCAAGAGATTTCCCACACAAATCAACTGTTCTCCTCCCCAAAATAGACGATCCATAATCCTCATGAATGGCTTATTTAATCTCTAATTCAAAAGAATTCATGGAGCACCTCATCACAACCAGAAGGCGCTTCTATACAGGCAATGAAGTACATTTTTGAAATGTGATATACAGGCAGCCAACTTGTGCACAGTAAGACCCCAGACAGCCATGCGATATAAAATTAGACAGTATAGAAGAGGCCCTTCAGCCCATCAAGCCGCCACTGACCCAATTACATAACCTAGTTTTGATTAATGTTGACTGATAAATATTGGCTAAGACACCAGGAAACCCCCGCCACACAAAAAACAATATCACGGCATCTGAAAATTCTTCACAAAACTTATTTCCAAATAATTCCACAATTCTCAACTGCAACTTTCTGTCTTAACGGACAGAGGGTCATGTTTGCAAGCTCGTATAGAATTAGTGGAGTTGCTGAAAGAAGCAGATTTCCGGGGGCTATTTTTTTTTTAGAAAATATTTTATTGAAGCATTTGTAATTTTCACAGTTTAACACATTAACATCTCTTAAACAACCGAGCGGGCCGCCACACGTAAAGAAAAGAGAAAAAGAAAAAAAAAACAACCGAAAGAACAACACCCCCTACTCCCCCCGCTCTATTTCCTAGCTGTCCGGAAACTGTACTCTGTCCCGTTGTAACATTGCCATGCCTCCTGTTTTCCTCCCCTCCCCCCACTTCCCCCCCCCCACCCCACTCTTCCCCCCCCCCCCCCCCCCCTTACTGCTGGCGTTCAATTTTCCTTCAAGTAGTCTATGAACGGCTGCCATCTCAGGGCGAACCCTTGAATTGACCCTCTCAAAGTAAATTTAATTTTCTCCAGACTGAGAAACCCTGCCATAATCGCTGACCCACACTCCTGACTTCGGGGGCTCCGAGTCCCTCCATCCCAGCAAAATCCGTCTCCGGGCCACCAGGGAGGAGAAGGCCAGAACATCGGCCTCCCTCCCCCCCTTGGCCCCTGGATCTTCCGATACCCCAAATTTTGCCAATTCTGGACCCGGAGTTACCCTTCCAGGACCTCTGACATAACGTCCGCAAATCCCTGCCAGAATCCCTTCAATTTCGGACATGCCCAAAACATATGTACATGGTTTGCCGGGCTACCTCCACACCAGTCCTCCACCTCCTCAAAGAACCTGCTCATCCCGCTGCAGTCACATGGGCCCTGTGGACCACCTTGAACTGGATCAAACTAAGTCGGGCACACGATGATGATGAATTGACATCTTCAGGGCTTTTTCCCACAGCTCGAATTCTATCTCACCACCCAGCTCCTCTTCCCACTTCCTCTTCACCTCCCTGATAGGGGCCCCTTCACACTCCATCAGCTCCTTGTATATCTCCGAGACCCTCCCCTCTCCAACCTCTGTTTTTGACATCACCTTATCTTGTAACCCCCCTCGGGGGGAGGCGAGGGAAGCCAGGAACATGCCTCCGGACAAAATTCCGTACCTGGAGGTACTGGAACCCGTTCCCACCCGGCAACTCAATCTCCTCCTCCAATGCCTCCAAGGTAGGAAAACCCTCCTGAATGAATAGGTCCCCAAATCTCTCAACCCCTGCCCGCCGCCCTCCCTTATAGCCCCCATCCAGCCACCCCGGGGCAAACCGGTGATTGTTACATATCGGTGACCACACTGACCGCTCCAATCTCATGTGCTGTCTCCATTGCCCCCACACTCTAAGGGCTGCCACCACCACAGGGCTTGTAGAGTACCGAGCCGGCGAGAACGGCAGAGGCGCCGTCAGCAAGGCCTCCAAACTCGTACCCTTACAGGATGCCGCTTCCACTCGCTCCCACACCGACCCCTCCCCCACTACCCACTTCCTGACCATCGGTATGTTGGCAAGCTCGGGAGGGCCAAGCCCCCTCTCCGCGACCCCGTTCCAGGAGTGCCTTCTTTATTCTCGGAGTTTTACCCACCTACACAAAACCAGATATAGCCGCATTCATTTTCCTGAAAAAAAACGCTGGGATAAAAATCGGAAGACATTGAAAAAAGAAGAGCAGTCTCAGAAGGACCATAATCTTTACCGTCTGGACCCTCCCCGCCAGCATCAGCGGGAGCATGTCCCATCTGCGAAAATCTCTTTTCATTTGATCCACCGCTTTGCCCAGATTTAACTTATGAATCGGCCCCCAATCCTTAGCCACTTGAATCCCGAGATATCTAAAACTCCTCTCAACCACTCTGAACGGCAACTCCCTCAGTCTCCTTTCCTGCCCCGTGCCTGGATCACGAACATCTCACTCTTTCCCATATTTAACTTGTAGCCTGAAAATCACCCAAATTCTCCTAGTATCTCCATGATTTCGGCCATCCCCCTGTTGCCCTTTCTAAACCACAGTGTGTCTTAACTCGTATACGGTGGACAAATGACTATGAGACTCAGTTTATAAAACAGAACAATATTTATTCACGCGCACACAATGGTTATGGTTATTCAATTACACACTCCCAATCATAGGTTGCACTATACCCCAATAGTTCCAAGATCCAACTTAACTTGGCAGTGACTGACAAGTACTGAGCAGATACAGGCTTGTTATCGTAGTCCCAGTCTTTTAGTCCTTTGTTAGTTAGTTAGCAATCTGGTTCTCTTCTGGCACTGGTCTTTCTTCTGTTGGTTGTGTGGATGGTTTCCTTCACTGACCGGTGAAAGTTATCTTTGTTAGTTACTGCAGCTCCACAGAAAAAATGAATCTGTGCAGTAACTTATGCTGTTTGAATTTTGTGACTCTTTTGGTGGGAGGTCTCTGGGAGATTTGTCATTCAATTGATAAGAGCTCAATCAGCCTGATCGATAAAATCCAATCAGGGGCTGCCACATCAATTTTGGGGTGGGCACTCAGTGGCCATACTTGAAAGTGTTGGAAACATGTAGGCCCTTCCAAATAAGGAAGTTAAGTGCCGCTGTGTCTGGTAAATAATTGTGATTAACAAGACAGCTCTATTGATCCTGTTGGTGGCCTGGAGATAGTCCTTTACTTATGTTATTCGCATCAAGCTGTGAATTTGTTTGAAGTCTGCAAAGCCTTTTCCTGTAGTTTTATTTGATCTACCTGTAGCTTGCTTGTCCATATCCTTGACCACTTTTCCCAGCATCCCTTGCTGGACACCATTTGAGGTGGCCATATATCCCTCCTCTTGATCCTGAACACGGAGCGTGGTGGATCACAGACTCGGCCAATACCTGTCCAGCATCCCCAGTCACTTGTCAAGTCCGCCTTGTTATAACTACCCAATAACGTTTTTACAAAATACAAATAACATTACCGATACAGATAATAAACAACAAAAGATACAGGTGCATTAATGAAAAGTAAACTTACAAATTACACACAGCTTATTGCAAGGAAATATAAATGCATGGAAATGGCAAAAAGCATTTTAGCAGGTACGATGGGTACAGGCATCGCAAAAATCCATGATAGTCCCAAAGATTCTGAAGATGGTGTAATCAGAGGAGCCCGTGCTGCAAGCATAAGTCTCATATCGTGACCTTGAGCGACTTTTGCTTGCCATCGGCATAATTTGACTGTAAGGATGATGAGGTAGACTAACGTGAACAGGATCAGGATGATAGCCAAATGTGAGATGAGTCGACTGAATGGATGTACTTGTATATTTGAGCCCCAGTTCCAAATATCATCCCACCAGTTGGTGGCCTTAATTTCAGCAATTTGCCTTTGTATGTCCTGGGTTTGTTTGGATTATGTTGGCAAAGGTTCTGTGGGCAGTAGCCAATTTCAGCCGAATTTGGTTTAGTTCTTCTGGCAGGGGTTTTAATTTTGTATCATATGCCTCATAATAGTCCCCCAGGTGCTGCTGGAGCTCATTAGTAGCTTGTATAAGACCCACCCTGGCTGGACAAGATGGCGGCGCCCGGAGGTTCTGGGGGTCACAAAATGGCGGCATCCATGGAACGCACGTTTGCGGGGGTGGAGCAAGATGGCGGCGCCCATGAAATGCACATGTTGTGCGGGGGAGAAGGTGGCAGCGCCCATTGCTCGCACATGCCCTGGGAGGAGGGGAGGATAGCGGCGCCCATTGTCCATGACCGGAGGGGCGTGGGGGCGACCGCTGCCGCTGAGCGGGCTTGGCACACCGCTGCGTAGTGGCCCTTCTTCCCGCAGGCCTTACAAAGGGCAGCGGAGGCCAGGCAACGTTGGCGGGGGGTCTTTATTGGCCGCAAATATAGCATCGGGGCCCCCCGGAGATCACTGGCTTGCGTGTAGCGCAGGCGTATTGGGTGGGTAGCGCCCCCGCTGGGGCAGCTGCCTGTGGGGCCCATGAAGCGTAGGAGGAGTGGGCCGCGCGGTTGGGGGCGTAGGACTGTACATTGCGCAGGGCAACCGTCATGGAAAGCGCTAGTGTTTTAGTCTCTGCGAGGTCGCGCGTGGCCCCTTCTAGGAGCCGCTGCCTGATAACATCGGACCCAATCCCAGTTACAAAAGCGTCCCTCATTATGTTACCCTGTTCACAGTACACCCACGAGAGTGAGAGAGAGAGACCCCGTGTGGCTGCTTTTTATACCCCTGTTGGTCCAGCCCTCTAGTGATCATGTGGTGCTGCTATTTACCCCTAACCCCTTCTGTACATGCACCTACAGAGATCACTACAGCCATGTCGTTCCTGTAATAATACAGCTGAAAGTGTAAGGTCGGTGGCAGCTACCTCCAAAGCATTAGGTAAATGAGGGTCAGGCACAAACAGAGCTGGTGCGGTTGCTAAGGTTCGTTTTAATTCAGTTACTGTGGCTGTGTGCTGCAGGGTCCAATTCCATGGGGTGTTTTTCTTTAAAAGTCCTGACAATGGGGCAGCCTTGGTAGCGAACCCGTCAAAAAGTTCCTATAGTACCCTACCAGTCCTAAAAAGGATCGGAGGGCACTTACATTTTGGGGTAGGGGCAGCTGTAATATCGTGTCTATCCTCTTTTGCTCAATTTCTCTTTTCTCATAACTTTCTCAGAGTTCTTCTGGTCCCCAAGTATAAAACCTTTGATTTCATTATCTGCGCCTTTTTTGAGTTAACTTTACATCCGCGAGAGTGAAGCAGTGCCAACAATTCATCTAATAAAGCCACGTGCTCCTCTCGAGTGTTAGTTTGCAGCAATAAATCATCTACATACCGAATCAGACAATCGGGTCGGGAACATTTGGATAATCCTGCAGCTAGTTGACGGTGGAATATTGAAGGGGAATTGTGAAAACCCTGTGGAAGGCACGTCCAAGTATAATGTTAGCCTTGGAATGTGAAGGCAAACTTATATTGGCAGGCTCGGTCGAGAGGAATGGACCAAAACCCATTGCTGATATCCAGCACGGTGAAAAGTTTTGACCGACCCCCTTGTTTCATCATGGTCGCAGGGCTGGTGGCTACAGTAGGGGCTGTGAGCGGGGTTACTTATTTAATTCTCCATAATCAATGGTCAGACGCCATGATCCGTCCGGCTTTTTGACTGGCCAAATTGGTGCATTATTTGTAGATGCTACTGGTCTGATTACTCCCTGCTGCAATAAGATATCAATCACCTCAGCAATCTCTGCCTACGCCTGTCTAGAGAACCCATATTGTTTTTGAAGTTTTGGATCTGGCCCCACTATTAATACCTCCCTGTCATTTGCCCACAGTCATGTTTACGTCGGGCAAACATCCCTGTGTTCTTTTGAAGGACTTCCCTGATTGTCGGATGGGTGCTAATAGCTAGAGGGTCAAACCAATACTCCCCTATCGTGCAAACTCGATTTACGTATTCTCCAACAGGAACGATTGATGGGGCACGACTGATAGTAGCCATCTGCCAGATGCAGCGATTTACTTGATCAAAAGAGAGATTGTGTCGATTCATGAAATCTACCCCTAAAATGTGCTCGGCGGGTGGAGGAAGGTTGACTAATAGAACTGAATGATCAGTGTCTATGTTATCTATGCAAACCAGTATCGGATATGGTGTCGGCCGCGATACGACCCTCCTGCATATGTCCAGTAAACCCACTAAGTGTAATTGTATTTGTAGTCGGCTATGGGACATAGAACAGTACAGCACAGTACAGGCCCTTCAGCCCACGATGTTGTGCCGCCCTTTTATCCTAATCTAAGATATACCTAACCTACACCCCTTCAATTTACTGCTGTCCATGTGCCTGCCTAAGAGTCGCTTAAATGCCCCTAATGACTCTAACTCCACCACCTCTGCTAGCAGTGCATTCCACACACCCACCACTCTCTGTGTAAAGAACCGACCTCTGACATCTCCCCTATACCTTCCTCCAATCACCTTAAAATTATGTCCCCTCGTGACAGCCATTTCCACCCTGGGGAAAAGTCTCTGGCTATCCACTCTATCCATGCCTCTCATCACCTTGTATCAACTCACCTCTCTGCCTTCTACGCTCCAGTGAGAAAAGCCCTAGCTCCCCCAACCTTTCCTCATAAGACATGCTCTCCAGTCCAAGCAACATCCTGGTAAATCCTCTCCAAAGCATCCACATCCTTCCTATAATGAGGCGACTAGAACTGGACACAATATTCCAAGTGTGGTCTAACTAAGGTTTTATAAAGCTGCAGCAACACCTCGTGGCTCTTAAACTCAATCCCCCTGGTAATGAAAGCCAACACACCATATGCCTTCTTAACAACCCTATCAACCCGGGGGTGGCAACTTTGAGGGATCTATGTACGTGGACCGCAAGATCCCTCTGTTCCTCCACACTTCCAAGAATCCTGCCTTTAACCCTGTATTCAGCATTAAAATTCGACCTTCCAAAATAAATCCCTTCACATTTATCAAGGTTGAACTCCATCTGCCACTTCTCAGCCCAGCTCTGCATCCTGTCAATGTCCTGTTATAACCTGCAACAACCCTCAACACTATCTACAACTCCACCAACCTTCTTGCCATTGGCAAACTTACTAACCTACCCTTCCACTTCCTCATCCAAGTCATTTATAAAAACCACAAAGAGCAGAGGTCCCAGAACAGATCCTTGCGGGGACACTTGTGTGCAAAGTGGATGTATTAATGGTAATTCGGGAGCCTCCGGTATTCCAAAGAAATTCGATGGGGTGGCCTCTGACCTCTCCTATAACCAGTGGTATTCCAACACGATCCCATCGGGTATCGCAAACCCACATCGGAAAGGCCGAACACCTTCAGTCGAGGGAGTTATAAGCAAGTTTCTGCGTGTAAGAATCCACATGATGCATGGGGCAGCTGGGTCCTTCAAGCTGACGTGAGATTCACCACCTTCAGTTGTACGAGCCCGAGCCTCACACACAATGACATAGCATTCACCTTCCTTAAAGCCTCACACCACACGCCCTCTTCCACTTCACCCCCTAGCTCCTCCTCCCATTTCACCTTAATCCCCTCCAGCGAAGCCCCGTCCTCGGCCAGCAGCCTCCCGTAGACACCTGACGTTTTACCCTTCACCATCCCGGCCAGCGACAGTACCCTCTCCACCAATGACACGGGCGGAAAACTCGAATAAACCCTCCTCGCCAAATTCCAGACTTGTAAGTACCTGAACGCCTCCTACTGCGCAAGCCCGTACTTCCCCATTAACTCTCCCAAACTCGCAACCGCCCTTCCAGGAACAAATCACCCATTACTGCCACCTCTAAACCTGGCAGCCATCCTAGCCGGCTCAAACATATGATTGTCCCTGATCGGTATCATCCTCAACCCTCACTCTGCTTTAAAGTGCTGCCGTAATTGCCTCCATATTTTTAGCACAGGCACCACCACTGGGTTCCCCGAAAACTTCCTTGGGGAGAATGGGAGCCATCACCAGTGACCTGGCCTCCATCTTTACCCAAACTGACTCATTCCCCCACCAACCCAACACCTTCTCCACATTCGCTGCCCAATAGCAGTAAAGCAGGTTCGGCAGCCCCAGTTCCCCTGACTGCCGGTTCCTCCGTAGAATCACTCTTCAGATCCTCACTACCTTTCCTGCCCATATAAATGACAAAATCATACTTTCCACCCCTGCAAAGGACGCCTTTATAATAATAATCTTTATTGTCACAAGTAGGCTTAAATTAACACTGCAATGAAGTTACTGTGAAAAGCTCCTAGTCACCACATTCCGGCGCCTGTTCGGGTACACAAAAGGAGAATTCAGAATGCCTAATACATCTAACAGCACGTCTTTCAGGACTTGTGGGAGGAAACCAGAGCACCCAGAGGAAACCCACGCAGACAAGGGATAACGTACAGACTCCGCACAGACAGTGACCCAAGCCGGGAATCGAACGTAGGACCCTGGCGCTGTGAACATAGAACATAGAAAAATACAGCACAGAACAGGCCCTTCGGCCCATGATGTTGTGCCGAGCCTTTGTCCTAGATTAATCATAGATTATCATAGAATTACAGTGCAGAAGGAGGCCATTCGGCCCATCGAGTCTGCGCTGGCTCTTGGAAAGAGCACCCTACCCAAGGTCAACACCTCCTCCCAACACTAAGGGCAATTTTGGACACTAAGGGCAATTTATCATGGCCAATCCGCCTAACATCTTTGGACTGTGGGAGGAAACCGGAGCACCCGGAGGAAACGCACGCACACACGGGGAGGATGTGCAGACTCCGCACAGACAGTGACCCAAGCCGGAATCGAACCTGGGACCCTGGCGCTGTGAAGCAATTGTGCTATCCACAATGCTACCGTGCTGCCCTTAAGAACAAATTAATCTACACTATATCATTCTACCGTAATCCATGTACCTATCCAATAGCTGCTTGAAGGTCCCTAATGGTTCCGACTCAACTACTTCCACAGGCAGTGCATTCCATGCCCCCACTACTCTCTGGGTAAAGAACCTACCTCTGACATCCCCCCTATATCTTCCACCATTCACCTTAAATTTATGTCCCCTTGTAATGGTTTGTTCCACCCAGGAAAAAAGTCTCTGACTGTCTATTCTATCTATTCCCCTGATCATCTTATAAACCTCTATCAAGTCACCCCTCATCCTTCTCCGTTCTAATGAGAAAAGGCCTAGCACCCTCAACCTTTCTTCGTAAGACCTACTCTCCATTCCAGACAACATCCTGGTAAATCTTCTTTGCATCTTTTTCAAAGCTTCCACATCCTTCCTAAAATGAGGCGACCAGAACTGTACCCAGTACTCCAAATGTGGCCTTACCAAAGTTTTGTACAGCTGCATCATCACCTCGCGGCTCTTAAATTCAATCCCTCTGTTAATGAACGCTAGCACACCATAGGCCTTCTTCACAGTTCTATCCACTTGAGTGGCAACTTTCAAAGATGTATGAACATAGACCCCAAGATCTCTCTGCTCCTCCACATTGCCAAGAACTCTACCGTTAACCCTGTATTCCGCATTCATATTTGTCCTTCCAAAATGGACAACCTCACACTTTTCAGGGTTAAACACCATCTGCCACTTCTTAGCCCAGCTCTGTATCCTATCTATGTCTCACTATCCACAACTCCACCAATCTTCGTATCATCTGCAAATTTACTGACCCACCCTTCAACTCCCTCATCCAAGTCATTAATGAAAATCCCAAACAGCAGAGGACCCAGAACTGATCCCTGCGGTACGCCACTGGTAACTGGGATCCAGGCTGAATATTTGCCATCCACCACCACTCTCTGACTTCTATTGGTTAGCCAGTTCGTTATCCAACTGGCCAGATTTCCCACTATCCCATGCCTCCTTACTTTCTGCAGAAGCCTACCATGGGGAACCTTATCAAATGCCTTACTAAAATCCATGTACACTACATCCACTGCTTTACCTTCATCCACATGCTTGGTCACCTCCTCAAAGAATTCAATAAGACTTGTAAGGCAAGACCTACCCCTCACATATCCGTGCTGACTATCCCTAATCAAGCAGTGTCTTTCCAGATGCTCAGAAATCCTATCCTTCAGTACCTTTTCCATGACTTTGCCTACGACCGAAGTAAGACTAACTGGCCTGTAATTCCCAGGGTTATCCCTAATCCCTTTTTTGAACAGGGGCACGACATTCGCCACTCTCCAATCCCCTGGTACCACCCCTGTTGACAGTGAGGACGAAAAGATCATTGCCAACGGCTCTGCAATTTCATCTCTTGCTTCCCATAGAATCCTTGGATATATTCCGTCAGGCCCGGGGGACTTGTCTATCCTCAAGTTTTTCAAAATGCCCAACACATCTTCCTTCCGAACAAGTATTTCCTCGAGCTTACCAGCCTGTTTCACACTGTCCTCTCCAACAATATGGCCCCTCTCATTTGTAAATACAGAAGAAAAGTACTCGTTCAAGACCTCTCCTGTCTCTTCAAACTCAATACACAATCTCCCGCTACTGTCCTTGATCGGACCTACCCTCGCTCTAGTCATTCTCATATTTCTCACATATGTGTAAAAGGCCTTGGGGTTTTTCTTGATCCTACCCGCCAAAGATTGTTCATGCCCTCTTTTAACTCTCCTAATCCCTTTCTTCAGTTCCCTCCTGGCTCTCTTGTATCCTTCCAGCGCCCTGTCTGAACCTTGTTTCCTCAGCCTTACACAAGTCGCCTTTTTCGTCTTAACAAGGCATTCAACCTCTCTCGTCAACCATGGTTCCCTCACTCGGCCATCTCTTCTCTGCCTGACAGGGACACACATATCAAGGACACGTAGTACCTGTTCCTTGAACAAGTTCCACATTTCACTTGTGTCCTTCCCTGACAGCCTATGTTCCCAACTTACGCACTTCAATTCTTGTCTGACAACATTGTATTTACCCTTCCCCCAATTATAAACCTTGCCCTGTGGCACGCACCTATCCCTCTCCATTACTAAAATGAAAGCCACAGTGATAACCACCGTGCCACCAGCCGTAGGCATTGAAACAGGAACAAGAACTGTGGCAAGATATTCATTTTCACCGATTGCACACGCCCAGCTAACGACAGTGGGAGACTATCCCACCTCTGTAGGTCTGCCTTCACCCTGCTCATCAAGCTTGTAACAATGGACCTTCCAAAGCTGTACCCAATCCCATGCCACCTGTGCATCTAATACCTGAATTGTGAGTTTGTCAGCCTGAATGGGTGACCAGAAAACATTCACTTCTGTCCAAATTCAATTTATACCCGGAAAAAACTCTGAACCGCTTTGGTATCCCCATTATGTCCCCCATCGCTGGGATCGGATCCGTGACATACAGCAACAGCCCATCAGCATACCGAGACACCCTATGCTCTTCCCCCCTCATTATCCCCCTCCACTTATCCAAGCTGCTCAAGGCGATGGCCAAAGGCTCAATCGCCAATGCTAATAGGAGAGGGGACATAGGGCAGCACTGCCTTGTTCCCCCAATGCAGTATGAAGTAGTCCGAGATTACATTATTTGTCCGGACACTGTCTTTGTCTCCTGGCACAACAACTTAACCCACGACACAGACTTCAGCCCTATCCCGAATTACTCCAGCACCGCGAACAGATACCTCCACTCCACCCTATCAAAGGTCTTCTCTGCAACCAGCGCCACAATCACTTCCTGCTCATCCCCCTCTGCCTGAGACAACACCATGTTCAACAGGCACCACACATTGGAAGACAATTGCCTACCCTTCACAAATCCCATCTGATCCTCCCCAATTGCCTGTGGGAGTCATGCCTCCAAACTTAGCGGCAACACCTTCGCTAGAATCTTTGCGTCTGTTGTGTTGGGCTCTCTGGATCCGTGGAACACATACAGGTCACCAACACTTGAAATAGTGCAACACTATTTTATTGTATCATTAACTGTTCAACATACTCTCACTGTGGGTTAACACAATACTAGCTTTAACTAAAGACCTTTGCCTTGTCCTAACCAGTCGGTGCACTCAGCACATGGTGAATGTCTGTGCTGCAGGCTGTGAGCTCTGTCCTACTATCTAGCTGCAGCTCGAATGAGCGGGAACTCTGATGCCCCCGTCTTCATAGTGCATGTGCTCTAACTGGTGATTGGCTGCGGTGTTGTGTGTGTTGATTGGTCCCACTGTGAGTGCATCAGTGTGTGTCTGCACCATGATATTATACCTTTTTCAAATTGTGTGTGTCGGGGGAAACTGAAGTGACATTACAGAAAAGCTGTGACCTGAGTGGCTGGTTGGGAATCTACACTTAATTTAAAAAATTAAGCATTGGTAACCAATTAAACATAATTACTTAATTATAATTTTGAGGGGTATCTAAGCCAGAGATCGGCGAGTACTATATTTAGCTTTCGCATTTCTATTAGAAATCTAGTGCTAGGAAACAGATAGTTAGCAGTAACTTTGAAATTTAAAAAAATATATATAAACAATTTTTTTTTCTTAAATTTAAATTTAAATTTTAATTAATTGATGCAACGTCAGTTAGAGGGGTGCAGTGCTCTGACTGTGAGATGTGGCAGGTCCGGGAGGCTTCCAGCGTCCCGGATGGCTTCATCTGCAGAAAGTGCACCCAACTGGAGCTCCTCACAGACCGCATGGTTCGGTTGGAGCAGCAATTGGATGCACTTAGGAGCATGCAGGTGGCAGAAAGCGTCATAGATCGCATTTATGTAAATGTGGTCACACCCAAGGTGCAGGCAGAGAAATGGGTGACCACCAGAAAGGGCAGGCAGTCAGTGCAGGAATCCCCTGTGGTTGTCCCCCTCTCGAACAGGTATACCCCTTTGGATACTGTTGGGGGGGATAGCCTATCAGGGGAAAACAGCAGCAGCCAGAGCAGTGGCACCACGGCTGGCTCTGATGTTCAGAAGGGAGGGTCAAAGCACAGAAGAGCAATAGTAATAGGGGACTCTATAGTCAGGGGCACAGATAGGCGCTTCTGTGGACGTGAAAGAGACTCCAGGATGGTATGTTGCCTCCCTGGTGCCAGGGTCCAGGATGTCTCCGAACGGGTAGAGGGCATCCTGAAGGGGGAGGGCAAACAGGCAGAGGTCGTTGTACATATTTGTACTAACGACATAGGCAGGAAGGGGCATGAGGTCCTGCAGCAGGAGTTCAGGGAGCTAGGCAAAAAGTTAAAAGACAGGACCTCTAGGATTGTAATCTCGGGATTACTCCCTGTGCCACGTGCCAGTGAGGCTAGAAATAGGTAGATAGAGCAGCTAAACACGTGGCTAAACAGCTGGTGTAGGAGGGAGGGTTTCCGTTATCTGGACCACTGGGAGCTCTTCCGGGGCAGGTGTGACCTATATAAGAAGGATGGGTTGCATCTAAACCGGAGAGGCATAAATATCCTGGCCGCGAGGTTTGCTAGTGTTACACGGGAGGGTTTAAACTAGTATGGCAGGGGGGTGGGCATGGGAGCAATAGGTCAGAAGGTGAGAGCATTGAGGGAGAGCTAGGGAATAGTGACAGTGGGGCTCTGAGGCAGAGCAGACAGGGAGAAGTTGCTGAACACAGCGGGTCTGGTGGCCTGAAGTGCAGATGTTTTAATGCAAGAAGTATTAAGGGTAAGGCAGATGAACTTAGAGCTTGGATTAGTACTTGGAACTATGATGTTGTTGCCATTACAGAGACCTGGTTGAGGGAAGGGCAGGATTGGCAGCTAAACGTTCCAGGATTTAGATATTTCAGGCGGGATAGAGGGAATGTAAAAGGGGAGGCGGAGTTGCGCTACTGGTTCGGGAGAATATCACAGCTGTACTGCGGGAGGACACCTCAGAGGGCAGTGAGGCTATATGGGTAGAGATCAGGAATAAGAAGGGTGCAGTCACAATGTTGGGGGTTTACCAGAGGCCTCCCAACAGCCAGCGGGAGATAGAGGAGCAGATAGGTAGACAGATTTTGGAAAAGAGTAAAAACAACAGGGTTGTGGTGATGGGAGACTTCAACTTGCCCAATATTGACTGGGACTCACTTAGTGCCTGGGGCTTAGACAGGGCGGAGTTTGTAAGGAGCATCCAGGAGGGCTTCTTAAAACAATATGTAGACAGTCCAACTAGGGAAGGGGCGGTACTGGACCTGGTATTGGGGAATGAGCCCGGCAGGTGGTAGAAGTTTCAGTAGGGGAGCATTTTGGTAACAGTGACCACAATTCAGTAAGTTTTAAAGTACTGGTGGACAAGGATAAGAGTGGTCCTAGGATGAATGTGCTAAATTGGGGGAAGGCTAATTATAACAATATTAGGCGGGAACTGAAGAACATAGATTGGGGGGCGGATGTTTGAGGGCAAATCAACATCTGACATGTGGGAGGCTTTCAAGTGTCAGTTGAAAGGAATTCAGGACCGGCATGTTCCTGTGAGGAAGAAGGATAAATACGGCAATTTTCGGGAACCTTGGATAACGAGAGATATTGTAGGCCTCGTCAAAAAGAAAAAGGAGGCATTTGTCAGGGCTAAAAGGCTGGGAACAGACGAAGCCTGCTTGGAATATAAGGAAAGTAGGAAGGAACTTAAGCAAGGAGTCAGGAGGGCTAGAAGGGGTCACGAAAAGTCATTGGCAAATAGGGTTAAGGAAAATCCCAAGGCTTTTTACACGTACATAAAAAGCAAGAGGGTAGCCAGGGAAAGGGTTGGCCCACTGAAGGATAGGCAAGGGAATCTATGTGTGGAGCCAGAGGAAATGGGCGAGGTACTAAATGAATACTTTGCATCAGTATTCACCAAAGAGAAGAAATTGGTAGATGTTGTATCTGGAGAAGGGTGTGTAGATAGCCTGGGTCACATTGAGATCCAAAAAGACGAGGTGTTGGGTGTCTTAAAAAATATTAAGGTAGATAAGTCCCCAGGGCCTGATGGGATCTACCCCAGAATACTGAAGGAGGCTGGAGAGGAAATTGCTGAGGCCTTGACAGAAATCTTTGGATCCTCACTGTCTTCAGGGGATGTCCCGGAGGACTGGAGAATAGCCAATGTTGTTCCTCTGTTTAAGAAGGGTAGCAAGGATAATCCATGGAACTACAGGCCGGTGAGCCTTACTTCAGTGGTAGGGAAATTACTGGAGAGAATTCTTCGAGACAGGATCTACTCTAATTTGGAAGCAAATGGACGTATTAGTGAGAGGCAGCATGGTTTTGTGAAGGGGAGGTCGTGTCTCACTAACTTGATAAGAGTTTTTCGAGGAGGTCACTAAGATGATTGATGCAGGTAGGGCAGTGGATGTTGTCTATATGGACTTCAGTAAGGCCTTTGACAAGGTCCCTCATGGTAGACTAGTACAAAAGGTGAAGTCACACGGGATCAGGGGTGAGCTGGCAAGGTGGATACAGAACTGGCTAGGTCATAGAAGGCAGAGAGTAGCAATGGAAGGATGCTTTTCTAATTGGAGGGCTGCGACCAGTGGTGTTCCACAGGGATCAGTGCTGGGACCTTTGCTCTTTGCAGTATATATAAATGATTTGGAGGAAAATGTAACTGGTCTGATTAGTAAGTTTGCAGACGACACAAAGGTTGGTGGAATTGCGGATAGCGATGAGGACTGTCAGAGGATACAGCAGGATTTAGATTGTTTGGAGACTTGGGCGGAGAGATGGCAGATGGAGTTTAATCCGGACAAATGTGAGGTAATGCATTTTGGAAGGTCTAATGCAGGTAGGGAATATACAGTGAATGGTAGAACCCTCAAGAGTATTGAAAGTCAAAGAGATCTAGGAGTGCAGATCCACAGGTCATTGAAAGGGGCAACACAGGTGGAGAAGGTAGTCAAGAAGTCATACGGCATGCTTGCCTTCATTGGCCGGGGCATTGAGTATAAGAATTGGCAAGTCATGTTGCAGCTGTATAGAACCTTAGTTAGGCCACACTTGGAGTATAGTGTTCAATTCTGGTCGCCACACTACCAGAAGGATGTGGAGGCTTTAGAGAGGGTGCAGAAGAGATTTACCAGAATGTGCCTGGTATGGAGGGCATTAGCTATGAGGAGCGGTTGAATAAACTCGGTTTGTTCTCACTGGAACGAAGGAGGTTGAGGGGAGACCTGATAGAGGTCTACAAAATTATGAGGGGCATAGACAGAGTGGATAGTCAGAGGCTTTTCCCCAGGGTAGAGGGGTCAATTACTAGGGGGCATAGGTTTAAGGTGAGAGGGGCAAGGTTTAGAGTAGATGTACGAGGCAAGTTTTTTTACGCAGAGGGTAGTGGGTGCCTGGAACTCGCTACCGGAAGAGGTGGTGGGAGCAGGGACAATAGTGACATTTAAGGGGCATCTTGACAAATACATGAATAGGATGGGAATAGAGGGATACGGACCCAGGAAGTGTAGAAGATTGTAGTTTAGTCGGGCAGCATGGTCGGCACGGGCTTGGAGGGCCGAAGGGCTTGTTCCTGTGCTGTACATTTCTTTGTTCTTTGATATACTGGTGTATATTATGACAGTTCAACAACGAATTGGTCGGTATGACCCACTGGGTCCCTATCCTTCTTCAAAACGAGTGAAATGAAGGCTTGACTCATCGTCTCTGGGGGCACTCCCCGAGCCACCGTGTCCTCAGATGCTTGCACCAGCAGCGGGAACAACCTGTCTGCGAACCACCGCCTCATCCGTGGACGCCAGGTCAAACTGTGCCTGCAACAGATTCCTGTTTGCCAAAAGCTCTGGGCTAGGAGCCTCCAAATACTTCCCATCCACCTCCAATATCTCATCCACCAACTGCTGCCATTCCTCCCTCGCTTCCCCATCCACCTGATATGCAATCGCCTCCCCTCTCATCATCACCACTTTCATGGCTTCCCACAGCACTGCGTGCAAAACCTCCCCATTCCAGTTGAACTCTACATTAATATCCAACACCTCGGCCATCTTTACACGAAACCCCAGGTCGGCAAACAGCCCCACATCCAAACTCCACGCCGGCAGGTGAGCCGGGCCCCTTTCCAAAACCACATTCACCAGCTGCGGAGCGTGGTCGGAAATTACAATCGCAGAGTACTCCGTTTTCCTTAGCCTTGGTAGCAAAGCCCCCATTATAAAAAAGCCGATCCGTGAGCAGATCTTCGGCACTGGTGGAGCCCCCCCACCCCCCAAAAGGGTAAGTGACTTTAGCCTTGAGCAGTCCTCTTTTGGGTTCAAGCCCATATTCGGGTCCGTCCCCCACAGAATCAACGGGTGTGTGCTCATGCCCGGGATCACCACCACCATCCTCTTCATAAAGCCTACATCATCCCAATTCGATGCTAAGAACTCACCAAAACCACCGATTTACCCTCCAGCTCTCCCATCACCCATCACATACCTCTCCCCCAATCTTCCACCACCTTCTCCATCTGGAACCAGATTCTTTTGTTTATCAGAATTGCCACTCCCTGCGCCCTACTATCAAAGCCCGAATGGAACAGAGACTTACCCAGCCTTTACGGTGCCTTACCCGGTCCTTCACTCGCAAGTGAGTTTCCTGCAACAGCACCACATCAGCTTTTAAACTTTTCAAGTGTGTGAAAACTCTCACCCATTTCACCGGGCCTCATCACCCCCAGACATTCCATGTAATTTACTTCAAAGATTTTTTTTTAAGAGGGGGGTCTGTTAGGAAGGAGTTAATGTTTCCCAGTCCTTAAGTTTGAATTGAAGTTTGAATTGTTTAATAGACACCACTTATTGTTTGATAGGCCGTATATATATAGATATATATATATATATATATATATATATAAAGTGGATTCAGGTGGCATTGGTTGTCTTGATGGAGGTGTCATTGTGAGACACAATAAGCTTGAAGTTGAACAAGTCAAGACTTGCTTTTGAGTTTTATTGCAGTGTTCCCTTTGGAGCCTAACAGCAAGAACCAGGCAGGTAGTTCTAGAGGACAGGAGCAAGGCACAGAACTGTGGACATACAGTATCTTGTTATGAAATAAATTGGGGGCAATATATGCTGTAAGGCTCAGGACATTGCAAAGGTAGATAAGGCAAGCATAGAGATGCTTGAAAGCAAGAATGAGAAATTTGAATTAACTTAGTACAAAAGTGGAGGGAATGACATTTGGAAGGGATGTTTGTGATATAAGTGTGGGACTTTGTGCAGAGGAGGAAGCATGATGCATCATGTTGAATGAGTAGTAACCTACGGCAGTTGAAATTAGGTCAGCAAGGAAAGCTTAACTTTCCTCAGGAAAACTCAAGATGTAAGACACAGACTTTGAGGTGTCGGGGATGAATAATTGTGGAGGTGGGAGAAAGTACTAGGGAATTGAGTTGAGTTTGAGTCCAGCAGCATTCCAAGGTTGCAGAGCTCTTCAGTTCAAAGTGGTGGTGGCTGGGAATTTGATGGTATAAAGGTTAGATGCATGTATGTGCAGAAAGTGGTTTCACTTTTGCTGTTAATGGACTGGAAGATATGTTGACGTTCTCATCAAATACCCTTCCTACCAAGGTTCCAGGCTAACAGTCTGCTCCCGAATCAATTGAAATAACTGAGCCAGGGCATAGTAACCAGAATAATGTTTATGGGTTGTGTGCTCCTGTCCCCAAAATGTGTATCTTTGATATCCTATTACAATAGGGGCAGCACAAGTGGATAACATTGTGACTTCACAGTGCCAGGGTCCCAGGTTCGATTCCCCGCTGGGTCACTATCTGTGCGGAGTCTGCACGTTCTCCCTGTGTCTGCGTGGGTTTCCTCCGGGTGCTCCGGTTTCCTCCCACGGTCTAAAGATGTGCAGGTTAGGTGGATTGGCCATGCTCTATTGCCCTTCGTGACCAAAAAGGTTAGGAGGGGTTATTGGGTTATGGAGATAGGGGGGGAAGTGAGGGCTTAAGTGGGTCGGTGCAGACTTGATGGGCTGAATGGCCTCCTTCTGCACTATGTTCTATTGGAAACAATGATTTTTTAAAAAATGTATTTTATTCCAAAATTATTCAAACAGTTACAAAACGTAAATAAAAGGGGATCATGCTGAGTGAGAGATACAAGCCATGTATTGGGGATTTATTACATGGGGTGCCTCTGATCTACCAGGTGCAGTTTTAAGTTGTGAACATTCCAGGACTTTGAAAAAAAGTCCTGGCATCAAATAAGAAATGTGAACTACTTCTGGTGTAACTGTTACTACAACTGATGGCACTGAATTATTAATTAAGACAATTTTAAAAATTAATTCAAGGGATTTGGGTGTCACTATCTAGGCTAATATTGTAGGAGCGGTTTCAAGACCTGTAGATTGAGTCAGCTTCCACGTGGGGTTATTCCCTGTGGCTCAACTCAGTAGAGAAAGGAAAAGACACATTGACAATCTGGACAAGATGGCTATTTCATCAAGCTTGTTACATGTACACCGAGAACAGACCTGGATATCTGTCAAGGACAGCAAAACCCGCATCCTGGATTGTTTCACAAAGACAACATATCAGAAGTGAGGTCCTTTTGGTCAAGTTAGCTATCCTAAATCCCATTTGATTACTTATTACTGCTATGTCTTAATGGTTAATAATGATTACTCCGTACACTCCCTATAATTCATCTCCATCCTTAATAAGGTAACTTATGCAAAACTACTCTAATGGCATGCTAGCTATTCAGTTTTAAGAGGTATTATCACTGAAATGAACCCCCCCCCCCCCCCTCTTCAATCCCCCCTTTTGGCCCTTGGCTCGCCCAAGAATAGGCCATTAAAGAGACATACTGAATTTGTTGGAGTCCGGCTAATGTGTGGAATAGTCAACAGGTAAGAGCTGTAACAGTTCCTCTTGAACTAGGGGGCGACAGTCTGTCTGCCAGCCCTTAATGCGGCGTCTCAGGCAACAGTGTAATAAACAAGGCAAACAATATAAACAGCCACAAAAGTACAACAATGTGCGATATAATACATATCCATGGATGGATATTGGTATTCAGTCCCCAATTCCATATTTTAGAGAAAAAGTTCTGTAACTGAAACAGTTTCGCAGCCTTCTCAGCATGAGTCATGATGAGCTCCCGCTCCTTGTTCCAGAGGTGGTCAATGTGCGTTGCCTCCTTCCTAAGTCCTTCCCAATTGGCCTGCAAGCACGGGATGAATGGAAGTCCGTTCTGGATGTATCGGTGAATCCGTTGGTCATCGTCAGTTCGTTCGAGGTCATCTGCTTCCACAGTGGACACATCCCTGTATGGAATCAGTTCATGTCGGCCAATGGTAATAGACTCCGATAAATTGGTTAGGACAACATTATGCCCAGGCAATTCACACACAATGCCTCGCTTGGTATAGTTGTTATACGATGTAACTCATTAATTGTTGTCTGATATGGCTACAACTATTTAAGTGCCTTCCACACAAGCTGATTGACTTGCTGGCTAAGGTCTGTAGCCGTTTCGGTATCCTGGTATATATCCTGAACTGCAGCTCTCATTTACCCTTTCATAACCTCAATCTCTTCACTTATCTCTGCAATGTCAAGGGCATTCAGTTCCACTATGTCTCTCTGTTGTCGCTTACATATTTTCAATCCACTCCCGTCCAAAATCCCCCTCTCCAAGGCTACAAACAATCCTTGACCATAGCAATAGACTGGTAAGTGTAAGTTGGTGTGATTAATCATAACTCTTACATGTTCATATCCTGATACTAACATCACTGATTCATCAGTGAGGGTCAGAACTAACCTGTGTCCCATAGTGTGGCTAGTGATATGCTCATCACATTCGGGCTTGGGGGTTGTTCTTGGACTCGTGGTTGTAATCGAGCCAGAGCTCACTGGTGTCACAGTGGCGGTGGTAGGCTTTGGCCTGGTCCCCTCCTGTATCCCATGGGGTCCTTGCTTCCTACAATATCCCACCCGATTCTCGGGCTCCTGTGCTGACTGGCTGCCCATCTCACTTCCCCGATACAAAGCTGTTAATCTATCACATATCATCAAATGATTTCCAGTACGATTAGGTGCCTGGCAGGGATCTATGCAGTGAATTTCCAGACGGTTCCCCATAACTTTCTATTTCACAATCGGGCAATTTGGGCCATCGATGGCATTTAACGTTCTCTGATCGGTCATTTTAAAAAACAATGTCATCCTGCCTGGGGTCAAAGGTCCTGCGTCCCAGCTTTCTGTATCACCTGTAACTCCCATGATCCTGGATTCCCAAATGATATAGGGCCCAGGTATTTCGGAATTGCACGTAATTCGTATAAGCTGCCCCGCAGGGACACATAGAGTCCTGTTTGTGCATACATCCTGAGTCCCATCATAATAAAAACCTAAAGCACTCCTCCCCTTTGCATCTCTCCTAACATTAACAGCACCCCGATGCAGCCGCGTGACATTAGTATACATGCGATCGATGGTCTTTGAAAAAAGGTTCAGCAATGTCCGACTCCTTCCACATTTCTGGCGAGGCGGTCGATGTTGATAGCTGCAACCAGAGATGAGATGGGATCCCGAGCTTGGGAGCACTGGTAACGGCACCTCTGCCGTTCTCGCTGGCCCGTTACTCCACAAGTCCGGTGATGAAGGCCTTATCCTGGGTGCTGTACCGTCTGCTCCTGGTGGCGACGGGTTTGCAATCTGGAGTAAGTTTGGCAAAGAGGGAAGGAGGATCGACCTTTAGGGTCGTGAGGCCGCACACAGTGAGGGGTGGTAAGGGTCCGCCAAATTTAAGGGTCAGGCTCTCGAGGTTGCACTGAAAGTCCAGGCCAAGGATAAGTGCAGCGCAGAGGTTAGGGAGGATGTAGAGGCGAGAACCGTGGAATTCTACGCCTTGGACTGTGAGCGTGACCGTGCAGTACCCCCGGATAGCTACGCGATGGGATCCGGAGGTCAGGGAGATACTTTGATTGGTAGGGTGTACCTTAAGGGAGCAGCGCCTTATCGTATTCGGGTGTACAAAGCTCTCGGTGCTCCCGGTGTCCAGTAGGCTGGAGGTCACGTGGCCGTTGACTTTCACGCTGGTGGATGCATTGGTCAGAGTATGTGGTCGGGACTTGTCGATTGCCATGGATGCGAGTCGTGGTTGATCGTCGGATAGTGAGGCGGCCGCTGAGTCGGGGTCCTGAAACGCCGTTGGTCTCCATGTGCTGCGGGGTGGACAAGATGGCGGCGCCCGGAGGTCCTGGGGGTCACAAAATGGCGGCGTCCATGGAACGCACGTTTGCGGGGGAGTCTGCACCGGCTCTTGGAAAGGGCACCCTACTCAAGATCAACACCTCCACCCGATCCCCATAACCCAGTAACCCCACCCAACACTAAGGGCAATTTTGGACACTAAGTGCAATTTATCATGGCCAATCCACCTAACATCCACAATTTAATCTTGTATCAAGTAATTTACACACATGTTTCAGGGCAATTTAAAAACCAATCAATAGCATGCTAAAACAGTTAACTTTTGTGCTCCAATTTATGTTCCTTTGTCATTATTTTTTGTTCCCTAAACCGATTCAAATCCTGTTACTTCACCAAGTTTGAAGAAATCTAATCAGTTCCCTTATCTCCACAGCTGCCTTAAGCAGTGGGGTTTTCAATCATGTTGCATATACAACCTCAGAATAATGACCCCAGCTTTGTCTGACTGGTCACTTACTCTGAGCCCCTCTGGGGTTCCCTGTTTTGGCCTCCATCGAATCGTCGTGGGGCCCTACCCTTTCCAATCTTTTTAACGCGTGGCGGTTTATCCTGCTCTGCTCATCGCCATGGCACAAAAGTCCGTCTTTGCCCACCCAACATTAGTGCGTTCTCAGTGTTGCGTGTGTCCACCGCTACCTACTCAAAACTTTCACCCCTTGTTCGGGCCGTGCAACTTATGAATCCGACCGCCTGATCCGTAACTCCTCTATCTACTGGGTGGTAAATTAAAATGTACTCACCCGTATTTAGGAGGCGGATCATTCTGCCAGAATCCTGTGGACGCCTGTGCTCGCAGTGCGCCAAATAATGTAGGAGCGGTTTCAAGGCCTGTGTATTGAGTCAGCTTCCACGTGGGGTTATTCCCTGTGGTTCAACTCAGTACAAAGAGGAAAAGACACATCGACAATCTGGACAAGATGGCTATTTAATCAAGCTTGTTACGTGTACACGGAGAACAGACCTGGACATCTGCCAAGATCTGTTCTACTGAACAAAGACCACAACACAGTACTTGTACAACTTTCAAACATCAATAGCCCACCCCAGTTGGACGCGATCCAATCCCTGAAGCTGCTACATTTAAACTTATCCAATAGAATTGCAAGCAATGTTTAAACTTCACCCAATAGAATTGCAAGCAGAGCATGATTGATCCTCATCTTGACAGCTCTGCTTACTCGTAATTTGCTGTGAATTCATTGTCTGTGGGAAGCAGGACATCAAAACCCACATCCTGGATTGTTTCAACAAAGACAGGGGGCAAAATTCTCCCGAAACGGCGCGATGTCCGCCGACTGGCGCCCAAAACGGCGCCAATCAGACGGGCATCGCGCCACCCCAAAGGTGCGGAATGCTCCGCATCTTTGGGGGCCGAGCCCCAACATTGAGGGGCTAGGCTGCCGCCGGAGGAATTTCCTCCCCGCCAGCTGGCGGAAACGGCCTTTGTTGCCCCGCCAGCTGGCGCGGATATGACATCTCCGGGCGGCGCATGCGCGGGAGCGTCAGCGGCCGCTGACAGTTTCCCACGCATGCGCAGTGGAGGGAGTCTCTTCCGCCTCCACCATGGTGGAGACCGTGGCGGAGGCGGAAGGGAAAGAGTGCCCCCACGGCACAGGCCCGCCCGCGGATCGGTGGGCCCTGATCGTGGGCCAGGCCACCGTGGGGGCACCCCCCGGGGCCAGATCGCCCCGCGCCCCCCCCCAGGACCCCGGAGCCCGCCCACGCCGCCTTGTCCCGCCGTTCAAAAGGTGGTTTAATCCACGCCGGCGGGACAGGCAATTTATCGGCGGGACTTGGGCCCATCTGGGCCGGAGAATCCAGCGGGGGGGCCCGCCAACCGGCGCGGCCCGATTCCCGCCGAATATCCGGTGCCGGAGACTTCGGCAACCGGCGGGGGCGGGATTCATGCCAGCCCCCGGCGATTCTCCAACCCGGCGGGGGTTCGGAGAATGACGCCCAGGATATCAGAAGTGAGGTCCTTTTGGTCAAGTTAGCTATCCTAAATCCCATTTGATTACTTATTACTGCTATGTCCTAAAAATACATGTTTAATGGTTAATAATGATTACTCAGTACACTCCCTATAATTCATCTCAATCCTTAATAAAGTAACTTATGTAAAACTACTCTAGTGGCATGCTAGCGAGTCAGTTTTAAGAGGTATCATTGCTGAACCCACCCTTCAAATATTTATTGCCCTTGTGTAGGTGGAGGTGAGCTGCTTTCTTGAACTGCTGAGTTCCCATGTGATGTAGGAACACCCACAGTGCTGTTAGGGAGGGAGATCGATAATTTTGACTCAGCGCCGATGAAGTAACAGTGATATATTTCCAAGTCCAGATAGTGTGTGGCTAAGGGTGGCATCGTGGCACAGTGGTTAGCACTACTGCCTTACGGTGCTGGGGACCTGGGTTTGATCCTGGCCATGGGTCACTGTCCGTGTGGAGTTTGCTTGTTCTCCCAGTGTCTGTGTGGGTCTCAACCCCACAGCTCAAAGATGTGTAGGGTAGATTGGCCATGCTAGATTTCCCCTTAATTGGAATTTTAAAAAAAAGATAGCATGTGGCTTGGAGGGCAACTTCCAGATGATGGTGTTCCCCATGTGTCTGCTACCCTTGTCCTTCTAAATGGTAGTGGTCATGAGTAAGGAAGGTGAGTTACTGCAGTGCATCTTGTAGATGGTACATACAGCTGCCATTGTGTGTCGGTGGTGGAGGGAGTAAATGTGGGTAAGGTGCCAATCAAGCGAGCTGATTTGCCTGCAAAGCGTTGAGCATCTTTAGTGTTGTTGGAGCTGCACTCCACCAGCCAAGTGGAGAGAATTCCAAAGCACTACTGACTTCTGCCTAGTAGACAGTGGACAGGCTTTGGGAGTCAGGAGGTGAGCTATTCACCACCAAAATCCTCGCCTCTGATATGTTTAGTTTCTGGTCAATGGAAACCCCCAGGATGTTGATAGCGGATGATTCAGAGAAGGTAATGGCGTTGAATATCAAGGGGAGATTGTTAGATTCTGTCTTGTTGGAGATGGTCATCTTGTGTGGCATGAATGTTACTTGCTGCTTGTCAGCCCAAGCTTGGATATTGTTCACATCATGATGCATTTGGACATGGACTTTCTGAGGTGTCAGGAATGGTGCTGAACAGTGTGCAGTCATCAGCGAACATCCCCACTTCTTTTTTCCCCCCCAATTAATGGGCAATTTTGTGCAGCCAATCCACCTACCCTGCACATATATGGGTTTTGGGGGTGAGACCGATGCAGACACGGGGAGAATGTGCAAACTCCACATGGACAGTGACCCGGGGCCGGGATCAAACCCGGGTCCTCAGCGCTGTGAGGCAGCAGTGCTAACCATTGCGCCACCGTGCTGCCCTTAGCATCCCCACTTCTAACCTTATGATGGAAACAAGGTCATTGATGAAGAAGCGGAATCCGGTTGGATCTGGACACTACCTTGATAAACTCCTATAGTGATGTCCTGGAACTGAGACGATTGACCTCCAAGAACCACAACCATCTTACTTTGTATGACTCCTTTCAGCAGAGAGTTTCCCACGATTGCCATTCACTCTAGTTGTGATAGGGCTTGAGATGCCACACTCAGTCAAATGCTGCCTTGATGCCACCCCAACACCCAAGCAGAGCACCCCCAGCCCGATCACGCTGCATGAAAAATGCCAGCATAGCACCTTGGAGATGGCATTGTGAGACCTATGTGCTTGGCAGAGCCAGCCTGGTACCCTGGCAGTGTCAGCCTGGCACACTGGCAGTGCCGTGCCAACTGGCAGTGCCACTTTGGTACCTTGGCACTGCCAGGGTTCCAGTCAGGCACTGCCCAGGTGCATAGGTGGCACCAGCAGTGCCAGAGTACCACCCTGCCCAAAGGGCATGCAGCTGGGGGCCTCCGATTTCCTGAGAGACCCCCATGAGCTGATCCCCATTTGTGGAGACTGTTTGTGGATAACGGTACTGAATGGCGCTCGCCTGAGGTCTCCGAGGTGAAGGGTATAGTTACCAATGCCTCGCGAAATTGCATATTGCAGTGAGACTAGCTCTATGACTCTAATATGCAGATCAGCCAAAAAATAATCCTGCCCACAATGGGTGGGATTCACACCGCAACGTCTTGTGAGATCACGTTAGACCTCATGAGGCATTGCAAACTGGGCAGATCCCGGGTGTAGGGAATCCCGGCTTCTACTGGCCACCAGCTTCTTTGAGCCATGTGGCGCCGGGGCACGCTGCTATTTGGGCGCAGCGTGACCGTTCGATCGCTCTCATAGTTATTCTCGACCTTAGATGTATTTTGTCAGGATCTCCAGCAGATGGCTCCACTCTAGAAGGTGTTCCAGTCTCTTTTAACAAGGGAAGACTAGTAGTTGCAGGTACTTCTGATGCAATCTCTGCTTCTGTAGATGGACTAGAAGTTACACAGTCAAATGGAACGGAGACCATGACCTCTTGAGGTATTTCTACCACTGGCACATGAACACGTGTTGACAATAATTTATCCGCATGGCATCTCCACATGAATTTGTCTGTCATTGGACCGTGTAGGATATTGGACCAGTCTGAACCAATTCCGTCCCAGGGACCCACTTCTCACTGTGGTGTAGCTGCACGTTAACACCTATTCTCCTTGTTGAAATGAGCATTTACTTGAGTTACTTTCTCATCTCAAAGACCGGAGACTATTTGTTTTGCTCTACTATGTCAGATGTCTCCTCTGGCAAGAGTACATTTTTTAATTTTTGGGGTGGCACAGTGGTACAGTGGTTAGTACTGCTGCCTCACAGCACCAGGGACCCAGGTTCGATTCTGGCCTTGGGGGACTGTCAGTGTGGAGTCTGCACTTTCTCCGCGTGTCTGCATGGGTTTCCTACGGGTGCTCCGGTTTCCTCCCAGTCAAAAGATGTGCAGGCTAGGTGGATTGGTCATGATCAATTGCCCCTTATGTGTAGTTGCAGGAATAGGGCGAGGGATTGGGCCGAGGTAGGGTGGTCTTTCGAAGCGTCATTGCAGAATCGTTGGGCCGAATGGCCTCCTTCTGCACTGCCGGGATTCTGATTCTGTTCTAAACCAAAGGGCGGCAGGGTAGCACAGTGGTTAGCACTGTTGCTTCACAGCGCCAGGAACCCGGGTTTGATTCTCGCCTTGGGTCACTGTCTGTGTGGAGTCTGCAGGTTCTCCCTGTGTCTGTGTGAGTTTCCTCCGGGTGCTCCGGTTTCCTCCCCCAAGTCCCGAAAGACGCGCTGTTAGATGAATGAAATGAAAATTGCTTATTGTCACAAGTAGGCTTCAAATGAAGTTACTGTGAAAAGCCCCTAGTCGCCACATTCCGGCGCCTGTTTGGGGAGGCTCGTACGGGAATTGAACCCGCGCTGCTGGCCTTGTTCTGCTTTACAAGCCAGCTGTTTAGCCCACTGTGCTGAACCAGCTCCTGATGAACTGGACATTCTGAATTCTCCCTCAAATGTACCCGAACAGGCGTCGGAATGTGGTGACTAGAGGATTTTCACAGTAACTTCATTGCAGTGTTAATGTAAGCCTACTTTAAAGATTATTATTATTAGGTAGTCCTCAGTTTCCTTTTCATCAAAGCAAAGCTGGGGAATTTTGTGTAGTCGCATGTGTTGCATTTTGGTATGTTGCAGGAAAGGATGTCCTGAAGCGTGGTACATTGGCGAGACCATGCAGACGCTGCGACAACGAATGAACGGACATCGTGCGACAATCACCAGGCAGGAATGTTCCCTTCCAGTCGGGGAACACCTCAGCAGTCAAGGGCATTCAGCCTCTGATCTCCAGGTAAGCGTTCTCCAAGGTGGCCTTCAGGACGCGCGACAACGCAGAATCGCCGAGCAGAAGCTTATAGCCAAGTTCCGCACACATGAGTGCGGCCTCAACCGGGACCTGGGATTCATGTCGCATTACATTCATCCCCCACCATCTGGCCTGCAAAATCCTACCAACTGTCCTGGCTTGACACAATTCACACCTCTTTAACCTGGGGTTACCCCATCTCTGGATCTGTAAAGATTTAATCACCTGCTAATGCTCGTATTCCAAGCATTGTCTGGCATCTTTGAATCTGTCTATATATATGTTTCTGGAACATACCTCTTCATTCACCTGAGGAAGGAGCAGCGCTCCGAAAGCTAGTGACATTGAAACAAACCTGTTGGACTTTAACCTGGTGTTGTAAAACATCTTACTGTGCTAAAAACCTTCACAAGGCGATATGAACCTTGGTCCTTAGTTGCTTTCAATGCATGCTTCAAGGACTGGACATACCTTTAGGTTATACCATTCATGGATGGGTGGTAAGGTGCTGACTTCACATATTGAATTCTAAACATCTTTAACTAGTCTTCAAACTCTTGGGTTGTAAACTATGGCCTATTGTCACTTACGATTTGCTCTAATTTTCTGAATCTCGCAAAGGTCACATCGTGTTTCTCAATGGTTTGTTCCACGGTTGTTGACTTCATGAAGACCTCAGGCCACTTGCATATACAATGACCATGAACAGATCTATGTGCCCCTCGAATGGACAAGCACAGTCAACGTGCAGACTTTGCCCTGGAATTTTAGGCCACTGTCATGGATGAAATGGGGACAGCCGCAGTGTTTCCTTACCCTTATTCTTAAGGACCTCGAGGTCCATCACGTCAGGGCCACACTTGTCCATACCTGTAGTAATTCTTGCCCACGTGATTCCCCGCCCAGAGGACTGGAGAATCACACGGGCCCAGAGAATATGGTGCCCGGTCCGGTAAGTGGATGCAAATGGGTCTTAATGACCTTGATCCCGATGCCAGCGGGGTCCGGGGCATCGGAAATGGATCAGCACCCGCCCATCCCATTTTCACCAATGCTATATTTTCCGACTCACTGGGTACTTTGCCACCTGCAGTGTGAAACGGAGAATTTCGCCCTGTTATTTTACTCCAGCAAGCTCTTGCTGTGTGGCCATTTCTGCCATAATTTTTACATTAGCTGTCCTTGCACTGGGAATCCGCTTGTGAAAGACCTCTTTTGCACAGCGATAACACCTGTTACTGGGTAAACCTCTTCTGACCAGCAGCCAGTTTATGGATCCAAATACTTGCTCTGAGCTCAGAAGCCTCCTTAGCCATGAGCTCCATTCAGACTTAGATTTTGTTCTATAATCTTCACTGAATGCTCTCATTTTTCAAACCACACACAAAACAATCTCTAATTGAGTTGTCTAACGAGTCGCGAAATTTGCAAAACTCTTCAAGTTGCTTGAGGGTTGCGACGAACTTTGCAATATTTTCCGCTTCTAACTGATTCCCTCGATGAGATTGAAACCTTTCCGCAATAATTAACTACTTTGATGCACAATGGTCTTCTAATATTTTATCAATTCTTGTTATGTCTTATCCCCAGGTTTCTCAGACTGAACCAAGCTCCTTAGCAAATTGAAAGTTTTGCTTCCAATTGAATTTAGGAGTGCAGGGACCTTACTTAATATCTTCTGAAATCTTATTGGCTGGAATATAATAATCAAAATGGCCCAGGAGTTAAAATTCTTAATTGGGGCAAGGCCAATTTTGATGGTATCAGACAGGAACTTTCAGAGGTAGATTGGGGGAGACTGTTGGCAGGCAAAGGGACGGCTGGTAAATGGGAGGCTTTTAAAAATGTGTTAACCAGGGTGCAGGGTAAGCACATTCCCTTTAGAGTGAAGGGTAAGGCTGGTAGAAGTAGGGAACCCTGGATGACTCGAGATATTGAGACTCTGGTCAAAAAGAAGAAGGAGGCATATGACGTACATAAACAACTGGGATCAAGTGGATCCCTTGAAGAGTATAGAGATTGTCGAAATAGAGTTAAGAGGGAAATCAGGAGGGCAAAAAGGGGACATGAAATTGCTTTGGCAAATAATGCAAAGGAGAATCTAAAGAGATTCTACAGATACATAAAGGGGAAAAGAGTAACTAGGGACAGAGTAAGGCCTCTTAAGGATCAACAAGGACATCTATGTGCAGAGCCACAAGAGTTGGGTGAGATCCTGAATGAATATTTCTCATCGGTATTCACGGTGGAGAAAGGCATGAATGTTAGGAAACTAAGGGAAATAAATAGTGATGTCTTGAGAAGTGTGCATATTACAGAGGAGGAGGTGCTGGAAGTCTTAAAGCGCATCAAGGTAGATAAATCCCCGGGACCTGATGAAATGTATCCCAGGATGTTGTGGGAGGCTAGGGAGGAAATTGCGGGTCCCCTAACAGAGATATTTGAATCATCGGCAGCCACAGGTGAGGTGCCTGAAGATTGGAGAGTGGCGAATGTTGTGCCCTTGTTTAAGAAGGGCAGCAGGGAAAAGCCTGGGAGCTACAGACCGGTGAGCCTAACGTCTGTAGTAGGTAAGTTGCTAGAAGGTATTCTGAGAGACAGGATCTACGAGCATTTAGAGAGGCAAGGACTGATTCGGGGCAGTCAGCATGGCTTTGTGCGTGGAAAATCATGTCTCACAAATTTGATTGAGTTTTTTGAGGAGGTGACCAAGAAGGTAGATGAGGGCAGTGCAGTAGACGTTGTCTACATGGACTTTAGCAAAGCCTTTGACAAGGTACCGCATGGTAGGTTGTTGCAGAAGGTTAAAGCTCACGGGATCCAGGGTGAGGTTGCCAATTGGATTCAAAATTGGCTGGACGACAGAAGACAGGGTGGTTGTAGAGGGTTGTTTTTCAAACTGGAGGCCTGTGACCAGTGGTGTGCCTCAGGGATCGGTGCTGGGTCCACTGTTATTTGTGATTTATATTAATGATTTGGATGAGAATTTAGGAGGCATGGTTAGTAAGTTTGCAGGTGACACCAAGATTGGTGGCACAGTGGATAGTGAAGAAGGTTATCTAGGATTGCAACGGGATCTTGATCAATTAGGCCAGTGGGCCGACAAATGGCAGATGGAGTTTAATTTAGATAAATGTGAGGTGATGCATTTTGGCAGATCGAATCAGGCCAGGACCTACTCAGTTAATGGTATGGCGTTGGGGAGAGTTATAGAACAAAGAGATCTAGGAGTACAGGTTCATAGCTCCTTGAAGGTGGAGTCGCAGGTGGACAGGGTGGTGAAGAAGGCATTCGGCATGCTTGGTTTCATTGGTCAGAACATTGAATACAGGAGTTGGGACGTCTTGTTGAAGTTGTACAAGACATTGGTACGGCCACACTTGGAATACTGTGTGCAGTTCTGGTCACCCTATTATAGAAAGGATATTATTAAACTAGAAAGAGTGCAGAAAAGATTTACTAGGATGTTGCCGGGACTTGATGGTTTGAGTTATAAGGAGAGGCTGGATAGACTGGGACTTTTTCCCTGGAGCGTAGGAGGCTTAGGGGTGATCTTATAGAGGTCTATAAAATAATGAGGGGCATAGATAAGGTAGACAGTCAACATCTTTTCCCAAAGGTAGGGGAGTCTAAAACTAGAGGGCATAGGTTTAAGGTGAGAGGGGAGAGATTCAGAAGGGCCCAGAGGGGCAATTTCTTCACTCAGAGGGTAGTGAGTGTCTGGAATGGGCTGCCAGAGGTAGTAGGCGAGGCGGGTACAATTGTCTCTTTTAAAAAGCATTTAGATAGTTACATGGGTAAGATGGGTATAGAGGGTTATGGGCCAAGTGCGGGCAACTGGGACTAGCTTAATGGTAAAAACTGGGCGGCATGGACTGGTTGGGCCGAAGGGCCTGTTTCCATGCTGTAAACGTCTATGATTCTATGAAATCTTTCTGAGTATAACATCCTGTTCTGAGTCTGCATCAAATTTGCCCATCGTGCCAAAATTTCCTATTTTCGATGGTACTGGAATACTCTCGCAACTTCCCTTGAAATAGTGGTCGTTAAACAAAGTTGAAACAGCTTTATTAATAATAATAATAATAATAATCTTTATTAGTGTCACAGGTAGGCTTACATTAACACTGCAATGAAGTTACTGTGAAAATGCCCTCGTCACCACACTATGGCGCCTGTTCAGGGACAGTGAGGGTGAGATCAGAATGTCCAATTCACCTAACAAGCACATCTTTCAGGACCTGTGGGAGGAAACCGGAGCACCCAGAGGAAACCCACGCAGACACGGGAGAACATGCAAACTCCGCACAGACAGTAACCCAAGCCGGGGATCGAACCGGGTCCCTGGTGCCGTGAAGCAACAGTGCGAACCATTGTGCTACTGTGCCACCCTCAACTCTCATCGCAAGTTGAGAATCTTTTGTTCTCTGCCCCGCTCTACCTCCCTGTCTAAAGGTACTGCACTTGGCGAGCTCTGCAGCCTGAACACTTTGAATCTCCGGTTTAAAATTGGTACGGGCCCTTCCTTCGACTTTTTGCCCCAAGACTGTACCAGTTCCAATGCCAGGTGCAATTTCTGACCTTCTGTTAATCTGCTTGATTGATTGATCTGCTGAAGCAATTCCTCTCTTCTACATCGATTGTCAAGTCCTAACCAAGTTTGGTGTTTCACTTCTTATTGAAAATATTTTTTTTCTGATTTGTTCCTTGTCGCCAGTTTTCTTTTTGTAAACTGTGCATCTTTAGACTAATAGTACAAAAGAAATAGATTGCTAATACATATGAAAGCAACTTTAATAGAGGTTTATTAAATTGGTCTTCACTGTACTAGGCTAAGGGCAAAAGCCTGCAAAGTAGCCAATGACATCACACATGTCACATAGAATTCATAGAATTTACAGTGCAGAAGGAGGCCATTCGGCCCATCGAGTCTGCACCGGCTCTTGGAAAGAGCACCCTACCCAAGCCCACACCTTTACCCTATCCCCATAACCCAGTAACCCCACCCAACACTAAGAGCAATTTTGGGCAGTAAGGGCAATTCAGCATGGCCAATCCACCTAGCCTGCACATCTTTGGACTGTGGGAGGAAATCGGAGCACCCGGACATGACTCAGTTTTGAAAGAGACATTGTACACAACTACAATAACCCGTGTATATTACATTCGGCAAGCAAGTATTCCTTCATTGTAGCTTCACCAGGTTGACCACTCATTTTTAGGTATTTCTGGTGCTGCTCCTGGCATGCCCTCCCTCATTCTTCATGAAACCATGATTGATCCCCTGGAGTGGTGATAATGGTAGAGTGGGGGATATGCCTGAGTACAGTTTTACTGCTGCTAATGGCCCACAGCGTCTCATGGTTGCCCAGTTTTGAGTTTCTAGATCTGTTCAAAATCTATCCTATTTACCATGGTCGTACTGCTCTCTACCCAATTGGTTTTTTTGATTTTGATTTTGTCACATGTATCGAAGTACAGCGAAAAGCATTTTTCAAGGGAAAGCACACAGTACGTACATAGTAGACAAAAAAGAGTTATCAACAGAGTACATTGACAAATGGTACATCGACAAACAGTGATTGGTTACAGTGCGGAACAAGGGGCCAAACAAAACAAATACATGAGCAAGAGCAGCATAGGACATCGTGAATAGTGTTCTTACAGGGAACAGATCAGTCCGAGGGGGAGTCGTTGAGGAGTCTTGTAGCTGTGGGGAAGAAGCTGTTCCTATGTCTGGATGTGCTGGTCTTCAGACTTCTGTACCTTCTGCCTGATGGAAGGGTCTGGAAGAAGGCAATGTCTGAGTGGGAGGGGTCTCTGATAATGCTGTCTGCCTTCCTGAGGCAGCGGGAGGTGTATACAGAATCAGTGTGAGGGTGGCAAGCTTGTGTGATGAGTTGGGTTGAGTTCACCACACTCTACAGTTTCTTGCTATCTTGGACGAGCAGTTGCCATACCAACCTGTGATGCAGCCGGATAGGACACTCTCTATGGCACATCTGTAGAGGTTTGTGAGAGTCGATGCAGCCATGCCAAATTTCTTTAGCTTCCGTAGGAAGTAGAGACGTTGTTGGGCTTTCTTGACTGTTGCATCAATGTGAGTGGACCAGGTTCAGACTGTCGGTGATGGTGACCCCCAAGAACTTAAAGCTATTGACCATCTCCACTTCGGAGCCATTGCTGCAGACGGGAGTGTGAGACGTGCTAGCCTTCCTGAAGTCGATGATCTGTTCCATGGTCTTTCCGACATTTAGACAAAGGTTGTTTTCGGTACACCATGCAACCAAGTGATTTATCTCCCTTCTGTAGTCTGATTCGTCGTTATTTGAGATACGGCCCACTACAGTTGTGTCATCCGCAAAGTTATAGATTGAGTTGGAGCTAAATCTTGCCACACAGTCGTGTGTGTATAGGGAGTACAGTAGAGGACTGAGCACACATCCTTGCGGGGCCCCGGTGTTGAGGACTATTGTGGAGGAGATGCTGTTGCCTATCCAGATTGTGGTCTGTTGGTGAGGAAGTCAAGCATCCAGCTCCACAGGGCGGGGTCAAGTCCAAGATTGATCATTAGTCTTGTCAGGATAATGGTGTTGAAGGCAGAGCTGTAGTCTATGAACAGCAGTCTGATGTAGGTGTCCTTGTTGTTGAGGTGTTATCCTCAATGGAGGGTATCCTCAATGTGGAGACCCCAGCCTAACCAGTCTCTCTTCATAGCTGAAATGCTTCAGCCCAGGCAACTTCCTGGTGAATCTCCTCTGCACCCTTTCTAGCGCAATCACATCCCTCCTATACTCTGGTGACCAGAACTGCACATAGTACTCTTGAGGTGTGACCTAAAGACCGTTTTATGCAGCTCCATCATAACCTCCCTGTTCTTACATTCTATGCCTCAGCTAATAGAAAAAGTCTCCTCTGAGTTCCTCTGAAGCTTTAGCCTCGGGCCACAAATGACCCAGTTTCCATGTCACACAAGGAAGCACAGTGGATGGAGACTGAGAGACTTAGACATTTGGCTCTCTTTTTTGCATTGCTGCTAGCCCGTGGTGTAAACTGAAAACGGGAAGCAAACTAGCACACAAAGTGGAAAGCATATTAACTTCTCTTCACACACATTATATGCACAACATCAAAATTCAAGTTTACCATACAGAGGAAATCTTTCCTTGTTATTTATTTAGACCTGTTTATTTACTGGCTCAAATATCTGAATACACCTGAACAAGGATGGTCGAACTGTATTCAACAACAACAATTTATGAGATGCCTTTGATGTAATTAAACACCCCAAGGTACTTCACAAGAATATTAGAAAGCAAGCATGACTGAGCAACACTGGGAGATGATGACAAGATTGGGCAAAGAGGTAGGTTTTAAAGAGTGTTTTAGAGGAGAAAGGTGAGGTAGAAAGGTGTAGGAGGGAACCCCAGAGTTCAGAGCTGAGTAACTAAAAATACAGCCACCAACAGAGGAGCAATTCAGGTTGGGGATGTTCAAGTGGCCAGAATTAGATGGGTGCAGATTTCTTGGGCGATTAAGGGGCTGTTGGTGATTACAGATAGGGAAGAGCATAACCCTGGAGGAATTTGAAAACATGGCTGAGAAGTTTAAAATCAAGACAATACTTTATCGCGAGCCAACAGGCGGCACAGTAGCACAGTGATTAGCACTGTTGCTTCACAGCGCCAGGGTCCCAGGTTCGATTCCCGGCTTGGGTCACTGTCTGTGCAGAGTCTGCACGTTCTCCCCGTGTCTGCGTGGGTTTCCTCCGGGTGCTCCGGTTTCCTCCCACAAGTCCCGAAAGACGTGCTGTTAGGTAATTTGGACATTCTGAATTCTCCCTCCATGTACCCGAACAGGTGCCGGGATGTGGCAACTAGGGGCTTTTCACAGTAACTTCATTGCAGTGTTAATGTAAGCCTACTTGTGACACTAGTAAAGATTATTATTATGTAAGTCAGTGAAAGCAGGGGTAGTAGGTGAATGGGGCAGTATTGGTTAGGGTAAGGCAGCAGAGTTTATATGACCTCAGGTTCATGGAGGGGAGAATGTGGTAGACAAACCAGGGTTGTGTTGGAATAGTCAAGTCTAGAGGCAACAATGACATGAATGAAAGTTTCAGCCGCAAGTGAGCAGATCCAGGGATAAAGCCAGGCATGTTATGGAAGTGGAAATAGATGGTCTTTGTGACAGCACAAATATGTGGTCAGAAGTTCGTCCCTGTTCAAGGTTGCAAACAGTCTGGTTTAGTGTCAGGCAGTTGCCAGGATAACCAGTTAGGTAACCAGGGAATGGAATTTCAATTGGGGATCAAACGTAATAGCCTCAATCGTCCCAATATTCATTATTTATTTCTGTTCACACAGTATTGGATGTCAGATAAGCAGTCTGACAATTTACCAGCAGCAAAGAGTCAAGAGAGGAGGTGTGTGGCAGGGTTGGGTGTCAACAGCATCCATGTGAAAATTAGTGCTGTGCTTTCATAAGATGACAATGAGGGACAGCATGCAAATGAGGAATAGGAGGGGCCAAGGATAGAACCTTGGGGAACACCAGAGGCAATGGTGCAGGAGCAGGAAGAGATGTGGTACCCTGGCTACTCTTAGATAGGTGAGAATAAACCCTTCAGACACCTGAACCACACACCTATAGAAAGGCATTGAAGGAGGATTGGGAGGTCAACTGTGTCAAAGGCAGCAGACAGGTCAAGAAGGGTAAGGTGAGCACCTTGCCTTCATCACTCACACAGAATGTCATTTGTGACTTTGTAAAGAGCTGTTTTGATACTGTGACATGGCCAAACTGGAATTCTAGGAAAGCACAGATTTCGGGATATTTTCTGAGGAAAGGGAAGTGAAAATGCAATGAAATGAAAAATGCAAATCGCTTATTGTCACAAGTAGGCTTCAAATGTAGTTACTGTGAAAAGCCCCTAGTCGCCACATTCCGGCGCCTGTTCGGGGAGGCTGGTACGGGAATTGAACCGTGCTGCTGGCCTGCCTTGGTCTGCTTTCAAATCCAGCGATTTAGCCCTGTGCTAAACAGCCCCAGTTGGAGATTGAACAGTTGTTTACAAGGACAGTGAGATTTTGCCTGAAGAGAGAGAGCCACCAACAATATAGATTAACATGGGGACCAGAAGAGGAAAGTTGGTGATCAGCAGTTTAGTGGGAATAGGGTCAAGGGAACTGGGAAACTGACATTCCGCATAATATTCCTTTCAATGGTTTGATTTTGGGAATTTTAGCCATGTTCAATGCTGTCTCATCATCCTTCTCAACCGTGAATCTTTTGGTTCATTACCACAATCACCTCCAATGCTGCCAATATTTATTCAGCAGATACAGACTGCACAGTTCCATCATACACTTTGCCTAATTTCTTACAACCATATAAGGGGCCCATGGGAGGCTAGCGCAGGACTGACATTAAATTTGACACTTCCAAGTATTCTATTGCTTCACGTGGCATCCTTTTGAGATTTCTATTAAGTCTATTTTTCTTTTGCTCTATAACTCCACCTATAGTCGATTGGTAGCTCAGAATTTGAGCATTGCTGAAAAAAGACATACACAGCCAAAGCTTTTTGTCTTGCACTCATCAGGACAGGTGAGTGCAAGTGACTGTATACCTGAGAAAGAAGTACAACAAAGACAAAATTCAGTGTATCAGCAACATAGTTTAACTCACAGGTAAGTCAGCTTTCAAATTTTCCCGCGAGCGTATTAGACCCAAGGTCATGCTAGTGTTAATTTCCAAGCTGATAGTACTAAAGACACAGTCCCACATTTATGCAGAATGACATTGAACAGTTTAATGGTAGGGTTACTAATTTGCGCCATTCCCTACATCGCACATAGTCTGAGGTGTGTAAATTTATTTTTCGATTTAATCCTTTTGCACTGCTATATTTCCTCAATAAATGACTGCACTATAAACAATACCTACTTGAAGCACACCTGCACTGTAAACTCACTTTACACCGAAGCAGATTGGCAGCACAATTAGTGACAGACACATAGTAAATCTTTCTGACCATTGTGGTGATATGCATCACTGTAAATACACAAGGGATTAATGTGAACACATTACACCTAGCTAGACACCAGAGGGAGCACCAGAGACATGATACATAGACATTCAAGCATAGGTCAGTAAGATAGGACAATGGGCAGTCCCGATACACCCAGATGTGACACTACCACAGGGGGGCATTACACCAACCCATATAAAAGGACACAGCACACATGCTCAGTCTCTTTCCAGTGGAGACGCTCAGTGAGTACAGACAGGGTTGATTGAAACACATCACACCCACCACGTGGATTGTAGCAGACTGGTTAGTTAGTCTGACTAGCTATAGCAGGATTAACAGGAGAACAAAGAACAAAGAACAAAGAAATGGACAGCACAGGAGCAGGCCTTTCGGCCCTCCAAGCCCGTGCCGACCACGCTGCCCGACTAAACTACAATCTTCTACACTTCCTGGGTCCGTATCCCTCTATTCCCATCCTATTCATGTATTTGTCAAAATGCCCCTTAAATGTCACTATCGTCCCTGCTTCCACCACCTCCTCCGGTAGCGAGTTCCAGGCACCCACTACCCTCTGTGTAAAAAACTTGTCTCGTACATCCACTCTAAACCTTGCCCCTCTCACCTTAAACCTATGCCCCCTCATAATTGACCCCCCTACCCTGGGGAAAAGCCTCTGACTATCCACTCTGTCTATGCCCCTCATAATTTTGTAGACCTCTATCAGGTCACCCCTCAACCTCCATCGTTCCAGTGAGAACAAACCGAGTTTATGCAACCGCTCCTCATCGCCAATTCCCTCCATACCAGGCAACATTTTGGAAAATCTCTTCTGCACCTTCTCTAAAGCATCCACATCCTTCTGATAGTGTGGCGACCAGAATTGAACACTATACTCCAAGTGTGGCCTAACTAAGCTTCTATACAGCTGCAACGTGACTTGCCAATTCTTATACTCAATGCCCCGGCCAATGAAGGCAAGCATGCCGTATGCCTTCTTGACTACCTTCTCCACCAGTGTTGCCCCTTTCAGTGACCTGTGGACCTGTACACCTAGATCTCTCTGACTTTCAATACTCTTGGGGGTTCTACCATTCACTGTATATTCCCTACCTACATTAGACCTTCCAAAATGCATTACCTCACATTTGTCCGGATTAAACGCCATCTGCCATCTCTCCGCCCAAGTCTCCAAACAATCTAAATCCTGCTGTATCCTCTGACAGTCCTCATCGCTATCCGCAATTCCACCAACCTTTGTGTCGTCTACAAACTTACTAATCAGACCAGTTACATTTTCCTCCAAATCATTTATATATTCTACAAACAGCAAAGGTCCCAGCACTGATCCCTGTGGAACACCACTGGTCACAGCCCTCCCATTAGAAAAGCATCCTTCCATTGCTACTCTCTGCCTTCTATGACCTAGCCAGTTCTGTATCCACCTTGCCAGCTCACCCCTGATCCTGTGTGACTTCACCTTTTGTACTAGTCTACCATGAGGGACCTTGTCAAAGGCCTTACTGAAGTCCATATAGACAACATCCATGCCCAACCTGCATCAATCATCTTAGTGACCTCCTCGAAAATCTCTATCAAGTTAGTGATACACGACTTCCCCTTCACAAAACCATGCTGCCTCTCACTAATACGTCCATTTGCTTCCAAGATGTAAATGTTTTGGACCATTTACCAAATCTCGTAAATGTTTTGGTAACATGTCTCGAAGAATTCTCTCCAGTAATTTCCCTACCACTGAACTAAGGCTCACCATCCTGTAGTTCCCTGGATTATCCTTGCTACCCTTCTTAAACAGAGGAACAACATTGGCTATTCTCCAGTCCTCCAGGACATCACCTGAAGACAGTGAGGATCCAAAGATTTATGTCAAGGCCTCAGCAATTTCCTCTCCAGCCTCCTTCAGTATTCTGGGGTAGATCCCATCAGGCCCTGGGGATTTATCTACCTTAATATTTTTTAAGACACCCAACACCTCGTCTTTTTGGATCTCAATGTGACCCAAGCTATCTACACACCCTTCTCCAGACACAACATCCACCAATTCCTTCTCTTTGGTGAATACTGATGCAGAGTATTAATTTAGTACCTCGCCCATTTCCTCTGGCTCCACACATAGATTCCCTTGCCTATCCTTCAGTGGGCCAACCCTTCCCCTGGCTACCCTCTTGCTTTTTATGTACGTGTAAAAGTCTTGGGATTTTCCTTAACCCTATTTGCCAATGACTTTTCGTGACCCCTTCTAGCCCTCCTGACTCTTTGCTAAGTTCCTTCCTACTTTCCTTATATTCCACACAGGCTTTGTCTGTTCCCAGCCTTTTAGCCCTGACAAATGCCTCCTTTTTCTTTTTGACGAGGCCTACAATATCTCTCGTTATCCAAGGTTCCCGAAAATTGCTGTATTTATCCTTTTTCCTCACAGGAACATGCCGGTCCTGAATTCCTTTCAACTGACACTTGAAAGCCTCCCACATGTCAGATGTTGATTTGCCCTCAAACATCCGCCCCCAATCTAGGTTCTTCAGTTCCCGCCTAATATTGTTATATTGGCCTTCCCCCGATTTAGCACATTCACCCTAGGACCACTCTTATCCTTGTTCACCAGCACTTTAAAACTTACTGAATTGTGGTCACTGTTCCCGAAATGCTCCCCTACTGAAACTTCTACCACCTGGCCGGGCTCATTCCCCAATACCAGGTCCAGTACCGCCCCTTCCCTAGTTGGACTGTCTACATATTGTTTTAAGAAGCACTCCTGGATGCTCCTTACAAACTCTGCCCCGTCTAAGCCCCTGGCACTAAGTGAGTCTCAGTCAATATTGGGGAAGTTGAAGTCTCCCATCACCACAGCCCTGTTGTTTTTACTCTTTTCCAAAATCTGTCTACCTATCTGCTCCTCTATCTCCCGCTGGCTGTTGGGAGGCCTGTAGTAAACCCCCAACATTGTGACTGCACCCTTCTTATTCCTGATCTCTACCCATATAGCCTCACTCCCCTCTGAGGTGTCCTCCCGTAGTACAACTGTGATATCCTCCCTAACCAGTAGCGGAACTCTGCCACCCCTTTTACATCCCCCTCTATCCCGCCTGAAACATCTAAATCCTGGAACGTTTAGCTGCCAATCCTGCCCTTCCCTCAACCAGGTATTTGTAATGGCAACAACATCACAGTTCCAAGTACTAATCCAAGCTCTAATTTCATCTGCCTTACCCGTAATACTTCTTGCATTAAAACATATGCACTTCAGGCCACCAGACCCGCTGTGTTCAGCAACACCTCCCTGTCTGCTCTGCCTCAGAGCCACACTGTCCCTATTCCCTAGTTCTCCCTCAATGCTCTCACCTTCTGACCTATTGCTTCCGTGCCCACCCCCCTGCCATACTAGTTGAATCCAAGTAGGAGAATTGTTACCAGTTTAATAAATGTGTTAAAGCTATCTCCAAGTCTGAACCTTCCTTTGTCAGAGTGCACATCAAGGAAGCAGCTTATGCTACGTCAAGAGCATAACAAACCATGGTACCAGAGAGTGACTGTTTAAATTCATATAGTTTCTACTCAGCAAACCGTGACAACCAGCAACAGCACCCATGCAAGATGTTCGAGATTCCGGTTCCACAGCGGCTCAGGTGCCACAGCAATCTCAGTGCAAACTGGCGTGCATTCAGGCAAAGGTTTGAGATCTTCCTGGTAGCAGCCGACCTACAAGACGTGGCCGATGCTGAAAAGACAGAGCTTCTGCTCACAATTGCGGGTGCAAATGCAGAACAAATCTCCAAAACCTTCAAGTACTCTAGCGGGCAAGAAAAGAGAGACTTTCAGACAGTCCTGGACAAGTTCGAACAATACTGCGAGGAAAACACAAATAAAACAACAGAAAATGGTAAAAGAGGCACCAATACTAACCACGAGGCCGAGGTAGGCGACCAATGAACGACAAGTTTGATTGGTGGCCATCTTGGAAAAGGTGCTGCACATGAGCAGTTGAGAGAAGGGCGCAAAGTAAAGGAACAGCAATCTGCGCATGTGCAATCCATTCCTACGCTCTACGTCACAAGCGTCATGACATCAGAGGCCCACTTAAAGGGGAAATGTCCCAAAACAAGGAAAAACAAGGAAAACATTGTTTAAAGCCTCAAAACAAGATTCTTTCACCTGGAACGACAGCACAATGCCTGATCTTCGACCAGTAGCTGAAAGTAACCTCTGCAGAACCCTGCAACAAGCAGTTAGCACCGCCCTAGAAGATGATATGGTCCTTGAAGACTACGACTCAGACAAAAATTTCATCATTAGACGTGGCCACCCCAGTACCAAATCCGAACCGCAACTAGAGGTGTTGTACATTGAAGACCCCGACGACGAGTTCTTCGGATTGGGAAATCCTCAGCCCAGCATATAAGACATCCTGACTTGTGAGTGCAGGATTATGCTGCGGCCTGACGCCAAGAGACAGAGAGAGGTACAAGCCCACAGAGAGCGGCCTGCTGCCACACAGAGAGTGGTCCACGCACCGCGAAGAGTCCCCGACTCCACACAGAGAGTGGTCCACGCACCACAAAGGGTCCCAGCCTCCACACAGAAAGCGATGAAAGACTCCACAGCGAGTCAACTGCACGTCTCCACACAGAAAGTGACTCCAGTGACACAAGCCTCCACAGTGAGCTAATGGCCAGCCTCCACGATAGAAGCAACGCAAGACTCCAGAGCGCAGTCCTTGCATGAACAAGAAGTGATGACAGTCTCCAAGGCGAGAACAATGCACGATTCCACACAATGAATGCTGCAGGTCTCCACAGAGGGAGTGACACAAACCTCCACAGCGAGCTCGTGGACAGACTCCACGATGGAAGGAACGCAAGACTCCAGAGCGCAGTCCTTGCATGAACAAGACCGTGAGGGTCTAGCAACCTCCTTTGAGCAACCAAGCAGCAGACGATGCAGGTCTGCCACGCTCAAGTGCACAGCAAGAAGACTATGACAGTCTACCACACTCAAGTGAACAACAGAAAGACTATGGCAGTCTACCACGCTCAAGTGAACAACAGAAAGACTATGACAGTCTACCACGCTCAAGTGAACAACAGAAAGACTATGGCAGTCTACCACGCTCAAGTGAACAACAGAAAGACTATGACAGTCTACCACACTCAAGTGAACAACAGAAAGACTATGACAGTCTACCACGCTCAAGTGAACAGCAAGAAGACTATGACAGTCTACCATGCTCAAGTGAACAACAGAAAGACTATGACAGTCTACCACGCTCAAGTGAACAACAGAAAGACTATGACAGTCTACCATGCTCAAGTGAACAACAGAAAGACTATGACAGTCTACCACGCTCAAGTGAACAGCAAGAAGACTATGACAGTCTACCATGCTCAAGTGAACAACAGAAAGACTATGACAGTCTACCACGCTCAAGTGAACAACAGAAAGACTATGACAGTCTACCACGCTCAAGTGAACAGCAAGAAGACTAAGACAGTCTACCACGCTCAAGTGAACAGCAAGAAGACACTGAGGCTCTACCCACTGTATGTGCGACAAGTGACGACGGCATCCCACTTCCCATACCAGATGTGCAATGTGACAGACCTCAGCTAGTGTGTACAGAGACACTCGACAATCACAGTGAGACTACTTGTGACTCCGGTGACACCACGTTAATTCAAACCTCATCCGCTCGAGCCTCTCCACAAGCAAACGCATTCCTGAACGTTTTGACTCCGGACGGGGAGCATCACCAAACCTCAGAACATTCAAGTGAACCTGAAATGACTCCGGACGGGGAGCATTAAGATACCTCGGCTGACACAGGTGAACCAGAAACGACTCCAGACGGGGAGCATTGACAAGCCAAAGCTGATTCAAGTAAGCCGGACATGACTCCAGACGGGGAGCGCTGAGGAATCAGAGACGGCACGCTCAAGGAAACAGCAGATGCCACAAAGGACGCTGACACGAGTAACTTTGTGAAGGACTCATATTATCCACAGAGTGTGGTCCTTGAGCGCAGCAAACACGAAAACAAACCAACCAGCACAACAACAACATCAAAGACAATAACAAGAAGCGTACCAGAGGCAACAACGTCGAAAGCAAGCACGGCAAAAACAACAACAGTGGAACTACGACTGGTACGACATGGTACAACTCTACAAATGTGGGACACTGTTACTGCTCAGCTCAGTACAATGACATACCATGGCAGGATGACACAGATTGCATACATCGCTACCACAAACATCGAAAGAAAAAAAGAGTCCACATCAGACAACAAAGTGATTTGGCCACTTCTTGGTTCCTTACACACAGGGACACTGACGACGTTCACAAGGACATGCCACCATCAACATCACCAACTCACCAACCAAACAAGAAAGCCACTCGACTATAGTAATTACTGAACTTTGGACTCATACATATGATTTGGGCTTATTGTGTAATCATCACTCATCATGATTTGTACATGTCATCACTTATCTACCTATTTTGTTCAATTTTCTTTGACACTGTACAGAAAATATGTAACACGAAAAAGGGGGATGTGGTGATATGCATCACTGTAAATACACAAGGGGTTAATGTGAACACACTACACCTAGCTAGACACCAGAGGGAGCACCAGAGACATGACACACAGACATTCAACCAATAGGTCAGTAAGATAGGACACGGCCAATGGGCAGTCACGACACACCCAGACGTAACACTACCACAGGGGGGCATTATACTAACCCATATAAAAGGACACAGCACACATGCTCAGTCTCTTTCCAGTGGAGACACTTAGTGAGTACAGACAGGGTTGATTGAAACACATCACACCCACCACGTGGATTGTAGCTGACTGGTTAGTTAGTCTGAGTAACTATAGCAGGATTAACAGGAGAGTCGAATCCAAGTAGGAGAATTGTTAACAGTTTAATAAATGTGTTAAAGCCATCTCCAAGTCTGAACCTTCCTTTGTCAGAGTGCACATCAAGGAAGCAGCTTATGCTGCGTGAAGAGCAGAACAAAACAACCATGCACTCTCTGAAAGCGAGGAACCTGTTCCTGTGCATGGTTTCAATTTTGGTAAGCCTTCATTCCAAATCAAACAGGAAGAGGTATTTGCTGAGTTTGAACTCCTCTACTCCCATCTATCCTACCACAACCCAGTGTCCAATGAAAACATGCCTAGCTGATCTAGCACACACATAATGTGGGATGCCCGACTTGACTGATTTTTCACATGCAGCGTAAATCTTTGGCAGCATGCAAGGTTCCAAGGCCAACCCAAACATACATATCTGTAAGCCCAACAAAGGGACCAGAAGTCATCCTTAACTAGTGTGACTATCAACAAAATGCACACCGTTCTGAATGATGGGTCCAAAGTCATATCCATTGGGCTCTCTTCTCATACAGCATAAATGATTGTTCCTGTTAGAATTGATATTCTTCTGAATCTATCCGAACGAGTATAAGACAAAAAACTTAAACATGGGGCGGGATTCTCCACTCCCGCGCCGAAGTGCTCACGCCATCGTGAACGGCGTCGAGGTTCACGACCACACGAAACGACCCCTATCCTGACCGATTCAGGGCCCGATAATGGGCTAGGAGCGGGGGGAGGGGGCGCGTCATTTACACGCGCCAGGCCTTGTCGCCACGTAAAGGCGGCGCCGCATACATGACGCGGAGGGTGCCGCATAACTGGCGTCACCCGCGCATGCGTGATTGCCGTCCTCTCCGAGTCCGCCCTGCAAGAAGATGTCAGACGGATCTTGCAGGGCTGCGGAAGAAAGGAGGTCCTCCTTCAGAGATGACGGCCCGACGATCGGTGGGCGCCAATCGCAGGCCAGACCCCATTTGAGGCCCCCCCCCTGGTGCGGTCCTCCCACAGTCCAAAGATGTGCAGGTTAGGTGGATTGGCCATGATAAATTGCCCTTAGTGTCCAAAATTGCCCTTAGTGTTGGGTGGGGTTACTGGGTTATGGGGATGGGTGGAGGTGTTGACCTTGGGTAGGGTGCTCTTTTCAAGAGCCGGTGCAGACTCGATGGGCCGAATGGCCTCCTTCTGCACTGTAAAAATTCTATGATTCGGGCCTGAGAATAGCAGGGGTGCCGGAAAATCGCCATTTTGGGTGTCTCGGGCGATTCTCCGGCCTGCGCCTCACGGAACTCGACGGGGCCGTCCTCGCCACTTGGGAGAATCGCGGGAGGGCGTCGGACCGGCGTCGTGGGAAAATTTGGCGACCCAGGCGATTCTCCCAACCGGCGCGGAGTGGAGAATCCCGCCCATAATGTCTCACTTTTTTCAACTCCACATATAGAAAACATTCAATGGTAAACTATGAAAAAACAATTTTATACCACACAAAGTGGACCGAATAACTTTCACAGATCTCACAACAAATTTTATATTGTGAGGCGTTTAGAGTATTCTGCTTCTACTACATGTGTGTCCACTCTATTAAAATATTTAATCATTTTTAAGACATAAGAGTGGTGTCAAATAATTTGATGGAAGTCTTCATTTGATTCTATTGCTACATTTTTATTGGGGGCTGTATTGATTTATTTATAGCATGACTTAGGTAAAAAAATGTTATGTGGGATTGCTGGAGTCATCAGCATGATTTACACCAACTGGCCTGGAAAAGGCAAAAACCTAAAGAGCTCAAAATGACAAAATCTTATTGTCACTGATGTTGTCTATTATCTACTGTATATCGGTCACAGAAGCACAACAAAGACAACATTCAGGTTATCAGCAACATTGTTTGATTCACAGGTAAGTTTAAAAAAAATATATATATTTATTAAAGTTTTTTAACACAATTTTTCTCCCTTACAAACAATAACCCCCCCCCCCCCCCCCACCCTCGTAACAAAACAAAACGAGAAATCGTGCAGAGCAAGATATATACATGGCAAAATGATATATTTACACAGCTTTGTACACTGGCCCTCTCCCGTACGTGCCAGTTTCCCCAACCCTTCATGTTATCTCTTGCTCATCCACCCTCCCAGGCAGACTCACAGGTAAGTTAAGAACAGGTAAACTAACTATCAACGTTTTCCGAGAGTGCATTAGACCCAAGGTTGTGCCAGTATTTGTTTCCAAGCTGATAGTATACGGCCTCACACTCGAGCGAGCGTTCATGCAGGATGAGATTGAACAGATTGATAGTAGGGTTACTAACTTGTGCCATTCCGTACACTGCGCTTAGTCTGAGGTGCGCAATATTAGCTGCAATATTACAATTTGTCAGAGGAAGGGGTCATACTGTGCCAAAAGCAGGAGAGTGTTATAAATTTTTCTTTTAATGAATTCCTCTCTCAGAGTTACAAAACCAAGGCACGTAGTGGATGGGGCAAGCCCCGAAACCACCTCCTTGCTTGCTCCAAAAAACAATTCAATTCAATCCAATTGATGGCCCCCAGAAAGGGAACATACAAAGCATTATTATGAACGCTGGCGGTGGGGATCCTATACAAGAGCTGGATCCAAGCTATAAATCTAGGCTCCTGAGGATTTCAAACAAATAATTTCACTCCACCCTATCAAACGCCATTTCCGCAACTAATGAGATCGCTACCTCTGGCTTAGGGGCTGGAGAGGAGGCAAACAACATTAAGCAGTTTCCAAACATTGGCGAACAACTGCGTACCCTTTTTTAAAAATACATTTAGAGTACTCCACTCCTTTTTTCCAATTAAGGGCAATTTAGCATGGCCAATCCACCTAACCTGCACATCTTTGGGTTGTAGGGGTGAAACCCACACAGACACGGGGAGAATGTGTAAACTCCACACGGACAGTGACCCGGGGCCGGGATTGAACCCAGGTCCTCGGCGCTGTGAGGCAGCAGTGCTAACCACTGCACCACCTTGCTGCCCAAAAACTGCCTACCCACTAAACCCCGTCTGCTCCTCTGGTATAACCCATGGGAGGCAGGACTCCAGGCACATGGCCAGAACCTTCACCAACATATTTGCCCCTGCATTCAGTCATTAAATAGGGTGATATGGGCTATGGAGAGAGAGCGGGTAAATGGAGTTGAAATCAGCCATGATTGAATGGTGGAGTGGACTCGATGGGCCGAATGGCCTTACTTCCGCTCCTATGACTTATGGTCTTATGATATGACCCACACTCTGCCAGATCCTTCTTTAAGATCAAGGATATCGATGCCTGCACCAATGTGGGCGGCCACGTCCCCCAAGACATTGATTCCTGAAACATTTCTAACAGCAACGGGGTCAACTGTGTCCCTCAAACGTCTTACAAAATTTGATCAAGACTCGGGGAATCCATGCGGCGCCGGTGTCTTACCCGACTGTATCAGGCCCATGCATTTCATCACCTCCTCAAAGGTCAGCGGGGTCTCTAGTTTTTCCCTTCTCTCCTGCTCCCGCACCGGGATAGACAAACCATCCAAGAACTCCAACATTGACGACCCGTCTTCCGGGGGCTCACACTGATAAAGGTTATGGTAAAAACCTCAAAAGCCTCATTAACCTTGGCTGGGACAGAAACCAACCCACCACCTGAGTCCTCCACCTGCGCTATTTCCCGAGGAGCGGCCTGTCCCCACAGGTGACTGGCCTTCTCTCCATGCTCCTAAAAGCCCCCCCCCCCCTCGAATGTCCTAGCCGGCACACAGCCCTGTCCATCGAAAGTAGCCCAAGCACTAACTGTATCTTCTTTCTACTTGCCAGTAGTTCTGGTGTCTGACTAACTGAGCACTGGCAATTCAGCTCCTGGGTGGCAACCACCACCTTTGCCTCACCACCATCCCACTCCCCCTTATGTGCCTTGGAAGAAATGATCTCTCCTCTAACAACCACCTTAAAAGACTCACACAATGTGGAAGGTGAAATCTCCTCGCTTCTGTTAAACCCCAGATACTCCTGCATGGTGGAGGAAACCCTCTCACAGAATCCCTTATTCACCAACAGCGATGTCCCCAACTTCCACAGGGGGGAGGGGTGGCCACTGAGCAGGGCCCGACTCTACCACTAAATCTGCAAAATGTGGAGCATGATCAGAGATCGCTATCCTTGAATACCCCACCCTCCACCACTCCCGGCATCAGCGACCGACCTACCACAAAGGAATCGATCCGAGAATATATCTGGTGCACCTAGGAGAAGAAGGAAAAATCCTTCTCGCCAGGTGTAAAAATCTCCACAGCTCCCCCCGTCTGCTCCATGACTACCTTGACCAACACCACCAGGGCACCCGCCAACAATCTGCTCACCATAACATATCTCCCATCCAGATCCATCAAAATCTTAGGCGCTGAAAAAGCTATTTTCTTGTTAATCAAGATCGCTGCCCCCCCCGGGCCCTACTGTCAAAACCCGAATGAAACACTTGCCCCACCCAACCCTTCCGCAACTTTAACTGTTCTTTAACCCGCAAATGGGTCTCCTGCAACAGCATCACATCAGCCTTCAAACCGCTAAGATGTGCAAACATCCTAGATCTCCTTACCAGGCCACTCAAACCCCTCAGGTTCCATAACCAGCCAGATTGGGGGTCATCTACCCCTCCCCTGGGTCCCAGAGTCAGCCATTCCCACCCTGTGGGGCAGTCCAGCAACCTCTCAAGGAGAGCCGACGCCAGGCCCACCCAATATGGCCGCCAAATCCCCCAACACGACCGAAGAAAGAAATGTTCCCAACCACCGTCAGAAAGCTAATCCCCCCCTCCCTCCCCACCTCCCACCGATACCATGCTCAACCAGCCCAACAAGCAACAACCAGGCACCTAGAGCCTCCCCCCAACCCCACCAACACAAAAACAAAACGTCTAAGCTCATATTTAAAAGCCCCCTCACCGTATGAGCTGCAGATATCTCCACCCCTTCGATCCCGTTAACTGACTATCTTAGCTAGCAAGATGTCGTGTCCCCCCCCGCAAGATACTGTTCATCAAAATTCATAAATGCCAATCAGGCTCCTGCCTAAAACCAGCTTTAATATCTCCAAAGAAGAGGGAGGGGAAAAAAAACACAGAAAGAAACATGAACAGTAATCAATGCCCATCTCCCCAACCCCCACAATGAAATTCCCCATTAAGATAAAACTCCAAAACTGCCCAATAAACACCCCATTAAATACCATAAATCACCTACCCACCTCCATACAACATCACCCAACCAATACAAAAATAAAACATTTATCTCAACCCCAGTCCGTGTCTCACCACAAACATTTCAGCCTCCTCTGGAGTCTCAAAGTACTCGTCTCGATTTTTGTGAGTTACACAGAGACGAGCAGGGTAAACTACACCAATCGAACAGTACTGCAATACAACACAGCCTTGGCCTTATTAACTGCAACACGTCTCTTGGCCAGCTCTGTTCCAACATCTTGATAAATTCTCACCACATGGTCCTCCCATCTGCTATCATATTATGATCAGTGTCACCGAGAGACTCCTTTACTGCGAAGTTATTGATGAATTCTCTCATTATTGTGAAGATATGTGTATAGTTCATATTTTTTGTGTGCTATATATATATTCTATGTAGGCGAGAAAAGCTGTGACTGTGTGTCCAGGGTTCATTGAGGGAGAGGTTTTTGGAATCAAATTGTCTCTGGAGTATAAAGAATGAAAGAGTAAAGGTGTTACCTCTTTGCATTTGTAATGCAGCCTTATGGTGGGTTGACATTTGGGGTTAAGTATTTAAATTGTTGTGTAATTATTGCATTTCAAAAGATGTTCAAAAGTGGCAAGGAATATTTTCATCTTACAGATGTAGTGAGCGAACAGGGGCAGACATTTTAAATTTTCTTCATCCAAAATAGAATTTAGAAACATGAACGTTTTTAATATTTGGGGAACCTATGTTTAAAGGGATTGGTGAAGACAATGGAAAGGGAAAATGAAGTATTTATGTGAATAGGTTTTCAGCTGGAGTGGAGCTTGGTGTGGAGGGTGTAATGATATGTGTATATACAGATAACTGAAGGATTAATTATTACATCTCAGGACAACATGATGGCGCAATGGTTAGCACTGCTGCCTCACGGCACCTAAGTCCCAGGTTCGATCCCGGCTCTGGGTCACTGTCCGTGTGGAATTTGCACATTCTCCCTGTGTTTGCGTGGGTTTCGCTCCCACAACCCAAAGATGTGCAGGGATAGGTGGATTGGCCACGCTAAATTGCCCCTTAATTGGAAAAAATGAATTGTGTGCTCTAAATTTATTTTAAAAATATTATTACATCTCAGTATAACACAACCACTGCCGGGCACCACTGGAACCCACTATAAATACAAGCACCTAGAGGATCTTGGTCACTCTTCCTACCAGGAATGACTAGACAGCAGAGTGTATGAGAGATAGATCACAGCATAGTTAGCATGTGTAGTTTGAATTAGTCAATACTTTAATATTAATTACTTGATCACCAGTTATAGTTCTGTGGAGTGTGTAAACTCAGTATTAATCAATTGTTGCAGTCATCCGCAAACACCCCCACTTCTGACCTTGATGGAGGAGCTGAAGATGGTTGGGTGTAGAATATTCCCTTCAGGAACTCCGGCAAAGGTTTCCTGGAGCTGATATCATAGATTATCATAGAATTTACAGTGCAGAAGGAGGCCATTCGGCCCATCGAGACTGCACCGGCTCTTGGAAAGAGCACCCTACCCAAGGTCAACACCTCCACCCTATCCCCATAACCCAGTAACCTCACCCAACACTAAGGGCAATTTTGGACACTAAGGGCAATTTATCATGGCCAATCCACCTAACCTGCACATCTTTGGACTGTGGGAGGAAACCGGAGCACCCGGAGGAAACCCACGTACACACGGGGAGGATGTGCAGACTCCGCACAGACAGTGACCCAAGCCGGAATCGAACCTGGGACCCTGGAACTGTGAAGCAATTGTGCTATCCACAATGCTACCGTGCTGCCCTCCAGCAACCTGGAGCCCTCCAGCAACCAGTATGACTGACCTCCAGCAACCTGGACCATCTTCCTTTGTGTTAGGCATGACTTTGTCCAGCAGAGAGTTTTCCCCTGATTCCCATTCACGCTAGTTGTGATAGGGCTCAGGGTGCCATACTCAGTCAAACGCTGCCAAATGATGTAAAGGGCTTCTCATCTCACCTTTACCGTTCAGCTTTTTTGTCCATGTTTGTAATGAGACCAGGAGCTGAGAGGCCCTGGCAGAACCCAAACTGGGTGTCAGTGAGTAGGTTATTGCTCAGCAAGTGGTGCTTGATGGCACTGTTAATGATCCCTTCCATCATTTTACTGGTGATCGAGCGTAGACTGATGATGCGCTAATTAGCCAGGTTGGATTTGTCCTGCTGTTTGTGTACAGGACCTACCAAGGCAATTTGTTTACATTGCTGGGTAGATGCCATTGTTGTAGCTGTACTGAAACAGCTTGGTTAGGGGTGCGACAAGTTCTGGAGCACAAGACTTCAGTACTATTGAATATTGTCAGGGCCCACAGCCTTTGCAGCATCCAGTGCCTTCAGCTTTTCCTTGATATCATATGGAGTGAATCGAATAGGCTGAAGACTGGCATCTGTGATGCTGGGAATTCCAGAGTGGGCCACTATGCACTTCTGGCTTCTGGTTGAAGATTGTGGCAAATGCCTCAGCGTCATCTTTTGCACTGATGTTCCGGCTCCCCTTCATTGAGGATGGAGATAGTTGTGGAACCTTCTCCTCCAGTTCATTGTTTAATTCTCCACCGCCATTCACGACTGGATGTGGCAAGACTGCAGAGCTTAAATCTGATCCATTAGTTGTGGGATTGGTTAGCTCTGTCTATCATTTGCTGCTTATGTTATTTGGCATGTAAGTAGTCCTGTGTTGTAGCTCCACCAGTTTCCCGTCTCATTTTTAGGTATGTTTGGTGCTGCTCCCAGCATGCCCTACCCCACTCTTCGTCGAACCAGGGTTGATCCACTGGCTGAAGGATAATGGTAGAGTGGGGGATGTGCTGGGCCGTGAGATTATAGATTGTGGTTGAGTACAATTCTGCTGCTGCTGCTGATGGTCCACAGTGCCTCATGGTTGCCCAGTCTGAAGTTGCTGGATCTGTTTGAAATCTATCCCATTTAGCACATTGGTAGTGCCACACTACACGATGGAGGGTTTCCTCAAAATGAAGACAGGACTTTGTCGCTCAAGAAAAATAAAATGCTCACAGTGCAGAAGGAGGCCATTCAGCCCATCGCTTATGTACCGACCCTCCAAAACAGCACTCTACCCAGGTCCATTCCCACCCTATCCTCATAATCTAACCTGCATAGCTCTGGACACGGAGGGTAATTTAACATGCCCATTCCAGCTAACTTGCACATCTTTGGAGTCCTACCAATTCTGTCATGGACAGATGTATTTGCGACAGCCAGGTTGGTGAGGATGAGTTCAAGTATGTTTTTCTCTCTTGATGGTTACCTCACCACAAACCGCAGACTCAGTCAAGCAGCTATGCCCTTTAGGACTCGGACAGCCTTGTCAGTAGTAGTGGTACTGAGCCACTCTTGATGGTGTTCCAAATAGAGAAGTATATGCATCCGCTGAGGGAGGGTGGTACATGGTAATCAGCAAGAAGTTTCCTTGCACATCTTTGAGCAGATGTCATAAAACATCATGGGATCTGGAGTCAACGTTGAGGACTCCCAGGGCAACTCCCTCCTGACATTATACCATTGTGTCGCCCACCTCTGCTGGTGATGGTGATGTCTGGTGATGGTGAGTCCATGATTATGTCAGGCTGTTGCTTGACTCGTCTGTGAGACACCTCCCCCAATTTTGGGAACTATCACCCAGATGTCAGTAAGGAGGGCTTTGCAGGGTCGTTAGGGCGGAGTTTGCCGTTGTCGTTTCCTGTGCCTTGGTTGATGTCAGGTAGTCCGTCAGATTTCATTCCTTTCAATTTTTCCCACAGTTTAATACAACGGAGTGCCTTGCTGGGTGATTTCGGAGGGCATTTAGGGGTCCACCATATTGATGCAGGTCTGTAGTCACATGTAGGTAGGAAGGCCCATTTCCTTCCCAAATGGGCATTAGAAAACAGATAGATTTTATGACAATCGTCAACGGTTTCATTGTCATCATTAGATACTGAACTCCAGAGTTTTTTTATTCGTCTGCCATAGTGGGATTCAAACCCGGGTCACCAGAGCATTATCCTGGTTCTCTGGATTCCTGGTCCAATGGCAACACTGCACAACTGCCTACCCTATGCTGCGAGAGCTGCTCAGTATTTCCAGCATTTGCTGTTTTTATTTCTGGCTGCCATTGCCTAGTAAGATATAATTGTCAACTCAGTCCAGTCACCGACATTACAGTTACCCAGCACATGAGCAGCAATATTATAACCTCAATTCTTTTGCTGTTTTTGACAGATTATCAGAATCACAATATTACCAACTTTAGATGGGTCGTTTTTGTCCAATGTGTGCAGGAGGGTTTCCTGACACAGTATGTAGATAGGCCAACGAGAGGCGAGGCCATTTTAGATTTGGTACTGGGTAATGAACCAGGACAGGTGTTAGATTTGGAGGTAGGTGAGCACTTTGGTGATAGTGAGCACAATTCGATTACGTTTACTTTAGTGATGGAAAGGGATAGGTATATACCGCAGGGCAAGAGTTATATCTGGGGGAAAGGCAATTATGATGCGATGAGTCAAGACTTAGGATGCATCGGATGGAGAGGAAAACTGCAGGGGATGGGCACAATGGAAATGTGGAGCTTGTTCAAGGAACAGCTACTGCGTGTCCTTGATAAGTATGTACCTGTCAGGCAGGGAGGAAGTGGTTGAGCAAGGAAACCGTGGTTTACAAAAGCAGTCGAAACACTTGTCAAGAGGAAGGAGGAGGCTTATGTAAAGATGAGACATGAAGGTTCAGTTAGGGCGCTCGAGAGTTACAAGTTAGCTAGGAAGGACCTAAAGAGAGAGCTAAGAAGAGCCAGGAGGGGACATGAGAAGTCCTTGGCAGGCAGGATCAAGGAAAACCCTAAAGCTTTCTATAGATATGTCAGGAATAAAAGAATGACTAGGGTAAGAGTAGGGCCAGTCAAGGACAGTAGTGGGAAGTTGTGCTTGGAGTCCGAGGAGATAGGAGAGGTGCTAAATGAATATTTTTCGCCAGTATTCACACAGGAAAAAGATAATGTTGTCGAGGAGAATACTTAGATTCAGGCTACTAGACTAGAAGGGCTTGAGGTTCATAAGGAGGAGGTGTTAGCAATTCTGGAAAGTGTGAAAATAGATAAGTCCCCTGGGCCGGATGGGATTTATCCTCGGATTCTCTGGGAAGCTAGGGAGGAGATTGCTGAGCCTTTGGCTTTGATCTTTAAGTCACCTTTGTCTACAGGAATAGTGCCAGAAGACTGGAGGATAGCAAATGTTGTCCCCTTGTTCAAGAAGGGAAGTAGAGACAACCCCGGTAACTATAGACCAGTGAGCCTTACTTCTGTTGTGGGCAAAATCTTGGAAACGTTTATAAGAGATAGGATGTATAATCATCTGGAAAGGAATAATTTGATTAGAGATAGTCAACACGGTTTTGTGAAGGGTAGGTCGTGCCTCACAAACCTGATTGAGTTCTTTGAGAAAGTGACCAAACAGGTGGATGAGGGTAAAGCAGTTGATGTGGTGTATATGGATTTCAGTAAAGCGTTTGATAAGGTTCCCCACGGTAGGCTACTGCAGAAAATACGGAGGCATGGGATTCAGGGTGATTTAGCAGTTTGGATCAGAAATTGGCTAGCTGGAAGAAGACAAAGGGTGGTGGTTGATGGAAAATGTTCAGACTGGAGTCCAGTTACTAGTGGTGTACCACAAGGATCTGTTTTGGGGCCACTGCTGTTTGTAATTTTTATAAATGACCTGGAGGAGGGCGTAGAAGGAGGGGTGAGTAAATTTGCAGATGACACGAAAGTCGGTGGAGTTGTGGACAGTGCGGATGGATGTTACAAGTTACAGAGGGACATAGATAAGCTGTAGCGCTGGGCTGAGAGGTGGCAAATGGAGTTTAATGCAGAAAAGTGTGAGGTGATTCATTTTGGAAGGAATAACAGGAAGACAGAGTACTGGGCTAATGGTAAGATTCTTGGCAGTGTGGAGGAGCAGAGAGATCTCGGTGTCCATGTACATAAATCCCTGAAAGTTGCCACCCAGGTTGAGAGGGTTGTTAAGAAGGCGTATGGTGTGTTAGCTTTTATTGGTAGAGGGTTTGAGTTTCGGAGCCATGAGGTCATGTTGCAGCTGTACAAAACTCTGGTGCGGCCACATTTGGAGTATTGCGTGCAATTCTGGTCGCCGCATTATAGGAAGGATGTGGAAGCATTGGAAAGGGTGCAGAGGAGATTTACCAGAATGTTGCCTGGTATGGAGGGAAGATCTTATGAGGAAAAGCTGAGGGATTTGAGGCTGTTTCCGTTAGAGAGAAGGTTAAGAGGTGACTTAATTGAGGCATGCAAGATGATCAGAGGATTGGATAGGGTGGAGAGTGAGAGCCTTTTTCCTCGGATGGTGATGTCTAGCACGAGGGGACATAGCTTTAAATTGAGGGGAGATAGATATAGGACAGATGTCAGAGGTAGGTTCTTTACTCAGAGAGTAGTAAGGGCGTGGAATGCCCTGCCTGCAACAGTAGTGGACTTGCCAACTCTAAGGGCATTCAAATGGTCATTGGATAGACATATGGATGATAAGGGAATAGTGTAGATGGGCTTTAGAGTGGTTTCACAGGTCGGCGCAACATCGAGGGCCGAAGGGCCTGTACTGCACTGTAATGTTCTATGTTAGACCATAAGACCATAAGACATAGGACCGGAAGTAAGGCCATTCGGCTCATCGAGTCCACTCCACCATTCAATCATGGCTGATTTCAACTCCATTTACCCGCTCTCTCTCCATAGCCCTTAATTCCTCGAGAAATCAAGAATTTATCAACTTCTGTCTTAAAGACACTCAACGTCCTGGCCTCCACCGCCCTCTGTGGCAATGAATTCCACAGACCCATCACTCTCTGGCTGAAGAAATTTCTCCTCATCTCTGTTCTAAAGTGACTCCCTTTTATTCTAAGGCTGTGCCCCCGGGTCCTAGTCTCCCCTGCTAATGGAAACAACTTCCCTACATCCACCCTATCTAAGCCATTCATTATCTTGTAAGTTTCTATTAGATCTCCCCTCAACCTCCTAAACTCCAATGAATATAATCCCAGGATCCTCAGACGTTCATCGTATGTTAGGCCTACCATTCCTGGGATCATCCGTGTGAATCTCCGCTGGACCCACTCCAGTGCCAGTATGTCCTTCCTGAGGTGTGGGGCCCAAAATTGCTCACAGTATTCTAAATGGGGCCTAACTAATGCTTTATAAAGCTTCAGAAGTACATCCCTGCTTTTATATTCCAAGCCTCTTGAGATAAATGACAACATTGCATTTGCTTTCTTAATTACGGACTCAACCTGCAAGTTTACCTTTAGAGAATCCTGGACTAGGACTCCCAAGTCCCTTTGTACTTCAGCATTATGAATTTTGTCACCGTTTAGAAAATAGTCCATGCCTCTCTTCTTTTTTCCAAAGTGCAAGACCTCGCACTTGCCCACGTTGAATTTCATCAGCCATTTCTTGGACCACTCTCCTAAACTGTCTAAATCTTTCTGCAGCCTCCCCACCTCCTCAATACTACCTGCCCCTCCTCCTATCTTTGTATCATCGGCAAACCTAGCCAGAATGCCCCCAGTCCCGTCATCTAGATCGTCAATATATAAAGAGAACAGCTGTGGCCCCAACACTGAACCCTGCGGGACACCACTCGTCACCGGTTGCCATTCCGAAAAAGAACCTTTTATCCCAACTCTCTGCCTTCTGCCTGACAGCCAATCGTCAATCCATGTTAGTACCTTGCCTCGAATACCATGGGCCCTTATTTTACTCAGCAGTCTCCCATGAGGCACCTTATCAAAGGCCTTTTGGAAGTCAAGATAGATAACATCCATTGGCTCTCCTTGGTCTAACCTATTTGTTATCTCTTCAAAGAACTCTAACAGGTTTGTCAGACACGACCTCCCCTTACTAAATCCATGCTGACTTGTCCTAATCCGACCCTGCACTTCCAAGAATTTAGAAATCTCATCCTTAACAATGGATTCTAGAATCTTGCCAACAACCGAGGTTAGGCTAATTGGCCTATAATTTTCCATCTTTTTCCTTGTTCCCTTCTTGAACAGGGGGGTCACAACAGCGATTTTCCAATCCTCTGGGACTTTCCCTGACTCCAGTGACTTTTGAAAGATCATAACTAACGCCTCCACTATTTCTTCAGCTATCTCCTTTAGAATTCTAGGATGTAGTCCATCTGGGCCCGGAGATTTATCAATTTTTAGACCTCTTAGTTTCTCTAGCATTTTTTCCTTTGTGATGGCTACCATATTCAACTCTGCCCCCTGACTCTCCGGAATTGTTGGGATATTACTCATGTCTTCTACTGTGAAGACTGACGCAAAGTACTTATTTAGTTCCTCAACTATTTCCTTGTCTCCCATCACAAAATTACCAGCGTCATTTTGGAGCGGCCCAATGTCAACTTTTGCCTCCCGTTTGTTTTTAATGTATTTAAAGAAACTTTTACTATCATTCCTAATGTTACTGGCTAGCCTACCTTCATATTTGATCCTCTCTCTCCTTATTTCTCTCTTTGTTATCCTCTGTTTGTTTTTGTAGCCTTCCCAATCTTCTGAATTCCCACTACTCTTTGCCACATTATAGGCTTTCTCTTTTGCTTTGATGCATTCCCTAACTTCCTTTGTCAGCCATGGCTGCCTAATCCCCCCTCTGATAACCTTTCTTTTCTTTGGGATGAACCTCTGTACTGTGTCCTCAATTACTCCCAGAAACTCCTGCCATTGCTGTTCTCCTGTCTTTCCCACTAGGCTCTGCTCCCAGTCGATTTTCGTCAGTTCCTCCCTCATGCCCCTATAGTTACCTTTATTTAACTGTAACACCTTTACATCTGATTCTACCTTCTTTCTTTCAAATTGGAGATTGAATTCTACCATATTATGATCACTGCCTCCTAAGTGCTCCCTTACTTTAAGATCTTTAATCAAGTCTGGCTCATTACATAACACTAAGTCCAGAATGGCCTGTTCCCTCGTGGGCTCCATCTCAAGCTGTTCCAAAAAGCCCTCCTGTAAACATTCAATGAATTCCCTTTCCTTGGGTCCACTGGCAGCATTATTTACCCAATCCACCTGCATATTGAAGTCCCCCATGATCACTGTGACCTTGCCTTTCTGACATGCACTTTCTATTTCGTGGTACATTTTGTGCCCCCGGTCCTGACCACTGTTAGGAGGCCTGTACATAACTCCCATTATGTTTTTTTTGCCTTTGTGGTTCCTCAACTCTACCCACACAGACTCCACATCATCTGACCCTATGTCATTTAGTGCTATTGATTTAATTTCATTCCTAGTTAACAAGGCAACCCCGCCCCCTCTGCCCACCTCCCTGTCTTTTCGATAGGTTGTGAATCCCTGGATGTTTAAATGCCAGTCCTGAACCCCCTGCAACCATGTCTCTGTGATGCCTACCACATCATACCTGCCAGTCACAATCTGGGCCACAAGCTCATCTACCTTGTTCCGTACACTGCGCGCATTTAAATATAGCACCTTTATTCTCTATTGATCATCCCTTTTTGTTTTCTTAGTGTGGTGGACCTTGGTTTACTGAGCCTTTCCATACACTTTTGTGGAATGGGGACTATCGTAACCTCTCCTGAGTTTTGTCTTTTCGTGCTTTTTTGTATTCCTAAGCAGCTACGCTTCCCATTGATTACTTCACCTCTTGGTTCCCTGACTTTCCCTTCCCCCCCAATCTTTAGTTTAAAGTCCTATTGACCACCCTATTTATTCTTTTCGCCAGAACACTGGTCCCAGCTCGGTTCAGGTGGAGACCATCCCAACGGTATAGGTCCCCCCTGTCCCAAAACTGATGCCAGTGTCCCATGAAAAGGAACTCCTCTTTCCCACACCACTCTGTTCTATGATTCCATCAGCTACAATGATAAATGAGTGAATGCAGTTGCTTTCAGTAGCCTTAAAGATTTTAGGTACAGTGCAGTGTCCTTGTAGAAGATTGCGATGAGATCATTACTGGAAAACTTCCTGTCACTATGGTGTAGTATGTGTGTTGGCAAGGAGCCTCAATTGTAATTGAGTGTTAAATCAGCAGAAATTGTTCAGTTGCCTGCCAAACACCTCCACCGTTATTTTTTCAACTAATCAATCAAGCAAAACACTTCAAATTGCAAACCCAAGTCTTTGCTCCCATTATACACGTCTTCTGCAGTTTTGCTGGCATCCACTTTTACATGCCAATTTGCTGCATGAGTAGAAATAGAACACCGCTGAACATAGGACTTTATTGGAATAAATTTAAAAATAAGAGAGAAAAATACTTCCAGGGTGTAAATTTGTTGAGACATGCAAGCAATCCTGCAGATCATTTTTATTCTATATATTTTCTCAAGGGGGAGTTAATCTTTTAAAATTTCAGTTAATATTTTTATTGCACCACACTGGGCCATAACTTCCTTTCGGGTCCCCGACTTAATGCGCAGCGCGACGACCTGGAAGTGCGGACGCATGGGCACGCGTGCTGGAAGTGCGCGGTGTTCAAACTCCCAGCCCCCTTTTTCTTTTACAATATTGAACTCATGCACTACGCTGGACCTGCTGAATTAAAAATCCAGGGACAGCACCAACTTGGTCGACCTGCCCTAATGTTAGGTACGTTTTTACATCTTTTTATTTGCCCTTTTTTTTCCTCAGTCCAGGATCATTGAGCAGAGGCAGGAAACATTTGTTTGGTTGGTTGAAGTTTTATATTGTTAGTGTTTAGCATTTATAAATATGTTTAAAATGCAAAGAAAGTGAAAGGAAGATAGATTTTTAATTTTTTTAATTTTGGTTTATCATGAGGCTGTTAATTCCATGAAAAAAGTACTTTACTGTACGAAGTGAGTTTGGAGTCATAGAAAGTGAAAGAAAGATTTTTTTTACTTTGGTTTGTCATGAGGATGTTATTCGTTTAAAGGAACTATAACAGAGGGGCGGCACGGTGGCGCAGTGGTTAACATTGCAGCCTACGGTGCTGAGGACCCGGGTTCAATCCCGGTCTGTGTGAAGTTTGCACATTCTCCTCGTGTCTGCGTGGCTTTCACCCCCACAACCCAAAGATGTGCAGGTTAGGTGAATTGACAATGCGAAAATTGCCCCTTAAATAGAAAAAAATAATTTGTTACTCTAAATTATAAAAAAAATAAAGGAACTATAACGGCTCGAATGGGTTGATCACTTACTAGCGAGTATGCTTGTCCACTTAAGATACTCTGTATTACTGGTCATGGGTTCAGTGGGTCCTTGCGTGGCTGATGTGCCCGATCCTAGAACCGTATCTTCAATCACTCACTTGGCAGGAGTTTCCAAAAGGTGGGATTGAACCTTGGACTCTAGGTCGTGGGTATTCCTTTCTCAGGCTCATTTTTGGGCCCTCCTCTTGCCCTTGTATTTTCTCGAAGAATTGAGTCCCTTCGATCAAAAGGTGGGATGGATTGGATTGGATTTGTTTATTGTCACGTGTACCGAGGTACAGTGAAAAGTATCTTTCTGCGAGCAGCTCAACAGGTCATTAAGTACATGAGAAGAAAAGGGAATAAAAGAAAATACATAATAGGGCAACACAAGGTACACAATGTAAATACATAACCACCGGCATCAGATAAAGCATACAGGGTGTAGTGTTAATGAGGTCAGTCCATAAGAGGGTCATTTAGGAGTCTGGTAACAGCGGGGAAGAAGCTGTTTTTGAGTCTGTTCGTGCGTGTTCTCAGACTTCTGTATCTCCTGCCCGATGGAAGAAGTTGGAAGAGTGAGTAAACCGGGTGGGAGGGGTCTTTGATTATACTGCCCGCTTTCCCCAGGCAGCGGGAGGTGTAGATGGAGTCAGTGGATGGGAGGCAGGTTCGTGTGATGGACTGGGCGGTGTTCACAACTCTGAAGTTTCTTGCGGTCCTGGGCCGAGCAGTTGCCATACCAGACTGTGATGCAGGCAGATAGGATGCTTTCTATGGTGCATCTATAAATGTTGGTATGGGTTAATGTGGACATGCTGAATTTCCTTAGTTTCCTGAGGAAGGATAGGCGCTGTTGTGCTTTCTTGGTGGTAGCGTCGACGTGGGTGGACCAGGACAGATTTTTGCAGATGTGCACCCCTAGGAATTTGAAACTGCTAACCATCTCCACCTTGGCCCCGTTGATGCTGACAGGGGTGTGTACAGTACTTTGCTTCCTGAAGTCAATGACCAGCCCTTTAGTTTTGCTGGCTTTGAGGGAGAGATTGTTGTCGCTGCACCACTCCACTAGGTTCTCAATCTTCCTCCTGTATTCTGACTCATCGTTATTCTTTTATTCGTGATCCGGCCCACTATGGTCGTATCGTCAGCAAACTTGTAGATGGAGTTGGAACCTTGAACTCTCAGTTGCCGGTATTCCCTTCTCGGGATCCTTTGCATCCCCCCCCCAAGCATGTACAGTCAAAGGACATCGTATGAAATGATGTCAGAGGAGATGTGTACCAGCTGACTGTGCTTCAGCAAGGCAGCAATAGGACACCTTTATGAAATGTTGAAAGAAGACCTGAAGCCAAAGTCTAACTGTCGCACTGTCTTAATAGTGGAAATTAAACTCACAACATCGCTGAATGTTTTTGCATCTGGGTCCTCTCAACTTGCCATTAGTGACACATGTAACATTTCACAGATAACTGCGAGGACTTGTATTCGCCAGGTAATGAATGCAATTTATCGTAAGGCGTTGGAGTTTATTATTTTTGACACATCCCCTATGAAGATGCAGGAGAGGTCCATCGCGTTGTACAGGATAAAAGCAAATTGCTGCGGATGCTGGAATATGAAACAAAAACAGAAAATACTGGACAATCTGAACAGGTCTAGCAGCTAACGTTTCAAGTCCAGGTGGCTCTTTGTTTTTCTACAGGATTGTTGGTTTCCCAAAAGTAATCGGGACAGTGGATGGAACACATATTGCATTGAAGGCATCAAGAAATTACATTGTTTCATTGATCAAATGTGATGATAGTGTGTGATGCACACATGAGGATCCTCAGTGTAAATGCAAACAACCGGGAAGTGCCCATGACTCATTTGTCTTTGAAAGCTCAATGTTACACTGGTTCATGACCATACGATGAGGAATTAAAGGATGGTTACCGGGTGATGAGATATACCTATTGAATACATGGCTCATGACACCATTCCGGAGGACCAACAATGAAGCACAGGAGTGATACAACTGTGCAAGTAGTGGAGAGGACAATGAATGTTTTGAAATCACGTTTCCGATGTCTGGACAGGTCAGGGTGTGTTACAGTATGCACCGGAGATAGTCTCAAACATTGTTATGATGTGTTGTGCATTGCACAACTTTGCCATTCAGCATGGACTGAGATTTCACCTGGAAGATGTCTTGCCAACAGAAATGGACGAGCTGGAGGAAGGTAATATGAAACCTGATGCAGGCATGCCTCCTGGTGCAGATGTACAAGCCCAAGCTCCAGGTGACACAAGGGCCATTCGAGATCGCCTGGCAGCTGCTGCTTTCAGACATAGAGCTTGTAAAATTAACAATTGATATGTCAAAACCCTCCCTCCCCTTTCCCCCACTTCCCTTCTCTTTACAAAAAGACAGAACTGTTTTATTGTCATGATAGGGAGGTGTTAGGAACTTGGGTTCGGAAATGGGGTCCAGGTTATGGAAGATATTAGGAAATGGGGTCCAAGATGTAGCAGGCAATTTAGGGTTACAACAGACTGAAAAGAAAAAATGACTGCAAGCAGCAGAATCAAAGGGATTTGCCCAAACCTGGCTGAGCCACATGGACGCATTCAGAATGGAACTCGTTCGGGAATGCATAAGATGATTCACTTGAGATCCATTGTCAAGGGGCTGGTTTAGCACAGGGCTAAATAGCTGGCTTTTAAAGCAGACCAAGGCATGCCAGCAGCACGGTTCAATTCGTCCCCGAACAGGCGCCGGAATGTGGCGACTAGGGGCATTTCACAGTAACTTAATTTGAAGCCTACTAGTGACAATAAGCGATTTTCATTTCATTTGGGACAACCTTGTTTGACATTATCCCATTATAGAGTCTGACAACCCATTTGTCAGTCAATAGAAGACTAGGTGCATGTGAGCTCTGGTCTCTTGTGTAAATGGGAGTGGGCTATCAAGCCCACATTACAATTGAGTTCCAGTCTGGACATCTCAGAAAAGGACCTTTGTTTGAAGGGTTGGGCAGAGAGAGGGAGAGAATCAATTTGGAACAGAGAGAAGGATGTGAGCAGCCTTGGAGGAGGTCATGAAAAAGCCACAGAGAAAGTTTTGGACAAGGGTTCTGAATGGATGTCCCCAAGAGAAGAAAATTGCTTTCAAAATGCAGTGTTGCCTTTGCCTGTTCATGTAAATAGAACAAGAGCTGTATTTGCATGCAAAGCATTGTTTTAATGGGAACTAGTGTTACGCTCAAGAAACTGCATGTAATCTGTTAGTGTTAGAACTGTGAAATAAAAGTTTAAATATTGTTTTATTTTAATAAAGTTTTGTGAATAAAAAAACCAAGCCCTAATTTTTATATTATCACTGGAATGAATCAGTCTTTCTGCACAGTCTGAAACTGAAAAAATGTTACACATCTGATTCAGTATCTTAGCCATTGTTGAGGGCTGACCAGGCTTCTGTAATATTATGCGGAAACATATTTTATTGACCGTTGTGTTTAAGTGAGAAAATACATCTTACTGCAAGGAAGTTGTAAAAGTCGAGGTAGTTTTAGGTCATTGTTCAGCTGATAAATTTAAACATGTTAAATGTTAATTAGTTTCAAAGTTTTGTACTTCTAAAATAATTTTTGTTAAATGTTTTCCATTGAAATTTACAAGCTTCTACAAATGTCTTATTAAAACATCAAAACAGAACATTTAATTATGAGATAATTATAAATGAATAATTGAAGTAAAGAAGGCAGAGACAAAATAACACAGGTGCCATTTGGAAATTGGAGCACCCAGAGGAAACCCATGCAGACACGGGGAGAACGTACAAACTCCACACAGTCGCCCAAGGCCGGAATTGAACCACGCCGGTTGGGAGAATCGCCTGGGCCACCAAAATTTCCGGGGACGCCGGTCTGACGCCCTCCCGCGATTCTCCCAAGCGGCGGGAACGGCCCGGTCGAGTTTCGCGGGTCGCAGGCCGGAGAATCGCCAGAGACACCGAAAATGGCGATTCTCCGGCACATCCGCTATTCTGAGGCCCGGATGGGCTGAGCGGCCAGGCCAAAACGGCGGGATCCCCCCGGCGCCGTCCACACCTGGTCGCTGCAGTCGTCAGCGGTGCGTGAACGCTGGGGTGGACGAGGGGGGATCCTGCACCGGGCTTTCCCTGAAATGTGGGGTGGCCCGCCGATCGTCAGGCCGCCTTCTCTGAAGGAGGACCTCCTTCCTTCCGCGGCCCCGCAAGATCCGTCTGCTATCTTCTTGCGGGGCGGACTTAGAGAGGACGGCAACCACGCATGCACAGGTTGGTGCCGGCCAACCTGCGCATGCGCGGATGACGCCCGTTATGCGGCGCCGGCCGCGTCATTTATGCGGCGCCGCTTTTACGCGGGCAACAAGGCCTGGCGCGTGTAGATGACGCGGCCCCAATCCTGGCCCATTGTCAGGGCCTGAATCGGTCGGGACCGGGGCCGTTCCGCGCCGTCGTGAACCTCGACGGCGTTCACGACGGCACGGCCACTTCGGCGTGGGAGTGGAGAATCCCGCCCCTGATATATCGGGCTATTCACCACCACAGAACATCCCAAAGCACGTAACAGCCAATTAAGTATTTTTGAAGTATTGGCACTGTTGTGGTGTTGGAAACATGGCAGCTAATTTGAGTATGGCAAGCCCCCATAGGCAGCAATGTGATAATGACCAGATTATGTTTTTTGATGTCAATTGAAAGATAAATATAATTACTCTGCACTTCTTTGAAATAATGCCAAAGGTTCTTTTACAGTTCTGCACTGGAGTCTGAGCTTTGATCTTTCGCAAGTCCTGGCATGGGAGTTAAACCCACAATCTTCCAACACAAAGGAGAATTCTATCAATTAAGCCATAGCTGACACACATACTTTGGTATTTAAGACAGTGGTGATGTATGAGAACTGGGATTTTGACTGCCTTCATATATTTCTCTTATAACTAGCTATCAGATAAGAGGCAACTGTTATCCCAACCAGTTGGGATGATTTAAGGTTCCAGACACGAACAGTTCTTTCAAAGCAGGAATGGTGCAAATCTGTCAACGATTACTAATTTTCTCAAGAGCACTGGAAACGTTTTTTTTTGGAGCACAATGCAAATACTGCTAAATTTCTAACAGCCACTTTACAGCTGGTGAATAGCAATTGCACAAGAACTACAAATCGCGAAGAGGCGTGTGCTTCAATCTCTCACCATCATGGTTATCCAACATTCGCTTTTCCTTCCTGGGAGAGCTGTGAATGAGAACATGCTGTGGGAGTTCAACAGCTTCACCAAAGAATATAGATGTGTGTTTCAACGCTTTGCACTTTTTCTGCTGTTACAGCATTTTGCTGGAGCTCGGAGAATTGAAACTAAATTTGTTTAGCATCTGCCAAAAGGTAATTTGAATACATGGTTCTGGACCAAACCGTATCTGTATTAACATTATGCTGATCCTGTTGAAGAAGAAACTCCATAAATGTAACTGCATTTTAGAATTAAACATGCACAAGTTAATATATATATATATATATACTGGATATTTTTTCATGACCACTGCACCCAAGTCAGTGAACTGGTGCCCCTTTGCAGCTTGCTAGTGAAAAACTAGCCAACTTAGATCCCACGCCTGTGTGCAGTTGAGTTTGGGAATGAAGATGAGGGGAGGGGTGGGGTGGTGGTCCAAGCTAGAGTGATCAAAGCTTGGGACTGCTGTTAAGTGGAATGAAAATCATTGTTTATTTAAAATTCAATTCTGGGATACGAATGGTGCAAAACCAGAATATGGTGCTAATCCCTACCATCCTCGAGGGGGTGGTAGTGGACCTCCTTATTGAAACATTGCAGGTACGAATGGGTCACTTGTCTGTGTGGAGTTTGCACATTCTCCCCGTGTTTGTGTGGGTTTCGGCCCCACAATCCAAAGATGTGCAGGCTAGGTTAATTGGCCACATTAAACTGTCCCTCAATTGGAAAAAAAAGAATTGGGTACTCTAAACATTTATTTTTAAAAAAAAGAATAATTGTAGCTGCCCTGGTTCCATTTGTCTGCCACACTAGTAAAACCGATAACCCAAATAAACACACTTATTGCAGCCTTGAGGAACTGAACTTTTTTTTTCTTCCTTTTTAAAATAAATTTAGTGTACCCAATCAATAATCTGGGTCACTGTCCGTGTGGAGTTTGCACATTCTCCCCATGTTTGCGTGGGTTTCGTCCCCACAACTCAAAAAAAGATGTACTGGATAGGTGCCCGTTAATTAGAAAGAAAAAATAATAAAATGAATTGGGTACTCTAAATTTATTTTTAAAAAGTGTATTGATATACTGGTCCACATGGACTTAAAACTTGAGATTTCCTTGGTATCACACGGAGTCAAGTGGTGCGATGTTAAGGTCAGTCACTCTTACCTCAGCCTTGGAATTCAGCCGGTATCCTTTTTAGACCATGGCTGTAATGTGCTCTGGAGTAATCCTGGTAGTGCCCAAACTGATCATTAGGATTACAGAGTTTTGCCAAGTATGTGCCACTTGATAGCATTGTTTATTATTGGCTTATGAGTCACAGAGTGGTAACTGGTCCAGTTAGTTTTGTCCTTTTTTGTCAACAGGGCATACTTTAGCAAGTTTCATGTCAGCAGGCAGATGTCTGTGTTGTAGCTGTAGTGGAATAGCATGGCCAAAGATGAAGGTATTTCTGGAGCAAGGGTCTTCAGCATTGTGAGAAGAATGTTATCAGGTCCACAACTAGTGCACTCAGATTTCTTGATATCATACGGGTTGAAGATGGACATCTGTAGGGCATGAACTGGTACACTACAACATTCCATCAATCCCACACATCTGAAAGCTATTAAGAATTCATCTCAATGTCTTTTGCAGTTGAACCAATATTTTGCAGATTTATTTTTACCCCAATAGTTAAGTGGAAATTATGGAATTATAAATATTGAGAGCATGTACAGTTAGATAAATGATTCAGTTCACATGAACTTTCATCTATACAGTGCCTGTCATATAACAAACCATCTTCATTCAGAAATTAATGTCAGAAAATATAGCTTATTCAACTCCGAAGAAAGGTCAGAAAACACAATCACTACTGTATCAGGTTGTTTGTGCTAAGTTGAAAGATTGAAAATACTAGATGCCTCATGACATTAATCTATAATCCACTCCAGGCAACACAATGGCTAGCACAACTGCCTCATTGTGCGGAGGACCTGGGTTCAATCCAGGACCTGGGTCACTGTCCATGTGGAGCTTGCACATTCTCCCCGTCTGCGTTGCGCGCCCCCCCACCCCCACAACCAAAGATGTGCAGGGTAGATGGATTGGCCATACTAAATTGCCCCTTAAATGGAAATTAAAAAAAAAATCTACAGTCCACGCACAAGAAAATGTAAATAAAGCTGCATTTGCTCAATTTTAAACTCAGTGCTGTTAACAGTGTGGAAATACGTGGCAGCATGGTGGCGCTGTGGGTTAGCCCTGTTGCCTCACGGCACCGAGGTCCAAGGTTCGATCCCGGCTCTGGGTTACAGTCCGTGTGGAGTTTGCACATTCTCCCTGTGTTTGCGTGGGTTTCGCCCCCACAACCCAAAGATGTGCAGGCAAGGTGGATTGGCCACGCTTAATTGGAAAAATGAATTGGGTACTCTAAATTTTTTTTTTTTTTTAAAACAGTGTGAAAATACACAGGTTCTAACTCGGGTTTACTGGAACAAAACAGAAAGGAATTCATTTATTTTTGTTCGGTGCAAAAATTGCCCGTCACTAAAAAATATATACTAGGTCGCTGATAATATAGAGTACCTTTTTAATGTCTTCCTTTACAGTATAAAATGTGGCTCAATTAAAAATATAAATTCACATTTCATTAATACCCAATTAAACTAAAACATTTGGTGAAAAGGCAATATAGAAGAATCAATGGACAGATAGTTGAACCAGAACAAAATACAGTGAAATGAGTGCGTCATGATGAATGGAACATCCAGTACAGAGCATCCCACTTACCAAGAGAACAGAGCAAAATGCTATATTGACGAGGAAATAAAATAAATAAAATATGTGCGGTAACTGAAGGCTTGATACTATTTAGAATATTTCTATTAAAAATAATCACATGGACACTAATTGCTTTGGAAACATTCACCACCAACTTGGGACATCTGGAATGATTCCAAGTTAGCAATTTAGCCTCAAGTAAACAAAAACAGAAGGAAATAAATTACACACGTCACTTGGTCATTTAATTCATTTATTTAAATTATGGTAATTTTGTTTTTCCGAGAGGTCAAGGGTCACTCTACATTCTTGCTCTCTTACCTTAAAAAGGATTTATTATATTGCCTAAATATTTTTGACTGTACAAGGAAACTGTACAGTACCTCTTTGGCACAAAGCAGTCTGAAGAGGTGAAAGGTCAAATAAGTTATCCCTAATGTTCATTTAAACAAAAACTCAAATTAGAAAGGAAGAATCTAAAAATTAAATATTCATAAGATAAATTACTCATTGTAATATGGAATAAAATAAAGGCATACAGTTAGACACTATGCAATAACATAGTATTAGTATCCTGCTTTTAAGCTGTTCTCTGGATTTTTGGTTGACTTTCTTCTTCAGAGTCCTCTTCAGATATGCGTTTCCCAGTGGAAAGTTCAACATGATCATTGATTTCTGTGACAGGATATAGATGTACATGTGTTGGGGAAGATGACTCAATATTTGAAATGGCTGACTCACTGTCCAAATGGACCTCCACAATTTCAAGTGTTGTCAAACCTGCAGATCCATTTGATGAATTATCATTAGGCTCAATGAAGGATATGACATTCCCAGAAGTGAGGTCCATTTCAGATGCTGCAATCACATCTTGTGATGTTGACATAATCTCATGCTCAGAGTTCATGATTTCATGTGCTGATGTCACTATACTGGTGGGTATGGTCAGTCTAATGCTGTGAGTTTTGGGGGACATATTTGTAGTGCCTACTAATGCCCGTTCAGTTGTACACTCCGTTCCATCCATGCAATCATCTTTAGAGTCTTCAATAGAATCGGAGCTATCGTTAACTTGTTGATTTAACTTGTTATACTCCTTCCTTAGTAGCTCCACCTGCATTTGTAAGAGTTCCTTGTGCTGCATCTCCATCCGTTCAATCTGAAAACATAATGGCAAATTACTTTGTCTTAATTTTTTTTTGCTGTACAAATTGCTCAGTGTATCTAATCAGTCATCTTTTATTGCAATAATCACACAAATAATTTAAGCCTTCAATCTCATTTAGGCTTTTGTAATTAAAAATATACTATTGTTCTGATGTGGTAATTCTGTCCATTACTAAGTGTTTCAATGTACATCTGCTCCAAAATTATTTGCATTTTAAATTGATACAAAAGCATACAGTAAAAGCAAAATTACATTTCAATAGTGAATATCTAGAAGAGATTTAAAAGATAGTAAAACCATTCACAGCATTAAATATTTTTCAGATTTTTATACTTAATATTATCCCGCAAACTCAGACAGGCATCATGTGATTTAAACGCATGGTAAAACTGCCTGTTCAAAAAATGATTTATGGTATCATTGTAAGTGTAAGTCATTCAAACCTGTCACATACCACCTCAAAGTTACTCGAAATGAGCATTGGAAAGGCTAATGAGTAGGTTCAATTGCTAGTTGGAGAATGACTTATTATAGCAACAGGAAGAAAGGAGAGGAGAGAAATGCCTGAACATCTTTAAAATCATTGATGAGGTACCTCCCTTTAGCATTCAGCCATCGACAGCAGCTGGCTAACTCGCTGCTTCGACTGATTTTTACTCTAAATGCTGGCTATTTTCTTGTGTCAATATTTTGTCTGGTCAATCCAATGAAGTTAAATTACAATGCTTAGTTACCTGATTGGCCAACAAGTGGGTTTTGGAGACATTGGCCAATTAGAGGTGCATTCGGAGCTGGAGAAGCTGTTTCAAGAAGAATGGAGGAGTCACAGTAAGAAGAGCAACCAGTTCAGAAAAAAGTTAAAATAGAATACATCAGATCACAAAATTCAGGATTCAAAAGTGATAAGAGAAGATCGTAAGCAGCAACAGAAAATACCTAAACAGCATTGTAAATATAAGTCTGAGTTTTTTGTTAAATAAGGAGTTAGCAGGGCTAAAATCTCTTCCAAAACAGTTATGCATTGCTACTTTCCAGGAAAGGGGAGGGGGGGGGGGGGGGGGGGGGGGGAAGAGAGAGAGTGAGAGCGCCAGAGTGAGTGTGTGGGTGAGTGAGAGAGAGAGTACAAGAGCGAGAGAGAGAGAGAGAGAGATAACTCAAAACACACGTAGGATTGCCTTTGTCTAAAGGGTGTTGGACAGATTTTTTTTTCCTTTAAAAATAAATTTAGAGTACCCAATTCAGTTTTTTTTCCAATTAAGTGGCCAATCCACCTACCCTGCAGATCTTTGGGTTGTGGGGGCGAGACCCATGCAGACACGGGGAGAATGTGCAAACTCCACACAGACGGTGATCCGGAGGCCGGGACTGAACCCAGATCATCGGCGCTGCGAGGCAGCAGTGCTAACTTCTGTGCCACCGTGCTGCCCTGGCAGGACAGATTTCTGTTGTATGATACAAGCTCAAAACATATTCAACTTTTTTTCTTTCAGTACATACTAAAATAAATTTGGTGAACAATGTTCTAGACATCCTGGCTCCGTGGTATGACTCAGAAAATATTTAAAGTTGTTATGAAATATAATGGCCTGTAACCTCCTCAGAGTGGCAATCTCCAGCAACGCTTGATGGACTTGCCTTCACTGGGATTCCAAAGCCCCCGTCTCACCCAACCTTACTCACTCAGGCCGGGTGAGACAGAAGCAGTGAAGTACAGCCCTGGCTGCATTGGCATGGAGTAAATGGGTAGCAGAGATGACGGGGGAGGGGCTTGCGAGGCATGGTCCGGGTTTAAAAAATATAATTACTCTGGAGTTAGAAGTGATTTTTTTTCCCTCTAACTCTTTCAGAGTAACTATCAGGGTAAAACTGGCAGAACCATCTGAAGTTAGTGATATAAATCGCTTTTGTCAAATGGTCCCCAGCCCAGCACAATTGTCCAGAGCAAGTTAGCACTTCTGGACAATGGCAAGATAAATGTGTGACCTTATGTGTGACCTTCGTATTATTGGGGTGCCCCTAAATGTGACACTGAGGAACCAGAAAGGTTTGGGCCAATAAATTCCACCATTTTGGGCCTCCAAACACTCATGTTGGCACTTTGGTTTAGCACAAGGCTAAATCGCTGGCTTTGAAAGCAGACCAAGGCAGGCCAGCAGCACGGTTCAATTCCCATACCAGCCTCCCCGAACAGGCGCCGGAATGTGGCGACTAGGGCTTTTTACAGTAACGTCATTTGAAGCCTACTTGTGACAATAAGCGATTTTCATTTTATTTCATTTATAAATTCATTATGACATTCCAATGAAACAGCTGCTGTACACAATCATGAATAGATGTTGCATTAGTCTTCCATCTTTACCTTTAATATTTTTATTGGATTTTTCCTGTTTCAGAACAGAGCAGTCTGGTTGATTACTTTGATCTACTTGATAAAATGCATGCCATGCAAGCACCCATAATGACAATTTAATTTTCTTATCTAACAGCAGTGTGAGTACCTACACCACCTTCATTGATTCAAGAAGATGGCTCATCATCACCTGCTCAAGAGCAAATGGCAATGGGCAATAAATGCTGATCTTGGAAGTGACGTTAAGATTCCACGAACAAAGAAAAAGTTAAATATGATGTCTTTGCAATGAGCAACAAAGGACCAGTTTTTCAAGTATATATCAAATTTCTGTTTGAAAATGTTGATGCTTTCACCTTTTCAGGCAGTGCATTCCTAACCAGAACAACTTGCTATGCAAAAACCTCTCATCTCCTAACTATTTTTCTGCCAAATATCTTAAATCTGTGCCGTTTCATTACCCTTTCTCCTGATGAGATCTCCCAAAAAGTGGGTGCCTCAATAGGTGATGGAAATACCATTACCACAGTAAGTGATAGTCCAGAACATGCAGGGGCAGGTCAGTCAGATTATTTAGAGTTGGAGACACAATTAGTATAATGCACAAATTACAATTCCCTGCGCCTGTACATAATGTTTCAGAAACTCCGGGGAAAGTTCAGCTGCAAGCGTTTCAAAGAGTTTTACAACTGCTACCAAGATGATCATAGTACGAAGTCTTACAACACCAGGTTAAAGTCCAACAGGTTTGTTTCGATGTCACTAGCTTTCGGAGCGCTGCTCCTTCCTCAGGTGAATGAAGAGGTCTGTTCCAGAAACACATAAAGAGACAAATTCAAAGATGCCAAACAATGCTTGGAATGCGAGCATTAGCAGGTGATTAAATCTTTACAGATCCAGAGATGGGGTAACCCCAGGTTAAAGAGGTGTGAATTGTCTCAAGCCAGGACAGTTGGTAGGATTTCGCAGGCCAGATGGTGGGGGATGAATGTAATGTGACATGAATCCCAGGTCCCGGTTGAGGCCGCACTCATGTGTGCGGAACTTGGCTATAAGTTTCTGCTCGGCGATTCTGCGTTGTCGCGGGTCCTGAAGGCCGCCTTGGAGAACGCTTACCCGGAGATCAGAGGCTGAATGCCCTTGACTGCTGAAGTGTTCCCCGACTGGAAGGGAACATTCCTGCCTGGTGATTGTTGCGCGATGTCCGTTCATTCGTTGTCGCAGCATCTGCATGGTCTCGCCAATGTACCACGCTTCGGGACATCCTTTCCTGCAGCGTATGAGGTAGACAACGTTGACCGAGTCGCACGAGTATGTACCGCGTACCTGGTGGGTGGTGTTCTCACGTGTAATAGTGGTATCCATGTCGATGATCTGGCACGTCTTGCAGAGATTGCCATGACAGGGTTGTGTGGTGTCGTGGTCACTGTTCTGAAGACTGGGTAGTTTGCTGCAAACAATGGTTCGTTTGAGGTTGCGCGGTTGTTTGAAGGCAAGTAGTGGGGGTGTGGGGATGACCTTGGCAAGATGTTCATCGTCATCAATGACGTGTTGAAGGCTGTGAAGAAGATGACGTAGTTTCTCCGCTCCGGGGAAGTACTGGACGACGATGGGTATTCTGTCGGTTGTGTCCCATGTTTGTCTTCTGAGGAGGTCGGTCCGGTTTTTCGCTGTGGCGCGTTGGAACTGTCGATCGATGAGTCGAGTGCCATATCCCGTTCGTACGAGGGCATCTTTCAACGTCTGTAGATGTCTGTTACGCTCCTCCTCGTCTGAGCATATCCTGTGTATACGGAGCGCTTGTCCATAGGGGATGGCTTCTTTAATGTGTTTAGGGTGGATGCTGGAGAAGTGGAGCATCATGAGGTTATCCGTGGGTTTGCGGTAAAGCGAAGTGCTGAGGTGACCGTCCTTGATGGAGACGAGTGTGTCCAAGAATGCAACTGATTTTGGAGAGTAGTCCATGGTGAGTCTGATGGTTGGATGGAACTTATTAATGTCATCGTGTAGTCGCTTCAGTGATTCTTCGCCGTGGGTCCAAAGGAAAAAAATGTCATCGATGTATCTGGTGTATAACATCGGTTGAAGGTCCTGTGCGGTGAGTAGGTCCTGTTCAAACTTGTGCATGAAGATGTTGGCGTATTGGGGTGCGAATTTGGTCCCCATGGCTGTTCCGTGCGTCTGGATGAAGAACTTGTTGTCGAAGGTGAAGACGTTGTGATCCAGAATGAAGCGGATGAGTTGCAGAATTGCGTCTGGAGATTGGCAGTTGTCGGTGTTGAGTACTGAGGCTGTTGCAGCAATGCCGTCGTCATGGGGGATGCTGGTGTAGAGTGCCGAGACGTCCATTGTGACGAGGAATGTTCCTGGTTCAACTGGTCCATGGGTGCTGAGTTTCTGTAGGAAGTCCGTTGTGTCGCGACAGAAGCTGGGTGTACCTTGTACGATGGGTTTCAAGATGCCCTCGATGTAGCCAGAGAGGTTCTCACACAGGGTCCCATTGCCTGAAACGATTGGGCGGCCTGGTGTGTTGGCCTTATGTATTTTTGGGAGGCAGTAGAGATCTCCAATGCGGGGAGTACGTGGGATGAGAGCACGTAGGGTGCTCTGAAGATCTGGATCCAAGGTCTTGATCAGTCTGTTAAGTTGGCGGATGTGTTCCTTGGTCGGATCTGCGGGTAACTGTCTGTAGTGTTCTTGGTTGTTCAGTTATCGGTATACTTCTTTGCAGTAGTCCGTTCTGTTCAGTACGACAGTGGCCCCCCCTTTGCCTGCTGGTTTGATGACGATGCTGTGGTTGGTCTTGAGAGCGCGGATGGCATTGCGTTGTACTTGGGTGACGTTCGGGGTTGTCTTGTGAATGCGACTGATGAATCTGGCATTGACGCGACTCCTGACGGCTTGAGCATACATGTCGAGTCTAAGGCAGCGGCCTTCCAGAGGGGTCCAATTCGACTCTTTCCTCTTCGGTTGCCGCACCGCAGATCTCTCGGTCTGCTGTTCCGGTTCATTGGTAGTCTGCTTGGGTTCTCTGTTGGCCTCTTGGGGTCTGTGGAAGAATTCCCGGAGCCTCATTCGCCTGATGAATTCCTGAGTGTCTGCCGCGAGACTGATGGGGTCCATTTTGGTGGTGGTGCAGAAATTAAGCCCTCTGCTGAGGACTTCGATTTCGTCTGGTTGAAGGGTGTAGTCTGACAAGTTGACAATAGATTTCCCTGTATTGTTTTCTACTGTGACACCGGGGGTGGCTTGGTTGCTGCCGGTGGTGATGCCAAGTTTCTCAAGCTTTCTGTTCTTGGTATGCATATAGGTGGCATAGTATTGTTGTCTCATCTGTTTGGCGGTGTGCCGCAGCTGGTCTGCTGCATCCTGAGCGCAAGTTGAGAATATGGCCTCTATCTTGGTTTCCAGGTGATCATGGAATCGATAATCCCCAAGATTCAAGAATATTGTGCTTAAACCCAGAATTACAGAGGGTGTAAAGTTTGACATGACTTAAGCCAGAATGAGAGTCTGGTGGCGACATGTAGGTGGGGTCGAACTTTTATATAAGCTGTCTTCAGTAAGGTTGCGGGAAGTAGAGGATGTCAAAATTCCAATGCAAGAATACGGCATAACGAGCGCTAGTCTGCCTGCCAAAGTACAGGACCTGGAGAACAGGTCGTGGCGGCAGAATCTTCGGATTGTGGAACTGCCCGAGGGTCTGGAGGGGCCGGGCCGATGGAGAACTTTTCGGGAATGTTCACAAAGTTGTTGGGGGAGGAGGAGAACACCTCCCTCTTTAAGCTGGATAGGGCTTATTGGTCGCTCCGGCTGAAGCCAAAGGCAAATGATCCACCAAGTCTGTTTTCACAGCTATCAGATGAAGGAGAAGGTCTTGAGATGGGCCATACAAAATCAGGAAGTGAGGTGGGAAGTCAGTAGTATTTGAATATACCAGGACGTCACATTGGCAGGAAAGTGGGTGGCCTTTAACAGGGTAAAAGCAGAGCTTTACAAGAGTCGTGTGTTGTTCGGGGTGGTCTACCTGGCGAAGTGGAGAGTTACAAATGAAATTAAATGAAAAACCCCAAGGACTATTTTTTTGAGACAGCGGAGGAGGCGTTCGTGAGGGCTGAAGAACTGGGACTAAACGAAGTTTGGATTCTGATTTCTTCTGTTGTGGCTGAGAGGGGATGGTTTGGGAAGGTAGGTTAATGGGTCAGGGGTTTTCCGCTTTGTTTGGTGTTTAGCGTGTTTGGTTGTTTAGAAGGGCTGTGTGTGGGAGGATATCTCTGTTGGTTTTGTGTTAGTTATGTGGGGGGGGGGGGTGGAAGGGGCTCTGGTGGGGGTCACCTCGCTGGCAAACTGGCTAGTGAATGGGAGCAAGGTGGGGGGAGAGGCCGTGGCCGGCTATGCCTGTGTGGACAGATTTTGACGGGCCTAGGAGGTGCGAATGGTGGGAGGATGGGGAGTATGCAGAGAGAAGCGGTTTCGAGAGGAAGTGGTTGGGGGGTTTCTGGGATGGTGGGGGGTGCGGAAGGAGGGGTAGTTGGTTGATGGTTACTAGATGTGGAGATGCCGGCGTTGGACTGGGGTGAGCACAGTACGAAGTCTTACAACACCAGGTTAAAGTCCAACAGGTTTGTTTCGATGTCACTAGCTTTCGGAGCGCTGCTCCTTCCTCAGGTGAATGAAGAGGTATGTTCCAGAAACACATATATAGACAAATTCAAAGATGCCAAACAATGCTTGGAATGCGACCATCACCTGCTAATGCTCGCATTCCAAGCATTGTTTGGCATCTTTGAATTTGTCTATATATGTGTTTCTGGAACATACCTCTTAGACCATAAGAGCATAAGACATAGGAGCGGAAGTAAGGCCATTCGGCCCATCGAGTCCACTCCGCCATTCAATCATGGCTGATTTCAACTCCATTTACCCGCTCTCTCTCCATAGCCCTTAATTCCTCGAGAAATCAAGAATTTATCAACTTCTGTCTTAAAGACACTCAACGTCCCGGCCTCCACCGTCCTCTGTGGCAATGAATTCCACAGACCCACCACTCTCTGGCTGAAGAAATTTCTCCTCATCTCTGTTCTAAAGTGACTCCCTTTTATTCTAAGGCTGTGCCCCCGGGTCCTAGTCTCCCCTGCTAATGGAAACAACTTCCCTACATCCACCCTATCTAAGCCATTCATTATCTTGTAAGTTTCTATTAGATCTCCCCTCAACCTCATAAACTCCAATGAATATAATCCCAGGATCCTCAGACGTTCATCGTATGTTAGGCCTACGATTCCTGGGATCATCCGTGTGAATCGCCGCTGGACCCGCTCCAGTGCCAGTATGTCCTTCCTGAGGTGTGGGGCCCAAAATTGCTCACAGTATTCTAAATGGGGCCTAACTAATGCTTTATAAAGCTTCAGAAGTACATCCCTGCTTTTATATTCCAAGCCTCTTGAGATGAATGACAACATTGCATTTGCTTTCTTAATTACGGACTCAACCTGCAAGTTTACCTTTAGAGAATCCTGGACTAGGACTCCCAAGTCCCTTTGCACTTCAGCATTATGAATTTTGTCACCGTTGAGAAAATAGTCCATGCCTCTATTCTTTTTTCCAAAGTGCAAACCTCGCACTTGCCCACGTTGAATTTCATCAGCCATTTCTTGGACCACTCTCCTAAACTGTCTAAATCTTTCTGCAGCCTCCCCACCTCCTCAATACTACCTGCCCCTCCACCTATCTTTGTATCATCGGCAAACTTAGCCAGAATGCCCCCAGTCCCGTCATCTAGATCGTTAATATATAAAGAGAACAGCTGTGTCCCCAACACTGAACCCTGCGGGACACCACTCGTCACCGGTTGCCATTCCGAAAAAGAACCTTTCATCCCAACTCTCTGCCTTCTGCCTAACAGCCAATCGTCAATCCATGTTAGTACCTTGCCTCGAATACCATGGGCCCTTATTTTACTCAGCAGTCTCCCGTGAGGCACCTTATCAAAGGCCTTTTGGAAGTCAAGATAGATAACATCCATTGGCTCTCCTTGGTCTAACCTATTTGTTATCTCTTCAAAGAACTCTAACAGGTTTGTCAGGCACGACCTCCCCTTACTAAATCCATGCTGACTTGTCCTAATCTGACCCTGCACTTCCAAGAATTTAGAAATCTCATCCTTAACAATGGATTCTAGAATCTTGCCAACAACCGAGGTTAGGCTAATTGGCCTATAATTTTCCATCTTTTTCCTTGTTCCCTTCTTGAACAGGGGGGTTACAACAGCGATTTTCCAATCCTCTGGGACTTTCCCTGACTCCAGTGACTTTTGAAAGATCATAACTAACGCCTCCACTATTTCTTCAGCTATCTCCTTTAGAACTCTAGGATGTAGTCCATCTGGGCCCGGAGATGTATCAATTTTTAGACCTCTTAGTTTCTCTAGCACTTTCTCCTTTGTGATGGCTACCATATTCAACTCTGCCCCCTGACTCTCCGGAATTGTTGGGATATTACTCATGTCTTCTACTGTGAAGACTGATGCAAAGTACTTATTTAGTTCCTCAGCTATTTCCTTGTCTCCCATCACAAAATTACCAGCGTCATTTTGGAGCGGCCCAATGTCAACTTTTGCCTCCCGTTTGTTTTTAATGTATTTAAAGAAACTTTCACTATCATTCCTAGTGTTACTGGCTAGCCTACCTTCATATTTGATCCTCTCTTTCCTTATTTCTCTCTTTGTTATCCTCTGTTTGTTTTTGTAGCCTTCCCAATCTTCTGACTTCCCACTACTCTTTGCCACATTATAGGCTTTCTCTTTTGCTTTGATGCATTCCCTAACTTCCTTTGTCAGCCATGGCTGCCTAATCCCCCCTCTGATAACCTTTCTTTTCTTTGGGATGAACCTCTGTACTGTGTCCTCAATTACTCCCAGAAACTCCTGCCATTGCTGTTCTACTGTCTTTCCCACTAGGCTCTGCTCCCAGTCGATTTTCGTCAGTTCCTCCCTCATGCCCCTGTAGTTACCTTTATTTAACTGTAACACCTTTACATCTGATTCTACCTTCTTTCTTTCAAATTGGAGATTGAATTCTACCATATTATGATCACTGCCTCCTAAGTGCTCCCTTACTTTAAGATCTTTAATCAAGTCTGGCTCATTACATAACACTAAGTCCAGAATGGCCTGTTCCCTCGTGGGCTCCATCACAAGCTGTTCCAAAAAGCCCTCCTTGAGGTAAACATTCAATGAATTCCCTTTCCTTGGGTCCACTGGCAGCATTATTTACCCAATCCACCTGCATATTGAAGTCCCCCATGATCACTGTGACCTTGCCTTTCTGACATGCACTTTCTATTTCGTGGTACATTTTGTGCCCCCGGTCCTGACCACTGTTAGGAGGCCTGTACATAACTCCCATTATGTTTTTTTTGCCTTTGTGGTTCCTCAACTCTACCCACACAGACTCCACATCATCTGACCCTATGTCATTTAGTGCTATTGATTTAATTTCATTCCTAGTTAACAAGGCAACCCCGCCCCCTCTGCCCACCTCCCTGTCTTTTCGATAGGTTGTGAATCCCTGGATGTTTAAATGTCAGTCCTGGACCCCCTGCAACCATGTCTCTGTGATGCCTACCACATCATACCTGCCAGTCACAATCTGGGCCACAAGCTCATCTACCTTGTTCCGTACACTGCGCGCATTTAAATATAGCACCTTTAATTCTCTATTGACCATCCCTTTTTGTTTTCTTAGTGTGGTGGACCTTGGTTTACTGAGCCTTTCCATACACTGTCATTTTTTGTGGGATGCGGACTATTGTAACCTCTTCTGAGTTTTGTCTTTTCGTGCTTTTTTGTATTCCTAAGCAGCTACGCTTCCCACTGATTACTTCACCTCTTGGTTCCCTGACTTTCCCTTCCCCCCCAATCTTTAGTTTAAAGTCCTATTGACCACCCTATTTATTCTTTTCGCCAGAACACTGGTCCCAGCTCGGTTCAGGTGGAGACCATCCCAACGGTATAGGTCCCCCTTGTCCCAAAACTGATGCCAGTGTCCCATGAAAAGGAACCCCTCTTTCCCACACCACTCTTTCAGCCACGTGTTAACTTCCCTGATTCTTGCCTCCCTATGCCAATTTGCACGTGGCTCGAGCAGTAATCCGGAGATTATGACCCTTGAGGACCTGTTTTTTAATTTGAATCCTAGCTCTTTATAATCTCTAAACAGGTCCTCTTTCCTAGACTTGCCTATGTTGTTGGTACCGACATGGACCACAACAACTGGATCCTCCCCCTCCCTCTCCAGTATCCTTTCAAGCCGGTCAGAGATGTCCCGCACCCTAGCACCGGGCAGGCAACATACCATGCGGGACTCTTTATCCTGCTCACAAAGGATACTATCTATCCCCCTGATAATAGAATCCCCTACAACTACAACTTGCCTATTTACTCCCTCCCCTTGAATGGCCTGCTGAACCATGGTGCCTTGGTCAGCTGACTCATCCTTCCTGCAGCCCTGTTCGCCATCCACACAGGGAGCAAGTGCCTCATACCTGTTGGACAGAGTCAAGGGCTGAGGATCCTGAGTTCCTGACTGCTGGTTCCCTTTACCTGCCTGACTTGCAGTCACACCCTGCTGTCCCTGGCCACTGGCAGGATTTAAACTACTTACTCTGACAGGTGTGACTGCCTCCTGAAACACAGTGTCCAGGTAAGTCTCCCCCTCCCGGATGTGCCTCAGTGTTTGAAGCTCAGACTCCAGCTCATCAACTCCGGAGCTCTTCGAGCAGCCAACACTTACTGCAGATGTGGTCGCTGCAGCTCGCAATGGGATCTGCCAGCTCCCACATCAAGCAGCTCAAGCACATCACCTGACCAGCCATCACTAATTAATTAGTTTAATTTAAGTTTATGAGTTTAGCTGTGTTTTTTTAAAAATTTGGGGCAGATTTGCTATCAACCACTCAGATCACAGCTTCCCTCTGACGTCACTTTTGGGGAAAAAACTGGAAAACAGGACGTTTCCGTTAGGTTTTTATACTCACAGAGACTGCTCCTCCTCCTCCGAACGGCTCCCGAAATTAGGCCCGAAGAAAGAGAGAGAACAAAACAGTAGGGAAAAAGCACCTTCTCCCACTCTTCACCGAATTACCTCACTGCACCAAATTACCAAATTCTCACTCGGTCTGTATCTCTCTCACTCAGGCTGTGTGTCCTTGACCTGCGCAATGCTTCACCTGAGGAAGGAGCAGCGCTCCGAAAGCTAGTAACATCGAAACAAACCTGTTGGACTTTAACCTGGTGTTGTAAGACTTCGTACTATGGTTACTAGAGGCAGGGCTTGGTCTCATTCATGGGGTGGGGACGGGGAGGGGCAGGTACAGTTATGGTGGATAGAAGGGGGAGGGGGGGTTATTCTTTGAGTTATATGTGGGTTGGTTGGTAGAGTGGAGGTGGTTCTTCTGTTATTCTTTTCACTCTGTGTTGTTTTGTTTTATGTCTATAATGTTAAAAACAGAAAAAAACTATTTTAAAATAAAATAAGCCAGTGACTGGAAGATGTCCAGAAATAAATCGCTACCAAAGGTCATAGCCAAAGCCGCTAAATGTTGCTCAATTCAGAAGGAATTTTGCTAGGATATTCAACAGCATTAACAACTTGAAATTTGTATGGTGCCTCTATCAGAATAAAACGTCCCAGGGTACTATTCGCAGCTTGGAGCAGTATAGCTTGGAGCAGTATACTGATGAGTCAATTACGTAATGGCAAACATAAAGATGCCATAATTAAATAAAAGTCACTTTTCTACATCATTGGTGCCATGAAATTCAATGAGAACTAACCAACAGGAAAATGTTATCCCTATCTGAGCATATACTTCTGTAGGTCTACAATGTTTTGCTAGTCTCCTGGACATACTGTACATAATGCTCAAAAACAGCGCCATCCTGAACCACCTTTCATGCATGGTCTTAACCGTTTCACGAGCTTCAATGGGACAGGAGGTTAGAAACTTCTTTGCCAACTACTGTTGACCCTTGATTGTCCACTGCAACAGAAGTTAATTGCTAGAAAATGTTTTCATTAAAACTTTTATCATAACGGCAGGAAAGAGTAATGCAATTTTAGGACATAACACCATCGGCTCACACTGTAACATTAACACACTATAAAGTTATATCAAGATTTGAAGATGTACTATCTCTCTTGTTGCTTCAATTCTGATATAGGATTATTAATATGTACTTGTACAATGAATGGACAAATAAAAATTATGGAATACTTATGCTCAAAATCTAAATAAATTTTTGAATTTCTAACCTTGTAATTATTATGCTGCTTTTGCATCAATGCAAAGTAATTTTCTGTGTACATATAAGTTATTCTAACACTTATCCATTAGAGCCTAAACCAGGAAGTGCAAGTTAAAACTATTTAATTCAATGTAAAATCATGTACAGAAAGCAAATTTCAGAGAGCAAAAAAGATGTGTTGAGAGATTGATGAGAGACAATAAAATTTAAAAAAAAATTATTTTAAGTCTCTAAAGTAGTTAAAATCTGCAGGAATAATGTTACCTTTCAGCCCCAAAGGTTAAAATTCATCACACCATTCAAAATCATTCATATTTCAATAGATAGCCTTTCCTGGTGTGTTTAGTGGATGTCTATTAATAAGTACTGCAGCCTCATGCCTTTCATGCATTTGAGTGGCAAGTCTTTTGGCGAAGTACCAGTATAATGCAGTTTGAACAAGAGCAGGGCAAATCAACTGCAGCTTGCTGGTTGTCACATTTAACTGCGTATGTATAGACAGTAGACATAGACGTCCCATTTTACACCATAATAACAATGAATAGTGATTCCTATTGCAAATTCAGCCAATATTAAAAATTAAGTATGAGGGACCTATTACAGAAATTCTTTTGGAATATCAATGTGACCCAGAGTGGGTAATAAAACTCTGTTGGGCCGACTGATTGATTTTCACAAATATTGGTTTAACAACAACAGCAGCAGTTGAAGTAAAACCTTGGGTGATACAATTTGAACCTGACTTTCTTCTCAGCAACGAAGGAACAGCACATTCCATTTATCTTGCTGACAGCAGCTGCACATAAGCTTGTCAGCAGAGATTTTCTCTAACGCAGTGTCTTTTCCACCGTCATGGCCTCTATAGGGGATCGGTGCTGTGAGTTAGCAGAGCAAGTAACAGCAAGGCTCATCAACCTTATCAAGGCATACCTAGCTGAGACAAAGTTCAAACCAATACCAATTTGCAATTATGTTTCACCTTTAACATCGTGAAATATTCCAAGATGTTTCCTAGGAATTCTATCAAGTCAAATAGCTACAAAAGGATATATTAGAATAAGTTCCCAAATTTTAGCAAAGTGATGTTTTTTTTTAAGGAATGTCTTAAAGGAGAGGGAGTCGTTCAGAGGCAGAGACATTTACTGAGGAAATTCCAGCACTCAAGGCTGTAAGAGGGAAGACACAACTTCCAATCATGGAGCAATTAAAATCAGGGATACTCAAGAGATGAAAAATGGAAATGCACAGACATTTCAAAGGGTTGTGGGGCTGGAGGAGATTATAGAAAAGGAGCGAAAGGTCATGGATAGATTTTGAAAACAAGAATGAAGATTTTAAGATAAAGGGGTGTTGGATCAACAGAGTTAGGACACAGGAAGCAGAGTTTTAGATTCTCTCAAATTTATGAAAGGTAGAATGTTGGAGGTCAACCAGATTTGTGTTGGAATGAATTAGATTTAAATCATGTACAGAAAGTGAAAGAAAGATTAGGAAATACAGATTGGGTTAAAAAAAGAAATAAAAGAAACAAAGAAAAAGGTAAAGATTTTTTTTCTCCAAATCTTCAGCACTAATTTCCTGCTAAGGGAATGATACTCCACATTTGTGAAATTAATCTTTCAGCGCTAGAAAGGTTGTTCAGTCCAATTATCAGGTTGCTAAAAATGTATTTATTCTTGAATGCACCAGCCCCACTTTTTCTGAGGTTTTGTGGAGAACCTATGGGCAAGTTCAAATCAGTACATTTCTTCATTGCAGCCTTTGGGGACAGCAATTTCTAGGTTTGGTCATTTAACTGTACTTGTGCATACTCCAGAAGTTGCTATCAGATGTGTACTGAAAGGCTCACTAATATTCGTATTACAAATTTTAGGCTACATGTACAGTAATGTGCATAGATAATGCAAACACAAAAAGATTAAATATTTCATAATCACCATTTGATTTATTTTGTTCTCAATATCTTCGGAACATTTATATTGCTTTAGTTCTTCGGCCATTTGCCAATTGGCCTCTGAAAGACCTGCAATCTAAAGCAATTTATATGAACAGCTTCTCAGAAAGTTACAGGAATCTTTTTCAGTAAAAGAAATAAATGGGAAACTAACTTAAGTCACATTGGTCATTTTTAAAAATGTATAAACTAAAACTAGCTAAGCTGAAAAAGGAAGCATACATAAGATCTAGGCGACTTAAAACTGATGAAGCTTTGAAGGAATATCGGGAAAGTAGGACAAATCTCAAACGTGCAATAAAGAGGGCGAAACGGGGTCATAAAATATCTTTGGCTAACAGGGTTAAGGAAAATCCCAAAGCCTTTTATTCGTATAAGGAGCAAGAGGGTAACTAGAGAAAGGATTGGCCCACTCAAAGACAAGAGAGAGAATTTATGCGTGGAGTCAGAGGAAATGGGTGAGATTCGTAATGAGTACTTTGCATCGGTATTCACCAAGGAGAGGGACATGACGGACGTTGAGGGAAGGGATGGATGTTCAAATACTCTAGGTCAAGTCGGCATAAGGAAGGGGGAAGTTTTGGGAATTCTAAAAGGCATTAAGGTGGACAAGTCCTCAGGTCCGGATGGGATCTATCCCAGGTTACTGAGGGAAGCGAGGGATGAAATGGCTGGGGCCGAAACAGATATCTTTGCAGCATCCTTGAGCATGGGTGAGGTCCCGGAGGACTGGAGAATTGCTAATGTTGTCCCTTTGTTTAAGAAGGGTAGCAGGGACAATCCAGGGAATTATAGACCTGTGAGCTTGACGTCAGTGGTAGGCAAACTGTTGGAGAAGATACTGAGGGATAGGATCTATTCACATTTGGAAGAAAATAGACTTATCAGTGATAGGCAGCATGGTTTTGTGCAGGGAAGGTCATGTCTTGCAAACCTAATAGAATTCTTTGAGGAAGTGAAAAAGTTAATTGATGAGGGAAGTGCTGTAGATGTCATATACATGGACTTCAGTAAGGCGTTTGATAAAGTTTCTCATGGCAGGTTGATGGAAAAAGTGAAGTCGTATGGGGTTCAGGGTGTACTAGCTAGATGGATAAAGAACTGGCTGGGCAACAGGAGACAGAGAGTAGTGGTGGAAGGGAGAGTCTCAAAATGGATTAAGGTGACTAGTGGTGTTCCACAGGGATCCGTGCTCGGACCACTGTTGTTTGTGATATACATAAATGATCTGGACGAAAGTATAGGTGGTCTGATTAGCAAGTTTGCAGATGATATTAAGATTGGTGGAGTTGCAGATAGCGAGGAGGACTGTCAGAGAATACAGCAAAATATAGATAGATTGGAGAGTTGGGCAGAGAAATGGCAGATGGAGTTCAATCCAGGCAAATGCGAGGTGATGCATTTTGGAAGATCTAGTTCAAGAGCGGACTATACGGTCAATGGAAGAGTCCTGGGGAAAATTGATGTACAGAGAGATCTGGGAGTTCAGGTCCATTGTACCCTGAAAGTGGCAACGCAGGTCGATAGAATGGTCAAGAAGGCATACAGCATGCTTGCCTTCATCGGACGGGGTATTGAGTACAAGAGTCGGCAGGTCATGTTACATTGGAAAGGACTTTGGTTAGGCCACATTTGGAATACTGCGTGCAGTTCTGTTCGCCACATTACCAGAAGGATGTGGATGCTTTACAGAGGGTGCAGAGGAGGTTCACCAGGATGTTGCCTGGTATGGACGGTGCTAGCTATGAAGAAAGGTTCAGTAGATTAGGATCGTTTTCGTTGGAAAGACGGAGGTTGAGGGGGGACGTGATCGAGGTCTACAAAATGATGAGAGGTATGGACAGAGTGGATGGCAACAAGCTTTTTCCTAGAGTGGGGGTGTCAATTACAAGGGGTCACGATTTCAAGGTGAGAGGGGGAAAGTTTAAGGGAGATGTGCGTGGAAAGTTTTTTACGCAGAGGGTGGTGGGTGCCTGGAACGCCTTGCCAACGGAGGTGGTAGAGGCACGCACGATAGCATCATTCAAGATGCATCTAGACAGACATGTGAATGGGCGGGGAACAGAGGGAAGTAGATCCTTGGAAAATAGATGACAGGTTTAGATAAAGGATCTGGATTGGCGCAGGCTGGGAGGGCCGAAGGGCCTGTTCCTGTGCTGTAATTTTCTTTGTTCTTATTGGCAACTGACACTAGAAGAGAGCACAGAGAACAAAGAAATGGGTGCAATCATAAATGTATAAAGGATAATGTTTGTTTTTGTCATTAATGACTTATTAACAATCATCACAGCCAATTTGCAGTTTGACTATTTTTTTAATAAACAGCTAGTTATAAGGAGATCAAGTTTTGCGTTTTGAAGCTTGCAAAATTTCTAAACATTTTGTGCTTCCTCAATTCGCCTCCTTTGTGTTCTTCTGTTCTCAGTTTACATAATGCCTGTAGTACTGCTGATCAATTTGATCCACATTTTCGGTTTCTAATTTCCAAAAGTTGTCATCTTTCTTTTATACATTGTACATGGAGAATAGCCAACGTTGTTCCTTTGTTTAAGAAGGGTAGCAAGGATAATCCAGGGAACTACAGGCCGGTGAGCCTTACGTCAGTGGTAGGGAAATTACTGGAGAGAATTCTTCGAGACAGGATCTACTCCCATTTGGAAGCAAATGGACGTATTAGTGAGAGGCAGCATGGTTTTGTGAAGGGGAGGTCGTGTCTCACTAACTTGATAGAGTTTTTCCGAAGAGGTCACAAAGATGATTGATGCAGGTAGGGCAGTGGTGTGGTGTTCCGCAGGGATCAGTGCTGGGACCTTTGCTGTTCGTAGTATATATAAATGATTTGGAGGAAATTGTAACTGGTCTGATTAGTAAGTTTGCAGACGACACAAAGGTTGGTGGAATTGCGGATAGCGATGAGGACTGTCAGAGGATACAGCAGCATTTAGATCGTTTGGAGACTTGGGCGGAGAGATGGCAGATGGAGTTTAATCCGGACAAATGTGAGGTAATGCATTTTGGAAGGTCTAATGCAGATAGGGAATAGACAGTGAATGGTCGAACCCTCAAGAGTATTGAAAGGCAGAGAGATATAGGTGTATAGGTCCACAGATCACTGAAAGGGGCAACACAGGTGGAGAAGGTAGTCAAGAAGGCATACGGCATGCTTGCCTTCATTGGCCGGGGCATTGAGTATAAGAATTGGCAAGTCAGGTTGCAGCTGTATAGAACCTTAGTTAGGCCACACTTGGAGTATAGTGTTCAATTCTGGTCTCCACACTACCAGAAGGATGTGGAGGCTTTAGAGAGGGTGCAGAAGAGATTTACCAGGATGGTGCCTGGTATGGAGGGCATTAGCTATGAGGAACGGTTGAATAAACTCGGTTTGTTCTCACTGGAACGACGGAGGTTGAGGGGCGACCTGATAGTGGTCTACAAAATTGAGGGGCATAGACAGAGTGGATAGTCAGAGGCTTTTCCCCAGGGTAGAGGCGTCAATTACTGGGGGGCATAGGTTTAAGGTGCGACGGGAAAGGTTTAGAGTAGATGTACGAGGCAAGTTTTTTTTACACAAGAGGGTAGTGGGTGTCTGGAACTCGCTGCTGGAGGAGGTGGTGGAAGCAGGGACGATAGTGACATTTAAGGGGCATCTTGACAAATACATGAACAGGATGGGAATAGAGGGATACGGACCCAGGAAGTGTAGAAGATTGTAGTTTAGTCGGGCAGCATGGTCGGCACGGGCTTGGAGGGCCAAAGGACCTGTTCCTGTGCTGTACTTTTCTTTGTTCTTTGTATAAAGAAAGGAACAAATGCAGATAATTTACAGAAACTGCCCCAGACCCGTGACACCCTAGACAGTTAAATACGATCAGTAAGATTTGCTTTGTGTCTGAGCATTGCCAACATTTCTGAGGCACATCATATGAGAAAGAGGTTAGCACTCACTGTTGGTCATTGTTTTACACACCTGGTCCTTTAACTGTTGAATTTCCATTTGGAGCCTGCGTTCAGTGTCTGCTTTCTCCACTCGAAGCTGATGATTCTGCTGGTGCAGTTCCAATAGTTGTTTTTCGATTAGCAGATTTTGACCCAAAGCTTCATCACTCTGAAATATTTATAGAAATATATGCTTATATCCAAGTTGCAAAAAGTACATAATAATGAAGGCTGGAAGAAAGTTGTGACCTTGGATTTTGTGACGAACAAAATTTGAAAGGATCTTTCCAGATTAGATTTTGGTAGAATACCAGCAAAAGCCAGCATGCAAATACTAGAATACTTGCCCTCCCCACTCACACGTTAATATATTCAAGTTAAAAAAAAGTTGTATGCTCTGCTCACAGACTGATTCAGGGATTGCTACCTTCAGAATAGCTCATAGAAAATGCTGGTATTCCTTCAATTGTGAAAGATGCCTGGAGTATGGCTGTAGTTCTGTCTCACTTGAACATTTATAAAACAAAGCAGCTGACATGGGCAATTTTATGACAGTCATTTTGCAGAATTTGCTGCAAGGATAATGCCATGTGCATGGTGGACACCATTGCTAACGTCTTGAAGAAAAAACAATTTGTGAAGGAGAGATTTGGCATGAGTTGGGGTCACAAGTTGCTGAAGGATTTGCACCTCTCCCATGTTTACAACCTTCATCTGTCTGAGGAGAACTGCCCACAACTTCCAGAGAGAGGTTCAAGAACAGTTGATGCGCAGCAAAAAGGAGTTAAACTTGATGTGGGCTGCTATTTCACAGTACAAGGACCCGTTAAGAGCATAGTTCATGCTTCCAAAAGCTTCCCACCACTTTGAAGCCAATAATTAAGTAATGCTAATTGTTCTGCCACATAAAGCATGCAACCTGGATGCAAGTTAAAATGGAGAGATTATACACGGAAGTAAATTCTTCACAGGGAAACCAAATGCATTAGGGAATGCAACTATTTGATAGAATGGAAAGGAAACAAAAAAAGTACAGATTGCCAAGAGCTAATTGAGAACATATGGGCTTGTGACTCGCTGGTAAAACAAGGAGTGTTACTGGCAAGCAGAGGCGAAGATTATGAAATTTGATTTGTTACATATACACATACAGCAGCTGGAGGATTTTATATTTAATTAATTAATCAATCTGGAATAAAAGGTTAAAATCAGTAATGATGGGTGGAATCTAATGCTCTACTCTGTGGTTGGTTTGGCCAGCAACTCTTGGCAGTGGTCCTTGGTCCCAGGGAAGGGCTGCCAGTGGCCTGTCAAGTGCCCGAGTGGAACTTGATGTGATGGATCTTCCCTAAATTGAGGCAATTAGGGCCCTAAGACGCTGTTCAGCCAGTGAGACCCCTGTCGCATCTATTAAATGGGCGGCATGGTAGCACAGTGGTTAGCACTGTTGCTTCACAGCACCAGAGGCACAGGTTCGATTCCCGGCTTGGGCCACTGTCAGTGCGGAGTCTGCGCATTCTCCCCGTTGTAGCCATCTGGGATGGCCACGTCTCGATTACAAAATGGACACTCGCAAAGAGTGCAGGGAAAATTTGACAATACTAAGAAACAAGCAGGTGCAAGGTCGGTCTGTTGATTAGAACCGTAAGCTCTCAGACAGGACAGAAACTGCTAAGCAATCTACATACTAATGAGCCATTTCTGGGGACAAAGGGGAAACATTTAGATACACAATGTTAAGGCAGACACCCCGGCGCCAGAAGAGACTAAAACAAAGCAGACCAACGGTCACCTAGGACACGCCCAAAAATCAGGGAACCACCCCTCTATTGGAGGAAGAGCGATACGAATGATTGGGAAAGGCCCAATTAATTGAGGCCAAGTTCAAGGCCGCCCAAAAGCACGCGAAGCCCTTTTTAGTATAAAAGGTATTCCCCAAGGTAGAATCTTTCTTCTTTGGTTTTGGCTCTCAGCGAAGAGAGAGACCAGCCTAGCAGCTACACCAGACCAAGTAAGTTCCAAGTCAACGCACGCTAAGAGATAGACGTTCCTAGTTGCTACCCTGTAAACAGCTCAAACCAGCAGCCTCAGAACCGGGCAACGGCCATTGTTCCTCTGACTGAGTGGGCACTCGAAGCTAAGTATAGGCTTTAGTAATAGTGGTAGTTTAGTTTGTAGAGTCTATGCATGAGTAGATTTGACTGTGTGTAAATAAATGAGCATTGCTTTTGAACTTACTAACTGGTGTATCGAGTCATTGATCAGTATTCGGTTCTGAACCTTGTGGTGGTGTCGAAAGATACCTGGCGACTCTTGAGCAAACGTAATTAAACAGAGCCAAATAAAAAAACACAGCCAAAGTTAGCAACATTTACTGCCGACATCTGGCGGGACTCGATTTAGAAGTGGCCTAACCACTCCGAGAGAACCCAAAATTTGAATTAAGAATCCAATTGGAAACAGAAAGAAAAACCACAAGCGTTAAAACAGTATTGATCAAGCCTCTGAGATTAGGAAGTGTGTTAATGCATGCGTACTAACAGGGATATAAGGTAAACCTGAGTAAAACTGTCGGGAGCTTTGTAGGCCGTAAATTAGCGTAAGCCGTACCTTTGTTTACATCACTACTTTATCACCCCTATTCCAAATTCAGTAGAGAACCTAGATAGAGAAAATGTCAATGAAGGCAATGGAACGCCTTATGAACCCCCAGGAATTTGAGGTCGCAGCAACCAGTAGAGTAGGACAGTGTCCCGTTTGGGAAGATGAGATCAGGAAATATCTCAAAGGGAAACGATGGCCCCTTTGGAGTGAATTCTGCGATAATGAGGAAACAGGTCCCGGGAGTATAGGACATACTTGGTGGGAGAACCTGTCAGAGATCCACAAGAAGAGCTTAGGGAAAGCTCGCAAGCCGATGGCAATCGTGTCCTGCTTGGCACAATTGCGAGGCACAAAGGAGATCATTAGAACGCTCCGTGGAGAGATAGAGGAAAGAGACAGAACCAGTGAGGTAGACGTGAGTGAGGTAGAGAAGGAGAATCAAGATTTAAAAGAGCAGTTAGCAGCAAGGGACAGAAAGGTGGATGATGACAAGAGGGCACATCAGTCTTGTCTCGCGCATTTGAACAGTTTTCAGACGCAAAATGATAAGGCCTACCAGGACACGCAACGTGCGGTCTTGTTAAGACAAGAGACAGAACAGCAAGTTGAGAAATTGCAGAGCTGCAATGATTTAAAAGCAGCCCTACGAGCACTCCATACTTCCACGACGGAACAAAGGCAGAGCTCCAGTAGACCACGCAAAGTGCCGGAAGCAAATTGCAGAATTGCAAACTCTGCTTTCCGTTCAAAATGGATTTCAAAGTACATTCGGACCCCAATTAGATCAGGAAAACGGCCCCGATTGGCAGGAATTGAACGAGACTGCCCATAGATACGTACATGGGACATGTACGCAGGAAAAACCCCAGAAAAGGAAAGCGCCCAACCGAACAGGCAGAACCCACCCCCCATGAACCCTGTAACCACACTCCGCAGGGCCACAGCAGAAGGAGAAGCAAATTTCTTTTACACAACCCCGTTAACCGTGACCCAATTACAGGACGCGTGTGGAAAAATTACACCGTTCCTTCCCACATCAGACCCCCACCAATTTTTCGCGAAAGTCAAACAACAGGTTACCATGTACAGCCTTGGACGAAAAGGAGCAAGTGAAGCTCACAGTTTTAAGCCTCGACCCTTCAGTCGTAGCAGCCCTTCCGGCCCACAGAATGTAGGAGGAGGCACAGTCCAAGAGATGCACACAGCGATCCTTGATGCGATCGGCTTTAACAGAGGAGACCCCGTAGAAGGCCTAAATAAGTGTAGGCAAAAGAAGACAGAGCACCCCACAGCGTTTGCTGGACGCTTGTGGATTCACTTCACCGCAGTTTTTGGAGAGTTAGCCCGCGCCCATTTGTCCACAGATAATATGGACCCGAATTCTAGTCTCCCACGCCACAGAAGCAGGACGAAAAGCTTGCGCAAATTATGACCCCTCAGATGGGGCCCACAATGAAAAATGGGTTTTTAAGAGATTGTTCCGTGCTTGGGAGCAATCAATTGCAGGCAAAACCGCATTTATAATACCCGATGAAGAGCAGGCAGAGATGAACCCAGTTAAAGCACACCAGAACCCCGCATGGGTAAATGAGGGCAGGAACAGCCAACCCCAGCCCAAAACTCAGGAATGTTACAACTGTTGACAGCTAGGACACTTTGCACAAGAGTGCAACGCGTCCCAAAAGCAGCAGAGAAGCCAACAGACAGGCACCCTAAATAGGAATAGGGCAAAGCCGATCCATAGCGTTAGCGCCCGTTCAGAGAATGCAGACATGAACGGCACCGACTGACGGAGTTCGGGCTCCCCAACTTGGGTCTGCGACACCCTTTGGGACAAGTCCGGTAGACCGGTAGTAGTAGGCAAAGTCCGGGGACAACCTGTAGAATTTCTTTGGGACACAGGAGGGTCCCGCACCACACTCAATTCCTCCACGATGTTTCAGCGAGACACGTGGCTCACAACAGACACCATAACACTCAGCGGTTTTACAGGCCATTTACAACAGGGACACATGACAGTCCCTGTAGCAATACAGATAGGGAACATCACGATGAAACGTGATGTAGTTTTAGTTGATCTGCCCCAGACAGCAGAACATATCCTTGGGATCGATTTCATGAGCTCCCATAACCTTTCTTTTGACCCAGTTAACAAGTGAGTTTGAAAAATGGCAAAGGCAGCACAAGCCCCCGCCACGCTCACAGTAGGAGAATACGTAAACAGGATTAGCTCAGTAGGAGACTTCTGGTTCGACCCTCGAACTATTAGTGCAGACAAACAGATTAGGGCAGTCCTGCAGGAACATAAAGCAGCATTTGCACAGCACAAGCATGACTGTGGCAATTTGGCTGACTTTGTGAACATTACAGGTCCGGACCCTGAACCCCAGAAGCAGGACGGATTTCCCCAGGAAGCAGAAGGAGAAATCTCCAAAGTAATAGAGAGTTTGTTGGATCAAGGCGTACTCAGATCAGTAGCCTCCACAAACAACAAAAGGACATAGAACAAAGAAATGTACAGCACAGGAACAGGCCCTTCGGCCCTCCAAGCCCGTGCCGACCATGCTGCCCGACTAAACTACAATCTTCTACACTTCCTGGGTCCGTATCCCTCTATTCCCATCCTATTCATGTATTTGTCAAGATGCCCCTTGAATGTCACTATCGTCCCTGCTTCCACCACCTCCTCCGGTAGCGAGTTCCAGGCACCCACTACCCTCTGCGTAAAAAACTTGCCTCGTACATCTACTCTAAACCTTGCCCCTCTCACCTTAAACCTATGCCCCCTAGTAATTGACCCCTCTACCCCGGGGAAAAGCCTCTGACTATCCACTCTGTCTATGCCCCTCATAAATTTGTAGAACTCGATCAGGTCGCCCCTCAACCTCCTTTGTTCCAGTGAGAACAAACCGAGTTTATTCAACCGCTCCTCATAGCTAATGCCCTCCATACCAGGCAACATTCTGGTAAATCTCTTCTGCACCCTCTCTAAAGCCTCCACATCCTTCTGGTAGTGTGGTGACCAGGATTGAACACAGAATTGACCTTCTCAAGAAGCAGGCACCTTGGGAATGGCTTCCACAGCATACAGATGCTGTGGACGCTTTAAAAAGAGGACTCAGCACAGCCCCCGCTCTACAGGTCCCAGGTCCACTTTCCCCATACGCAATTGAAGTTGCAAGCACTGACCGAACCCTTTCGGCCGTGCTCCTCCAGGAACGCCATGACCAATTACGCCCCGTAACAACGCACCAATTTGGCCCGTCAGGAAACCGGATGGATCATGGCGACTGACCATTGATTACCGGGAGCTGAACAAAGTAACCCCAGCAGCTGCCCTCACCGTAGCCACGAGTCCCGAGACCATGCTCAAACAGGGACTCCAGTCAAAATCTTTTCGGTTTTGGACATTAATAATGGCTTTTGGTCCATTCCATTGGCTAAAGCGTGCCAGTACAAATTCACCGTTACATTCTAAGGGCAACAGCACACGTGGACGTGCCTTCCACAAGGCTTCCACAACTCCCCCTCCATTTTCCACCGACAGCTGGCAAATGGTTTAGCAAAGTTTTCCCGCCCCGATTGTCTGGTCCAGTACGTAGACGACTTGTTTCTACAGACAGACACAAAGGGAGAGCACATTTCACTTCTCGCCGAACTCCTAGCACTCCTAAGAGAAATTGGTTGTAAAGTCAACCCCAAGAAGGCCTAGATTCTGAAAGAAAAAGTGATTTACTGGGAACGGTGATCACTCATGGTAAACTCGAGATCGAGCAAAAGAGAATTGACTCGATCGTCAAATTGCCCCTTCCCCACAATATGTCAGCCCTCCGATCATTTTTAGGACTGGTTGGCTACTGCCGAAACCATATTGACGGTTTCGCCACTAAAACAGCACCCCTATCCGACCTTCTCAAGAAGCAGGCACCTTGGGAATGGCTTCCACAGCATACAGATGCCGTGGACGCTTTAAAAAGAGCACTCAGCACAGCCCCCGCTCTACAGGTCCCAGGTCCACTTTCCCCATACGCAATCGAAGTTGCAAGCACTGACCGAACCCTTTCGGCCGTGCTCCTCCAGGAACGCCATGACCAATTACGCCCCGTACCATACGCCTCACGCGTGTTAGACCCCGTAGAGCAAAGATTTTCTGCCTGTGAAAGGCACCTGCTCGCAGTTTTTTGGGCAGTACAATACTTCGCCTACATTACAGTATTCAACCCCATCACCATCCTCACAGAACACATCCTGACACAACTATTGTTAGACGGCCGACTTAAAGATGCTACAGTCAGCCACATCCGCGCAGCCCGTTGGGCCCTTCTTTTACAGGGACGGGACATCACAGTAAAAAAAACCAAGACCCACACCTTCCGTGCTGATAATTTGCAGTATGCAGGCACCCCTCATGAATGTGAGATCATCACCACGAAACAGAACACAGGCCCATTTATTCCCAAAACACCTCCCAGGAAAACAGGTACTACACCCCAGAGACCCCAGCCCACAGACACGTGCGCTCCCCTGAAGATTTATGTGGATGGCTCCTCCACAGTGTTAAATGGAAAGAGAATTACCGGTTGCGGTATTTACGTAGAGGACGTGCAGGGACGCGCCCTAGATGAAATTTCATTAAAGTCGCAAGGACACTTAGGCTCGCAGACAGCAGAACTGGCAGCAATTGCATATATTGTAGACCATCCAGACTCGTCCCGACTCCAGCAGACATCTATTCAAACAGCTTGTATGTCTGTAATAGTTTGACAGAATTCCTACCCCTGTGGGAAACAAGAGGATTTGTTTCCGCGGATGGTAAACCCCTACCCACAGCCCCATTACTCCCCATATCTTAGAGACAGCGAAGGATAGGAAATACGGAATAATTAAGGTTCGCAGTCATCACCGTTCTTCCCCCCTGGTAACATTAAAGCAGACGCCCTAGCGAAGGCAGGCTCCAGGCATGGTTATTTTTGGAATCCCCCGAAAGCACCCCAGTACACGCAGTTCAGGTCTCACAGACCAACATTCAGGATCTAGCGTCATTGGCTCATTTCGGTCAGAAAGAGGACGAGAAACTTAGGGAAGTTTTAAAGGGAACCTTCCCAGCCCCATATGATAAATACAAAAACGCAATCACCATACACAACGGTGTGATTTTAAAGGATGGCATTTATATAGTTCCCAGCCAGGACAGGAACCCGATCATTTGTCAGTTCCATGACAATCATGGACACCAAGGAATTGAACCCACCCTAGCCCACCTCAGACCACTCTGCTGGTGGCCTGATTTAAAAACCGATGTAACACACTACATTGAGAATTGCTTAATCTGTGCCCAGAACAATCCGGACAGATATGGGTGGAAGCATTTCCATCGCGAACTAATACGGCCAAGACAACGGCTAAAATATTAACACACCACATCTTTACAAGATAGGGCCTCCCACGCAGTATAGAGTCCGATCAAGGCTCCCATTTCACCGGACATGTAATGAAAAACATCCTCACGATTTTTGGCATCAGACAAAAGTTCCATATCGCATACCACCCCCAGTCAAGTGGTGTTATAGAATGAATGAATAGGACATTGAAAGCCACCCTCAGGAAAATGGTACAGCAGAATAACAGCACCTGGGATTCAGTACTCCCATTTGCTTTGATGTTTTGAAGAAACACGGTATCCACGTCCACAGGATATACCCCCCACACCCTCATGACCGGACGCCCCATGAAAGGCACTGAGTATTTATTGGGACTGGATTTGGCCAACCCCGCAGTTACAGCCCTCAATCATGGAAATGTGATTAAACAACTGATACAGAACATAAAGGCAGCCCAACTCGCAACAGCAGTGAGACTTGGAACCAGGAAGAAACAGAGCAAGGCTTGTTTCGACAAAACAGTACACGCCACTGAGTTTACAGTAGGGCAACAAGTTATGCTTTCCCTTTACAACCCCAGTTCATTCCTTTCCTCCAAATTTTCCGGACCGTACTCCATTTCGGACAAAGTCAGCCCCTCAGTATACAAAATAACCTATCCCAATGGCAAGTCTGCGTGGTTTCATATAAACCAGCTCAAGGCTTACGGCTCACAGAATAACCACACACACCACAACCTGCTCGCAGCAGCAGACGACAATGCCCCACCCACAGAAGACGTATTCCTACCCTCCCCCACCCAGTCCCGCCCGCCCTCAGACATGACTTCAACTCCGCCCCCAGAGGCACGAGTCCGCCTCATCCTTCCCTCAACCAGCAGCGACAGCGATCATGATGATGATAGCCACAGCACACCATGTTACGACTATACCCCTGCATCAGGCCCCACTCCCAGCGAATCCGAGCAGGATTCTACTGACCCATTTGTATCACTTATATCAAAGCCCCTGACCCAGACACACCGCCTGACGATTACGGACTGAGGCATAGTAGCTCCAACCTCGACACACGATTCTGGCACCGAGACAATTTGTTCAGGCTCATCCGGAATGATGAGATGGACCCCAATTCGCCCCAAGCAGCTTTAGCACGGTTACTACAGTAAAGAGTTTGGCAGCCTGGAGAAGATGATGACTTAGAGTCTGACTCCCACCAAACAAAACCCTTTGCGACCCTGTTCGCTATTGACCAGTGAGGTGTCCAGATGATGGAATAAAAAGGAACCGCTGGAGAGATACGGTGTCCTTTCTGATGGAACCGGCACCATTTTCGTTGTAGGTTTGTTCGTTAGTGTTAACATTAAGTGTTGTTCGTAAACCCGAAAGTTTTCACGGCCCCACGTCACCACTCCTTTGTCGCCCAACGCCTGTTAATGGAACAAGTTTGTCCCCAGACAACAGTTCAGAGGAACTAGTTTGTCGACAGACAGACTCATAGTTACTCTCCTGATTCGAAAGGAAGCCCCCACGACGACCACATTCTTACCCGCTCTTGCCGGTTGCTCAGGCAGTGGAGAAACGGCATTGATCCCCGCCCTGCCTGAGGACCCCCCTCTGTCAGCTACGCTCGGGTAGAGCACATACGGCATTGATCACCGTCCTACCCGGGGATTCCACCCATTTCTTACCCGACGCGGCCCATATGCACCCCATTTTGGCTCATTACGTTCGAAATTCTTTTGTTTGGTTTTGGCAACCCTTAGGTTGCTTCCCTATGCTATTTACATCCTCAAACACTGGGATGGTAAATCACACAGGCTGCGAGACGGCTCGCAGTACGGCAGTATTTTTCTTAGATGTCTAGTCCAAATATTCGGTTTTTAAAAAAAGTGAGGGAGTCACAGATGGTGACCAATTATAAAGGGAAATTGGCAATAAAGGACAGACAGACAGACATATGAGATCTTAAGCAAGATAATAACAGAAATTATGCATGTGTTCACAGAACTCCGGAAACCCAGGAACCCCAGAAGAAGACAAAGAAGAAGACCGACAAAGATGAAGAGAGCCTTCGTGTTCACATGGATCTTAGCGGGATCTCTTCAGTTGCGCGTGGACGCTACCCCCCTGACCCCTACCACACAAACCGTAAATGATTCCCACCCCTGCAATACACGGAACCCCGAGATAATTGGCCCCGCGACAGCTAGCAATACCCCAACCTGGTGTGATAAGTTTATCACTTGGTACTCACTCTCATATGTAGTCAAAGCACTCTTAGTGCTGGCGATACTTTGCAGTGTTGTACAAACATTTAGAGTTAGGAAATGGCGAAAGAGAGCATATTGCTCTCGCACCCCGGTATACAGGTTTAGGTCCCCCATTTTCGGATTTCACCAGACCCCCGAACCCATTGGGACGGATTAAAGAGCATCCATTTTTCTTTATGTATTCTGTGGAATAAAGAGAATACTGTGTCTGACTGCCAGGCCAGAGAAATTTGTGTGCTGCTATTTTGTACAGTTTAAGATATATAGATTATTTTTGGATTGTTTGTATTTTTGGATTGTTTGAGTAAGGATAGTTTATTGAGAATAGTTAGCAGTTCCAGTTTAAAAAATTTTTTTTTAATGCATGTCATAGCGCCCCGTAGAGTTTTATGATAATGAATTTATTTAAAATGGTTTAGGTAAAATTGTGTTGCATAGGATAGGACAGTGTAGAGCCCAGGTATGGGTGCCCCGGTTGGTCAGAAGATGAAGACAACGTAATAGTGTGATCCTTCACGCTTCGCGTGGACCATCACAAGGGGGGAGTGTAGCCATCTGGGATGGCCACATCTCGATTACAAAATGGACACTCGCAAAGAATGCAGGGAAAATTTGACAATACTAAGAAACAAGCAGGTGCAAGGTCTGTCTGTTGATTAGAACCTTAAGCTCTCAGACAGGACAGAAACTGCTAAGCAATCTACATACTAATGAGCCATCTCCGGGGACAAAAGGGAAACATTTAGATACACAATGTTAAGGCAGACACCCCGGCGCCAGAAGAGACTAAAACAAAGCAGACCAACAGTCACCTAGGACACGCCCAGCAATCAGGGAACCACCCCTCTATTGGAGGAAGATGGATGCGAATGATTGGGAAAGACCCAATTAATTGAGGCCAAGTTCAAGGCCCGCCCAAAAGTGCGCAAAGTCCTCTTTAGTATAAAAGGTATTCCCCAAGGGAGAATTTTTCTCCTTTGGCTTTGGCTCTCAGCGAAGAGAGAGACCAGCCTAGCAGCTACACCAGACCAAGTAAGTTCCAAGTCAACGCACACTACGAGATAGACGCTCCTAGTTGCTACCCTGTAAACAGCTCAATCCCAACAGCTCAACCCAGCAGCCTCAGAACCGAGCAACAGCCATTGTTCCTCTGAATGATTGGGCACCCGAAGCTAAGTATAGGCTTTAGTAATAGTGGTAGTTTAGTTTGTAGAGTTTATGCATGAGTAGATTTGACTGTGTGTAAATAAATGAGCATTGCTTTTGAACTTACTAACTGGTGTATCGAGTCATTGATCAGTATTCGGTTCTGAACCTTGTGGCAGTGTCGAAAGATACCTGGCGACTCTTGAGCAAACGTAATTAAACAGAGCCAAATTAAGAAACACAGCCAAAGTTAGCAACACCGTGTCTGCATGGGTTTCCTCCTGGTGCTCCGGCTTCCTCACGTAAAGTCCCAAAAGATGTGCTTAAGTAAATTGGACATTCTGAATTCTCCCTCAGTGTGCTGGAACAGGCGCCGGAGTGTGGCGACTAGGGGATTTTTACAGTACTTCAGTTTTAAAAAAAATTTCCCATACTCTTCAGCTCCAATTAATTTAAGCTGCAAATTGCAGAAAGTTTGAATTAATAACAGTGTGAGGTCAACAAGGACCTTGGTGAATGACAAGACCAATAGTCTAGTTTTAGTCAATGAAATTTAAAGATTTGAATTTTTATCAAAGCTTCAAAGTTGTGACTTGGCCACCTGATTTTATAAACAAAATGGATTAAAAGATCACTGAATTAAGAAGTTGTGAAGTTCTACCTTTTTTGCAGTAACATGAGACAAAAATAAAGGAGCATCCAAACACATTTTGCTTAAAAAGAGTTACAGCCACCTGCACAAGGTTTGGATTAATTTTAATTAATGAAATTTAAGTACCAAAGATGACATACGAGGGCTATTGTTCATGTGATGTGGGCATTACCAACAAGGTCAGTATATACTGCCCAACGCTAACAACCCCGGAGAGGTTGATGGTGAGCCGGCTCCTTAGGTCCTGCAGTCCATTGCTGTGTAAGTACACCGACAATACTTATTCAACTGCAGCAGTTTGTGAGGACCGAGCAGCTTGCTAGGCTGCTTCAGAGAGTAGTTAAGAATCAACCACATTGATGTGGGTGTGGAGACACATGTAGACCGGATTGGGTGAAGGTGGCATATTTGCTTCTGTGAGGGTCATTTGGGATTTCACAGCAGTTCGGTAGTGCCAACAAAGGAACATTAATTGTGGGGTTGGGGGGCACATGGTAGAATTAATATTGATATCATAGGTTCTGTGGTCTGCTAGGAATAGGATGCATGTATGCATCTGTGAATATTCATTGAGTTCCAGATTTCAACCACGCTGTACAAATTCCTGCTGGAAAATATCCATTCTATTTCTCCTGGTTACCAAACAGAATGCATTTTATCTGGGCATGGATTGTGGTGGGAGTGCCGCTTTAAAGGCAGAGGGGTTTGGACTGCTGTGTTGGGTTAATGCATTGAAGCAAAGCATGATATCAATGTATCATCTCAATCTACACATTAAAATAGCCATAACCTACAGGGAAATGCTGCAGCAGTCTAGACTGCTGCACTCATATTCCATTTAATCCAGGTCTGCTCTTACTGAACAATGGAAATCTATCTATCTTAAATAATGCCTGCTGACTCATTGCTGTTTTAAACCAGGCAGTGAGTGAATGTCAAAGTCTTACATCAGAAGGTGACTGATTATGTCTCGTATTGGTGGAATTGTTCCAGAAAAGCATTCAGAACATTACTGTAAATATAGAAGGATCCAAACACACTTCTTAAAATTACAGGTGGCAGAAGTGAGGCATTTTACATTTTCCTTTACCATTCCCCACTTAGAATTTAGAGGAATTTCCATAATTTCAAAGGGAGTCCAGTTAATTAACCACTCTACAAGTTTGAAAACGATAAACATCACTGTAGAACATTCATTGCAACTTAGCTGCCCAAACCAAAAGCAAGGCAATTCTGAGGGTAGAAAACCAGGAACATAACTTACAGCACATAGTTCAATTACTCTCAAGGACGAGAGATAAGTACTTCAGTATTTTAAATATAATATTGCTAACCATCTACTCTTACTGCAGATGACGAGTCTTTTTATGGAATTGGCTTTTCTGGCTCATTTGGGGGGACTCATTTTACCAGTCTTCTGTATAAATATGACAATTACTGAATTGGAAGTTTCATCTTGTTCCAGTTCCCCCAACCCCCTTCCACGGAGTCCTAATTGGTCCCAATACAGTAGCCAGCTCCGTTTCTCTGTAGCAACGCTAGGATACAGTGAAGTCACCAAGCCAGAAGCTATTCTGCATAGGTTGAGGGTGGGAGGGTGATGCCTTGGAGTGTGGGGTGGCACAGTTGCAGAGAGAATCTGGAAAGCGTGAGGAAATCCCATGCTGCTTGAAGCAGCGCTTGGAAGAATTCCCATTCCAGGAAACTCTCCAGCCAACAAGAAAGTTAGGCATATCTAATGTTGCCAGGTCAGCTAAAATCAGCATGCACAGCAAGCTGGAGATCAAGCATGGGTCCTTTCTGGTTTACATGGCTCTTCTACTCATGGAGACTTGAAGAGAGAATCAAAATAAATGTGAAGACCAACTTTAACAATCCCACTGAAAATTTTTTCTACTTAGTAAACTACACCAAATGCATTAAACGTTTACCTGATCTGTAATTAGGTTTGCAGTGTCATTGTACGCAAGCTCTCCATTTTCCCCATCCGGGTCCATAAGTACCAGAGTCTGATGTCCCACAGATGAAGTAGAACCCATAGTCTCTTCTGCACCAACTGTGATCCCATTGGTCAGACTGCTATCCTTTTGAAAAAGATGATAAACAGCACATATTTTGAATGATGTTGTTTTAAATAAGGTTAATATGTTAAGCTTTTTATTTAAATATCTACTTTGGGAATTTGATGTTTTAGTCATTTAATTTTTAGCTGAAATTCACCAGGAGTGTTGTAGAACTTCCATCATGAGATCTAATATTTCTAGTCAGTCAATCTAACAGCTGAAAAATTGAAATATTTAAAAGTAAAACGTGACATTATAATGTCCAACAACCAGATTTAATGATTTTAATACGGTTTCATCATTGTCAATGACCACCCTATTTTTAATAATAACTTTGCTTTCACTTTCATTTTATTCCACTTGCTTGTGCAGCCATTAGTAAAACAGTTTTAAAAAAATGAACGCCACATGAAAAAGCCATGACATTACAAATATGAAAAGTTAATAGGTCTTAGGTTTGGAAATTTAAATGTTTTGACGATCGAAGGAGAACCCCGTCTCTTTGGAGGTGTTTTTTCCCCCACCCCCCCTCGTCTCCTCCCGTGGGTCTTTATTGCTCTCTCTTTCCTGTAGTCTTTCTCCCCTTGGTCCCTCTTTTCTCTCCGTTTTCGTTGTTGTTTGCCTTGTGGGTCTCTTTCTCCATTTCTCGTTTTTTTCCCCCCTTCCTTTCTCTCCGGGGCTGGGGGATTGACAACCGCATTGTGGGTGGCCTCCCGCGCAGGTACCGGCACTTCGGGCGTATCAGCCCGATCTGTGTAAAACTCCATTTTGTTTTCTCCTCGCGGGGTGAAATTTTTTTTTTTTTTTTATAAACTCAATTTTGTTTTCTCGGTTCACTTCACCTTTTCGTTTTTTCTTGGGAGGGCTTTAAAATTTTTGCCTTCTGTTCTTCTCTCTCCCTGGGGAGTGCCCCCATTTTTCTCTTTTTCTCACTCTCCTCCCACAGAGCTGTGAAACGACCACCCGTTTGTTAAAAAAAAAAACTCGCAACAACTCCCACCGATCTGTACCCGAACGTGGAGAACACGGGAGATGAAAGAAGGAGAAATAAAATGACAGGAAAAGGCCAGGCCAGGGGCCGCATGGGGATCAGACGTGGAAAGGATCTGGAGCGGTGTCAATCGGATGAGTAGACCAGCGCACGAGGCAGCGCAGCGCAAGTCTTGCCGGAGCGTAAAGGGCAGAATAATGATTACAAATTCCTCCCTCACCGGGAGGGAACTGGATGACGGCATCCCTCTCAGAGGAACTGAAAGAGCACTGTCAAGAAACAAAAACAGGCATACAGGCTGCGATGAAAGATGCGTTTGCTGAAACCCTGGTGCAAATACAGATTGCTCTGAACAGGGCTGAAAAGAAACTGGAGGCCCAGGAGATCACCATCAAAGACCCTGAAACCCCTTCCACCCTACCGACCAGAGTGATCGTATAGTGGCACTGGAAAAGGAGGTGGAGAGACTGGTCGCGACGCAGGGTAAACTGAATGGGAAGGTCGAGGACCAGGAAAATCAGTCAAGGAGGCAGAACCTGCGGATCATGGGCCTCTCAGAAGGAACCGAAGGCAGAGACTCTGTGATGCTGACCCAAATGCTGAGCAACCTGATGGGAAGGGTGACCTTCCCTAACCCACCAGAAATAGATAGGGCTCACCGGTCACAGCGACCGAAATCCAAGGCTGGGGAACAACCAAGGACCATCATAGCTAAAGTACATCGATACCAGGACTGGGAAATAATCCTGTGCTGGGCCAGGCAGTCCAGGAACTGCAATTGGGAAGGACACAAACTCTGAATTTATCAGGACATTGGGGCGGACCTGGCCAAGCACAGGGCTGAATTTAACAGGGCAAAAGCAGCGCAGTATGAAAGCGATGTATGCTTCGGAATGTTTTACACAGCCAAGCTCTGGGTCACATACCAGGCCAAAGAACATTCTTTACAGCCCCAGCTGAAGCAGATAAATTTGTCGCAGAGTGTAGGCTGGGACAGCGACAACAGGAGAGGCGGGGAAGTGGCCAGGCAAAGAACGGAAGCAAACCAACAAGGGGGGGGGAAAGAAAAGAATCTCTCCCCCCACAACACAACTTGACTGATGAATTATGAGTCGCCACCCGAGTGACCGCCACAGGCGGAAGAAGGTGGCCCTATACATGCAGATGAGAGCAACAGCAGAGGGAAGGCGGAAGAACAAGTGTAGGGCAAGATGGGGAATAACAGAGAGAAACCACAGTGAGTGGGTGGGAGGACAGCGGGACAGTATGTCCCGGGTGGAAGGTCACCACATTAGCAGGAGAGCTAGCGGCGGGAGCATGAAGCAGATAGAAGCCGCGGCGGCCCCCCAACGGGGGGGGGGAATATCGCCTGGCAAGGGGGGGGTGGGACAAGCAGCGGGGGCGGAGAAGCAAAGAGTGAAAAGAGCTGGGAAAAAAGGGGATGGGAGGGGGAGGGGGAGGGAAAGGGGATGGGAGGGGGCTCATGGGGAAAGGGACAGCAACGGGACAAAACGGATAATATGGCTTCCTAGGGCCGCAAAAGAAGCATTACAGACAACCATCCAGTACAGTCTCTGGGCGAAGGGAGACCATGGAGTACAGGGGCCTACCTATCTGGCAGATGCAATGTTGGCGGCCGTGTTGGGTGCCCCCTGGACAAAGGAACCCAACCACATGGGGACAGTAGTGACAGCGGTCATCTTGGACGCCCCCCTAAAAAAGGGATGAGGGCCAGGGTGTAGAGATTCTGTTAAATAAGAGGATGATGTTTAAGGCGACGAAGGCGGTAACGGACCCAGGGGGATGGTACGTCATGATCAGCGGTGCCCTGGATGGGGCAGCGGTAGTACTTGTCAACACGTACGCGCCCAACTGGGACGATGCAAAATTCATTAACAAGGCCATGGCGGAAATCCCCGACATAGCAACACACCGACTGATCATGGGGGCTGTGTACATGACCCACGGACAGACAGGTCGAACCCCAGAATGGGGAAGGCCTCGAACATGGCAAAGGAACTTGGTTGCTTCATGGGGCAGTGGACCCATGGAGGTTCACCCACCCAGGGTGGGGGGGGAAGGATTTCTCCTCCTTCTCCCCAGTCCACAACATATACTCGAGGAGTGACTTCTTTGTGGTTGGAAAATCAGTGCTCTCAGGGCTGGTCCGGAGTACTCTGCAATCGTAATCTCCGACCACGCTCCACATTATATGGATGTGAGGTTGTAGACAGGCAGTACCCAACAGCCCATATGGAGGTTGGACACCGCCCTACTGGCTGACGAGGCTTTCAGTGAGAGGGTATCAGAGGCCATAGTGGAGTACACGACAAACAACCAAAACCGGGAGGTCTCACCCTCCACGTTCTGGGAGGCGCTAAAGGCTGTGATTAGAGGGGAAATAAACGCATTTAAAGCGTGAAGTGATAGAGAGGAGAGGTGGCTAGGCAGCAGCTAGTTGCCTCCATTCTGGAGGTAGACTGTAAACACTCCGAGACCCCGACCGCAGAGCTCTTGGCGGAGAGGAAAGGACTTTGACCTGCTCTCCAGGAGGAAAACAGTGCCCCAACTCCGCCAGGCACGGGGGACCCTATACGAACAGGGGGACAAAGCCAGCCGCCTGTTGACGCATCTGCTGAGAAAGCAGGCAACCACCAGAGAGATTGCACAAATTAGAGACAACAGAGGTATGCTAGAAAAGGACCCAGACAAGGTTATCAAGACCTTTGAGGACTTTTACCGGGGGCTGTACACCTCAGAGCCCCAACAAGGGACACGGGGATGAAACAGATCCTCGATGGACTGGACATGCCAGTCGTGGGGGGGGGACAAAAAACGGGGCCTGGGAGCACCACTAGAACTGGGAGAGATCATGGAGTGTATAAGCTCCATGCAGGCGGGGAATGCGCCGATACCAGAAGGGTTCCCGGCGAACTTCTACAAAACATTCACGACAGCACTGGCCCCGCACCTGTGGGAGATGTTCACAGACTCGTTGGCAAGGGGCACACTGCCACCTACGCTGGCACAAGCCTCAATCTTGCTAAGAAAGACAAAAACTTGAATGCATGTGGTTCATACAGACCTATCTCGCGACTAAACGTCATTGCCAAAATACTGGCCAAGATCCTAGCCAAAAGGCTAGAAGACTGAATACCTGAGGTGGTGGCAGAGGATCTAACAGGTTTTGTCAAAGGTAGACAGCTAACATCGAACATCAGGCGCCTGCTGAATGTGATCATGACCCCATCCGAGGACAGAACACCTGAGGTAATCGTCTCCCTGGTCGCAGAAAAGGCCTTCGACAGAGTTGAGTGGAAGTACCTTATAGAGGTGCTGGAGCGGTTCGGGCTCAGAAAAAGGATTCACCTCAGGGGTGAAACTCCTGTACAATGCTCCCATAGCAAGTGTACGGACAAACAACACCAGCTCCCAGTACTTCCAGCTGCACAGGGGCACCAAGCAGGGATGCCCGCTGTCGCCGCTGCTGTTCGCCCTAGCGATCGAACCATTAGCGATCGCACTCAGAACAGCAAAGAACTGGAGGGGGATCCAAAGAGGAGGCAGAAAGCATAATAGCCTCTCTCTACGTGGATGACCTGCTCCTCTGCATCTCGGACCCACAAGGCAGCATGGAAGGAATCATCGCGCTCCTGAAAGAGTTTGGTGCCTTCTCGGGCTACAAACCCAACATGAGCAAAAGTGAGATTTTCCCGGTGAACCCGCAAGGGGAGGGCGGCACTGCTGGGACTGCTGTTTAAACAAGCCCAACACAAATTCCGCTACCTGCGGATCCAAATCGCTCATGACTGGACAGGGATCCACAAATGGAACCTGACCAGTCTGACAGAGGAAGTCAAAAAGGACCTGCAGAGATGGAACACACTTCCACTCTCCTTGGTAGGGAGAGTACAGACGATCAAAATGAAGGTACTGCCCAGGTACATCTTCCTACTAAGATCCATCCCAATGTATATCCCCAACGCTTTCTTTAACTCACTGGACAAATTAATCATGCCGTTTGTATGGGGGGGGGGGGGGGGGGTGGGGGTGAGGGGGGAGAATGCTAGGATCACAAAGAAAGTTCTACAGAAAACAAAATCCAGGGGAGGACTAGCCCCCCCAAACCTACAATTCTACCAATGGTCAGCGACAGCGGAAACTGTGATGGGATGGACAAAGGAGCCAGAAGACAAGCGGGTGCGCGCGGAGGAGGCCTTCTGCAAGGGGACCTCTCTCCGGGCCCTCGCCATGGCGGCACTCCCATCCCCGCCCAAGAAACACTCCAGCAGCCAGTGGTGATAGCCACCCTCCAAACGTGGTACCAACTATGGCAGCAGTTCGGACTGACCAAAATGTCCGAAAAGCCTCCATTTGCAATAACCACAGGTTTACACCAGCACTCACTGACGCTACCTTCAAAAAAGTGGAGACAGGACGGGGAGACATTGACAGTCAGGTCACTGACGGTAGGGTCACAACATTGGAAGAACTGACGCAGAGATTCCAACTAGCTAAAGGCAACAAACTCAGATACCTGCAGCTTGAAAACTTCCTAGAAGAGACAAGGACATTGCCACGACCACCACGACAGACACGATTAGATGAGCTACTGGACGCAGACATCCTAGGCAGAGGGAACTGTAGTGACATGTACAAACGACTGCTAGAGAGGGCCGACACTGAACTGGACATGACAAGGAGGAAATGGGAGGAAGACTTGTTTCAAAATAGGGTGGGGATTCTGGATCGAAGCACTGCACAGGGTCAACTCTGTTATACGTTTTAGTTACTGTTGTATGAAGAGTCAAAAGTCCTGTTCCTTTTCACCAAACAACTTGGGCGGGATTCTCCACTCCTGTGCCGAAGTGCCCACGCCATCATGAACGTCGTCGAGGTTCACGACGGCGCGAAGCGGCCCCTATCCCAACCGATTCAAGGCCCGATAATGGGCTAGGATCGGGGCCGCGTCATCTACACGCGCCAGGCCTTGTCGCCGCGTAAAGGCGGCGCCGCATACATGACGTGGCCGGCGCCGCATAACTGGCGTCACCCGCGCATGCGTGGTTGTCGTCCTCTCCAAGTCCGCCCCGCAAGAAGATGGCGGACGGATCTTGCGGGGCAGTGGAAGGAAGTAGGTCCTCCTTCAGAGAGGACAGCCCGACAATCGGTGGGCACCGATCGCGGGCCATCCCACATTTGAGGTACCCCCCGGTGCAGGATCCCCCCCCCCACCCCCCGCAGGCCGACCCCCCCAGCGTTCCCGCGCTGTTCCCGACGGCAGCGACCAGGTGTGGACAGCGCCGGGGGGAACCTGCCGTTTTGGCCTGGCCGCTCGGCCCATCCGGGCCTGAGAATAGCGGGGGTGCTGGAGAATCGCCATTTTGGGTGTCTCTGGCGATTCTCTGGCCTGCGGCCCGCGGAACTCGACGGGGCCGTTCCCGCCGCTTGGGAGAATCACAGGAGGATGTCGGACTGGCGTCCCGGGTAATCTTGGCGGCCCAGGTGATTCTCCCAACCGGCGCGGGAGTGGAGAATCTCGTCCCTTTTATTTCACTTACACAGCCTCTGCACAACACACCACCTGACACAAGGGCCACCTGAAGCCCCTTTACATATCAGTGTCAACCATTGGATACTTAACATAAATGAGACAACTAATTGCAATGTCTCTGAATGCATTACTTAACTCTTAACCCATTGCTTAACAAACTCTAGCTCCACATGCGGAGGCTCAACCTAACGCAGCTAACAGTGGTACATAGAGCCCACTTGACCAGAACCCGAATGAGCAGGTTCTTCCCAGAGTTGGAGGATAGATGTGAACGGTGGCAAGGAGGCCCGGTCAACCACGCCCGTATGTTCTGGTCTTGCCCCAGACTTGCTGGGTACTGGCCAGCCTTCTTCGAGGCAATGTCCAAAGTGGTGGGGATGAGGGTGGAGTCTTGCCCAAAAGTGGCGGTCTTCGGGGTATCAGACCAGCCAGATCTCTTCATGGGGAGGATGGCAGACGCCCTTGCTTTTGCCTCCCTGACCATCCGCCGTAGAATCCTGCTCGGTTGGCGATCAGCAGCACTACCTAAAGCTGCAGACTTGCTGTCTGACCTATCGGAATTTCTCCAAAAGGAGAAAATCAAATTCACCATCTGTGGGTCGGAAGAGGGTTTCCACAAAACATGGGAGCCATTCACCCGAATGTTCCGAGACCTGTTTGTGGCCAACACATAAATAAATAAATAGCCAGTAGCCAGGGAAAAATAGACAAGACAGAAAGAGGAAAGCGAGGGAGGACGGGGGGCAGCAGTGAACGTGGGAGGGAAGGGAGGGGGGTGGGGGAGATCAGGGAAAGGGGAGCTGGAGGGGCGGGGAGGATTGTATGCTGAGTCAGACCAGACTGTAATTAGAGAAACCTAAGAAGAAGCCTTTGGGTACTGTACAATAAGTGAAAATGAATGGTAATGTAGATAATTTTGAAAATGCCAATATAAAGATTTTTAAAAAATGTTTTGACAGAGTAAACATCCTTTGACGACGCAGTTCTAGGACAATTCATTGTAATAAAAAAAGGTAAACAAGATAAAAATATCAAAAAATGAAAACTGGTGCAAGCCATTAAAAAGTAGTATACTATACTTAGTTAATTAGTGTGCTATACTTATCACAAAAGGGTTAAATAAACATGTACAACTATCAGGTATATGTGATATAGGAATCCTTTATGAGTACCAAATCTCATTCAATTTCAGATGTAGAATGCAAACTAGAATTTTTTCAGAGGCGTAGCCTCAAATTTATTTCTGCAAGTTACTGTTAATCATATAAAAAGTTATTTTCAACCAGAATCCAATAACTTGGTGAAATTTAGAGATTTAATTTAATGCTTTGACGTTTCTAGTTTATTTTACTGTATCTGTTTGACTATTAGGTAGGTATTAGTCATAGTGAACAATCAAGCAACCAATTGGTTTTCCCATTTTGGAGAAAGAAGATGAAGACAGCATTTACATAATTGCATAACAGCAGTCCGTTTTGGCTCATTAAAAATTGAACAGCTCATTAATACTTTCTTCCACTTAGGGATTGTGTGTGACTCTCATTCAAGAAATGAAATAACAACAAATTTTAAAAATCACATGTGTGTAAACTTGTGCAAAACTACTTGTGCACAAACAAACTTTGAACAAAATCCTTGCACATGTTCATCTAATTACTTGAACAACTTTTCCAGTTTGTACAAGTCACTTGTCTCCTCTCACTTTGCCATTAATTTAGCCACAGCCCCTGGTGATCAGCTTTCCGTGCGAGTGGGAAGGACATGACAATGAAGAACAACAGCTGGGTGATGCGCTGGACTTGCATGATAAATTATCTGATTTTGGATGTGCAAAATTTATGTGTTTTGTTGACATACCTTTCCAGCAATATTATCACTTCTCTCTGTGGTTGACGTGTCAATGGCTACTTCTGTCACAACAGGACTAATTGATGTGATATCTACTGCCCCACCAGAGGTCACCTGGCTGCCTCCATAAGCTTTATGGTGAGCTTCTGCACTCTGTTCATAATACTGTCGACTATTTACCTCCTAAAAAAAGTTTAAAAAAAATTATTGCACAAAACATATCACATTGAAATTAGTCATTATTTTTAAAATGCAATCTTTAATTACAAATCAATTGGCAAGTTGAATAAATGTTTAAGAAGAGTTTATTTAAGTAACGCCCATAAATATGTAGAATCACCTACCTTTGAATGATTCAAGTTTCAGCTCGGGCAACATTGGATCTGCTCATTTTCCACCCTTACCGAATAACCATTACATTAATCTACATTATTCTGGTTTTTTTTTTTACTTCATATGTTATATTGCATTATCTTGGTACTAAGTATCCTGTTGTTTATGTTAAATGTCTACTATTTCCTTGTACACAATTCCACTTTTTTGGCCAAGTATGTTCACATACCTTTAATTTATTTCTTCTTCAAACTGTGACAAACATAAGGAAGTTAAAAAAAGATCGACAGTGGTCTAAATGTCCAGCGAATTGCACAGCCTCAACCAGAGAAGATCACCCCCTACTGTCTCTTTGTGATAATCCATTTCTCATTCTGTGGGATTTCCAACATAATGGCTTTTTAAAAAAATGTTTTATTCTGTTCTTAAAGTTACAGAGCTAATTCACAGAGTGAATAGGGCAAGCCTACATCGCACTGCTTGCTCCAAAAACCAATTCAGATTGAATCCAATTCATCGTCTCCGCAAGCGAGACATACAAGATCCAAGATGACAAGAAAAGACAATTGCACCTCATTTTGGACTTGATCGGTCGTTTGATCTTAGCCAAAAGGCCGAGATTATCTTCCTTACATTTTTTTTATTTTTTATAAATTTAGAGTACCCAATTATATTTTTTTCCAAATTAAGGGGCAATTTAGTGTGGCCAATCCACCTTCACATCTTTTGGGTTGTGGGACTGAAACCCACGCAGACACGGAGAGAATGTGCAAATTCCACACAGACAGTGACTCAGGGCCAAGATCGAACCTGGGTCATCAGTGCTGAATGCAGCAGTGCTAACCACTGCACGACCACCCAGAGATTATCTTCCTTAAATAATTGGAAAGTGGAAAAAACTGCTCAAATTCTTCACATCTGATCCATACAGCTTGGACTGTATTCCAGATGTTAAGGAACAATATGATATTCACTGGCCCATTCTGCAACCTCAACTGGATTTTTTTTTACAACTCAACCGGGCATGGCAGAACATTCTGAGCTATCATATCTTCCCTTTCCAAACTGAACATCAGATGTAGAAAATGAGCACACAAAGGATCATGTACCTTGACCTAGTCGAGCTCATAGATCTATAAATGCAAATCAGCTATTTATTGGACCAGAATTTTGCTGGAGGAATTAGGGTGTGGTTATCATCACTCAACATTATGAAGAAGTAAATTGCAGACAACTTTCCAATGTTCACACATGTGCAGTTAAACATGGAAATCGGAACTTTGGTGTTCAGTTTTGCCCAATGCACTACAGGCTTTGCAACACCGGGACTTCACTGGGAAACTCTGCATTGAAACATATGAGGGGTGCGAAGTTATGATGCTCACCCAGATGATGCCCCATTTATCGCATTAAAGTTAGGGCCTGTCCAGTAGAAATGAATTTCTAACAGGGTGATAAGTCATAATTAATACGGAACACTTTACTTTTTACAAGTATGGAATTGTATATCTTCAGATTTAAATTATTGTTGGATGATCAAAATTTAAATAACTTTTTCTGTTTATCTTTCTTTTTTAAAAAAAATATTTATTTACCGCCCCATATTTTTGTTTCTATAAATTACTTGACATTTAAATAGATCTTTTTACCTTACACTTCCTGGTTTACATTGTGTGCAACAGTGGCGATTCTCCAATCTGATTTGTTGAAGAGACATGCTATTGCTTTTCCGATTGTTCCAGGTCCCCTATACAAGGCACCAAGCTGAAATGGCACTCTAATTATTGCAAGTTGCCATGCAAAAATCTAATAAAAGCCTACGGGCAATCTTTAAGTGCAATAAACAGCAAGCAATGTTCCTTGACCATTAACTACAAAATCCAGATCATTATGCTTACTGTATTATTACAAATTTTTGTTTTAAAGAAATGCATTGTCTGCTTTTCCCCTTTCTTTCCTTCATACTTTCATGGCTTCCCTCTCTCTGTAAATCACCAGTTGTGACACTCTGCAATAAACCAGTCCATAGTGCAGTTTGTCACTCTAATGACAGTAACAATTTGCATTGATAAAGTGCTCTTAACAAAATGTCCTAAGGCATCATAGGAGTGTTAACGAGCATAATTTGACTCCGAGCCAGATAATGAGGGATTCGAGCAGGTAACCAAATTCTTTGTCAAAGTGATAGATTTTAAGGAATGTCTTAAAGGTGGAAAGAGAGGGATAGGTGGGGAAAGATGTAGGGAGACTATTCCATAGCTTAAGGCCTTGGTGACTGAAAGCACAGCTACCAATGGTGGACGATTAAAATTGTTTTGCACAAGAGGCTAGAACCGGAGGAGCACCAGTATCTCGGAGGGTTGGAGGAGGCTAGAGATGGGGAGAGGTAAAGCCATGGAAGAATTTGAAAACAGGGACGAGAAATTTTAAATGAGGTATTTCTTAATTAGGCGCCATGTAGAGCAGTGCACACAGGGATGACGGTTGAACTGGATTTGATGCGAGTTAGGATAAAGGCACCAGAGGACTCCAGAGTGATCTCCTCTTTGCGCCTTGTTGGAGGGAAAAGGGTTACGAAGACAGATGAGATAAATGGGGTTTTTAGGGAATTCTAGGAGGGATTATAAAAGTCTGAGCAACCTGGTGGCGAGTTGGCAATTATGGAGCATTTCTTCGCTTCCCTGAAGCGTAGAAAGCCAATTTGGAGCTCTTAATGTTCCTCTTTCTCGGGAGGAGGTATTGAAGGCCATTACGGAGCTTTGGCCGGGTAAGGCACCTGGACCGTATGGCTTTGAGTTTTATAGGGAGTTTAAGGATTTGTTATTAACCCCATTGGTGGATACGTACTGTCATTCCTTGAGTCTGGGATGGTGCCATCAACTCCAAGTCACCAAGAAAGCACAATAGCGCCTATACTTCCTCAGGAAACTAAGGAAATTCGGCATGTCCACATTAACCCTTACCAACTTTTACAGATGCACCATAGAAAGCATCCTATCCGGCTGCATCACAGCCTGGTATGGCAACTGTTCGGCCCAGGACCACAAGAAACTTCAGAGAGTCGTGAGCACCGCCCAGTCCATCACACAAACCTGCCTCCCATCCATTGACTCCATCTACACCTCCCGTTGCCTGGGGAAAGCAGGCAGCATAATCAAAGATCCCTCCCACCCGGCTTACTCACTCTTCCAACTTCTTCCATCAGGCAGGAGATACAGAAGTCTGAGAACACGCATGAACAGACTCAAGAACAGCTTCTTCCCCACTGTCACCAGACTCCTAAATGACCCTCTTATGGACTGACCTCATTAACTACACCCTGGATGCTTCATCCGATGCCAGTGCTTATGTAGTTACATTGTATAGGTTGTGTTGCCCTATTGTGTATTTTCTTCCCTTTTCTTCCCATGTACTTAATGATCTGTTGAGCTGCTCGCAGAAAAATACTTTTCACTGTACCGCGGTACACGTGACAATAAACAAATCCAATCCAATCCAATCCAATCCAAGTGAGGCTAATATTTATTTGATTCTGAAGGCCACCAAGGACCCAGAGGAGTGTGATTCCTATAGGCCAATATCTCCTCTGAATGTTGACTTGAAACAGTTATCGAAGGTTCTAGTCAAAGGCTGGAAGACATCCTGCTGAAATTCATGCAGGAGAACCAGACTGGGTTTATTAGGGGAAGATTTTAAGTAATAACATTAGAAGGCTTCCAAATGTGATCAGGCTTTTCAGAAGCATGCACAGGATGGGCTGGTTATTTCCCTAGATGCAGAAATGAAATGAAAATTGCTTGTCACAAGTAGGCTTCAAACAAAGTTACTGTGAAAAGCCCCTAGTCACCACATTCCGGCGCCTGTTCGGGGAGGCTGGTACAGAGAAAGCATTTCATAGAATCATAGAGTTTACAGTGCAGAAGGAGGCCATTCAGCCCATCAAGTCTGCACCGGCCCTTGGAAAGAGCACCCCACTTAAGCCCCACGCCTCCACCCTATCCCCTTTATCCCCGTAACCCCACCTAATCTTTTTGGACACTAAGAGCAATTTAGAATGGCCAATCCACCTAACCTGCACATCTTTGGACTGTGGGAGGAAACCGGAGCACCCGGAGGAAACCCACGCACACACGGGGATAACGTGCTGACCCCACACGACAGTGACCCAAGCCGGGAATCGAACCTGGGACCCTGGAGCTGTGAAGCAACAATGCTGCCCACTGTACTACCCCTTGGCCGAGTTGAGTGGAATTACCTGGTTTATAAATTGCGAGGTTTTGAATTGGGGGAGAATTATATTAAGTGGATTCAAATACTGTATCGTAGACCCATGGCAGCAGTGCTCACGAACGGTTTAAGGTCGTCGGACTTTGGGCTTCAGAGAGGGACTAGGCAGGGTTATCATCTGTACTCCTTGTTGTTTACGCTGGCCATTGAGTCACTGGCGGAGACCATTAGATTAGATCCCTTGATATCGGGGTTGGAATGTGGGATGAAGCAGCACAAGATCACGATTTATGGGGATGATGCGCTGCTGTCCGTGTCAAATCCTGGTGTTTCGATCCCTTCCATTATTGGAGTGGTGGATAATTTTAGTGCACTTTCTGGTTACAAGATCAACTTTACTAAGCCAGAGGCGAGGGGTAAACCAGGATGCCTTGCTAATTTCCCCTTTAGATGGTCCCACAAGGGATTTAAATATTTTGGGGATTTCCATTACCCCTTACTTTACACAGCTATATGGGGCCAACTTCCCCCAGTTGAGTGCGGCATTAGATGGGACCTTGCTCAGTAGTCTGCACTCCCGGTTTCATGGCTTGGATGTTGACCAAGCAACCTGACAATTTCAGGACAGTGGAGGGATAGATACAAATACATCATGTCGCTATGAAATAGGAGGGGGCCAAGGATAGATCTGGGGACTACAAAGTAAAAGGTGGGAAGAGAAGCCATTTTTTGTGAGGGCCACGAAGAATCCAACACGAGTTTCAAGGACACAAGAAATAACATTTATTTACAATAACATATATATACATAACAGCAGCAACCTCACTTGCTGCTTACTCCTTCCTGCTAGTTCCAAACTGGCCAGCCTTATTTATACAGGGAGTCTGCTAATGATTTCTCCGCCCCCGTCATTGGGGAAGTTCATACTCCCACAGGATTGTGGGATTGTCATTAGTCCCCAGCCAATGGTAAGCAGGCAGGTTATAACATTCTTCCCCCCCGAAATCCAAGGAACCCACCGAAGACCCTGACCAAGGAGGGCGTCGGACTCGTTTTGCCGCAGGCCGGACACCATTTGCACGAGGCGTTGGATCGGGCGGCGTGTAACGAGACGGAGACTGGCGCTTCCGCGATGAATGGCGTAACGGTTGTACATCCACTGCCCGTGGGCCCGAGGATTCCCCCTCTGATGCGTCCTGTGTCTCCATCTCGGAGTCAGAGTCTGCTGCCTCTGTCATCTCAGCGTCTCTATCTCCGCGCGGTTCTGTAACGACCTGCGCAGGCTTTGAGTGAGGCACCAGAGGAAGATTGCGAGGACTACTTCCCATTGTCTCTGGTCTCAGCGGCTGTAGAAATTAGCTCCGGGGGCGGGGAATCTTTGGAAAGGATAGCCTTCTGGACCGAACGTGGTCTACATGTTTGCGCTGGAGACGACCCTGGGCTTGCACCTGGTAAGATATAGGGCCCATTTGGCGACAGATTACGCAAGGGGCCCACTGGGCACCACCTGCAAAATTTCGAACGAACACTGGATCACCGGGCGCAAACTGCCAAATTGGCCGATGCAGAGAAAAACCCTGTCCCTGCCGTTCTTGTGTGCGGCGTACCTTTGCACCAATGTCCGGGAAAACCATTCTAAGGTGGGTGCAAAGTCTCCGGCCCATTAGGAGTTCTGCAGAAGCTACCCCAGTCACCGCATGGGGGATGGTTCTATATGAAAACAAAAAGCAAGCCAGTCTCGTGTCCATTGACCCGGAAGACTGCTTTTTTAGGCCTCGTTTTCTCCGCTGCAGTCAATGTGCAGGAGGCGAAAGCTATCGGCCGCTCGCCCCCGTTCTGCATCTTGTGGGACTGGACTGCCCCAATACCATAAGGGGATGCATCACATGTGACGAGCAAAGGCTTTCCAGGATCATAGTGGGTTAGTAACCCAGACGACGACAATTGTTGCTTTACCCGCCGGAAAGCGGTTTCTTGAGGCTTACCCCAAACCCAGGTGTGATTTTTCTTTAGCAGAAGGTGCAACGGGGCCAGCGTAGTTGCCAGATTGGGGAGGAACTTCCCGTAATAGTTTATGAGACCGAGAAAAGAACGAAGATGCGAAGTGTCAAGCAGGGCGGCGGCCTGTTGAATCGCGCGCACCTTCTCTGCGACGGGGTGCAAACCTTCACGGTCCACCCGATAACCCAGGTAGACTACATCCTTCGCCTGAAAGACGCACTTTGTGCGACGTAAACGGACTCCAGCCTCCGAAAAGTGTCTAAGGACAGCCTCCAGATTTTCCAAATGTTCCTGCTCTGACGTCCCTGTGATCAAAACGTCATCTAAGTAGACAGCGACACGCGGTAAACCTCTCAAAATGCCCTCCATAACGCGTTGAAAAATAGCGCAGGCAGAGGATACTCCAAAGGGCAACCGTGTATATTCATACAGGCCCCGGTGTGTATTAATCGTTACATATGGTCGGGAGACAGGGTCAAGCTCCAACTGTAGGTAGACGTGACTCATATCTAATTTTGTGAATGAGAGTCCACCTGCAAGCTTTGCGTAGAGATCCTCTATGCGAGGCATTGGATATCGGTCGAGTTGGGAAGCCGTATTCACTGTAAGTTTATAGTCGCCGCACAAGCGAACAGTGGCATCTGGCTTCATTACAGGTACAATTGGTGCTGCCCAGTCAGCGAAACGGACGGGCCTGATAATACCCAAAGTTTCCAAACGAGTGAGCTCCCCTTCTACCTTCTCGAGCAAGGCCTGGAAATAGCGCGGCGTGGCTCCTGGTTCGACTTGGATATGGGCTACGGCCCCTTTTATTTTCCCCAAACCGGGCTGAAATACATCCGGGTATCATCCCAGCACCAATCATCAGTCAACCCTCCAGAAACTGTTTGGAGGATGTGCTGCCACTGCAAGCACAAATGGCGCAACCAGTCCCGACCCAACAGGCTGGGCCCATGGCCGCGCACCACGATAAGTGGGAAACACCCCTCCTGGCGTCCATAAACAACAGGGACCATCGTAGCTCCTGCGATGTACAATGGTTCCTCCGTGTAGGTGGCCAACCTGGCCTGTGTGTCGGTTAATGTAATGGTCTGTATACCCTGCTTGATGCGGTCGAATGTCCTCTGGGCGATCACGGAGACCGCTGCGCCAGTGTCCAACTCCATCTCGAGCGGGTGACCATTGACCCGTACTGTCACCTTAATGGGGGCCACACGGGGAGCTGCCACACCATGCAGCTGCAGGCAGTCTTCCTCTGTCTCCGCGTCCTCAGGAGTAGTCGCCGCAGGTTCATCCACATGATAGGTACGGCCCCTGGGCTGGTCCCAGTTTCGGTCAGAATGACGGCGCTTCTGGCGACCCCATGACCGGCGTCCATGACGGGGTCAGCGCCTACAAGTCTGACATGGACATGGCTCCTCATCCATTGGTTCTGGAGAAGGCTCCCTTCGGGGAGGAATGTCCGACGGCCACTGGCATCGATCCGGACGTCGTCTCGCCCAAGGTACCGCAGGAGTGCGGGGGGACATTTTCGGACGGAAGGGGTTGTGCCCCAAGGCATGCACTTCCATTCCCTGTATCTTCTGCACTCCTCGTTCTGCACTCTCTCGGGACAATACTATTTGAATGGCCTGTTGAAAAGTCAATGTTGGCTGAGCTAACAACTTTCTCTGGGTGGCCGCATTGTTAATACCGCAAACCAAACGGTCGCGTAACATTTCTGACAAGGTCTCACCATAGTCACAGTACTCCACAACCCTGCGTAGCCTGGATAGAAAATCGGCAAGGGATTGTCCTGGGGTCCTCTCAGCGGTATTAAACCGGTAACGTTGGACTATCGTGGACGGGGATGGGTTAAAATGCTGCCCCACTAAATTCGCAAGTTCCTCAAACATTTTGGTGTCCGGCGCAGCTGGGTACATAAGGCTCCTAATCACCCCAAACGTATGCGGGCTGCAGGCGGTGAGCAATATGACCATCTGGCGCTCGTTTTCAGTGATATTGGTTCCCCGGAAATAGTAACGCATCCATTGTGCATACTGGTTCCAGCTTTCCAGCGCAGCATCAAAAACATCTAAACGTCCGTACAGAGGCATGGTGTAATAGAAAACAACTTCCAACCTGTATCCAACAAAATTCCAGGGAGGTGGCTTCAGCAGTGTATACAGCTATTCACTTTAACCCTCGTCGCTAGTTTTGTGAGGGCCACGAAGAATCCATCACGAGTTTCAAGGACACAAGAAATAACATTTATTTACAATAACATATATATACATAACAGCAGCAACCTCACTTGCTGCTTACTCCTTCCTGCTAGTTCCAAACTGGCCAGCTTTATTTATACAAGGTGTCTGCTAATGATTTCTCCACCCCCCTTATTGGGGAAGCTCATACTCCCACAGGATTGTGGGATTGTCATTAGTCCCCAGCCAATGGTAAGCAGGCAAGTTATAACACCATTCCAGCTGATTCTCTGGTTCCGACTCGAACTGGAATAAGGATGCGAGTGGAGTCCACCCAGCTGGATGACATCGATGCGGTGTTGCTGAAGGATGGTTTGGTCAATTATGTCAAAAGCTACAGTCGGGTTGAAAAAGAAAGGAGGGATAGTTTATCGTAATCACATAGGATGTAAATTGTGACTTTAATGTTTTGTTACTGTGGCAGAGTAAAAACGTGATAGAAATAATTCAAACATATATTCAAATTAATTACACATTTTTAATCTACAGAATGCGGCATTGCAACAAACCCCAGTTTTGACACCTATGAAATATTAAACTCTCAAGTTTTTATAGATAAATGGCAATAAATATTCGCACCATACAAGTGCCTGGCAATGACCATCTCCCCTTGTTAGATTCTCTCATGACATTCAATGGCATGACCATCAATGAAACCCCCACCATTAAACTTTGGACCAGAAACTGAACTGAACCAGCTACACAAATATTGCAGCTCCAAGAACATGTCAGAAATTGTGAATTCTGTACCAAGTACCTCCTTACTGTGCGTGGTTGCCTGGGTGAGTGCAGCCCCAAGAAGCTTGACACCATCCAAGATAAAGCAGCCCGCTTGATCAGTACTCCATCAAGTAACTTAAACATTCATTCCCTCCACCACGGGTACACAGTAGCAGCAGTGTGTATCATAAATAAAATGCACCACAGCAACTCGCCAATCCTACTTTGAGAGCACCTTCCAAACCTGTGACCTCTACCGCCTGGAAGGACACAAGGGTAGCAGAAGCATAGGATCAACATCACTTGCAAGGCCACCTTCAAATCTCACATCATTCTGACTTGGAACTGTGTCATTGTTCCAAGGTCAAAATCCTGAAACTTTCTCCCTAATAGTACTGTGTATGAGTACAACACATAGACTCCAGTAGCTTCAGAAGGCAGCTACAGCACCGCTCAAGGGCAATTAGGGATAGTCAATAAATGCAAGCAAGGCCAACAACATGAGAAATAGAAAAGTGACAATGTTCACCGCTCTTTCTCCTTCCCAACCAACATTTGGCAAAAACTAATTGATCAAAAGAGCACAGGTCTAGATGTATGCAGTTATGGGACTCAATCTGAATCTCCACTGACATTCATCAAATTTATTTGCTAGTCACTTAAGTTCTGTCAATAGGGGCTGCTAAAAAGGGAATATTTCATTGAAATTATTTTTTTAAGTCCATTTGCAACTTGCATTTTCTTGAAAAATAAAACTACATGAACGAAAAGTCTTTTTTTTTTTTTAAAATGTCACCATAATATATTTAAGTATTGATTCTCTCTTCAATAACCATTTTAATTACTCTGCAACATCATTGCCAATAAATGTACTTTACTCCAAAACATCAATGACTTGCAGAAGATCTAATATCACTTAAGGTAAATAAAGTATAACTGTACTCAAAATGTATTAATTGCAGAAGGATTTAATTTCTATAGTTGCTATGAAAGGGAGCCACACATTATTATGCATGATTGCATAAAAAGTAGATTAATGGAAGTTATCCATATTTCAATTCTGTTATTAGTTATTATCACGCATCTTTAAAAGAAATGCAACAGCTAACTTGTCATTTAAATTAATTGAGAAAGCTCAAAGATTTATTTTTCTCTTGACGTTTGCAGGATCCCTTAGAGAAAAATCAAGGGGATATACCTTTTTGCTAAAAAATGGAATAGAACGTTTAACTTACAAAAATGTAGTGTTATGCTTGTGGTCATACTTAACGTTAAACGGGCAGCGCAGTGGCACAGTGGTAGCACTGCAGTCTCACGGCGCCGAGGTCCCAGGTTCGATCCCGGCTCTGGGTCACGGTCCGTGTGGAGTTTGCACATTCTCCCCGTGTTTGCGTGGATTTCGCCCCCACAGCCCAAAGATGGATTGAACACGCTAAATTGCCCCTTAATTGGAAAAAATTAATTGGGTACTCTGAATTTCCCTCTGTACCAGGCAACATCCTGGTAAATCTCCTCTGCACCCGCTCCAAAGCCTCCACGTCCTTCCTATAATGCGGTGACCAGAACTGTACGCAATACTCCAAATGCGGCCGTACCAGAGTTCTGTACAGCTGCAACATGACCTCCTGACTCTGGAACTCAATCCCTCTACCAATAAAGGCCAACACTCCATAGGCCTTCTTCACAACCCTATCAACCTGGGTGGCAACTTTCAGGGATCTATGTACATGGACACCTAGATCCCTCTGCTCATCCACACTTCCAAGAACTTTACCATTAGCCAAACATTCCGCATTCCTGTTATTCCTTCCAAAGTGAATCACCTCACACTTCTCTACATTAAACTACATTTGCCACCTCTCAGCCCAGCTCTGCAGCTTATCTATATCCCTCTGTAACCTGCTACATCCTTCCACACTATCGACAACACCACCGATGTTAGTATCGTCTGCAAATTTACTCACCCACCCTTCTGCACCTTCCTCTAGGTCATTGATAAAAATGACAAACAGCAACGGACCCAGAACAGATCCTTGTGGTACTCCACTTGTAACTGAACTCCATTCTGAACATTTCCCATCAACCACCACCCTCTGTCTTCTTTCAGCTAGCCAATTTCTGATCCACATCTCTAAATCACCCTCAATCCCCAGCCTCCGTATTTTCTGCAATAGCCTACCGTGGGGAACCTTATCAAACGCTTTGCTGAAATCCATATACACCACATCAACTGCTCTACCCTCGTCTACCTGTTCAGTCACCTTCTCAAAGAACTCAACAAGGTTTGTGAGGCATGACCTACCCTTCACAAAGCCATGCTGACTATCCCTGATCATATTATTCCTATCTAGATGATTATAAATCTTGTCTCTTATAATCCCCTCCAAGACTTTACCCACTACAGACGTGAGGCTCACCGGTCTATAGTTGCCGGGGTTGTCTCTGCTCCCCTTTTTGAACAAAGGGTCCACATTCTCCAGTCCTCTGGCACTATTCCTGTAGCCAATGATGACATAAAAATCAAAGCCAAAGGTCCAGCAATCTCTTCCCTGGCCTCCCAGAGAATCCTAGGATAAATCCCATCAGGACCCCGGGACTTATCTATTTTCAGCCTGTCCAGAATTGCCAACACCTCTTCCCTACGTACCTCAATGCCATCTATTCTATTAGCCTGGGTCTCAGCATTCTCCTCCACAACATTATCTTTTTCCTGAGTGAATACTGACGAAAAATATTCATTTAGTATCTCGCCTATCTCTTCAGACTCCACACACAACTTCCCATCCCTGCCCTTGACTGGTCCTACCCTTTCCCTAGTCATTCGCTTATTCCTGACATACCTATAGAAAGCTTATGGGTTTTCCTTGATCCTACCTGCCAAATACTTCTCATGTCCCCTCCTTGCTCGTCTTAGCTCTCTCTTTAGATCCTTCCTCGCTACCTTGTAACTATCCATCGCCCCAACTGAAACTTCACACCTCATCTTCACATAGGCCTCCTTCTTCCTCTTAACAAGAGATTCCACTTCTTTGGTAAACCACGGTTCCCTCGCTCGCGCCTTCCTCCCTGCCTGACCGGTACATACTTATCAAGAACACGCAGTAGCTGATCCTTGAACAAGCTCCACTGATCCAGTGTGCCCAACACTTCCAGCCTACTTCTCCACCTTATCCCCCCCAAGTCACGTCTAATGGCATCATAATTGCCCTTCCCCCAGCTATAACTCTTGCCCTGCGGTGTATACTTATCCCTTTCCATCATTAACGTAAACGTCACCGAATTGTGGTCACTGTCCCCAAAGTGCTCTCCTACATCCAAATCCAACACCTGACCTGGTTCATTACCCAAAACCAAATCCAACGTGGCCTCGCCTCTTGTTGGCCTGTCAACATATTGTGTCAGGAAACCCTCCTGCACACACTGTACAAAAAACGACCCATCTAATGTACTCGAACTATATCTTTTCCAGTCAATATTTGGAAAGTTAAAGTCTCCCATAATAACTACCCTGTTACTTTCGCTCTTATCCAGGATCATCCTCGCCATCCTTTCCTCTACATCCCTAGAACTATTTGGAGGCCTATAGAAAACTCCCAACAGGGTGACCTCTCCTTTCCTGTTTCTAACTTCAGCCCATACTACCTCGGAAGAAGAGTCCCCATCTAGCATCCTCTCCGCCACCGTAATACTGCTCTTGACTAGCAGCGCCACACCTCCCCCTCTTTTGCCTCCTTCTCTGAGCTTACTAAAACACCTAAACCCCGGAACCTGCAACATCCATTCCTGTCCCTGCTCTATCCATGTCTCCGAAATGGCCACAACGTTGAAGTCCCAGGTACCAACCCATGCTGCCAGTTCCCCTACCTTATTTCGTATACTCCTGGCATTGAAGAAAATCGAACCAAGTGATTGGGACAAAGTCCAATCACTTGGAACCAGGTACAGGACCCGCCCTGAAAGGCGGGAAGCCCCTGGGGACTATAAGAATTGAGCCCCAAGTTCAAGGCGCTCTCTCTTCACTCGCTCTTCACTCTTGAACAGCCGCTCAAAACTGTAAGTCTTACTTCAACGCTCACTACGAGATAGGCGCTCCTAGCTACCAATCTGTACCAACTTCGAATCCCGCAGGCTCAGAACCCGAACAAAAGGCCATTTGTTTCCCTGACCTGGTGGGCCAGTTCCAAGTTAGGTATTGGCCTGTTAGCTGTAGAAGTAGCTTAGACGTAGAATTTGTACATGAGTAGTGATTACTGTGTATAATAAACGTGCTTTGATTTAAATCTTACAAAGCGGTGTATTGGATGATTGATCATTACTCTGACTTGAACCACGTGGCGGTATCATAAAGGTACCTGACGACTCAAGAGCAAAGGTGATAAAACAGAGCAATTAAACTAAGGCAAAGTTAGCAACACATGTAAATATACTGTAGAATAAATGGCAAATGTAAACTAGAAGTTTACAAATTGCTGCCACAATGTGAAAAACTATTTAAAATGCAATTTTAACAAGAAAATTGATTTATTTTTTGTAACTATCAATTGAAAAAATTTGTTAACTCAAAGTCAATTGAACCAGTCAATTTGATTGAAAATGGGAAATTGAAATTGCAAGTTAGTAGCAAGTAAGATAAGCTGCATTCTTTATCATCCATTTATTATTTGTTAACAAATGTGTTGACTATATTATAGCAGTAGCAGTTTGAAACAATTCAAAATCTCAATTAGCGCAGCAAAACATACAGCAGTATGATTGTCAACAAATTTCATCATTGTCCTTCTTGTGACTTTGTCCCCACGTCCTCTAACTTCTGCCATCAGCCTCTTCACATTGACACTTCCCTCGCTGCCTTAAAAGCCTCCTATAAATCGGCTAACAGCGGTGCTTTAGCTCCTTCCAAATGCCTTGTTCTGCCCCTTCACCGTCCTGCTCTGCCTCCATCAATCGAAGACTATATAGCTATATATTCAAGGAGAATTACACAAATATATGCTGCAACTATGATTGTATCTCAGCTCAATTAAAGGATGAAATTCAATGTTTGAATGGATGAATTATTAGATTCAACTTTTGTGGAAGTTTTCTTTTATACGTTTTTGCCTACTGGATATTGTGATAATTAAAATATGTAATTTTCCCACAACATTTATTGTGAAAAAGGGTGGCAAGGTGGCGCAGTGGTTAGCACTGCTGTCTCGCGGCACCGGGGACCCGAGTTCAATTCGGGCCCCGGGTCATTGATGGATGGAGGTTGCACATTGTCCCCGTGTCTGGGTGGGTTTCACACTCAGAACCCAATGATGTGCAGTGTAGGTGGATTGGCCACACTAAATTGCTGTTTAATTGGCAAAAAGAATTGGGCACTTTAAATTTAAAAAAAAACATTTATTGTGAAACTGTTTAAAAATGTACAACGTTTCTCAAAAATATCAAAACAAAGGCAAAATCTCAGAAGTGGGGATACTGTGAAACTACTGTGTAAACTGAAATTAATCTATATACCTTTAATTCTACATATAGAAGATTGATATAATTCTGTCTGCAGGTTTGGGTGTGATTTCAGGTTCATCAAGTAACAAGGTTTACACATAACAATGGGCAAATTCAAAGAAACCCCCCCTGAAATTGCTAAAAAAAATTGCTCTGCACCTGCAGATCCAAGCCTTACAAACAAAACAAAGAGGCAGCAGATTCGAAATACACATTATAGGGTACAATTACACATTGTGTACAATTGAATTCTCAACTGGTCGACCCATGAATGGAGTCAGCCCCCTACGAACAGACAGCTGTGATTTTGATATCCAGGTCTCATTTGATTGCAAGTGGCAAACTGTGGACAGACCTGAGGTAGTTCGGCAGATTTCGGCCATGAACATGTCAGATGGCTGGGATTCCAGCAGCAACTGCAGTTAGGTCCCAGGAGAGCATTGGGGAGGCAAGGATGAGGGAGGTGAGTGGTGTTTTTACTTACATTTCCAGTGGCTCTATGAGTCTATCCTCAGTGAATTTCCTGGGACCCTGTCAATTGCTTCACTGGCTCAGGAGGAAACTGGTGCTCTGCACTACCAGTCCTGCCAAAAGTGGATAAGAGCTGCATGGCAGGCACTGACAATGTGGCCATGGTGGCCCAGAATGCCTGCCAGAACAAACAATATTTGCTATTCTACTGCTGACCCTATAAACTCCAGTAAAGTCAGTGATCGAAGGCACTAATTGACACAATTATATTACTATGGATTTCTGGGACCTATATAATCAAAAATCGCAATTTAATAATGGACAGTAAATAACTTTCATTTGCACCTTTCATGTCCTTGAGATATTTGCAAGCATTTGACAGCCAATAAATATATTTGAAATGCACTGGGGAAACAAGGCAGCCATGAGTTGTATGATTGGAGAATGAGTTTTTGGCAGTGCACCTGTTCTTCTTTGAATCATGTCAAGAAGTCTTTTATGTTCAGCCAAAAGATCATAAAGTCTAGTCTGAAAGACAACACATCCCAATAGCGCAATACACCTTCAATATTGCATTGCAACGTCAGCCTAAATTGTGTGTTCAAGTCTGTGGAGTGGAGAGGATCTTGTGCGACTCAGAAGCAAGAGTGGAGCCATTCAGCCAATGTTGACACCTATTTGAAATGTACTTAACTATTTGTGCTGGGATCAAAAAAAACATTTGTTCAAGTTTTCACTGGCTTTTTGAGCAATGAGATCATACTGTACTCACCTGTGTAATTTGAATTTGGAAAGTGGTATGAGGATTACGGAAATGAGTCTTGTAATGCTTAATAGCTTCATCACGCCTATTGAAACCGTTTCGACAGCGGTAGCAGTGCCAGTGCGCTCCTTTAAATTTTTTTTCTCCTTTGATAGTTCCAACGATGTCACAGTGGTTACAGCAGCGAATTATCTTCAAACCTAGTAAATATGAAAAAGGAACCCTTTAAGCACCTATTAGGAAGTGTTACATAAATTTCAGTAAAATTCAAAGTGAATCATTAAGTTAGGTGCAAACTTGTAAATAAATGAAACAGTCCGTCTTCCCATAATTTTGCCCGTAAAAACCTTCTCATGTTAAGTGAGTTTGATTACTCTTTAGCTAGTTCCTAATGAGGGGGTGGAAGGCAACACAACTACACATTTATTTGCAATTCAACCAGAGAGCAATCTCACTGAATAATATGTTAAGTTTGAGAAATGAAAGCATTCTGTTATCGCAAATTTAATCTAATATTGGGGGTTTAAGTACATTGTTGAGTTGACCATAAGAAGCTTTATTCTAAATGTGTCAAATACTGTAATCAACTCAGGAATGCCTCGGGCAGATTAGATGCAAAAATATTCAGTTCCTCAGTAAGGGATCACATCATTTTGAATATCATTTTGCAGCTGTATATTGAGCACTATTAATGTTTATTCCTTTCCCAGTAGTATTTTTAAAAAAATGTATTTTATTACACACATGTATCAAAACAGGTTACAACAAATAAACACACAGGAAACATACTTCCCAGCAATTAAGTGCAGAGGATACTGGAAGTCTGCAGAGGGATTCAGATAGGTTAAGTGAATGGGCTAGGGTCTGGCAGATGGAATACAATGTTGACAAATGTGAGGTTATCCATTTTGGTAGGAATAACAGCAAAAGGGATTATTATTTAAATGATAAAATATTAAAACATGCTGCTGTGCAGAGAGACCTGGGTGTGCTAGTGCATGAGTCACAGAAGGTTGGTTTTCAGGTGCAACAGGTGATTAAGAAGGCAAATGGAATTTTGTCCTTCATTGCTAGAGGGATGGAGTTTAAGACTAGGGAGGTTCTGCTGCAATTGTATAAGGTGTTAGTGAGGCCACACCTGGAGTATTGTGTTCAGTTTTGGTCTCCTTACTTGAGAAAGGACGTACTGGCACTGGAGGGTGTGCAGAGGAGATTCACTAGGTTAATCCCAGAGCTGAAGGGGTTGGATTACGAGGAGAGGTTGAGTAGACTGGGACTGTACTCGTTGGAATTTAGAAAGATGAGGGGGGATCTTATAGAAACATATAAGATTATGAAGGGAATAGATAGGATAGATGCGGGCAGGCTGTTTCCACTGGTGGGTGAAAGCAGAACTAGGGGACACAGCCTCAAAATAAGGGGAAGTAGATTTAGGACTGAGTTTAGGAGGAACTTCTTCACCCAAAGGGTTGTGAATTCCTTGCCCAGTGAAGCAGTAGAGGCTCCTTCATTAAATGTTTTTAAGATAAAGATAGATAGTTTTTTGAAGAATAAAGGGATTAAGGGTTATGGTGTTCGGGGCGGAAAGTGGAGCTGAGTCCACAAAAGATCAGCCATGATCTCATTGAATGGTGGAGCAGGCTCGAGGGGCCAGATGGCCTACCCCTGCTCCTAGTTCTTATGTTCTTATGTTCAATCAACTATACAGACTGTACAAATTTGTTCCCCTTTATCACCCTCCCCCTGCGACGAACAGCTCCTCAAACACAGTAACAAACATCCCCCAACAGGAAGTTGTACAGGTCACCCAACCAAGCCGCTACCTCCGGTGGCGATGCCGACCGCCACTCAAGTAAAATTCGCCGCCATGCAATCAGGGAGGCGAAGGCCATGACATCGGCCTTCCTCCTTTCCATGAGCACCGGCTTCTCTGAAACCCCAAATATCGCCAGTAAAGGGTCTGGGCCCACCTCCTCCTCCATTATCCTGGCTAAGACCGTGAACACTCCCGCCCAGAATCTTCCCAATTTTTCGCAACCCCAAAGCATTTGCGCGTGATTCACTGGCCCCCGCCCACACCACTCACACACATCTGCTACCCCTTGAAAGAACCCACTCATCCTCGCCTGAGTCATATGCACCATCTTAAACTGTATCAGGCTCATCCTTGCACAGGAGGTCCTGTTTACCCTACGGAGTGCCTCACTCCATACTACCCCAATTGATCTCCCCACCCAACTCCCCTTCCCATTTCTCCTTGATCTTCATCACCCGCTCGCCTCCCTGCTCCCCCAGCCACTTGTATGAATCCCCAATTGTTCCCTCCCCTTCCACTTCTGGAATCTGCAGTCGCTCCAGCAGGCTGTATCCCGGCAACCTAGGGAACCTCCTCCAGACCTTTCACGCAAAGTCCTTAACCTGCAGATACCTGAACTCACTCCACTTCGGCACCTCTACCATCTCCCTTAGCTCCTTCAGACTGATAAACTGTTCCTCCAAATATAGATCCTTCACCTTGGCCAGCCCCACTTCTCTCCATCTCCTGTGTACACTATCCAACACCCCCAGCTCAAACCAATGATTCTTGCACTGCGGTATTAGCACCAACATCCCTTCCACCCTAAAATGACTCAACTGATTCCATATCTTCACCATGGACTGCACCACCGGGCCCCTTGAATGCCTACTCGAAGCCATTGGCAACGCTGCCGTCACCATAGCCCTCAAACTAGATCCCTTACAAGATTCCTCCCCACCCTCGGCACCTTCCCTGCCCATACAAAGTCCAAAATGATTGTGTTCAATTTCCGAAAGAAGGCCTTTGGTATAAAGATCGGGAGAGCTTGAAAAATAAACAAGAACCTCGGCAGAATATTGGTTTTCACCACTTGGACTCACCCCGCCAACGTCAAGTGCAGTGTATCTTTAAGATCCTCCCTGGCTTCCTCCACCAGCTTCATTAAGTTCCACTGATGGAGCCCCGTCAATTCCCTTGCTACCCGAATCCCCAAATACCTAAACCTATCCCTCGATACCTCCTAAAATGTCATTAGTACTATGACAACCCCTTGAGGAACATTTTATCATGTGTATCATCTTACTAACATTGTCTTTTCGAAGATTGCTTTTGCTGTATCCTTAAACCCAATACTCGTTTGTGAATTTGAATCATTTCACAAATTACACAACTTCTACCTATAGTTATTTTAGGAACAGCATGAAATGACTACTTAATGCTAATCAAACAGGAGAACATGCAAAGCAAAACTGCATGCAAATTTCACACTGAAGCAGAGTTACTCTCATCTCTGGAAAATTTTAAAATATGCAGCTATGTGGCTAACTTAAAAGTCCATTTTGATGTCCATGTGTGCACAATATGCAGTGATGTGCTCATAAAGTGCTCTATTGGCAAGTAGTCAGAGAGCAATTTAAGATCTGAAGTTCTGGAAGATCAATGCATTTTAGTAGTATCATCTGCGACTTGGGACATATATTTTGCGCATTCAAGACCAGAATGAGCTGTGACAGGACTAAATATTGTACCATTTGGCTATGTATCTATTCAATCCCCAACACAAACAACATTCCTTCTCCTTGGTCACTGTCTGAATATGAATGAAATTGGATTGGATTGGATTGGATTTGTTTATTGTCACGTGTACCGAGGTACAGTGAAAAGTATTTTTCTGCGAGCAGATCAACAGATCATTAAGTACATGCGAAGAAAAGGGAATAAAAGAAAATACATAATAGGGCAACACAACATATACAATAGTTCACAACCTTCATGCCCTATCTGATCCCAAGATGAGCTTCCAACTACATATCTGTTCCATCAAAGACTTCTTGCTTCCTCCTCTGTAAAATGATCTCTGCTTCTACGTCCTGTGGTAAATCATTCTACCCTTTCAGAAATGTCTCATAATTTCTCCTCACTCTGTGGTAATTCTAAATTGATGCTGCCTTTGTAGACGACACTCCAATCAGGAAAGAATCAGACCATAAGACACAGGAACAGAATTAGGCCACTCAGCCCATCGAGCCTGCTTCACCATTCAATCATGGCTGATATTTTTCTCATCCCCATTCTGCTGCTTTCTCCCCATAACCTCTGATCCCCTTATTAAGTCAGCTTATCAGCACCACTGCTCATTTTTACAACCTCCATTAAGTTTTTTCTCAACCCTCTCTACTCCATTGAATATAGTCTCTATACCTTGAGCTTTAACTCATAACTACAGTTTTTCATTCCTGGTTTCATCTGTCTGTTAAGGCTTTAGTGCCCTTAAGGAACAGAAACTGCACAGTGTTTACCCAATAACCTAATCAGTGTCTGCACAAACATGTCATAAACGTTATGCCCTTGTGCTCCGATGTTACTATTGGTGAAATCCAAAATGCAATTACTCTTTCAAGGAACTGGGTTTATGAAGTTGGGCATTTCAGTTACTCCACACCATTCAGCATCTTTAAATTCAATGTACACTCCCATTCTTTCTATTACCAATATCTTCTCAACCTTGATTTGCATCTGTCACTTGCATGATCAGTCACTAGTGCTTTCCTAATGTTTTCAGTAGTATCAATTTTATCATGTGTTACATTTTAAGTTTGTTTAATTTAAATTTCTCTACTTTATATGGAACCCTATACTTACATGCATCTTCTTTTTGCCTGAAGGATCAGGTGTGGCCATTCAGCTCTCTACAAACTACAGCAATGAGTGTTTGTCAACAAAGACCTCTGCAAGTCAAAAGTCCTAGTTAGTTTGTGACCAAAAGTCCTAGTGTACGGGAAGTTGTCGTTGCCACACTCCTATGCTGCGTGAAACCTGCACTGTATATCAACAGCACATATAGGAACTGGAGAAATTCCATCAAATACACCTCCACCACATACTCAAAATTCAATAGGCAGAATATCAACAAACGCTACTATCCTATTGGGAGCATGGGAACTCTTCAGCAAATCCCACTTGATGAAGAATCTTTGAACCTCACCATATTTGTATTTCGGGTAGGCAGATATAGTTGCCTCCATATGCCCGATGGGATCTCCACTGGCAATGAGGTCTTCCAACATTGTATGGAGCAACTCTCTACAGGACAACCCTGCGGAATCATCAATGACACAGAGTTGTACTATGCAAGAACATGATGCAGGCCTTTGTATTAGGGGAGATGATGGCGCAGTGGTATTACCGCTTAACTAGTAATCCAGAGATCCAGGGTAATGCTCTGGGGACCCAGATTCAAATCCCACGGCAGTTGGTGGAAACCACTGTCGATTGTCATAATAACCCAATGCCCTTTAGGGAAGACTCACAGCAATGTGGTACACTCGGAGTTGTACTCAACTGCTACAAAAAGAAAGAAACCGGATGGACCACCCGGGATTGACCGCCGCACCAAAACGACAAGAGCAAACCCAGCCCGGTCAACCCTGCAAAGTCCTCCTTGCGAACATCTGGGAGCTTGTTCCAGCTTGTGCCATGCAACAGTTTGTTGCAACAGACTTGTCAAGCAACAGTTCGACTTAGTCATACTCAGGGAATCAAACCTTACAGTAGATGACCCAGACACCTTCACCATTCCTGGGTATATCCTGTGCCACTGACATACAGACCTAGCAGAAGTGAAAACAGAGTGCCATAGAGTGAGGAGGAAGCTGCCCAGGGAGTCCTAAACATCGCCTCTGGATCCCATGAAATCTCTTGACACCAGGTTAAACATGGGCATGGAAACCTCCTGCTGATTACCACATAACAACCACCTCAGCTGATGAATCAGTACTCCTCCATGTTGAACACTACACTAGGTTGCAAATGTACTCTTGGGTGGGGGACTTCAATGTCCATCACCAAGAGTGGCTCGGTAATACCATCAGAGACTGAGCTGGCTGGGACCTAAAGGACATAACAGCACGTGGTGAGGGAATCAACAAGAGTGAAACATACTTGATCGCATCCTCACCAACCTACCTGCTGCAGATGCATCTGTCCATGATAGCATCTCTAAGAGTGACCACAGAATTTGTGGAGATGAAGTCCTGTCTTCACATTGAGGATACCCTCTATCGTGTTGTGTGGTAAATGGGATAGACTGAAAGCAGATCTAGCAGCTCAAAACCAGCCATCCATGACGTGCTGTGAATCATCATCAGCAGCAGAATTGCACTCAACCACAATCTGTAAGCTCATGGCCTGGGATATCCCCCATCTACCATGGCCACCAAGCCAGGGGATCATCCTTGGTCCAATGAGGAGTACAGGAAGGCATGCAAGGAGCAACACCAGGCATACTTAAAAATGAGGTGTCAACCTGGTGAAGCTTCAAAATAGGACTATGTGCATGCCAAATCAACAAGCAACAAGTAATAGAAAGAGCCAAGTGATCCCACAACCAACAGATCAGATATAAGCTCTGCAGTTCTGCCACATCCAGCTGTGAATGGTGGTGGACAATTAAACTCACTGGAGGAGGAGGCTCCTCAAATATCCCCATCCTCAATGAAGGAGGAACCCAGTACATAAATTTTAGATTTAGATTTGTCGCGTGTACTGAGGTACAGTGAAAAGTATAGTTCCGCCTGACGGAAGGATCTGGAAGAGGGCAAAGCCTCGGTGTGAGGGGTCTCTGACAATGCGGTCTGGCTTCCTGAGGTAGACAGAATCAATGGGAGGGTGGCAAGCTTGTGTGATGCACTGGGCTGAGTTCAACACACTCTGCAGTTTCTTGCGATCTTGGGCCGAGCAGTTGCCATGTCAAGCTGTGATGCAGCCGGATAGGATGCTCTCTATGGCACATCTGTAGAGGTTTGTGAGAGTCGATGCAGACATGCCGAATTCCTTTAGCTTCCATAGGAAGTAGAGACGTTGTTGGGCTTTCTTGACATGAGTGGACCAGGACAGACTGTTGAGATGGTGACCCCCAGGAACTTATAGCTATCGACGATCTCCACTTTGGAGCCATTTCTGTAGATGGGGGAGTGTCGTACTACCCTTCCTGAAGTCAATGATCAGTTCCTTGGTTTTGCTGACATTTAGAGAGAGGTTGTTTTGGTACACCATGCAACCAAGTGATCTATCTTGTTTCTGTAGTCTGATTCGTCATTGTTTGAGATACGACTCACCACAGTCGTGTCATCCGCAAACTTATAGATTGAGCGGAGTTAAATCTTGCCACAGTCGTATGTGTATAGGGAGTACAGTAGAGGACTGAGCACAAAGCCTTGCGGGGCCCTGGTGTTTAGGACTATTGTGGAGGGGGTGCTGTTACCTATCCTGACAGTTTGCGGTCTGTTGGTGAAGAAGTCAAGGATCAGCTGCACAGGGGGGGTCAAGTCCAAGATTGCAGAGTTTGTTTATTAGTCTTGTCGGGATAATGGTGTTGAAGGCGGAGCTGTAGCCTAGAACAGTAGTCTGACGTAGGTGTCCTTTTTGTCAAGGTGTTCGGGTGTTTATTGTAGGACCAGGGAGATAGCATCTGCAGTGGACCTGTTGTGGCGATAGGCGAACTGCAATGGATCAAGACTGTCTGGGAGGCTGGCGTTGATCCGTCTCATGACTAGCCGCTCAAAACATTTCATGATGACAGATGTCAGGGCCACCGGTTGGTAGTCGTTGAGGCACGCTACCTTGTTCTTCTTTGGTACTGGTATCATGGTGGTCTTCGCAAAGGAGGTAGGAACCTCAGAGTAGAGAGGTGAGGTGCTGAAGATGTCTGCGAATACACTGGTCAGCTGGTCTGCATTAAATTGTTAAAATAATGACCTAGACCCTCAAAATGGGGTTATTCAGATGTCCTCAAAATTGTTGCGTTCATTGCGAAAATTTGTGTGTCCACTGAAGGTTCATATCATACTGTTAGGACAAGGTTTTTTAATATAACTTTCAAAAGGTTATCAACCTCAAAGTGTAAGTCAGTTTCTCTCTGCAAAGATACTGCCTTCCAGTGTTTCCCACGTTCTTTGATTCTATTTCAGATTTCCGACAACTAATGCTTATCAATGTTTTCTGAAATTTATCATCATTTAAAACTCATTTGGTAACTTCTTTTCAATGATCGTACAATGTTTTTATATAGCTTTACTTTCAGAAAATAAACAGTAAGATAATATCCCTGGGAAAACTGAACAAATTAGGTACTGTAGTTAAAGTGATAGAGTCAGCAAATTTGTAACACTCTGCTTGACAACCTGCTTTTGAACTTGCTCTTCCACCACTACAATAGGTCTTGCGAGTTCATTTGTCTTATTTCTTCTCAGAATTCTTCCTAGACCAGGCATTACTCCTGGGCCGTGATTCCAAGCTTGCTTTGGACGATGTAGCAACAATCAGCACTTTAGGCTCATTTCATTCTCCTTCTGAACTCGAATTGTGTCTGAAGAGAGTGTTTGATCTCTAACATTAGATCAAAGCACTTGGTGGTATCGATGGTTACGTATAGCTCATTGGCTTCAATATGTAAATGAACCTGGTGACAACCTGACCCTGCGCCAATTCTCCAAAAGGCAGTCACCATTACAATCATTTTCTAATGCCTCTTAAATTCTGTGGTCCAATTTTTCAGCTGCCATTTTATCGTTCCTATAAACAAGCTGAAAATTATGTGCAGCCAAGAAGGCAGGTGACCTTCTCAAAGTCTGCTACAAATATCACTCTCCAAGTTGGCTATGATCCAGAGGAAGGTGGCTGACCTCTGCTAGACAGTTTCCTACCAGCTCAGCTGAAAATAGGAACTGAACTGTGTGGGAGAAATAAAAAGTGCATCACTGTCACTCTATTGGTACTGTGCAATCATGCTCTCTCAAACTTCAAGAATTATCAGAAAATCATACACAAGATTATAGATTTTAAAAGTTCCAGAAAATTAGTAGTACAATTGTGTGTTCCATAATGGGTTGGAACAATATCCTCAAATCACCGGTTGTGAAGCACAAATTCCTATTAAAAGCGATAAATTAGTTGCAGTTGACAATGAAAACACTCCCGGCGGACTTGTACAAAACATTTGCGACAGCACTGGCCCCGCACCTGCAGGAGATGTTCACAGACTCGCTAGCGAGGGGCACACTGCCACCTACGCTCGCACAGGCCTCAATCTCACTGATACCCAAGAAAGATGAAGACCCAACGGAATGTGGGTCATACAGACCCATCTCACGGCTGAATGCAGACGCCAAAATACTGGCCAAAATCCTAGCCAAAAGGCTAGAAGACTGCGTACCAGAAGTGGTCGCAGAGGACCAGATGGGTTTTGACAAAGGTAGGCAGCTAATCTCGAACATCAGACGCCTGCTAAACGTGATAATGACCTCATCCGGGGAGAGAACTCGAGAGATGATCGTCTCCCCAGACGCAGAAAAGGCCTTCGACAGGGTCGAATGGAAATACCTCACAGAGGTGCTGGAGCGGTTCGGGCTTGGAACAGGGTTCACCTCCTGGGTAAAACTCCTATACAACGCTCCCATGGCAAGCGTACCGACCAACAACACCAACTCCCGATACTTCCAGCTGCACAGGGGCACCAGACAAGGATGCCCACTGACCCCGCTGATGTTCGCTCTAATGATCAAACCATTAGCAATTACTCTCAGAGCAGCAAAAAGCTGGGGGGGGGGATCCAAAGGGGCGGCAGAGAGCACAGAGTCTCACTCTATGAAGATGACCTGCTCCTCTAAATATCGGACCCACAAAGCAGCGTGGACGGAATCATCACGCTCCTGAAAGAGTTTGACGCCTTCTCGGGCTACAAACTCTACATGAGCAAAAGCGAGATCTTCCCGGTACCCCCACAAGGAGGGGGGGCAGCACTAACGGGACTGCCGTTTAAACAAGCCCGACACAAATTCCGCTACCTGGGGATCCAAATAGCCCATGACTGGCAAGAGATCCACAAATGGAACCTCACCAGTCTGACAGAGGAAGTCAAAAAGGACCTGCAAAGATGGAACACACTCCCACTGTCCCTCGCGGGGAGAGTCCAGACGATCAAAATGAACATGCTGCCCAAGTACCTCTTCCTACTTAGATCCATCCCGATCTACATCCCCAAGGCCTTTTTCAAAGCACCAGACAAACTAATCATAGCGTTCATATGGGAGGGGAAGAATGCTAGGATCCCAAAGAAGGTCCTACAAAAAACAAAGTCCGGGGGGATGGGGGGGGGGGGGGGGGGGGGGCTAGCTCTCCCAAACCTACAATTCTACCACTGGGCGGCGACGGCTGAGCGAATAAGGGGATGGATCAAGGAGCTAGAAGACAAGCGGGTGCGCGCGGAGGAGGCCTTAGTGTTGGGTGGGGTTACTGGGTTATGGGGATTGGGTGGAGGTGTTGACCTTGGGTAGGGTGCTCTTTCCAAGAGCTGGTGCAGACTCGATGGGCCGAATGGCCTCCTTCTGCACTGTACATTCTATGAAGCCCGTATGAGTAGGTTCTTCCCGGAGGTGCAGGTTAGATGTGAACAGTGCCAAGGAGGCCTGGCCAACCACGTCCACATGTTCTGGTCTTGCCCCAGGCTTTGGGGGGGGGGGGGTACTGGACAGCCTTCTTCGAGGCAATGTCCAAAGTGGTGGGGATGAAGGTGGAGCCATGCCTGAAAGTAGCGGTCCTGGGGGTTTCGGACCAGCCAGATCGATTCCTGGGAGGAGGGCGGACGCCCTTGCCTTTGCCTACCTGATCGCCCGCCGTAGAATCCTGTTCTGCTGCCAGTCAGCAGCACCACCCAAAGCTGCAGACTGGCTGTCCGACCTCAGAATCTCTCCAAATGGATCTCTCCAAATGGAGAAAATCAAATTCGCCATCCGAGGATCAGACAACGGCTTCCACAGAATGTGGAAGCCATTCACCCAACTGTTCCGGGACCAGTTTGTGGCCATTGAACAAGCAGAAGAATAACCTGGCAGCCATGAATCAGGGGAAAGTAGCCAAAGCACGAGAGGGAGAGATAGGCCGGGAAGGGGAGGGGGGAGACAGCTACACCCAAGAGGGAAGAAAGGCGAACCACGAGGGGTGAGGGGGGGGGGGGGGAAGCGCGAGACGACAACGGCAGCGAAATCCATCCGGGAGAAGCAAGTGACCCATTTGAGTATTGCCCTCTGTAATTTTTTCTCCGGCACCCAAATGTATATCTACCTCCCCAGTCTCCACCCCCCCGCCCCCCCACAAACAGATGCCTACTTATGTGTTGCCAATGGTACAGAATTGCTGCTGTTGAGCTGGTGCATAAAACCTTACCAGTTACTTTATTTTATTATTTATTTCTTTTTTATTATTACTTTTGTTTTGGTATGTTTGTGTGTGCCCTTCTCTTCTATATACATATAATATACAAATATATATATATATATATATATGTACATAACGGTAAATATACTTTGTTCAAAAACCCAATAAAAAACATTTATACAAAAAAAATAGGGGTATGGACTATTGACAGTTTTGCTGTACAAGTTCCTGGAACTATTTTACTTCATTAATTTCTTAGATATCTTAATAAACATCCCACTGCTGTTGTTGAGACATATCATGAGTTGAAAAAAGTGCTGTTTACAATTTGAATAACTAATGTGGCAAAAAGAATTCTAGCCAGATGCTTAGACCTTGGTATTTATGTGAGGGAGGGAGTAGGGGCACATGTTTGCAGGTGGAAATGCTTAATGCTGGGAATACATAGGTCCTCCGAATTTAACAGCAAGACCTCTGATGCTCGATCAATGACTCCAGAAGTGAGACTGGAAGACAATTGAAGGCTTTATTGAACTAGATGTTTCCCCCAGCAGCACAGGTACAGAATGCAGCTGCTAGGGAGACATAGACTCTTGCACTCCGCCTTACTGGGCGGAACCAACAGGCAGGCTGCACCAGTGATCTTCCTGTCTCAGGTACCTCCCACACCAATGATCTTACAGCCTCAACCTAGGTACCGTAATACCCCTAATACCGACTACCACATTCACCCCCGTTTTAAAAAAAGAGAGAGTCCGGCGGGGATGGTGGTCTTGCGTCATACAGTGGTAGAGGTTATGGCGGTACAGTGTTTTGCCTTATTACATGTCACAACTATTTACAGTATTTATTTTACATGTACATCAGAATGAAGCAATTAGTTGATCGGGGGCCCTGGTCGTCCTCTGTGATCGTCGCAGTTTCGGCGGTGGTGCAGGCGCCGGCTCGGGCATCCGTGTCTCCGGGAGCGTGACTTTGGCTTCTTCGGTAGCTTCATCACCCCTGGGTGGGACCAGTGGAAGAACCGATCCACCTGGAAAGGGGGCAGCCGTGGGGTGCGCCGGTGGGAGGGAGGGTGGGGATCCAGTGGGCACCAGGTCCCGTAGGGAGACCGTATCCTGCCGGCCGTCGGGGTACGCCACGTAGGCATACTGAGGGTTAGCGTGAAGGAGATGGACCCTCTCTACCAATGGGTCCGACTTGTGCACCCGCACGTCTTTGCGGAGCAGAATGGGTCCAGGAGCTGCCAGCCAGGTTGGGAGCGAGGTCCCGGAGGAGAACTTCCTAGGGAAGACAAGGAGACGTTCATGAGGTGTTTCGTTTGTCGTGGTACACAGCAGTGATTGGATGGAGTGGCGTGCATCGGGAAGGACCTCCTGCCAGCGGGAGACTGGGAGATCCTGGACCGTAGGGCCAGTAGGACAGTCTTCCAGACTGTTCCGTTCTCCCTCTCTACCTGTCCGTTTCCCCAGGGGTTATAACTGGTCGTCCTGCTCGAGGCGATGCCCTTGCTGAGCAGGAATTGACGTAGTTCGTCGCTTATGAAGGAGGACCCCCTATCGCTGTGTATGTAGGCGGGGAAACCGAACAGGGTAAAGATACTGTGGAGGGCTTTTATGACGGTGGCTGCGGTCAATCGGGGCAGGGGATGGCAAATGGGAACTGGGAGTACTCGTCAATCACGTTCAGGAAGTACGTGTTGCGGTCGGTGGATGGGAGGGGGCCTTTGAAGTCCATATTGAGGCGTTCAAAGGGACGGGAAGCCTTTATCAGGTGCGCTTTCCCTGGCCTGTAGAAGTGCGGTTTGCACTCCGCGCAGATTTGGCAGTTCCTGGTGGCGGTCCTGAACTCCTCGAGGGAGTAGGGCAGGTTGCGGGACTTGATAAAATGGAAGAATCAAGTGACCCCCAGGTGGCAGAGGTCCTCATGGAGGGCCCGGAGTCAGTCCATTTGTGCGTTGGCACATGTGCCGCGGGATAGGGTATCAGGAGGCTCGTTTAGCTTCCCGGGACGGTACAAGATCTCATAGTTGTCGGTAGAGAGCTCGATCCTCCACCGTAAGATCTTATCGTTCTTTATCTTGCCCCGCTGCGCATTATCGAACATGAAAGCTACCGACTGTTGGTCAGTGAGGAGCGTGAATCTCCTGCCGGCCAGGTAATGCCTCCAGTGCCGCACAGCTTCTACTATGGCCTGGGCCTCCTTTTCAACGGAGGAATGACGGATTTCTGAAGCATGGAGGGTGCGCGAAAAGGCGGCCACGGGTCTGCCCGCTTGGTTGAGGGTGGCCGCCAGAGCTACGTCGGACGCGTCGCTCTCGACTTGCAAGGGAAGGGATTCATCGATTGCGTGCATCGTAGCCTTTGCGATGTCCGCCTTTATGCGGCTGAAGGCCTGGCGGGCCTCTGCGACAGGGGGAAAACCGAGGATTGGATTAGTGGGCGGGCCTTGTCCGCATAATTGGGGACCCACTGGGCGTAATATGAAAAAAAATCCCAGGCAGCTTTTCAGGGCCATGGAGCAGTGGGGAAGGGGAAACTCCTTGAGGAGGTGCTTGCGTTCGGTATCTGGGCCTATGACTCCATCATGCACTACGTAGCTGAGGATGGCTAGACGGTTGGTGCTAAACACGCATTTGTCCTTGTTGTAGGTTAAGGGTTTTTTGCGGTATGGAGGAATTTGCGGAGGTTGGTGTCATGGTCCTTCTGGTCGTGGCCGCAGATGGTGATATTGGCGAGGTACGGAAACGTGGCCCGCAAACCGTACCGGTCAACCATTCGGTCCATCTCCCGTTGGAAGACAGAGACTCCATTTGTGACACCGAAGGGAACCCTTAAGAAGTGGTAGAGCCGCCCATCTGCTTCGAATGCAGTGTACTGGCGGTCGCCCGGGCGGATGTGGAACTGGTGGTAGACGGATTTGAGGTCCACCATGGAAAAGGCCTTGGATTGTGCAATCTGATTGACCAGATCAGATATACGTGAGGGTACGCGTCGAGCTGCGTATACCTGTTGATGGTCTGACTATAATCGATGACCATCCTGTGCTTCTCCCCGGTCTTTACAACCACTACTTGAGCTCTCCAGGAGCTGTTGCTAGCCTCGATAATACCTTCCTTCAGTAGCCGCTGGACTTCCGACCTATGAAGGTCCAGTCCTGGGCACTGTACCGTCTGCTCCTGGTGCCGACGGGTTTGCAATCCGGGGTGAGGTTCGCAAAAAGGGAAGGCGGGTCGACCTGGAGGGTCGCGAGGCTGCAGACAGTGACGGGGGGTATGGGGCTGCCGAATTTAAAGGTTAAGCTCTGGAGGTTGCATTGGAAGTCCAATCCCAGGAGCGTGGCAGCGCAGAGGTGAGGGAGGACGTAGAGTTGGTAATTTTTAAATTCTCTTCCCTGGACCGTGAGGTTCGCAACGCAGAACCCCTTGATCTCTACAGAGTGAGACCGGAGGCCAGGGAGATTCTTTGGTTAACTGGGTGTATGGGAAGGGAACAGCGCCTTACCGTGTTGGGGTGTAGGGAGCTCTCTGTGCTCCCAGAGTCGATCAGGCAGGATGTTTTGCGCCCGTTGATGAGCACGGTCGTCGTCGCGGTCGACAGTGTTCGGGGCCGAGACTGGTCCAGGGTCACTGAAGCGAGTAGTGGTAAAAGTTGAGGATTTTCCTCGGGCGCTGTGTGGTCATCTGAATCGGGGTCCTGAGACTCCAGCCAAGATGGCGGCACCCACAGGTCACACAAGTCTGGGGGTGGGCAAGATGGCGGCGCCCACGCATCGCACGTGGTCCCGGGGGAACAAGATGGCGGCGCCCGGGGCCCGCACGTGGCTCGGGGAAATGAAGATGGCGGCGCCCGCGGCCGGCACATGGCCCGTGGAGTGAATTGTGCTGGCGGCCCCGGTTCACCCCCGGAGACAGTGGCGACCGCCCGGGCCTGGCATATCGCCACGAAATGGCCCTTTTTGCCACAACCTTTGCAGGTGGAGGAGCGGGCCGGGCAGCGCTGTCGGGGGTGCTTGGCTTCCCCGCAAAAATAACAGCGGGGCCCCCCAGAGTTGTCTGGTAGCCGCGCGGCACAAGCTTGTGGGGGGATGGGGGATGCATCGGGGTCAGCCGCGGGTGGGTTCCACGCTGCCCAAGGGGCCGCGCGGTCGGGGATGTACGGGCGGGTGTTTCGGGAGGCCACATCCAGGGAGCTAGCAAGGGCCCATGCCTCCTTGAGGCCTCGTGTCTCTTTCTCCAGCAGCCGTTGACAGATTTGGGAGGACAGCATACCTGCAACAAATGCGTCCCGGATTAAAGGTTCTGTGTGGTCGCTGGCTGAAACTTGCGGGCAGTCACAGTTCCTACCTAGAACCAGGAGCGCGCGGTAGGATTCATCCAGTGATTCTCCCGGGATTTGTCCCCTTGTCACTTGCAGATGTCGGGCGTAAACCTGGTTTACTGGGCGAATGTAGTGTCCTTTCAACAGGGCCATCACGGCCTCGAAATCGTCCGCATCCTCGATGAGGGTGATCTCTGGGCTCACCCTCGAGTGGAGAACTTGCATCTTCTGGTCCTCCGTGGGTGCAGTCGTGGCCGTCCTGAGGTACCCGTTGAAGCACGCCAGCCAGTGTTTGAAGGTTGCCGCTGAGTTTGCCGCGTTGACGAATGTGATATAAAATAGTTACTTTAGAGATACTAGTTAATGTAATGTAGAAATAAGCCACTTTGATTCTGGCAGATAGAGACAAAGGGATTGAGACCGCATGGAAAAAGCAGGAAGAGGTGTGTCTATGAGAGTGATGCTGCATTGATAGGGGCCAGAGAAAGGGATTGGAAGTGAGCCAATCAGAATAGATCAAACAGGTCAGGAGGGATATAGGCTGACCTATGGGCGTCGAGTATGTGAAACTTGATACCATTTGAATTGATTTGCAGAGATCCCTTTGTTCATTCGCTTTCTGGAGTGTCGGAGACTGGATGTCTCTTATGTTTCTGTAAGATGAATCAAGCTTGCAAGCTAAATAAATAACTTCTTTTTATGTGCAAATCCATCTCAACTTTTATTGAGGCCAGACTGACGGAGAAAGAAATTTGGGAATCAACAGCGTGGGGGCTGAGTTGCAGATACTCCGGCTTGATTCGGGGTTCTATTCTTGAAAATCTAGCCCAATAAATTGATGCTCATTCAATGACTCCAGAAGCGAGATTGGATGACAATTGAAGGCTTTATTGGACTAAATGTTTCCCCCAGCAGCACAGGTACTGAATGCAGCTGCTAGGGAGACATAGACTCTTGCACTCCGCCTTACTGGGCGGAACCAACAGGCAGGCTTCACCAATGATCTTCCTGTCTCAGGTACCTCTCACACCAATGATCTTACAGCCTCAACCTAGGTACCGTAATACCCCTAATACCGACTACCACAACCTCATTCACTTTTTTTTTTAAAACCCGCTCACTTGTCTGGCAATACATCAGCATTAGTAGGCCAAAGCGGAAGGGAATGGTTTCTGGCAATCTGAGAAGATCCAGGTATGGTGGAGAAGGAAGTAAAGGTTAGGTAACATGAGGCGGCTCGGAGTGGAGAGAAAGGCAGAGAAAAGAGCAGGGAAAGGAGAGATTGCAGGGGCTCGGGGGTTATAGGAGGAGGGTGAAATCATGGTAGATGATTTGCAGAGGGAAGCATGTGCTCCTCTTGCTATCAGTTTTCCTAAACCCTGAGAAACTCGGCCCACAGCTCATTGTTCCCAGAATTTGAGGAATCAAGACTCATTGGTATATTCTAATCACCAACCTTCACGTATGAAGTCAAATTTCACATTGTTACTGATTTTAACATCCCCTCCCCTGCACCCATCCAGTTTGATTTGTTTGTAGGGGTGGGGAAAGAGGATCTAATTCCCCCCCATTTTGTTCCAATTGTAAATTTTCTTCAATTAAATGTTGCAACCAAAATTTCCAAACTGAATTGCAAAATAAAGAAATTAATCTATAAAATAGCTTCACTTTTCATCCCTTGTGTCATATGGCCTATTAGGGGTTAAATATTTTCACTCATGCAAGGAAGTTGCTCTAGGTGTTCCTGGGTTATGGAGGCTATGAATTCATGGTAGTTACTGGTTTTATTTGTTATTCTAGAGAACTTGTGCGGGATATGATTGAGGACAGAATCGGACTCTGCTGTGATGTCTTGTACGTTGACTTTTTTGCCAAACCTCACAACCAGAGCTCAGGTTTGGAGATTGGCCATTTAAGCAAATACCCGTCAAGTGCTGGAAATTGGATTAGAATAGATAGATAATGATGGTCAGCACAGACACGATGGGATGAAGGGTCTCTTTTTGTGGTGTAAAATTCTATGACTCTAGTTAGTATGTAGAAACAGCAAGTGATTAGGAAGGCAAATGAAACGCTGTCATTTACTGCAGAGAAATGGAGTATAAAAGTAGGGATGTTATGCTACAGTTCTACAGGATGTTGTGAGAGTGCACATCTAGAGTGCTGCATCTCGTTTGTCTCCTTATTTTTATTAGAGCTTTTCCCATCTTTACAAATAACGCAACAGCTCCTCGAAACTGGTATAGTACAGCGTGAATGCTTCTGCACACACGAATACAGAAAAAGACAGGAGAACACCAACACAGTTGGTTCAGCTTAATCATTAAACTTGGTACCTCCGTGATTAAGGAAAGACAGTGAATGGATAAACTAGAGAATGAGAGAGAAGAGGGTAAAACCATGCAAATATGGTGCACACCTTCACGTGTAGCACTTGGTCAGACAGCCAACGAAAATATAGCAGATGATTTTCGCGCCACATTCTCCAACCAAACTCGCCCAACTCCAATTACAGCAGAGGCACCAATAACACATTATAATGTATTTTTCTCGGATAGGAGATCTGCCTGTACCTTTGCAGGAGCCAATTAACAATTATTTTACCGCAAAATAAAGAAGAAATATCAAAGAATTTTGTGAAGACATTAGTTCCAAGAGAGTATTTTACATAAGACCACAAGACATAGAAGCAGAATTAGGCCACTCGACCCATCGAGTCTGCTCCACCATTTAATCATGGCTGATATTTTTCTCATTCCTATTCTCCTGCCTTCTCCCCATATCCCTGACCCCCTTATTAATCAAGAACCTATCTATCTCGGTCTTAAAGACACTCAGTGATTTGGCCTCCACAGCCTTCTGCGGCAAAGAGTTCCACAGATTCGCCACCCTCTGGCTGAAGAAATTCCTCCTCATCTCAGTTTTAAAGGATCGTCCTTTTGAGACGGTGTCCTCGGCTTCTAGTTTTTCTTACAAGTGGAAACATCCTCTCCACGTCCACTCTCTCCAGGCCTCGCAGTATCCTGTAAGTTTCAATCCCTCATCCTTCTAAACTCCAACGAGTACAGACCCAGAGTCCTCAACCAATCCTCATATGACAAGCTGTTCATTCCAGGGACCATTCTTGTGAACCTCCTCCAGACCCTTTCCAAGGCCAGCACATCTTTCCATAGATACGGGGCCCAAAACTGCTCACAATACTCCAAACGGGGTCTGACCAGAGCCTTATAGAATTTACAGTGCAGAAGGAGGCCATTCGGCCCATTGTGTCTGCACCGGCTCTTGGAAAGAGCACCCTACCCAACCACACACCTCCACCCTATCCCCATAACCCAGTAACCCCATCCAACACTAAGGACAATTTTGGACACTAAGGGCAATTTATCATGGCCAATCCACCTAACCTGCACATCTTTGGACGGTGGGAGGAAACCGGAGCACCCGGAGGAAACCCACGCACACACGGGGAGGATGTGCAGACTCCGCACAGACAGTGACCCAAGCTGGGAATTGAACCTGGGACCCTGGAGCTGTGAAGCAATTGTGCTAACCACAATGCTACCATGCTGCCCCTCTGCCTCAGAAGTACATCCCTGGTCTTGTATTCTCGCACTCTTGATATGAATGCTAACATTGCATTTGTCTTCCCAACTGCCGACTGAACCTGCACGTTAACCTGAAGAGAATCGTGAACAAGGACTCCCAAATCCCTATGTGCTTCTGATTTCCTAAGCATTTCCCCATTTTGAAAATAAGTCGATGCGTAAATTCCTCCTTCCAAAGTGCATAACCTCACACTTTTCCACATTGTTTTTCATCTGCCACTTCATTACCTACTCTCCTAGCCTGTCCAAATCCTTCTGCAGCCCCCTTGCTTCCTCAATGCTACCTGTCCCTCTACAGACCTTTGGATCATATAACCACATGATGCAAAAATTCAAGTACAGTACAGAGTGGCCATTATTCCACATATTTATACAAAGACCAGCAAATATTCATACAATTGGTTCAGATTGCAAACATTGCGGTCGGCGTCTCCCTTCACACTGAAAGTGGCAGGATAAAAAGATACTGCAAAGAGCACAGAATCTCAGGATAACAGGATACGGCAATGAGCACATGGCCCTATGGTACAGGCCCTCCTCCAGATAACAAAAAAGAGAAAGCTGCACATTCGAAACCTAACAGGGAAAAACAGGATACCGCCCTCAGTACAAGACATGGCTTGGCAGTGTACACTCCTGTATACAGAAGCCAGTAAATCAAGGATGCTTACACCATGCCAAGACTCGCTATGCAAAAAACCTCATTCCTCTCCAGCCAAATCAGAGGCACCACTCAGACCCTGCCAACACTGGAAAACTCAGGCAGCACAGTGGTTAGCACTGCTACCCCACGCCGGCAAGATCTCAGGTTCAATCCTGGCTCTGGGTCACTGTCCGTGTGGAGTTTGCACATCTCCCCCTGTTTGCGTGGGTTTCTCCCCCACAACCCAAAGATGGGCATGGTAGGTGGATTGGCCATACTAAATTGCCCCTTAATTGGAAAAAATGAATTGGGTATTCTAAATTTTTTTTAAAAACACTGGAAAACTTAAACCACCCTCCACCGAGGAAGCCCCACCAACAAGGAGAAGAGGAATTGTCAAGATGCCTGTCAAGAGGTGTCCTGGGAAGGGATAGAACTCTCCCCCCACCAATACGATAAGGAAAACCCGCTAAAATTAAACATCACAAATCGGAGTCTGTATCAGCATTTCACCTATCCTGATAAAGAAAGGAAATCCCAGAAAGAGGGAAACACCAGGATCAGCCAATAAACGGCAGGCATAGTCCAGCAACGTAAACCTTTGCAAAAAGGATATCAGGAATAAGAAACAGGATATATCCTCCTAGGGAAAGCTGGAGCCTCAAGGATGATGACAGTCTGGAAGTCTCTGTATAAGATCACCTGAACGAGGGCGTCTTCCTCTTCCACCCAACCGAAGAAAGAGCTGCTCGCTCCTCAGTGACCTAGCTCCAACTGCTTTGGCTTCCAGTTAAAACAAAGAAAAGCCTTTCCTCTGAAAGTGGCCTACTGATGCTAAGCACTGACTTATGTCTATTTATTCTTCACACCGTAGCCCTCTCTAAGCACATTCAAGACACAGTTGGAACTGTACCAACCCCCACACATACAAACACCTTAATACTATAAGTTTTACCCTTCCAGGCACTGAAACATTAAATTAAACACATTTAATACTATCTTATTTCTAATAGGGGCTGGTTGAGCACAGTGGATTAAACAGCTGGCTTGTAATGCAGAACAAGGCCAGCAGCGCGGGTTCAATTCCCGTACCGGCCTCCCCGAACAGGCGCCGGAATATAGCGACTAGGGGCTTTTCACAGTAACATCATTGAAGCCTACTTGTGACAATAAGCGATTATTATTATATTTACCAATACAAATGTAAATCACTTAAAACAAACTTTGTTTTTCCTTGCATCAGAGCAGAATAAACACAACAAAATATTACCTTGAAATGAACTTGGTTATGAATATTTCCCTAGGCCTCAGCAGTTTTTGCAACATCTCAGCTAGCACCATAAATATAGGTAAAATGCACCTCCATTCAAGATCGCAACGCAAACAGCTTTTAAAATGATGAACATCATAAGCATAAGAAACTTCTTGGCAATCAAGGGGTATACTAATAGTTAATCCACTTACTAGTGAGTGCAAAGGAGAAGAGGAATTGTCAAGATGCCTGTCAAGAGGTGTCCTGGGAAGGGATAGAACTCTCCCCCCACCAATACGATAAGGAAAACCCGCTAAAATTAAACATCACAAATCGGAGTCTGTATCAGCATTTCACCTATCCTGATAAAGAAAGGAAATCCCAGAAAGAGGGAAACACCAGGATCAGCCAATAAATGGCAGGCATAGTCCAGCAACGTAAACCTTTGCAAAAAGGATATCAGGAATAAGAAACAGGATATATCCTCCTAGGGAAAGCTGGAGCCTCAAGGATGATGACAGTCTGGAAGTCTCTGTATAAGATCACCTGAACGAGGGCGTCTTCCTCTTCCACCCAACCGAAGAAAGAGCTGCTCGCTCCTCAGTGACCTAGCTCCAACTGCTTTGGCTTCCAGTTAAAACAAAGAAAAGCCTTTCCTCTGAAAGTGGCCTACTGATGCTAAGCACTGACTTATGTCTATTTATTCTTCACACCGTAGCCCTCTCTAAGCACATTCAAGACACAGTTGGAACTGTACCAACCCCCACACATACAAACACCTTAATACTATAAGTTTTACCCTTCCAGGCACTGAAACATTAAATTAAACACATTTAATACTATCTTATTTCTAATAGGGGCTGGTTGAGCACAGTGGATTAAACAGCTGGCTTGTAATGCAGAACAAGGCCAGCAGCGCGGGTTCAATTCCCGTACCGGCCTCCCCGAACAGGCGCCGGAATATAGCGACTAGGGGCTTTTCACAGTAACATCATTGAAGCCTACTTGTGACAATAAGCGATTATTATTATATTTACCAATACAAATGTAAATCACTTAAAACAAACTTTGTTTTTCCTTGCATCAGAGCAGAATAAACACAACAAAATATTACCTTGAAATGAACTTGGTTATGAATATTTCCCTAGGCCTCAGCAGTTTTTGCAACATCTCAGCTAGCACCATAAATATAGGTAAAATGCACCTCCATTCAAGATCGCAACGCAAACAGCTTTTAAAATGATGAACATCATAAGCATAAGAAACTTCTTGGCAATCAAGGGGTATACTAATAGTTAATCCACTTACTAGTGAGTGCAAAGGAGTTCAGCATGACTGTCTCCTGCTGTACTTGTGGATTTAGACTGACAGCAAGGTCACAGGCAATATGTTTGCAACAACATTTTGGGATAGAAATCATGTCTGGATTTGAAAGATCATACTACTAAACAAAACAAAGCATAATGGAACTGAACACAAAATTCTCAACCAGTCTTAATGTGAATATTATTTATCCTTCTGGATTTAGTTTAATGCTACACAGCTTTCTTTAAAACTCTGTTTGAACCTTTAATCTCAATTGAAATTAAAGCTGGAATTCTCTGTTCCCGCCAGCTGTGCACCCCCACCCTTCGGTTTCCCAGCGGTGTGGGGGTAATTTCAATGGAAAATCCCATTGACAAGTGGTGGGAGTAGAGAATCCCGCTGCCAGTGATCGGTGAGCCGCCGGGAAACCACGGCTGGGGGACCGGAGAATCCAGTCCATAACTTCTTTTTTTTTTTTTAATTTAGAGTACCAATTCTTTTTTTTCCCAATTAAGGGTCAATTTAGCACGGCCAATCTATCTAACCTGCACATCTTTGGGTTATGGGGGTGAGACTGAAGCAAACACGGGGAGAACGTGCAAACTCCACACGGACAGTGACCCGGGGCCGGATCGAACCCAGGTCCCCCGCGCCGTGAGGCAGCAGTGCTAACCACTGCACCATTGTGCCGCCCTTCAGTTCCTAATTTCAAGCTGTTGTAGTTTGCGCTTCATCCCACAGTTGTTTTATTTTTTAAAAATATATTTTATTAAAGTTTTTCGATCAAACAAAAATTTCCCATTTTACAACTTTGTAATAATATATACATTGATCGTTTTAAAAATAAATAATATGCTAACTAACGGCAACTGCCAACAACAAAATATGAAAAAACAGAAATAATAACTAAAATAGTAACTTTGTGAAATCAAATATAAATAACTAATATATAAACACACACATAAAACCCCTGAAGACCCAAATGCCCCCCCCCCCCTCGGAAGGACCACCATTTTAACCGCCTGCACCCTGCCCGCCAATGACAGGGGCGCCAAGTCCCACCTCCTAAAGTCCTCTTCCATCTGCTCTACCAGTCGTGCCAAGTTAAGCTTATGCAAGGTTCCCCAGTTCCTGGCCACCTGGATCCCTAAATACCGGAAATCTCTTATTACCCTCCTATACGATAAATCGTCTATTCCCCTGCCCTGTTCCCCGGGGTGCATCACAAACAGTTCACTCTTCCCCATATTCAATTTATATCCTGAAAATTCTCCAAACTCCCTGAGTGTCTGCATTATCTCAGGCATCCCCTCCACTGGGTCCGTGACATAATACAACAAATCATCCGCGTATAATGACACCCGATGCTCTTCTCCTCCTCTAAGTACCCCCCTCCACTTCCTAGAGCCCCTCAGCGCTATGGCCAATGGCTCAATTGCCAACGCAAACAGTAACGGGGACAGGGGACATCCCTGTCTTGTACCCCTATATAGTCGGAAGTGGTCAGATCGTTGCCTATTTGTAATCACACTTGCCACCGGGGCCCTGTACAGGAGCTGAACCCATCTAATGAACCCCTCTCCAAATCTCCTCAGTACTTCCCACAGGTAGTCCCACTCCACTCTATCAAATGCTTTCTCTGCATCCATCGCCACCACTATTTCCGCCTCCCCCCTCCGGCGAGGGCATCATCATCACCCCCAACAGCCTTCGTATATTAGCATTCAATTGCCTCCCTTTAACAAACCCAGTTTGATCATCATGCACCACCCCAGGGACACAGTCCTCTATCCTCGTCGCCATCACCCTGGCCAAAAGCTTGGCATCTACGTTCAAGAGGAAAATGGGCCTGTATGACCCGCACTGCAGCGGGTCTTTGTCTCTCTTCAGGATCAGCGATATCGTCGCCTCCGACATCGTCGGGGGTAGTGTCCCCCTTTCCCTAGCCTCATTAAAGGTTCTCGTCAGTAGTGGGGCCAGCAGGTCCACATATCTCCTATAGAACTCCACCGGGAACCCATCCGGTCCCGGGGCCTTCCCTGCCTGCATGTTCCCAATTCCTTTTACCACCTCCTCCACCTCAATCTGCGCTCCCAGTCCTGTCATCTCCTGTTCCTCAACCTTCGGGAACTCCAGCTGGTCTAGGAAACGCATCATTCCCTCTTTCCCCTCCGGGGGTTGAGCCTTATATAGCCTCTCGTAAAATACCTTAAACTACCCGTTCACCCTCTCCGCTCCCCGTTCCATCTTTCCCTCCTCGTCTCTAACCCCTCCGATCTCTCTCGCCGCCCCCCTCTTCCTAAGTTGTTGGGCCAGCAGCCGGCTCGTCTTCTCTCCATATTCATACTGCACTCCCTGTGCCTTCCTCCATTGTGCCTCCGCCTTACCCGTGGTCAACAAGTCAAAGTCCGTGTGCAATCTCCGTCTTTCCCTGTATAACCCTTCATCTGGAGCCTCCGCATATTGCCTATCCACCCTCAAAATCTCCCCCAACAATCTCTCCCTTTCTTTACCCTCTTGTTTCCCCTATGGGCCCTTATGGAGATCAGCTCCCCTCTAACCACCGCCTTCAGCGCCTCCCAGACCACTCCCACCTGGACCTCTCCGTCATCATGGATCTCTAGGTACCTTTCAATACATCCCCTCACCCTTACACATACTCCCTCATCCGCCAACAGTCCCATATCTAATCTCCAGAGTGGTCGCTGCTCCTTTTCCTCTCCTACTTCCAGATCTACCCAATGCGGGGCATGATCTGAAATGGCTATAGCCGAATACTCCGTTCCTGCCACCTTCGGGATCAGCGCCCTTCCCAGGACAAAGAAGTCTATCCGGGAGTACACTTTGTGGACATGGGAGAATAAGGAAAGCTCTTTACTCCTTGGTTTAGTAAATCTCCAGGGATCCACTCCTCCCATCTGCACAATAAAGCCCTTAAGCGCCTTGGCCGCTGCCGGCCTCCTCCCGGAGCTAGATCTGGATCGGTCCAGCCCTGGGTCCAGCACCATGTTGAAGTCCCCCCCATTACCAACTTTCCCATCTCCAGGCCCGGGATGCGCCCTAACATACGCTTCATAAAGTTTGCATCAATCCAGTTCGGGGCATATACGTTCACCAGCACCACCGCCTCACCTTGCAATCTGCCACTCACCATCACGTATCTACCCCCACTGTCCGCCACTATGGTCTTCGCCTCAAACAATACCCGTTTCCCCACCAGTGTTGCCACCCCTCTATTTTTCGCATCCAAGCCCGAGTGGAATACCTGTCCCACCCATCCTTTTCTTAATCTGATCTGATCCGCCAGTTTCAGGTGCGTCTCCTGAAGCATGACCACGTCTACCTTTAGCTTCTTTTGGTGCGCAAGTACCCTTGCCCTCTTAAACGGCCCATTCAACCTTCTCACGTTCCACGTGATCAACCGGGTTGGGGGGGCTCTTTATATAGCCCCCCCCCCCCCCCCCCCCCCCCGTCGACTAGCCATCCCCTTTTTTAGACCAGCTCCTCACCCGGATCCCACGCACCCACTTATCCCCCGGACGGTGCCCTCCCGTCTCGACCATCCCATCCCGTAACAGCTCCCCCTTCCCCTTAGCAGCAGCAACCCAGTTAACCCCCCCCCCCCCCGCTAGATCCCTCTCTTGCTTAGTTGCTCCCCCCCATATTGCTTCCGGAAGTCAGCAAATTCTGGCTGACCTCGGCTTCCCCCGTTTATCCTTAGCCTCCCATTATGTGAGGCCCCCTCCTTCCTGCGCCCCCTTTTCCCGCCACAATTTCCATAGCGCGGGAACAAAGCCCGCGCTTCCCTCTCGGCCCCGCCCCTGATGGCGCAGCTCCCTCGCTCCTTCCCCCTCCCCTTCCCCACTGGCGCCCACATTTCTTCGTGTGTCCCCCCCCCTTCGAGGGGAAAGAAAATTTTCCCCCATCTGATTCACAGTCCCTTGCCACCACCTCGCTACTTCATTTCGAACACTCTTTCTCAAATCTAGTCCAACTTCTCCTCTTCAATAAATGTCCACGCCTCCTCTGCCGTCTCGAAGTAGTGGTGTTTGCCCTGGTGTGTAACCCACAGTCTTGCCGGCTGCAACATTCCGAATTTTACTTTCCTCTTGTGGAGCACCGCCTTGGCCCGATTGAAACTCGCCCTCCTTCTCGCCACCTCCGCACTCCAATCCTGATACACGCGGATCACCGCGTTCTCCCACCTGCTGCTCTGTGTCTTTTTCGCCCATCTCAGGACCATCTCCCTGTCCTTGTAGCGGTGGAACCTCACCACTATTGCTCGAGGTATTTCTCCTGCCTTTGGTCTTCTCACGAGGACTCGGTACGCTCCCTCCACTTCCAGGGGGCCCGTCGGGGCCTCAGCTCCCATTAAGGTATGGAGCATCGTGCTCACATACGCCCCAACGTCCGCTCCCTCTGTCCCTTCGGGAAGCCCCAAGATTCTTAAGTTCTTCCTCCTCGAGCTATTTTCCAGGGCTTCCAGTCTCTCCATACACCTCTTATGCAGTGCCTCGTGCGTCTCCGTCTTCACCGCCAAGCCCTGTATCTCGTCCTCATTTTCGGCAGCTTTTGCCTTCACTCCACGGAGCTCCATCTCTTGGGTCTTCTGCGCCTCCTTTAACCCCTCAATCGCCTGCAGCATCGGCGCCAGCACCTCCTTCTTGAGCTCCTCCACACATCGCCGGAGGAACTCCTGCTGTTCCAGGCCCCATACCAACTGGCCTCCCTCCGCCGCCATCTTGCTTCTCACTTCCCTTCTTTGCCGCTGCTCCAGAGGATCCTCCGCAATCTGGCCGCTATTATCCCTTCTATCCATTCACATCCGGGGGGGACTCCCTTCTGTGTCGCCTCACAGTGGGTTTAGCCTTCGAAAATTGCCGTTGGGGCTCCCGATAAGAGCCCAAAAGTCCGATAAAACGGGAGGTGCCGAAACGTGCGACTTAGCTGGTCATCGCCGCACCCGGAAGTCCCACAGTTGTTTTATTACGCAACAGTCTATACATCCAACAATGGACCAGCAACTAGAATGTTAAAAAATTAAATAAGAACTTCTGATTTCTAGACTATGCAGAGGACATATTGGCACTGGATGCGATACATAAAAGATTTATTAGAATAATAGAGGTTATAAAACTAAGATGTTATACCTATCAGGAAAATCTGAACAGGCGAGAAAAGATACGTCTTTAATATTTGAAAGTGTTTGATATGATGTATGGGGATACCACTTCCAAGAGAGACCATAACTAGCAGCTATAAATAAGAAAATCATTAATAAATCCAATAGGGAATTCAGAAGAACCTCTTTACCAGAGAATGGTTAGATGTGGAACTCACCACAAGGAGTAATTGAGGCCATCAGCATAGATGCATACAAAGAGAAACTAAAAAAAAAAACCAGACAAATGCGGGAGAATGGAATAGAATATGTTGATGGGATTAATGAAGGATGGGCGGAATCTCATTTGTGAATATAAACACCTGCAGGTTATCAAATGGCCCATTTCTGTGTTGTTAATACTATGTAATTTTGCAGAGAGATCTCAATACCGAAAGTTACTTATGAAAAATTTGTACAATATTTTATTTGAACTGCTGATGCTCTACTGTGAGATATACATAAACTGATGGCTTTTGGTGTTTATAAGTCACAGTGCCAACAGTAAGTTGCAGCAGCAGCATGGCAGGCATTGATGTAAGCATTGGTTTCAACAACAAAAAATACCTTCAGTGGCCTTCTTTAAATAAAGGCCAACTAAGTTTTTGCAACCACAAATGTTATTTGATTAATTGAAAAAAAAACTGGCTTTGAGAGGTGCCGAGCCTTATAGAGGAAAAGGAACAGATTTAAACACATATAACTGCACTGTTGTCACCAGGTCAGATCTGGCATCTTATATATATATATGTCTATACATTGGAGAGAACATATTTAAACCAATCTCTTGTTAAATGTTCAGTTCATCACCTGGAATTCCATCTATTAGTATTAATAATTTGTCTCAGTGTTATACAACTCAAAAATTCTCCCTGCAAACATAAACCAACATAAACAATTTGATTGCTGGCTGTTTTTTTTTTTTCCATAGTTCAAATGAAATAGTACAATAATTTATTGCTTTCCTAACAGAAAAACAAGATGCATCTTTGGTCACACACGAACAACGCAGAACGCAGCATTCGGGCATGTTTCTGAACAAGCACACTTAGAAGATCAATTGGGAATCTCAGCTGTCAAAATCATTGATCGGAATTCTCCAGTCATTGTGATACAATTTTCCTGCCGGCAGCAATCCCCTCAGTGGGTTTCATGGCGGAGTTGGGTAGTTACAATGGGAAATCCCATTGACTGACGGCAGGAAGATAAGAATCCCGCCGCCAGTAAGCGGTGAGCGGCTGAGAAATACATGGCTGGCGGACTGGAGAATCCCGCCCATTGACAGACAATTTCTGTCTTATAACCAGCCTGGGTTACGGTTGCTGTTAAATTTACTGTAAACAACATTGTAATTCATCAAAAGGTGTGATTGAAGCAATTAAAAGCTTTACACACACTATTGGTGAATAGTGTCATTATATCCAATTATTCCGTGAAATGGACAGGGCTGTTGAAGCATTGAAAGTTTTGCTACAGGAATGATGGTTGAGACAGAGAGCTTTGTATCTTTTAAAGGAAAATTGGCTAAATATTTAAAGCAGAGGAAAGAGGAGAGGAGACAGGACACTAGAGAATATGTGGTCCAGTAAGTGGCACACTGTAAGCATTTCCTTCATGTAATCACCATCTTTAGAAACAATTCAGATGCTTTGTCAGAACAGTGAAAACAAATTTATTCTAGGGCTAGAATAAATTTCTAGTCAGGGGGTTCAACCCAGTTTCACACAACATTTACAGTAGTTATTATCCAGAATGCTCGGAAATTACCTCCAGAGAAGTACGAGATATAGTTTGGTAAGAAAAATGTGAAGAGACAATACAAAATAAGGGGTAAAATTCTTAAAGGCGTCAGGAGCAGAGGGACCTGGGAATATATTTGCACAGATCATTGAAGGTGCCATGACCAGTTGAGAGAGCAGTTAATAAAGCATATAGTATTCTGGGCTTTATTAATAGGGGCACAGAGCACAAGCGTAAGGAGGTTTGTGAACCTATACAAGACACTAGTTAGGCCTCAGCTGGAATATTGTGTACAGTTCTGGATGGCCCACTACAGGAAGAATGTGAACGCATTGAAGAGAGTGCAGAGAAGGTTGACAAGAATGGTTCCAGGGATGAGAAACTTCAGTTAGGTTGGACAGGTTGGGACTGTTCTGAGAAGCAGGCAGCATGGCGTCACATTGGTTAGCACTGCTGCCTCACAGCGCCAGGGACCCAGGTTCCATTCCGACATGGGTGACTGTGCTGAGTTTGCACTCTTGCCCAGTACCTGTGTGCGTTTACTCTGGGTGCTCTGGTTTCGCTCCACAGTCCAAAGATGTGCAGGTTAGATGAATTGGCCATGCTAAATTGTCCCTTAGTGTCCAAAAGATGTGCAGGTTAGAAGGGATTATGGGGATATGGTGGGGAGTGGACCTAAGTAGGGTGCACTTTTAGATGGTTAGTGCAGACTCAATGGGCCGAATAGCCTACTTCTGCACTGTAGGAATTCTATAGAAGGATAAGAGGAGTTTTGATAGAGATTGGACAGAAGAGATAGGGAGAAACTGGTTCCGCCTCGTAAAAGGATCAAGAACGAGAGGGTATAGATTTAAAGTGATTTGCAAAAGAAGCAAATGTGATTGCCTGGAAGTGTGTTTGAGGCAGGTTCAATGGTCATTCAAGAGGGCCTTAGACGATTATTTGAATAGAAACAATGTGTAGCGGTATGGTGAAAAAGCAGGTGACTGGGAAAATTCACGATGCTCATTTGGAGAGCAGGGGTAGGCATGATGGGCCAAATGGCCTCCTTCTGCACCGTAACAATTCTGTGATTTGGGGAGGGCGAACAAGGCAAGGAATAATTAATAAACGGAAGGATATTGAGGGGGGTAGAGGAAGTGAGTCACTTTTGAGTACATGTCCACAGGTCCCTGAAGATGGTAGGACAGTGAATAAGTGCTTTCCTTTATTGGATGAGGTATTGAATCCAAAAGAAAAATAGGGATATAACCCTGGAACTGCATAAAATGCTGGTTATGCCACAACTGGAATTGTGTGTGTAATTCTAGTCATCATGTTACAGGATGGGCATAATCGCTCTGCAGAGAGTACAGAGGAGATTAACAAAAATGTTGCAAGGACTTGAAAATTGCTGCTATGAGGAAAGATCGGCCGGGCTGTGGTTGTTTTCCTTAGAACAGGGGAGGCTAAGGCGTGACCTAATTGTGGTTTCAGAATTATGAGGGACCGAGATAGGGTGGACAGGAAAAACTATTTTCCCCTAGCCGAGAGGTCAATTCCAGGGGAGCATAGATTTAAGGTAATTAATGGAAGGATTCGTGGGACAGGAGGAAAAACGTTTTCACCCAGAGGATGGTGGGCATCTGGAATTCACTGCCAAAACTGGTGGTTGAGGCTGAAACATTCAAGTAATTTAAAAGGGATCTCCAGCTGAAGTGCTGTAACCTGTGCTGCTAGACTAGGGGCGGGATTCTCCACTCCCGCGCCGAAGTGGCCGCGCCGTCGTGAATGCCGTCAAGGTTCACGACGGCGCGAAACAGCCCCGATCCCGACCGATTCCGGCCCTGACAATGGGCCTTGTCGCCCGCGTAAAGGCGGCGCCGCATAGATGACGCAGCCGGCGCCGCATACCTGCCGTCATCCGCGCATGCGCGTGGTTGCCATCCTCTCCAAGTCCGCCCCGCAAGAAGATGGCGGACCGGTCTTGCGGGGCCACGGAAGGAAGGCGGTCCTCCTTCAGAGAGGACGGCCCGACGATCGGTGGGAACCGATCGCGGGCCATGCCACATTTAAGGTACCCCCCGGTGCAGGATCCCCCCTCCCCCCCCCCCCCCACCCCGCCCGCAGGCCGCCTCCCAGCGTTCACGACGGCAGCGACCAGGTGTGGACGGCGCCGGGGGGAACCCGCCGTTTTGGCCTGGCCGCTCGGCCCATCCGGGCCTGAGAATACCGGGGATGCTGGAGAATCGCCATTTTGGGTTTCTCCGGCCTGTGGCCCACGGAACTCGACGGGGCCGTTCCCGCCGCTTGGGAGAATCGCGGGAGGGCGTCGGACCGGCGTCCCGGGAAATTTTGGCAGCCCAGGCGATTCTCCCAACCGGTGAGGTAGTGGAGAATCTCGCCGTAGGTGCTGGAAAGTGGGATCAAAATGAGTGACTGAGTTTTGTTTTTTTTCTCTTTCTTTGGCCAGTGAAATCACGATGGGCGAAATGGCCTTTTTCTGTGCTGCACCCTTTCATTGGTTCCACGGTACATCCCATGTTAATAACTTGACCACTGCTCATCAGAAGTCTAAACAGTACCTGTTGGAGGGCAATAATAGATTGATAAACACGGTTCATCTTTTTCAGCTAGGGAAGCAGTAAACTTGCGTGGCAATTTATTTCCAATCAGAAAACTGTAACAACAAAGAGCGTTGTTTTTGTTTATCCAGTGGATCATTAGGGCATGTATTTGAAGCACCATATTATTTTTAAATGACTAGCAGGAAATCATCAATATAAGTTTTAGAGTTACTGACCCCAGGGAACACAGCTAAAACCCTAGGAGTTTACAGCTCTCCTGCCTGAAAAGTATCTTTTAAATATATTCTTTTATATATTTCAGCCAATTTATTATCCATGCTGTCACATTCACTTTGCACAGGAAGCATGTTGATAAAACAGTGGTGTACAGGTCTGCTCCATACAGATTGTTGACTGCAATGGGGTGAAGTACTATAATTATCTTCAGCACTTCAGGGCAAAGTTAAAAACAAATCTGCTGGGTTGATCAATTCTAAAAGGGCTTTTAAGTTGAAACTTCTAACAATGGGAGGATATTGATCAGCAGTAAGAAGCTGAAATGGTTTGAATGGAGTTGAATTATAAAGTTGGTCCAAAATTGATCCTTGACATATTAGCGTTGTTTGATTGCTTTACTGAATGAGGAAAAAAATGTTCAGTATTTTCCCAAATCAGCCAACTTTTAAAAACTTTCCCATGATATTTTGTGATTAAGATCTATGAGGTTTCACTCGTGCGCACGCTCTTTTCTCACTTTAAAAAAAAGTATATACGTAGCATATAATTCTGCATCTGCATCTTCCCAATTGCCGACTTTATCTCCTCTACTCCCACCGACTCCTCCAGCCCCACCTTCTCTATTTCACCCATCCATGGGCACTCTAATCTCTCCCAAAACTCCCTCATCTTCGGCTCATCCTTCGGTGGTTCTAACTTATACAAATCCCTATGAAGCTCATCAAACACCTTACTAATCTGCTCTGGGGTAACCACCAGCTCACCTGCCCTAGCCCAAACCCGAACCATCTCCCTCACCGCAGCTTACCTGCAGAGCTGACCTGCCAACATACGACCTGCCTTCTCCCCATACTCATAGACAGCCCCCTTCGCCTTTCTCAGCTGACGCACCGCTTTCCCTGTGGACAGCAGATCAAACCTCACCTGCAACTCCTTCCTCTTCACCAGGAGCCCCAGGTCAGTGTTCCCCATGTACCTCCCGTCCACTTTCAAGATCTCATATATATATATATATATATATCGTTGGCGTTTCTCCCTCTCCTCCTCAGCCTTAAAATAAATTACCTCCTCTCTCACCACTGCTTTCAGAGCCTCCCAAACCACCAACGGCAAGACCTCCCCAGAGCATACTCCTCAATCACCTTCCCCATCATATCACAGAAACCTCTGGTCCGCCAACAATCCCACATCCAGCCTCCACCCCGGCTTCTAGGCCAACCACTTTTCCTGGACCACATCCATCCAATGTGGGACATGATCCGAAATCCCAATTGCCGAATACTCTGCCTCTTAACTCCAGCAAACAACGCCTTCCCCACCACAAACAAGTCAATACTAGAGAACATCTTGTGCATCGCGGGGAAAAAAACAAGTACTCTTAGTCCCTCGGGTGTAATAACCTCCACAGGTTAACCATCTCTTTGATAAGTCCAGCAAACGCCTTTGCACCCCCCCCCCCCCGACGGGGTCAGTGAGCACGGCTGGGACATGACCACCCTTGCTTCGAGCACTGTGTTCCATGTTCCAATCCCCTCCTTCCCCAAAATCAACACATAGGTATCCAGATTCGGAATGGCAGCCATCGTTTTCTTCATGAACCCGCGTCATCCCAATTGGGGCATATACACTGGCCAACGCTAACCATCTCCCCTCTAGCTCACCCGTTACGATCACGCCACCTTCTCCATCTGAAACCTCACCTGCTTGCCCACCGGAATCGTCACCCCACGGGCCATACTATCAAATCCCGAATGAATCACCTAACTCATCCAACCCTTCCTGAGCCTCATCTGGTCCTTCACCCTCAGATGCGTCTCTTGCAGCATCATCACATCAGCTTTTAAACTCTTTAAGTGCACAAAAAGTCCCGCTCTTTTCACCGGTCCCCCAACCCCCCTCACATTCCACATCACCATTCTGACTGGGGGTCTTTTAGCAGAGCCGCCCCCCCTCTTCCCCCCCCCCCCCCCCCCCACCCACCCACCCCGCCCCTCCTATCCACTAGCACCAATATCCTAGGCCCCGCCCATCCGGGCAGACGCACCCAATAGTGAAAGAAAACTCTGGCCCTCTTCACTAGTCTCCCCAGCGGCCTCACGTTCCACGTCACCATTCTGACCGGGGGCTTCTCACCATCCACCCGTTCCCCTTCTATCCGTCATCCCCACTACCGCAGACCCCATTCATTTCGCAAGACCCCGCTGTTCTTTAGTCACCATCAACCCTCACCACCCATCCCAGAATCCTCCCCATCCACTTTCTCTTGTAAACACCTTACCCAGTAGCGATCCCTTCCCCCCCACCATTCACACCTCCAAGGCCCATCGAAACCTGCCCAACCAATGACTGCTGCCCCTCCCCCACCACACACCCGTTCACTAGCCAACCTTCCTTTGCTAGCACAGTGATCCCTGCCGGAACCCCCTCGTCCTCCCTACCACACCCTCAGCAACCTGCACCGCGCCCCCCCCCCCATGACCAGGACCCTCCAATCCCCCCCCACCCCACATTTCCACCAAAAGTCAACTTCAACCTCCCAGCCATAGTCAGCGGGGAGCTTACATCCACAGAACAAAAGAGAAACATGCCAAAAAGAAACCACAAAAACCATGTGGAAACAAAAAGAAAAGAAAAAGGATCAAAGAAAAATTATCCCAGTCCACACCGACCAAGTCCAAATCCCAAAACGCATCTCAGTCCCAGTCCTTCAGCCCTCACAAACGCCTCCGCCTCCTCCACTGTCTCAAAATAGAAGTCCATTGAATTGTGAGTCGCTCTCAGCTTTGCTGCGTAGACCACTCCAAATCTCGCCCCACTGCTGTAAATGCTACCTTCACCCCAAAGGCCTCCCACACTCTCACCAACTCCGCCATAAGATCTTGGTGGATAGCACAATTGCTTCACAGCTCCAGGGTTCCAGTTTAGATTCTGGCTTGGGTCACTGTCTGTGCAGAGTCTGCACATCCTCCCCGTGTGTGCGTGGGTTTCCTCCAGGTGCTCCGGTTTCCTCCCACAGTCCAAAGATGTGCAGGTTAGGTGGATTGGCCATGATAAATTGCCCTCAGTGTCCAAAATTGCCCTTAGTATTGGGTGGGGTTACTGGGTTATGGGGATAGGGTGGAGGTGTTGACCTTGGATAGGATGCTCGTTCCAAGAGCCGGTGCAGACTCAATGGCCGAATGGCCTCCTTCTGCACTGTAAATTCTATGATAATCTATGATACATATATCAACACCTTCCCACTTCACGTCTCGCTTCTGCTTCGCCCAACTCAAAGCGTTTTCCTTCACATGATAACTGTGGAAGCAGGCTATGACCGCCTTGGTGGCTCATTTGCTTTAGGCTTCAGCCAGAGTGACTGATGAGCCCTGTCCAGCTCATACAGGTAGGGCTTTTCCCCCTCCCCCATCAATTTGGCGAACATATCCACATAGTACTCAGTCCCCACCCCCTCGGGCAAGCTCACGATCCTCAAATGTTGTCTCCTCTACCCGTTTTTCAGGTCCTCCACTTTAGCTCTTAGCCCTTTATTGACCTCCGCAGCTTCTCACCCATCGAGGTGAACTGGACGCTATTGCGTCAGTGCCCCCTCCACTCCACTCCTTGCTTCCGCACCTCAATCGACGTCTTCGTCAATGTAGCCTTTATAAGGGTAAGCATCTGCTCCACCCAACCTTTGAACGAGGTCATCATCTGCCTCCGATGCACATCTAAATGCTTGGTGAACAGCCTTTCAAACGCCCCAATACCACCTCAAGTCAGAGTTTCAACCATAATGGGAGCGGCCCCACCTGATCAACCAACACCCGACATCTTTCCTCCTATTGGACTCACAACAGTCGGCTGATGTTCACTCGTCCCCTTCTTTCCCTGACCTTTCTTCTGGAACTTCGACATTCCACCGATTCCTTAGAACTTCCCACACCAGCTCATCCAAAAGGTACCCAAGACTGGGCATAAAGATCCGAAAAACAAAGACTCTGCAGGATTTGGATTTGTCAGGTTTACCGAGGCAGTGAAAAGTATTGTTCTGCGTACATGGAACATACAGTGCAGAATGAGGCCATTCAGCCCATCGTGTCTGCAGCGACCCACTTAAGCCCTCACTTCCACCCTAACCTAATAACCCCTCCTAATCTTTTTTGGACACTAAGGGCAATTTAGCATGGTCAATCCACCTAATCTGTACATCTTTGGACTGTGGGAGGAAACCGGAGCACCCAGAGGAAACCCACGCAGCCACGGGGAGAACGTGCAGACTCCGCACAGACAGTGACCCAGCGGGGAATCGAACCTGGGACCCTGGCGCTGTGAAGCCACAGTGCTAACAGATTGTTCAATACATGAAGAACATAGGATATATGATAAATACACAATATAGACACAATATAACATGGACACAGGCATCAGGTGAAGCAGACAGAGTGTAGTGCTACTTAGTAGAGAAACTGTGTGGAGAGACCAGTTCAGTACCTAAGAGGGTCATTCAGGAGTCTGGTAACAGCAAGGAGGGAGCTGTTTTTGAATCTGTTGGTGTGTGTTCTCAGACTTTTGCATCGCCTGCCCGATGGAAGAGGTTGGAAGAGAGAATAACCCAGGCGACAGAGGTCTTTGATTATGCTGCCTGCTTTCCCAAGGCAGTGGGCGCTGAAGACAGAGACACCCAACATGCGACCTCCACCTATATGTGTCTAGCGGAAGAGGCCTCAGGTATTTTAAAATAAAAACTCATTTCAACAGTGTTGCGATTCTGGGTCAAGTGGGGTTGGAATTGATCCTGCACTGCCCCAGGGTGTCGTAATAATAGTCATGCATTAGGTTATATTTAAAGCATATTTAAATTAAAATGTCAATGATAGTGCTGTGAATTTAGATGTAAACGTTTATATCAACACTGCAGTGTGACAGCTAACATTAAAATTTTATATTAAATTCACTTTTGTAGTAATGTTACAAAACCATGGTTGTATATCAAAAAGGACTGCATTTACTGGCTGAAAACCACTGATATTTAAAATACTGAAACAGCATTCCAATTACTTGAAACAGTAGTTTTTAAGATGACTGAATATTTGCATGACTGCACCTTACACATTCCATATCCATTGAAACAGAGTCAGCCTTTCTAGAAAACCTCACTAGAAAAAAATTACCCTGTAGGATTTTAGAACAAAGACAAAGAACAAAGGAAAGTACAGCACAGGAACAGGCCCTTCGGCCCTCCAGGCCCGCGCCGACGTTGCTGCCCGTCTAAACCAAAATCTTCTACACTTCCGGGGTCCGTATCCCTCTATTCCCATCCTATTCATGTGTTTGTAAAGATGCCCCTTAATCGTCACTATCGTCCCTGCTTCCACCACCTCCACCGGCAGCGAGTTGCAGGCACACTCTACCCTCCGTGTTAAAAAACGTGCTTCGTACATCTCCTCTAATCCTTGCCCCTCGCACCTTAAACCTATGCCCCCTAGTAATTGACCCCTCTACCCTGGGAAAAAGTCTCTGACTATCCACTCTGTCTATGCCCCTTATAATTTTGTTCTATCAGGTCGCCCCTCAACCTCCATCGTTCCAGTGAGAACAAACCGGGAGTTTATTCTTTTTAAAAAAAAATGTTTTTATTAAGAATTTTTCAATAACAATATTTTCTACCTTACAAACAAACCCCCCCCCCCCCAACCCGGTAACAAAAAAAAAGAAAAAAGAACTCGCGTGGCAAGACATGAACATGGCAAGTCAATAAGATACAAAACTTTGTACAGTGGATTCTTCCCGTACATGTCAGTTTCCGGATCTTACCATGTGTTTTCTTGCTCAAATGCCCCCCAGAAAACCCCCCCTTCCCCCCCTCCCTCCCCTCCCCCGTCCCCCCTCCCCCTCCTCAACCGCTGTCCCCCCCCAGGTTGCTGTTGCTGCTGTCCGACCTTTCTCTAACGCTCTGCGAGATGGTCTAGGAACGGTTGTCACCGCCTGTAGAACCCCTGCGCAGACCCTCTCAAGGCAAACTTTATCCTTTCCAACTTGATAAACCCAGCCATATCATTTATCCAGGCCTCCACGCTGGGGGGCTTTGCCTCCTTCCACATTAACAAGATCCTTCGCCGGGCTACTGGGGACGCAAAGGCCAGAATGCCGGCCTCTTTCGCCTCCTGCACTCCCGGCTCGTCCACTACTCCAAATATTGCTAGCCCCCAGCTTGGCTTGACCTGGACTTTCAGCACCTTAGATACAGTTCCCGCAACTCCCCTCCAGAACCCCTCCAGTGCCGGGCATGACCAAAACATATGGACATGGTTCGCCGGACTTCCTGAGCACCTCCCACATCTGTCCTCCACCCCAAAGAACCTGCTCAACCTCGCCCCCGTCATATGTGCTCTATGAACCACCTTAAATTGTATCAGGCTAAGCCTGGCACACGAGGAAGAGGAATTAACCCTACTTAGGGCATCGGCCCATAGCCCCTCCTCAATCTCCTCCCCCAACTCCTCCTCCCATTTACCCTTCAGCTCCTCTACCAAAGCCTCCCCCTCTTCTTTCATCTCCTGGTATATCGCCGACACCTTGCCCTCCCCGACCCTGTGCCGGGAGTAGCGGAAATTCCCTCACCTGCCGCCTCACAAACGCCCTCACTTGCATGGACCTGAAGGCGTTTCCTGGGGGTAGCCCAAAATTCTCCTCCAGCGCCCCTAAGCTCGCAAACGTCCCGTCAATGAACAGGTCCCCCATTCTTCTAATCCCTGCCCGATGCCAGCTCTGAAACCCCCCGTCAATCCTTCCTGGGACAAACCGATGGTTGTCTCTAATCGGGGACCACACCGAGGCTCCCGTCGCACCCCTATGCCGTCTCCACTGCCCCCAGATCCTTAACGTTGCAGCCACCACCGGGCTCGTGGTATACCTTGTCGGCGAGAGCGGCAGCGCTGCCGTCACCAGCGCCCCCAGGCTTGTTCCTTTGCAGGCTGCCATCTCCAACCTCTTCCACGCTGCCCCCTCTCCCTCCATCACCCACTTACGGATCATTACCACGTTGGCTGCCCAATAGTAACCATCCAAATTTGGCAACGCCAGCCCTCCTCTGTCTCTGCTACGCTCCAAGAACCCCCTCCTTACTCTCGGGGTCTTGCTTGCCCACACAAATGCTGTAATGCTCCTGCTTACCCTCTTAAAAAAGGCCTTAGTGATCACAATTGGGAGGCATTGGAATACAAAAAGAAATCTCGGGAGGACCACCATTTTAACCAATTGTACCATACCCGCCAGCGAGAGTGGCAACATGTCCCACCTTTTAAATTCCTCCTCCATCTGTTCCACCAACCGTGACAAATTAAGTTTGTGCAGTGCCCCCCAGCTCCTAGCTACCTGGATCCCCAAGTATCGAAAGCTCCTTTCCGCCCTCCTCAACAGTAGGTCGTCTATCCCTCTTCCCTGGTCCCCCGGATGGATCACAAAGAGCTCACTCTTTCCCACATTGAGCTTATAGCCCGAAAAGTCTCCAAACTCCCGTAGGATCTGCATAACCTCAACCATCCCCTCCACTGGATCCGTCACATACAGCAACAGGTCGTCTGCGTACAGCGACACTCGATGTTCCTCTCCCCCGCGAACCACCCCCTTCCATTTCCCCGACTCCCTTAACGCCATGGCCAAAGGTTCAATTGCTAATGCGAACAGCAGAGGGGACAGGGGGCACCCCTGCCTCGTCCCTCGATACAGCCGGAAATACTCCGACCTCCGCCGGTTCGTGACCACACTCGCCACCAGGGCTTTATACAGGAGCTTAACCCAACTGATAAACCCTCCCCCGAACCCAAACCTCCTCAACACTTCCCAGAGATACTCCCACTCTACCCTTCTCCGCGTCCATGGCTGTCACTATCTCTGCTTCTCCCTCCACCGATGGCACCATTATCACATTTCGGAGCCTTCGCACATTAGTATTTAAATGCCTACCCTTTACGAATCCTGTCTGGTCCTCATGAATCACCCCCGGGACACAGTCCTCAATCCTCATGGCCAACATTTTTGCCAGCAACTTAGCGTCTACATTAAGGAGCGAGATCGGTCTATATGACCCACATTGCAGTGAGTCCTTATCCCGCTTCAAGATCAAAGAGATCGTCGCCTCCGACATTGTCGGGGGCAAGGTCCCCCCCCTCCCTTGATTCATTGAAGGTCCTTACCAGCAACAGGGCTAACAGGTCTACATATTTCCTGTAGAACTCCACCGGGAACCCATCCGGCCCCGGGGCCTTCCCTGCCTGCATGCTCCCCAGTCCTTTAACCAGCTCCTCCACCCCAATTGGCGCCCCCAAACCAGCCACCTCCTGTACCTCCACCCTTGGGAACCTCAACTGATCCAAGAATCGCCGCATCCCCTCTTTTCCCCCTGGGGGCTGGGACCTATACAGTTCCTCATAAAAGGCCTTAAAAGCCTCATTCACTTTCCCTGCCCTCCGCACCGTAGTTCCCCTGCCAGCTTGGACTCCACCTGTTTCCCTCGCTGCCATCCTCTTACGGAGCTGGTGTGCCAGCATCCGGCTTGCCTTCTCCCCATATTCGTATATCGCCCCCTGTGCCTTCCTCCACTGTGCCTCTGCCTTCCCTGTAGTCAACAGGTCGAACTCCGTCTGGAGACTTTGTCTCTCCCTGAGTAGTCCCTCATCCGGAGCCTCTGCATATCTCCTGTCCACCCTTAAAATCTCCCCCACCAACCTCGCCCTCTCCCTGCCCTCTCTCGTCTCCCTGTGGGCCCTGATGGAGATGAACTCTCCCCTGAGCACTGCCTTCAGCGCCTCCCATACTACTCCCACCTGCACCTCCCCTTTGTCGTTAGCCTCCAGATACCTTTCAATACACCCCCGCACCCTCCCGCACACTTCCTCGTCTGCCAGCAGTCCCACATCCAACCTCCACAACGGGCGTTGGTCCCTCTCCTCCCCCAACTCCAGCTCCACCCAGTGCGGGGCATGGTCTGAAACGGCAATGCCGAATACTCCGTTCACTCCACCTTCGGAGTCAATGCCCTGCCCAGAACAAAAAAATCTATCCAGGAGTAGGCCTTATGAACGTGGGAGAAAAAAGAAAATTCTCTGGCCAAAGGCCTGGCAAATCTCCATGGATCTACTCTTCCCATCTGATCCATAAACCCCCTAAGCACCTTGGCCGCAGCCGGCCTCTTCCCCGTCCTAGATCTGGAACAATCTAATGCTGGGTCCAGCACCGTGTTAAAATCCCCACCCATTATCAAGCTCCCTACCTCCAGATCCGGAATACGCCCCAACATCCGTTTCATGAATCCAGCATCGTCCCAGTTTGGGGCATATACATTCACCAGTACCACCTCCGTCCCCTGCAACCTACCACTCACCATCACGTATCGACCTCCCTTGTCCGCTACTATGTTCTTGGCCACAAACGACACCCCCTTTCCCACCAGTATTGCCACCCCTCTATTCTTCGCATCCAGCCCCGAATGGAACACCTGTCCCACCCATCCCTTCCTTAACCTGACCTGATCTGCCACCTTCAGATGTGTCTCCTGAAGCATGACCCCATCTGCCTTTAGGTGCGCAAACACTCGGGCCCTCTTAACCAGCCCATTTAGGCCTCTCACATTCCACGTGATCAGCCGGATTGGGGGGTTACCCCCCCCACCAACCGACTAGCCATCTCCTATCTTAGGCCACTCCCGTGCCCACGCCTCCCTCACCCTCCAGTCCCCCAGGCGGGGGACCCCCGCCCCGACCACCTCTTCCATTTTCAGTTCCCCCACGGACAGTGCCGCAGCAACCCTAAACTCTTCTCCCCCCCCCCCCCCCCCCCGCTAGATCCACATCTAGCTCTTTTGCTCCCCCATATTACTTCCGTGAGTCAGCGGACTTCTGCTGACCCCGGCTTCCCCCGCCTTCCCGTTGATCTCCCCGTGTGGGAGTCTCTCCTCTTCCTAAGCTGCCACCATTCCCCCCCCCGCCTTTTGGCGCGGGAAAAAACCCGTACTTTCCTGAGCCAGCCCCGCCCCCTATGGCGCAGCTCCTATTGTGGCCATTATCCCAGTTCCCTCATCCCCAAGTCTCACCTCCCTCCAGCACCGACGCCCACATTCCCCATCATCATCATCTTGTCTACAGAAAAGAAAAAAGGAAATTTTAGGAATTTTAACTAGGACTCTACCCACATCCCCATCCATCATCCCACCCATGCAATATTCTTTACCCATATTTACAACCCCCTGTACAACCACATCTCCTCAGTTCGAGTCCAGTTTTTCCATCTGAATAAAGGTCCAAGCCTCTTCTGGCGTTTCAAAATAATGGTGTCGGTCCTGATAAGTAACCCACAGTCGCGCAGGCTGCAGCATGCCGAACCTGACTCTTTTTTTATGCAGCACTGCCTTGGCCCGGTTGAAGCCAGCTCTCCTCTTTGCCACCTCCGCGCTCCAATCCTGGTATACTCGGATCACCGCGTTCTCCCATCTACTGCTCCGCACCTTCTTGGCCCATCTCAGCACACTTTCTTTGTCCGCGAAGCGGTGGAACCTTGCCACTATCGCCCTTGGCGGCTTATCTGCCTTGGGTCTCCTCACCAGGACCTGATGAGCTCCTTCCAGCTCCTGGGGGGGTCGGAGAGGCCTCCGCACCCATCAGCGAATGGAACATCGTACTCACGTACGCCCCGGCATCAGCTCCCTCCACTCCTTCGGGAAGACCCAGAATCCGGAGGTTGTTCCTTCTCGACCTGTTCTCCAGGACCTCAATTCTCTCGGCCCACCTCCTGTGCACCGCCTCGTGCGCCTCCATTTTTAACGCCAGGCCCAGGATCTCGTCCTCGTTGGTATTCACTTTCTCATTCACCATACGAAGCTCCACCGCCTGGGTCTTCAGGGTCTCTTTCAGCCCCTCGATCGCCAACAGCATCGGCGCCAGCACCTCCTTTTTCAGCTCCTCCACACATCGCTTGAGGAACTCCTGCTGGTCTGGCCCCCATGCTGCTTGCTCTCCGCCCTCCGCCATCTTGTTTCTTTCCCCTCGTTTTGGTCTCTGCTCCAGGGCCTCTTTCCTTGTCGCTCCACCGCTGATCTCTGCCATATATTGTGAGGGGGGACCTCACTGCACCTTCCCACACGGGATTAAATCAAAACAGCTCCGTTGGGGCTCCTCTGGAGAGCCCGAAAGTCCGTAGTCGCGGGAGCTGCCGAAACGCGCGGTTTAGCTCCGCATCGCCGCAACCGGAAGTCCGGGAGTTTATTCAACCACTCCTCATAACTAATGCCCTCCATACCAGGCAACATCCTGGTAAATCTCTTCTGCACCCTCTCTAAAGCCTCCACATCCTTCTGGTAGTGTGGCGACCAGACTTGAATACTATACTCCAAGTGTGGCCTAACTAAGGTTCTATACAGAATTTTGAATTGGATCATCTCCAAACGCGTTCACAAAGTACCTGGACAATCACCTCGGCACTCAACTGCGTGGGCCTAACCATTAGACATAATCACCTCAGACGATGAATTCTAGTTGAGAAATAAAGTAATTCAGCCGTAATTTCATGATCTAAGGCATGGGCCTGGAATCCACTATTTATGACCATGTTTACGTTACTAGTCAGTGGAGAGGACCATGTGACAAGCCAAGCAACTCTCTTTTGTGTTTAAGGAACTGCTTTTTTCCAGGCCAGGAAGAGACGCCACAGAGGCAGGACCCAAGTGGGACACTGTTGCTCTCTCTCTCTCTATCAAGTCTGCAAGTTTGAGCCATATCTGCTGATTGACCATCCACCTGCACCTGCTGCAGCAAGTATGTTAAGAAGTAGCTCAAGCATCTGCTGACTCCAGAAGATCAGGCAGAAATTGCCAGCATATCGGGACGCTAGCAGTGGTTAGCACAGTGGTCTGTGCAGGGTCTGCACATTCTCCCCGTGTCTGCATGGATTTCCTCCAGGTGCTTCAGTTTTTTTTCTCCCACAATCCAAAGATGTGCATGTTAGGTGGATTGGCCATGCTAAATTGCCCCTCAGTGTCCAAAACGTTTGGGTGGAGTTACTGGGTTACAGGCCTAGGGTGGAGATGTGGACTTAGATAGGGTGCTCTTTCCAAGGGCAGGTGCAGACTCGATGGGCCGATTGGCCTCCTTCTGCACTGTAAATTCTATGATTCACAGCGTCAGGGTCCCAGGTTCAATTCCTGGCTTGGCTCACTGTCTGTGCGAAGTCTGCACGTCCTCCCTGTGTGTGCGTGGGTTTCCTCCGGGCGCTCCAGTTCCCTCCCACAAGTCCCAAAAGACATGCTTGTTAGGTGAATTGGACATTCTGAATTCTCCCTCTGTGTACCTCAACAGACGCCGGAATATGGCAACTAGGGGCTTTTCACTGTAATTTCATTGCAGTGTTAATGTAAGCCTACTTGTGACAATAAAGATTATTATTATAATTGTCTCGACTTTGAATCCAGATAGACCATCAATCTCAGACTGAAAACATTTCAGCCATCAATCTATAAGATCCATATTAATTTTACACTTTCATTGTATTCTAAAAAGGCTGCTTAATCTATCCCCCCACTCTATGTCATTTGTGTGTGTGAACCTTGAGTGCATGTGTGCAAGTCAGAGTGCTTTTATTATTTTTATTAGACTGAACAAAAAATACAATTTGCTTGTTTTAACAAACGTATAAGGAAGCTATGTGTGTGTGTGTGTGTCTTTAAAGTGACAGCACACAAACAGTTAAATACTCACTGAATTAGCAAGCATATTGTTTTAGAAATACCTGTTGTCAAAAGAGTAGTGGGGAAAAAGGGAAGCCATTGCACCCTCCTCACCTGATCAAAACACTAAACTTAGTTCTGGCTTTAAGGGGAAATAATCTGGACAAATGTACACAAGATTATAATCACCTATATAATTTAAACAGAGATCTGAACAGCTTTGAATTTTCAAAATGTGGAAATTGGTACTATATAGTTTCTTTCACAGTAGAACTGCATATTACTGACTGAAACAAACCTCTCTGTACATTCACCTCCTCCCCAACATCCAAGGTTCCACCGTACATTTTTAAAATTTACCTATTATCAATATTTTACACGGTGGTCTGCATGAGCATTTAATTGCATGTAGTCACTTCCGTAGATCTAATACAAGCATGTTTTGACCCTGTTTTTATTACCTGTTCCTTTTGACCAGCAAGGCCCGACTCCAGCCATACCTCTGGATCAGACCTGACTCTAGCAAAACCAAAACTAGCAAATATATCAGAAATGGGCACAAAGTCCCACTGAAATGAACATTCTGCTGCGTTTCACTGATGAATGTCAATAAAGTGAAACAAAAAGAATACAAGAAACTATAAAACATTGCACTGTAATTATTTTTATATCTGCTAACTTTACATTGTGCCATATCATATACTATTCCTGGTCAAAGTAAATAAGCAAATTGCTGCCAGGTCTCAGCCAATTATACTTTTTAATTGAAAAGAACAATCAGAGTGATTCTATACTGATCAATACTTGGGTATAATGGGTATAAATGCTTGGGTCAGTCTGAAGCTACAAGATACAATGTAATGGTGAGTTGCCCACAACACACATGCATCACAGCAGCATAAGAGGTCTGCTATTAAGTAACATCAGATTCCCTTGGATTTGCTGCACCTCTCCACTGGCATAGTTAGTAGCTTCAGATTCTCACACAAACTTATTACTTGTCTTCAATTAAAACCATTTTGCTCAACAAAACTCCCTTCAGAAATCCAAATCTTTGTAATGTGCTGAGTCTGGAAGCACTAATTGCTCCACAAGCGTCAATTGAAAAACAGACTAGATTGTTTGTGGGGCAGACCATAGCTCCCAAAATGTTGATACATAACTATCAGGATCAATGTGCAATAATCTGTTTTAATTTACAACAATATTCAGAGGAAGTAATAATAGAGTAGTCTGAGGGGCCTATTAGGTCAATGTGGAGGTCATATGTCTTACCTGCAAAATCAAGCCCTTTATCAACATGTTTAACTCTGTAATGTGCTCTCAAGATGACAGGGTCCTGGTAGGCTTCAGTCACACTACAAAAGGGACAGTGCATGTGGCTACCTTTAGAATTAGAAGAACATTTCTCATCCTGGCAGAGAACTGGATTGTAGTTATGCTCTGTTCCTTTAACCCTCACTGATGGATGAGTCTGCACACAAAATCAAGGTAGAAAACATTATTAGACAAATTTAAACTAAATACCCTCGCTAATGAACTATTTACCTACTAATTGATTGCCAGTAGACATTTAATAAAGTGCCACATCAAAGGTTATTGCAGAAAATAAAAGCTCATGGGAAAGGGGTAATGTATTGGATGGCTAACAGGAAGCAGAGAGTAGGCATAAAAAATGACTTGGATGAAGGGATGGTTGTCAAATTTGCTGTTGACGCAGATAGGTAAGAAAGTAAGTTGTGAAGAGGACATAAGAAGGTTACAAAAAGATATAGATAGGTTACGTGAGTGCTCAAACAATCCGGCAAATAGAGTATAATGTGGGAAAATGTGAATTTGTCAATTTTGGCGGAAAAATAAAATAGAAGCATATCAACCAAATGGTGAAAGGATGCAGAGGGATGTCTCAATGCATTAATTGCAAAAGGAGAGTATGCGGGTACAGTAAGTAATTAGGAAAACTAATAGAATGTTATCATTTAGTACGAGCACAAATTGAACACAAAAGTAGGAAATTACGTTTCAGTTTTACAGAGCACTGGTGTGACCACATTTCGGGTACAGTCTATGGTATCGGTCACCTTATTTAAGAAAGGATGTAAATGCATTGGAAACACTTCAGAGAAGGTTTATCAGACTAATAATACCTGGTATGGGCAGGTTGCTTTGAGGAAAGGTTGGACAGGCTAAGCTTGTATTCACTGGAGTTTAGAAGAGTAAGAGGCAACTTTTTTTAAAAATTCCTTTACGGGACGTGGGCTTCGCTGGTTAGACCAGCATTCATTGCCCATCCTTAACTGTCCTTGATAAGATGGCGGTGAACTGCCTTCTTGAACCACTGCAGTCCAGTCCATGAAGTATAGGCACACCCACCATGCTGTTAGGGAGGGAGTTCCAGGATTTTGACTGAGCAACAGTGAAGGAACAGTGATATATTTCCAAGTCAGGATATTGAGTGGCTTGGAGAGGAACCCCCAAGTTGTGGTGTTTTGTCCTTCTAGATGTTAGTGGTTGTGGGTTTGGAAGGTGCTGTCTAAAGGACCTTTGGCGAATTCCTGCAGTGCATCTTGTAGGTGGTACATACGGCTGCTGCACGTCAGTCTTGGAAGGAATGAATGTTTGTGGAAGTGATGCCAATTAAGCTCGCTGCTTTGTCCTGGATGGTGTCAAGCTTCTTCAATGTTATTTGAGCTGCACTCATCCAGGCAAGTGAAAGGTATTCCATCACACTCTGGACCTCTGCCTTGTAGATTGTGAGCAGGCTTTGGGGAGGGAGTCAGGAGGAGAGTTACTTGCTGCAGGATTCCTAGCCTCTGACCTGCTATTGTAGCCATAGTATTTATATGGCTAGTCCAGTTCAGTTTCTGGTCAATAGTAACCACTACCCCCAAAAATGTTGATAGTGATGGATTCAGTGATGGCAATACCATTGAATGTGAAGGGGCGATGGTTAAGATTCTCTCTTGTTGGAGATGGCCATTGCCTGACCCTTGTGGTGCAAATGTTATTTACAATTTTTCAGCCCAAGCCTGGATATTGTCCAAGTTTTTCTGCACTTGGCCATAAACTGCTTCAGTATCTGGACTCACGAATGGTGCTGAATATTGTATAAACATCAGCGAACATTCGCACTTCTGATCTCCTGATGGAAGGGAGGTCATTGATGAAATAGCTGAAGATGGTTGGGCCTAGGGTACTGCCCTGAGGAACTCTGCAATGATTTCTTGGACTTGAGATGACTGATCTCCAACAACCATCTTCCTTTGTGCTAGGTATGACTCCAACCAGTGAAGAGTTTTCCCCGATTCCCTTTCACTCCAATTGTGATAGTGCTCCAAGATACCAAACTCGGTAAATGTGGCCTTGATATCAAGGGCAGTCACTCTCACATCACCTCAGACGTTCAGCTCTTCTGTCCATGCTTGAAACAAGGTTGCAATAAGATCAGGAGATGTGTGGCCTTAGCGGAACACAAACTGAACCCCAGTGAGCAGGTTATTGCTAAGAAAGTGCCACCTGATTGCACAGTTGATGACCACTTCCATCATTTTATTGATGATTACAAGTAGACTGATGGGACGGTAATGGGCTGCATTGGATTTATCCTGCTTTTTGTGTACAGAACATACCTGGGCAATTTTCCACATTGCCGGATAGATGCTAGTGTTTGTAGCTGTACTGGAACAGCTTGGCGAGGGGCATGGCAAGTTCTGGAGCACAGGTCTTCAGTACTATTGCTGGAATATTGTCTGGGCCTTTGCAGTATCCAGAGCTCACAGTCGTTTCTTGACAGAAACGTGGAATCAAATTGGCTGAAGACTGCCATCCATGATGCTCAGGACCCTCCAGAGGAGGCTGTTGGATCCACTTGACACTTCTGACGAAAGATTGCTGTGTGTTTCAGCCTCATCTTTTACACTGATGTGCTGGGCCCTGCCATCGTTGAGGAAGGGAATATTTGTTCCTCCTCCTTCAGTAAGTTGTTTAATTGTCTACCACCAATGATGTCTCGGATCGTGTTTTCCGGGTCCTTAGGGGGGAGGGGGAGCAGCCCCAAGTCGTGGTCCACATTGGCACTAACGACATAGGTAGGAAAGGGGACAAGGATGTCAGGCAGGCTTTCAGGGAGCTAGGATGGAAGCTCAGAACTAGAACAAACAGAGTTGTTATCTCTGGGTTGTTGCCCGTGCCACGTGATAGTGAGATGAGGAATAGGGAGAGAGAGCATTTAAACACGTGGCTACAGGGATGGTGCAGGCGGGAGGGATTCAGATTTTTGGATAACTGGGGCTCTTTCTGGGGAAGGTGGGACCTCTACAGACAGGATGGTCTACATCTGAACCTGAGGGGCACAAATATCCTGGGGGGGAGATTTGTTAGTGCTCTTTGGGGGGGGGTTTAAACTAATGCAGCAGGGGCATGGGAACCTGGATTGTAGTTTTAGGGTAAGTGAGAATGAGAGTATAGAGGTCAGGAGCACAGATTTGACGTCGCAGGAGGTGGCCAGTGTTCAGGTAGGTGGTTTGAAGTGTGTCTACTTCAATGCCAGGAGTATACGAAACAAGGTAGGGGAACTGGCAGCATGGGTTGGTACCTGGGACTTCGATGTTGTGGCCATTTCGGAGACATGGATAGAGCAGGGACAGGAATGGATGTTGCAGGTTCCGGGGTTTAGGTGTTTTAGTAAGCTCAGAGAAGGAGGCAAAAGAGGGGGAGGTGTGGCGCTGCTAGTCAAGAGCAGTATTACGGTGGCGGAGAGGATGCTAGATGGGGACTCTTCTTCCGAGGTAGTATGGGCTGAAGTTAGAAACAGGAAAGGAGAGGTCACCCTGTTGGGAGTTTTTTTTATAGGCCTCCTAATAGTTCTAGGGATGTAGAGGAAAGGATGGCGAAGATGATTCTGGATATGAGCGAAAGTAACAGGGTAGTAATTATGGGAGACTTGAACTTTCCAAATATTGACTGGAAAAGATATAGTTCGAGTACATTAGATGGGTCGTTTTTTGTACAGTGTGTGCAGGAGGGTTTCCTGACACAATATGTTGACAGGCCAACAAGAGGCGAGGCCACGTTGGATTTGGTTTTGGGTAATGAACCAGGCCAGGTGTTGGATTTGGAGGTAGGAGAGCACTTTGGGGACAGTGACCACAATTCGGTGACGTTTACGTTAATGATGGAAAGGGATAAGTATACACCGCAGGGCAAGAGTTATAGCTGGGGGAAGGGCAATTATGATGCCATTAGACGTGACTTGGGGGGGATAAGGTGGAGAAGTAGGCTGCAAGTGTTGGGCACACTGGATAAGTGGGGCTTGTTCAAGGATCAGCTACTGCGTGTTCTTGATAAGTATGTACCGGTCAGACAGGGAGGAAGGCGTCGAGCGAGGGAACCGTGGTTTACCAAGGAAGTGGAATCTCTTGTTAAGAGGAAGAAGGAGGCCTATGTGAAGATGAGGTGTGAAGTTTCAGTTGGGGCGATGGATAGATACAAGGTATCGAGGAAGGATCTAAAGAGAGAGCTAAGACGAGCAAGGAGGGGACATGAGAAGTATTTGGCAGGAAGGATCAAGGAAAACCCAGAAGCTTTCTATAGGTATGTCAGGAATAAGCGAATGCCTAGGGAAAGAGTAGGACCAGTCAAGGACAGGGATGGGAAATTGTGTGTGGAGTCTGAAGAGATAGGCGAGATACTAAATGAATATTTTTCGTCAGTATTCACTCAGGAAAAAGATAATGTTGTGGAGGAGAATGCTGAGCCCCAGGCTAATAGAATAGATGGCATTGAGGTACGTAGGGAAGAGGTGTTGGCAATTCTGGACAGGCTGAAAATAGATAAGTCCCCGGGACCTGATGGGATTTATCCTAGGATTCTCTGGGAGGCCAGGGAAGAGATTGCTGGACCTTTGGCTTTGATTTTTATGTCATCATTGGCTACAGGAATAGTGCCAGAGGACTGGAGGACAGCAAATGTGGTCCCTTTGTTCAAAAAGGGGAGCAGAGACAACCCCGGCAACTATAGACCGGTGAGCTTCACGTCTGTAGTGGGTAAAGTCTTGGAGGGGATTATAAGAGACAAGATTTATAATCATCTAGATAGGAATAATATGATCAGGGATAGTCAGCATGGCTTTGTGAAGGGTAGGTCATGCTTCACAAACCTTATTGAGTTCTTTGAGAAGGTGACTGAACAGGTAGACGAGGGTAGAGCAGTTGATGTGGTGTATATGGATTTCAGCAAAGCATTTGATAAGGTTCCCCACGGTAGGCTATTGCAAAAAATACGGAGGCTGGGGATTGAGGGTGATTTAGACATGTGGATCAGAAATTGGCTAGCTGAAAGAAGACAGAGGGTGGTGGTTGATCGGAAATGTTCAGAATGGAGTACAGTCACAAGTGGAGTACCACAAGGATCTGTTCTGGGGCCGTTGCTGTTTGTCATTTTTATCAATGACCTAGAGGAAGGCGCAGAAGGGTGGGTGAGTAAATTTGCAGACGATACTAAAGTCAGTGGTGTTGTCGATAGTGTGGAAGGATGTAGCAGGTTACAGAGGGATATAGATAAGCTGCAGAGCTGGGCTGAGAGGTGGCAAATGGAGTTTAATGTAGAGAAGTGTGAGGTGATTCACTTTGGAAGGAATAACAGGAATGCAGAATATTTGGCTAATGGTAAAGTTCTTGAAAGTGTGGATGAGCAGAGGGATCTAGGTGTCCATGTACATAGATCCCTGAAAGTTGCCACCCAGGTTGATAGGGTTGTGAAGAAGGCCTATGGAGTGTTGGCCTTTATTGGTAGAGGGATTGAGTTCCGGAGTCGGGAGGTCATGTTGCAGCTGTACAGAACTCTGGTACGGCCGCATTTGGAGTATTGCATACAGTTCTGGTCACCGCATTATAGGAAGGACGTGGAGGCTTTGGAGCGGGTGCAGAGGAGATTTACCAGGATGTTGCCTGGTATGGACGGAAAATCTTATGAGGAAAGGCTGATGGACTTGAGGTTGTTTTCGTTGGAGAGAAGAAGGTTAAGAGGAGACTTAATAGAGGCATACAAAATGATCAGGGGGTTGGATAGGGTGGACAGTGAGAGCCTTCTCCCGCGGATGGATATGGCTGGCACGAGGGGACATAGCTTTAAACTGAGGGGTAATAGATATAGGACAGAGGTCAGAGGTAGGTTCTTTACGCAAAGAGTAGTGAGGCCGTGGAATGCCCTACCTGCTACAGTAGTGAACTCGCCAACATTGAGGGCATTTAAAAGTTTATTAGATAAACATATGGATGATAATGGCATAGTGTAGGTTAGATGGCTTTTGTTTCGGTGCAACATCGTGGGCCGAAGGGCCTGTACTGCGCTGTATTGTTCTATCTTCTATGTTCTATGACTGGATGTGGCTGGGATTGCAGAGCTTAGATCAAATAAATCCTTGGTTGGGGAATTACTTATCACTTGTTGCTTGGCACGTAAATAGCCCTGTGTTGTAGTTTTACCCAGTTGACATCGAATTCTCAATTATGCCTGGTGCTGTTCCTGACATGCTCTCTTGCAAATCTTCATTGAATTGACTTAATCGAAACATACAAGGCTAAGGGGTCTTGATAGGGTGGAAAAGGAGGGGATGTTGCCTCTTGTGGGAGAATCTGGAATTAGTGGTGACTGTTGAAAAATTAGAGGGTTTGCCCATTTAAAACGGAGATGAAGGGAAAAAGAAATTTCTCTCAGAGGGGCATGAGTCTTTGGAACTCTCTTCCTGCAAAGGCAGTGGCAGCAGAGTCTTTGAATATTTTTAAGTCAAAAGATGGATAGATTCTTGGTAAGCAAGGGGGTAATAGGTTATCAGGGGTAGGCGGGATGCAGATTTGAGGTTACTATCAGAAGAGACATGACCTTATTAAATGGCGGAGTAGGCTTGAAGGGCAGAATAGCCTACTCCGTTCGTAATATAACCTCTTACGTTTAGAATCAAGCTTGTTCAACACATGTGAATCTAAATCTGTAAGCTTTATGGAGGTTGGGTGAAGACAGTACATTTACAGAAAGTGAACATTATACTGCACATTATAGCATAATTAAACTGCAAAACATTGGTCGGTTTATGATCACAATCCTCTAAGTAACTGAATTCTCAGTCGCATTACTCAGTTAGAGAGATAAAATTGGATCGCAGTGATTATATGAAGTCACAAGCATGGCATATGGCTCAATAACAGAATTAGCCAAAACCTTAGGAGCTAGTCACATTGTCAGATGTGTGGGGCAGAATTAGTACGGGCTGTATTTTCTTCTACAGGTCAATTTTTACAATACAGTCATAAATGAACGGGTAAGGATGGCCTATAAAACGGACAATGCATTTTTTCCTTATTACTATTGTTCCACATCTTCACAACTCCGTAGTGACAGAAGGAAAACAAAACTAGTAAGAACTGTCAAAACTGCATTCAATTCCATTCAAACCAAAATCATGCAGTTTTACAAAGCTGGGAAGGGGGGGAAATACAAGCAGAGGAATTTAAATGAAAACTGCACCTACAACTCCCAGTTGGAATGGGAATTAATCAGACAAAGGAAAGGTCAAGTTCACCATAGCTTATTTATAAATAATTAGTGGAAGAGACTGCTGCTTCCCTTTATTAAGCCGATAAAATTGAGCTGCCTCAAGGACAGTTGGATCTATTTAGTATGTATGGAAATTCACACATTCCTCAGTGCCGGACATGGCGCTATGTCCCCATATGATCATCACTTTTAAAAGGGAAGGCTAGTGGAGAAAATTGCAAGAGAAAACAGGCTTCATTGTAATCTCAGCATTCATTAAAAAGTAATTTGCATTTACATCGCACCGTTAACTTATGTTACAACTGGACAGTTAGGTCCTAGATCCCAATTTATATGTTTTGTTTACTGACATGGATGAACAGTCACAGGATTGCAATTAACTTTTAACAAAAGATTAAAACACTAAACAGGAAAATATCAGCTTAATACCACTCCTTCACCCCAGCTATACCTTTATTTACCAGATTTACAAGGATAACACAGCTTCCAAACTTCGGGTGGGATTTTCCAGTCCTTCCCCAACCCCCTGACAGGTTGAATGGCAACAGGACTGAACAAAATACCTTTATCTTTTACACAGTCTATGTAAACCAATAGGCAAAATGTGGTCAGACACATCACACTCTGAAACGAAGCGACAGATGACACCAAAAACAACATCTGTGGATTTTTCATCAAATCCCCCAGAGGTTGTTACACTGTGAGCCAACTGGCCTCACTGGAACTCCGATTCCGACATGAATGTTTCCAAACTCTACTCTCGAAGAACACACCTTGAAATCTTCTCTCATGGAAATCTTTCTCGGATGCCTTCACCAAGGATCCACATCCAGGATTTCAACTTCTCCTTTCAGTACTACTCTGTCCTGATACACCACGTACATTCAAACTTCCACACAATCTCTCAGGTACCGACCCATGGCAACAGAAAACCACTGCTTCACAGACTGGATTAAGGAATCACCAACTTTATGAGCATCTCAGATATCTGGCTCTCGCTAGCCGCTGTCTCCAGGACTGTACCTTGGAACTGTACCTCAGTCTTTAACTCAATCCTGTCTTTAACTGGGAATGTCCCTCTGTTCCTGACTGCACTGAAAAGAACGCTTTTCCAGATTTCCGTTTTTTGTTCCTTTAACATCTTTAGCTTCTGGGACTTGCTTTCTGTCCCTCTGTCTTGTCCTGCCTGCATTAGCAGTTTCTGTGAGGAGTTACTTTTTTCTTTGTTATCTGGTTCCAACTGAACTCCAATGCTTCTGTTTTTCAGTGTGGGCCTCTGGTTGCTAAGAAACAACTTAGTTTTTTAAAAAAGCTTGGAATTGCTTTTACATCATAAAGCATCAATTACAATGCAAGCAAAGTTTAAAATGAAATTAAAACTGCAGGCATCTTTGTTTAACATGAAGTTTTAACTCTTTCTTAGCACACATATACAGAAACACAAATTTAACTTGAAACTTATTCCTAATACTCACAAATACAATTCTATAAGCGTCACGGTGGCACAGTGGTTAGCACAGCTGCCTCATGGCGCTTAAGTCCTGGGTTCAATCCCGGGTCACTGTCCGTGTGGAGTTTGCACATTCTCCAGTGTCTGCGTGGGTCTCACCCCCACAACTCAGAAGATATGCAGGGTAGGTGGTTTGGCCACGCTAAATTGCCCCTTAATTGGAATTAGGTTTTAAAAAAACCCAAATACAAATCATTTAAAATATCCCTATTTCCGAACACACAGATTAACACTCCCCAGGTACTACACAGAAGTGGAGAAACATTTCGGAAAAGAACTTCAGAGTTAATGTCCTACACAGCTGAAAACACAGCCATCATTGCTTAGAGACAAGGGAGTAAGGGGGTTCAAAAGATTCCAGATTTGGAGGAACACAGAGTTCAGAGGGTTAAGGGCAGAGTAGAGATCAGAAATAGTGAAATCATGAAAGTATTTGAGGATAAGAATTTTAAAGTGGAAGATTTAGGAGACCTAAAGCTAGTCAGTGAGCACAGGAATGATGGGCTAGTCTCTCTTTTCTCATGTCACTAACCGTCCCTGGTACCTGTTCTATGCAGGCTCTGGCTTAAGAGTTGAAGGCCTTGAGATCTTCAGGGCTGCATCACTCTGGTAGCTGAGGGCATTCTAGAAGATGCTTCACCCTTTGGGATGCCTCTCAAGGTCACAGTCAACTGAATTGGTTTGGCTGCACAAGGGCTTTGAACATAGAACATACAGAACAGGAGGCCATTCGGCCAATCAAGTCTGCACCCTATCACGTCCACCCTATCCCCGTAACTCAATAAGCCCTCCTAACCTTTTTGGACACCGAGGACAATTTAGCATGGCCAATCCACCTAACCCGCACATCTTTGGACTGTGGGAGGAAACCGGAGCACCCGGAGGAAACCCACGCAGACACGGGGAGAACGTGCAGACTCCGCACAGACAGTGACCCAGCGGGGAATCAAACCTGGGACCCTGGCGCTGTGAAGCCACAGTGCTATCCACTTGTGCTACCGTGCACGGAGTATAACAGGTTAAACAGATGAACTTAAAGCCTTAATTCATGCGCAAAACTTGGATGTGGTTGCTGTAACGGAGACTTGATTTAAAATAGGGCACACGTGGCTAGCACTGTGGCTTCACAGCACCAGGGTCCCAGGTTCAATTCCCTGCTGGGCCACTGTCTGTGCGGAGTCTGCACGTTCTCCCCGTGTCTGCGTGGGTTTCCTCCGGGTGCTCCGGTTTCCTCCCACAGTCCAAAGACGTGCAGGTTAGATGGATTGGCTATGCTAAATTGTCCTTAGTGTCCAAAAGGGTTAGGAGGGGTTATTGGGGATAGGGTGGAAGTGAGGGCTTTAGTGGGTCGGTGCAGACCGAATGGCCTCCTTCTGCACTGTATGTTCTATGTATCTATGTAGAACTGGCAGCTAAATATTCCAGGATATAGGCGAGACAGGGAGGAAGGTAAAAGAGGTGGGGGAGTTGCAATACTGGTTAGAGAACTCATTACAGCTATACAGAGGGAGGACACAGTGGAAGAATCAAGTAACGAGGCACTGTGGGTAGAACTCAAAAACAGGAAGGGGCAGCCACTATGATGGAGGTGTACTACAGGCCTCCCAACAGCCCACGGGAAGCTGAAGAACAGATATGTAAGCAGATTCTGGATAGATGTAGAAATAATAGGGTTGTTGTAGTGGGAGACTTTAATTTTCCTCATATTGACCCCTTAGGGCTAGGGGTCTGGATGGTGAGGAATTTGTTGTGTGTCCAAGAAGGTTTTTTGGAACAATATGTGGATAGTCTGACTAGAGAGGGGCTATATTGGACCTCATACTAGGGAACGAGACCGGCCAGGTCATCAAAGTTGCAGTGGGAGAACATGTTACGAGCATTGACAATTCCGTAAGCTTTCAGACACTCATGGAAAAGGATGAGTGTTGTCCTAGGGTTAAGGTGCTAAATTGGGGGAAGGCTAATACAACCAGATTAGACATGATTTGGAGGCTGTTTGAGGGCAAATCCACATTTGGCAAGTGGGAGTCTTTTAAGGAGCAGTTGATGGGAGTGGAGGACAGGCATGTGCCGGTAAAAAGGATAGGAAAGGCAGGATTCAGGAACCATGGATGACCAGGGAAATTGAGAATCTTGTCAAAAAGAAAAAAGATGCATACGTGAGGTACAGGCAGCTAAAAACAGATGAAGCACTTGAGGAATACAAGGAAAGTAGAAAAGAGCTCAAACAGGGAGTTAGGAGAGCAAAAAGGGTCACAAAATGTCCTTGGCAGACAGAATTAAGGAGAATCCCAAGGCATTTTATACGTATATTAGGATCAAAAGGGTAGCTAGAGAAAGAGTTGGTCCACTCAAGGACAAAGGAGGGAAATTGTGTAGAACCAGAGGAAGTAGGTGAGGTCCTTAATGATTATTTTTGCATCGGTATTCACAAAGGAGAGGGACACGTTGATTGGTGGCATCTCAGAGGGATGTGTAAACACTTTAGAACAGGTTGTTATTACGAGGGAGGAAATGTTAGGTGTGTTAAAGAGCATTAAGGTAGACAAATCACCAGGGCCAGGTGGCACCTATCCCAGATTACTGAGGGAGAGAAGAGATGAAACTGCTGGACCTCTAACAGAATCTTTGTGTCCTCGTTGGCCATAGAGATCCCAGAGGATTGGAGGATACACAATGTTGTACCTTTATTTAAGAGGGGTTTGTAAGGGTAATCCGGGTAATTAGAGGCCCGTGAGCTTGACGTCAGTGATAGTGAAATTGTTGGAAAAGATTCTCAAAGATAGGATCTATGCACATTTGGAAGTGAATGGTCTTATTAGCGACAGACATCATAGTTTTGTACGAGGGAGGTCATGTCTCACTAATTTATTTGAAAATTTTGAGCTAACAAAAATGATTGACGAGGGAAGGGCTGTGGATGTTGTCTACGTGGACTTTAGTAAAGCATTGATAAGGACCCTCATGGCAGGCTGCTGCAAAAGATTAAATCACATGGAGTCAGGAGTGAACTAGCTGAATGGATTCAGAACTGGCTTGGCCATAGAAGACAGAGGGTAGAAGTGGTTTTCCGATTGGAGGTCTGTAACTAGTGGTGTTCCGCAGGAATCAGTACTGGGACCTCTGCTCTTTGTAATATATATATATATATATATATATATATAACGACTTGGAAGCAAACGTAGCGGGTCTGATTAGCAAGTTGGCGGATGATACTAAGATAGCAGGAGTTGCGGATAGTGATGAAGATTGTCAGAGAATACAACAGGATATAGATAGGCTGCAAATTTGGGCAGAGAAATGGCAGATGGAATTTAACCTAGACAAATGAGAGGTGATGCATTTTGGTAGATCCAATTCAGGCTTAAAAGGGGCAGCACAGGTGGAAACGGTGGTAAAGAAAGCAAATGGCATGCTTGCCTTCATAGGACAGGGTATTGAGTATAAAAGCTCGAAAATGATGTTACAGTTATACAGAATGTTGATTAGGCCACATTTGGAATACTGTGTCCAATTCTGGTCACTGCACTACCAGAAGGACATGGAGGCTTTGGACAGAGTACAGAAGAGGTTTATCAAATGTTGCCTGGTATGGAGGGTATTAGCTATGAGGACAGATTGAACAAACTGGGATTGTTCTCCCTCGAGAGACGGAGGCTGAGGGGCGAACGGATGGAAGTTTATAAAATTCTTAGGTGTATAGATAGGGTTAACAGTTGGAGGCTTTTTCCCCAGGGCAGAAATTCCAAGGAGGTCAGGTTCAAGGTGAGGGGGGAAAGGTTCAGTAGAGATGTGCGGGGCAATTAAAAAAAATTTTTTTTTTTTTTTTTTTAAAAACACAGAGGGTGGTGGTGGCCTGCAAGAGAGGTGGTTGAGGCAGATAAGTTAGCAACCTTTAAGACTTATCTGGATAAGCACATGAACAGACGGGGTACAGAAGGATACAGGCGGTTGGTCTAGATAGGACACGTGGTCGGCGCAGGCATGGAGGGCCGATGGGCCTGATCCTGTGCTGTATTGTTCTTTGTTCTATAGCCAGGTAGACCATGTTTCACTAGTTCCTGATGGGAGGGATTCCTTTTGGGTTATTAGACAATCCATGTGCCTTTGTCTCTAGATGTGTTGACCAATCAGCTGGAGGGTTTACAGTCTAAGGACTGGAGAATGTAAGAAGCTGGCCCTGGCTTGAGCTTATTTATTGCTGGCTCTTTCTGGAACAGAGCATTGTCCATTCTATTCCTGATGTAACTTGCCTCCTTATGCCGGGTGAGCAACAGCAGCAAGCAGGTACAGATTGTTCAGCTTAGTAGGTTTCAGGCAGCCTGCAATAGCTTTGTGAGCCATATGAAGGATGGTTTCCATTTTCTTGACATGGGGCAGCATTCCCAGACCAGGTAAATACATTCAGCTGCTGGATAGCACAGGGCAAGTGCATTTATTTGCAATGTTTGCAAAAGAGCTTCCCATTCAGAGTTGACCAACTTGCTTAAGATATTATTTCTGGCAAACATTTTCATCTTTACCTTGATGATATGATTTTTGATGCTCGGAGTGCAATCCAACATAACTTTATAGCAATATACCTTGGGAGTCATAGAACATAGAAAATACAGCACAGAACAGGCCCTTCGGCCCACGATGTTGTGCCGAACCTTTGTCCTAGATTAATCATAGATTATCATTGAATTTACAGTGCAGAAGGAGGCCATTCGGCCCTTTGAGTCTGCACCGGCTCTTGGAAAGAGCACCATACCCAAACTCAACACCTCCACCCAACGCCAAGGGCAAGCATGTGCCAGTGTTCTCCCATACCATGTACATTAACAGAGATGCAAAGAACTAATGTGCATTTTTTCAAGGTTGGCTACAGGTGGGAGTGAATTAAAGAACTTCACAGCAAATGTATTCTACTCAGGGCTATCTGATTCAGCATGCCTATGCACTTCTTTGGAATAGCTACCTTGTAGGTCACACTCCTGCCTCTTGGCACTGCAAATTCACAGAACCATACAGTGGTATCTGTTGCTGTTGGAATACAGGCTAGCTTTAGACGCTCTGGCACTGATATTTGGTAGAGGATGGATAGCATGATCATAAGAGCATTGAAATAGTCAATATGGATGGGGTATGACAGAGATAGAAGTACTCAGTCTTTGTGATTGGGCAGTGTATGGTTAGAAACTCAGGTTTTTGTCTGGGGGGGGGGGGGGAGAGAGAGAGAGAGAGAGAGAGAGAAGCAAGGTGAGGTAGCAAAACCCAGCAAGAGAGAATGGGGGGCAGCAATGAAGAAGGTGGGAAGTGAGTGGTGGGAAGGGGGGGCGAAGAACAAAAAACGGGAGCCAGAACGGGACACAGATAAGAGAACAAAAACAGGGGGGAGGGGGAAGCACAGGGAAGACAACAGTGGCAGCAACCGCACAGCGAGAGAACGAGAGGAGAAACAGGAAGGGGAAATGAGCAATGGCCCAGTTAGATGATCGGTAAAAAGGAAAGAATAGAAGAGAAGGGAGGAAAGACCCCTCCTATCTGGGTACTATTTCCTAGGGCCTATGTGTTTTCCTTTACAAGGGATTTACCTGTATCCATAACTTGTGCAAAACTGTATTTTAAAACATTTATATAAAAAAAAGGGAGGGCATCAGGGGTGGGGGGGGGGAAAAGAGTGGGGGGTGGGGTGGGGCTGGGGGTTAGGGAGAGGGGAGCTGGAGGGGGGGTAGAGAGGATTGTACGCTGAGTCAGGCGGCGACAGACTGTAAATAGAGAAACCCAAGAAGAAGCCTTTTTATACTGTTCAATAAATGAAAACAAACGGCAATGTATATAATTTTGAAAATGCCAACAAAAAGATTTTTAAAAAAAAGAAACTCAGTTTTGTGTCAGATTGGATGGCGAGGTGACGAACAGTCATCTTCAACCCGAGTGTTATAACCTGCCTGCTTACCATTGGCTGGGGACTAATGACAATCCCACAATCCTGTGGGAGTATGAGCTTCCCCAATGAGGGGGGGCGGAGAAACCATTAGTAAACTCCATGTATAAATAAAGCTGGCCAGTTTGGAACCAGCAGGAAGAAGTGTGCAGCAAGGGAAGTTGTTGCTGATATATATATATATATATATGTTATTGTAAATAAATGTTATTACTTTGTATCCTTAAAACTCGTGCTGGATTCTTCGTGGCCCTCACAAAACCGAGCAACAGATGATGACAGAAAATTTGAAAAAAGAGGTGACAGTACCCAAGGAGAGGAAATCATTTAACATTGTCAATGAGTATGGAGGTTGGGAAGGGAAATTGTGTGATCAGCAGTTCAGAGTGCAACAAGTGGGCCTCATGGAAAAGATCAGCTTGAAAAGGACATGAGGCCAACAGGGAGAGCTAAAGAAAGATGTAGATTCAAGCCTAAGGCAGACAACAATTGGAGGTAGATTTGAGACAGTTAATCAGATGGTCTAAATCTTAGTGCCAAAAAAGTCCATGAGCACTTGGATTTTGATTTGAGGTGAGAATAGAGGAGGGAGATAATTCTAAAAGAAATCTAATTTAATTGTGGTAGCTTAAAATATAAAAAAATCAGGAAACACTGCTTATTTTGAAAACACTGACTTGGACAACAAATTAAAAGCATTGATGCAATGTACTGGAGGTGTAACTATTGCCTGGCTATGTTCCAGATCGACTTAGTCAATAGCACTTCTACTGCCGAGTGAGAAGTTTGTTGGTTGAAGCCAACATTCCTCGTTCAATCAAAACTATTAACAGATTAACTGTTCATTGGCCTTATTTTCTGTTTTAAGAGATTCTGCGGCAACTAATATTTTCTTCCATTCCTTCAGAAGTAATTCATTGGTTGTGAAGTACCTGAGAAGTCCTGGGGACAGAATGTAAAGCAATGTAAGTGCACCATTTTTCCCTTTCTGGTACAAAACTCCCATTTCTCGTAACAACAGCTGTTGCTATTTTTAAGCTTGCCTGGTCAAGTCTCCCAGGCTAAAAACTACAGTAAGATGATATTGCTGAACAAATGCGAATTATGCCTTGCTATTCTTTCAAATATTCCATGAACTGACACAAAATCATACAGATTTCTCACATATAAACATTTTAAAAATGTACAAATCTGCCATTTCTAACAGATACTGCCACGCATTACAAATTGTGTACCATATCCATGTACTGAAAGTCAGTACATGGAACTGACTTTCAAAAACTTCATTCACAGGGCGGCACGGTGGCCCAGTGGTTAGCACTGGGACTGCGGCGCTGAAGACCCGGGTTCGAATCCCGGCCTTGGGTCACTGTCCATGTGGAGTTTTCACATTTTCCCCGTGTCTCCGTGGGTTTCACCCCCACAACCCAAAGATGTGCAGGTTAGGTGTATTGGCCACGCTAAATTGCCCTTTAATTGGAAAAAATAAATTGGGTACTCTGAATTAAAAAAACAACTTCATTCACATTAAATTTTATAGACTGCATCAGATAAATTCATATCCAACGAAGATAACATATAAGCTGTAAACATCTATTTTAACTTTTATTACAGCTTTGCAAATTTGTCAGTTTTAAAACGTGAAAGTATCTCAGGCTTGCTGCTGTCAGACCATATTAAAATTAAAATGGCATCCTAGCCATATATGGATATGCACTCTTCACAGTGAATTTTTCAGTCAATCATATAGAGATAAAAATAAAACCTCCTTGTTTTGTGAAATAATTAAAACAAAAAAAATTGCTGGGAATGTGAAGGGGAGGCAAAGAAAAGGGGCATAAATTTAGGTGATAGGTTAGGTTATTGTGATTGAAACATTCAGGTAATATTGCTGTTGTGATTCAAACAGTCACTTATCAAGGGCTGATAATTTCAGAGTAAATAAAGTAAATCAGTGATGGTATCACAGCTTGTGAATTCAAATGGATGCTCGCTGTGAAAAATATATATATATTTTTGAAAACATTTTAAGGCATTTATGATTTTACAACAACAAATACAAATGTAAACATAACTCAATAAAAAGCACCCCTCCCAACCAACAACCATACCCAGCCAATATGGCTTATACACACACAATTTCCCGGTCCTACCACCTCTTCTCGCTGATCCCGCCCAAACTACACTAATTCTCCTTTACCACCCCCCTCCCTGTTCCCTAACACCTATTGTATCAGCTAACAGTTTAGTTTTCCCGAAGAAGCTGATAAATGGCTGCCACATCCAGAAGAACCCCAACATTGATCCTCTTCGAGCGAACTTAATTTTCTCAAGCCTGAGAAACCCAGCCATGTCGCTAACCCATGCCCCCGATTTCGGGGGCTCCAAGTCCCTCCACGCGAACAGGATACGTCTCTGGGCTACCAAGGAGGCAAAGGCCAAACCGTCAGCCTCTCTCGCCTCTTGGACTCCCGGGTCTTCCGACACTCAAAAAATAGTCACCTCTGGACTCGGCGCCACACTCGCTTTTAGCATAGTGGACAGGAGATCCGCAAATCCCTGCCAAAATCCCTGAAGCTTTGGTCATGCCCAAAACATGTACACATGATTCGCGGGCCCTCCCACATATCTCCCACACCTGTCCAATACCCCTTCAAAAAATCTAAAATCTAATACAACCTAAATTGTATCAGGCTGAGCCTGGCACATGAGGACGTGTTGCCCCTACTCAGGGATTCTCCCACAGACCAGCTTCCAGCTCCTTACCTAACTCATCTTCCCACTTTCGCTTTACCTCCCCGATCTGGGTTCCCTTCCACTCCATGAGCTCTTTATAAATTTCTGAGACCTTCTCTTCCCCCCACTCCCGTTTTTGAAACTACCTCATCCTGTATCCCCTGTGGCGGTAGAAGCGGAAAGGTCGAAACCTGCCTTTGTACAAAATCTCTCACCTGCAGATAGCAAAACCCGTTCCCACCCGGCAGTTCAAACTCCTCCTCCAAACAAGGAAAGCTCCCATCGATAAACAGATCCCCCAACCTCTCAGTCCCTGCTCTCTGCCACATCCGAAACCCCCTATCCAAACTCCCTGGTACAAACCGATGGTTCCCACACTGCTTTGGGGGTCCACACCGACACTCCCTCCACTCCCATATGCTTCCGCCACTGCCCCCATACCCTCAGAGCCACCACCACCACTTGCGGAGCACCGAGCCAGCAAGAACAGCAAAGGTGCCGTTACCAGTGCTACTAAGCTTGTGCCCCTACATGACGCTGCCTTCACCTTCTCCCACACCGACCCCTCCCCCACTACCCACTTCCTAATCATGGCTATATTTGCCAGCCAGTAATAATTTCTAAAGTCCGGTAAAGCTCTGCCTTGTCCCCCGGTTCAGTCTAAAATAGTCCGAACTCACTCAGTTTGTCTGCACACTCGCCACTGGTGCCTGGTACTGCAATCGGCCCCAGTTTACAAAGCCCTGCCCAAACCCAAACCGCCCCAGGACCTCCCACAAATACTTCCACTCCACCCGATCAAAGGCCTTCTCCGCATCCATAGTGACCACTACCTCCACTTCCCTACCTTTGGAGGACATCATGATAACATTCAATAGCCTTCTAACTTTGGCCGTTAACTGCCTTCCTTTGACAAATCCTGTCTGGTCCTCCCCTATCACCTCCGGAGCACAATCCTCTATTCTGGAGGTCAAAATCTTGGCCAGCAATTTGGCATCTACATTCAGTAAGGAGATTGGCCTGTACGACCCGCATTGTTCTGGGTCCTTCTCCCACGTCAGAATCAATGAGATCGAAGCCTGTGACATTGTTGGCGGAAGAACACCTCGCTCCCTAGCCTCGTTAAATGCCCTCACCAGCAACAGACCCAGCACCCCAGGAAACCTCTTCTAAAATTCCATTGGGTATCTGTCTGGCCCCGGGCCTTGCCAGACTGCATGGCCTCCAATCTCTCCACTACTTCAACGAGCCTGATCAGGGCTCCCAGAGCCTCCACCAACCCTTCCTCCACCTTCGGAAACTCTAAACCCTCCAAGAATCGCCTCATCCCCTCCACCCCAGCTGGGGGCTCCAACACGTACAGCCGACTATAAAATTCCTTGAACACCCCGTTCACCCCTGCTGGGTCCAAGATTGTGTTCCCCATCTCTATCCTTTACTCTTTCTATCTCCATGACAGCCTCCCGTTTCCTGAGCTGGTGTGCTAACATCCTACTGGCCTTCTCCCCATATTCATACAGCTCCCCTCTCAACTTCCTCAAGTGCCCCACCGCCTTCCCTGTGGATAGCAGACCAAACTCCATCTGCAACTTCTGCCGTTCTTTAAACAACCCCGCCTCCGGGGCCTCCAAGTACTTCCTGGAGAATCTCCCTAACCAGCTTGTCCATCTCTGCCCGCTCCACCTTCTCCCTATGGACAGAAATCAACTCCCCCCAACTACTGCCTTCAGTGCCTCTCATACAGTTGCTGCCGAAACCTCCCGTGTCATTTATCTGAATGGCCTCCCTCATCCGCTAACAGTCCTACATCCAATCTCCAGTGCGGGTGCTAGCCCCCCTCCTTGCACACCCGTAAATCCACCCAGTGGGGCATGGTGCGACACACCAATCGGCGAGTACTCGGCTTCTTCCACCCCCGCCAGGAAAGGCCTATCCAGAACGAAAAAGTTGATCCGGATGTACGCTTTGTGCACAGGGGAGAAAAAAGAAAACTCCTTCGATCTCGGCCTCCAAACCTCAACGGATCTACCCCTCCCATCTGATCCATAAACCACTTTAGCCCCTTCGCACGGCTGGCACCCACCCTGTCCTCGAACTCGACCGATCTAACCTCAGATCTATAACCGTATTAAAGTCCCCCCCCCACCCCCCCTCCCATGATCAGTCTATGCAAGTCCAGGTCCGGAATTGTCCCCAACACCCACCTCAAACTCCGCATCGTCCCAGTTTGGTGCATAGATGTTCACTAATACCATCGGCATCCCCTCCAGCTTCCCTCTCACCATACCCTTCCCCCGCCTCCCGCCCGATGTCTGCCACTAGGCTCCCCATTTATTAATCAGAATCGCAACCACCCTAGTTTTAGAGTCTACTCCACAATGAAAAACTTGCCCCAGCCACCCCTTCCTCAGCCTAGTCTCATCCACCACCCTCAGATGCGTTTCCTGTAGCAATGTAGTGTGGCAACCAGAATTGTGCACAATATTCCAAGTGCGGCCATACCAAGGTTCTATACAACTGTAACATCACTTGCCAGTTTTTATACTCGATGCCCCGCCCAATGAAGGCAAGCATTCCGGATGCCTTCTTTACTACCTTGTCCACTTGTGTTGCCACCTTCAAAGATCTGTGGACATGTGCGCCCAGATCACTCTGACTTCCTATATTCCTAAGAGTCAGATCTCTCTGACTTTCTATATTCCTAAGAGTTTTGCCATTTATGGTATATTTCCCCTCTATGCTAGACCTACCAAAATGCATTACCTCACATTTGTCTGGATTAAACTCAATTTGCCATTTCTCTGTCTAAGTCTCCAACCTATGTCCTGCTATATCTTCTGACAATCCTCAACACTATCTGCCACTCCACCAACCTTAGTGGCATCCACAAACTTACTAATCAGACTGGCTACATTTTCCTCCAAATCGTTTATAAACACTACAAACAACAGAGGCCCAAGCACAGATTCCTGTGGAACACCACTAGTCACAACCTTCCATTCATAAAACACCCTTCTACTACTACCCTTTGTCTTCTGTAACCGAGCCAGTTCTGTATCATCTTACCACCTCTGATCCCATGTGACTTCACCTTTTGTACCAATCTGCCATGAGGCACCTTGTCAAAGGCTTTACTGTAAACATGTAAACAACATCCACCGCCCTCCCCTCATCAATCATCTTTGTTACCTCCTCAAAAAACTCGATCAAGTTAGTGAGGCACGACCTCCCCTTCACAAAACCATGCTGTCTATCGCTGATGAGTCCATTTGTTTCCAAATGGGTATGAATCCTGTCCCTGAAAATTCTCCAATAATTTACCTATTACCGACATGAGTCTCACTGGCCTATAGTTTCCAGGATTATCCCTGCTACCTTTCTTAAACAGCGATACCTCATTATCTATTCTCCAGTCCTCTGGGATCTCACCTGTAGCCAATGAGGATACAAAGTTGTCAGTCAAGGCCCCCGCAATTTCCTCCCTTGCTTCCCTCAGTATTCTGGGGTAAATCCCATCTGGCCCAGGAGACTTATCGACCGTAATATATTTTAAAAGATCCATTACCTCCTCCTTTTTGATGTTAACATGATCCAGACTGTCCACATACCCTACCCAAGAATCATCTTCCACAAAGTCCCTTTCTTTGGTGAACACTGATGCAAAATACTCATTTAGTACCTCGTCCATTTCCTCTGGCTCAACACAGATTCCCCCCCCCCACTGTCCTCAAGTGGTCCAATCCTTTCCCTGGGCACCCTCTTGCTTTTTACATATGACTTTGAGTAAATTTGAGGAGATAGACATTAATAGGTTGAAGGGTTATGGAGAACAGGCAGGAAAGCGAAGCTGAGGCCGACAGGTGATCAGCCATGATTGTATTAAATAGCTGAACGGGCTGGAGGGACTGAATTTCCTACTCCTAGTACTTATGGTGTTGGAGCTAGTATATTGCCATGGATAGAGAATTGGCTAATGGGCAGGAAACAGCAAGTGGGGAGAGGGGTTATTTTTTAAGTTTGTGACCTGTAACCAATGAGTTATGAGTTTCCACAAGGATCAATGCTGGGACCGCAAATGTTTAAAATATATATTCATGATTTTGAGGAAGGAAACAAATGTACTTAGCCAAATTTGCAATGACACTAAAATAGGTGGAAAGACAAGTTGGGAGAGGGATACAAACAGTTTGCAGAGAGATATTGATAGGTTAAGTAAGTGGGCAAAAAGGTGGCAAATGGATAATAATGTGAAGTTATTCATTTTGGAAGGGAGAATAAAACAACAGAATATTATTTAAATGGAGAAATACTGTAGAAAGCTACAACACAGGGACTTGGGGGTTCTTGTGCATGAAACACAGAAAGCTAGCACACAGGTGCAGCAAATAATCAGGAAGGATAATGGAATGCTGGTCCTTATTTCAAGGGGGTTGGAGAATAAGAGTCCGGAAGTCTTGCTGCAACTGTACAAGGTACTGGTGAGACTGCATCCGGCGTATTCGGAGCCGTTTTGGTCCCCTTATTTAAGGAAAGATATTTCATTGGAGATGGTTCAGAGAATGTTCACCGGTATGAAGGGATTAAACGGGTTGGGACTCTACTCATTGGAATTTAGCTGAATGAGAGGTGATCTCATTGAAACATATGGGATTCTTAAGTGGCTTGACAGGGTAAATGCTGAGGGGATATTTCCCCTCAAGGAAGAAGCTTGGACCAGAGGACACTGTCTCAGAATAAGGGAGCGTCAATTCTGACTGAGATGAGGAGGCATTTCTTCTCTCAGAGGTCGAGTCTTTGGAACTCGTTGCCACGAGAGAGCTGTGGAGGCAGAGTCCTTGTGTATATTTAAGACTGCGATAGATAGATTCTCGATCAGTAAGGGTATCAAGGGTTATGGGGAAAGGGCAGGAGAGTGGACGTGAAGAATGTCGGATCAATCATGGTCCTATTGAATGTCAGAGCAGGCTTGAGGGGCCGAACTGCCTATTCCTGTTCCTATTTCTTACGGTCTTATGCTCAGTACCATTCATAGAGATTGCAACTTAACCCCATCTCTTTCAAAGCATTGCTTTAAATTTTCTTTTCTATAATGTTCCCAATATTTTCTTACTCTATTTAATACTCTAACAGTTCATGTTAATCACCTCCGTCCAAGGTTTCTGTCGGGAATTGTTTTCAGAATGATCACAGAAAAAGTTTCTTCCCCAACCAAAAATAACCTTCAAGCAAAATAAATTGAGAAAACAATAACTTGTTTTCAAGAAGACAAAAGCATTAGTCTGCATACCATAGGTATTAGATAAATAAAATTAAACAGTTAGACACGTGATGTAGCAAACTAACCTGCTACAGTACATTGGTTTCTTCATTCATATTAATCTTTTGAATGGATTAATAGGAAATAATCTGATCCATCTTCACTGATCTATCCAGAGAAAACCTGCACCATCTAACTGCTTAAAAGATTTTTGTCTTCATCATCGTAACCGAAAACTGTGGAAAAGAATGGGAGCCCTAAATTTGATTTTCAGCAATTGGCCCTGTCTCGCTTGAAATATTGCTTCAAATTTACTTTTTCAAGAATGTAAAAGTACCAGAACAATGTACAGTTGTAGCATGAAACTTTCCAATTCTGCTCTACTCATGTTAACTATAAAGTTCAGCATTCAATCTTTCGTTCTTCTCAGTTAACATGTCTTCGGTCTCAATGACATGGTAATATCAGTGATCTGAACTCTTATTTTGTACCTCTGGTGCAATACTATGGGCCCAAAAAAGCAGAGATTAACAGGTGTACAAGAAATTATAAGAGACAGATAAGAGTCCAAAAAGAAAAGGAATACCATGGTGGAAGCACTTGTAACTTCTCTCAACTGTGCCATTGCAGTGGCTGCAAGGGCAGCAGGCAGCAATTAAGTGGACGTGGAGCAGGTTGGCCATCATTTGTGAGGCTTGCTAATGACTCAGAAGGTAGTTATACTGCTGAATTAGGAATTTCCTGCCAGCTGACACAGTGCCAGCACGCTATGAACAAGAAATTGAGGAACAAGTATTAGCAAACCTAGCTTGATACAGATTTAAGAAATGTCTTCAGCCTTGAGTGTCACAAAGCAAAATGCTGCAGTTCAACACTGTTATATTTCAGACAGTGAGTTCCTGATACCAGTCATCGAATGTTTATTCTGCCTGCACGTCCTAAATTGAATTTCCTCAAGAGAAGAATACCTAGAGAAGGGGCGAAACTGAGAGAAAATGAAAAGAAGACGGCACTCTAAATATGAAAAGTAAGCTACGGAATGCAATCTACAAAGCTATATTTTGCTTGATAAATTGCATAATTAACTAGCTTTAAAGGTTTTTGGCTACTGAATTTAATGCCTAGAGCATATGGTCAAATAACTGAATTTCATAAACTGGAGAGCATATGATCGAATAAGCAAGATTTCCAACAGATGTATTTATGAATTTAAAAGGACAAATTCAATTTGTATTTCTAATTTGTGCTACTGATCCTTGGGTGTTCCTCTTCATTATGTTCTGCCCTAGTTTTCAAAACATGGTAATACATGGACAAACAGAAAACCTAAACGCCATGTGGCTATCAATTCTAAAGGTTTCTCTTTGTCACTCTACTAAGAAATTGTTCACTTTTGAATCCACTGTCAATTCCAATATTCCTCAGTAATAGCTTGAAAATATTAAGGTAGAATTTTGAGAGCTGAAACAAAGTGGGGTTTAGTTTTTTTAAGATTGTTTCATTAAAACTGTGTGTACTTGAGGTGACCCTTCTAAATCTGCAAACTTATGTTGCTTTTGGAATAAAAAAGTTTTCAGAAAAGCTTACCTTCATCGATTATCTACCATCGATTTATCTCTACTCTCCACGACAGCTGAAAAAACCACAGGTAACTGAATCAGAGCACTACACTGGCTGCATTAAGGTTCAACTAAGGACAGTCAGTTTAGTTATTCATGAGGCTGCATGTTTTCACATCTTAATTTTGCTTAGGGAAAGGGTGACCTTTCCGCGTGTAAACCGAGAAAGGAAGAATTTTATTTAAATGGCGCCTATATGATGTTGTACAGTATTTTTACAGCCAAAGCGTAGTCTAATAACTGTTACCTTGTAGGCAAATGCCGCAGCCAAATTAGCATACAGCAGGGTCCCACAACCTGCAAACAAATGAATGATTAGATAATCTGTCTGACGTGATATTGGTTGAAGGATAAACATTGAGCAGGACATTGGGGGAAACTCTTCTGCTCTTCTTCAAATAGCATCATGGGATCATTTACTAATCAGGGATCCTCAGGCGCAAAGGTACTACCTACCACTGGACGAAGGCTCAATTAAATTCGTGGACATACTGCAAAATTTTCCATTTACATATTTACTTTTGATGCTTTATGTGCTTGTTGTTATTATGGTACCTTGATATCTGACATGTTGAAGTCCCTAGTTTTTCAATGATTTTTAAAATAGTAGGATAAAAATCAATTATATTTTGTTAGATCATTTAAAGTTAAACCCTGATAATTATCTGGAAATGCTTGTTTTGAGAACCAATATCCTCATGACTTAAAATTGAAAACAATGCTTTCAGGAGATCAATAGAATACGGTTTCTAGTCTGCCCTTTATTTCAATCTCTGCTAGAAAAAAAATCAATACACAAATCATCTATCATAGTCCTCACACTGTTGGTGCTTAGTACAGCAGTTAAATAGTCAAATAAAGCAAATAAAACTATTACAAATTCATAGCATGCACTTTGAAAATCTGTGTCTGGCACACCCTTCAAGAGCTTTTACTGAGAACACTGCACTGTGATTAAGGTTGCAAAATCCACTACTGCAGCAAACATTTACTGCATCAGCAACGGTGCAAATGATCGATAGCATATTCCCAAGATACGTACAGTGTGCTGTCGGAACTAGAAAAGATGCAGGCAATGCACAAAATGCAATAATCAAGTGAGATTTGATATTTCCTTCGGTCATCTTAGCACACTGAACAAAATTATCATCCAACGAGGTTTTCTACGTTGCTAGCTTTGACCTTGACGGCTAAACATCATTTGTTACTTTCCTACTGCATACATTATGTAAGACAATTAAATTTAGGCAGCTAAATTTAACAACTTGCATTTAAATAGTGCCTTTAACATCCTGTTACCAATCACAATTTGACACCAAACCACAAAAGGAAATATTATGACCAGCGATCTAAGCCTTGGTCAAAGAGGAGTTTTAGGGGGCACCTTAAAACCAGAGCGAGACAGACAGGTTAAGGAAGGCAATTCCAGAAGTTATGCAGTCCTGGTTGCCAATGATCGAGTAATGAAATATGCAAAAGACTAGAATTGGAGGAACACAGACATTTTGGTGCAATAGAGGTTACAGAAATAGGGGTGGAAAGGGTAGAAAACAAGGATAAGTTTAAAATCAAGGCATTGCCAGACCGAGGATAAATTTGGGTCAGACAGCACGGGGTAATAGGTGAATCAGACTTGGTGCAAATTAAAACATGGACAGTAGGGTATTAGATGAGGTTACAAAGGGTGCAAGGTGGAATGCCAGACAAGTGAACATTGGACAGTCAAGTCTTGAGGGAGAAAAAAAACATGGATGAAGGTTTCAGCAACAGATCAGTTTTTCTTGTTTGTTTTATATTAAAAAATTTAGAGTACCCAATTCATTTTTTCCAATTAAGGGGCAATTTAGCATGGCCAATTCACCTACTCTGTATATCTTTGGGTTGAGGGGGTGAGACCCACACAGACATGGGGAGAATGTGCAAATTCCACATGGACAGTAACCCGGGGCCAGGATCGAACTTGGGTCCTCAGTTCTTGTTTGTTTTTACAATGTGAGAGTCGTTGGCAAGCCAACATTTGATGTTCATCCCTAATGGACCTCAAGAAGATGTTTTTTCCTGGATAGTGTCAAGCTTCTTGAATGTTGATGGAGCTGCATTCATCCAAGCAAGTGAGAGCATTCCATCACTCACCTAGCTTGTGCCTTGGGACAGGCTTTGGGAAGCCACGAAGTGAGTTACATCATACAGAATACCCAGCCTCTGACATGCTCTTGTTGCCATAGTTTTTATGTGGTTGATTCAGTTCCGTTTTTAATCAATGGAATCCCACAGGATACTGTTGGTGGGGGATTCAGCGATGGTAATGCTATTGAACGGCAAGGGGAGATGCTAAAAGAACTTGTTGGAAATTATCATTGCCTGACAAATGCCACTTGCCATTTATCAGTCCAAGCCTGAATGTTGTTTAGGTCTTTCCACATTGGGTACGCACTGCTTCAGTATCTGAGGAGTTGAATGGGCTGAGACAGGAGTGGGATTGGTCTTTCTGATATCGGAATATCAGTGTGAGAAATCAGAGATTGTAAAGTGGTCCAGAGAGGAGGAGGTGGTAGGGAGGTTGAGCTGGGCACTGTCAAGATACATGTGGTATCTGTCAGGTGGTTACAGTTTATTAATTTAGAAACTAAGTTTGGCAAGCTATTCTCTTAATCGAGAACGCTTACATTGTATTTTGGAAAATATGGCGACAAGAGAAATGTAAAACTGAAAATATCAGTGGATGTCAGATGCCAAAACATGAATGTTACAATTTGGCTTATTCAAATACAGCTATGGAGAACCAGTTATCCAAGCATCATTTGTAGTTTTCTCACCCTTTTCTGGATTCTTAAATTCTTTATAAAAGTAAAGTTTGTCTTATCTAATTTTTCATCTATCATAAGTTTCTTCTTTCTTTTCTTTTTAACATTCTCACTTAACAACAGATACAAAATCCTAAGCCACAGTCCAGAAATCTGCACTGCCCAGTGCTTCAGATGAAATCTGCCATTCACAATGTGGAGAATGCCTGGTCAGCATTCATAGATTATCATAGAATTTAGTGCAGAAGGAGGCCATTCGGCCCATCGAGTCTGCACCGGCTCTTGGAAAGAGCACCCTACCCAAGGTCACACCTCCACCCTATCCCCATAACCCAGTAACCCCACCCAACACTAAGGGCAATTTTGGACACTAAGGGCAATTTATCATGGCCAATCCACCTAACCTGCACATCTTTGGACTGTGGGAGGAAACCGGAGCACCCAGGGGAAACCCACGCACACACAGGGAGGTTTCAAGTGGGTTTCCCAGTGTTTTGTTGAAAAAACACATCCAACTACAACAGGTTTGCAACAGAACAGGCTGTGGATAACAACCAAGATGCAAAAGTTTGGAAAGATTGGGGGAGGAAAGGGAGAGGGCATATGGAGAAAATATGGGTATTGAAATCATAAGTAAGATAGTCATGTCTTAAAGTAGACAATTTATATTTATGTGCAGAGTATTAAATTACAAATTAAAGCTGCCCATCCCCAGAACCATTTCAAAACTAACTGCCCAGCTCCAGAATCCAAGACCAGAGTTTGGTGTAAATCCACAACTAAGCAGAAAGAGGTTACCCTTTCCTGACTAGAGCCGCGTGACTCAGTGATGTCTGCTGCACTTGACATTGATGGAATCACTAAAAGCACAAATTCCTTATTCTGTCGCACAAAAAATGTGTAACCAGAATAGAGCCTTCACATTTCACATACCTAAATGAAAGAGATGTCTAAAATATTTATGGGCATGTACACCAACAATTGTCATGTCACCAGCGATTTCCAACCTTAGCCCTCATCACTAACTTCTAGCTCCAACCACAAGTCCTAACATCCACTAACCCTAAACCCACTAATCCTAAACCACTAACACTAAACCTAAACCAAAAAATGACCAATTTCAATAGACTCTCCACACATTTAAAAACCAGCTGAGGTGAAGGTGTTGAGCTAATACTCCCTAACTTGTATTTTCTGCATTTGGATTACTGCACACATTGGATTCCAGAACTCTTGGCAGTTATGTTTGTTACTGTGGATGAAGGAAGTCATTATGACAGAACAGTCATTAACTGTAACTGAGAAATTTAAAAAATAATTACAAATCAAATTTCTTCTTACTTTAATCAACATGTCGTATATTAAACTACAAATTTGGAACCCTGAAGTATTTATATCAAAATGAATTTTACACAGCCCTTGAAGGCATTCATTCAGCAATACAGGGTAAATTGGGTTTTACACTCTACTACTCCGATTTCTACATTTAAACAGCTTAATTTTAGATTCATTTCAATTTATTTGCTACAAATTCAAAAATGTTCAGCTTAGAGGACACAAACTAAACCTATGAATCCAACTTTTTAAAAAAACTTTTCATAAAGTTCTTTGTAAGCAGTTCACAAATTAATCTAAAATAGCCACAGGGTATTGTACAGTTTGAAGGGTTATGTTGATATCTAACAGTTTTATGTATGACTAATAAGCGTCTTAACTGGCACAAAAATAGTGTGGTTAAACATAAAAGCCACCGGTGTTAATATCGTGAGTTAAGAATACAGAAGGGCTTGGGGAATTTGCACTGGGAGCCTAGTCAGACCGATGTCTCAAAACACACGTCAAAAACTCTAGAAAACGGTTTGCTATTATGCACAACTAGTAAAATCTCCTTCCACAATCGAGTATTTTTTTTTTTCATTTATGGTCTTACAGAAGGAAAATATGATGCGTGCACAACAGAGAAAAAGTTTCCCTCTTGTGATGATGAAAATGCGCAAGAATCTAACTCGTCATTGCCCTTTGGATTTGACAAGAGGATTGCAGAGGTCTTATATTGTCCGCCTCCCTCCCCTTGTATTAAATGCAATATTTTAAACAAACAAAAAAACTGTCGTCTGTTGAGGTCGGCTGGTCAACGACTCAGCACGAAACGAGGAGCCTGATGTGAAGCACAACGCTGCGCTTTCAATCTTTTAACCAACACCCCCCACCCCACCCAAGGAAGGCAGGCAGCTTAACAGGTGCCACACCGGGGTCAGAAAACATGGTCTCTCTTCGCAGCATCATCGTTGACAGAACGGCTGAGCGTGAACCGCTTTACATTTTAAAATATATTTAAGTGTGTATTGCTGTAAATATAACAAACGCACTGGGAGTGGAAGGGGCGACCGCCATTTTAGGAAGGCCGCTCAAAGCGCCGGCACTGTCAGCCTGCGGCAGGCGGGCGGGCACACAGTACTCACAATGAAGGCTGTCATATCGCTCTTCAAATTCTAGCCGCCCCCCCCCCTTCGACCATTTGGCGGTTTATTGGTTAAAATGCTAGCATCACATCCACCGGCTTGGAGGACGTTGTTGTTTTGTGTGTTGCTCGTCATCAATTTCAACCGGATGGCGAAGGCTGAACACGTCACCTTCGGGACACGAAGCGACTCGGCATCGCGCGGCGGCGGAAAGTACCGAATGCCGCGTTCGGCTCGCTCGGAAACACCACAAAAGGTGGGCTCTATCTGTCGCCCGGTGGGTGCAACGCGCCGGCTACACTTCCACGTCCGAGGAGAGAGCGGCTGCAACTTCAGAGCAGAATCCATTTTTGTTCACCGGCCAGGGTTTATACTTTGAAGGCACTAACACACCCATATAGATATTGCTAAATGCCTGTAAGGGTTCTAAACCCATCAGGGTACATGCCCAGGTATTATGCAGTTATTGTACAAACAATTGTATTGAAATGCTGCCACATTAAAGATTAAGTGACCTGTTTCTGTGGTGGAAGAGAGGAGAAATCAAACCATTTTATTGTGTACAATTTTAACAGTTTCATTAGATTGATATCTAATGAATAAAAAACATTATCTTTCACAAGTTCCTTAATATTGTAGCTGCCACAAGACCGGAATTTGCTATTTTTAAATGAAGTATGGGGATCAGAAATAATGTCTCATCAAGCATTTGCCATCGTCCGTGCTTAACTTAATTTAAAATTCCATTAACCTTGAAATGAATAAAAGAGAATCTGATACTTCAGTCTGAAGATTCTTGTGTTTGAAGGGTTGTAAATTTAAATAGGTAAGAATGTTACATTCAAGGGGTTTGTATCTTTTAATGAGATTTCTAAAACCTCAATATTCTATCTGACTGTTTAGACATGACTAAACAACCAGTTTTCCGCTCGGTTAAATATTATCGGTCTTTAAAACAGGATAATTTATTAAAATTATTTTAACGAGCTAAATTACATGTCGGTGCTTAAGTTTTGAGCATGGCATCTAACGAAATGAGACGATAGAAGTAAGTTAGAGGAAGGTCTTTCGTTTTCGTCGCTATATCCCTACATTTATTAACGTTTACAATGATATATTCGGAGCTACAAGCTCTGCTAAAATGAATTGGATATTGATGGGGAGTCTGCAACCAGCGACCTGATTTGCGGTTGATATGGAATCATTGTTTTTTTTGAGCTATTAAAGAACATAGAACAGTACAGGCCCTTCAGCCCACGATGCTGTGCCGACCATTTATCCTAATCTAAGATCAACCTAACCTACACCCCTTCAATTTACCGCTGTCCATGTGCCTGTCTAAGAGTCGCTTAAATGTCCCTAATGACTCTGTAGAAGAAAAAAAAATTAAATAAAAATTCTGAGGGGAGGGGGGGGGGGGGGGGGGGCTCAAATCTAGAACCTAAGGGGTACCAAGTCGACAATCAATGAAGATCGGGTTGTTCAGTGCAATGCCCTTTTATATCGAATATTTTCTCCTGCATCAACGAATTCATATATTTAATCAATCCACTAAAATGAAAGCAAAATACTGTGGATGCTGGAAATCTGAAACAAAAACTGACAATGCTGGACCTGTTGGGTCCCACCCCCCGTGGACCTGTTGGGTCCCCCCCCCACCCACCCCATACCCTCCGTTTTTGTTCAATCAATCCTGACCGATTTTATTGAACGGAAATGGTTTGGTAAAAGAGCTCTTTTATTTCCAGATGAATTAAAACGCACAGAACTATCACTAAAGAAGTATAGAAAAAATGGAACATAGATAACATTACTCGTGGAACTCATTGATTGATTCGTGAATTTTTAACTAAATCCTGACTGTTTTCAATCGACAACAGGTTCACCAAAAGACACTAGGGGCAAACCATTTATTGGACGTCTTCAAGATATCGATGCTTTCTGAACTGTACACTATTATTATTGTTTTGTGAACTCGTGCAGACAGACCGTCTCCAGCATATTATAGGAAAATTAACTGGAATATCTGTGATAGTGCGGTAGTATAATAAAAGCGTTTTGCACGCACTTCCTCATAACACAGAAACTACCCTGGAGCCTGTGCCGTCATTCATAAGACCATGGCTGGTTTCTTACCTAAATCCATACATCAGCCTTTCCCCCATTCTAAAACTTTGGATAACAAAACTTCCTGTAACAAAAATCAGTCAATCTCAAATCTAAAACCAACTGTCTGTTGCAGGACAGAGTGCTGTTTGTTACGCTCCTTTTCGTGTAGACGTGTTTCCTAATTGCATTCCTGAAAGGCTCAGTTCTACATTTTAGGCTATGTCCCCTCGGCCTAGACAGCCGAAACCCGTGGAAATAGTTTATATCTAACCTATCAGTTCCCATTATTAACTTCAATCGAACCACCCCTCATCTTCTGAATTCCAGGCAAACAAGCCCTAGTTTGTGTGGTTTCTACTCAGCTAACATTTTTGGGTTTACGTATCATTTTGGTAAATCTATGCCGTGTTCCCTCCAAGGTCAACATATTATTTCTAAAATATGAAGCCCAGGACCGCTAACAGCACTCCAGGTGCGGTCCAACCAGGGTCTTGCACATCTGCAGCTTGACTTTAGTCCTCTTTGTGTTCTAGTCCTCTAGATTGTAAACCCAGCATTCTATTAACCTTTTTGATTATTTCTGGTCCTTGTCTATGACATTTTAATGATCAATTCATATGCAATTTAAGTCTTTGGACCACCATTGTCTTTAGTTTACTGTTTATAAATCCTTATGCTCGCCATCCTATTTCACATTTTATGTCATCAATTTTTCCATTACGATTTCTTATGAATTGTTATGATCCACTTAAATACTGGTAACATTTAAAGTGAAATTCCAGTTGACAGCTGAAAAATGACATTTGGGCAAATGACTATAAGCATAATTGATTAAACACTATTTACTTTTTTGGAAAATTATACTTTGAACTATAGAAATAAACGATTCCTTTTTACTTATCACACATTTCACTTTCCACAGAATTACAGTTCTTATCGGAGACAGTTCACAGGTGCTCCCAGTTTCCAGGTTGTTTTCTTTGACTTTTCCAGCCAGTTTATCTCTAATCCCAAAACTATCTCTCATTATGAGGGTTACACTGTAGATGTTTTCTTGTAGTTCCAATGTAGGCAAGTCTTAATTCTTCATGAACTTGGTCTTCAATCTGAGCACGAGTTCCCACCCATGTTCGCATGGTGAAAGTGTTATCATCATTTTCTTTGTTTACAGTGCAGACCTGGCAGCTGTTATTGTTGCTGCTTTCTCTACTGTACTCAGATGGTCTACAAGACCAACCTGCAACTTCTGCCTGTCTGTGAAATGCATGAGTTTATAGGGAAACCTGTAATGATCTCAAAATAGTTTAATTCACCCACTTCTCCAGAGCAACAGGAAACATATTAGCTTTGTATCCCAGTAGAAATGTTAATCCATTATCTTTGATCCCAACTTCCTTTCAACTGTCCTACATTTAAAGCTACCATCCCAAAATATAGAAATTTTATAAACCAATTCTAAAACACAATAATCCTAAAAAAAACTCAGTATTGTAACAAAAAAAAGGCTTATGTACTATTATCACACACCCTGATGTCACTGGTGGTGCCTTTGTGACTCGGTTTTGCCTCTTCAAGCTTTAGAACCTCCTATATTCCAACTAACTGTGCAGTTGGAGGCATAAACCATGAATGGTGTAAGTACAGCACATCACAAAGTAGGTCCAAGAAGACAGAGATAAAACAAAATAAGGACAATTAATGCAACGTGAATTATAGATACCAATTGGAGAATGATTTAGCAATCTTTAAGAGTGGTATGGATAAGAATTGAGAACCATATCTCACACTGGTTGTGCCCAAACTAGTTACGCAACAGACATGAAAATAAGGTTTCAAGTTAATGAGTGTACTTGCCTGGGAGAAAAATATACATCAACGATTTGGAATAAAATACCAAAAAACCACTACAACACTGAAGTAGCATCGAGGATTTTGGAAATGGGGGCATAGAGTACAAACCAAAGAGGCAAAGGTAAATGTGTACACATTTAGAGTATTGTATGTAGTTTTAGGTGCTCTATCAGAGAAAGGATATTAAACAATCATCAGCACCATTTCACCAGAATCTTAACAGGATTGGAAAACTAAAATTACGATTTAAGTCAAGATACCGGAGCTATTTTCATTGGAGCAGATGAAACTACAATTTAATTGGGGTTTTGAAAATTCTGAACATTTTTCATAGGGTGGTATTGAAAGACTTTCCTTTAGTTTAGGAGATGGCGATGAGGAGTCATCAATTTAAAATTATCACTAAAAGAATAGAGAAAGAGGTTAGGAGAAACTGCTTGACACAACAAATTGTTACAACATGACTTTAACATATAGACTTATTGAGGTAGCGATCATTGTGCCTCATGGTGAAAGTAGATAATAATTTGAAGTTGAAGGACATTTGGGGCTAGTGAGATAGCAGGGCAGTGGGAGTATTTTCTGGATTAAAATAAAAGCAAAATACTGTGGATGCTGGAAATCTGAAATAAAAACGGAAAACGCTGCATAAACTCAGCAGGCCTGGCAGCATCCGTGGAGAGAGAAACACAGTTAATGTTTCAAGTCCACGTGATTCGTCTTCAGAGCCTTGAAGAAGTTAACTCTTTTCCTCCACAGATGCTGCCAGACATGCTGAATTTATATAGTGTTTTCTGTCTTGATTACTTTATTACTAGATTGTTCTAGCAAAGGACTAACACATTTACAGTGAGCCAAACGGAAATATTCTTCTCGGTAATGTCCTGTGGTTCAATGTAATATAAACCATAATATACCCATTGCCAAGATGGAGCTTTTTCTGAGGTCAATTGGAGGACAGTGTCTTTTTTCTGTATGTTTATTTTAGAAATACAATGTAAATACGTTTGTTGTAAAGCAGTAGTAACGTTATTACTATTGGGTATATCACTCTTGTGTGGAGTGAATGGGGTGGGGGCGGGGAACTAACTATTCAGCTTACTCAGTGGCTGTTCTGTTCAGTTTTGCACAATAAATCCATTGCAGTGTTAATTAAGCCTACTTGTGACAATAAAGATTATTATACTGCGCAGGTGTGGACAGACATGATGCTACCACCCAGAATGAATAACCTGTCAGTAACCACTTTAAAACTCACACATGAAATATTAAGATGTTTTTCCTACTCTCTGCTTCTTTGGTCCTGCGTCCATCTTTTCCTGGTCTCTACTTGAAGCGTCTTGAGATGCTTTCTCCCTCAAATACGTTCTACCAATGCAGATTGTCGACATGCAGATCGAATAATAGTATGCTCCTGTACAAAACTAAAGGAAAACGCCTCACCAGCAAATGATAGTTAAAGCTTATTTTGTTCTCAGTGGATTGGAGAATTGACTTCTCATTCTGCAGTGAAGTGAACGATTTTCATCCTGTTAAATTAATCTACCAGCTCGTTTAACAATATTTACTGGTAGCTTCATACTGCCTGAAAATTAATTGCATTCCTAAACTAGATTTATATCAAACATAAAGGTTTAACGTTACGTTGCCCGTTTCTAAAATTGAATTCGCTTTTTTAAGTGTTACTTCCCAGTCCACTGATATGATTTATTGCAGAATTACGGTGCCTGCTGTGTTACGGGATCCTGCCCGTTTCTGATCCATTTGCAATTTAAAAAATAAAACTGCAATGTACATTCATTTTTTTTTTGTTTTAAAAGTGCTTGCTATATTCAACGGGAACGCGTTAGACCGCCCTACGATAGTTCTCATTTTGCAATAAAGGCCACACCTTTGTAAAATACGACACTGCGGAAGGCGCTGTCTGGGAAGTATAGTGCTGAAAACATGCTCCGTTTGCAAGCATATAAATCCAAACCTTTCACGTGTGTGTGTGCATGTCCGGGGGCCTTATTTTTTTTTACATGTGTATGGTTAGCAGGAAAATAACCAAAACACAATATCCCCCCCCCCCCCACCCCCTCCCCACCATCGCAGTTGGCATAACATGAGGAAGAAACTTGAGATCTTCTAGCTGAGTAACGTAAACTTTTTACACGCACTAAAGAACTCATGTACATTTCGTGACAACATGCAAGCTATCTTACAACGGCTTAAACTTATTAGACTCCGTGCAAGAATTCGTTTTTAAAACCTGAATAATTAATGACGATGCGGATCGTAATTAAACATCTGGGCAAAACGCAAGACATCAGGAATCATCTCACCAGCAAAGTGCCGCGAAATCTGCCCCAGTTTGACTGGCCACGTTTTTCATAATAGCACATTTATTTAAATAGAAAACAACGAACAAAACGTTGCCAGATGCAATTCCTCTCTTAATTGTATGCAAAAAAAGGAATTGTGTGCAAAGAGAATTTAACTCAAAATGCGATCGCTTGTTTTATTTAAGGACCGTCATCTGCATTTATCTGTAACCTGATCTGGTTAAAATAGTTTCTTTTTCCACATGCAAGTGGGGGGGGGGGGGGGGGGGGAGGGGTGGAAAGAGACATCTTCAGCAGATTGGTGAGTGAGACGTCGCTTGACTAAGGTTCCTGCCAAGTTCGCACATTCTGCGGTGTATAAAAGGAGGCGCCTCCTCCCTTCGCCACTGCAGTGGTGCTCTCTTTCCCCCTCTCCTCTCCGCACGATGAGCTACAGTCTGGATACAATGCTGGGCGGCAGCTCTTACCGCAGGGTTTTTGGGGAGTCGCCCCGGACCGCGTCCCGCTCTGCGAGCTCCTTGGCCAGCAGCGGCTTCCACTCGCAGACGTGGTCCCGTGGCCCCGGCACGCAGGTGGCCTCGTACAAGCGGCTGGCGGCCAGCTACGGCTCCCAGCTCACCGCCTCGTCGACCGAGAGCCTGGACTCGGGGCTGCTGAATGGCGACGCGCGCTCCTCCTCCTCCCGCAACGAGAAGGAGCTGCTGCAGACGCTGAACGACCGCTTCGCCACCTACATCGACAAGGTGCGGAGCCTGGAGCTGCAGAACGGCAACTTGGAGGCGGAGGCTGCGTCGCTGCGGCAGCAGCAGGCGGGCAGGTCGGCCATCGGCGAGCTGTACGAGCGGGAGATCAGGGACCTCCGCAGCGTGGCGGTGCAGCTGGGCAGCGACAAGGCGCAGCTGCAGCTGGAGCAGGAACACCTGGAGGAGGACATTCAGCACCTCCGGCAGAGGCACGACGACGAGAACCGGCTGCGGGAGGAGATCGAGGCCAGCGTGCGAGCCCTCAGCAAGTACGCGGAGGACGCCAGCCTGTCCAAGCTGGAGCTGGAGAAGAAGCTGCAGTTCCTCACGGACGAGGCGTCCGCCATGAAGGCCAACCACGACGACGAAGTGCGCGACCTGCTGGACCAAATCCAGGGCTCCCAGATCACCCTGGAGGTGAGGGACTCGCTCAAGTCCGACATTACGGCCGCGCTCCGAGAAATCCGGGCCCAGATGGACGGCCACGCCATCAAGACCAGCAGCCGGACCGAGGAGGTGTTCAAAGTCAAGTTCGAAAAGCTGAACCAGGCCGCCAAGGTCAACACGGACGCCATCCACGCAGCTCAGGATGAAATCCTGGAGTATCGCAGGAATCTGCAGTGCAAGAACACAGAGCTGGAGACGCTGACTGGGACCAAGGACTCACTGGAGAGGCAAATGTTTGAGATGGAGGACAGGCACAATGCAGACCTTTCCAGCTACCAGGTCCTTTTGATATATTTATCTTAGTGACTCAACTATTTTAAAACAATCGGTAAAATAAGCAGTTGAGGGAAAATAAGCTTTTTAAAATTTTTGTTTTAAAAATCGTTTAACTTCTAAAACTGACACTGAGAATGTAATTCATTGGTTTTATACGTTTAACCTCAAGGTTACAAGTTAGTCTGATTAAGTTCAATATCTTAAGAGAGGGATCCGAGTTTTTTTTTGTGAAATTTCCAATTGCACATGTTAATATACTAACAAAGTCTGATCCTGAATTTGTCATAATTGAAAGGTTTTGATGTGCATACATACCCACTTATTTCTGGAACATGTTTCCTGTTACAGGAAGCGGCTCAGCAGCTAGAAAACGATTTGAGAAACATCAAATGGGAAATGGCTTCGCAACTCAGGGAATACCAAGATTTACTCAATGTTAAAATGGCTTTGGATATTGAAATTGCGGCTTACAGGTAATGGTGCGGAGGTCAAGTGCAAAGCGCGTTGTGCTGCGTGAGTGAGTTTGCGGGCGTCCGGTCTAAATGTCAGAGGAAAGGGTGCACAAGGCAATAGCTCATATGTAATGGTTATAGTGGCGTTGTGATAAGAAGACAGACATGAAAAACAGATGTTGCAGAATGGTTGGTAGTTTTGAGTTTTGGGAAACATAAACCATCGTAAAAGAAGGGAAGCAAATCACCGAATTGGAATTTAGACAATTGATCGCACAGAATTAAACAAAAAAAGCTAGAAATGAGAATGAGGTGCGTAAGTGGGCAGTACCGTAGCACACTGGTTAGCACTATTGCTTCACAGGGCCAGGATACTCCCCAGCTGTAGTGCTGATGAATTGGGCTCATAACTAGCCCTCCATGCAAGCTTTACTTGTATGTATATAACTCTACCAAAAAGAGAAATTGTCCAGGTATGTGCTGTCCACAAAAAAAGGACAAAGCTAATCTGACCTATTATCATTCTGTCAGTTGGGACGGCACGGTAGCACAGTTACTTCACAGCACAAGGGTCCTGGGTTTGATTCCGCTTGGATCACTGTCTGTGCCAAGTCTGCATGTTCTCTCCATGCCTGCGTGGGTTTCCTCCGGGTGCTCCGGTTTCCTCCCACAAGTCTCGAAAGACATGCTTGTTAAGTAAATTGGACATTCTGAATTCTCCCTCAGTGTACCCGAACAGGCGTCGGAGTGTGGCGACTAGGGAATTTTCACAGTCTGCCTACTTGTGGCACTAAAAAAAATTATTATTATAAGGAAGATGGGGCGAACTTCTTAATTCCAGCTCCATTTCTGTTTCAGATGCTGACCATCTACCCTATGTTTCTAGCATTTTCCAGTTGCCAGCTGTGCAGTACTCCTTGTCTTTCATTTAACTCTAATGAGTAAATGGTGATTTTGTTAAAAGGACGTAACAGATTTTATGACAACTGTTATTATTGTTAATAATAATCATTATTATTACTTTCTTTTGGAAAGGAAACTACTGGAGGGTGAAGAGTCAAGGTTTATTGGGGCATCTCCCTATGCTTACATAGAAGGCTATCCTAAAGTCCCCACACTACCAAACCATATTAAAACCAAGACTGAAGAAAAAGCCAAACCAGCTGACAAGGAGAAAGAGAGTACAGAAAAGACCATTGCCACAGAAGAAACCGAAGAGACAGAAGAAGAAAACAAAGAGGAGAAGGCCGAAAAGGAAGATGAAAAGGCAGAAGCTGAAGAAGCAGCAGAGGAAGAGACTGAAGAAGCAGAGAAAGGTGACCAAGAGACAAAGTCCGATGAAGAAGCTGCAAAAGAGGAAGACACAAAGACTGAAACAGCCGAGGAAGAAGATAAAGCAAAGTCAGCTGTCGATGAGAAAGCTGAAGAAAAAGTAGAAGTAGAGGAAGAGAAGGTGAAAAAGGAGCAACCAAAAGAAAAGCCAGAAAAAGAATCCACCAAAGACCAAAATGAACCAATCGGCACGGTGGATGAAGTAAAACCGGCTGAACCGAAAACCAAAGGTAAGGCAACAGAGGAGAAAGGAGAAGCAGAAAAGGAGCCAGAAAGTAAAGAAACAGCAAAAGTAGAAAAGAAAAAGGAGCCAGAGAAACCCTCTAAACCAGATGAAGATGAAAAAGAATCAAAAACAACAGCCAAAGCTGAAGAAAAGAAAGACACAAAACCTGAGCCCAAAGGGGAGGAAAAAAAAGACACAAAACCTGAGCCCAAAGCGGAGGAAAAAAAAGACACAAAACCTGAGCCCAAAACTGAAGACAAGGAAGATGCCAAATCAGCGCCTAAAACTGAAGACAAGGAAGATGCCAAATCAGCGCCTAAAGCTGAAGACAAGGAAGATGCCAAATCAGCGCCTAAAACTGAAGACAAGGAAGATGCCAAACCAGCGCCTAAAACTGAAGACAAGGAAGATGCCAAATCAGCGCCTAAAACTGAAGACAAGGAAGATGCCAAACCAGCGCCTAAAACTGAAGACAAGGAAGATGCCAAATCAGCGCCTAAAACTGAAGACAAGGAAGATGCCAAATCAGCGCCTAAAACTGAAGACAAGGAAGATGCCAAATCAGCGCCTAAAACTGAAGACAAGGAAGATGCCAAACCAGCGCCTAAAACTGAAGACAAGGAAGATGCCAAATCAGCGCCCAAAGAGGAACCTAAAGAAAAGAAAGGCTCTTCTATACCCGAGCCTACGCCTCAAGTGAAGATCGAAAAAACAGAACCATCAAAAGAAGAATCAAAAAGTACAAAGATAGAACCAACGACACCAGATCCCACAATAATAGTGAAGGAATCTGAAAAACCAGATGTTAAAGACAAAGTAACAGATAAGGAAAGTAAAAAGGAAACAAAGGATGAGGTAACCGAGACAGTGAAAAAATCAGAAATAATTAAACCTGCCCCAGAATCGACGAAAGATCAACAGGAAAAGGAAGCAGAAAAAGGACAAATTAGCAAGGAGCCCATAAAGGCAAAAGCGTCTGAAGTTAAAGATGAAACTCAAGCTAAGGATGATAAAGAGGGGAAATCAGAGAAGTCTTCCAGTACTAAAGAAGAGGCAAAGACAACAGACAAAACTAAAAAAGCAGATGAATAAAAGGCAGAACGAATGATTTTGTGGAAAGAAAAAAAAATCACCAAAGAAATACTGGCTCAAGGAACAAAGTGAATAATGTAGAAAAAACTGCCACGATAATACTGTACCTTGTTATGAGACAAGGGTTTGGTAAGCAATAGGTGTTCACAAAAGAGGCAGACAAAAGCATTATGGTAACTTATGTAGCAGAATGTGATGTATGCAGAATGCTTACACTTGAAGAGTGTGAATCATTAACCTGCCTCCTTAATAAGTGCATTTAAAATGACTGATAATATGAGGTATATCACCTAAAGATAAAGAGTATTTGCTGACTTATATTAATCAAATAACAGATCAGTCATGAAATGAAGGTAAAAAGCCACATCCTCAATTTAAAATCTGCACCCGAACAAATACTGTTAATTATCACAATGTGCAATATATAAATAAAGAGCTTAACAGATACAATGTGCCTCTGAAGTATGTATCAATAATAATGCTTAGAATATATGTATAATGATTGCACTTTCTTTGAATAAAATGGCAACTTTGTTATAGGAACATCATATTTTCTTAAAATCTGTCATTTGTTTCAATGCTTGTGCGCAGTTCATGCTTTTGTAAGGAACAATTCTTTTTTGCAACAATATTAGGCAAAACATCAAAGTATCACCTGGGGATCAGATTAATCATAGAACAAATTGGTGCCTGCTATAGAGAGGTGGGCGGAGAGAAGAGACTGCGACGGGCAGTACATATAAAATACAGTAATATATTAAAAAGTGTAAGGGCAGCATGGTGGCGCAGTGGGTAGCACTGCTGTCTCACGGCGCCGAGGTCCCAGGTTCGATCCCGGCCCTGGGTCACTGTCCGTGTGGAGTTTGCCTGGGTTTTGCCCCCACAACCCAAAGATGTGCAGGGTAGGTGGATTGGCCACGCTAAATTGCCCCTTAATTGGAAAAAATGAATTGGGTACTCTAAATTTATAAAAAAATATATATTAAGAAGTGAGAAACTCTGAGAATTTATGAGCAAATAATCACCTTTGTTGGGGTGAATATACAATATATTATAATCTTGAGTTGGTATGTTTTTGCACTCCAGTTCATTTGTTATTTTGAATTTTTTTTCAAATTTTTCCAATTAAGGGGCAATTTGGCATGGCCAATACACCTACCTTGCACATCTTTGGGGGTTGTGGGAGTGAGACCCACACAGACACGGGGAGAATGTGCAAACTCCACACGGACAGTGACCCAGGGCCGGGATCGAACCTGTGTCCTTGGTGCAGTGAGGCAGCAGTGCTAATCACTGCGCCACCATGCCGCCCCAGTTCCTTTAAGTGAATGGGTAACCTCAATAGAAACGGTCATGCCTCTAGTACAGCAGACTCTATCGAAACAAGAATCGTATGATGAGAAGGCCTGTAATTTTAATCTAGTCCAGCAGCAGTGTAACCTGTAGAACAAAGCCAGTTGATGGACATAGCATTTACTCTGATTAACCTGGAGTAAGATTAATAGGAGAGTTACTGGTTTATTAAATAATGAAGCAAAATATTAGTTTTCTTGTCAGTTTCACAGATTTAAAAGCAGCAACTCTTTCCAGGTTAATTGTCCAACGAAAGAGCAATGATGAAGTAAATTGACTGAACTGACATTTTGAATATGTCAATCAATATGTGAAGTTTGATTGTCGCAACTGTCTGAATCAAATAAATATAATGGAGATAAGGCCATGTTTGGACATTGAGGAAGCTATTAAGTAACAATATCTCAGCCACAGAAATAAAATGTGCTGCCTGTGTTCCAAGAGGATCAGTGGATAAGTACATTGTGACGTGGCATGTATACAAACAAAGATTCCAGGTTTGAAGTCTATTCCATATTAAGTTTGTCTTGGAGTGTTATAATTAGCCCCAGTGGTCATTGGATAAGGAAAAATAACAGGTTACAGTTCCATCCTCCCAATTGCTATTCATATACCCCTAATCTGAGTGAATGATGATGGCTGAGGCCAGGACTTGATTGAGTTGTGATGGATCACTGTTGAATATCTGCCAATGGTCACTATTCAGGCTCATATTTGGGAAATAACATCTTAGGCAAAATCCGAAATTCTTTTGGTACTTACTGGACTATATCACAGAAAGACGTGCTGCTCTTACAGCTGCAAAACTGATGAAAAAACTAATATTTTCAAGATAAGTAGGATTTAAAATACCAAATATAATTGACGAAACTATGCGTCAAACATCATTACAATGCAAGAATAGTAGGCTGAAGGACAGAGATGAACTAAAAAGGACTAGATTAATATCAAGAAATATAGCTTCAGACTTCAACAGATTACTGAAATACTGATCTAAACTGGGGGACAATGTGGATGTATTGTGATTCATATATACATTTGAAAATTAAATCAATGAGCATGAGGTTTTGAATAATCCCTTTGCCAATTTTCTCCCCTCTATTTTTGTGAAGGGGTTAATTCATTGCTGGGATATTGGTCTACAGGCATTAGCACACTTGACAACTGAACCAAAGGGCCATTATTCATGCATGGATCTTGATAGTGACTACCATAGCCTACACAATCCACTCTACACTGCAGCCCTGGGTGAGATTCTAAAACTCAGCAAATATCAGATTTGAAATTTGTCTGTTTGGCTCTTTCAATATATAAATAAATTGAGCACCATGAGATGAGTGATAATTAGTATCAATATATAGAATACTTCTCCATTTCAGACAACAAAATCTTTCCAGGTCAACATTAGCACAGGGAAATAATGTATTCAGTCCGTTCCATCATGATTTCAAACATAAAGGACTGCCTTCTACCAGACCATTTTCTCATACCCATAATGTGTTTGCTTTTCTGAGGTGTCTAACTTGTACCCAACCTTCTGATGTTGTTATCTGTCCTTCCTACTCAAAGGACGTAGAGACCTGTAAAACACATACAGCCCCTAAAAGTCCAGATTTTAGCAATGATATAAAAGTAGGTGGTTAGCACTGCTGCTTCGCAGCTTCAGGGACCCGGGTTCAATTCCAGCTTCGGGTGACTGTGTAGAGTTTGCACTTTCTCCCCATGTCTGTGTGGGTTCTCTCCAGGTGCTCTGGTTTCCTCCCACAGTCCAAAGATGTGCAGGTTAAGGTTAGGTGGATAGGCAATGCAAAACTGCCCCTTAGTGTTCAAAAGATTAGCTAGGGTTGCGGGGTTAGGGTGAAGGTGTAGGCTTGAGTAGGGTGCTCTTTCCAAGGGCTGGTGCAGACTCGATGGACCAAATGACCTCCTGTACTGTCTAGATTCTATGATTCCATGTTCAGAAACTGGACTAATTTTGTAAAAAAAATCAACCTCATCAGCATTGCAAACTCAATATCTGACTCAAATGGCTTAATGATAATAGCAAGGTTTGTATATTGATTGAAAAATCCACAAGAATGTAGTTAGCTCCAATACTGTTGACAACACAGTAGTTACTGATTTTCCATAAAATGTCAAATTTTCAGATTGTTTCCCTTAGGATATAAGTAGAAACAAAATAAAGCAATGATTAAGTATATTGTGATGGGCCAGGATTTAGAGAACACCAAAGTATATCATGGAGTTCACCTGACCCACAACTTTTTATAGATTTTGGTTATGGGGAGCACAAGGGCCCACTTTACAGGTGTGATGCAACAGAGAACTAAAAGTATTTTAAAATAAAAACAATGTTTATTCTATGAATCCAGTTAACATTTCATAAACACACAGTGAAGATTTTATCAACTACCAACCCTGATAACACCCCAAAAAGATACAGTACTCTATAGGTAACCCGTAGTAACTTCCCTGACAAAATCCATCAGCCAAAAACACTTTTAAAGAAAGACAATAGGTTTGCATTCCTTACCGAAACAGGTATTACTTGAAGTCATCAAGTGATCTGGAGACATTCTTTATCATGCAGAGAGAGAGACCAAACATACATCTGCTTTGTTTGAATGCAGCTCTCCAACTGAAAGCAAAACTAAAACACAGAGCCAAAAAGAGCTTCCAGCTCAAAACGAGAGCAGAGGCAGTGTTCAGCTCCACCCACACAATGACATCACCGCAGCCCCTTGAGAAGACAAACATTTCTTAAAGTGACATTCACATGACAATATACAATACCCCTTACCAACAATTCATAATCAAATAGGACAAGAATAGAAAATTTAGCAGTATTAACCTATATTTAGTTCAGAGATGATGCAGCTCTTTACATTCTGACCATATCAAAGTGTTCTGAAAATAATAGATAACTCATTTTCCCAAATCTCATTTTCTTAAAGGCCCAGTCTGAGAACACCATGGAAATGCATTCAAAAGGAACTGGGTTCAGACGATAAAACCAATTTTTGTTTGCACATCTATAGCCAGTAAAGAAGATGAGCTTTCATCTCATTCGTCAGGGTGATTTCAAGGCAATATTCCAGAAGTGTAAAAACATTGCCCTAAGTCATCGCTCTTTCCAATCCCTTGGATGGTAACTTCAGGCTCATTTGTGTACAAGACGACTAAAACACAAGAAGTATAATTCCATTAAACCAAGAAAAGAATACATCTAGAAATAATTAAGTAAGAATTATAGGATGATTCTAAATGAGCTATTGTCATGAGGTTCCATCTTTCAGATGTAATTAGGTCTTATTGGAGTGCATGAAAATCCAAACTATTCCTGTACTTGCACATCAGTAAAAATAAAATGAATATATATCCAAAAACTACCAAGATGCAATGATCCTGCTACCAGACATATTCCAGGCACAATATAACACATGACGTTGACAAGAAGGTGGATCTAGAATAAAGAACAAAGAAAAGTACAGCACAGGAACAGGCCTTTCAACCCTCCAAGCCTGTGCCGACCATGCTGCCCATCGGAACTAAAATCTTCTACACTTCAGGGGTCCCTATCCCTCTATTCCCATCCTATTCATGTATTTGTCAAGATGCCCCTTAAACGTCACTATCGTCTCTGCTTCCACCACCTCTTCCAGCAGCGAGGTCCAGGCAGCCACTACGCGCTGTGTAAAAAACCTGCCTCGTAGATCTCTAAACCTTGCCACTCGCACCATAAACCTATGCCCCCTAGTAATTGACCCCTCTACCCTGGGAAAAGGTCTCTGACTATCCACTCTGTCTATGCCCCCCATAATTTTGTAGACCTCTATAGGTCGCCCCTCAACCTCCTTCGTTCCAGTGAGAACAAACCAAGTGTATTCAACCTCTCCTCATAGTTAATGCCCTCCATACCAGGCAACATCCTGGTAAATCTCTTCTGCATCTTCTCTAAAGCCTCTGCATCCTTCTGGTAGTGTGGCAACCAGAATTGAACACTATACTCCAAGTGTGGCCTAACTAAGGTTCTATACAGCTGCAACATGACTTGACAATTTTTATACTCAATGCCCCAGCCAATGAAGGCAAGCATGCCATATGCCTTCTTGACTACCTTCTCCACCTGTGTTGCCTCTTTCATTGACCTGTGGATCTGTGCACCTAGATCTCTCTGACTGTCAGTACTCGAGGGTTCTGCAATTCACTGTATACTCCCTACATGTATTAGACTTTCCAAAATGCATTACCCCACATTTGCCCGGATTAAACGCCATCTGCCATTTCTCCACCCAAGTCTCCAAACGATCTAAATCCTGCTGTATCCTCTGACAGTCCTCATCGCTATCCACAATTCCACCAACCTTTGTGTCGTCTGCAAACTTACTAATCAGACCAGTTACACTTTCCTCCAAATCATTTATATACACTACGAACAGCAAAGGTCCTAGTAGTGAACACCACTAGTCACAGCCCTCCAATCAGAAACGCACCCTTCCATTGATACTCTCTGCCTTCTATGACCTAGCCAGTTCTGTATCCATCTTGCCAGCTCACCTCTGATCCAGTGTGACTTCACCTTTTGTACTAGTCTGCCATGAGGGACCTTGTCAAAGGCCTTACTGAAGTCCATATAGAAAACATCCACTGCCCTACCTGCATCAATCATCTTTCTGACCTATTCGAAAAACTCTATCAAGTTAGTGAGACACGACCTCCCCTTCACAAAACTGTGCTGCCTCTCGCTAATACGTCCACTTGCTTCCAAATGGGAGTATGTCCTATATCGAAGAATTCTCTCCAGTAATTTCCCTGCCACTGACGTAAGGCTCACCAGCCTGTAGTTCCCTGGATTATCCTTGCTACCCTTCTTAAACAATCTAATCTTTTAAAGTCTGTAAGCTCCCACTTAAATATACTGAACTCCGAAGCAGCAACCTGTATCTTCCTCTACAGAAACACGGGTGTATATCCTAGTTTGAGTACAACAAATTTCTTTGTCCTTGCTTTTAACTTCAGTGGTTCAATTTTAATAATCAACCCACCTCTATAAGATTAGATACGCAACAGACTTTTACAGGTTAACCAATTGCTTGATTTGTGATCATTGAAAGCTGCTATGACAATCATGATATTCAATATGGATTGTTTCTTCAGCAATAAGCAACGCTGGTCAGGTCATATTTATTTTGTGTTTCTAGTTGCTTTGAAAAGCTGGTTGATGGCCTTATATTTCCACATTAGGCCGAGTGGGTTGCTCCCATAATGGTGTCAGATAGGAAACTCCAAAATTTTGATAATCTACTGATGAAAGAATGATGCATCTCTGCAAGTTGGATTGATGTGCGATTTCGAGAGAAGTTCGGAGAGGGTGGTATTCCGTTACATCACTGTTCTGGTCATTCTTGGCAGCAGATGTGTCATGTAAGAGTACCTTTGAGAAATGGATGTTTAAGCAATGTACCTTTAAGAAATGGAGCTGATCATATTACTGAAATGATGTCAGAGGGTGAGGGGAGCTGAGCTCACTTCTGCTTTTTTGAGTTTCAGTTTGAGAATGCAGCTGGGACTGTCTGTGTGTTTTGCTGTGAGCTGCAGGAAGAAACACAGAGCTGGTCTGTTGATTTCTGCAATCCAATGACGATGAATATATTGAATGTAACCTAATGTGCTCCTATTTTTGAAGGTTTGAAGTTTTTTTGGATGTTTAAAGGAACAGTTTGAAGGATTATTTAGTGTTGTAGTCTTTTGGGGTTATCTTTGAAGTAATGGGTGTTAAGATATTCAATGTTTGTTTTAAAAGGGTTCACTTGAGTTCATAGAATAAACATTGTTTTGTTTTTAAAACCACTTGTCGATTTCTGCTGTATCACACCTGGAGAGTACGCTGTGTGCTCCCCACACCACAATCTAGTAAAAGTTGTGGGTCGGTTGAACTCCATGAAACACTTTGGGGTTCTGTAAACCCGGACCCATAACAATTGGGGGTTCGAGGGGGATAAAAGTCTATCAATTGGATTGGCTTAACAAAATTAAAGACAGTGAGGGGTGAGCATATTGTGGTTGCTTTTCAGGTGTGGTATTTTAGTTTAAGTGGGGAGTGTGTTGTGGACAATGGCTCTTTCAGAGGCTCAGAATTTTTGGGGGGTGGACACGGTAACATGCAATACCGTACGGGCAGAGACTAAAAGCAGACTGTGAGATTTGGCAAAAAGCATTGCAGTTAACATTGCCTGGCAAAATACGAAAAGATGAGGTACTTACCGCGGTAGCTGAGCATTTAAATTTGCCTGAGATACATTCTGACTCATTAGAAATGGCAAAGCTCCAGTTGCAGATTAAGCAATTTGAACAGGAAAAATAATTAAAGCAGCTTGAATATGCAATGAGAGAAAAAGAAAAGGAGAGAGAAGAAAGAAACAAAGAAAGAGATAGAGATAGAGAGGAAAAAGAAAAGGAGAGAGAAGACAGAAACAAAGAAAGAGATAGAGAGGAAAGGGAAAGAGAGAGAGAGTTTGAACTTCATAAAATGGCTATGAAACATGAAAATCAGTTAAAATTGGCAGACGCAAAGGGAAACATACAGTTAGATGAGATTGATGAGGATAATGAGACAGTGTCATTGTCGAAGACATGCTGGGGATCTATTTAAATATGTCCAAGCATTGCCAAGGTTTGATGAGAAGATAGCTAAACAAATAAAATGGCCACAGGACATGTGAGTATTACTGATTCAAACAAAGCTGGTAGGTAAAGCTAGTGAAGTGTTTGCATCACTACCGGAGGAGGTATCTGAAACGTATGAAGAGCTGAAAAAAATCCATCTTAACTGCATATGAGCTAGTGCCTGAAGCTTACAGACAAAGGTTTAGAAATTTAAGGAAAGAATTTGGTCAAACATACATGGAGTTTGAAAGGCTCAAACAGAGTAATTATGATAGGTGGATAAGGGCTTTGAAAATAGACCAAACGTATGAAGCTCTCAGAGAAATTATACTTTTGGAGGAGTTTAAAAATTCAATTCTTGATGTAGTGAGAACTCACATGGAAGAGCAGAGGGTTAAAACTGTGAGATTAGCAGCAGAAATGGCAGATGATTCTGAATTAGTTCATAAATCAAAGCTTGGTTTCCAACATCAGTTTCAGCCGGTGAGGGATAGAAAATGGGGACATGAGAAATACTCAAGTGGTAAAGGTAAAGGTGATCTGATGGGAGATAATAAAGAGAGTGTACCTCAGATTAAAAAAGAAATCCAGGAGGGTGGAAGAGAAATGAAAAGTTTCAAATGTTTTCACTGTAATAAACTAGGCCATGTAAAGTCACAGTGTTGGTGGTTGAAGAAAAACACTGGGAAGGCTGATGCGGTAAAACAGGATAAGACAGTGGAGTTTGTCAGAATGGTGAAGGAAAGCCCAAGGGAAGTGAAGGAGGTGCAAACGATTGTACAGCCTGTTCAAGAAGTAATTGATAAGAAGGTGCCAGATGTCTTTAAAGAATTTATTTGTGTGGGTAAAGTTTACTCATGTGTATCAGAAGGAGCAGGTAAAGAAGTCACAATTTTAAGAGATACAGGAGCTAGTCAATCTTTAATGGTAAGAGATGAGGAATTATGTAGTTTGGGAAGAATGTTGCCAGAAAAGGTGGCAATATGTGGAATGCAGGGTGAGAGGAGTAGCGTTCCATTATGTAAGGTAAGGTTGGAAAGTCCAGTGAAGAGTGGTGAAGTGGTAGTAGGAGTTATTGAGAAACTATCTTGTCCAGGAATACAGTTTATCTTGGGTAATGATATAGCTGGGTCGCAGGTAGGAGTGATGCCTACTGTGGTTGATAAGCCAGTGGAAAATCAGACAACTGAAGTGTTGAAGGACGAATATCCTGGGATTTTTCCGGATTGTGTAGTAACAAGGTCGCAAAGTCACAGGTTAAGACAAGAGGAGAAATCAAAGAGTGAAGATGAAGTTGAAGTGCAATTATCAGAAACGATTTTTGATCAGATAGTTGAAAAAGAACAAGAACAGGTGGAGGATGAGGCGGATATTTTTAGTTCAGGAAAATTGGTGGAGTTACAACAGAGACATGTAGAAATAAAACAGATATATCAGAAAGCATATACGGAAGAGGAATCTGAGAGTATACCAGAGTGTTATTACCGTAAAAGTGATGTCTTGATGAGAAAATGGAGACCTGTACATATGCAGGCGGATGAAAAGTGGGCAGAAGTTCATCAAGTAGTATTGCCGGTAGGGTATAGAAAGGAGGTGTTGCGAGTGGCACATGAGGTACCAGTGGGAGGGCATTTGGGGATAAGGAAAACTCAAGCTAAAATCCAGAAACATTTTTATTGGCCTGGACTACATAAAGATGTAGTTAAATTTTGTCAATCATGTCACACATGTCAAGTGATAGGGAAACCTCAAGCAGTGATAAAACCAGCGCCCTTAATACCCATTCCAGCATTTGAGGAACCTTTTACAAGTGTCCTAATTGATTGTGTAGGACCGCTTCCAAAAACAAAAAGTGGGAATCAATATCTTTTGACTATAATGGATGTGTCTACTAGGTTTCCAGAGGCCATTCCAGTACGTAATATTACAGCTAAAAAGATTGTGGAGGAGTTACTTAAATTCTTTACTAGATATGGACTACCCACAGAAATACAATCGGATCAAGGATCAAATTTTACCTCAAAGTTATTCAAAGAAGTTATGGATAGCTTAGGAATAAAACAATTTAAATCTACTGCATACCATCCAGAATCGCAGGGAGCATTAGAAATGTGGGGCGAGATTCTCCAACCCCTGCCGGGTCGGAGAATCGCCGGGGGCTGGCGTGAATCCCGCCCCCGCCGGTTGCCGAATTCTCTGGCACCAGATATTCGGTGGGGTCGGGAATCACGCCGCGCTGGTTGGCGGGCCGCCCCCCGCGATTCTCCGGCCCAGATGGGCTGAAGTCCCGCTGCTAAAATGCCTGTCCCGCCGGCGTAGATTAAACCACTTACCTTACCGGCGGGACAAGGCGGCGCGGGCGGGCTCCGGGGTCCTGGGGGGGGGGACGCGGGGCAATCTGGCCCCGGTGGGTGCCCCCACGGTGGCCTGGCCCGTGATCGGGGCCCACCGATCCGCGGGCGGGCCTGTGCCGTGGCGGCACTCTTTTCCTTCCGCCTTCGCCACGGTCTCCACCATGGCGGAGGTGGAAGAGACTCCCTCCACTGCGCATGTGCGGGAATGCCATCAGCGGCCGCTAACGCTCCCACGCATGCGCCGCCCGGAGATGTCATTTCCGCGCCAGCTGGCGGGGCACCAAAGGCCTTTTCCGCCAGCTGGCGGGGCGGAAATTCGTCAAGCGCGGGCCTAGCCCCTTAAGGTTGGGACTCGGCCCCCCAAGATGCGGAGCATTCCGCACCTTTGGGGCGGCGTGATGCCCGACTAATTTGCGCCATTTTGAGCGCCGGTCGGCGGACATCGCGCCGATACCGGAGAATTTCGCCCGTGGCATCAGACATTAAAGACAATGTCGGGGGCTTATTGTCAAGATTATCCAGAGGATTGGGATAAAGGAATTCCGTTCGTACTGTTTGTAATTAGGGATGCACCTAATGAGTCAACCAAATTTAGTCCTTTTGAACTAATTTTTGGTCATGAGGTAAGAGGGCCATTTAAATTGATTAAAGAAAAATTGGTGGGTGAGAAATTACCCTATTGGATTACATGTCAAATTTTAGGGAACGATTAAATCGAGCAGGTGAATTGGCTAGACATTTGAAAGTTGTACAAAATGTGATGAAACGGGTAGCGGACAAGAAATCCAAAGTTCGTAGTTTTGCCAGTGTAGATAAAGTTTTAGTGTTGTTATCAGTGGTAGGGGAGCCTTTGTGGACCGTATCAGATTGAAAGGAAATTAAGTGAGGTGAATTATGTGGTTAAAAACACCAGATAGAAGGAAGAATCACCGAGTGTGTCATGTGAATATGCTTAAAAGGTACTTTGAAAGGGAAGGAGAGAAAGAAGAGGTTTTAATGATTCTAACTCAAAGTGAACCAAATCCAGATGACTGTGAATTTGACATACCTCAAATTAAATTGGAAAATGAGGATGTTCTTAAAAATTGGGATGAATTGTTAAGTTACCTTCCAGAGGAAAAACGAACTGACCTGAAAGAGTTATTGATATCACATGGGCAAGTTTGTAGAGAAAAATTGGGAAGTACTAAAATGGCTATACATGATGTAGATGTGGGAAATGCTGTTCCTATCAAACAACATCCATATAGACTCAATCCTTTAAAATTGGCACAGGTTAACACAGAGATTGAGAGTGTGCTTAAAAATGGCATAATTGAAGTGGGTTGCAGCCAATGGAGCTCACCCATAGTGATGGTACCTAAACCAGTCGGTACCCAATGGTTCTGCGTGGACTATAGAAAGGTGAATGCAGTTACAAGAATGGACTCTTATCCTATCCCACGTTTGGAGGATTGCATTGAGAAAGTGGGACAATCCGCTTTTATTTCCAAATTGGATTTACTTAAAGGTTACTGGCAGGTACCTTTATCCGAAAGGGCGAAGGAGATTTCAGCTTTTGTGACTCCAGATGGTATATACCAATTCAAAGTTATGCTATTTGGCATGTAAAATGCGCCAGCCACATTTCAACAGTTAACTAATACAGTCGTTTCAGGATTACCCAATTGTGCGGTATATATCGACAATCTGGTAGTTTTCAGCCAGACATGGAAAGAACATTTAAAACATCTTATGGAGTTATTCGATCGACTTCAGGAGGCGGGTTTGGTGATAAACCTCGCCAAAAGTGAATTTGGAAAAGCCCAAGTCACTTTCCTTGGCCATACAATCGGACAGGGTCGATTGGTCCCACGGGATGTGAAAACGAAAGTTATTGGAGAGTTTCTGATACCCTCGACTCGATGGGAAATAATGCGATTTCTTGGTATGAGTGGATTTTACCAGAAATTTGTACCAAATTTTAGCAGTGTGGTTGCTCCACTGACGGACTTGCTCAAGAAGCGTAACAGATTCCCGTGGACAGCGGAGTGTCAACAGGCATTTGACGGCCTGAAGGCTGTGTTAACCACTGCTCCTGTGTTAGTCATACCAAATTATACCAAACCATTCAAAATGGCGGTTGATGCGAGTGATGTGAGTATAGGTGCAGTGCTTCTACAAGACGACGACGAAGGGCTAGAGCGGCCTGTTGGTTATTTTTCAAAGAAATGGAATTCTCACCAGAAAAAGTATTCGATGATTGAGAATGAGACTTTGAGTTTGGTGCTGGCTTTGCAACATTGTCACATTTATGTGACCAGCAATCCGTCTGACACCATTACATATACTGATCATAATCCGTTGACGTTTTTGGAGCGATTCCGGAATAACAATGCGAGGCTGTTTCGCTGGAGTTTATTGTTACAGCCATTTCATTTTAAAATAGTACATGTGGCAGGACGGGAAAACGTGATAGCCGATGCTTTGTCACAAATGTGATGAACGGAAGGATTTCGGTTGTAGGAAGAACGCAAAAAAAAAGCACTATATTATTATACCTGTTTGCGTGTTGTTGTTTTTTGAACCGGTAAAGTGTTTTTACTGTGTGCATTTCTTAATTGATGGTGCAAAGGTGAAAAATGAAACCATCTTGAAGTTGATGGTTTTTTTTTCTTGGGGGGAGGTGTCATGTGAGAGTACCTTTAAGAAATGGATGTTTAAGCAATGTACCTTTAAGAAATGGAGCTGATCATATTACTGAAGTGATGTCAGAGGGTGGGGGGAGCTGAGCTCGTTTCTGCTTTTTATGAGTTTCAGTTTGAGAACGCAACTGGGAGTGTCTGTGTGTTTTGCTGTGCGCCGCAGGAAGAAACACAGAGCTGGTCTGTTGATTTCTGCAATCCAAAGACTATAAATATATTGAATGTAATCTAATGTGCTCCTATTTTTGAAGGTTTGAAGTCTTTTGGATGTTTAAAGGAACAATTTGAAGGATTATTTAGTGTTGTAGTCTTTTGGGGTTATCCTTGAAGTAATGAGTGTTAAGATATTCAATGTTTGTTTTAAAAGGGTTAACTTGAGTTCATAGAATAAACATTGTTTTGTTTTAATAACCACGTGTCCATTTCTGCTGTATCACACCTGGAGAGTACGCCGTGTACTTCCACAATCCATTAAAAGTTATGGGTCGGTTGAACGCCATGAAACACTTTGGGGTTCTGTAAACCCGGACCCATAACAGATGTCACAGGCTGGAAAGTGCTGTTAAGATAGGCGTGTTGAATGCTGCAGTTTATCCTGTGGCTAGTACGTGCTATAATACAGTGGTGAAAGGGGTAGACATTGAGTTCAATGACAGGAGTGCCCAATCATGTAGAGTCTTGGATGGTGTCACACTTGATTGTAGCTGCACACTGCAGCTGCAATATCTGGGTGAATGGTCAGGAAATCATCATACTCATAACTTGACCCTTACTGATAGTGGTGGGGCATCAGCGGAACAGGGGGTGAGCACTAGTCATAGAGTACTCAGCTTCTGTTCTTGTAGTTAGATTATTGATATGGCCAGTCCAGTTGAGTTTATGGTCAGTGGTGGCGTCACAGTGGTGCAGTGGTTAGCACTGCTGCCTCACAGTGCTGAGGTCCTGGGTTTGAACCTGGCCCCAGGTCACCGTCTGTGTGGAGTTTGCACATTCTCCCCGTGTCTGCATGGATCTCACCCCCACAACCCAAAGATGTGCAGGATAGGTGGATTGGCCACGCTAAATTGCCCCTTAATTGGAAAAAAAAGTTTATATTCAGTGGTAATAGCTGGGATGTTTGTGGTTGAGGTCTCAATAATTATGCCATTGTAGATCAGCTGGTGTTGATTATACCTTTTTTGCTGGAGATATAAATCCTGTATCGTATATATTAGATATAGAAAAATCATAGATGGAGGTAGTTGTGGAGCCAGCATGATTCTTCTCAATTGCAGTTTGTCATAAAACTCTCAACAGACTTTAATTACTTTTCACAAAGATTGCTAAGTGTACCAGAGGCAGAGATTTACATTTTATATAAGCATTATACTTGAATCGAAACAAGTGAATAAAAGAAAGAAAAAGCTGGCATTTTTCCTCCTCTTGATAACTTGTTCTTTCCAAGTGTAGAAGTAAGATTTGCAAACAATGCACACTTATATAACATACATCTGGTACGCCTGTCTGTACAAAGGAAACCTCCAAGGATAGAAAGTTCCTGAGGCTGAGTGTACGTTGACTCTGAATTGTCCATGTGGGTGCGGAGGCACAGCGCAGTGGAGGAAAGCGCAGGGGGCGACCTACGAGTATGGGGAAAAGGCTAGTTGGATGCTGGCACACCAGCTCCGTAAGAGGATGGCAGCGAGGGAAATAGGGGGAGTCAAAGATGGAAGGGGAGCCACGGTTCAGAGTGTGATGAAAATAAACGAGGTATTCAAGGCCTTTTATGAAGAGCTGTACAGATCCCAGCCCCCAGCGGGGGAAGAGGGAATGAGACGATTCCTAGATCAGCTGAGATTCCCGAGGGTGGAGGAGCAAGAGGTGGCTGGTTTGGGGGCACCAATTGGGTTGGAGGAGCTGAGCAAGGGTTTGGGGAGCATGCAGGCGGGGAAGGCCCCGGAACCGGACGGATTCCAGGTGGAGTTCTACAGGAAGTACGCAGCCCTGTTGGCCCCGCTACTGGTGAGGACCTTTAATGAGGCAAGAGAGGAGGGGACCCTGCCCCCGACAAGGTCGGAAGCGACAATTTCTTTGATCCTAAAGCGGGACAAGGACCCACTGCAATGTGGATCGTACTGGCCGATCTCGCTCCTCAATGTGGATGCAAAGTTGCTGTCAAAAGTGCTGGCCACGAGGATCGAGGACTGTGTCCCGGGGGTAATCCACGAGGACCAGACGGGATTTGTAAAGGGCAGGCAACTAAACACCAATGTGCGGCGGCTCTTAAACGTGATAATGATGCCATCGGAGGAGGGAGAGGCGGCGATAGTGGCAACTATGGACGCGGAGAAGGCCTTTGACCGAGTAGAGTGGGAGTACCTCTGGGAGGTGCTGCGTAGGTTTGGGTTCGGGGTAGGGTTTATCAATTGGGTTAAGCTCCTTTACAGAGCCCCGATGGCGAGTGTAGTGACGAACCGGCGGAGGTCGGAGTATTTTGACTGTACCGAGGGACGAGGCAGGGGTGCCCCCGTCCCCCCTGTTGTTCGCATTGGTGATCGACCCATTGGCCATGTCATTGAGGGAGTCTAATAAATGGCGGGGGGTGGTCCGAGGGGGAGAAGAGCATCGGGTGTCGCTATATGCGGATGACCTGTTGCTGTACGTGGCGGATCCAATGGAGGGGATGGTGGAGGTCATGCAGACTCTTAGGGAGTTTGGGGAGTTTTCGGGCTATAAGCTCAATGTAGGGAAGAGTGAGCTTTTTGTATTATAGGCGGGGGACCAAGAAAGAGAGATAGGGGACCTACCGCTGAGGAGGGCGGAGGGGAGCATTCGGTATCTGGGGATCCAGATAGCCAGGAGTTGGGGGACCCTACATAAACTGAATCTGACGAGGTTGGTGGAGCAAATGGAGGAGGATTTCAAAAGATGGGACATGTTACCGCTCTCGCTGGCAGGTAGAGTGCAGTCGGTCAAAATGGTGGTCCTTCCGAGGTTTCTGTTTGTGTTTCAGTGCCTTCCCATCGTGATCACTAAGGCCTTTTTTAAGAGAGTAGGCAGGAGTATTATGGGGTTTGTGTGGGCGAATAAGACCCCGAGAGTAAGGAGAGGGTTCCTGGAACGCAGTAGGGACCGAGGAGGGTTGGCGCTGGCAAACCTGGGGAGCTACTACTGGGCAGCAAATGTGGCGATGATCTGCAAGTGGGTTATGGAGGGAGAGGGGGCAGCATGGAAGAGGATGGAGATGGCGTCCTGTAAAGGAACGGGCCTGGGGGCGTTGGTGACGGCACCGCTGCCGCTCTCGCCGACAAAGTATACCACGAGCCCGGTGGTGGCGGCAACGCTAAGGATCTGGGGCCAGTGGAGACGGCACCGGGGTGCAATGGGAGCATCGGTGTGGTCCCCGATCAGGGGTAACCACCGGTTTGTCCCGGGGAAGATGGACGGGGGGTTCCAGAGCTGGCATCGGGCGGGGATTGGAAGAATGGGGGACCTGTTCATCGACGGGACGTTTGCGAGCCTAGGGGCACTGGAGGAGAAGTTTGAGTTACCCTCGGGAAATGCCTTTAGATATATGCAGGTGAGGGCTTTTGTGAGGCGACAGGTGAGGGAACTCCCGTTGCTCCCGGCACAAGAAGCTCAAGATAGGGTGATCTCGGGTGTATGGGTCGGGGAGGGCAAGGTGTCGGAAATACACCAGGAGTTGAAAGAAGAGGGGGAAGCGCTGGTAGAAGAGTTGAAGGGTAAATGGGAGGAGGAGCTGGGGGAGGAGATCGAGGAAGGTCTGTGGGTTGATGCCCTAGGTAGGGTTAATTCCTCCTCCTCGTGTGCCAGGCTCAGCCTGATACAATTTAAGGTGGTCCACAGAGCGCACTTGACGGGGGCAAGGTTGAGTAGGTTCTTTGGGGTAGAGGACAGATGTGGAAGGTGCTCAGGGAGCCCGGCGAACCATGTCCATATGTTTTGGTCATGCCCGGCACTGGAGGGGTTCTGGAGAGGAGTGGCGGGAGCAATATCTCAGGTGGTGAAAGTCCTGGTCAAGCCAAGCTGGTTCGCCTTGAGAGGGTCTGCGCAGGGGTTCTACAGGCGGTGGCAACCGTTCCTAGACTATCTCGCGGAGCGTTAGAGGAAGGTCGGTCAGCAGCAGCAGCAACCTTGGGGGGGGGGGGGGGCGTCCTGGGAGGGGGGGGGGGGGGTGGGGGGACTGCCTGGGAGGGAGGATGAGCAAGAGATAACATGAAGGATTGGGGAAACTGGCACGTACGGGTGAGGGCCAGTGTACAAAGCTGTGTAAATATATCATTTTGCCATGTATATATCTTGCTCTGCGCGATTTCTCGGGTTTTTTTGTTACGGGGGGTTATTGTTTGTAAGGGAGAAAAATTGTGTTAAAAAACTTTAATAAATATTTTTTTTTTAAAATTGTCCATGTGGGTCATGTTTAAAAAAGGCAATGCCAGCGTTCTGCCCTTGATCTGAATAACAGTTGATCTCTGAATGAATACATCCAGTGTTTATTAAATGATTACACGTTGTGGCCTTAAAGGGACGCGACCTCACCTTAGTAACAAAATAATATTTTGTGCATTAAATGGCATTTAATGCTTGTTTATACAAATCAGCATATTGCCTGATTTACCACGAGCAACACCCACCTTGAAGCAGTGAAAATAGTATTTATTTTAGTAGAAATCATAACTGCAAGGTAAAACATGAATTTCTTTCCTGCGGTAATTGTGACAAAGCAAAAATTATTAATGTCACAGAATTCTTTCTTATACATAAAAGCCTTAGAGACATTCATTGTATTGAGACTTCTTTGTGTTTACTGCAAAGGGAGTGTAGATTTATCTCTAACCATAATGTAACCATAGTAACTATTTGAAGGGACAAGATAGATTGATATGCTAATGACTCGGCATTCCATAAATTTTAATCAGAAGCCTTCCTGTAAATTTGCTTGCTTTGTCACGAAAATAATCAATTAAAAGTGCTTGGAAATACAAGAGAATGGAATTGCACTAGCATTATTAGGTGCACAAAACCCATCACTTTAATTTGATAACTTTGTTAACTTGCACCTGACATTTGTCAGGGTGGCACGATGGCACAGTGGTTAGCACTGCTGCCTCACAGAGCCAGGGACTCGGGTTCAATTCCGACCTTGGGTTGTGTGGGTTTCCTCCGGGTGCTCCAGTTTCCTCCCACAGTCCAAAGATGTGTAGGTTTGGTGGATCGGCCATGCTAAACTCACCCTTAGTGTACCAAGGGTAGGTGGGGTTACTGGGATAGGGCAGGGGAGTGGGCCTATGCAGCGTGCTTCAGAGGGTCGGTGCAGACTCGATGGGTCGAATCGCCTCCTTCTACACTGTGCTCTACTCTGAGATCCAAAATGGCAAGCGATCACCAGGGCAGAGGAAATGCTACAAAGACACTCTAAAAGCCTCCCTAAATAAATGCAACATCACCACTGACAGGTGGGAATCGCTTGCCTTAGAACGCACAAGCTGGAGACAAAGCATCCTCGGAGACCCCAATCACTTCGAGCGTCGTAGGGTGGAGAACGCAGGGGCCAAGCGTAATCAGTGGAAAGATAGTGCAGAATCTAGAGTGCCCCACCCACCTACCTCATCAAACACCATCTGTCAAACCTGTGGCAGAGTCTGCGGATCCAGGATCGGACTATTCAGCTACCGCAGCACCCACCTCCCCAGAGTGGAAGCGAGTCATCCTCGATGCTGAATCCCCAAGAAGATGACAATTGGTCGGCCCGAGAACACTACCTCGAGGAACTCCTGCAGAGAAGTTCTGGGGCTGATATGCTTGGGTCCCAACATCAATAACCATCTGATTAGGTTTGTCCTTTTTTTTGTGGACAGGACATTACTGGACAAATTCTCTTTTTGGCAGTGTTATATCCGTACAGGTAAAGCTTGGCTGGAGGGCAAGATATGAGCACAAGTCATCAGCACTACAGCTGGGGAATACCACATTGACTACAGTAGCTCACAAAGATGATTCACCACAGACTTCTCAAGGAAAGCTAAGAATTGGCAATAAATGTTGGCCTTACCAATGAAGCCCACAGCTCATGAATAAATTTTTAAAAAAATGTTGTCAGTCCCCATAGCCTTTGCTGTACATTTCTTTTTTTTTCTAAATATTTTTAGGAGGGTCTTAACATTTCATAACATACTTTACACAACTAGACAAGACCAAGACATATATTTTCAAGAATTTTACAACCACTATAGTTTTAACCATTGTCATGTCGACCCACGGGGCAGTCATACAAAGTTCAGACGTCGAGGTCGCAAGGTGATCGAGACAAATACCGAAAGAAGAGGCTTACACAGGGAGAAAAACTGCTGTTGATCATTGGGTGGGCCAGGCAATGACCTGGAGTACTTTCACTCGGTCATGGATTGCACGTTCTCCCAGTGTCTGTGTGGGTTTCCTCCGGGTGCTCCGGTTTCCTCTCACAGTCCAAAGATGTGCAGGTTAGGTAGATTGGCCATGCTGAATTACCCCATCGAGTCCAAAAGGTTAGGTTGGGTTACAGGGATAGGGTGGAGGCGTGGGTTTAAGTAGGGTGCTCTTTCCAAGAGCCAGTGCAGACTCGATGGGCCGAATGGCCTCCTTCTGCATTGTAGATTCTATGGGGGAGAGGGGGGTGAGAAGCCTCCATGCAGCCAATGGGGGGAGGCTCCCCGTGTGGGAGCCCCCGGTGGTCAGCCGTTGCCGCACTGCGGCCTGCCACTCGCCCTGTTGCCTCCTGGCACTTATCCGTGCTAGAGGTGGGAGGGGGGGGGTGGGTTGTACGCTAGGTACGCTCTATCCTTTGTTGCCCTTTTTCCCCTGTGGTTCTCTCCTTTCCTACTTGCCGTACATTTTCCGTTGATGCTTTAACCCCCCCCCCCTTGCTCTTTCTCCCTCCCTTTCTTGTGACCTGGTCTGTGTACCGGCCACACCTCCCTCCTTGCTTTACAGTGCGCTGATTATGAACAGGTCTTGGAACAAGTTGGTGAACAGTCTACACACTTTGTGAAAGCCTTCCTCCGATGGCTTACTTTATCTTTTCTAACCTGAGAAATTCTGCCAGGTCAGACAGCCAGTCTGCAGCCTTGGGTGGTGCTGCCGATCGCCAGGCGAGCAGGAGTCACCAGTGTGCAATTAGGGAGGCAAAGGCCAGGGCGTCCGCCTCTCTCCCCATGAAGAGCTCTGACTGTTCTGATACCCTGAAGACCACGGCCAGCGGGAAAGGCTCCATCCTCAACCCCACAACCCTGGAATTGTTACTCAGCATTTCTTGATATGGGGAATAAATTAAATTGGTTGAAGATTGGCTTCTATGATGGTGGGGAACTCAGGAAGAGGCTGAGATGGATTATCCACTCGGTACTTCTGGTTAAAGATGGTTGCAAATGCTTCAGCATTCTTTTTTCACTCGCATGTTGCAGTCCCCAGCATTGAAGATGTGTACTCTTTATGGAACCTTCCCTCCGTAATTGTCCACCACCATTCACGTTTGGATATGACAGGACTGCTGAGGTTTGACCGGTTGTGGGGATTACTTAGCTTTATCTACAGCATGTTGTTTCAGCTGTATAGCATAGACCTGTGTATAGATTCACCAAATTTTTAGGTAAACCTCACGCAGTTCCTGGCAGTCCCTCATTTGCTCCTCATTGAACCAAGATTGGTCCTCTTATGCCGATAATGGGAGTGAAGATTATGGCAGATCAAGAGGTTATAGATTGCGGTGGTATAAAATTTTCTTGCTGCTGATGGCCCACCGTGCCTGCTGGGTGACTCATTTTGCCCTGCTGTATCTGTTCTGAATTCAAGCCATTTAGCAATGTGGTAATGCCACACAACAATGGAGGCTGTTCTTAGCATGAAGATGATACTTTATCTCCAGAAGAACTGCACGATAACTTTATCTCCAGAAGAACTGCACGATAGCACATGTGGCTAACACTGTGGCTTTACAGCGCCAGGGTCCCAGGTTCGATTCCCCACTGGGTCACTGTCTGTGCGGAGTCTGCACGTTCTCCCCATGTCTGCGTGGGTTTCCTCCAGGTGCTCCGGTTTCCTCCCACAGTCCAAAGATGTGCAGGTTAGGTGATTGGCCATGATAAATTGCCGTTAGTGTCCAAAAAGGTTAGGGGGGGTTATGGGGATAGGGTGGAAGTGAGGGCTTAAGTGGGTCGGTGCAGACTCAATGGGCTGAATGGCCTCCTTCTGCACTGTATGTTCTATGTCTATGTCTAACTGCATGGTGGTCACTCCTATGAATAATGTTATGGGCAAGTACATCTGCAACATGTAGATTGATCAAGATGTGTTTCCTCATCAACAGCTGTAAACCCAGTGTGTCAGTTTATACATTTCAGTACTTAACCAGTTTGGTTAGTAGTGGTGCTACTGAGGCCTGTTAATGATGGACATTGAAATATCCGTCCATGAGTACACTCTGTACCTTAATTGGTTTTCTGTGTATATTAAAGATATGCAGCACTTTAAAAGGAACTGAACAAGGGGGAGAGAGAAATGCAATACAGCCATAAACACGGGAAGATCGTTCCATCTTGGCAATCCTGGTTCATTGCTGGTTTCCAAACATAAGCCAATGAACACGCAATTACTCAAAATTACACTTTGTGCCTACTGTAATATGAGTGGTTACTAAATATATTTGTCACTGCAGAATTAAAATACAACCATTATAATGAAAAGATTTCCTAGATTGTTAGAGTTAACATTTATCAACATTATTGTAAGATTGGTGATTTGCATACTCCTCCGGCTGAATTTCACCAGGGGTGCGGGGAGCTATTGCTTGCATTCCCTGTTGCAAAATTCAGATGCCAGCTGGCCTATCTAAAAAAAAAAATTACCCCCTCCCCTCAGAGATGACATGCTGCCAGTGGGTTAAATGAACAGAGATGTGGTTTCCACCCCTCAGTGGGGGAGGAAGTCCCACCCTTGAGAGCTGCCAGTCAATCTGATTGGCTGTCAGCTCTAGCAGTCCCAGCACCACTAGAACTGAGCCATGGGTACTGCTGGGACTGTAAGTAGGCTCCAGGATGAAGACAGCCATGGCTGTCCCAGACTCTGGCTCTACTAAAACACAATATATATGCTGCCTAATAGATCCGTACCAGGTTCCTGTCCTGGTCAGTGCCTTACTGGCTGACCTTTTATACAAAGGTTAATAGGGGCAGGGGAGCTTGTACTCTGCAAGGACCATGGGGAAGATTGTTCCCACTCCATATGTCTCATGCATCTTGCATTCCTTCCCCCGAAAGTCTGAAGACCCCCTCGAAGACCAATGCGGTGGAAAAGGAGGAGCAGGCGCAGGACATTGGATTATTTTTGACTCGTCATGTAGTTGATGCGCCGCATCGGATGGCGATCTGGGGCCGGAACATTGTGGTGGACGATCGGTGGGAGGCGGCTGATCAGCGTCCGAGAGGTTTGCGTCTCCATTTTAGAATCGGAAGATACGACGTTGGGCATGTCGACGATAATACTAGAAGCTTCACAGTAAGCTGGTTTGGCAATGGAGCCAGAGAATCCAGGACAGAGGAACCTCACGAGGGAGTAACCTCCGTGAGTGAATATGATCCAAATAACCATCGGATCAGTTGCCCCCGGACCCAAAATTGGTAAGAGACCGGTCCTGTTTGGCAGACAAGAGAGCACCACCGTTGAAGTTACGAACATCATGTCAACAGGTGCGAAGAGTTGACGACGTCGATGTTGAACTGGGCAACGCCCTTGCAAATCTTGGTTATGGCGCACCTTTGCACCGATATCCTGGATAATCAAACTCAGTTGTGCACGAAGACTATGACCCATTAACATGTCAGTAGGGGCCACCCCAGTTACGGTGTGCGATGTGGTCCTGTATGAAAAAAAAACAAACATGCTAGCCTGGTGTCCATTGAGCTCGAAGTCTGTTTCTTTAGCTCATGTTTAACCGTCTGCACATCCCTCTCTGCCAAGCCATTCGATGCCGGATGGTATGGAGCATTGCCGACATGGCGAATCCCATTGTTTTTCACAAAAGCGGCAAACTCTTCACTCGTGAAAGAGGCCCCGTTATCTGTCACGAGCACCTCAGGGATTCCATGGGCGGAAAAATAAATGCGCAATCGCTTGATGGTTGCCCGGGAGGTGATCGTCGCCATCTTGTGGACCTCCAGCCACGTTGAGTGGGTGTCCACCAGGATGAGTAACATTGAACCCAGGAATGGACAGGAGAAATCGGGGCCTATGAGCGCCCTGGTCTCTCCCAAGGGTGTAGGGATGTCACCGCGGAGAACTTCTGGTGCTCCTGAGAGATGGAGCACTGTTGAGCCAACGTCTCGATATCCGTATCCAAACCCAGTCACCAGTCCCAGCTTTTCGGCAGCATCTGCATTTTGGCACACTGGGGTGCGTGTTGTGAAGGTCCTTCAGTACGATTCCTTCTCTGGAACAACAACTCTCGTGCTCCACAGGAGGATACCATTTTCCACAGTCAGCTCTGAGCACTTGGAGGAGAACGCCTTCAACTCCCCTGGTAGCTGTCGATTCTGGCCACTGTCGTGCACCAGATACCGCACCAAGACATGGAAGGGGTTGATTTGTGTCCTGTCCAGTCATAAATGCATTATGCAGTGACGGGCAAAGAGTCCATAAAATTCTGGACAAGGACCACTTCATCCACCGTAGGGGAGTTTGCGGAATTGGTCTGCGGGGAAGATGGCTCAAAGCATTGGCATGTGCAATCTGGGCCCCTTAGCAGTGCTCGAAAGTGTATTTGTAAGGAGCCAATAACAAGGTCCAACGCTGAAACCTCGCAGACCCAATTGGCTTGATCACTTTGTCTTCACGGAAGAGGCCCAGCAGCAGCTTGTGATCTGTGACAATAAAGAAATGGCGGCTATGGACAGATGAAACTGCTTTACAGCAAATGCGACTGCCAGACCTTATTTCTCGATTTGGGCATAATTGCTCTCAGCCACAGCCATCATCCGGGAGGCAAAGGCGGTTGGACTTTTGTGGCCATCACTCATCCAATGAGACAGCACTGCCCCAACCCCATACGGCGAAGCATCACACATGCCGGACAATGGTTTTCAAGGATCAAAATGCATCAACACCCCGAAGAGGACAACTGCCGTTTCACCTTCTTAAATCCCTCATCCAGGGCCTTGCTCCATTCCCAAGGCTGGTGTTTCTTGAGGAACAAGTGAAGGGGGTGGCCAGATTTGGAATAAATCGCCCATAGTAATTTACTAGTCCAAGAAAAGAGTGAAGCTCAGTGGTATATTGCGAGTCAGGACCATTTTGATGGCTCTCACTTTCTTTGCGCCGGTACTCCAAATATACTACATTACTTCTTTTGCACCAAATACGCACTCCGCACAGCACAGGCAGACCCATATTCTGAAAAATGTTTCAACACAGCCTCGAGGTTCTGCAAATGTTTTTGGTCTGTGATATCTGTGACTAGCATGTTGTCTAAGAGTAAACAGCACGCGCAGGATGTTCTCCATGACGCGCTGGAAGACTGCACATGCCAAGGATGCCTAGAACGGGGGCTAAGTGTACTCGTACAGTCCCTTGTGCATATTGATTGTGACGTATGTCCGTGGTGATTTATCAAGGACCACCGGTGCTGTCCAATCGGCAAAGCACATTGGCCTAATGATGCTCAAACTCTTCAAACGATGAAGTTCGGTCGTGACTTTCTCCACTAAAGTGTAAGGAATTGGGTGGGTGTGAAAATATTGTTGTTGGGCCTCCAGGTCCGCCTGTATCTTGGTCACAGCCCCTTTAATGGTACCCAAGCCAAGCTGGAAAACCTTGGGGACGTTATTCCATACTGCACATGGGCCACCAAATCCCACTTGGAGAATATGTTGCCAATCCAACCATAGCTAGTGTAGACAATCGCGGCCCAACAGGCTAGGGCCGCTTCCTTGCACAATGAGGGGATGGTGAACAGATTGGTGCCATAAACTACCGGAGTCAAGGTGGCCCCACAATATTAAGTCTTTCCCCCATATAAGTGGCCAAAAGAGCCGCCATGACAGCCAAAATCAAAGTATGCACACATTGTTTTATAAGATCAAAAGTGCTGTGTGCCACCACAGGAACAGCAGCTCCCCTATCCAACTCCATTCGGAGCATATGGCCATTCACCTGTATCGGAACCATGAATAGGGGGCACACGCGGTGATGCCAAACAGTGAGCTGCATCTCAACCTCATCCTCTTCTGGATCATATAGATGCGAGGCCTGGCCCCGCCTATCTCGACCAGGGCGCCTGGAGCACTGGCCATCCTACTGCCTGCGAGTACACCTAGACTGGTGCTTACATGTTGCACATGGGCCAGAATGGTCTTCATCGACTCTAGTGTGGTGGGCTACCCAGCCATCATATTTTATGTGCCCTTTCCCACCCCAACTGAAAACACACCTGCCTGGTGCATCCAGCCCTCATGTTTCCTTCAAAATCCAGCCCTTCATGTTTAAGTTCCACATTAGCAATCACAATTTACATCACAAGAAGCTGCCATTGATTGCCTGGCCCCAAAATCATCCATCTGGGTTACTAGATTTTAATCAAATCTGCAAGGTTGTCAAATGCTTAAACATGGTTGGAGTTGGGCAGTGTTGTGGAGATGTAAATGGGCAGTCTCAGTGATATATGATCAGAGCTACTCTTAATGGTTACATACAGCACCAAGGTTGTGAATAACCGACAACTGCTGGTGAGAGGGATGGGCTAGCTGGTTAGGAAACAGAATTTGTTGCCCGGGGTGGGGTTGTGATTTCTGCTCGTCCGATTCTGGATGTTAGGCAAACAGTGTGACATTTTACTCAAAGGAGGGGTTGAGAAATCCTGAAATAGAAATCTTTCTAATTAGAACTAAATAGAATTGAAAAGAATAATAATGGCCTTTACGTCTTCTACAATCTGTATTTGTACAGTGCTGCAGTTTGTACCAGAGGAAATAATCAGCACCAGAACTTGGATTTCAATACTCATTTGGAATATAGTTAGTTTCTGCTTAGTCAGTTGGCATCCTACCAAGGTATGCAAATGAGGTATATTTTTGCTGCAGTGCAGATATCACTAATGGCTATTTTTACTCGAGGGTTATATCCCTGGAGAAAGAAATAAAGTGAGTGCAGCAAAATACAATGATAAATGTGCCAGAAGGTACACAGAACTAAAGAAGTGTCCTCTCTGAATTTGTGACTTCCCTTGGGTCAGGCATATTGTCTTAAATCCAAGTTAATGCTACTTGTCCAAAATATATTAATACAAATTATAGAACATTCTAGAAGAGAAGCAATTTTGGAATTCCAGCACGACTGAATTTCCCTAGGGGACCCTTAAAAAGGTTCATTATTAAAATTTCAGTAAATTATGAGGCTTGAATTGTTCATCTAAATATGTCACTATTCATGTCTCAGTACTTATGAAAAATTACTACAAATGCTTCTGAAGACATTTTTGTTGCCAATTTGTGTGCAATCCCTAGGTATTGCAACCTTTATAAGAACGAATAGGCATGTCTGAGCCTTGACAGCGAGTGTCATTTGGCCATTAAATTGTGGAGGCTATCAGAGATAAACTTAATTATTTCTCCCCCAGTTCCTTCACACATACATATTTTTATCAAGGGATGTTGATTAGTGTGGAAACCCTATCTGAGCTTCCTCTCCCTAACTTCCAATGCTGAGGCCAATTGCAGTATTTCTATTAAATCTCCTATTGTTATCCATCTAACTCAGCATAAACCAGGCACCCTTTCAGTTTATAAGAGCAGAAAATGCTGGAAATACTCAGCAAGTCTGGCAACATCTGTGGAGAGTAAACAGAGTTAACATTCCAGGTTGATGAACTTCTCAGTTTTTCAACATTTTCTGTTTTTATTTTAGATTTTCAGCTTCTGCAGTATTTTACTCTTGACCTTTCTGAGCTGCCTGGCCCAGCTAAATACTCCTCAAAAGCACAGAACCATCAGAGGTGTAATGCATTACTTATATATCAGTCAAGTGTTAATTATTATCAAATGATGATATGAGCTGGGGAACATTTGTACTCACATATATCATATATACATATATATAGGAGCAGATTGAAGGCTTTTTTGTTGGATGTGCATGGTATGCAATGTGTATCGCTGTAAATAAAACCTTGTAAATGAATAAAGATTAGACTCCAGTGTTTTATCCTCCACCACCTGGCTAAATGAATTTCTGACTCCATGTTGAATTTTTGAAGCTTTTTCATGCATTGGTCACACAATGCAGAAAACACTGCATTTAAAGTAAGCTAAAGAAGAACAGTCTAATCACTTAAGGCCTAATAACTGGGTCAAATAACTAGCTGGCATAGTGATATTGGTGCCTCATCTAACAATGCCAGGCGACATATATATTATATAGGCAGATGTGGAGTGATGCTCTTTATCACGGTTTTACTTCATGCATAAAAATGTCCACTTTGTGAAGTGCTGAAGGAACAGCACCCCAGCACTATTCAAATAGCATCAGGGCAAACGGGGAGAATAGTGGGGAGGGAAAATTGAAAATAAAACCACATCGAGGCTTTGAGATTTTGTACTTTGATAAATATACAGGCTACACTTTCCTAGTTTACATAATTATATTGATCATTTTAAGTTAAAAAGTTGCCTATAACAGAAAGGTTGCAAATGCCTCCAAAGCAGAGTTAATAATCACTTACAGAACTGTGACAATAGTGGTGAAAATTGCTTGTCACAAGTAGGCTTCAAATGAAGTTACTGTGAAAAGCCCCTAGTCGCCACATTCTGCACCTGTTCGGGGAGGCTGGTATGGGAGTTGAACCATGCTGCTGGCCTGCCTTGGTCTGCTTTCAAAGCCAGTGATTTAGCTCTGTGCTAAACCAGCCCCGTGCTAAACCAGCCCCTTTTAGTAGTGTTAAGGATTACGTGGAATACGAACAAATGTGGCATTACACAATAGGAGTTTGATGAATTGTGCTAACCAAATTGACATCCAGGCTACAAACCGAAGCAGATTCAGATGAATAATGTTGAGTGTAATAGTGATAGAATTTGCAATGGCCTATAAAATTGATGAGCATCTACTGATCAGATCACGCCTAGTTTTGTGGCCTAGTTACTCCACATTTTTAAAATTCATTTGTGGGATGTGGGCATCACTGAAAGCTAGCATTTATTATCATCACTAATTGTCCTCGAGAAGGTTATGGTGGGCGAATATTCCATTTCACTCCAGACTTGTGTCTTTTAGATGGTGAACAGGCTTTGACAAGTAAGCAAGTGAATTACTTGCCACAAAATTCTAAGACAATGACCTGCTCTTTTAGTCACAGTAGTTATATGGCTGGTCCAGCTCAGTTTCTGGTCAATAGTTATCTTCTCTAGGATGTTGATGATGCGAGATTCAGGGATTGCAGTGCTATTGTATGTCAAGAGGAGACAATTCAATTCTCTCTTGTTGGATATTGTCATTGTCTGGCACTTGCATGGCACAAAGGTTACTTGCTACTTATCATGTACCTTGGGATTTAGATCAGCACGGATCTGGACAGGAAGAGGAACCTGGGCAGTACGTTCATCTTGATTGTCTGCACTCCGCAACCCCAAGGGAGAGTGGGAGCATGTCCCACCTCTGTAGGTACTTCTTCACGTCCTCCACCAGACTTATCAGGGTCCATTTGTGGATCCGTGTCCAGTCCTGGGCAATTAGATCCCCAGGTAACGGAATTTGTTCTGGACTTTTTTTAAAATGGCAGTTCCTCCAGCTTTGCCCCTCTCCCTTGCGGGTTCACTGGGAAGGTTTCACTTTTGTTCAGGTTGAGAAGGCTCCAAACTCTTTCAGGAGCTTCATGATCCCCTCCATGCTGCTTTGGGGTCCAAGATGTAGCTGAGCAGGTCATCCGCATAGAGTGAAACTGTCCCCTCTCTGGATCCCATTCCAATTTTTCAGTTCTGAGGGCGCTCGCAAGAGGTTTGATTGCCAGGGGATTTGGGAGTGAGGACAGCAGGCATCCCTGGAAGTATTTAGAGCTGGTGGTGTTGGTCCGCATTCAGTCGGGTCTTTGCCTTTCTTGGGCATCAGCAAGATTGAGGCCTGTGCTAGCGTTGGAGGCAGGATTCCTCTTGCTAGCGAGTCTGTGAACATCTCCCACAGGTGCGGGGCCAGTGCTGCCGCAAATTTCTTATAGGGTCAGCCTGGTCCCGGGGCCTTCCCCGCCTGCGCGGAGTGCCCCTGTTTTCTGATCTCCCCAACTGGCATGTCGAGTCCTTCAAGGAACTGCTTCATCCTCGAGTCCCCTTCAGGGAGGGGCCACGGAGGTGTGAAGGTCTCGAATGCTTCGCTGACCTTTTGCGGCTTGGTTATTAGTCTGCCGTTGTTGTCCCGAATCAGTGCTATTTTCACCTAACTATTCTAATCACATTTTCCAACACTTGGTCTATAGCCTTGTATACTATGGTATTTGAAGTGCTCATCTAAATACTTGGGTTCCCACCTCTACCACCCTTTCAGGCAGTGAGTTCCAGATTCCAAACACCCTCTGGGTGAAAAAGTTTTTCCTCACATCTCCTCTAAACCTCCTTCCCCTTACTGTAAACCTATGCCCCCTGGTTATTGACCCCTCCACTAAAGGGAAAAGTACCTTCCTGTCCACCCTATCTATGTCTCTTAGAGTTTTATACACCTCACTCAGTGTGGTAATACCAGGTATTGCGGTACCCGAGAGGTGGATGACCATTGGTTAGACCCAGGAGTCTACCATTGGCTGATGTACATAGCTCCGCCCTGAGAGGCGGAGTATAAGAAACAATGCCGTCCCAGCAGCCTTCACTTTCTGTATCGAAGCTGCTGGGGAACAGTTCTAGCAGATTAAAGCCTATTAGTTATGCCTCACCTTGTCTCGAGAGTAATTGATTGCGCATCAATTTAATCTGCTACAACTTCAGTTGAAAAGATGGATCTCCGTATCAAACCGGAGTGCCTTCAGCTCAACTCCCACCCAGACAACTCTGCTGCTATCTTCAAACATTGGCTGGCGTACTTTAAGGGCTACCTCGACACGGCTGCCGACACCCCCACGGAAGGACAAAAGATGCACCTTCTATGCTCACGGGTCAGCCCTGGTATCTACCCTCTTATCGAGGAGGCGGAGAATTATGCTGCGGATTGCGGTACCTGAGAAGTGGATGACCATTGGTTAGACCCAGGTGTCTACCATTGGCTGATGTACATAGCTCCGCCCTGAGAGGCGGAGTATAAGAACCGATGCCATCCCAGCAGCCTTCACTTTCTGTATCGAAGCTGTTGGGGAACAGTTCTAGCAGATTAAAGCCTATTAGTTATGCCTCACCTTGTCTCGAGAGTAATTGATTGCGCATCACTCAGGTCCCCTCCTCTCATCCTTCTCTGCTCCAGGGAAAACAGCCCCAGCCTATCCAGTCTCTTTTGATAGCTGAAATTATCCTGCCCAGGCAACATCCTGGTGAATCTCCTCTGCACCCTTTCCAGTGCAATCACTTCCTTTCTATAGTATGGTGACCAGACATGCACACACTACTACAGCTGGGGCCTAACTAGCATTTTATACAGCTCCATCGTAACCTCCCTTCTTTTATATTCAATGCCTCGGTTAATAAAGGCAAGAATCCCATATGCCTTTTTAACCACCGTATCTACCTGTCCTGCTGACTTCAGAAATCTGTGAACATGGTCTCTTTGAACCAAGGTCTCTTTGATCCTCTGTACTTCCTCGGGTCCGACCATTCATTGTATGTTCCCTTGCCTTGTTAGACCTTCCAAAATGCAATACCTCTCACTTTTCATGGTTAAATTCCATTTGCCACTCTTCTGCCAATCTAACCAGCCAATCTATATTGTCCTGTAATCTTGTTCCTCACTATTTACCACAGCACCAATTTAGGTGTCACCTACAAACTTATCATACCTCCTACATTCACATCCAGATCATGAACGTATACTACAAACAAGAGACCAATCACCGATCATGCGGAACACCACTGGACACAGGCATCTAGTCACAAAAACAAACTTCAACCATCACCCTCTGCCTCCTACCACTAAGCCAGTTTTGGATCCAGTTTGCCAAATTGCCTTGGATTCCATAGACTCTTACCTTCTTCATCAGCCTCCCATGTAGGACCTTGTCAAAAACCTTACTAAAGTCCATATAGATTGCATCAACTGCACGACCCTCATCCGCACACCTAGTCACCTTCTCAAAAATTTCAATCAGGTTTGTCAGACATGATCTCCCTTTGACAAAACCATGCTGTCTATCCTTGATCAATCTTTGCCACTCCAAGTGGAGATTAACTCTGTCCCTCAGGAGGGCAGCACTGTGGCGCAGTGGTAGCATTGCAGTTTCATGGCGCCGAGGTCCCAGGTTCGATCCCGGCTCTGGGTCACTGTCCGTGTGGAGTTTGCACATTCTCCCCGTGTTTGCGTGGGTTTCGCCCCCACAACCCAAAGATGTGAAAGGTAGGTGGATTGAACACACTAAATTGCCGCTTAATTGGCAAAAATGAATTGGATATTCTAAATTTTAAAAAGAAAACTCTGTCCCTCAGAATTTTTCCCCCCATCACTGTCGCTGGGGTCACATCCTGGAACTCCATCCCTAACATCACAGTGGGTGCCCCAACACCTCAAGGACTAAAGGGGTTCAAGAAAGCAACTCACCACCACCTTCTGAAGGGCAACGAGGGGTGGTAATAAATTCTGACCTAACCAGCGACGCCCTCATACCTTAAATGTATTTTAAAAAGTTTTCCTACCACTGAAATTAGACTCACGGGCCTGTAATTTCCGGGTTTGTCCCTACTTCCCTTATTGAACAATGGCACATCAGCTGTTCTCCAGTCCTCTGGCACCTCTCCTGGGGCCAGAGGCTTGGACATTTTTGTCAGAGCAGCTGCAATCTCCTCCCTTGCCCCCCACAGCAACTTGGTATACAGCTCACCTGGCCACCTTCTCCACTTATAGGCCCATTAAAACTGTTAATACCTCCTCCCTCTCAGTGTGAAAAAAATGCAAAGTCCTTAGTGAACACAGCTGCAAAGTGAACTGGGATATGTGATTGGAGTGTGACCACCACCTTTTTATGGCTGGAATCACAATCACTTTGCTACAGTACCCCTTGATTGGTAAAATTTATTTGGTAAGTGGGCACTGCATTTTCATACTTGTTGACATTCAACTCTGTCAACAACTGAAAGGAAGCAAATTATTGAGACTATATTAATCCACGTCAATTAATTTATGCAAAATTTCTTGTTTAAAGCTTATTTGCTGCCAAAACTCGAGTTATATCTTTGTTGGTCAAAGTATGCCAAAATCAAAGTTAATTACACCGCAGAGTAAAATCACATCACTGCAGGAGTTCCTCAGGGTAGTGTCCTAGGCCCAACCATCTTCAGCAGCTTAATCAATGACAAAGGATGGCACAGTAGTTAGCACTGCTGCCTCATAGCGCTAGGCCTTGGGTGATTGTCTGTGTGGAGCTTGTACATTCTCCCTGTGTCTGTTTGGCTTGCCTCCGAGCTTCTCCGGTTTCCTCCCACAGTCGAAAGATGTGCAGGTTAGGTGGCTTGGCCACACTAAATTGCTCCTTAGCGTCCAAAAGAGATGGGGTTATGAGGATAGAGGATAGGGTGGGGGAGTGGACCTAGGTAGGGTGCTCTTGGGCAGCACAGTGGCGCAGTAGTTAGCACTGCTGCCTCACAGCGCTGAGGAACCCCATTCAATCCCGGCCCATGTGGAGTTTGCACATTCGCCCCATGTCTGCGTGGGTCTCATCCCCACAACCCAAAGATGTTCAGGATAGGTGGATTGTCCCGCTTAATTAGGAAAAAAAAGTAGGGTGCTGTTTCAGAGGGTCGGTGCAGGCCTGATGGACTAAATGGCTTCCGTCAGCATTGTAGGAATTCTATGGACTTCCAGTCCATCATTAGGTCAGATGTGGGGATGTTCACTGATGACTGCACAATGTTCAGTATCATTCATGACGCCTCAGAAACTGAAGCAGCCCATATCCAAATGCAGCAAGACCTGGACAATATCCAGGATTGGGCTGAGAAGTCTTTTTCTTTATTCTTTCATGGGATGTGGGTGTCGCTGGCAAGGCCATCCCTAATTGCCCTTGAATTGAGTAGCCATTTTGACAGTAAACTACACGGTTGTGGACCTGAAATCACACGTAAGCCAGGCCAGGTAAAGACCACAGATTTTGTTCTCTAAAGGATATTGGTGAACCACATGGATTTTTAACTGACAATTGAATTTATGGTCATCACTTAATTTTTAATTCAAATTCCACCATCTGCCTTGATAGAATTTGAAACCATGTTCCCAGAGCATTACCCTGGGTTTCTGGATGACTAGTCCAGTGACAATGCCACCACACCATCGCCTCCCCAACAAATGCCAGGCAATGACTATCTCCAACAAGAAACTAACCATCGTCCCTGTCATTCAATGACATTACCATCACTGAATCCCCCACTATCAGCATCCTGGGGGGAGGGTTACCATTGACCAGAAACTTTACTGGACTAGTCACATAAATATTGTGGTTAGAAGAGCTAGGAATACTGCGATGAATAGCTCACCTTCTGGCTCTCGAAAGCCTGTCCACAATCTATAAGACTGAAGTCAGGAGTGTGCTGGAATACTCTCCCTTACCTGGATGAGTGCAGCCTCAATAACACTCAAGAAGCCTGACACCACCTGGAACAGCCCCTTGCTTGGCACCCCCTCCGCAAACATTCACTCCCTCTATCACCAATGCAGAGTAGCAGCAGTATGTACCATCTAGAAGATGCACGACAGGAACTCACCAAGGCTCCTTAGAAAGCATCTTCTAAGTCAACAACCATTACCATCTAAAAGACCGGGACAGCCGATACCTGGGGACAGCCGATACCTGGGAACATGACCATCTGGAAGTTATTCTTCACTCCACTCACCGTCATGACTTGGAAGTATATCACCATTCCTTTACTATAACTGGGTCAAAATTCTGTAACTTCCTTTCAAACAGTAGTGTGGGCTGCAGCAGTTCCAGGTGGCAGATCACCACAACTTTCTCCAGGGCAATTAAGGAAGGGAATAAGTGTTGGCCTTGCCAGTAAAGTCCACATACGTTGCTGAATAAAAATTTAGTTTTAGGATGATATGTGACAGCTTTGATTCAGAAGCAGTACAGTAACTGTCAGGAAAATTTATAGTTACTTAATGTTTGGGGATCCCTAATTGAACAAAGAACAAAACAGCACAGGAACAGTACCTTCGGCCCTCCAAGCTCGTGCCGGCCATGCTGCCCGACTAAACTACAATCTTCTACACTTCCTGGGTCCGTATCCCTCTATTCCCATACTATTCATGTATTTGTCAAGATGCCCCTTAAATGTCACTATCGTCCCTGCTTCCACCACCTCCTCCAGCAGCGAGTTCCAGGCACCCACTACGCTCTGTGTAAAAAACTTGCCTCGTACATCTACTCTAAACCTTGCCCCTCGCACCTTAAACCTATGCCCCCTAGTAATTGACCCCTCTACCCTGGGGAATAACCTCTGACTATCCACTCTGTCTATGCCCCTCATAATTTTGTAGACCTCTATCAGATCACCCCTCAACCTCCATCGTTCCATTGAGAACAAACCGAGTTTAATCAACTGCTCCTCAGAGCTAATGCCCTCCATACCAGGCAACATTCTGGTAAATCTCTTCTGCGCCCTCTCTAAAGCCTCCACATCCTTCTGGTAGTGTGGCGACCAGAATTGAACACTATACTCCAAGTGTGGCCTAACTAAGGTTCTATACAGCTGCAACATGACTTGTCAATTCTTATACTCAATGCCCCGGCCAATGAAGGCAAGCATGCCGAATGCCTTCTTGACTACCTTCTCCACCTGTGTTGCCCCTTTCAGTGACCTGTGGACCTGTACTCCTAGATCTCTTTGACTTTCAATACTTTTGAGGGTTCTACCATTCACTGTATATTCCCTACCTGCATTTGACCTTCCAAAATGCATTACCTCACATTTGTCCGGATTAAACTCCATCTGCCATCTCTTCGCCCAAGTCTCCAAACAATCTAAATCCTGCTGTATCCTCTGACAGTCCTCATCGCTATCCGCAATTCCACCAACCTTTGTGACGTCTGCAAACTTACTAATCAGACCAGTTACATTTTCCTCCAAATCATTTATATATACTACAAACAGCAACGGTCCCAGCACTGATCCCTTCGGAACACCACTGGTCACAGCCCTCCAATTAGAAAAGCATCCTTCCATTGCTACTCTCTGCCTTCTATGACCTAGCCAGTTCTGTATCCACCTTGCCAGCTCACCCCTGATCCCGTGTGACTTCACCTTTTGTACTAGTCTACCATGAGGGGCCTTGTCAAAGGGCCTTACTGAAGTCCATATAGACAACTTCCACTGCCCTACCTGCATCAATCATCTTTGTGACCTCTTCGAAAATATCTATCAAATTAGTGTGACACGACCTCCACTTCACAAAACCATGCTGCCTCTCACTAATACGTCCATTTGCTTCCAAATGGGAGTAGATCTTGTCTCAAAGAATTCTCTCCAGTAATTTCCCTACCACTGACGTAAGGGTCACCGGCCTGTAGTTTCCTGGATTATCCTTGCTATCCTTCCTAAACAGAGGAACAACATTGGCTATTCTCCAGTCCTCCGGGACATCACCTGAAGACAGTGAGGATCCAAAGATTTCTGTCAAGGCCTCAGCAATGACCTCTCTAGCCTCCTTCAGTATTCTGGCGAAGATCCCATCAGGCCCTGGGGACTTATCTACCGTAATATTTTTCAAGACGCCCAACACCTCGTCTTTTAGAATCTCAATGTGACCCAGGCTATCTACACACCCTTCTCCAGACACAACATCCACCAATTCCTTCTCTTTGGTGAATACTGATGCAAAGTATTCATTTAGTACCTCGCCCATTTCCACTGGCTCCACACATAGATTCCCTTGCCTATCCTTCAGTGGACCAACACTTTCCCTGGCTACCCTCTTGCTTTTTATGTACGTGTAAAAAGCCTTGGGATTTTCCTTAACCCTATTTGCCAATGACTTTTCGTGACCCCTTCTAACCCTCCTGACTCCTTGCTTAAGTTCCTTCCTACTTTCCTTATATTCCACACAGGTTTTGTCTATTCCCAGCCTTTTAGCCCTGACAAATTCCTCCTTTTTCTTTTTGAAGAGGCCTACAATATTTCTCGTTATCCAAGGTTCCCGAAAATTGCCGTATTTATCCTTCTTCCTCACAGGAACATGCCGGTCCTGAATTCCTTTCAACTGACACTTGAAAGCCTCCCACATGTCAGATGTTGATTTACCCTCAAAAATCCACCCCCAATCTAGGTTCTTCAGTTCCCGCCTAATATTGTTATAATTAGCCTTCCCCCAATTTAGCACATTCACCCTAGGACCACTCTTATCCTTGTCCACCAGCACTTTAAAACTTACTGAATTGTGGTCACTGTTCCCGAAATGTTCCCCTACTGAAACCTCTACCACCTGGCCGGGCTCATTCCCCAATACCAGGTCCAGTACCGCCCCTTCCTTTGTTGGACTGTCAACATATTGTTTTAAGAAGCCCTCCTGAATGCTCCTTACAAACTCTGCCTCGTCCACGCCCCTGGCACTAAGTGAGTCCCAGTCAATATTGGGGAAGTTGAAGTCTCCCATCACCGCAGCCCTGTTGTTTTTACTCTTTTCCAAAATCTGTCTACCTATCTGCTCCTCTATCTCCCGCTGGCTGTTGGGGGGCCTGTAGTTAACCCCCAACATTGTGACTGCACCCTTCTTATTCCTGATCTCTACCCATATAGCCTCACTGCCCTCTGAGGTGTCCTCCCATAGTACAGCTGTGATATTCTCCCTAACCAGTAGCGCAACTCCGCCACCTCTCTTACATTCCCCTCTATCCCACCTGAAACATCTAAATCCTGGAACGTTTAGCTGCCAATCCTGCCCTTCCCTCAACCAGGTCTCTGTAATGACAACAACATCATAGTTCCAAGTACTAATCCAAGCTCTAAGTTCATCTGCCTTACCCGTAATACTTCTTGCATTAAAACATATGCACTTCAGGCCACCAGACCTGCTGTGTTCAGCAACTTCTCCCTGTCTGCTCTGCCTCAGAGCCATACTGGCCCTATTCCCTAGTTATCCCTCAATGCTCTCACCTTCTGACCTATTGCTCCCTTGCCCACCCCCCTGCCATACTAGTTTAAACCCTCCCGTGTGACACTAGCAAACCTCGCGGCCAGGATATTTATGCCTCTCCAGTTTAGATGCAACCCTTCTTCTATAGGTCCCACCTGCCCCGGAAGAGCTCCCAGTGGTCCAGATAACGGAAACCCTCCCTCCTACACCAGCTGTTTAGCCACGTGTTTAGCTGCTCTATCTTCCTATTTCTAGCCTCACTGGCACGTGGCACAGGGAGTAATCCCGAGATTACAACCCTAGAGGTCCCGTCTTTTAACTTTTTGCCTATCTCCCTGAACTCCTGTTGCAGGACGTCATGCCCCTTCCTGCCTATGTCGTTAGTACCAATATGTACAACCTCTGCCTGTTTGCCCTCCCCCTTCAGGATGCCCGCTACCCGTTCAGAGACATCCTGGACCCTGGCACCAGGAAGGCAACATACCATCCTGGAGTCTCTTTCATGTCCACAGATGCGCCTATCTGTGCACCTGACTATAGAGTCCCTGATGACTATTGCTCTTCTGCGTTTTGACCCTCCTTTCTGAACATCAGAGCCAGCCGCGGTGCCACTGCTCTGGCTGCTGCTGTGTTCCCCTGATAGGCTATCCCCCCCGACAGTATCCAAAGGGTTATACCTGTTCGAGAGGGGGACAACCACAGGTGATTCCTGCACTGACTGCCTGGCCTTTCTGGTGGTCACCCATTTCTCTGCCTGCACCTTGGGTGTGACCACATTTATATAACTGCTATCTATGACGCTTTCCGCCACCTGCATGCTCCTAAGTGCATCCAACTGCTGCTCCAACCGAACCATGCAGTCTGTGAGGAGCTCCAGTTGGGTGCACTTTCTGTAGATTCAGTCATCCGGGACGCTGGAAGCCTCCCGGACCTGCCACATCGCACAGTCAGAGCACTGCACCCCTCTAATTGACATTGCGTCAATTAATTAGTAAATTAAATTTAAAAGTTAAGAAAAAAAGTTACTGTTAACTATATGTTTCCTCGCACTAGATTTCTACTATAAATGTGAAAGCTAAATACAGTACTCGCCGATCTCTGGCTTAGATGCCCCTCTAAATTATAATTAAGTAATTATGTTTAATTAGTTTGCCAATGCTTAATTTTTGAAATTTAGTGTAGATTCCCAACCAGCCAATCAGGTCACAGCCTTTCTGTGATGTCATTTCAGTTTCCCTCCCACACACAATTTGAAAAGATAACAAAAGTAAAAATGAGTAAAAATCACTTACTTACCTTCCGAGAGTCTCAGATGTTCTCTGGTTCTCTCCCTGCAGATTAAAAGTTACAGGCCAGAAGAAAGAGAACAAAACAGTAGGGAAAAAGCACCTTCTCCCACTCTGCACCGAATTACCTCACTGCACCAAATTACCAAGTTCCAAATTCCCACTCTGGATGTGTCCCACTCAGGCTGTGGCTCTTTGACCTGCGCAAAGCTAATTGCTTTAAAATGTTTGAAAAGTGTGTTCCTTGGTACATGTGACAGTAAATCTAAATACTTAAGAGTTTTTATCGCTTGTAAAAGGATCAATTGTAATTTTTGGTTAATACGAAATACTGTACCATGTGACCCGGTGGCCCTTGACATGGAAGCAGTATCAACAGGAAGGAAGTTAAAATATGGAGACTGTGTGGCACACAGACATTGAGAAAAGGGGACAGCTGCTGAGAGAAGGTGGTTCTAGTAGATCTACACTACCATGACTTACTGGAGCTGAGTGTTAAGGTTTTGTATAGAAGCATGCGGTATAAGCAAGATTGCATAGGTGGAACCTTATTTACACAGAAGCTTTGCCTGTGGAGAATTGGCTAAGTCCTTGAAGGAAAGAGACTGGAATTTTGTTTCGAAGAACTGTGTGGCTGAAACTGGGACCATACAGAGTGAACAGTCTACTAACTCAGTCTCTGTTGTATCTGTTATTCCCTATGTAATACATAGTTCACACTGACCATGATTTGCCTGTTAATTTATGTTAATTCTGGCATGCATTACAGTGAAAGTAGCAAAAAGTGAAATCTTGTCCGGTAATTTCTTCATTTGTTTGGTAAATCTGATACATCTAAGCAGCCTATAGCTAGATGTTATTCTTCAAAATCAAGCAGAGCAAAAACTTGATAAAGTAAAATGTTTATATAAGCCCAATAACATTTAACATCTTTTGGGCAGCAAGGTGGCAGTGGTTAGCACTGCTGCCTCATGGCGCCAAGGAACTGGGTTCGATCCCGGCCCCAGGTCACTGTCCATGTGGAGTTTGTACATGCTCCCCATGTCTGCGTGGGTCTCAGCCCCACAACCCAAAGATGTGCAGGGTAGATGGGTACTCTATAAATTTATTTTTTAAAAAACATCTAACGGGCGGGATTCTCCGACCTGCAGCCGTGTTGGAGAATCACCGGTGGGCGGCGCAAATTCCGCCCCGCCGCTGGCTGTCGTATTCTCCGGCGCCAGCTTTCGGATGGGGTCGGGGTTCACGCCATGCTGGTTGGGGGCTGTTGGCAGCGCCCCCTCCGGCAATTCTCCGGGCCCCGATGGGTTGAGCGGCCGTCCGTTTCTGGCCAGACCTGCCGGCATGGATTAGACATGGTCCCACACGGCGGCACCTGGCAGGTAAGTCGGCTGGGTCGGCGGGGGAATCTGACCATTGGGGGGGGGGGGGCAACGGGGGCCTGGCCTGCGATTGGGGCCCACCGATCTGCAGGCGGGCCTCTGCCGTGGGGGTACTTCTTCCTTCCACGCTGGCCCCTGTAGGGCTCCGCCATAGCCTGCGTGGAGAAGACACCCCCCTGCACATGCGCGGGATCACGCCGGCCCTTTGGCGCAGACTCATGCAGTCCCTTCGGTGCCAGCTGGCACGGCGCCAACCGCTCCGGCGTCCACCTAGCCCCGGAACTGCGGAGGATTCCGCTACTTCCGGTCGGCCTGACGGTGGAGTGGTTCGCGCCGTTTTTGACGCCGGCGTTGGGCCACCGCGCCGATTTCAGAGAATCCCAGTGAACATCTTTGAGACTTGAATATAACATTGGTATGCAAGTTAAATCAGTTCTCTGTTCAAGTGTTGTTCTGATTGTCAAATCTTTCTACATTACATCAGACTAAAAACTCACCTAAAGCTACTAATACACATCAGATGCTGTCAGACCTGCTGAGATTGTCCAGTACTTTCTGTTTTTGATTCAGATTCCAGTATGAACTGTAATTTGCTTTTAGCCACTGTCAGTCCCCTCCTTGGCCTTAATCACCTCCATTTAATTTATTTTGTCTTTGTCCTCGACATCTTTGTCAATCTCCAACCATTGCTGGCCCCCTATCCAGCCCCACGCCTAGCAAATGATTCAGTTCAAGGGCAATTAGGGTTGGGCAAGAAATGCTGAACCAACCAGCGACACCCACATCTCCTGATTGAATATTTTAAAAATCCGATGACACAGTGGGCAAATGTAGTACACCAAGACGCATTGAATGCCTGGTTTGTACTAAGTTAGCTGTTTCTTACCTGGAGCACAGAGAATAACATTGAAATCAGCATTCCTGGGCAAAGGAAGAAAATCAAGACAGCTGATGTCTGTTCTAATGTTGAAATACATTTTCCTGAATGTATGCATACAGGCCGTCATTGTATTTATCACTGCTGACATGAGACTGGTGAATTATTTTGTAGCCGGCTGAAAAATAAAGCATCATTGACATTGATTTTTGCAGTATTTCTCACGAGGATGCTTTGGCTGATTTGATAAATTATTCCAATATTTAACTTTTGGAAAGTTAGCAAAATGAATTAAGATTCCATAATGATGCAAATAAGATTGTAATTGAGGATGGATTTAAAATAGTTAACAATAAAATACGTCAAAAATATTTATCGGAGGTACTAAATTTACAACTTCGGCACAGCTTGCAAAAGAGATCTTAAGCAGGTCGAGGACAGCTGAATGATTGATGAATTTGAGAAATATCCCAGTGGACGGAGTCAAACTACTCAAAGTGACACATCCAAGTTAAAGTTACTCTAAAATCAGTAAACAGCAAAATAATAATTAGGAACAAACTTGAGGATTACCCGTATGAAAATAACCTGGTAAATGACAGCTTTCAGTTCTACAAAAGGCTGGTGTTACCTTTCTTTTCTTTCAAGTAGACACTGCAAAGTTCTACAATGTAATGCAACAAAAAAGCCTTTGAATAAGTTCTACAAGGCAGAGAGTTCTTTTTTTATCTGGAGGTTAATAAAGAATTAATGGATAGGTGAAGCAGCATGTAAAAGCTAGTGGAGTGATGTTGGGACTGTGGCAATATAGTGAATGGGGTTGTATAGGGATTGATATGGTTTCTAATTTAAATAAACAATCAGGATTTAGAAACTCAATGAAAAGTAGTCAAATTTGTAAACAATACTAAACTTGGGGGATCAATAAAAGCACTGAAGCAGGACTTTAAAAAATTGCAAATGAACAGAACTTTAGATAAATTTCAATAGGGTGAAGTTAAAGGTACTACAAAATAAGAAAATACAAAATCGTGCTGCTGCATCGTCCTATAACAGTGACTGCACGCTAAAAGCTTTCAATGGCTGCGAAGTGCTTTGGGATATCTTGAGGATGTGAAAAGGAATATATGAGGGCAAGCTGTTTCTTTCACCCTGTTAAGGGCTACGTCCAGAGTGTTAACTTGTCTTTTCTCCCAGATGCCCATTAGCCTATTGTGTATTTCCAACATTTCTTGCTTTTACTTCAGGCTTGCATTAGTTCCAGTTTCTTTATTTGTACTCCCATTACTCTGTTCCCATCTCTGGAGATGGGGAGGTGTAAAGTTGACCAGGGGCTGAGGAAAGATTAGATATCTCCATTCAACCTTACATTTGATCAGATTTGACCTTCAAAACACCAAATAGGATCAACAGGTCAATCTGAACAAATAAAGATTAACTACATTAGACAGGAAGCTACGACAATGATTCGTGAAGCTATTTTTTGTCTTTTCTTAAATAATGATTTAATCAATAATAATAATAAAAATAAATAAATGATTTCTAGGCTTCAAATTAAAGATTTTAAATCCATGGAATGTGTGATTTTTGACCATAAAATTGTAGTTGTACAAGGTAAATGGCATACAGGCCTTAGCTCACTCCAGAGTTTAAATTGAAACAAATGGGAATGCTTTCAGTCAAAGTACACTGTTAAAATAAGTTTCTCACTGCACTTAAAAGTTGTGGGAATATAATTATTTTACTAAAACATTTCAGCCCTAAGTTACAAGACAAAAGGCTAATTGTTTTGCTCGTTGTGTGACAAAGTGAAATTCAATGCTGTACAGATTTTTACTCTTCAATGGTAAAAGTCCAAATTAAAAATATCATTTCAAAACTGTAATTTGCAATTTAGTCTCAAACATGTTGACTTGAATTCAGTTTCAATGACAAATGTACAAAAAATGCCAATGTATCCTCAAAAATAGCTCATACCAAAATTAAGTTGTAAACATATTCAATCTTGGGAGACAAAAAAGAGATTCTGCAACAAAATATGGTATTTACCCCCCTTAGTTTTATTGACCAATGCACAAATTTCAGAGCTGTAATACTGATGTTTGTAGTTTTTTTCTTGCACACCTAAATTCTAACTCAAATTACTGTGAAAGACAGAAATTAACAGGTGCACCAGACTGCCGCACGCAGGAGCTCCATTCAAGTTCTGCTGCTTCATCGATGTGTGAAGAATCCCTGTGGATGATTGTATTTGAAAGGCTTGATTCGATTAGGACCTCTAAAGGGGAGAGAAGGAGTCAAAATATGAGGGTTTCAGAGTGCTTGTGACATCAAAACTAGATTCAGTTTGAAGGGAAATGGGTAAATTAAATGTAATTCAACACTTCTGCATTCCATTGCTTCTCCCTCTTTCACTAATGATTGAATGCTTTTGGTATTTCTAAAGGCGTTTCTTCTACCTGCCCCTCCAACCCACCCACCTCTTCAATCTTCCCCTTTTTTCCCTGAAGATCCTGACCTACAATCATCTGCTCCCTCATTTAGGCAGCCACATTCTTTCTTATGTGATCTTAAGAATTACGTGCCAGCAGATTATTCAATTGTGGAGAGCATCACAGCACAGCCTGTTGTCATATGCATTGCAGCAGAGTTACTAATGAGGAATGGAAACATCCTATATGTTTCCCTTCTGAGCTAAAGTGGCTGAGACTAACCGAGTCCTAAATGTTTCTCCAGCTGAGATTGACAAAATTTGGCTGCAAGTCAAATCCAGGTCTTTCAAGGTGTACGGTAAGTAACATAATGGTTACAACACTGGACGAGTCAACCAGAGACAAGTTCAAATCCCACCACATCAGCCGGAGAGCATAAATTCAATTAATTAAAAATTAAGTAATCTGGAATTAAAAAGCTAATATCTGTAATGGTGACCACAAAACCACTTGAATGTCATGAAAACTAATTTAATTCACTAATGCCGTTTAGGGAAGGAAATGTATTGTTCTTACCCAGTGCAGCCTCTATGTGACTCCAGACCCATAGTAATGAGGTTGATTCCTAATTGCCCTCGAAATGGTCTAGCAAGCCAGTCGTATTCAAGAAGATGGTTCACCATGACCGTCTCAAGGGCAATTAGGGATGGACAATAAATTTTGCGAATGAATAAAACTAAATTGTTTAGTACCGCAGATTAAGCGTTTATCCAATAAGTAAACAGTTTAGTTTTCGCCTGACAGCTCAGGTTTGATATTGCAAACTTTGCAAAAACACATTGCAGCAACATTAACTAGCACAAGCAATGACATGACTAAAATAAATATGCGACTGTAAAATATAGAGTGTTCGACAACAATCTAACAAATATAACTAAACGTTCTCGCCCGTGATTACTTGAAATTTACTTTCTAAGCTACTACAATATTAACTTCTTTGCATTGCAATCAGTCAATATTTAACGGATTCACAAAGTGATTTGATAAGCAATACAGACTAGATAGCATCCAAATTGAATCCTCAGTCTGTGCTGAGTGTGCTAATTTCAGCTCGGGTAACAGTCAGGGGCTAGAATTGCACTCCACGACTCTGGGTTAAGGAGACAAAAATCAGTTAAGTTCCTGTTCCGGACTATTATTTAGCGGCCTTGCTGGGTGCATGCACATGTAGACACAGGTGAGGACAAGAATAAACTTGGCTATTGTGCACCCAGTTTTTAAATAGACTTGTCAATTTGGGCTCAGACACATTAACCACTTGAGTGTGGTAACGGGCTGATAAACACTTGTGATTTCTTTTAAAGTGAGAGTCAATGCCTTTATAACAGGAGCAAGCAAAATGATGTCCTTCACAGATGTGCTAATCAGATATCTGCCGGAGGATATTGTTTTACACAAGATACTTGAAAAATAAAAATCACCTAACAAGGCGCAGGCACATCTTCTCTCGTGGGAATTCCTTCGGTCCTTCCACACTGTTATCATGAGTCTCTGTTTCCAGATATACATCCAGACACATGCATAAACGTTGGATCTGATTTGTCAGCAGCTGATGCCCTGGCTTGGGGCCTAGCAATTCCTTGAAACATACATTAACTTCACTTTCTATAGTCTGAAAGAAACAATCCACACAGATGGTCAAGTTGTATACACTCATAGTAACCCTCCACAAGTTTTAGATAGTGATCACAAATACATGCATGAACATCTGACACTAGGCAAGCCACAGCTGCTTTCATTCATTGCGTTCAATAAACATTCTTAGATCTGGTTACAAGAGGCAGTAACTCGTTCTGATGAAAACCTACACCCAGAATATTTTCTTCCCGTCAGGTGCCGGCAGAAATACCATGGGCGGGATTCTCCGCCCTGCTGCGCCACATTTCTGCCCTGACCGGCCGGCGGGATTCTCCGTTACGCCAGCCAGTCAGTGGGCTTTCCCATTGTGGGGCAGCCCCATGCCGTCAGGAAACCCCTGGGCGCCTGCATAACGGAGAATCACCCCGGCGGAGAATCCCGGCCCATGTATTTGTATCCCTCCCTGTTTTTACTACTGTGACGAGCTGGCCTCATCATCATCATCACAGAGATACCTTGTTTACTACATCTGCTGCCAGCTGTGCTCCTTGTACTGTATTAATGGCTCACTAAAAAAAGGCACAGCTCAATTGTGGACCAATTCTTCCCTCTGCGTGCATGCACACACACGCCCCCACCCCTCAATCCCGCAGAAACACAGTAACAACCTTTTCTTTGCTCTAGTTATTGAATAACAGCAGAGCCATTTCAGAAATGTGCAGCTGCCGCAAATCTTAGTGATGATGCAGAATTTTAGTTTCAGGAAACTCCTGTCGGCAAAATCAAAACTGCAGTACCATATCTGTACCAAATTTCAGCTGCATAGTTTTATATTTCTTCCTTCATGAGGTTCACCAATATATATTGGGATTTCAAAAAATTTGAACTGAAAGAATTTGAGAACAGCAAGGAGGATAAAATATCAGATTTCCTGTGGATTGCTCATGGCAAATTGAAAGGATATGCAGCGGGATTCTCTGTTGGGCCAGCTTCGCATCACCTTGGGGTTTCCCGGCGCCGTGGTGTGGCCACAATGGGAAATTCCATTGGCAGGTGGCAGGAATTGAGAATCCCACTGACGGCGAGGGCACACTGCCCAGGAAAACGCGGCTGGCGGACCGGAGATTCCCTCTGATCATGTTTTTCAATTATTAAAATCATGTTGCACGGATCGTAAAAGGCATTCATATGTATAAAACACAATCATAAATCTGTGGGATTGCTCTTCAACAATAATGAAATATCTTCCAGAAACACATTCTTTCTTTATTCATATTCAAATTCTTTCTCAAGTCTTCACTTCTCTCCATGCTTCCCTCCTTCCCCATTACTACACACCATTCATGCCTCATTCGTCTCTTTCCATTCTATGTCTCTCACATATTTTCTCGGTCTTTTTTCTGCATGTTTCAACGACAACTTACATCTATATAGCACATTTAACATCAGAAAAATGTCTTCCGGCACGTCACATAATAATAATATTCTTTATTGTCACAAGTAGGCTTACATTAACACTGCAATGAAGTTACTGTGAAAAGCCCCTAGTCGCCACATTCCGGCGCTGTTTGGGTACATAGAGGGACAATTCAGAATATCCAAGTCACCTAATGGGACTTGTGGGCAGCACGGTAGCATAGTGGTTAGCACAGTTGCTTCACAGCTCCAGGGTTCCAGGTTTGAATCCCAGCTGGGTCACTGACTGCACGTTCTCCCCGTGTCTGCGTGGGTTTCCTCCGGTGCTCCGGTTTCCTCCCACAGTCGAAAGATGTGCGGGTTAGGTGGATTGGCCACGCTAAATTGCTCTTAGTGTCAAAAAAATGTTACGTGGGGTTACTGGGATAGGGTAGGTACGTAGGCTTCAGTAGGGTGCTGTTTGTAAGGGCCGGTGCAGACACGATGGGCCAAATGGCCTCCTTCTGCACTGAAAATTCCATGAAACCGGAGCATCCAGAGGAAATCCCACATTGGGAGTAATCAGGCAAAAAAAGGGACACTGAGCCAAAGAAAGTCACTGGCAGTGCTGACCAAAAGAATATTTAATGAGGATTAAAGTAAGAAAGGGAGATGGGCGGCACGGTGGCACAGTGGTTAGCACTGCTGCCTCAACTGTCTGTGTGGAGTTTGTACTTTCTCCTGTGTTTCCTCCCACTGTCCAAAGATGTGCAGGTTAGGTGGATTGGCCATTCTAAATGACCCCTTAGTGTCCAAAGGTTCGGTGGGGTTACTGGGTTATAGGGATAGGGTGGAGGCGTGGGCTTAAGCTAAAGTAGGGTCTTCTTTCCAAGGGCCGGTGCAGACTCGATGGACCAAATGGCCTCCTTCTGCGCAGCAAATTCAATGATTCTGTGATGGAAGGCAAAGTAGTTTAAGGGCAGTGCACGGGACAATTGATTGAAGTTATGACTGCCAATGTTAAAATAGTGGTGGTGGTGGTGGGGGGGAGAGGGAGAGAGGAGGAGGAGGGGGTTTTGCAGGTGGCTGGAGACATGGAATGGAGAGTTACAAAGAATTTGCAAGGCTGGAGGGCATTACAGAGATATAAAGAAAGGCCATGGAGCGATTTGAACACAAGAATGCGAGCTTTAAAATTGAGGTGTTGGTGGACTGGAAGTTAACTGAGTTCGTGGAGCATAGGGGTGATGGGGTGAGTGGGACCTGGTGTAGGAAAGGTAAGAATAGTGGAGATTAGAATCAACTGTGGCTTAGAGGGAGTGCGCGCATTTTATTTTGAGAGGGAGGCATTGAGCGTAGCTTTGAAAGGGAGGCGGACAGTTTCTGAATGGGGAGACCTATTTCTAATATCAACCATCACAGGTGTCAGGAAGAAATTGGGTTGTCTGCAGTGTTGTGACGATGAGCAAAAGAAAGTAAGAAGATGGGCCATAATCAAGGTGAGCTTAGAGAGAACAATAGATCTGGACTAGGCGAGGGGCAGGGAAGTGTAGAACTACCTTGCAGTTGGTGATAGAGGCAAGGATGGAGGGGGTAGGACTTTAAAGAGATAGCTGGTAGTTGAGAAAAGAGGTGAAGGGTTATCTTTTCCCCCTTGACTTAATTTCAAAAATAGGTTTGGGTTGCTTAAACTCCCAGCCACATAAATTACACCTTTCCGCAGATTGCCACTCAGGAATTACATCCTTACAGTCCTGAAATATTAGCAGGAAAGTTCAGCTGAACACTGCTGACACTGGGAACTCCAGTCCCAGGCGCTGTGCAGAGAAAAACAGTTAGAGATTGCTACATAAAATATTCATGCTCTTGACTCAGATCAGCTATTTCTTGAAAAGTTATTTGTGATGTAAATTTTATATGATTCAGTGGTATGAAAGGCAACATTGTAAGAGTTAGCAAAATAGTTTGAGGTGTTTGGCAGTTTTGTAGTACTTGCTGGTTTGTAAACATAATGGCGATTTATGTGGTTTGGTTGCCTAGTTTTAAGCCCTTGGTGAGGATTGACAGTCCTGGGGCTGGATTCTCCGGTTCCCCAGCGACGTGTTTCTCGGCGGCGCACCATTCGCTGGCGGCAGGGATAGTGAATCGCAACAACCGGAGAATTCCGACCCTGGTTTCCTGTCTGCCATACAAGTGTGCTTTTAACATAGAACATACAGTGCAGAAGGAGGCCATTTGGCCCATCGAGTCTGCACCAACCCACTTAAGCCCTCACTTCCACCCTATCCCCGTAACCCAATAACCCCATCTAACCTTTTTTTGGACACTAAGGGCAATTTAGCATGGCCAATCCACCTAACCTGCGCAGACACTGGGAGAACGTGCAGATTCTGCACAGACAGTGACCCAGCGGGGAATCGAACCTGGGACCCTGGCGCTGTGAAGCCACAGTGCTATCCACTTGTGCTACCGTGTTGCCCAATTAATTAGCTAAATTACCCAATGGACTAAAGTTGAGCTACTCTGCAGGTTTAATAAACAGTGGCTATGTGAGTAAATCGCCATTGTTTTGCCCCACAAAATGCTTTAGAGACATAACAGAGGCGAGGTAGGCTTTGAATTTATAGATATGCCTCTGATAATAAATTACTGCATTTTTATGCTCATATTTTCTAGCTCTTTGTGCTACCAATACGCTGACCACTGAATGATGCAGTTTTGAAAATGTACAATGACCTTGTAGAATGGTACCAAATGACTAGAGAAATGCCACAAACGTAAAATAGTTATTAAGTAGCAATAATGGAACAAGAAGTCAACTAATTTCAGGAACACAGAGTAAAAGAGTGAAAGTAAAGAAAATATACATTCAGAATTTTGTGTGGTACAGTATTCAGGTATCATACGAACTCCACATAGTGTACGCTCTTAAGATTTTGACAGCCTGCTAATCGCAAAATAACAGTTAGCAGTTTAACACTTTACCATTAGATTATCATCATTACGGCTTGATTTCTCTCCCTTCCAATTTAAACAGATGCTGAAGATAGGGGGGATGGTAGAATAACCAGGATTCAACACGATTGCCACATGGAGCTTAGCTAAGTGTAAAGAATGAACATTTAAATTAAATAAACACAGAAGATGTTTTAATCAAAGGCAAAGTCACTCTCTGCTGTAACTTGCAATCTGTTACTCTTGCACTTTACAGTGCTCGTGTTACATTTGTCATCTGTTACAAGTGAAGTGTTCTTAATATTTTAACAGTGGTTCTTGTATTGGCCGATGCCACGGAACAGAAGCTGGTCTTACAGTCTTAATAAAGGTAAGTAACCCAAGTATTAATATGTAAGCAATTTGCAGCAATTTCAACAGCACGTACCAAATATTTTGAGACTTGTTAGATATTTAAAACAGGATATCTATTTATGTTAAATAATGAAACAAAGTACAAATAGTTGGCAATATCTTTCAACTCAACTCACACAATAAGAAATATCCACATTGTCTGAATTACTTTTCAGAATCAGTTTTGAAGAAATAAGTTTCTGATGGTGCACTCAATAAAACCCTGCTTTCAGAGCAAAAGTGAAACAGATTAAATTCTAAATTATTTGGGGTAAGGAGTCGCAGAGGATGACACTTTGTAAAGACAACTGAAATGTCATTCTCTCTGAAATTATTCGTTTGATTAACCATTTTAAAATTATTTTATGGGATGTGGGCATCATCTGCTAGATCAGCATTTATTACCCATTCCTAATTGCCCTTGAGAAGGCAGTGGAGGGCTGCAGTCCATGTAATTCCGCAGTGCTGCTGGGAAAGAAATTACTTTATAGTGGTTTGATACAACTGAGTGGCTTGCTAGGCCAGTTCAGAGGGCATTTAAAAGTCAACCACACTGCTGTGGGTCTGGAGTCTCATGTAGGCCAGACCTGGTAAGGATGGCAGATTTCCTTCCCTAATGAACACTAGTGAAGCAGATGGGTTTTTAAGACAATCAACAAGGGTTTCATGGTCACTATTACGGAGATTAGCTTTCAATTCCAGATTTAACTAATTTAATTTTAAATCAGCCAACTGTCCCCACAGCATTAGTCTGGGTCTCTGGATTACTAGCCCAGCGGCAATACCACTACACCACCGCCTTCCATTAGATCTTAAACCTAAACCTCTCGGATTTATTTTTGACCCAAAAAGGTGTACATTTGTTTGTGTTAACCTAAACCAGATGTAGTGATACAGTTCAATGTAGGACTGAAGTTTCCTTGATAACTGTGAAGCAATTGTGAGGCTATGGCAAAGTGACATGATCCCCAAGAAATAGCCTATATAACAGGTTATTTTTGAATTCCAAAACAGAATGACTGAAAATTGCCAAATTATACAAGATTATTCAAACGGTATCCATGGTTTCAAAACTTGTATTTTTTGGGTCAGAACCTAACTGAAAGGGACAGCAAAATCTTGCGGTTTCTGAGGAACAGAAACATAATGTTCCTGGGGAAGCTGAGGCTGGTTGAAACCAGAGAAAAGGTACAGGGCCATCCAAGGTCAGATTACTCAAGTGGTGCAGGGTAGGCAAGTTGAAGAAAATGAAGGCTGAATCAGGTGCTGGCAAGGGGCAAATACAAAGTGGTTGCAGCTATTTCTGACAAAAAGTTATTGAATGACCTGACCAAACAGAGCACAGGGTGGACCCACACCATCAAGACGGTCTTGAGCAAAGCAGAGGTAGATCATAGATCATAAAATTTACAGTGCAGAAGGAGGCCATTCGGCCCATCGAGTCTGCACCGGCTCTTGGAAAGAGCACCCTACCCAAGGTCAACACCTCCACCCTCGCCCCATTACCCAGTAACCCCACCCAACACTAAGGGCAATTTTGGACACTATGGGCAATTTACCATGGCCAATCCACCTAACCTGCACATCTTTGGACTGCGGGAGGAAACCGGAGCACCTGGAGGAAACCCACGCACACACGGGGAGGATGTGCAGACTCCCCAGAGATCTGGACAAATGCGGCATTTTGGTGAAGACCAAACTGGAGTGCTTGGGAGCTGCTGTCGGATCAGAATCAGTGGCCAAAACCCTGAAGAAAAGGAGCTGGAATTCTGCGGAGGAAGAGCCCTGAACACTCTTTGGCTGAAATCAGTGTCATATTTGTTTAGTGGATAGTTTAGTAAATCCGTGAGATCTATCTTTGCTGTATCTGCTTTTTAATGCATCATTTATAGTTTATATTGACCACAATTCGCTCGTTAAATCTTGCTTAATTTTTTGTTGATTTTGGTTGATAAAGTAAAAGTTATAAAACATGAAACCTTTCCCATTCATTTTCGTGTTGGGGGTCATTTAGTAAATTTGGTTCCTTTGGTTTGTTGATCTCCATGGGGATCATAAAATATATAAAACTGTGCTACAAATATACTCATTGTGTATTTGGTCAAAAGTTTAAAAAGCTGCTACAATAAATGATTAATATCTGCAGATATAGGAATTTTTAAAGGAACTTGTCTCCTACCTGTTCCTCGTTCTATAAAAGCTGAAAAGAAGAGATCAGTCTCTTGAGCCATGTCTGCTTCTATGACATGCTTGGTGAAAGGCAGAGCCTAAGAGGGAAATGAAGAGTTGAATTCTTCAGCTTCTAATCTCAAAAGAACAGATTCAATATACAATACTTGCATACAACATGACTCCTAAAATTGTGCAGTAATAAAAGAATTATATAAGAGATTACAGCACAGTAATCGACCATGCGGTCTGAGCCAATGCTTATACTCCATTTGAGCCTCTATCCATCTTAATACAACTCATCCAAATTCTGAAATGAAAGCAGTTGACGACTGCTTTCAAGGAATCCTAGTAAAATTGGGGGGGGAAATTCTTTACTGGCTGAAGTCATGTCTAATACAAAGGATGTGGTGGTTACAGACTAATCATCCCAGCCCCAGAAATCAAGAAAATGTGCTAGACCCAATCATCTTCAGCTGCTTCCTTAATGGCTTTACCGCCATCAAAAGTGGGTATGTTTGCTGATGACTGATCAGCATTCATTTCCATTCTCAGCTCCTTAGACAATGAAGCAAGCAGTTCCCGGATGCAGCAAGCTCTGGACAACATCAAAAAGTGGGCCAAAAAGTGACAAGTAACATTCATATCAGACAACTGGCAAGCAATATTTTATTTATTATTGTTTTTAAAAAATCCAATTAAGGGGCAATTTTAGCATGGCCAATTCACCTACTCTGCACATCTTTAGTTGTGGGGGTGAGACCCACGCAGGCACGGGGAGAATGTGCAAACTCCACACGGACAGTGACCCGGGGCCGGGATCGAACCCAGGTCCTCGGTGCCACCCGGACAACTGCCAAGCAATGACCAACTCCAGTGAAAGGGTAACCATCTCGTCTTGACATTCAACAGCATTGCCATTGCTGAATCTGACACATCCCACATCCTGGAAATCACCATTGACCAGAAACCTATTGGACCATCAGTTATTGTGTGGTGGGTAACTCGCCTCCTGACTTATTACCACCTGCAAGACACAAGTCAGGAGTGTGATGGAACATTCTCCACTTAACAGAATCACGACAGTGCAAAAGGAGGCCATTTGGTCCATCAAGTCTGTACCAACCCTCTGAAAGAGCACCCTATCTAGGCCAACTCCCCCACGCTATCCCCATTACCTCATCACCCAACCTAACCGTTCGACACTAAGGGTCAATTTAGCATGACCAATCCACCTAACCCGTACATCTGTGGACTGTAGGAGAAAACCGGACCGGCACCCGGAGGAAACCCACACAGACACGGAGAGAAAGTGCAAACTCCACCCAGTCACCCAAGGTCAGAATTGATCCTGGGTCGCTGGCACTATGAGGCAGCAGTGCTAACCACTGTGTCACCATGCTTCCCACCTGCCTGGATGAATGCAACATCATTAAAAGTCAAGAAGCCTCACACCATCTCGGTGAAAACAGCCGGGCAGCTTGACTGGCACCTCATTCATTACATTAAAGATTCACTCCCTCCAGCTCTGGTCCACTTTGGCTGCAGTGTGTGCCATCTACAAGATACTCTGCAGTAACACACCAAGTTTTCTTCAGCAACATCTTCCAAACCTGCCTAGAAGAACAAAGGCATCCAGCACATGGGGACACCACCACCTTCAAGACCCCCCCCACAAGTCACACACCATCCTGACTTGGTAATATATCACTGTATCTTCGCCCTTGCTGGGTCACAATCCAGCCAAGGGACAGGGGGGGGGGGGGGAACTGCCAGGGGGCCAGGCGGGGGGCCCACTGCTGGGGGCGTGGCGTACTGCCAGGGTGTCTGGAGGGGGAGGCGCACTGCCAGGGTACCCAGGGGGGGCGCACTGCCAGGGTGCCCAGGGCCACGTTGGCACTGCCAGAGGCCTTGCTAAGTAGAGGGGGTTTCCTAGGGGACTACGGTTGGGAGGTGGCAAATCAAAATTTCAGTATTGCCGGAGAAACGGCATCCTGATCTGGGAGGAGCCTTTCATCAGCAGGAAATTGCTCCAAGTGGGGCCTTGGCAGAGAGAATCTCTTGGAGGTCAAAAAAGGACAAATTACTGTTGGATAGCAGGATGTTTCCGCTGTATGTGCCCTTCAGCGGTCTGCTAAATCTCACCCTCCATCTGTTTTCTAATTCATTGGGACATGAGCGTTGCAGGCTTTGCCAGCATTTATTGCCCATGCCTAATTTCACGCAAGGGGGTAGGTGAGAGTCAACCACATTGCTGTGGGTCTGCAGTGACATGTAGGCCAGATATATCCTTTCCCAAAGGGCTTTAGTCCACCAGATGGGTTTGAACGACAATCAACAATGGTTCCATTGTCATCATTAGACATTCAATTCCAGATATTTTATTGAGTTTAAATTCCATTACCTGCCATGCTGAGATTCGAACCTGGGTCCCCAGATCATGGGCGAAATTCTCCCAAACGGCGCGATGTCCGCCGACTGGCGCCCAAAACGGCGCCAATCAGACGGGCATCACGCCGCCCCAAAGGTGTGGAATGCTCCGCATCTTTGGGGGCCGAGCCCCAACATTGAGGGGCTAGGCCGACGGCGGAGGAATTTCCGCCCCGCCAGCTGGCGGAAACGGCCTTTGTTGCCCCGCCAGCTGGCGCGGAAATGACATCTCCGGGCGGCGCATGCGCGGGAGCTTCAGCGGCCGCTGACAGTTTCCCACGCATGCGCAGTGGAGGGAGTCTCTTCCGCCTCCGCCTTGGTGGAGACCGTGGCGGAGGCAGAAGGGAAAGAGTGCCCCCACGGCACAGGCCCGCCCGCGGATCGGTGGGCCCCGATCGCAGGCCAGGCCACTGTGGGGGCACCCCCGGGGCCAGATCGCCTCGCGCCCCCCCCAGGACCCCGCCCACGCCGCCTTGTCCCGCCGTTCAAAAGGTGGTTTAATCCACGCCGGCGGGACAGGCAATTTATCGGCGGGACTTTGGCCCATCCGGGCCGGAGAATCGAGCGGGGGGGCCCGCCAACCGGCGCGGCCTGATTCCCACCCCCCACCGAATATCCGGTACCGTAGACTTCGGCAACCGGCGGGGGCGGGATTCACGGCAGCCCCCGGCGATTCTCCAACCCGGCGGGGGGTCGGAGAATGACGCCCAATTATTCTGGATCTCTGTCCAGTGACAATACCACTATGCTTTCGCTTCCCCTCTATTGCCTTAGTTCCATAACATCCAACATCCTTCCGTAAAATTAGTCTCCAAGTTAGAATGGCTAATGCCAAACTTCATTTTTTTTTAATAAAAAGGCATAGACCATGAGCTACAGAATAATAATAAGAATCTTTTATTGTCACAAGTAGGCTTATATTAACACTGCAATAAAGTTACTGTGAAAAGCCCCTAGTCGCCACATTCCAGCACCTATTCGGGCTGCTAGCCTTGTTCTGCATTACAAGCCAGCTGTCTGGCCCACTGAGCTAAACCAGCCTCTGCACCATATGCTACAGGTCATACTGATTCAGTCACAGAATAATACAGTGAAGAAGAGGCCCTTTGGTCCATCGAGTCTGCACCGATGCATGAAAAACACCTGACCAGTCCTTAGGTCATATTTTGGGGTTTCTGACTGTTTCACGATGGAAGCGTCTTGGCACTCATATTAATTATGTAGAACACGAATGTGAAAACACAGATGGACCGAAGTTAAAAATTAATGCTTTGAAAATGACAGTATATCAGGCCATTCCTTCTTTGATCTTTAAACCTGTTATTAACCATTAAAGGAAAATGAAGAGTAAGAGTTGTGTTCCTAGACCTCTGCTTTTGCAACCCTTATGTCAACTGTTTGGGTGTACTCAATTACCAGCTATCAAAAATAACACGGAAGTCAATGTGACAGATCAGACTGATGTATGAATATTGTAAACTAATAACTCTGACCAAATAACTCTGAAGGAACAGCATTGCACTTAATGGTGATATTGATCAGTTAAGTCTCGAGCCAATAACTCTGACCATTACAGCTCTATCAATAAGGGAAAATCATGACAAAAATAAAAGAATATCAAGAGGAGATGGCGGAAACAATGTTGGTAAAAAACGCACACATACCACATAGTCTTCGTATGAAATGGCACACCATTTGATCAATCTAGATAAGATCTTCACTGGGAAAAGATGCAGACACTCACTGGATATTGGCACAATACTGTGTTCTGTAAAAGACCAATAATTCATCAGCAGCCAAAAATACAAAATAGGAAAATCTGAATCACAATACACATGTCAATCAATGAAATAAAATAAAACAAGGAAAGTATTGAATCGTCTTTTCAGCTTTTCTTAAAATCTTCAATAACGATTAACTTAGTTGACTTTTATATATTTGGATTCGAGTAGGAAAACAACATCGATGCCGTTGATATTTATTAATCTAACATTCAAGGCATAAACTGAAATACAAGGGAACAAAAGATTTTCAAATCATTTATGGCATCTTTATAGCCATGAGACAGTCAATTTGGAACTGTAGAAAATGGTTTGAGTGTCAGTTCTAGCTGGTTTTTGCTACTCTACAATTCATATTTCCATCAAAACAGTTCATGACAAGAGTTCTCAAGTGGACCAGGGGATATGTAAATGTGACCTGACACACACCTACCCAGATTGGTTCACTAGGGGCTGGTTTAGCACACTGGGCTAAATCGCTGGCTTTTAAAGCAGATCAAGGCAGGCCAGCAGCACGGTTCAATTCCCGTACCAGCCTCCCCGAACAGGCGCCGGAACGTGGCGACAGGGGGCTTTTCAGAGTAACTTCATTTGAAGCCTACTTGTGACAATAAGCGATTTTCATTTCATTCACATTCTCAATTTATCAATAAATCAAAAATATCGTTACAGTCCAGGAAAATCAGAGAAAGCAGCAATAGGAAATTGAATCTGAACAGAGGGATCCGCTGAGAAAAAAGTTTGTGGTAACAAGAACAAGCATTGTACACTGGTGAGGACCATGTTACTGTGGTGAAGTGCTGAACAGAAGCAACACACTAATACAACTCATACAACTAACCAGGAAATAACAGAGAAAAATATGCCCTGAGGTTCACATGTCGCTTGCAGGTTGTCCCAGAATGGCAACGCCAGAGGTCAGTGAGCAGGACACCCACTCAGAATGCAGGCTATGTGCAATCGGAGAACCAGGAAAAAAACAGAAATTACTACCCTCCCAAAAACAACAGTTTTCTCGTGGCATTTGTCGTGGTATTACACTCCCCTGATCATAATTTCTAGGAGCTTGGAAAGGAAACTGTTTACTGATACTCACCAAGTGAAGCAAACTGCTTCTGCAGAGCCAGTCGAGACTGCAACCTGACACGCAGCAGTTTTATTGTAGTTTCCATGTGACTGGCACTCAAAGAATTGTCGGCCATCACAAATTTCTGTTGGAAGGGCAGAAATAAAATACAAAGACTTGAGCAGAACAGTCTTGGAATCTCTTCCAAATATATATAATTTTGCAGAGTTATTTCTAACATCCTCCAAATCCTCTGTCAAAGGTGATTTACAACTGAAGCACAACTTCCTCCCCTTTATATTTCAGTTCCTTGGAGATAAATGCCACCATTCCAGGACCCTTTGTGATTACATTCTGTTCTTGCACTTTTGGTACAGGCTTTTAATGTTTTCTTAATATGTAGACATCAAAATCCCCATTGCTCCTCCAGAGTTTCTAGTCTCATCCAGTTAAGATCTAACCTGACCATGTCCCTTTGTAACTTTCACCTCCCACCTGCACAACTTGCTGTGCCTCCTAACTAGGTGTAATCTGGAAGCTTGCAATTTCCAAGTTGTATGAACTGGCAATTCATTGACACAAATGGTGAAAAGCTGGAGCCTCAATTCAGATCACTGGGGAACATTACCTGACACATCCCTCCAGTCAGGGTACATTTCCTTTATCCCTACGATGTTTCTGACTTCCCAGCACATACATAAATGAATTATTTCAACAAAATAATTTGTTGGACAAGAATTTATATTTCAGTTCCTTGGAGATAAATGCCACCATTCCAGGACCCTTTGTGATTACATTCTGTTCTTGCACTTTTGGTACAGGCTTTTAATGTTTTCTTAATATGTAGACATCAAAATCCCCATTGCTCCTCCAGAGTTTCTAGTCTCATCCAGTTAAGATCTAACCTGACCATGTCCCTTTGTAACTTTCACCTCCCACCTGCACAACTTGCTGTGCCTCCTAACTAGGTGTAATCTGGAAGCTTGCAATTTCCAAGTTGTATGAACTGGCAATTCATTGACACAAATGGTGAAAAGCTGGAGCCTCAATTCAGATCACTGGGGAACATTACCTGACACATCCCTCCAGTCAGGGTACATTTCCTTTATCCCTACGATGTTTCTGACTTCCCAGCACATACATAAATGAATTATTTCAACAAAATAATTTGTTGGACAAGAAAAGAACATTTTACTCTGTACAACTGTTTTATTAGTGTGGCAATACCCTTCAACAATGTTCCAGTCATCCCGGGAATACCTACCTGCATATAATTTATGTTAGCAGATGCATTTTGATCGCTAACTATTATACACCTCTGCTTCATTTAACCATTGTGAATTTGGTTAACTGTTTAATTGTTGAATTTGCAATACTTACTGCCCAAATCAAATGGCATAATAAAAAGCCAAACGCCAAGATCCACTGTACCTGATAGCAGGGATGATGGCTTAATGTTTGATTGTTACCTAATGCAGTTGGTACAACACCCTATTGACAAAGGGTCAACTGGATTCAAAACGTTAGCTCTTTTCTCTCCCTACAGATGCTGCCAGACCTGCTGAGATTTTCCAGCAATTTCTCTTTGGTACAACACCCTATTGGCTGTGACTAAAAGTTTTAATATAAAATTGCTTGACGGCAGATAGGGCACAGGTTGTTTACTGTTTTTTAAGTGAATCCACAGGAAAAAACCCATCTCTTCACAATAATTCTATCATTAGATAGGGCATTGTCTTTCTGCTTGGAGTCTCTTCCCTTCCACCTGATTCAACGTTTTAAAAATAAATTTAGAGCACCCAATTATTTTATTTCCAATTAAGGGGCAATTTAGCATGGCCAATTCACCTACACTGCATATCTTTTTTTTCGATTGTGGAGGTGAGACCCACGCAGACACGGGGCGAATGTGCAAACTCCATATGGACAGTGATTCGGGGCCGGGATTGAACCCGGGTCCTGGGGTCCGTGAACCAGCAGTGCAAGCCACTGCCCCACCGTGCTGCCCCATCACAATTCACTTAACTCAAGTAAAATTTTTGAATGTTGCTCACTTGATGCCGCTTCCATTTTAACGAACACCTCACTGAATTGCAAAGACTCACCTGTGGCTGGTCTTTTGGAAAATGCAGTCCTCCGAGCTTCTGAACCCAAACATAGGGATGTCCCAGCTCGCCAATATAGTCACTGAAAGTTAAGATTCTAGAGAAAACATTTTGAGATTAATTCATAGAGCTGAAACGTTTGCATGTTTGGACTCTCTAATTTCTGTTCTTAGGTCAGATCTGGCTTGCCAAAAAAACAGGTTATGAGAACTAGAAGCAAACAGTCTTTTGATCTCTGGAATCTGACTTCAATCAAGTGCAGACTGGTGGGATGAATGTCCACCTCTGCTATCTGAACAGTTCAAAAACAAGGCAGATGAGGAAAGTCCATTCAGCCTATTTTTTCTCATGCGCTTAGAAAAAACAATGAACGAATCCTGACACAGCATCACAAACGCAATCACAAAGCAAAGTATTTCATAACACAAAAGGTCAATATTTATTATATTGTCTCCAACAAATTTGTAACATGAAATTGTAATGATCTTAGAATCCCTACATTGAAGAAGGAGGCCATTCGGCCCATTGAGTCAGCACAGACCCTGCGAAAGACCACCCTAATTAAGCCCAATCCCCTGTAACCGCACCTAACCTTTTGGACATTTTGGGGCAATTGAGCATGGCCAATCCACCTAATCTGCACATCTTTGGGCTGAGCGAGGAATCCGGAGCACCCGGAGGATACACATGCAGACACAGGGAGAATGTGCAAACCCCACACAGACCTGGACAAGACCCCCAAATATTTGGGGGTGCTCCAAATACTGGTTAGGGACCAGTAACTTTCTGCATAAAGTAGACAAAATGTGAGATCCCAGGTACTTGTTCAGATAATAAAGACACAAGATTCCAGTTTTTGAACCAACAAAATAAATGTTACTATACAAAGTCAGAGAAGTAAAATAATTTACAATATCCAGCTTAGACTCTAAAATTCAGAATGAAGATGAGGTACATGTGAATTAACAGGCAAACTAACACACCACAATAAATGGAAGATGTGACCAAGACAGTTCCCATGGATTTGTAAGCAACCCACCCCATCAGTGCTCACTGTAATTACACAATCTTGTTAACACTCTGTCTCCTTTTTGAGGGGTTGAAAGTATTCACCGTTGAAGATCTAGCCTCTGAATTCCCTCCAAAGATCGCTCTGACATGGACTACATTAATGCCACCTCCCAGGGTTTCAATCTCCACTCCCAAGACTACTTTCCCCAGGATTCCTGAGTCTGTACTCCAGCAGCACCAACTCAACAACATAACTCCATCTCTTCAGCAACGCAAAGCAGATCGCCACTATTCCAAAGGTTTACCTTTGTCCCACCGGACCGCTGAACAGACACTAACATTTCCCTTCCCTTTCAGATTATCCAGGGCTTTTCCCAAACCCTCTCTACTTAGAGCGTGCCAACCCAGCTCCTCAGAGCTTATAGCAGCACTTTAGCTGCATGGACCTTCTTTGCTTGCTTCTGACTCTCTCCCTGACTAAAACTGACTGACCTTTGAACTGCTCTTTGCCAACCACTGAACTAATTTGGGTGACTTATCAAAACACTCCAAAAGGGTCTATCTTTCTTATTAGGCAGGATCAAATGCAACAAGTATTGGAAGATAAAAATAAGCAAAAGACTGTGGATTCTGGAATCTGAAACAAGAACAGCAAATGCTGGAAAAGCTCAGTGGTCTGGCAACATCTTTAGGGAGAGAAAACAGAGTAAACATTTCTAGTCTGTTTAACTCTTCATCAGAACTAAAGAGTGGGAGAAATGTGTTAAGATATTAAACTGTAGCTGGGAGAGATTGCAACAAGATGTAGCAACCTAAAGAACAAGAGACAGATGGCCTGGTATGGGAATGAGAGCGGGGCGGGGGGTGAAGAGAGAGAAGAAAGAGAGAGAGAGAGCGAGCGAGCGAGGTTTTTGCAGAGACAATAAAGATATGGGATATTTTTAAAAAAGGTTTAAGATTGAGGTCACAATCTAAAGTTGTTGGACACAATGTTGAGGGCTGTAATGTGCTTAATTGGAAGATGAGAGGTTTCTTCTCTAGTTTGCTTTTAGCTTCATTGGAACATTGCAGCAGGTCAAGAACGGACATGTGGGCATGAGAGCAAGGTTCTGAGTTAAAATGGCACACAACAGGAAGGTCGGAGTTTCGCTTGCGGACTGAGCAAAGGTGCTCCGCAAAGCGGTCATCCAGACAGTGATTAGTCTCTCCAAAGGAGAGGAGGTTGCATTAGGAAGAGCAAATGCAGTAGATGACAGTATTGAAACATCTTGCGCCCTGAATACAACAATCTCCGCAGGTGTGGCTTACAAAGTACCCAGTGGCAAAATAAAAACAGTTCATGACAAGATGCAGTTTAACGGATATACTGCAGCATATGGCAGTGAAATCTAATGAAAGACCACTTACCCAACTTTATCAAACTGATAGTGATTCGCAGGATTTGGAGTCTTCTTGCCATGGTCTCCTGGGTACAGACAACTCAGTAATGAGGCTGGAGATAACAGATCTCTGCATGTGCAAAAGATTTCAAAGAAAACACAAAGAGCATGGAGCTATCACAAAAATGATGAGAAAAAAAATGAACAGTAATTAATATCTTTATCTAAAATATATATATTATTTCAACTGGGACTTAGATCCAAGAGAAGCCAGATACTCCCATTTATCGTAAAAGCCTTTGAGAATTAAATCAGAGAAATGGTCAGATTTTATTAATTGTGCAACCTCTCTTGTAAACGCTCAAACCCAAATGCGTCAAATGATCAATCAGTGACTATTTTCCTCAAGGGACAGTAATTGGAGTCTCTTCCAGGCTGAGTTAGTTCCAAGATAACATGCATGACAAGACTGGAGCTGATTTGAACCCGCGTGACAAACTCAGTAATCGCGGTGTACAGTTCCCATCCATAAATACAACAGTGAGAGATTCTGCTGGTTAGTTACACCAATTTTCTTAGGTTCACTGATGGGCATGTCTTTGAAGGGTTCTTTTCCAGATCAAAAATATTTAATTTAGCAAGGAAACGGCTCTTGTACACCAATTAATGTGATACAGTAATTGGCTCAGTCCATTAAAAAAAAAAGCAATTCCCATGATGTTAAATCAGGTTATTCACAGGTTGGGAACTGGACACTTATTAAAATGTTCAGTTTCTGTGCTAAACATATTTTCAGCTGCGTTAATAAAATTGGATCAGGTTAACAACATTGAAAACATAACTGAATACTTAGCAAGGATAGAGGATTGGTTAGTTAACATGAAACAGAGAGTAGGCATAAATGGGTCATTCACTGGTTGGCAACATGTAACGAGTAGCGTGCCACAGGGGACAGTGCTGGGGACTCAGCTATTTACAATCTATATTACAACTTAGATGCCAGGACCCAATACATAGTTAGATTTGCTGATGACACAAAGATGGGTAGGAAAGCAAGCTGTGAAGAAAACATAAGGAGTCTTGCAAAGGGATATAGATAAATGAGGGGGCAATCATTTAGTACATGAAGTATAATATGGATAAATGTAAACGTGCCCACTTTGCAGGAAGAAGCATATTATTTAATTGGGGTGAGACTGCAGACCTCGGAGGTACAGAGGGATCTGGATGTCTGGTATACAAATTAGGATAAGTTAGTATGCAGGTATAGCAAGTGATTCGGAAGGCAAATGGAATGTTGTTATTTACTGCAAGGGGAAAGGAATATAATAGCAGAGATGTTTCGCTACAGTTGTATAGGGTATTGGTGAGACCATATCTAGAGTATTATGTACAGCTTTGGTCCCCTGATTTAAGTAAGGACATAATTGCATTCGCAGTTCAGAGAAGGTTCACCCAACTGATAACTGGAATGGGAGGGGGGTTATCCTATGTTGAAAGGTTGGACATCTTGGGCCTGTGTCCACTGGAAATCTTATTGAGACATACATGATTTTAAGGGGACTTGACAGGGTGAATGCTGAAAGAACGTTTCCCCTTGTGGGAATGACTAGAACTCAGAGACACAATATATAAATAAGGGGTCTCCTACTTAAAAATGAGGTGCATTTGTTTCTCTCACAGGGTCATGAATCTTTGGAACTCTCTTCCCAGACACCGATGGAATCAAGGTCATTGAATATTTTTAAGGCTGAGTTGATTGACAAGGGATCGAAGTGTATCGGGGGTAGGCTGGATGTGGGCTTGAAGCCACAATCAGATCAGCCATAATATCATTGAATGGCAGAGCAGGCTCAAGAGGCTGAATGGCCAATTTCCTGTTCCTAATTCATACGTTTGTATGAATTCCTACCACTTGGCTCCAAATCTTCATGCAAAGGACAAAAGATCAAAAAAAAGTACAGCACAGGAACAGGCCCTTCGGCCCTCCAAGCCTGCGCCGACCATGCTGCCCGTCTAAACTAAAATCTACTACAATTCCGGTGTCCGTATCCCTCTATTCCCATCCTATTCATGTATTTGTCAAGATGCCTCTTAAACAGCACTATCGACCCTGCTTCCACTACCTCCTCCGGCAATGAGTTCCAGGTACCTACTACCCTCTGTGTAAAAAAAACTTGCCTCGTACATCTCCTCTAAACCTTGCCCCTCGCATCTTAAATCTATGCCCCCTAGTAATTGACCCCTCTACCTTGGGAAAAAGTCTCTGGCTATCTATGCCCCTCTTATTTTGTAGACTTCTATCAGGTCACCCCTCAACCTCCTTCGTTCCAGTGAGAACATGCCAAGTTTATTCAACCTCTCCTCATAGCTAATGCCCTCCAAACCAGGCAACATTCTGGTAAATCTCTTCTGCACCCTCTCCAAAGCCTCCACATCCTTCTGGTGGTGTGGCGACCAGAATTGAACACTATACTCCAAGTGTGGCCTAACTAAGGTTCTATACAACTGTAACATGACTTGCCAATTTTTATACTTGATGCCCTGGCCAATGAAGGCAAGCATGCCGTTTTCCTTCTTGACTACCTTCTCCACCTGTGTTGCCCCTTTCAGTGACCTGTGGACTTGTACACCTAGATCTTTTCTGACTGTCAATACTCTTGAGGGTTCTACCATTCCCTTTATATTCCCTACCTATATTAGACCTTCTAAAATGGATCACCTCACATTTGTCCGGATTAAATTCCATCTGCCATCGCTCCACCCAAGTCTTCAAACGATGTAAATCCTGCTGTATCCTCTGACAGTCCTCATCGCTATCCGCAATCCCACCAACCTTTGTGTCGTCCGCAAACTTACTAATCAGACCAATTACATTTTCCTCCAAATCATTTAAATATACTACGAACAGCAAAGGTCCCAGCACTGAACCCTGCGGAACATCACTAGTCACAGCCCTCCAATCAGTAAAGCACCCTTCCATTGCTACTCTCTGCCTTCTATGACCTAGCCAGTTCTTTACCCATCTTGCCAGCTTACCTCTGATCCCGTGTGACTTCACCTTTTGTACCAGTCTGCCATGGTGGACCTTGTCAAAGGCCTTACTGAAGTCCATATAGACAACATCCACTGCCCTACCTGCATCAATCAACTTTGTGACCACCTCGAAAAACTCTATCAAGTTAGTGAGACATGACCTCCCCTTCACAAAACCGTGCTGCCTCTTGCTAATACGTCCACTTGCTTCCAAATGGGAGTAGATCCTGTCTCGAAGAATTCTCTCCACTAATTTCCCTACCACTGACGTCAGGCTCACCAGCCTGTAGTCCCCTGGATTATCTTTGGTACCCTTCTTAAACAAAGAAACGACATTGGCTATTCTCCAGTCCTCCGGGACATCACCTGAAGACAGTGAGCATCCAAAGATTTCTGTCAAGGCCTCAGCAATTTCCTCTCTTGCCTCCTTCAGTGTTCTGGGGTAGATCCCATCAGGCCCTGGGGACTTATCCACCTTAATATTTTTCAAGACGCCCAACACCTCGTCTTTTTGGATCTCAATGTGACCCAGGCTATCTACACACCCTTCTCTAGACTCAACATCCACCAATTCCTTCTCTTTGGTGAATACTGATGCAAAGTATTCATTTAGTGCCTCGCCCATTTCCTCTGGCTCCACACATAGATTCCCTCCCCTGTCCTTCAGTGGGCCAACCCTTTCCCTGGCTACCCACTTGCTTCTTATGTACGTGTAAAAAGCCTTGGGATTTTCCTTAACCCTATTTGCCAATGACTTTTCGTGGCTCCTTTTAGCCCTCCTGACTCCTTGCTTAAGTTCCTTCCTACTTTCCTTATATTCCACACAGGCTTCGTCTGTTCCCAGCCTTCTCGCCATGACAAATGCCACCTTTTTCTTTTTGGCGAGGCCTACAATATCTCTCGTTATCCTTCCAGAAATTTGCCATATTTATCCTTCTTCCTCACAGGAACATGCCGGTCCGGAATTCCTTTCAACTGACATTTGAAAGCCTCCCACATGTCAGATGTCGATTTACCCTCAAACATCCGCCCCCAATCTAGGTTCTTCAGTTCCCGCCTAATATTCTTATAATTAGCCTTCCCCCAATTTAGTACATTCACCCGAGGACCACTCTTATCCTTGTCCACCAGCACTTTAAAACTTACTGAATTGTGGTCACTGTTCCCGAAATGCTCCCCTACTGAAACTTCTACCCCCTGGCCGGGCTCATTCCGCAATACCAGGTCCAGCACAGCCCCTTCCCTAGTTGACGCTGTTTTCAGCAACATCTCCCTGTCTGCTCTTCCTCAGAACCATGCTGGCCCTATTTCCTAGTTCTCCCTCAATTTTTTCACCTTCTGACCTATTGCTCCGGTACCCACCCCCCACCATACTAGTTAATGCCGTAACCAGAGGATTTAATTCAACACAAGCATAATATTTAGATTTCACTCCCTTTAGGCCTTACCCTGCACTGATAGCTATGGACATTTCAGTGGCTGTGGTTGCTTTAGTCTTGACAGTCATTATATTGAGGTTCATCAAATAGTAGAAATAAAGGTGAAGGACACTGCCATCTGCCAAAAGAGAAAGATAACTGTAAATTAGAAACAAACAATAAATCTGATCAATGCATCCTTCAATATACATTTGCTGAAAGCAGGAATGCTTTAAAAAATAAAAGAACATGTCGGGCCGAGAATTTCCAGCCCCCCCCAGCAGCGTGTTTTCTGCTGGCTGAGGCGGCTCGCCACTGGTGGAATCTTCCGGTCCTGCCGAGGACTATGGCGTTTTGTATGATTTTTCCATCCCACCACTGGGGAACTCGCCATGGGTGGGAAGATCGGAATATCCCGCCCTAGGTGATTCATTGAAGACTTTTATTCCAGAAACAAGCAATCTCTAGGCATATGTTAAGATGCTAAACTACAAATCATTACAAATTCCACTAATAATGCAAAACCTACAAAGATTTTCTAAAAATGTTTGATTTGTAATATACTGTGCTAATTTCAATATGACACCAGACATCCAAAAAAATTATAGCTAATGCGACAGCACTTCTTACCTTCTGCACACAGTATTTATCCAGCATATAAAACTTTCTATCCTTACAACACAGACACGGTGACATACAGAGACAGACACCCTCCTGTTTGAAGGTAGTAGCACACTAGAAAACTATGGAGATAGTATATTGAAGAGAAACCAGCAGTTTGTATTTTACATAACATTTTGCCTTTGGCATGTGCATAACTGGTTTCAGCGACTTCAGATAATATGAAGGGAATGAAGGTCTTGTAGCTCGTAATTCTGTGTTTGACGTTGAGGGCGGGGATGAGGGTATGCAAGGGGTCAATGCTAACCTTTGTATTTCAGGTCTAAAGTGACGGACAACGGGTGCCGTTTTAACATTTCTCTGCGTTTATCATCCAGCTGTAGGCCAAGAGTTGGGCGGCGACGTTTCTGGAAAACAGATCAATAGTTTAGCCAACGTTGGCTAGTGCATTAAAGAAATTAAATATTTCAGCAATTAAGGAATTTGTTCACTGACTCCAGGAGCAACTCAAGACTTAAGTGTCATACAACTCCAACAAAGGGTAGCATGGTGGCGCAGTGGGTTAGCCTTGCTGCCACATGGCGCCGAGGTCCCAGGTTCGATCCCGGCTCTGGGTCACTGAATGTGGAGTTTGCACATTCTCCCCGTGTTTGCATGGGTTTCACCCCCACAACCCAAAGATGTGCAGCGTAGGTGGATTGACCACACTAAATTGCTTAATTTACACACTTAATTGGAAAAAATGAATTGGGTTCTCCAAATTTAAAAAAATAAATAAATAAAACTCCAACAAAATGCATTACTGGACATAAGAAAAATAGCCAATCATATTGTATTATCTCCTTGTACATACTCTTGGTTAAATCATATGAGCCGTTACCACTACCTGGGTGTTTACTAAGAGTTAGTTGTAACTTGGATCTGGTGTTGTGCAGTTTAAAATTCACGGAGAGAAGGCAGCCAAGGTAAGTGATAATTAGGTGGACCTCCAGTGCAAGTGCAGTAAAACACTAACTCCGTCATTAACTGTGTTGCATGCAGGTAGGGCTTAATCTCAATTTGAGGGAGTAGAAGATGGAAGATTGCTTAGTTTGAAATTAGTGGGAGAATCTACAGTGGCCCTTCACAAACTCTTGCACCAAAGAAAGCAGCAAGCAGGTTCATTTGGAAGTGTTTGATGTAAATAAAACATTAAAAAATGCAATCAGAAGAAAGGACTGAGGTATCCAGTCAACACAGGGTAAATGACAATTGTACCTTTGAGAATAGCTGGAGCTGAGGCGAATTAAAGACAGTTTCCTGGGAATTGTGGGATACTTATGTGTGGTCTTAAAATAACCTTTAAGATCGATGTGTCTTAAAAGAGAATTCTTGGGAGAAGTAGGTAGTAAAATGGAATACATAAAATATATATTTGTAAAGCAACAATGTTAACCATATTTTCTTTACGTACAATAAAGTTTGTTTTGTTAAAACAAGTGAAATTTTGTGGCATATATTGGTTAAAACGAGATATTCGGATTTATTTTTAAATGTTAACGATTCCTAACCAGATCATAACAACGATCACATTGCGTTTTGTGCTGTGCACATATTGGCTGCTGCCTTTCCTACTTTACAATAATGATGACACCTCAAAAAGTACTTGAGGCATCTGGCGGTTTTGTAAAGCTTTATACAAATTACAAGTCTTTATTTTTATTAAAGTAATTATAGGCATATTAATTTGTTGTAAAACTTACACTCAACTATGTAACTAAAATCTCAGTTAACCTTTAAGAAAATGTGGCAAAATACATTTGGACATATCCGTTGGATCTTAGCATTGTATTTTTGTACTATTAAAGTTCAAGCTCCTAATCAAGAATAAAGGTTGCCACTTGAACCAGTATTCTCTTTTTTACTTTATGATACTAAACAACATATTTTGCATTTCCACCAATTTTGGTTTAGTCATTGCTGATCAATACAGCAAGATTTTAGATTTTGTTCAAGAATGTACTAACGCGACCAAACATCCACTGAACAGGTCAAATTCAGCTAAAGTGATAGTTACTTACAGTTGTTGTCTGCTCTTCCTCGGCATCTGAGTCACTTTCATCATCTGTAGAAAAAGACAAAGAAACTAAGAACCAAGGCACAAGAAAAGTGACTTGATGTTTGTAAAGTCCTGATTTTCCGAAATATTGTACATGGACTCTGACAGATCACTCCCGCACTTCAATCTGAGCCACTGAAGCCAATTACAGTGTCAGGAACCTTCCTGGTCTGTACATCTTAGTTAATGACCATTTCCAGCATTTTAATGATTTTAATTAACAGATAATTTTGCCGAGTCATTGGGAAAAAGTGTTTGGTTGCTAATTAAAGCAAAAATGAATTTCCAAGTAAAGTTGCAAATAGCCCCAATTTCCACCATTAGATGATCACCTTGAGAATCCTCTGGTGGTCTTGCAAGTGCCTTGGCTTCTTCCACATCCCCATCAATAGCGACTGTAAGATTCTTATCTGGCAAAAGAAAAATATGAACTTGATTTATATGATCACATAATGCCAATACCAGAAAACAAAGATGGTTAAATACGTTTGACCATTATGGGCAACTGGCAACTTTCATTTATGGTGTAACAGTCAAATTAGTTGGGAAGGAACATGATTCATATTTCCCTTATGACATTATTTTACAAGGAGCACTCCTTATGCAACGAAGAGCTGGCCTGTCAGATTTCTATTTAAAATTTAATCCAAGATTAGCAGAGCACAAGGAGACTGCACCAACTGTGTTCCATAAGTAGTATGAATATCAAATGTTCGTCCCCATATAGTTCTATTATGTGGAAAAAAATTAATATTTACAGATATCTGGCTTGTAGTCCGAAGCTATCAACATTGTCAATAAGCCGGGCAGCACGGCAGTGCAGTGGTTAGCACTGCTGCTTCACGGCCCCGAGGACCCGGGTTTGATCCCGGCGCCGGGTCACCGTCCGTGTGGTGTTTGCATATTCTTCCTGTGTTTGCTTGGGTCTTACCCCTACAACACAAAGATATGCAGGCTAGGTAGATTGGCTACACTAAATTGCCTCTTAATTGGAAAAAAAAATTGGGGTATTCTAAATTTATTTAAAAAAAACATTGCCAATAAGCCATATTACATTTGATCGGATGACACTCCATAAATTGCTCATATTTGCTTATATAAACACCAACTTATTACTACTTTAACCTCTCAGTAATAGTCAGAACTGTTATTGTACTTCTAGGGCAGGAAAACATTGCAAGTATAGCAATATAATATTTACTTACACATGGTGATAAGGTATCACTGTGGTATGCTGTTACTGAAGACAAAAGATTAAGAATCTTTGGCAATAACCAACTTTAGCCAAACTTGGGTCAGGTAATGGCTGAATTGTTGTGTTGACAATATCGCAAAGGCAGTGTACCCAGATACTCTTTTTAAACTTTACTTTCTAGAACAATAGCGTTTACGTCCTGCACAGATTCAATTCATGGTACGTACTACCAGAAAATTTCACCTCATCACATTACAGAATGGGCAGGACGGTAGCACAAGTGGCTAGCACTATGGCTTCACAGTGCCAGGATCCCAGGTTCGATTCCCCGCTGGGTCACTGTCTGTGTGGAGTCTGCACGTTCTCCCCGTGTCTGCGTGGGTTTCCTCTGGGTGCTCCGGTTTACTCCCACAGTCCGAAGACGTGCAGGTCAGGTGGATTGGCCATGCTAAATTGCCCTTAGTGTCCAAAAAGGTTAGGAGGAGTTATTGGGTTATGGGGATAGGGTGGAAGTGAGGGCTTAAGTGGATCGGTGCAGACCCGAAGGGCCGAATGGCCTCGTCTGCACTGTATGTTCTATGTTCTAGAATGCAACTAGAAAGCCTACTCCAATTGGTTCCCCAATAATTACAATCTGTACATTGCAACTTAGGATAGACCAATCCACCGTGACCTTTAGATGGTGTTGGTCAATTACTGTATATCCACAAATTTTATTTCTCTCTTAAATTGAGTAAGAACCAAAAATTAAAGAACTTCAGAGATACTAAAAATCATTTAGCCCCTGAATTAGATAGAAATTGAAATTTCTATCTAAATGCTTGGGAATAAAATTACTTATTCGTCATAATAATAATCTTTATTGTCACAAGTAGGCATACATTAACACTGCAATGAAGTTACTGTGAAAAGCCCCTCGTTGCCACATTCCGGCGCCTGTTCAGGTACATAGAGGGAGAATTCAGAATGTCCAAATTACCTAACATCACGTCTTTCGGGACTTGTGGGAGGAAACCGGAGCCACCGGAGGAAACCCACACAGACATAAGAAGAAATTGCAGACTCCGCACAGACAGTGACGCAAGCTGGGAATCCAACCTGGGACCCTTGAGCTGTGAAGCAATAGTGCGACCCACAGTGCTACTGTGTTCTCTGTCATTATTCCACTGAAATTGATAGTAACTTTGGGTGTCCTCACATGTTCAGAGTAACACTGATATTCAGAAGATGCTACCAATAATTTAATACTCTGCTCGATGAGCGGTTTAGATTCCTGGACTGCAGCCCCTAAGGAACCAGCAAACTGAAGGAACCATCCAGTTTTATGCTACGCGTGTCACTGTAAAAACCCTTGGAAAAGGTCACATACCTTGTTGAAGGTGGTGTCATTGGGTTTTCAACATTGTACAAACTTCATAATTACTGCTAAACTGGGCAAACACTGGGCATGAAAGCTATTTCAATATTTGGGGAATGTCCAATTTATCCATCATGATATAATATTTGATATTAATTTTGTTTTAAAATTTGTGTAGAATATTTTAACTTCATCATTAATCGTAATTCATCTATCTGAAAATTGAAAATAAAAGAGCGGAGGCTTTCAGTGATCTAATATTTTGCTTTCATACCTGTGGGAATACTTCAATTTGATTAGTTGCTTACCCTGTTTGCTAACATCACTACTGCTGAACACCTGTAAATCCCTTGGCTTAGTACCAGATTTGGACTGCTGTCAGGGAAGGGTCAGCACAAGGCATATTCTTCTGGTGCAGCAGTGAGTGCCTTTGCCTTGCTGCTGATTGCAAGGTTTCGACCTAGATTTCTACCATGAAGATGAAAACACTTTGACACTGCAAAAAAGCCTGTTTTCTCCCATATCTGATTACACACATGCTCTGCTCACCATCTGTACTAACAGGTAATTGATCGAGCTAGTGCAATGTAGAGGTATGAGGAAGAACATTTTTAAAAACACTATCTAGGTAGCTGTGCAGCAGCATTGCAAACTTGTGAAAAATATTTTTAATCACCATGTAAATTTGGTTAAAATCAAATTCTTATGTTTTTTTCAAAGGATGAGTTGCTGACAATAACTAGGTTATCAGGTGCAATATCAAGTGACGATAAGGAGTCCAAGCATCAGGAAGATAAAACACATCTTCACCTATAATCTGAGTTTAGCATACTTAAAAATGGCACTGAATTCATTGTGATCATCTATCCGCATTCAAAATGAAATAAAGTAAAGGCTCATCAGAATCAAAACAGAACACTATTAAATCTGTCACTCTGATTGTGTGGAATGAACATTCTATGCATGATGCTTAATGAAAGATGTCAGATTCTTACACCTCCAAGAAAGTGATCAAAGAAAATATAAACTTTTAATTTCTGTGAAAATTTTTTGTTTTAATTTCTGTGCTAGCTGGCTACATGATGGTTTAAACACTACACTACAAAGAGCAGAAATATAGTCCACTGATACTAATCTATTCTACACATTCAGCTCTAGTTGGGCAGTCCAAGCCAAAGGAAATGAAAAGCAAATCTTTAAAAAAAATAAATTTAGAATACCCCATTCATTTTTTTCCAATTAAGGGCAATTTAGCGTGGCCAAGCCCCCTACCCTGCACATCTTTTTGGCTTGTGAGGGTGAAACCCACGCAAACATGGGGAGAATGTGCAAACTCCACACGGACAGTGGCCAGAGCCAGGATCAAACCTGGGACCTTGGCGCCGTGAGGCTGCAGTGCTAACCAGTGTGCTAACCAGTGTGCCACCGTGCTGCCCTAATGAAAAGCAAATCTATAGATGGGTTTGATACTTTATATTTCCATGAATGGGGCAGTCATCTCATATTTCCAGTATGATAATTGAATTCGAATATTGTGTACTTTCCCTTTCATTTAAAGACTGCATATGCCTTTGAAATCTTTTCACATTTTGCTTGAAATTTGTATCAACTGTTCCAGAAATTTCAACATTACTAAACTGGGGACTTGGTTATACAAAACTAGATCCAATTCACATCTCAGTAGAAGTACTTTCTAGTTATTCATCCTACCACTGCAAGAACTTAAAACATTAGAATATTAGCAGAAAAATAGGAGATTGTAAATCGGCAGCAGTACATTTAAAAAAAAAAGGTTGATGCAATAATTGAGTAAGATGCAAATCTGCTTGGGTGCAGTTATTAAGCATTTCACTCTGAGAGCTAGGAATGAAGTTAAAACACACGCAGACAGGTGGTAGAACAGCATACCTAAATATAAATCGATATGCGCAAACAGAAATTCTCACAGTCTAAGTGAAATATTGCAGCTTCTTTCCTAGAGAAATATCTCCACATCAATTACGCAACACTTGTGCAATATAGTCAAGTTGTTTTCCTTAGATTGGCTAATATAAAGCCTTTGTAGAAAAATGGACATGCAGACATGCATTATAGATCATAAAACTATGAATAAATGAAGACAAACTGCCTTAATCCTACAGGATACCATTATAATTAAGATTCATCACGGAAGAGATTCTCTTTGTATTTTAAGAATATAGTGAAAATTTAAAAACAGGTACCTTTTGTAAAATCACCAATTTAGGAAGAATTGGCTAAATCCACGCCTGTAATTTGTGTTCTTAAAAATCTTAATCCAGATTTAAAATGTCACGTTTTTATGAGTGGTACCTCGGTTGGAAGTTATAAGATACAAGCAGCACAGTACTAAATGAAATATTGAAAGCTCAATAAATAATATTCAAGTCCCAATACTCACCCCTCCCATAGGGCTGGGAGGCCTTGTTCATCTGAGCTAATGGGGCATCCACCACCACAGCCAGAAGAGGGTTACAAAAAAGGATTGCGAAAGAGAGGAATGGTGTCAGTAAAAGAAAACAAAGCAGCAACAAAGCTGAGCTTAATCCAGTAATTAATCTTGCATGCTGAATTAAAAACCAAACAAAAGTAACTATTCGTTAATAGACAGATTAAGAAACCAGCAGTAAAGATTTAAAGCTACTACATACGACTTGTGTGTCACTTTCCTCCCACACAAATGACGCCCACAGTAAACACGATTAAATTATACAAGGGACGTAGTAGGAAAGCACAACAAATTAGGCCACATCTGCCAAACTGTTCCTTATTTCAAACAGTTTAAAAAAAAATCTGGCAACAAAATACAGCACAAAAATAAAAGGCTAAAAAAATAGTAACTAAAATAGTAAAATAGGGCAGCACGGTAGCCTTGTGGATAGCACAATTGCTTCACAGCTCCAGGGTCCCAGGTTCGATTCCAGCTTGGGTCACTGTCTGTGCGGAGTCTGCACATCCTCCCCGTGTGTGCGTGGGTTTCCTCCGGGTGCTCCGGTTTCCTCCCACAGTCCAAAGATGTGCAGGTTAGGTGGATTGGCCATGATAAATTGCCCTTAGTGTTAAAAATTGCCCTTAGTGTTGGGTGGGGTTACTGGGTTATGGGGATAGGGTGGCGGTGTTGACCTTGGGTAGGGTGCTCTTTCCAAGAGCCGGTGCAGACTCGATGGGCCGAATGGCCTCCTTCTGCACTGTAAATTCTATGATTCTATGATTCGGCAATACAAAATACCATGAAGAAACATGGAAGATTAATACTGCGAACCATTTCAACTGTCAAATAATTAAAATATATTTTATATATACATTTGCTAAAGCAACAATTGCATTCAGAGCAAAGTTTAAAGTTTTCAACTCAATATGGATAAAAGTTGTATGCAATCATTTTAACAAGCTTATAGAAACATTGATGGAAATGAAAACAAGTGCATTGCTATTGTGAACTTTGTGCATGCCAAATCGCTCAGCCATTGTGCATTTGACTTACCACAAGCTTGCCCATAAGAATTTGCCTGCACGTACAGCACATATAATGGAGGAGGCAGGTGTCTCGCGATTTCATATTGTTTATGAGCTTGGTCAAAGGGCATAGAAAGATACTCCTGCACTGGTAAAGATGCCTAAAAAAAGCAGTAAATTAATAGGCAATGGTCTTCCAAATGTTGCACCAGGATAAGAGCAAAACACACATCATTTATTCATAGCATTGGTCATACGGCCATTTAAAATTGACCTTGTTTTAAACTCATTCTGAAGACATAGAACATATATTTCAATTATGCGCGCCCTATACCCCAATGATTCAGCAGCATAAATACACCGTGCAGTAATGCACTAATCGACATAGTACAAGGTGGCTTCTTTGTTATCAGTGATCTGTGCCAATGTGCATAACAGTTAGTTATAGTGCCCAGGCTCAGAAATTCTATGGACACCAATTGGAGAGGATCAGCAGCCTCCAGTCCCTGCTCCCACTTGAGAAAAATAGCACTGCTGACTGAGGGATAGGACAGGGTGAGAAGATGTATTTAAAGTGAGATTAAGTTCATGTGGAGTATAAACACTAGCATAGACCAGTTGGGCCAAATGACCTGTTTCTGTGAGGGAGATTCTGTGTAATTCTATGTTCTTATAAAATTGGTGAGTATACCTTTTTGTCACACGCCTGGCTGATATTGTTGAGCCTTGGCATAAGGCTGTTTAAGTATCCCTTTCTGATTTTTATTTTCTCTTGGTTATCTAGCAACTCTTAAAATAGTTTGTGGATAATCACTGTTTAGACTTAAACATGAACATTGGTCAAAGGCTGCACACCTCAACAAAACCATAACCCTGTGTGAGTTACAATCTTTAGAAGAGCGTGAAAATCCCTGCGCGAGTTACCATCTTCAGAAGAGCGAGAAAATCCCTGCGTGAGTTACTATCTTCAGAAGATCGAAGAGATTGAAGAACACAATCTAATGTTGGAAAAGTGTGTATAATGAAGTACGAGAGTAACTGGGGTAGCTGCCACATTATGAATAAAATGAGGACGGTCCTTTGCTGGAAGACTGGCTGTATTATGTGCACAGGTGCCATATGTAAATATCAGCATAGAAGGTACAGAATCTATATCAAATAAATAGTGATATACATGTTTGAATATTCTAGTATGACTAATATTCAAATAAATAACACAAGAAAGGCTGAATAATTTAGAAGATATTCTCAACCAGAATTTGTCAAAGCTTGTTTTATTCATGGGGAGTTTTGTCAACTTTGGTCAGAGTATTGGAGGGAACACGAATGGGGGGTGGGGCAAGTAGTTTCTTTCTTAGATCAGGGGAGGGATAAAGTGGAAGAAGTGACAGAGACAGACACACACAATTAGCTGGGCAGATGTGTGTTAATGCCAAATAAAAAAAGCTCCACAAATTTTACTTAAGCAGGGTTCTACTTTATTATGAACATGTAACTGCAAGTTTTGGGGAAATATATTTCAGTTTGGCAAAGATTCTTTATGTAGACAACTCCATGCACCAACTCTGGATTTAACGTTCAGTCTGTCGAGAGCTTGTGATTTAATCAAATCTTGTGCTAAAATTTCAAAGGGACTAGCTGATAGTTTGTTAGCACATAGCATCTGAGACCTGGATTAAACCCAGCCTTGACTGAAAGGATAAAAGTCTCCTTGGGTAGGTGTTATAACCTGCCTACTGATGATTGGCTGGGGACTAATGACTATCCCACAATCCTATGGGAGTATGAACTTCCCCAATGAGGGGGGCGGAGAAACTCCTACTATAAATAAGCTGGCCAGTCCAGGAACCAAGAGGAAGGAGAAGGTAGCAAGGGAAGTTACTGTTATGTACATATTGTTATAGTAAATAAACGTTATTATTTTGTATCCTTAAAACTCGTGCTGGATTCTTCGGGGCCCTTACAAAACTGACGACGAAGGTAAAAGTGAATAGCTGTCTACACTGCTGAAGCCACCTCCCTGGATTTTTGTTGGATACAGGTTGGAAGTTGTTTTCTATTATACCATGCCTCTGTACGGACGTTTGGATGTTTTTGATGCTGCGCTGGAAAGCTGGAACCAGTACACACAACGGATGCGTTACTATTTCTGGGCAAACAATATCACTGAAAACGAGCGCCAGGTGGTCATATTGCTCACCGCCTGCGGGCCGTATATGTTTGGGGTGATTAGAAGCCTTACGTACCCAGCTGCGCCGGACACCAAAACGTTTGACGAACTTGTGAATATAGTGGGGCAACACTTTAACCCAACCCCGTCCATGATAGTCCAGCGTTACCGGTTTAATACCGCTGAGAGGACCCCTGGAGAATCCCTTGCCGATTTTTTTATCCAGGCTACGCGGGATTGCGGAATACTGTGACTATGGTGAGACCTTGTCAGAAATGTTACGCGACCGTTTGGTTTGCGGTATTAACAATGCGGCCACCCAGAGAAAGTTGTTAGCGGAGCCAACATTGACTTTTCAACAGGCAATACAAATAGTCTTGTCCCGAGAGAGCGAGGAGTACAGGAGCTACAGGGAATGTAAGTGCATGCCTTGGGCGCAACCCTTTCCGCCCAAAAACGTCCCCCCGCACTCCTGCGGTACCTTGGGCGAGGCAACGACCAGACCGACGTCAGTGGCCATCGGACATTCCTCCCTGAAGGGAGCCTTCTCCAGAGCCAATGGATGAGGAGCCATGTCCGTGTCAGACTTGTAGGCGCCGACCCAGTCGCGGACGGCAGTCCTGGGGACACCAGAGGCGCCGTCGTTCCAACCGAAACTGGGACCAGCCCAGGGGCCGTACCTTCCATGTGGATGAACCTGCGGCGACCACTCCTGAGGACGTGGAGACGGAGGATGACTGCCTGCAGCTGCATTGTGTGGCAGCTCCCCGTGTGGCCCCCATTAAGGTGACAGTATGGGTCAATGGCCACCCGCTGGAGATGGAGTTGGATACTGGCGCAGCGGTCTCCGAGATCGCCCAGAGGACATTCGACCGCATCAAGCAGGGTATACAGACCCTTACATTAACCGACTCACAGGCCAGGTTGGCCACCTACACGGGGGAACCACTGGACATTGCAGGAACTACAATGACCCCTGTTGTCTATGGACGCCAGGAGGGGCGTTTCCCACTTATCGTAGTGCATGGCCATGGGCCCAGCCTGTTGGGTCGGGACAGGTTGCGCCATTTGCGGTTGCAATGGCAGCACATCCTCCAAACAGTTTCTGGAGGGTTGACTGAGGTGCTAGGACGATACCCAGAGGTATTCCAGCCTGGTTTGGGGAAAATAAAAGGGGCCGTAGCCCGTATCCAAGTTGAACCAGGAGCCACGCCGCGCTATTTCCGGGTGCGCCCAGTGCCTTACGCTTTGCTCGAGAAGGTAGAAGGGGAGCTCATTCGTTTGGAGAGTTTGGGTATTATCAGGCCCGTCCGATTTGCTGACTGGGCAGCACCAATTGTACCAGTAATGAAGCCAGATGCCACTCCATTCACAAGTTCGCTTGTGTGGCGACTATAAACTTACAGTGAATACAGTTTCCCGACTCGACCGATACCCAATGCCTCGCATAGAGGATCTCTACGTGAAACTTGCAGGCGGACTCTCATTCACAAAATTAGATATGAGTCACGCCTACCTGCAGTTGGAGCTGGACCCTGCCTCGCGACCATATGTAACAATTAACACACACCGGGGCCTGTATGAATATACACGGTTGCCCTTTGGAGTATCCTCTGCCTGCGCAATTTTTCAACGTGTTATGGAGGGCATTTTGAGAGGTTTACCAGGTGTGGCTGTCTACCTAGATGACGTGTTGATTACAGGGACGTCGGAGCAAGAGCATTTGGAAAATCTGGAGGCTGTCCTTAGACGCCTTTCGGAGGCTGGAGTCCGTTTACGTCACAGTGCGTATTTCAGGCAAAAGAAGTAGTCTACCTAGGTTATCGGGTGGACCGCGAGGGTCTGCACCCCGTCGCAGAGAAGGTGCGTGCAATTCAACGTGCCCCCAACCCGACTGACACTTCGCATCTTCGTTCCTTTCTCGGTCTCGTAAACTATTACGGGAAGTTCCTTCCCAATCTGGCAACTACGCTGGCCCCCTTGCACCTGCTGCTAAAGAAAAATCACACCTGGGTTTGGGGTCAGCCGCAAGAAACCGCTTTCCGGCGGGTAAAGCAACAATTGTCGTCGTCTGGGTTACTAACCCACTATGATCAGGGAAAGCCTTTGCTCGTCACATGCGATGCATCCCCGTATGGTATTGGGGCTGTCCTGTCCCACAAGATGGAGAACGGGGCCGAGCGACCGATAGCTTTCGCCTCCCGCACATTGACTGCAGCGGAGAAAAAGTACGCGCAGATCGAGAAGGAGGGCCTGGCAGTGGTTTTCGCGGTGAAACGCTTCCACCAGTATGTGTACGGCCGCCATTTCACTATCGTGACTGATCATAAGCCCCTGCTGGGACTCTTCAGAGAGGATAAGCCAATACCGCCCATTGCTTCTGCACGGATCCAGCGCTGGGCTTTGTTGCTTGCTGCATATGAGTATTCTCTGGAGCACAAACCAGGGACGCAGATAGCAAATGCCGACGCACTGAGCCGATTGCCTTTATCGACCGGCCCCATGTCGACCCCCACGACCGGTGAGGTGGTCGCAACCCTAAATTTTATGGACACCTTGCCTGTCACGGCATCACAGATCCGTGAGTGGACCCAGACGGAGCCAGTCTTGTCAAAGGTTCGGCACATAGTCCTGTATGGTGGGCAGCATAGACCGCTCCCAGGCGAGTTGCGGGCATTTTCCTCCAAGCTGTCAGAGTTCAGCGTGGAAGACGGCATCCTCTTGTGGGGGACGCGTGTGATTGTCCCGGAAAAAGGCCAGGAGCTGATATTATCAGACTTGCACAATGGGCATCCGGGCGTGACCAAGATGAAAATGTTGGCCCGGAGTTATGTCTGGTGGCCAGGCCTCGACACCGACATTGATTAAGGTGGCCCAAAACTGCTCCATTTGCCAGGAGCATCAGAAGCTTCCGCCAGCCGCGCCCCTACATCACTGGGAATGGCCAGGGCGGCCTTGGGCACGCTTACATGCAGATTTCGCAGGCCCTTTTCAGGGATCCATGTTCCTTCTACTAATTGACGCCCAGTCCAAATGGCTGGAGGTGCATAAGATGCAGGGGACAACGTCCTGCGCAACAATTGAAAAGATGCGTTTATCATTTTTAGTACGCATGGCCTCCCCGAGGTGCTGGTCACGGATAATGGCACTCCATTCACGAGTGAGGAGTTTGCTAGGTTTACAAAGATGAACGGCATCCGCCATATCCGCACTGCCCCTTACCACCCGGCTTCAAATGGGTTGGCAGAGCGTGCAGTGCAAACATTCAAAAGAGGCCTAAAGAAGCAGTCTTCCGGATCAATGGACACGAGACTGGCTCGGTTTTTGTTTACTTACAGGACCACCCCCCATACAGTGACTGGGGTAGCTCCCGCAGAACTCCTAATGGGCCGGAGACTTCACACCCGCCTTAGTATGGTCTTCCCGGACATTGGCGCAAAAGTACGCCGCACACAAGAACGGCAGGGACCGGGATTGTCTCGGCATCGTCCGATTCGGCAGTTTGCGCCCGGTGACCCAGTATTAGTGCGAAATTTTGCTGGTGGTGCCCAATGGGTTCCTGGTGTAATCTTTCGCCAAACGGGCCCTATATCGTACCAAGTGCAAGCCCAGGGTCGTCTCCAGCGAAAACACGTAGACCACGTCCGGTCCAGAAGATCATCCCCGCAAAAGATTCCCCGCCCCCGGAGCTCAGTTCAACAGCGGCAAAGACCAGAAACAAGGGAAGGTAGTCCTCACAATCTTCCACTGGTGCCTCACTCTAAGCCTGCGCAGGTCGTTACGGGACCGAATGGGGATAGAGACGCTGACATGACGGAGGCAGCAGACTCTGACTCCGAGATGGAGACACAGGATGAATCAGAGGGGGAATCCTCAAGTAAATAGGCCGTGGATGTACAACCGCGCCGTTCATCACGGAAGCGCCGGTCTCCGTCTCGTTATACGCCGCCTGATCCAGCGCCGCGTGCAAATGGCGTCCGGCCTGCGGCCAAACGAGTTCAACGCCTTCCTTCGCGAGGGCCTACGGTGGATTCCTTGGACTTTGGGGGGGGAGGGATGTTATAACCTGCCTACTGATGATTGGCTGGGGACTAATGACTATCCCACAATCCTATGGGAGTATGAACTTCCCCAATGAGGGGGGCGGAGGAACTCCTACTATAAATAAGCTGGCCAGTCCAGGAACCAAGAGGAAGGAGAAGGTAGCAAGGGAAGTTACTGCTACTGTTATAGTAAATAAACGTTATTATTTTGTATCCTTAAAACTCGTGCTGGATTCTTCGGGGCCCTTACAAAAGTAGGCAAAGAAGTTAAATGTGAAATAACTCTACAGTCATGTTACACCAGGGCTTGTTGGCATATATTTGTAAAGCAAAAACTGACCCACAATTTGACATTTAAATCCCATTTAAATTTAGATGCGGCTGGGTTGGCACTCAACTCCAATGAGCACACAAATTCCCATAAAATGTTTTAAGCTCTAAAAATTACAAACATACTAAATACCATTTTGATTTTTAGGCTGGATGGTGCTTGCAGTGATCACATGAGTAGCACTGGAGATGTCATGATATGTACCAAGTGACCGTTTCCAACTATTAGTTTTAAAGGGTTTCAAACATTTTGTCTCATTAGGGGTAAAAACGGTACCTGGAGTGAACTGTGCAAGACTGCATTATGATCGAAAAAGCTTCATCATGCAGTGAAAAATACTAAAACTTAAAACGTTGAAATGCATTGTCCTGCATACCTGCATAATAGTGTTGAGTCGTGGCTGAAGACTGCTTAAATATTCCTTTTTGATTTCAATGTCTTTTAGAATTTTCTCTTTGTTTGCTAATGATTCTTTATATTTTTCGGCCAACCTACAAATAAAAATGAATAGGTTTCAGAAAGCTTTTACCACAGAGACAGAAAACAATACAACTTATCGGCACAGGCTTGGAGGGCCGAAGGGCCTGTTCTTATGCCGTACTTTGCTTTGTTCGTAAGTACAGGGGAGAATTAAAAACAGAAATAAGAAAGGCAAAGAGAGTGTTTGAGAACAGATTGCCGGGGAACATAAAGAGGAACCCAAAAGTCTTTATATAAACAGTAAAAGAGTGGTGCTGATTTGGAACCAAAAAAGATTGTCTTATGGGAAGCCAAGGGCAAGGGCTGAGGCACTAAATGAGTATATTGTCTTTACAAAAGAAAATGCAGTCAATGTTATAGTAAAGGGGGCAGTGGAGAAATTGGATAAGATAAAAAGATAACTAGCTACTTCACAGGTTGACTGAGTTTGAAATAGAAAAGTCACCTGGTTCAGATGGATAGCATCCTAAGTTGTTGAGGAACTTAATGATGGAAACTGTGAAGGTCCAGGCCATAATATTTTAAGTCTCCTTAGGTTCAGGGATGGTGTCAAGAGTATGGAGAATTGTTCAAAAGAGAAGGGAGCGATGGCCGGACAATTCAGGCCAACTTTTAGAGACACTAATTCGGCACAAAATTAGTTGACACTTGGAAACTGTGGCCAGAATTTTCCAGTCACTGCGATTCTATTTTCCTGCTGGCAGCACAGCCTTGCCAGGTTTCTCGGCGGCGTGAGATGGTTACAAAGGAAAATCGCATTGACAACGACATGCGGCTGAGAAACGTGTGGCTGGCGGACCAGAGAATCCCACTCTTGGGCTACTAAATGAAAACCGTCAGATTTATCAAAAGCCAATTGTGTTTGAATAACTTGCTTGATAAATTACCTTACAACAGTAGTGCAGTTAATGGGGCTTTTAAAAGGCATTTGATAAATTATCATAAGATATACTTGCTAGCAAAATATAAATGGCTCCATTGATAACCGTTGTTTTTCCGCCGGGAGTGAAGTGTATAGTGGTGTTCCCCAGGATCTTTGTTGGGGCCACTGCTCCTTTTTATATATATCATTGACCTGGATATCATAAAACTTGGAAACATTGGGAACAGTGAGGAAGGATACGTGTACAAATCATTGAAGTAGGCAGGAGATTGAGAAAGTGGTTAAAAAGGCATATTTTTTTCATAGAATTTACAGTGCAGAAGGAGGCCATTCGGCCCATCGAGTCTGCACCGGCTCTTGGAAAGAGCAACCTACCCAAGGTCAACACCTCCACCCTATCCCAGTAACCCCATCCAACACTAAGGGCAATTTATCATGGCCAATCCACCTAACCTGTACATCTTTGGACTATGGATCCCTAACCTTTATAAATAGAGGTTATGATGAACCTTCACAAAAAATGTTTCGGCCTCAGCTGGATTATTGTGTTCAATTCCGGACACTGCACTTTAGGAAGGATGTGAAGAATTTACAGAGATTGCAGAAAAAACTATGAGAATGGTTCATGGAAACAGACTTCAATAATGATGATAGATGGGAGAAGATGGGGTAGTTATGAACATAGATTATTGATAGGTGATTTAATAGAGATGTTCTAAAACCATGAATGGTCTGGACAGAAGGGAAGAGAGAAAGTGTTCCCACCGGCAGGAAACCGAAGCCATGGATTCAAGGAATTGGAAAGAGGCAAAAGGGTGACAAGGAAAAACACTTTACATAGCGAGTGATTAGGATGTGGAGTGCACAGCCCGATATTGTGGTGGAGGCAGATTCTAACTGTGAATCTCAAAAGGAATTGGATAAGCACCCGAAGAGAACAAAAATTAGGCTCTGGGGAAAGAGCAGGGGAATGGAACTAGCAGAATTCCTCTTGCAGGGAGATGGCACGGGCATGAATGGCCTCCTCTGCTGTAACCATTCTATGATTCTATGTATCACGTAACATCAAAGATCGTAGGTGACACGAAACCTGGAAATCTGGTAAACAGTGAAGTGGTTACTAACAGGCTGATGAAATGGGAAGAAATATAACACAGGGAAATGTGAAGTGATTCATTTTAGTAGGAAGAATAAAGAGAGGCAACAGAAATGAGCTGTTACACTTTTAAAGAGGCGCACAGTGCAGTTACAGAGATCTGGGGGATGGCAAGACAATTTTATCAGGCTGTTAAAAAGGCATAAGGATCCTTGGTTTTAAAAAGCATAGATAGGGCAGCACGGTGGCGCAGTGGTAGCACTGTAGCCTTATGACGCCAAGGTCCCAGGTTCCATCCCGGCTCTGGGTCACTGTCCGTGTGGAGTTTGCACATTCTCCCAGTGTTTGTGTGGGTTTTGCCCCCACAACCCAAAAGATGTGCAGAGTAGGTGGATTGGCCACTCAAAATTGCCCCTTAATTGGAAAAAATGAATTTGGTACTCTAAATTTATTTAAAAAAAATAAAAGGCACAGATTACAAAAGCTTTATAAAACACTGGTTAGGCCCCAGCTGAAGTACTGCGTTCAATTCTGAGCACCACACTATAGGAACCATGTGAAGGACTGGAAGAGAGTGCAGAAGCATTTACTAGCATGTTACCGGGGAATTTTGTGGAGGGACTGGAATTACTTCCCTAAAACTCAGAAGGTTATGAGGCAATCTGAAAGAGGTATCCAAAATCTTGAAAAGCTTCGGTAGAGTAAGGAGAAATTGCTTCCTACAGCAGGTAGGGTCAATAATCGGAGAAAAAATATTTTTACCCAACGAGTTATGATGATCTACCATGCACTGCATGGAACTCGGTTCAATAATAGCTTTCAAATGGGACTTGAATAAATCCTTGAAATGGAAAATTATTGCTCAGCTCTGTGGGGGAAAGAGCAGGAGAGTGGAACTAACTAGATAACTCTTTCAAAGAATTAAGAAAGGCTTGGTGAGCTGAACGGAGTCTCTTAATGTTGCATCATTCTGTGAACATCTTCATACCTTTTACGCTGTTCAAGTTCCCAGTCTAAACGAGACAGAGTTTGCTGATGTGGATCATTCATGGTGAACGCAGGCTTGCTAATTTCCAATGGGGCATCTTTATAGAACTCATCCACATTCACCAAGTCAATCTCTTCATGTTTAGATCTAAAATACAGCACAGAAGGAAAGAAATTACAAACACCCATCTGATATCATATCAAGATAGAAGATTTGTAAATCTGCAGTTTTACCTGAAATTAAATAGAGTTGGAATTAATTCAGGCATATGAAGAGCAAAGTTCAGTCCAGTATTTCAGCTGAGGGGTCCATTTGACATGAAATACAAGGGTGAAGGTAAAGTGGCTCGTGCTGCTCATCTACACCTTCAGGGTCTTGTATCCTTCCACCATCAGTGCATCGTGACTGCCGTGTGTATTAGCTACAGGCTGCACTGAGGCAAATTGCAGGAGCTTTTTTTGCTGCACCTATTAAACCCGTGATCTTTTCCACCCCGAGGACCAATTGTCGATGGCACTCGGACTATCACCTACAGATTCCTGCCCCATCAATCTGGCTTGGAAATATATTGTTCTTTCTTCACTGTCGCAGGGTCAAAATCCTGGAACTTCACCCACCAACAACACTGTGGGAGTACTTGAAACATTGTAGTATCTGTGCATTAAGAAGAATGCTGACTGCCACCTTCTCCAGGGCACGTAGGGATGGGCAATAAATGCTGGTCTTGCCAGTGAAACACAGATGAATTAAAGCATAGTGACATGCTTTTCTGAGTCACTGCTAATGCACAATACCAAGTTGTATAAATATATACCCTGCCTTCCAAACTTAAGGAGCACTTTAAAACATACAATACTGGGATGAAATATTGGTGGAAAAATTCGAGACAATGAACAATATGAAATAGGATTACCACAACATTGAAAAGATTTGACAAATGTCAATAAAACACACCTCTTGGCTGCAATAAAACCAAAGATGAGAACATGAAACAATTTGAAAACCTTTCCCATTGATAAGGGAGACTTACTTGAATTCTAAGCATTTAGTGATCTCCTTTTGAAGATGCATCACCTCATATAGAAGATTCTGAAGTTGAAGATGAAGAGCATCCACCTTCTGTTTGGCCTGAGAAACAACAGCTAGAGTCTTTAGTATCCAGTGTATAAACTGCATCAATTTGTTTACATTGCTACTTCAAAAAGTCAATTCTGAACAACGAGCTGGTTTAGCACATGGCTAAATCGCTGGCTTTGAAAGCAGACCAAGGCAGGCCAGCAGCACGGTTCAATTTCCGTACCAGCCTCCCCGAACAGGCACCGGAATGTGGCGACGAGGGGCTTTTCACAGTAACTTCATTTGAAGCCTACTTGTGACAATAAGCGATTTTCATTTCATTTCACATACAAAGTTGTCCAACATTGTTACAGTATTTCCAGAACTGTTTCATTCATGTCAATTAGGAACATACCAGTCACAGTTGACTGTAGCGCAACAACAATTGTAACTAATTGATTTATTAAAGGCCAATCTATAGGATTAATATTCTAGAATTAATTACTCCAATAATAATCACGTACTGTCACAAGTAGGCTTCAAATGAAGTTACTGTGAAAAGCCTCTAGTCGCCACATTCCGGCACCTGTTTGGGGAGGCCGGTACGGGAATTGAGCCCGCGTTGCTGCCTTGTACGGCATTACAACCAGCTATTTAGCCCAGTGTGCTAAACCAGTCCCTAAACCAATCACGTACAATTACACACAATAAATGGAGCAAAACCTCCCAAATCAATAATGCAGCTGAACAAATTTGAGAAAATCAAAGAAATTGGTCCTATTTTTATTCTATTTCTTTTGGAGTCAGTGGTGATGGAGTTGGGGATTGAAGTAGAAGTGTTTTTCTCAGACAGTAATCTCCCAAAGTGAAAATGGATTTTTCAACACCTCCCCACTTTTGATGCATAAAATATTTACCTCATGAGTTTGATCTCGACCCTTTTTTAACCTGATATGAGCCAAACGATTTAATTTCTTTAGAGTCATGAAGTGAATGCAGCTTTGGATCCGCCGCTCATCAATCTCTGCTGACTGTAAGAAGGGAAAGGCGAATTAGAAACTTCACAAATGTACCAAATGTAAAGCATGTACTTAGCATGTGGGAATGGTGAGATGTTACACCTGAACTTCTCCTACTCTACGTAAACTACTGTCAGCTTTGGTTCTTTTGCCTTTGTGTTAGTCGGTCGTGTGTACAAGAACAAACTCTGGAGAATTGAGCACCTAATCTAAGCTGACGCCTCAGTGCAGGATGGGGGGAGTACTGCACTGTCAGAGATACAGTTTATCAGGTAAGAGGTTAAACCGAGGCAGTCTTCCATCATGTGGACATAAAAGATCTTTCAAAAAACAGAATAGGTTTTATCCTGTAGTTCTGACCGATATTTACCTTCCAACGGATATCATTGAAACAAATCATCTGTCCATATTTCATTGTTCTCTGTGGGACTGTACTGGGTGCATATTGGCTGCCAGGATTTTAGATTACAATGCTGACTATATTTCAAACGTACTTAATTAATTGTAAAGCACTTTGGGAGGTTGCGAAAGATGTTATAAGTTGTTGTTCTTAATTAATTTCTTTTGCTTAGTGTCTGAAAGGAAGAAAGCACCGGTATGACTGAAGTGCCTTCGTAAAACAATATTTGTACATCAACTTTTCCATTGCACAGAGAGAAATATCCAATTTATACAAAAGCTGCCCGCAAGTTCAGTTTCTGATAATCTAAGCTTAAATCAATGATCCTCAATATTTAATTCAGTACCCACATTCCCTTTCCTTTGTTTAATCTGCTACTCATGTCAAGTTTTAAGTGGAGGCTTTCTATTACCTACTCAGCAAGATCTTAGTTTTCTTTACCTTCATCTTTCAGAGCCTGCCATTGGTATTATGACAAATGAAGTACATAATGACAAGAGAATTCAACAATACATAGCAATAAACCCCCAAAACTACATCTCTTAAAAGAGATAAGCAAAGCGGAGGATGAAATAAAACACCTTGGCACACTTTAGCTCATTCTTCTCTCAACATGGCATCCAATGACACTGTGAACCAACCCAATTGTTTTGGTCCCTACTAACCTGCCCAGCACAAATTGTATTAAGAAGTTCTTGTTACTTATTTGAAATGATATTTGATCCAATTTTCATTTACATCCTCAGTAATAGTTTCTCAAGGCCTAAACTTTGCACAATTATCTCCATTCTTTCCTCTGTGTCAAAGATTTGCAGGTTACGAACATCCTGATCAGAAACTGAACTGGACTAGCCATATAAATTCAATGCTGCAAGAGCAGGTCAGAGGCTGGGAATTCAGTAGAGACCAACACAACTCTCCAAAGCCTGCCCACCATCTACAAGACACAAGTGATGGGATACGTACCACTTGCCTGGATGAGTTTGGCTCCAACGACACTCAAGAAGCTGCACATCATCCAGGACATGGCAGCCTGTCTGATTGCAACCCCATCCATCAACTTAAATATTCACTCCCTTCACCACCAGTTCACAGTAGCAGCAATGTGTACCAAATACACGATGCACTGCAGCCACTCACCAGGCTCCTCCGACAGCCAAACCCACAACCTCCAACACCTATAAGGACAAGGGAAGCAGTTGCATGGGAACGTCACCAACTGAAAGCTTTTCCAAGTCACATACCATCCTCAATTGGAACTATATCCCTGTTCCTTCACTGCCGCTAGATCAAAATCCTGGAATTCCCTCCTTAACAGCACTGTGGATATGCATGAATCAGATGGACTGCAGTGGTTCAAGAAGGCAGCTCTTTGCTACCTTCTCAAGGGGAATTTGGGATAGCAATTGTCAACCACACCCACAGCCCATGAAAACAAAACAAACACCACTCTAGGGCTGGAGCACCTAATTAAAGATCAAATGGGATTATTTGATGAGTGGAGCGTTGCTTCGTGGTTTGGCCAACATTCCTCCCTCTCATCAAGTAATTTTACTTTCTGTTGTGTTTGGGTTAGTTAACTCAGATCTAATAATTAGTCACTAGAAAATACCCAATATATATGTTAGAATTCCCTATCTCTTCAGATAGCAGAATGCATCACACTGCCAAATTATTCAAATTTGCTTCAAATAAAATACACTGTACTAAATTGTGTTATATTCAATCTCACGATACTTATAAGACTGTTTTACAGCAAGTCCCCAGTTTTACCAATTTCTCTCAGGCTCTTAGAAAAAGTGCCTGGGCTATTTATTCTATACCCAATCCCTTTATTTTCCTGCTTTATGTTTAGAGCTAATCCAGTCTGAACACGCCTGGCCAGTTGGAAATTATTCTACCAAGATTAATTCATATTAAGCTTTTTCAATAAATCTGGAATTTGATGTGTGGTTTATTGCTCTTGATTTCACAGCTGTTCCCATGGCGAAGCAGGAACCTCATTAATGTAAATAAAAATAGAAAATGCAGGATATACTTAGCAGGTCATGCAGCCTCAGTGGTGAAACAGAGTTAATGGCATCAGCCTCTGATGAAAGATTATCGGACTGAAATGTTGGGACGGCACAGTGGTTAGTGCCTCACAGCCCGGGAACCTGGGTTCAATTTTGACCTGACTGACTGCCTGTGTAGTGTTAGTACATTCTCCCCATGGCTGTGTGGGTTTCTTCGGGGTGCTCCGATTTCCTCCCACAGTCCAAAGATGTGCGGATTAGGTGGATTGACCACGGCAAATTGCCCCTTAGTATCCAGGATGTGCAAGTTCGGTTAAGGGTTTACAGGGATGGGGGAGTGGTCATGGGTAGAAGTGCTCATTTGAAGGGTCGTGCAGACTCGATGGGCCGAATAGCCTCCTTCTGCGCTGTCGGAATTCTATGATTAACTCCCGTCTTCCACAGGTGCTGCCAGAGCTGCTGAACATTTCCAACATTTTCAGTTTCTGCAACTCAAATTTCCAGCATCCAGAACGTTTACGTGAATGGAGTTCGACCTACCGCATCTTTTCCCCCTTTACTCTTCAGTTCATGAATCTCAGCCATCAACCTTTGAAGATCCTCACAGGTTTTCTTGTACAGATCGTAATCCTTAGCAGGGTCTCGTGCGTCTACTTCTGCTTCTTCGCTGTAAGTTTTAGTCTCCTGAAACAAGCACGTATTTTACCATTCGATACACATCGACAACTATGAGGCCAGTGATAACCACTGCTATGTTCATCTGCAAAAGTTGCCTTACAGGAATGAAGGTGAAAGGACTAGATTAACATGGGGGGGGGGGGGGGGGGGGGGGGGAAGAGAGAGAAAGAGGTGCTTCAGCTCAAATACTGAGCCAACTTTAAACCTGATGATGATACCGACACTCTGGAGACTGAAAATACTAAAATTTACAAATAAAATACTGGATGTGGGGATTTATCTTTAACTTCACCTTTTTAAAAGAACACAAGATGCTGAAATGCTCCATAAACAGTTTCAACAGCAATTTCCAGATAAAACTCCAATGAATTGAAATGTTGGCTTTTCTTTGAATCCTGTTAGGCTTGAGCACAAGGTAATCTGTGAGGAGGAATTAGATCCTCCTGTGCTTGTGGTATGTTCAGCAGCTCAGTGTTTTTGTCGGGCCGGCCCAGGCCTCGGCGCCCAGCCTCGCACCAACCCCACCCGCATTCAGCCAGCCACCCACCTGGTCGGCGTCCCCCCGAGCCTTCCTAGTCTCCTTCTCCACCGCCCCGCCATCGCTGCGAATCACTTTGGTCTTTCTCTTCTTCGCCGACTCCGTAGACATCGCAGCTTCCGGCTCCGCCAACTGGAGCAAGTGACCCGCACGCTCTTCCGACTCAGGCGGCAGGAGGAGGGGGAGAAGGACAACACCTCCCTGCCTGCGGGCGGCGCTGTCGCCGCACCAAAGGGACGGGCTTGGCTCCTCCCGGCCTGCGGGCGGCACTGTCGCCGCACCAAAGGGGTGGGGTTTGCTCCCCCCCCCCCCCCCCCGCCTTGCGGGTGGCGCTGTCGCAGCACCAAAGGGACAGTGTTTGCTCCTCCCCGCCTGCGGGCGGCGCTGTCGCCGCACCAAAAGGGGCGGGGTTTACTCCTCCGGCCTGCGGGCGGCGCTGTCGCCGCACCAAAGGGGCGGGGTTTGCTCCTCCCCGGCAATATCGGCGCACTAAAGGGACGTCTTATTCCTCTCGCAGTTTACACCTCCCCAACTGTACGATGCGCTATCACCACACAAACGGGCGGAATTTGCTCCTCCGCACCATAGGGGGCACCGTTTCCGCAGTGGGAAGGAGTCTTCCTTGCCTTTTGGAGGCGTTTGAGATAAAAACAAGTTTTGAAAAATTAAATATTAGGATTCTTTTTGGTACTTGTGGACAGTTGCAGAAACGGCATGTCCTTTTTGTGCTGAGCACCAATGGATTTTTTACTGTGACAAATTGGGGTTATGTAGTTACAGCCTTTGGATCATCCTGGGAGCAGGAGTTACATTTAGGCTACAAGCAAAAATAACCACTGGAACTAATTTTAATTAACTGCCTTAATCTTTGAATTGGGACATTTTTCCAATAGCAGTCCAAACTTGGAAAGTAGAATATACATGCTATTTATTTGCAAACAAGCTAACTACAGAGGCTTATTTAGATTTGATGCTAAATGAGTTAAAAGCCATTGTGATGACATACTTCTTTGCCATCCAAATGTGTCTTTGCTGGGGCTCCTTGATGTTACTCCGACATGGTAGTTGGAAGGGGGCCATGGACTACAAATCATTTGTGATTCTGAAGTACTGTGAAGCAATGTTAATTTTACTTGCAACACCAACAACTTATATTTATAATAAAATATCCAAGAACCCTTCACAGGAGCATTATAAAACAAAATATGAGCCCCAACTAACCACGTAAGGCGATTTTAGGTCAGGTGACCAAAAGCTTGGTCAAAGAACTAGGTTGTATGGACTATCTGAAAGGTGGAAAGGGAGGTACAGAGGTGGAGATAGGAATTCCAGAGTTCAGGGGCGAAATTCTCCGTTATCGGCGGAAAGTCCGCTGATCGGCGCAAAAAATGGCGCAAATCCGACTTGCGTCACGTCGGAAAAATGGGTCAAAAGTCTCCAGCCTGAAATGGGCTAGCAGCGACGTAGCGGGATCCGCGCTTGCGCACGTGGTTCACGCCGTGCAGCATCATACGCGCCGCACGGCGTGACGGCTCATAAGGCCGCGCTGCTCCCCCCCACCCGACCGGAACACCCGACCGGAACACCCGATTGGATGGCTGGCCGCCGCTCAGCCCTGAGGTTTGAGTCACGGGGTGTGGAGGCGCTCCTGGATGCGGTGGAGCAGAGGAGGAACGCCCTGTATCCCGGGCACGGCCGCAGAGTTGCCCCACGCCACAGCCGGCGTCTGTGGAGGGAAGTGGCAGAGGCCGTCACCGCTGTGGCCCTGACACCACGGACAGGCACCCAGTGCCACAAGAAGGTGAACGACCCCCGTCAGAGCAGACAGGGTGAGCCTCCCCCATATCCCCCCTCCCCCATATCTCCCCTCCCCATATCCCCCCTCCACCATATCCCCCCCTCCCCCATATCCCACCTCCCCATATCCCCCCTCCCCCATATCCCCCCTCCCCCATATCCCCCATAATCCCCCTCCCCATATCCCCCATATCCCCCCTCCCCATATCCCCATATCCCCCTCCCCCATATCCCCCCTCCCCCATATCCCCCCTCCCCCATATCCCCACTCCCCCATATCCCCCCCATATCCCCCCTCCCCATATCCCCCATATCCCCCCTCCCCCATATCCCTCTCCCCCATATCCCCCTCCCCCATATCCCCCATATCCCCCCTCCCCCATATCCCCCATATCCCTGCCCCCATATCCCCCCTCCCCATATCCCCCTCCCCATATCCCCCACCCCCATAACCCCCTCCCCATATCCCCTACCCCATATCCCCCATATCCCCCCACCCCCATATCCCCCTCCCCATATCCCCCCTCCCCCATATCCCCCTCCCCCATATCCCCATATCACCCCTCCCCCATATCCCCCATATCCCCCCTCCCCATATCCCCCATATCCCCCCTCCCCATATCCCCCCTCCCCATATCCCCCCTCCCCCATATCCCCCATATCCCCCATATCCCCTCCCCATATCCCCCCTCCCCCATATCCCCCATATTCCCCCCTCCCCCATATCCCCCATATTCCCCCCCCCGCCCATATCCCCCCCTCCCCCATATCCCCCTCCCCCATTACCCCATATCCCCAAGTGAATCCAGCCCTAACCTTAACCGCTGCAATGCACGCGCAACCGATGGCGTGCATTCATATACCTGCCTAACAGTGTTGCCTTTTACCCCTGCCACCCCTCCCCCCCCAACAGGAGAAGCGCGCACACAACAATAGGGAGCATGTGAGGACTGGAGGAGGCCCCGCTGATGAGAGGCCACTGACCGAACACGAGGAAAGGGCCCTGGAACTGGCTGGCGGACCTGAGGACCGGGAGGTTGCTGATGCAGAGGTCGGGGGCGTACTAGCAAGTGAGCCACCGACAGCCCGTCCCCATATCCCCCCTCCCCTATATCCCCCTCCCCCATATCACCTGATCACTGCCTGATGTCTAATCATGCATGCTTCATTGTGTATCGCAGGACCAAACGTCCAGGCACCCATCCCCGCAGATGCAGATCGCCCGCAGGATGCCCCTCGGAGGCCACGGGAGACAGAGAGACCCGGACCCTCCAGCATGCGACGTCCGCAGGATGCCCCTCGGAGGCCACGGGAGACCGAGAGACCCGGACCCTCCAGCATGCGACGCCCGCAGGATGCCCCTCGGAGGTCACGGGAGACAGAGAGACCCGGACCTTCCAGCATGCGACGTCCGCAGGATGCCCCTCGGAGGCACGGGAGACAGAGAGACCCGGACCCTCCAGCATGCGTCGTCCGCAGGATGCTCCTCGGAGGCCACGGGAGACAGAGAGACCCGGACCCTCCAGCATGCGACGTCCGCAGGATGCCCCTCGGAGACCACGGGAGACGGAGAGACCCGGACCCTCCAGCATGCGACGCCCGCAGGATGCCCCTCGCACACCACGGGAGACGGAGAGACCTGGAGCAACAGGGAGACGACACCCCCGTCACGTGCGGGAGCAACCACCCAGCGACGAGGGGGGCAGCCACAGGCCCCCGTCACATCCGAGCCAGGACACCACTACCCAGGACACCACTACCCAGGACACCACTACCCAGGACACCACTACCCAGGACACCACTACCCAGGACACCACTACCCGGGACAGCACTGCCCAGGACACCCCTACCCGGGACAGCACTACCCAGGAAGACGAAATACCGGACAGTGACTCAGAGTGGATGGGTGGAGACGAACCCCCACCCCAAAGTGCCATGGACTCAGAGTGGGACGAAGAGAACAACACAACGCCACTGCTGTCACCAACACCCTCCATCATCGCAGAAACACTCACCTCGGTTGGGCACTTTAGTGCTGAGGCGTCTGCTACACTCACTGGTGCGCACAACACAGCCGTCCCGGTACAGCAGGTGGAGGTAGGAGCAGCAGAGGGGCCGGGCGGTCGGAGTGCAGCCCAGCCCAAGCGAACATCTGCCGCCCAGATGGATCCCGGGTTCCTGGAGTTACCACACCCACACATAGATCCGATGCAACCACCGACCCGGAGACGAGCGAAGAGGGTGACGGCCGGCTTGCGGCGGCTGCAGTCGCAGGTGGAGGAGTCCACCCGCGTCCAGGAGCTGGGAGTGGTGCCGGTCATGCGTGCCACCCAGGCCGACACCGCACGGGTAGCGTCCGCGGTGGAGGCAATGGGTGCGACGGTGTCAGACATGGGGAACGGTTTGCGAGGCCTGGGGCTTTCCGTGCAGGCGGCGTCTATGGCCCAGGACATGGCTGCCCTCTCACAGGAGGCCATGAGCCAGTGCCAGCGCCAGATGGCAGAGGCGCTCAACGCCATAGCCCAGTCTCTGCAGGCCATGGCCCAGTCTCAGCAGGCCATGGCCCAGTCTCTGCAGGCCATGGCCCAGTCTCAGCAGGCCATCGCTGAGGGCATCGGCGCCAGTGGCCATGTGCGAGCCGGCGTCGCACTGTCACAGACAGGGCTTGCCAAACCCCTGGGCTCCATGGCTGCAAACCTGCAGACCCCTGTCGATACCAGCACGGGCCTCCAGAACTGGCAGCGCCAGATGCCGGGGGGGGCGTCGGATGGCCAGTCCGTTCGCATCCCCCACCCATGTAGAGGCCTGGGGGCCATCAGGCACCCCGAGGGAGGAGGAGGTGTTGTGGTCCGTCCCGGCTCCCCCTGTAGGGGAGGTCCGGGAACACCGCAACACCTTGGACTCCCCCCCCCCTTCTGTCCCAGGTGCATCGGGTGGGCAACGGGCAGGACAGGCTGGCAGCTCGCCATCCCAGTCGCCCGCGCCGCAGCCTGGCCCATCTAGGCCAGGACGCCCCAGGGAACGGCCGCCAAAGGGATCCAGTGTCAGAGGGCAGGAATCACAGGAGTCCACCTCCAGTTCTGCTGTACCGTCTGGGGAACCACGTAGACGTAGTCAAAGGGCCCGTAAGGCCAAACAATTAGACACTGAGTAAGTTGGCACGGGTGCAGGGCACAGATGAGTTTTCGGGGCTAGGGCACGTGCATGAACTCGTTTGGTTATTAAAGTCAATGTTACACCTACAGAAGATGCCTTTGTGCTCTGTCCAAAGCGTGCGGGGGTGTCATGTACGTTGAGCGCAAGTGTGTGTGTGAGGGGTGGTCTTACCTCAGCCCCAGGTGAGTCTGCCCCCTTCCCCCTGGGCCGCCATCAACATCCCCCGGGCAGAGGACGGGACCGTGCGCTGCAGTGTCACAGCCGCATGCAGGGATGGTCCGGGTGGATGCTGGTACTGTGGCCATGGGTCGGGCATAGTCCAACGATGTGGAGCCAGGAGCTCACCGCAGGGCGGGTTGTCATCATCCTCCATGGCCTGCAATAGACACGTGTCCACCCTCAACTGTGTGAGCCCGGCCCGTTGTGCCGCAGGTGGATCGGCAATGGGGGGGGTGGTGTGCATGCGGGTGGGGTGGGTGGGGTTGGGGAGGGAGGTGAGGGTGCTGGGTGGGTGGATGGGTGGGGGGTGTGGGTGGTCGGCTGTTGCCATGGTGTGCGGTCTGTCGCCATACTACCCGATTCCCACGCCCATCTAGTCAGTGAAGCGGGCGGCTATCAGTATGTCCCGTGCCCGCTGGGCCAGCCGGTAACGGTGGACAGCCACCCGCCTGTGTCTACCCCGTCTGCCCTGACCATTACCCCCATCCCTCTCATCTGGGGAGGACTGCGCCTCTTCCTGCTGCTCCTCCACTCCGCCCTCCTCTGCCTGCGGCACATCGCCCCTCTGCTGGGCTATGTTGTGCAGGACGCAGCACACCACAATGATGCGGCCGGCCCTATCTGACCAATACTGGAGGGCGCCCCCAGAGAGGTCCAGGCACCTGAAACGCATCTTCAGCACGCCAAAGCACCTCTCTATCACTCCCCTTGTCGCTACATGGGCATCATTGTAGCGGTTCTCTGCCTCATTGCGTGGCCTCCGTATAGGCGTCATCCGCCATGATCGCAATGGGTAGCCCCTGTCGCCCAGCAACCAGCCCCTCAGCCGGGGATGGCATCCCTCGTACATGCCGGGGATAGATGACCGCGACAACACGTATGAGTCGTGTACACTGCCTGGGTAACGGGCGCAGACATGCAGGATCATCATGCGGTGGTCGCAGACCACCTGTATGTTCATCGAATAGGTCCCCTTCCTATTGGTGAACACGGCCCTGTTATCTGCAGGTGGCCGCACGGCGACGTGCATCCCATCAATCGCACCCTGGACCATGGGGAACCCGGCCACGGCAGAGAAGCCCACGGCCCGGGCATCTTGGCTGGCCCGGTCCACATGGAAGCGGATGTAGCGGTGCGCCATGGCATATAGGGCATCTGTCACTGCCCGGATGCACCGATGTCTGCGATATGCCGGACAGGTCCCCACTCTGTGCCTGGAATGACCCCGTTGCTTAAAAGTTCAGGGCCACCGTAACCTTGACGGACACGGGGAGAGGGTGTCCCCCGCCAGTGCCACGCGGTGACAGGTGTGCCAGCAGGTGGCAGATGTGTGCCACGGTTTCCCGCCTCATCCAGAGTCTCCTCCTGCATTCCCGGTCCGTGAGGTCCTGGTATGACTGCCGGGGCCGGTACACACGGGGCGCCCTCGGGTGCCTCCGTTGCCGTGGGGCCGCGACGTCCTCCTCCCCCTCCTCGTCCTGTCGGTCAGGTGTCCCTCCAGCCTGGGCGGCTGCCGCCTGTCCCTCTGCGGCAGCCTGCGCCGCCTCTCTGGCACGCTCCTCCTCCTCCTCCTCCTCCTCATCCACGGCAACATAGACATTAGCGGCTGCCGCCACGGCGGCCAACATCGCTGGATGATCGTAAAACATGACGGCCTGGTGGGGGGAGGGGAACGACGACATGTCATCATTGCCCATATCCCCTCCTCCCCCCAGCCAGGTGGCATGGACCGCATGGGTCCAACTGTTGGAGGCTGGCACCTGGCCAGGTGGACCAACTCACTTGCCCTCGCATCCCCCTCCCCGACACGGACCCCCCCCCCAACCTCCTCCCCGGCACGGACCCCCCCATCCCCCTCCCCGGCACGGACCCCCCCCCCAACCTCCTCCCCGGCACGGACCCCCCATCCCCCTCCCCGGCACGGACCCCCCCCAACCCCCTCCCCGGCACGGACCCCAACCTCCTCCCCGGCACGGACCCCCCATTCCCATCCCCGGCACGGACCCCCCCCCAACCTCCTCCCGGCACGGACCCCAACCTCCTCCCCGGCACGGACCCCCCCCAACCTCCTCCCCGGCACGGACCCCCCCCCAACCTCCTCCCCGGCACGGACAACCCCAACCTCCTCCCCGGCACGGACCCCCCATCCCCCTGCCCGGCACGGACCCCCCTCCCGGCACTCCCCCAGAGCTCAGCCCACTCTAACCACTCCCCCCGCCGCACACCCACACACACAACCCGAGACACACCTCTCCTCACACATTCAGACTGTGGCCACGCCATCGCCTGCCCAGAGCCAACCCCCCAGGCCGTCACTCACCTCCACGCTGGTCGGCGTGAACCTGGAGCACAGGGTCACGCCGATGAAAAGGAGGTTTAATTGACGTCGACGTGAACGGTCATCACGTCGACGGGACTTCGGCCCATCCGGAAGGGAGAATATCGGCAGGCCGAAAATCGGCTGCCTTGCGCAGACCCGTGCCATTCTCCGACGGCAGCGACGACATTAACGCCCCGCCGACTTTTCTCCCTTTGGAGACTTCGGCAACTGGCGGGGGCGGGGTTCACGGCGGCCAACGGCCATTCTCCGACCCTCTGGGGGGTCGGAGAATGACGACCCAGATCCTAAGCAACTGAAGCCATGGTAATCAACACCTTGAGAAAGAGTCACCCATGCTCGAAATGTTAGCTCCCTTCTCTCTCCACAGATGCTGTCAGACCTGCTGAGATTGTCCAGTACTTTCTGTTTTTGTTTCAAATTCCAGCATTTGCTTTTATTTGCTTGGTTATCAATAGTGGAGCGATTGGAATTGGGGATGCTCAAGAGATGAGAATCAGATAATCACAGATGCCTCCTGTGGCTGTGGGCTGAAAAAGATTACCCAAACGGAGGGGTGAGGCCCTGGAGAGATTTGAAAATGAGGAGAATCTTAAAATAAAGATGTTGGTTTACCAGGAGCCAATGGAGGTCAGCAAGCATGGATTGATGGATGAAAGCGACTTTGTCTGAGTTAACGCACGGGCAGCAGAGTTTGGATGATCTCATGTATACTGAGTGTAGAATGTGGAAGGCCAGTGTTGAAATAATCAAATCTAGATGTAACAAAGGCATGGATGAGGGCTTCAGCACCAGATGAGCCAAGACAGAGACAAAGTTGACAGAAATCCAACAAAAGGCACAAACTATGGCGTAATCTGAATCATAGAATCCCTACAATGCAGAAGGAAGCTATTCAGCCCATCGAGTCTCTTTCCAAGGTGCTCTTTCCAAGGGCCAGTGCAGACCCGATGGGCCTAATGGCCTCCTTCTGCACTGTAAATTATATGATTATATGAGTCTGCACTGACTCTCTAAAAGAGCACCCTGCCTGGGCCCACGCTCCCCTGCCTAATCCCCATGACTTCACTTAACCTGCACATCTTTGGACTGTGGGAGGAAACCAAAGCACCCGGAGGAAACCCACGTAGACATGGGAGAAGGTGAAAACTCCACATAGATGGTCACCTGAGGTCGGAATCAAACCCGGGTCCCTGGCGCTGTGAGACAGCAGTGCTAACCACCTTGTCACCATGCAGCGGCACAACACAACCCACAAGCTGCTTTCTAATAAAATAACAACTATAAATTGATCTTCTACATCAATATCCATGAATGGGGAAATGTGGATAACCTTTTCGAACTACTGGAAATGGGGTTTGCACAAGTTGAAATTAAAGAAAGAATTAAAGCACCTTTCATGACCTCAGGATGACTCAAACATTTTACAGGCAGTTAAATACTTTTGAAATACGATCATTGTTGCAATGTTACAAATGGGGATTTTCACAGTAACTTCATTGCAGTGTTAATGTAAGCCTACTTGTGACAATAATAAATATTATTATTATTATGTCAATTTGTGCACTGTAAAGTTGCACAAACAACATTGAGGTAATGACCAGAATTTGCTGTAGCGAAGCAACTATCTGCATCTGCTTCTGCACCTCGTCAGCTCAAAAAACTTTTGCCCATTAAAGTGGCCAGAAGTACAAGTGGACAATGGTCAAGTAACTAATAGATCATCTCCTTCATGAATGAGAGTTAATGATTGGGAAATAAAGAGCAGAAGACTGGCGAAAGAGGATGAATAAAAGGGGGTGAATATCACGTCAAACCAAGTGCAGGAAGGAATAAACAGAGGGAGAGAAAGAACGGATTAAGAGATGGTAAAACGTGGGTGGCACGGTGGCACACGGCTGGCACTGCTGCCTCACGCCGCTGAGGACCCGGGTTCAATCACTGCCCCGGGTCACTATCCGACGGGAGTTTGCATATTCTCCCCCTGTCTGTGTGGGTCCCACCCCCACAACCCAAAGATGCGACGGTTAGGTGGATTGGCCACGCTAAATTACCCCTTAATTGGAAAATAATAATTTATTTAAAAATAAAGAGACGGTAAAACAAGAGAAAAAGGTAATGAGAATAATAAAAATAAAACTAGAGCTTTTTAAAAATATCCTAAAACAATTCACAATCCCTGTGAGAATTCAACTGTTTTATTTGCAGAGAAATTGATTGGTAGCTATTAACATTTATCACACTGTAAAGGACTATTTATACGCTTAATTACTAACCCTAAACACCTCTGGCAGGTTAACTTCATCTCTACAAACTATTAGGAGCAGGAGTAGACCATTCAGACGCTCAAGCCTGCTCTGCCATTCTGCCATAAGATCCCGACTGATCTGATTGTGGCCTCAACCTCACATTCCGCCTATCTCCAATAGCCTTTGACTTTCTTATTGTTAAGGATCTATCTACCTCTGCTGTAAAAATATACATGAGGACAGTTATGCATAAGGATTGTTCCAGGAGAGTCTAATGTAATTCTATAATAACTTGGTCTGTATTTGATCGTTACTTTGGCTCGTGTACGTTAATAAATCCTAGTTCTGGCAAATAGAACAAAGAACAAAGAACAGTACAGCACAGTACAGGCCCTTCGGCCCATGATATTGTGCCGACCACTTATCCTAATCTAAGATCAACCTAACCTACACCCCTTCAATTTACTGCTGTCTATGTGCCGGTCCAAGAGTCGTTTAAATGCCTCTAATGACTCTGACTCCACCACCTCGCTGGTAGTGCATTCCACGCACCCACCACTCTCTGTGTAAAGAACCGACCTCTGACATCTCCCCGATATCTTCCTCCAATCATCTTAAATTTATGTCACCTTGTGACAGCCATTTCTGCCCTGGGGAAATGTCTCTGGCTATCCATTCTATCCATGCCTCTCATCACTCTGTGCACCTCTATCAAGTCACCTCTCTTCCTTCTTTGCTCCAATGAGAAAAGCCCTAGTTCCCTCAACCTTTCTTCATAAGACATGCCCTTTGGTCCAGGCAGCATCCTGGTAAACCTCCTCTGAACCCTCTCCAAAGCATCCACATCCTTCCTATAATGAGGTGACCAGAACTGGACACAATATTCCAAGTGCGGTCTAACCAGGGTTTTATAAAGCTGCAGCAACACCTCGCGGCTCTTAAACTCAATCCCCCTGTTAATGAAAGCAACACACCATACGCCTTCTTAACAACCCTATCAACCTGGGTGGCAACTTTGAGGGATCTAGGTACGTGGACCCCAAGATCCCTCTGTTCCTCCACACTTCCAAGAATCCTGCCTTTTACCCTGTATTCAGCATTCAAATTCGACCGTCCAAAATGAATCATTTATCAAGGTTGAATTCCATCTGCCTCTTCTCAGCCAAGGCCTGCATCATGTCAATGTCCTGTTGTAACCTGCAACAAGCCTCAACACTATCTACAACTTCACCAACCTTCGTGTCACCAGCAAACCTACTAACCCACCCTTCAATTTCCTCATCCAAGTCATTTATAAAAACCACAAAGAGCAGTGGTCCCAGAACAGATCCCTGCGGAACACCACTGATCACTGACCTCCAGGCGGAATACTTTCCATCCACTACCACTCACTGTCTTCTTTTGGCCAGCCAATTCTGTATCCAGACAGCCAAATTTCCCTGTATCCCATGCCCCCTGACTTTCTGAATGAGCCTACTATGGGGAACCTTATCAAATGCCTTCCTGAAATCCATATACATCACATTCACTGCCCGAACTTCATCAATGTGTCTCGTCACATCCTCAAAGAATTCAATGAGGCTTGTGAGGCATGACCTGCCTCTCACAAAGTCATGCTGACTATCTTTAATCAAACTATGGTTTCTAAATAATCAGAAATCCTATCTCTCAGAATCCTTTCCAGTATTTTGCTCACCACAGACATAAGACTGACTGGTCTGTAATTACCAGGGATTTCACTATTCCCTTTCTTGAACAGGAGAACAACATTTGCCTTCCTTCAATCATCTGGTACTACTCCAGTGGAGAGTGAGAACGCAAAGATCATCGCCAACGGTGCAGCAATTTCCTCCCTTGCTTCCCGTAGTAACCTTGGGTATATCCCGTCTGGTCCAGGGGATGTATCTATCCTGATGCTTTTCAATATTTCCAGCACATCCTCCTTCTTAATATCAAACTGTTCAAGCCTATTAACCTGGTTCATGCTGTTCTCCTGAGCAACAAGGTCCCTTTCTCCTGTGAATACTGAAGAAAAATATTCATTTAGGGCTTTCCCTACATCCTCAGACTCTAGGCACAAGTTCCCTCCACTATTCCTGATCGGCCCTACTCTGACTCTGATGCTCCTCTTATGTCCCACATAAGTGTAGAACGCCTTGGGGTTTTCCCTCATCCTTCCCGCCATCTTTTTCATGCCCCCTTCTAGCTCTCCTAAGTCCATTTTTGAGTTCCTTCCTCGCCAAGGGTTACCTTGTAACCCTCTAGAGCCGTTCCAGATCCTTGCTTCCTCAACCTTACATAAGCTTCCTTCTTCCTCTTGACTAGAAGCTCCACTACTCTTGCCATCCAAGGCTCCTTCACCTTACCATTCCTTCCTTGTCTCAGTGGGACAAAACTATCCAGCACTCGCAGCAAGTGCTCCTTAAACAACCCCCACATTACTATTATGCATATCCCTGAGAACATCTGTTCCCAATTTATGCTCCCCAGCCCCTGTCTAATAGGATAATAATTTCCCCTTCCCCAATTAAACACCTTCCCATACTGCCAGTTCATATCCCTCTCCATGACTATGGTAAAGGCCAAAGAGTTGTGGTCACTGTCACCGGAATGCTCTCCCACCGAGACATCTGACACCTGGCCTGGTTCGTTGCTAAGCACCAAATCCAATCTGGCTTCCCCCTAGTCGGCCTATCTACATATTGAGTCAGGAATCCTTCCTGGACACACCTGACAAAATCTGCTCCATCTAAACCATTTGCACTAAGGAGGTTCGAGTCAATATTAGGGAAGTTGAAGTCACCCATGACAACAACTCTGTTACTTCTGCACCTTTCCAAGATCTGCCACCCAGTCTGTTCCTCCATCTCTCTGCTGCTATTGGGGGTCTATAGAAAATTCCCAATAAAGTGACTGCTCCTTTCTTGTTTCTGGCTTCCACCCATACTGACTCAGTAAACAAACCCTCCTCGACTACCTCCATTTCTGCAGCTGTGATGCACTCTCTAATTAACAGTGTCACTCCCCCTCCTCTTTTACCTCCCTCCCTATTCTTCTTCAAACATCTAAACCCCGGAACATCTAACAACCATTCCTGCCCCTGTGAAATCCATGTCTCCGTAATGGCCACAACATCGTAGTTCCAAGTGCTGATCCATGCTCTAAGTTCATTGCCTTATTCCTGATACTCCTTGCATTGAAACAGACACATTTTAACCCATCCCACTGAGTGCAACTTTGTCCTATCAACTGTCTATCCTTCCTTTCAGCCTCGCTGCACACTATTTTCTGCCCGTTCAACAGCTACTCTATCCTCTGATCCGTAGCTCTGGTTCCCATCCCCTGCCAAACTAGTTTGAATGCTCCCGAAGAGCTCGAGCAAACCTCCCGCCCAGGATATTGGTGCCCTTCCTGTTTAGTTGCAACCCGTCCCTCATGTACAGGTCCCACCTTCCCCAGAAGGCATCCCAATGATCTACATATCTGAAGCCTTCCCTCCTGCACCAGCCCTGTAGCCACGTGTTCAGCTGCACTCGCTCTCTGTTTTTTTGCCTCACTGGCACGTGACCCGGGTAGCAATCCTGAGATTACTACTTTGCTCCTCCTGCTCTTTAGCTTACGATCTAACTCCCTAAATTAATAAATCCTAGTTCTGGCTAAGTCACCAGCAGTTCTATAGATTCATTGCTAGACAAGAACACAGGACACAACATTGACGACCCCATATTTTTAAACTGTCCCCTAGTTTCAGTCTCTCCCTAACAAGGGGAAACATCCTTCAGCATCCACCCTGTCAGGTCTCCTCGGCATCTTATGTTTCAATAAAGTCACCTCTCATTCTTATAAATTCCATTCGATACAGGCCCAGCCTGTGCAACTTTTCATCGTAAGATAACCCATGCATCAGCAAAGTGAACCTTCTCCCTAATGCAATTATATCCTTCAATAAGGAGACCAAAACTGTACATGGTACTCTAGATGTGGTCTCACCAACATCCTCAGAGTTTTGCAATCTTTCTCCATTTAAGAATATGCTGCTTTTCTATCCCACCTGCCAAAGTGGACAAGTTCACAATTGACCACATTTTACTCCGTCTACCAAATTTCTGCCCACTCGCTTAACTTACCTCGGTCCCTTTGCTGAATCCTTATGTGCTCCTCAGAATTTACTTTTTTTGTTACTTAGAGTCATCAGCAAATTTAGCAACCATACATTCAGTCCCTTCATCCAAGTTATTTATATAAATTGTAAGTGTTTGAGGCCCCAGCACTGATCCCTGCAGCACTCCACTTGTCACACCTTGCCAACCCCATTTAGCCCTACTCTCTACTTCCTGTTAGCTAACCAATCCTCTATCCATGCTAATATGTTACCTGTCATAATATACACGAGTATATTATGGTGCAGACACACACACACACACACACACACACTGATGGACATGCAGTGGGACCAATCAGCATACACAACACCACAGCCAATCACCAGTGAGAGCACACACACTATAAAGACAGGGGACAGGAGAGTTCCCGCTCATTCCAGTAGCAGCCAGCTTGGAGCACAGAGCTCACAGCCTGCAACACAGACATTCACCATGTGCTGAGTGCATCACCTGGTTAGGACTAGGCAAGGGTCAACAGTTAAAGCTGGTATTGCATTTACCCACAGTTCAAGTATGTTAATATAGTTAACCTTATAATAAAATAGAGTTGCACCACTTCAAGTGTTGGTGACCTGTTTGTGATCCAGAACACCCAACACATCATTACCCCCTACACCATAAGCTCTTATTTTCTGCAGTAATCTTTGATGTGGCATCTTGTCAAATGCTTTTTGAAAATCTTTTTTTTTTGAAAAACATTTTATTAAGGCATTTATAATTTTATAATAATAACAGTACAAATACAAATATAAACATAGTACAAAGACCACCTCCCTCCCTCACAAGTCCCACCTCTTCTAAACAATGATCTAACTCCTCCCCCCACCCCCAACTCTGCTGACAGTTAGTTTTCTCCAAAGAAGTCGACACACGGCTACCACCTCTGGATGAACCCTAGCACTGACCCTCTTCGGGCGAACTTTATTTCTCCAGCCTGAGAAACCAAGCCATGTCACTAAGCCAGATCTCTGAATTTGGGTGCTTTGAGTCACATTCTAACAATATCCATCTCCGGGCTACCAAGGAGGCAAAGGCCGAGACGTCAGCCTCTCTCACCCCCTGGACTCCCGGAGCTTCCGACACTCTGAAAATCGCCACCTCCGGACTCGGCACCACCCTTGTTTTTAACACCGTGGACATGACATCTGTAATACCCTGGCAAAATCCCCTAAACTTTGGACATGCCCAAACATATGGACATGGTTTGCTTGCCCTCCCGCACATCTCACACATTTGTCCTCTAACCCAAAAAACGTGCTCATCCGGGCCACTGTCATGTGTGCTCGGTGAACGAACTTAAACTGAATCGGGCTGACCCTGGCACATGATGAGGATGTGTTGACTCTGCTTAACGCATCCGCCCAAAGACCTGCCTCTATCTCCCCCCCCCCCAGCTCGTCTTCCCATTTGCGCTTTAGCTCCTCTGTCTGCGTTTCCTCTGACTCCATGAGTTCTTTATAATAATCTTTCAAACAGGTGACGCTCCCATCTATAAATAGGTCCCCATCCTCTCAATCCCTGCTCTCTGCCATCTCCGAAACCCCCCATCCAGCCTTCCCGGTACAAACCGATGGTTATTGCCAATTGGAGCCCAGACCGATGCTCCCTCCACAGCTTTTTGAAAATCTAAGTACAACACACCAATTTCCCATCATTCACCTTGCTTAGATACATTAACAATGTTCTCGGTACATTAACATCGTTCAATAGGTATGTTGACAAATACATGGGTTGGATGGGTACAGAGGGATATGGCACAAGGAAGCGCTGAGGGTTTTGGCCATGGTTAGTATCATGACCGGTACAGCCTAGGAGGGCCAATGGGCCTGATCCTGTGCTGTATTGTTCTTTGTTCTTTGTTCTTGTTACTTCTTCAAAGAACTCCAATAAATTAGTCTAACATGAGCTCCCTTTGACAAAATCATGTTAACTCTGTTTAATTGGTGTGGAGTTTGCACATTTTCCCCGTGTTTGCGTGGGTTTCGCCCCCACAACCCAAATATGTGCAGGGTAGGTGGATTGAACACACTAAATTGCCCCTTAATTGGAAAAAATGAATTGGGTACTCTAACTTTTTTTTTTAAACTCTGTTTGATTGCATTAAGATTTTCTACGTCTCCTGCTATAACCTCCTTAATAAACGATTCCAGCAATTTCCCTACCACAGATGTTAAGCTAACTGGTCGTTATATATATCCACCACATAAATGCAGCAACTCCGTGACATTCAATGCGGGCGAAGCATAATGCCTCTTTCACAAAGCTAATGACAGACTGGCGCAGCACAGGCAGCAATGTGTGGACATTTGTATTTAACGGCACATCTATATCTTTGCTGAGCTTGCTGTTGTGTTTACACATAAATAACATGGAGCACCATCAGCCTGATTGTTACTTTGACATTAAAATCTGGCCCATTCTGTTTTCAGTGATGTCGGTTGAGGAATAGAAATGGGCCTTTGACAACAAAATGTCCAACATGAAATTTATTTGGCTAATTTCAATGGAGCTGCTAACAGTGATAAGTTCGCAGTGAGAAATTCCCCTAATTGGAGAATGTTATTCAAAGAGGCCATACAAGTGTTGCTGAAATGGGAAAAAGAAATGTCTTTACAGCTGAATAGGTTAGTCCAATTTAAGGTGCGTTGCTGCTGGGGAAGAGCATTCAAAATTTATATCTGCCGCAACGACTTGACCTGATGTGAGATGTGAGAGAAATATTTCACACCCAGTGCATGACTGCATTACATAAGAACATAAGAACTAGGAGCAGGAGTAGGCCACCTGGCCCCTTGAGCCTGCTCCACCATTCAATGAGATCATGGCTAATCTTTTGTGGACTCAGCTCCACTTTCCGGCCCGAACACCATAACCCTTAATCCCTTTATTCTTCAAAGAACTATCTATCTTTATCTTAAAAACATTTAATGAAGGAGCCTCTACTGCTTCACTGGGCAAGGAATTCCATAGATTCACAACCCTTTGGGTGAAGAAGTTCCTCCTAAACTCAGTCCTAAATCTACTTCCCCTTATTTTGAGGCTATGTCCCCTAGTTCTGCTTTCACCTGCCAGTTGAAACAACCTGCCCGCATCTATCCTATCTATTCCCTTCATAATTTTATATATTTCTATAAGATTCCCCCTGACCCTTCTAAATTCCAGCGAATACAGTCCCAGTCTACTCAATCTCTCCTCGTAATCCATCCCCTTCAGCTCTGGGATTAACCTAGTGAATCTCCTCTGCACACCCTCCAGTGCCAGTACGTCCTTTCTCAAGTAAGGAGACCAAAACTGAACACAATACTCCAGGTGTGGCCTCACTAACACCTTATACAATTGCAGCATAACCTCCCTAGTCATAAACTCCATCCCGCTAGCAATGAAGGACAAAATTCCATTCGCCTTCTTAATCACCTGTTGCACCTGTAAACCAACTTTCTGCGACTCATGCACTAGCACACCCAGGTCTCTCTGCACAGCAGCATGTTTTAATATTTGACCATTTAAATAATAATCCCTTTTGTTGTTATTCCTACCAAATGGATAACCTCACATTTGTCAACATTGTATTCCATCTGCCAGATCCTAGCCCATTCACTTAGCCTATCCAAATCCCTCTGCAGACTTCCAGTATCCTCTGCACTTTTTGCTTTACCACTCATCTTAGTGTCGTCTGCAAACTTGGACACATTGCCCTTGGTCCCCAACTCCAAATCATCAATGTAAATTGTGAACAATTGTGGGCCCGACACTGATCCCTGAGGGACACCACTAGCTACTGATTGCTAACCAGAGAAACATCCATTAATCCCTACTCTTTGCTTTCTATTAATTAACCAATCCTCTATCCATGCGACTACTTTCCCCTTAATGCCATGCATCTTTATCTTATGCAGCAACCTTTTGTGTGGCACCTTGTCAAAGGCTTTCTGGAATTTCCAGATATACCACATCCATTGGCCCCCCCGTTATCTACCACACTGGTAATGTCCTCAATAAATTCCACGAAATTAGTTAGGCATGACCTGCCCTTTATGAACCCATACTGCGTCTGCCCAATGAAACAATTTCCATCCAGATGCCTCGCTATTTCTTCCTTGATGATAGATTCCAGCCTCTTCCCTACTACCGAAGTTAAGCTCACTGGCCTATAATTACCCGCTTTCTGCCTGTCTCCTTTTTTAAACAGTGGTGTCACGTTTGCTAATTTCCAATCAGCTGGGACCACCCCAGAGTCTAGTGAACTTTGGTAAATTATCACTAGTGCATTTGCAATTTCCCTAGCCACCTCTTTTAGCACTCTGGGATGCATTCCATCAGGGCCAGGAGACTTGTCTACCTTTAGCCCATTAGCTTGCCCATCACTACCTCCTTAGTGATAACAATCCTCTCAAGGTCTTCACCTGTCATAGCCTCATTTCTATCAGTCGCTGGCATGTTATTTGTGTCTTCCGCTGTGAAGACCGACCCAAAAAACCTGTTCAGTTCCTCAGCCATTTCCTCATCTCCCATTATTAAATCTCCCTTCTCATTCTCTAAAGGACCAATATTTACCTTAGCCACTCTTTTGTTTTATATATTTGTAGAAACGTTTACTATCTGTTTTTATATTCTGAGCAAGTTTACTCTCATAATCTATCTTACTCTTCTTTATAGCTTTTTTAGTAGTTTTCTGTTGCCCCCTAAAGATTTCCCAGTCCTCTAGTCTCCCACTAATCTTTGCCACTTTGTATGCCTTTTCCTTCAATTTGATACTCTCCCTAATTTCCTTAGATATCCACGGTCGATTTTCCCTCTTTCTACCGTCCTTTCTTTTTGTTGGTATAAATCTTTGCTGAGCACTGTGAAAAATTGCTTGGAAGGTTCTCCACTATTCCTCAACTGTTTCACCATAAAGTATTTGCTCCCAGTCTACCGTAGCTAGTTCTTCTCTCATCCCATTGTAATCTCCTTTGTTTAAGCACAAAACACTAGTGTTTGATTTTATCTTCTCACCCTCCATCTGTATTTTAAATTCCACCATATTGTGATCGCTCCTTCCGAGAGGATCCCTAACTATGAGATCATGAATCAATCCTGTCTCATTACACAGGACCAGATCTAGGACCGCTTGTTCCCTCATAGGTTCCATTACATACTGTTCTAGGAAACTATCGCAGATACATTCTATAAACTGCTCCTCAAGGCTGCCTTGACCGATCTGTCTAAACCAATCAACATGTAGATTAAAATCCCCCATGATAACTGCTGTACCATTTCTATATGCATCCGTTATTTCTTTGTTTATTGCCTGCCCCACCATAATGTTACTATTTGGTGGCCTATAGACTACTCCTATCAGTGACTTTTCCGCCTTACTATTCCTGATTTCCACCCAAATGGATTCAACCTTATCCTCCATAGCACCGATGTCATTCCTGACTATTGCCCGAATGTCTTCCTTAACTAACAGAGTTACACCACCTCTCTTACCATCCACTCTGTCCTTCCGAATAGTTTGATACCCTTGGATATTTAACTCCCAGTCGTGATCATCCTTTAACCATGTTTCAGTAATGGCCACTAAATCATAGTCATTCACGATGATTTGCGCCATCAACTCATTTACCTTATTCCGAATACTACAAGCATTCAGGTAAAGTACACTTATGCTGGCTTGTTTTTACCTCTGTTCTGAATCTTAACACCTTGAAATTAAATGAAAATGAAATGAAAATTGCTTATTGTCACAAGTAGGCTTCAATGAAGTTACTGTGAAAAGCCCCTAGTTGCCACATTCCGGCACCTGTTCAGGGAGGCTGTTACGGGAATTGAACTGTGCTGCTGGCCTGCCTTGGTCTGCTTTCAAAGCCAGCGATTTAGCCATGTGCTAAACGATCAGTAACCTCCCCTAAGTTATATTTCCTCTTAACTTTTCTCCTTATTTTCCTTGTCGTTGAACCCATATCTTCATGTAACAACCTGCCGCGAGGCTTACCATTAATGTTTTTACTTCCCATTTTATTCCTTTTAGTATTACTGGTCCTATTCACTGAGCTCCCCTCAGTCACTGTACCTTGTACTGTCGCCCTTTTTGATTTTTGACTATGGCTTCTCTGCCTTACACTTTCCCCCTTACTGCCTTTTGTTTCTGTCCCTGTTTTACTACCTTCCAACTTCCTGCATCGGTTCCCATCCCACTGCCACATTAGTTTAAACCCTCCCCAACAGCTCTATCAACCCCCCCCCCCCTCTCCCCAGGACATTGGTTCCAGTCCTCCCCAGGTGCAGACCGTCCGGTTTGTACTAGTCCCATCTCCCCCAGAACCGGTTCCAATGCCCCAGGAATTTGAATCCCTCCCTCTTGCACCATCTCTCGAGCCACGCATTCATCCTATCTATCCTGACATTCCTACTCTGACTAGCTCGTGGCACTGTCTGTGCGGAGTCTGCACGTTCTCCCCGTGTCTGCGTGGGTCTCCTCCGGGTGCTCCGGTTTCCTCCTACAGTCCAAAGGTGTGCAGGTTAGGTGGATTGATCATGCTAAATTGACCTTGGTGTCCAAAAAGAATAGGTGGGGTTACTGGGTTACGGGGATAGGGTGGAGCTGGTGCAGACGTGATGGGCTGAATGGCCTCATTCTGCACTGTAAATTCTGTGATTCTATGATTCTATGCCTCCAGCTGCTTCTCCACTCGCTCCAGGGACCTACAACTGGGTACCACCGCACCCTCAATCGCCATCGACCAGCCCACCTACATCTCCTTGTGCTGTTGTCCATATCTTTCCTTGATGAAACTCATTAGTTGTTCCATCTGCAAATTCGCCATTGACGATAACCCATCCTCCTCCGCCATCTTTCCAACTGCTGTTGCACCACGAGAATCTTCCTGGGCAACGACCCTTACCAACTTTAATCGGGTTTGGTAGCCCGTCATCATCCCACAATAGGGGAGAGTCCGCCACCCTCTTCTCTCCTCATGATTCTTAGAATTTACAGAATTTACAGTGCAGAAGAAGGCCATTCGGCCCATTGAGTCTGCACCAGCCTATGGAAAGAGTACCCTACTCAAGCCCACACCTTTACCCTATCTCCTCACGTGGTATCCCCACAGAAGGGCTGAACGCCGCTGTGACTAGTTTCTTGGAGAAGAGTCGGCCGCCGAGACATGTGACATCTCAGAACTCGGCTGAAGGTGATTCCAGCCCGTGTGCTACATGTGTACGCCGGTCTAGGTTTATTCGCTGGCAGCAGGAAGGCCAGTGCTCCAGCTGCTCTGGTCGAGTTAGGCATCAGCCCCAAGGCTGGGCCCTGCATCTGGATGCAGAAGAGGCAGAGGATGAGGCTGAGATACAGCTGAATTGTTTGGCAGTGCTCCGTGTGGCTCCTATTCATGTTCTGATACATGCTAATGGTCATATGCCTGACATGGAGCTGGATATGGGAGCGGCGTGCTGGCACAGAGCACTTTTGATCTCATCAAGCAAGGAGTGCATACTCTGTCCTTGGCCAACATGGCGGCTCGTTTGATCGCTTATGCAGGGGACGGCTAGGGTCCACCCTCACTCTGGTGGTTTGTGGGCACCAGTCAGTTCGCCTTCCCCTCATTGTTGTGCAAGAAAACGGCCCTAACCTGTTGGGCCGTGATTAGCTACACCAGCTACAGTAGGATTGGCAGCATATCCTCCACATGGACTCTGGTGGTTTGTGTACAGATGATACTGAGCAAATTCCCCAAGGTTTTCCAGCCTGATTTGGTTACTATTAAAGGGACCGTAGCTAAAGTCCAAGTGGACCCGGAAGCCCAGCCCTGATATTTCCTCGCCCATGTGGTTCACTCCGCTATAGTGGAGAAGGTTGAGACCGAACCTCAGCGTTTGGAGACTTTGGGATTATTCTGCGAAGACAATAAATTGACAGTGAACATGGCTTTGAGGTTAGACTGTTACCCTTTACCTCGCATTGAGGATTTATATGTAACGTTCGCCATTGGCTGTACATTCACAAAATTGGACATGAGCAATACTTATCTACAGCTGGAGCTTGATAAAGCTTCAAGGAAGTACATCACAATTAATATGCACAAGGGACTCAGTGAGCATACCTGGCTTCCGTTCGGAGTCTGCTCGGTGTGCGCAGTCTTCCAGCGTTTCATGGAGAACATCCTGTGTGGATTGCCGAACGTTGCAGTTTACTTGGATGATGCGTTAGTCACAGGGGTCACGGAACAAGAACATTTGCAGAACTCCGAGGCGGTGTTGAAACGGTTTTCCGAATATGGGGTCCGGATAGCGAGACGTTGGCCCACTACTCCAAATAGTGCTAGCCCCCAGCTTGGCTTGATCCGGACTTTCACCACTTTAGATACTGTTCCCGCAACTCCCCTCCAAAACCCCTCCAGTGCCGGGCATGACCAAAATATATGGACATGGGTTGCCGGACTTCCTGAGCATCTCCCACATCTGTCCTCCACCCCAAAGAACTTACTCAGCCTCGCCCCCGTCATATGCGCTCTGTGAACTACCTTAAACTGTATCAGGCTAAGCCTGGTATAGCACCGTCAATATGACGCGAGGCAGGTTGAGGTAATGTCAATTGAAGGCTTTATTAAGCAGAACTTTATCCCCAGCAGCATAGTTACAGAATGCAACTGCTGAGGGAAATGGAGGGAAAAACTGGGTTCTTATACCGGCATTTCTGGGTGGAGTCCAGTAGGTGGCAGATCCTATCAGGACCTGGCATCCCTCCACCAATAGCCTGTCGACACGTGGTGTACCGTATTACCCCTATTACATACCACCACACCTGGCACACGAGGAAGAGGAATTAACCCTACTTAGGGCATCAGCCCACCGCCCCTCCTTAATCTCCTCCCCTAGCTCCTCTTCCCATTTACCTTTCAGCTCCTCTACCAAAGCCTCCCCCTCTTCTTTCATCTCCTGGTATATCGCCGACACCTTGCCCTCCCCGACCCATATGCTCGAAATCACCCTGTCTTGAATCCCCTGTGCCGGGAGCAGCGGGAATTCCCTCACCTGCCGCCTCACAAACGCCCTCACTTGCATGTACCTGAAAGCATTTCCCGGTGGTAGTCCAAATTTCTCCTCCAGCGCCCCTAAGCTCGCAAACGTCCCGTCGATGAACAGGTGCCCCATTCTTCTAATCCCTGCCCGATGCCAGCTCTGAAACCCCCCGTCCATCCTTCCTGGGATAAACCGATGGTTATCCCTGATCAGGGACCACACCGAGGCTCTCATCGCTCCCCTATGTCGTCTCCACTGCCCCCAGATCTTTAACGTTGCCGCCACGACCGGGCTCGTGGTGTACCTTGTCGGCGAGAGCGGCAGCGGTGCCGTCACCAGCGCCCCCAGGCTCGTTCCTTTGCAGGACGCCACCTCCAACCTCTTCCACGCCGCCCCCTCTCCCTCCATCACCCACTTACGGATCATCGCCACGTTGGCTGCCCAGTAGTAGCCACCCAGATTCGGCAACGCCAACCCTCCTCTATCTCTGCTATGCTCCAGGAACCCCCTCCTTACCCTCGGGGTCTTGCTCGCCCACACAAATCCCATGATGCTCCTGCTTACCCTCTTAAAAAAGGCCTTAGTGATCACAATTGGGAGGCATTGGAATACAAAAAGAAATCTCGGGAGAACCACCATTTTAATTGACTGTACCCTGCCCGCCAGCGAGAGTGGCAACATGTCCCACCTTTTAAAGTCCTCCTCCATCTGTTCCACCAGCCGCGTCAAATTACGTTTCTGCAGTGCCCCCCAGCTCCTAGCTACCTGAATCCCCAAGTATCGAAAGCTCCTTTCCACCCTCCTCAACGGTAGGTCGTCTATCCGTCTTCCCTGATCCCCCAGCTGCACCACAAAGAGCTCACTCTTTCCCACATTGAGCTTATAGCCCGAGAAGTCTCCAAACTCCCGTAGGATCTGGATGACCTCAACCATCCCCTCCACTGGATCCGCCACATACAGCAACAAGTCGTCTGCGTACAGCGACACTCGATGTTCCTCTCCCCCTCGGACCACCACCTTCCATTTCCCCGACTCCCTTAACGCCATGGCCAAAGGTTCAATTGCTAATGCGAACAGCAGAGGGGACAGGGGGCACCCCTGCCTCGTCCCTCGATACAGCCGGAAATACTCCGACCTCCGCCGGTTCGTGACCACACTCGCCACCGGGGCTCTGTACAGGAGCTTAACCCAACTAATAAACCCTCCCCCGAACCCAAACCTCCTCAACACTTCCCAGAGATACTCCCACACTACTCGGTCAAAGGCCTTCTCCGCGTCCATGGCTGCCACAATCTCCGCCTCTCCCTCCACCGATGGCATCATTATCACATTTAGGAGCCTTCGCACATTGGTATTTAGCTGCCTACCCTTTACAGATCCCGTCTGGTCCTCGTGAATCACCCCCGGGGCACAGTCCTCAATCCTTGTAGCCAACATTTTTACCAGCAACTTAGCATCTACGTTGAGGAGCGAGATCGGTCTATTCGACCCGCATTGCAGTGGGTCTTTATCCTGCTTCAAGATCAAAGAGATCGTCGCCTCCGACATTGTCGGGGGCTGAGTCCCACCCTCCCTTGCTTCATTGAAGGTCCTTACCAGCAACGGGGCTAACAGGTCTACATACGTCCTATAAAACTCCACCGGGAACCCATCCGGCCCCGGGGCCTTCCCCGCCTGCATGCTCCCCAGTCCTTTAACCAGCTCCTCCACCCCAATGGGCGCCCCCAAACCAGCTACTTCCTGCTCCTCCACCCTCGGGAACCCCAGTTGGTCCAAGAATCGTCGCATCCCCTCTTTTCCCCCTGGGGGCTGGGACCTATACAGCTCCTTGTAAAAGGCCATAAATGCTTCATTCACATTCACCGCACTCCGCACTGTAGTTCCCCTGCCATCCTCTTACGGAGCTGATGTGACAGCATCTGACTCGCCTTCTCCCCATATTCATATATCGCCCCCTCTGCCTTCCTCCACTGTGCCTCTGCCTTCCCTGTGGTCAACAGGTCGAACTCCGTCTGGAGACTTTGTTTCTCCCTGAGTAGTCCTTCATCAGGAGCCTCTGCATATTTCCTGTCCACCCTTAAAATCTCCCCCACTAACCTCTCCCTTTCCATGCCCTCTCTTCATCCTATGAGCCCTGATGGAGATTAACTCTCCCCTGACCACCGCCTTCAGCGCCTCCCATACTACTCCCACTTGCACCTCCCCGTTGTCGTTGGCCTCTAGCTACCTTTCGATGCACCCCCGCACCCTCCCGCACACTTCCTCATCTGCCAACAGTCCCACGTCCAACCGCCACAACGGGCGTTGGTCCCTCTCCTCCCCCAGCTCTAGCTCCACCCAATGCGGGGCTGGATGGTCTGAAATGGTTATGGCCGAATACTCTGTTCCCTCCACTTTCGGGATCAATGCCCAGCCCAAAACAAATAAATCTATCCGGGAGTAGGCCTTATGTACATGGGAGATAAAAGAAAATTCTCTGGCCAAAGGCCACTCCCCCCATCTGATCCATAAACCCCCTGAGCACCTTGGCCGCCGCCGGCCTCTTGCCCGCCCTAGATCTGGAGCGATCCAGTGCTGGGTCCAACACCGTGTTGAAATCCCCACCCATTATCAAGCTCCCTACCTCCAAGTCTGGAATACGCCCCAACATCCGTTTCATGAATCCAGCATCGTCCCAGTTCGGGGCGTATACATTTACCAATACCGCCTCCGTCTCCTGCAACCTACCACTCACCATCACATATCGGCCTCCATTGTCCACTACTATGTTCTTGGCCTCAAACGACACCCGCTTCCCCACCAGAATTGCCACCCCTCTATTCTTCGCATCCAGCCCCGAATGGAACACCTGTCCTACCCATCCCTTCCTTAACCTGACCTGATCTGCCACCTTCAGATGTGTCTCCTGAAGCATGACCACGTCTGCCTTCAGTCCCTTTAGGTGCGCGAGCACTCGGGCCCTCTTAACCAGCCCGTTTAGGCCTCTCACATTCCACGTGAACAGCCGGATTGGGGGGTTACCCCCCCCCACCCTCCCCCCGCCGACTAGCCATCTTCTATCTTAGGCAAAACCCGTGCCCGCGCCTCCTGCACCCTCCAGTCCCCCCGACGGGAAACCCCCGCCCCGACCATCTCGTCCATTTTCAGTTCCCCTCGGCCAGTGCAGCAGCAACCCTATTGTCCCCCCCACTCCCCCGTTCCCTCCCCCCCCTCCCCGCTAGATCCGCATCTAGCTCTTTTGCTCCCCCCATACTACTTCCGTGAGTCAGCTGACTTCTGCTGACCCCGGCTTCCCCCGCCTTCCCGTTGATCTCCCCGTGTGGGAGTCTCTCCTCCTCCTTACCTTCCTCCATCCCCCCTCTCCCTAGCGCGGGAAAAAGCCCGCGCTTTCCTGAGCCAGCCCCGCCCGCTGTGGCGCAGCTCCTGCTGCGGCCCTTATCCCAGTTCCCTCATCCCCGAGTCTCGGCTCCCTCCAGCACCGATGCCCACATTTCCCACTATCTCGTCAACAGAAAAAAAAGAAAGTTTTTAACAAAAACGCTTCCCACATCCCCCTCCATCGCCCCACCCATGAAACGTTCTTTCCCCATATTTACAACCCCGTATACCATCAACATCCCCCGACAACCACAGCCCCTCAGTTCGAGTCCAATTTTTCCGTTTGGATAAAGGTCCAAGCCTCTTCTGGCGTTTCAAAATAATGGTGTTGGTCCTGATAAGTGACCCACAGTCGCGCAGGCTGCAGCATTCCGAACCTCACTCTTTTTTTGTGCAGCACCGCCTTGGCCCGGTTGAAGCCAGCTCTCCTCTTTGCCACCTCCGCACTCCAGTCCTGGTAGACTCGGATCACCGCATTCTCCCATCTACTGCTCCGCACCTTCTTGGCCCATCTCAGGACACTTTCTTTGTCCGCGAAGCGATGGAACCTCGCCACTGTCGCCCTTGGCGGCTCATCAGCCCTGGGTCTCCTCGCCAGGACCAGGTGAGCTCCTTCCAGCTCCAGGGGGCTCGGTGAGACCTCCGCACCCATCAGCGAATGGAGCATTGTGCTCACGTACGTCCCGGCATCAGCTTCCTCCACTCCTTCGGGGAGACCCAGAATCCGGAGATTCTTCCTCCTCAACCTGTTCTCCAGCACTTTGAGTCTCTCGGCCCACCTCCTGTGCACCGCCTCGTGCGCCTCCATCTTTACCGGCAGGCCCAGGATCTCGTCCTCGTTCTCATTAGTTTTATCTCTCACCTCACGGAGCTCCACTGCCTGGGCCTTCTGGGTCTCCTTCAGCCCCTCGATCGCCAACAGCATTGGGCGCCAGCACCTCCTTTTTAAGCTCCTCCACATAGCGCCTGAGGAATTCCTGCTGGTCCGGCCCCCATGCTGCTTGATCTCCACCCTCCGCCATCTTGTTTTTTCTCTCTCGTTTTTGCCGCTGCTCCAAAGCCTTTTTCTACGATGCTCCACCGCTAATCCCTGCCATACAACGCAAGGGGGACCTTAGTTCACCTTCCCACACGGGATTCAATCAAACGATTTCCGGTGGGGCTCCTCTGGAGAGCCCAAAAGTCCGTGATAGCGGGAGCTGACGAAATGTGCGGCTTAGCTCCGCATCGCCGCAACCGGAAGTCTGTGGTGTCCTTTATATATGGGTTGGTATAATGCCCTCTTGTGGTCATGTCACCTCTGTGTGCATCGTGAATGTCCATTGGTCGTATCCTATCAAACTGATCTATTGGTTGAGTGTGTGTGTGTGTGATGTCTTTGGTGCTCCCTATAGTGTCTAGCTAGCCTACATGCATTTACATTGATACACATCACCACATCCCCCCCCCCCCTTTTTAAACGTTACAGATTTTCTATACACTTTAAGAAAATGGAACAAAATCAGGTAGATATGTCAAGGTATATACAAGTCATGGTAACAGTGATTAAACAATAAGTCCAAATCATTCGTGTGAGTCCAAAAACCATCAATCATCGTGGTCAAATGTCTCTCTTAGTTATGAACGCGATCAACGTCCCTGTGCCACAGGAACCAAGAAGGTTAAATCACTTCGCTGTCTGATTTGGAGTCCCTTTCTTTTTCCGATGTTTGTGATGGTGCTGTCGGATGGCATCTTGTAGCTGATAAGGTGTTGACGTTGAAGAGGTACCATCAACAATTCGAGGTCACGGATGTGCCATATGTTGAAGTTGGATAAGACTGTACATACTGGTTCTGGCCACATGCTGTGCCAGAAGGGTGATCCTGCTGAGAACCGTTGAAGCTTGTCGAATTGGAAACAGACTTGCTGCTCGCATAAATACCTGGTGATGGTGTGAAACTAGAACATTGCATCTCATAGGAATATGCCGTCTGGCCAGGCTGGGGTGCAGCAAATCCTGGGCTGTAACTAAGGAATCCAGTCTGTAGTGCAGATTGCGCTTGCGGTAGTCCTCCTTCGGTCTTGATTCCATTAGTGGGCAATCTGTAGTGCTGGCCTGTTTGAGAATATGCTGCATAGACTGCTGGCTGCTGCATGCCTGAATACTGGGTTTGTCCAGCATGAGCTGTCATTGGCTGCACTGCTGGTGTGGAAAAAATGTGTGGATATAGCTGTGGTGAATATTGGTGTATTCCTCTTGGACTGTAGCCACTGCTTGTTATTACTGACCCAGTGTAATTGTTAAGTGATCCATCTCCTGTCATTGTGGCATCTGCTGTCACCCTCAGCGTGCCATCACTGAGGCTGCGGCACTCCCTGTCTGGTGTAAAGTCCGGCTTACGTGAATCAGAGTCGGCGTTTGGTTGCTCCCCATCTGGAGTCTGGTCTGTTTTAATTGAGTCAGTGTTGGTTTGTTGATGCTCCCCGTCCGGAATCTTAGCAGGTTCACTGGAGTCAGCTGAGATTTCTTGAAGCTGCACGTCTGGAGTCGGAACATGCAGGAATGCATTGACTTGTGGAGAGGTTCGAGCGAATGAGGGTGTAAGTATCATGGTGTCACCGGAGTCACCAGTGGTCTCACAGTGATCGTCGAGTGCCTCTGTACACACTAGCTGAGGTATGTCACTTTGCACATCTTGCATGGGAAGTGGGATGCTGTCGTCACTCGTCTCACATACCGTGGGTAGATCCTCAGTAGCTGCTTGTTGTTCACTTGGGTTGGGTAAATTGTCAGTCTTCATCTGGTGGTGCAAACAATGTGGGTGGACTGTCATTGTCTTGCTGTTGTCCTTTATTTGGGCTTGGACTGTCATCGTCGCTTTGTTCTTCACTGTAGCATGATAGACCATCATGGTCGTACTGCTGTGCACTGGAGAGTGGTCGACTGTCATAGTCTTCTTGCTGTTTGAGCATGGCAGACTTGCATCATCTGCCGCTAGTTGATCAGAGGAGGTTGCTAGACCCTCATGGTCTTGTTCCTGCAAGGACTGCACGTCGGAGTCTTGCGTTGCTTCTATCGTGGAGGCTGTCCACGAGCTTGCCGCGGAGGCTCGTGACACTGGAGTCGCGTCTTGTGTGTGCAAGGACTGCGCTCTGGAGTCTTGCGTTTCTTCTATCGTGGAGTCTGTCCATGAGCTCGCTGTGGAGGCTTGTGACACTGGAGTCACTTCTTGTTCATGCAAGGACTGCGGTGTGGAGTCTTGCGTGTCTTCTTTCGTAGAGTCGGGAACCCTGAGCGGTGCGTGGACCACGCTCTGTGTGGCAGCAGGCCGCTCTCTGTGGGCTTGTACCACTCTCTGTCTCTTGGTTTCAGGCTGCAGCATAATCCTGCACTCACAAGTTGGGATGTCATATCTGCTGGGCTGAAGATCCTCAAATCCGAAGAACGAATCCGCGTCTGCGTCAGAGTCAGTACGGGGGTCGCCAATGTGCAACACGTCTAGTTGCGGTTCGGATTTGGTACTGGGGTAGCCTCCCAAGGTGAAAGGTTCATCCGAGTCGTAGCCTTCTAGGACCATATCATCACTGTTTGCATCGGAGCTGGCATTGGGCTCGCGAGGTCCAGAGAAAATGTAAAGGTCGGTATCGAAATATTCAAGGTCGGAATCATCGGTTTGGGTGTAGGTAACTGCTTGTTGCAGGGTTCTTTGGAGGTTAATTTCATTTCCTGGTTCAATTTGAGGCATTGTGCTGTCATCCCAGGTGAAGGAAGGTTGTTTTACGACTTTAAAGATTTTTTCTTTGATTTGGGACGTTTCCCCTTTAAATGGGTGTGGTCCGGGGCCTCTGACGTCATGACGCATGTGACGTAGCGTGTAGGAAGCGTGTGCGCATGCGCAAATCGCTGTTCCTGTACCGGCGGCCGTTTTCGTGATTGCGCATGCGCAGCGTCTCGCGCATGTGCAAATGGACCTTCCCGTTCTGTGCGCATCACGCGCGACTGCGCAAGTGCAGTCCCTTTAGAAAGATGGCCGCCGATCACAATTGTTCTCTGATCCGGGATGTCGGCCTCGTGGTAAGTACTAGAGCTTCTCTTACCTTTTCTTGCTGGTTGGGGTGTGTTTTCCTCACAGTATTTGCCGAATTTGTCCAGGACTGCCTGGAAGTCGCTCCTGTTTTGCCCCTTGGAGAACTTGAATTTTTAAAAGATTTCTTCTGCTCTGGCACCGGCGATGGTGAGGAGAAGCTCTGTTTCTTCAGCATAGGCCAGGTCTTCTAGTTTGGCTGCTACCAGGAAGAATTCAAACATTTGCCGGAATACCCGCCAGTTTTTGCGGACATCGCCGTGGCACCGGAGCTGCTGCGGAACCCGGATCTCGAACATCTATCCTGGGTATTGCTGGTTGTCACTGTACGCTGAGGTATGGCTATATGGATTGAAACAGTTCAGTCCTGGTACAATGATTTGTTATGTTGTAGGTGTAACATAAGCGGCTTCCTTGTGGTGCACTTGACAAAGGAAGGTTCAGACGTGGAGATAACTTCAACACGTTTATTAAACTATTTACACTTCTATTACTTGGGTTCGACACTACTGCTAATCCTACTATAGCTACCCAGACTGACTAACCAGTTGCTGCAATCCACGTGGTGGGTGTAATATTGAATCAACCCTGTGTCTCTACTCACTGACTGTTTCCACTGGAAAGAGGCAGATCATGTGTATGGTGTCCTTTATATGTGGGTTGGTGTAATGCCCTCTTGTGGTCATGTCACCTCTGTGTGTATCGTGACTGTCTATTGGTCGTATCCTATCAAACTGATCTATTTGTTGAGTGTGTGTGTGTGATGTCTTTGGTGCTCCCTCTAGTGTCTAGCTAACCTACATGCATTTACAATGATGCACATCACCACAGGGGCCACCTTCACCCATGAAGAATTTTCTGCTTTTGTGAAGAGTAATTGGATTCGCCACATCCGCACCCACCCCATACCATCCGGCATCGAATGGTTTGGCAGAAAGTGTCGTACAGATGGTTAAACAGGAAAACGACATCTGAATTAATGGGCAAAAGACTGGCAAGATTTTTATCTTCATCGAGCAACATGCCACACGCAGTAACTGGGTAGCCCCCGCTGAAATGTGAATGGGTCTTAGACTTCGTACTCGGCTGCATTTGCTTTTACCAGATATTGGCGCAAAGGTGCGTCATAACCAAGATTTGCAAGGACATTGACCTCTGTGCCACTTCGCACCTGATTTTGCGGTGTTCGTTCATAACTTATCAGAGCCAAAGAGACTCCGACATCCTCCGCCTGCTCCTCCTTCTCCATCTCATCGCTCGTCGAGGGGGTCATGGACTTTGAGAGGAAGGAATGTAATATCCAGCATGGGGATTACGGGATGGAAATGATTGCCTTCCCTGTGCTCCTTGTGAAGTACGAGCTCCCCTGCTAGGGGCAGGGTATTTCAATTACCCAGTGTATATAAGGTCAGGCCAGTAAGAAACCGCCAACCAGAGAGGTTCCCAGTAGGGGTCTACCGGGGAGTGTAAATATACTGTTTGCAAATAGAACTTTGTTCTTATTTTTACTCGGTTTGGACTCCTGTGTCCTTAATGAACTGCCCATCAACATAGCCCTGTTTACTGGGATTACAGAGGATATCTTTGACCTGCGGCTGAAGCTGACGTGGGAGGTCCACTTTGTGACACTTAGCAGAGTGGGCAGCACGGTAGCCTTGTGGATAGCACAATTGCTTCACAGCTCCAGGGTGCCAGGTTCGATTCCGGCTTGGGTCACTGTCTGTGCGGAGTCTTCACATCCTCCCCGTGTGTGCGTGGGTTTCCTCCGGGTGCTCCGGTTTCCTCCCACAGTCCAAAGATGTGCAGGTTAGGTGGATTGGCCATGATAAATTGCCCTTAGTGTTCAAAATTGCCCTTAGTGTTGGGTGGGGTTACTGGGTTATGGGGATAGGGTGGAGGTGTTGACCTTGGGTAGGGTGCTCTTTCCAAGAGCCAGTGCAGACTCGATGGGCCGAATGGCCTCCTTCTGCACTGTAAATTCTATGAAAAAAAAAGAGCGGGATCCAAACTTTTTCGAGGTGGCACAATGGTTTTAATCAGAGCAACATCAACAGGAAATCAACTAGTGGTAGTTCTGATAAGAGTATTACAAAAACATTGGAATTCATTCCAAGTAGCTTGTAAAGGGAAGTGAATCATTTTTGCTGCTTGGCTTTCGAACTGAAAGCAGAAGAATAAGATATAAAAATCTGGCAAATACAGCAAGACAATAAACCCCTCTTTAAACTCTTGCAAAAAGAAAAATAAATCTGAATATTAACCAGTCAAGACAAAGGTGCATTATTTAACCACTTGTGAATACATTTCGCTTGAATGAGTATTGAAATAGCCTAATGTCATAAACTGCAAGAACAAGTAATGAAAAGTTTATAAAGGCACCACATGGGTCAGTGAAGACCTAGAGCAAGTTAAAATTGGACATTGTTGTCCAATATGCAAGTGTATTTTTGCATCAATTAAATTTATGTATATATGGGAAAATTAAAATATATTAGAGCCGTCTGTTCTGAGAATGTCTAGCCTGGTCCATCATGAGTGAGGTTAAGTACACAAATATTTTTTTCTTGCGTTCTACGGAATGCAACAAGTGATATGCTGCATTTGACTTATTGATAGCAGAGTAGTTCAACCAGGAATCCAGACAAAACACTTTGGCCTGGACTTTTCATATCCCCTAGTTTGGGAATACTTTTGGAAAGATGTTGCTTTGCTGACCCTGATCACACTCCTCAACCTGGGATCATTTACCTGTAGGAAACAAGCTCTCTGCCATCCAATGGGATGTTTGACTGGAAACTTGCCAGCTTGATGGGGCTTGCTACAGCTGGAGAAACAGGACACTGTACAAAAAAACCATTTCTTTTGGAAGACTTAATTTTACCAATAGTGCGTATGCATAGAAATTCTCCGAAAGTCGCTTCTCTTCAGTTTTAGACACGTGCCAGTCTGCAGATCTCTGAGCATTGGATCTTGGGGCTCAACATACAGCTGCAGAGTCCAGCTATCCAACTAAGCAAGTACAGTACACTTTGTGTAAGTGGGGTTGTGGCAGAGTGAAAACATTCTCTTGGGTTCTATTATGAATTGACGTAGAGTACAAGATCAAGGAGGTTGTGTTAAACTTGTATAAAACACTGGTTTGGGCTCAACAGGAGTATTGTATCCAGTTCTGGGCACCACACCACAATCTGAAAAGGCACTGGAGAGAGCACTGAAAAAATTCATAGGAATGGTACCAGAGATAAAGGACTTCAGTTACGTAGATAGACTGGAGAAGTTGGGACTGATTTCCTTGGAGAAGGAGGCCCTACCAGAGAGTGAACTGAAGGAAGAGAAGCCCTCCTCGGAAGATGAAGATGAGGAGGTGCAGGAAACCCAGAGAGAGGCTGAGGAACAATATAAGAGTCATGATGGCATGGAGGAGGGCTGATGTGGGAGGCATGCCCGTGACACCCTCATAGTTGAAAGGTTCCGAGTAAAACTAAGTCCGATCGTCAGGAAACATCGCCTATGGATCTGCAAGCCATTTTGTGACTTCCGAGGATATAGCCGAACCATCGCTGGGAGGAACAGTCCAACATTCACACTTGGGCACTAAGAGATCACGACTCTCTAGGATCAGACCTTAGCTGTCATCATCGGTGTAGCGCACAAAGACGATGAGGCGTGTCTGTTCCCCCACAGCTCGATAGTAAACTGGCCTGCGGGGGAAGACTCCGGCTTCTTATACTCCGCCTTCAGGGCGGAGCTTGAGGTCAACGGCCAACCAGGACCCGGGATCTGTCAGCCAATGACATTAGGGCTTCCAGTCCCACATGACCCCCAATACATACTACCACATTCACCCCTTGTCAAAATGAACCCGGCGGGGTGATGCTTCGTATGGTGGTAAGGGTTTACAGGGCTGGTCCTGGGAGGACAAAACATTCACATGGCAATACAGTATTGGACAATTTCGTCCTGTTGCAACTATTTACAGAGGGTATAGGAAGAAAAGCAAAATGTTCTTGTGAACAGTCCATATTTGTTTTACATCGACGCCACGAGTCGGTCGGGCGGTCTGGTCATCCGTGTCGATCGCCTCGGCCCCGGCGGTGGTGGTGGTGCTTGTACCAGTGTTGTCGCCTCCAGGAGCCGTACGGTTTCAGCACGGGCTTGATTCTTGGTCGGTGCTGAGGGGAGGGGAACCGATCCTCCTGGGAAGGGGGCGGTCGCGGGGTGCGGCGGTGGCAGGAAGGGGGGGGGTTGGGTTGATGGTGTCGGGGGGGTGTGCGTGTTGCCGGCGGGCGCCAGATCCCGCAGGGAGACCGTGTCCTGTCGGCCGTCGGGGTACTCCACGTAGGCGTACTGGGGGTTCACGTCGAGGAGGTGAACCCTTTCGACCAACGGGTCCGCCTTATGTGCCCGCACATGCTTTCGGAGCAGGATGGGTCCTGGGGCCGCCAGCCAGGCCAGCAGCGACGTTCCAGAGGAGGACCTCCTAGGGAAGACGCTCATGAGGCGTTTGATTAGTGCTCGTACATAATAACGACCGGATGGAATGGAGAGCGTCCGGGAGGACCTCCTGCCACCGTGAAACTGGGAGGTCCCAGGACCGTAGGGCCAGTAGGACGGCCTTCCAGACCGTGCCGTTCTCCCTTTCTACTTGCCCGTTCCCCCGGGGGTTGTAGCTGGTCGTCCTGCTTGAGGCTATGCCCTTGTTGAGCAGGAACTGGCGCAGCTCGTCACTCATGAAAGAGGACCCCCTGTCGCTGTGGACGTACGCGGGGTAACCGAACAGTGTGAAGATGCTGTTCAGGGCTTTAATGACTGTGGCCGCGGTCATGTCAGAACAGGGAATGGCAAAAGGGAAGCGGGAGTATTCATCCACTACATTAAGAAAATATGCGTTGCGGTCGGTGGAGGGGAGGGGCCCTTTGAAATCGAGACTGAGGCGTTCAAAGGGGCGGGAAGCCTTAATCAGGTGCGCTCCATCTGGCCTGAAAAAATGCGGCTTGCATTCCGCGCAGATGTGGCAGTCCCTTGTGACTGTACGGACCTCCTCTAAAGAGTATGGGAGATTGCGGGACTTGATGAAGTGGTAAAACCGAGTGACCCCCGGGTGGCAGAGGTCCTCGTGGAGGGTTTGGAGGCGGTTAATTTGTGCGTTGGCACATGTGCCGCGGGATAGGGCATCGGATGGCTCGTTCAGCTTTCCGGGACAATACAAAATCTCATAGTTGAAGGTGGAGAGTTCGATCCTCCACCTTAAGATTTTGTCGTTTTTGATTTTGCCCCGCTGTGCACTATCGAACATGAAGGCTACCGACCGTTGGTCCGTGAGGAGAGTGAATCTCCTGCCGGCCAGGTAATGCCTCCAATGTCGCACAGCTTCCACTATGGCTTGGGCTTCCTTTTCTACTGAAGAGTGGCGGATTTCTGAGGCGTGGAGGGTCTGGGAGAAAAAGGCCACGGGTCTGCCCGCTTGGTTAAGGGTGGCCGCTAGAGCTACGTCGGAGGCGTCGCTCTCGACCTGGAAGGGGAGGGACTCGTCGATGGCGCGCATCGTGGCCTTTGCGATATCCGCTTTGATGCGGCTGAAGGCCTGGCAAGCCTCTGTCGACAGAGGGAAGGTCGTGGTCTGTATTAGGGGGCGGGCCTTGTCTGCGTACTGGGGGGCCCACTGGGCGTAGTACGAAAAGAACCCCAAGCAGCGTTTCAGGGCTTTTGGGCAGTGCGGGAGGGGAAATTCCATGAGTGCACGCATACATTCGGGGTCGGGGCCTATTATCCCATTGCGCACTACGTAGCCCAGAATGGCTAGCCGGTCGGTGCTAAAAACGCACTTGTCCTCGTTGTACGTGAGGTTCAAGGCTTTGGCGGTCTGGAGGAATTTTTGGAGGTTGGCGTCGTGGTCCTGCTGATCGTGGCCGCAGATGGTTACATTGTCGAGATACGGGAACGTGGCCCGCAACCCATGTTGATCAACCATTCGGTCCATCTCCCGTTGGAAGACCGAGACCCCGTTTGTGACGCCAAAAGGGACCCGTAGGAAATGGTATAATCGCCCGTCTGCCTCGAAGGCTGTGTACTTGCGGTCACTTGGGCGGATGGGGAGCTGATGGTAGGCGGACTTGAGGTCCACGGTGGAGAAGACTTTATATTGGGCAATCCGATTGACCACGTCGGATATGCGGGGGAGAGGGTATGCGTCTAGTTGTGTGTACCTGTTGATGGTCTGGCTATAGTCAATGACCATCCTTTGTTTCTCCCCTGTCTTCACTACTACCACCTGCGCTCTCCAGGGACTATTGCTGGCCTGGATTATGCCCTCCTTTAGTAGCCGCTGGACTTCGGACCGAATGAAGGTCCGGTCCTGGGTGCTGTACCGTCTGCTCCTAGTGGCGATGGGTTTGCAATCCGGGGTGAGGTTCGCAAACAAGGACGGGGGTTGCACCTTGAGGGTTGCGAGGCCGCAGATAGTGAGTGGGGGTATGGGGCCGCCGAATTTGAACGTAAGGCTCTGTAGATTGCATTGGAAATCTAATCCCAGCAAGGTGGGGGCACAGAGTTGGGGAAGGACGTTTAGTTTGTAGTTTTTGAACTCCCTCCCCTGCACCGTTAGGGTAACTATGCAGAATCCCTGGATCTGTATGGAGTGGGATCCTGCAGCTAGGCAAATCTTTTGTGCGCTGGGATAGGTGGTCAAGGAACAGCGTCTTACCGTGTCTGGGTGTATAAAGCTTTCCGTGCTCGCGGAGTCGACTAGGCATGGCGTCTCGTGGCCGTTTATTAGGACCGTTGTCGTCGTCGTCTGGAGTGTCCGGGGCCGAGCTTGATCGAGCGTAATCGAAGCGAGCCGTGGTTGTAGTAGTGGAGTGGGGTCCGTTGTTGCCGTCCAAGATGGCGTCGGGATGAACAAAATGGCCTCCCCCATACATCGCACGTGGCTGGGGGGTCACAAGATGGTGGCGGGGGTGGACAAAATGGCCGCCCCATGCATCGTACAGGTCTGGGGCGGTCCAAGATGGCGGCGCCCCTCCTCCCCTCGTGGTGGCCGGGACCCAAAATGGCGGCATCGGCGGGTCGCACATGGTGTGCTGGGGGGGCTGGGGAGCGCTAGGACCGCGAGCGCTAGGACCGCGCGGAGCTCCCTCACCGGGGACAGCGGTGGTCGGGGCCCAAGTCGGCGGCGCCGGCGAGTCAGGCATGGGGCCGCGAGCGCTAGGACCGCGCGGAGCTCCCTCACCGGGGACAGCGGTGGTCGGGGCCCAAGTAGGTGGCGCCGGCGGGTCAGGCGCGGGGTGGGGGTTAGGGTGGCGTTAGGGACGTGGAAAACTCCCTCCTCTCCGTGGAGAGTGTTGGCCGGGACCCAAAGCGGTAGCGCCGGCGGCAGGTCATACATGGGCTGCGGGGAGGGGGGTTGGGGAGCGTAGGCGGCGTGCAGGGCTCCCAGTTCTCCCGGGACCGCGGTGGGCGGGACCCAGAGCGGCTGCGCCTGCGGGTCGTACATGGCGTGCTGGGGGGGTTGGGGCGCGTAAACTGCTTGCAGGGCTCCCTGTGCTCCCGGGACGGCGGCGACCTCGCGGGACCGGCACACAACCGCATAATGGCCCTTTTTCCCGCAGCTTTTGCAGATTTCTGCGCGGGCCGGGCAGCGCTGTTGGGGGTGTTTCGCCTGGCCGCAGAAATAACAGCGGGCGCCCCCGGTGCGACTCGGCGTTTGGATCGCGCAAGCCTGTGGGGTGTCCAGGGGGGGGGGGGGTAGGGGGTTTGCCGCGACGGGTACGTACGGGGCCCAATGGGTTGCCGCGCGGTCGGGGCCGTAGGCGCGGGTATTACGCGCGGCCACGTCTAGGGAGGCTGCTAAGGCCCGTGCCTCTGAGAGTCCTAGCGACTCTTTTTCTAGAAGTCTTTGGCGGATTTGGGAGGATTGCATACCTGCCACAAAAGCGTCGCGTATTAACATGTCTGTGTGTTCGTTTGCGTTCACCGACGGGCAGCTGCAGGCTTGTCCCAAAATCAGCAGCGCGGCGTAGAACTCGTCCATCGATTCTCCGGGAGCTTGCCGTCTCGTCGCGAGCTGGTAGCGAGCGTAGATTTGGTTAACTGGGCGCACGTAGAGACTTTTCAGTGCTGCGAACGCCGTCTGGAAATCGTCCGAGTCTTCGATGAGGGAGAAAATCTCCGTGCTCACCCTCGAGTGCAGGACCTGCAGTTTTTGGTCTTCTGAGACTCGGCCGGTGGTCGTTCTGAGGTATGCCTCGAAGCAAGTCTGCCAGTGCTTGAAGGCTGCTGCCGCGTTCACTGCGTGGGGGCTGATCCTCAGGCATTCCGGAATGATCCTGAGCTCCATACTCCTTTTTAGGCACGCTTAATAAATTGTAGCGCACAAAGACTCCGTGAGACGAATAGAGTGAAGTCGATGAGGCTTTATTAAGCGTGTCTGATAATGGGGAGGTCACGGAAACGTCAAGGCATTTTATAAAAAATTATACGAAGCTCAACCCCCGGATGGGAGGGAGAGAATGATGGGCTTTCTGGACCGGCTGGAATTTCCCAAGGTGGAGGAGCAGGAAAGGGTGGGACTGGGAGCACATATTGAAATAGAGGAAGTAGTGAAAGTGTAGCGCACAAAGACTCCATGAGACGAATAGAGTGAAGTCGATGAGGCTTTATTAAGCGTGTCTGTTCCCCTGCAGCTCGATAGTAAACTGGCCTGTGGGGGAAGACTCCGGCTTCTTATACTCCGCCTTCAGGACGGAGCTTGAGGTCAACGGCCAACCAGGACCCGGGATCTGTCAGCCAATGACATTAGGGCTTCCAGTCCCACATGACCCCCAATACATACTACCACAATCGGTGTCCCGGTAATGTTCTCACTCTGTCAACTTAAAGTCCACTGAGGAAGAACAAAGATGTGAGTCGGGGCTAGATGCTTTCTACGCTATGTAAGGATGCAAAAACTGCCGCAAAGGAAATTCAGACCAGTGTAGAGCTCTCAGCCTAAAGCTCGTGACTTCCTTTGGGACGCTATCAGTTAGGAAACCCAAATGTACGGAGTCAAATATCTAATGATCGCTCCTCAGCTATTGCTATCACTTGAGGACTAAAGGTTGAGAGCTTATCCATCCTATATTCCTAATACAGAATTACACATATCTCCCGGACAACACACACGGGTCCGGTAAGAAGTGGCACTGTGGTGAACATTACGCGAATGTTAAATGTAAAAGGGGATGTTCTGAGTGTGAGGAACGCTGAACCTTGTACTATGAGGGCTGCAAAGATCGAAACCAAAATGCTTTCATCTACCGTTACATTCGTACAACCATGGAATGGTTTTCAAAAAGTGAAATTTATTCACAGAAATCTATTCTGTGACCCTGATGTGACATCAAAAGGTTCCTTACCCTACCTCTACACCTTGGGTGCAGCTCTGACACCCACACCTGTGACCTTGGTGGACTTGTTGGCCTGAGCCCTGGAGATCCCCGGCTTTATAAGGGTCTCCGGTTCAGGGGCAGAAGCACCTCAGCAGCTTCGAGGGTACAGGCAGAGAGGACTCTGAACGGCTGCACACCCATTGAGTGTCCTGAGTGGAGGCCCTGGGCGTGTCCCGCTGATGCTCATCCTTCCTGTGGGTGCCAGAGGGCCTTGCATGACTCCTGCAGGACATGGGGTATGGAGGGAGGTCAAGGTGTCTCCTCCCCATGTGGCCTATATCCTGATGGTGTCCACCAGGGTTTGTGACTATGGAGTGCATGACCAAGTGCAAATTCGGCAGGATCTGCTGGACCAAGGTCTTCATTGCAGTTTTAATGTAAGCCTACTTTTGACAATAAAGATTATTATTATTAAGGTGGTCGCCAAGCTTCCCGCATGTCGGAGCCACAACAGACAGAACACGGGGAGACTTCTCCATCGTGCGCTCTATTCTGATGAGTGACTTTCGAAGCTCTGCTTGATGTTCTGCTGCCTCCATTTGCATTCCCACCAGTGAGCAGGCAACCGGTTCCAGAGGCTCAACATCTGGCTTGGACTGAGTGGGTGGCTGTTCTCCAGCAGCTCTCAGAGCGCCTGAGACCTGGGCTGTCACTGCCTATGACTGCTGCAGGGAGGTGTTCTTGAGAAAGTGACCCCCAGTCTAGCCTTTGACTCCGTCCCACCAATGTGCATGTCTGTGCTGGTGGAGGTTGTGGGTGAGCGCTGTGAGGGTTCACCCTGAGCCCCCTCATCCTCAGACTCGGAGAGCTGCAGGGCTAACTAGCTGGCCAGGGTCTGCTGGTACCTGAGAAATACAAAAGGACAGTTTACTGCATGAGCTGACGCTAATTCTGAATACATGGCACTCAGTGAGAATTGCAGGATTCGATGAAGTATTGGGGCTGAGATCCAGACTAGGCAGTTGTGAGAGGCCAAGCTCTGTGTCGCCACATGGGCGACTCCTGTCCTCACCAGTGAGCTCTGCAGCAGCCTCCTCTCACACGCTGAACGCAAGGATCTCTGCTAGTTTGTCCCCTGCTCTGAGCTCGCACTCACTCTCGCATGCTGTGTGCAAGTTTGGCCTGGATGGAGACAAAAGAAAGACATGTGATCAGAGGGATAGAGCAGAGTTTGGGTGAAATGTCCCCTGTGTGTGGTGTGCCCTAGCCAGAGGAAACAGAGGGTAAGTGTGAGGAACATGACAGATGGGATGATGGTGCTGTGAAAGTCCTGTTGAGAGAGTAAGTATTGATATGTGCCTTCTATGACTGAGTGTGTGAGTTCTCTGAAGAGAGTAGCTGTTTGATGCCATGCTGAGAGTTTAATAGCGGAGGGAGCTGAGAGAAGACTTACCCTGGCGGAGCAGATGAGGCCATTCATCTGCTTCCTGCACTGGATTGCGCTTCGCGGGCTGGTGGCAGCCATACTGACCTCCTGGGTAACGGCCTCCCAGGCTGGAGAGGTGTGGTTTGTGTGCTGCTTTGAGCTGTCCCTGGGGTGAGCACATGCTGGTGGGCTCAGACTCCCGAACGTGGGCCTCGAGGGCCCTGGTGGTGGAAGCTGGTACTGCCTCCTTCTTGAGGTTACTTGCCTTTTGCTTCTGGGTTCCGGATTGGCGATGACAACTGGGCTGGAGACAGTGATATGAGTGTGCTGGACTGGTAATTAAATATGGCGTCGGGACCTTCGACCTCCCCAGCCACGGTGGGCAGACGAATCAGCCATCTTGGAGGGGAGCTCGCCTGTACATAATTAATGAGCTTGAAAGTGCTCAATCTGGTGCGGGATCGCACATTCCGGCCAGCAGGAAAGGCGCTGCCGGAACCGCCCACCACCGCACATAGTCATGACAACTGAGAATTCCGTCCTACGTGTAGCGATCTTTGTATATGTTAATACATGATTAGTTAATGTGCAGTCAGTACAGTCAGATGATCATTAGATGGCAACACTAACAGGGACTATATAAGCAAGCTCAAGCAGTTTTCCTGCTCTCTTCTTCTTCTTCTCTTTGTGTGTGTTGTAGCTAGAGGATAGAAGCGTGACCAGCTCAGAGTGGAGTGTATTATATTCATTGTTAATTTAATTCAATCTTAGTTAATTCTACTACTAGTCAAAGTATTAAAGTAGAGAACTCACAAGTATATTATTTTGTTACTCAATAAATAATTTATCATCAACTGGAAGACCTCGACTGTTTATCATCAAGTTAAGTATAATTCGGCAAGACAAATGAGTAGCATATATATTACACCCCTGTAGTATAACACTATGTCTCAGTCTTCATGGGGGAAGATACAAAAAGCCTCCCAGAAATAGCGGAGAACCAAGGAACTAGTAATAATGAAGTACTGAAAAACTTGGATAAGTAAAAAGGTAGTACGGGAGAAATTACTGGGAGAAATTTGATAAATCCCCTGGACCTGATGGCCTACGTGACAGAGTATTGAGATAAGTAACTTTAGAGATAGCGGATGGTGGCTCTCTTCCAAACTTTTATTGATTCTGGAACAGCTCCTGTAGATTGAAAGGTAGCAAATGTAAATCCATTATTTAAGAAAAGAGGAAACCGGATGCTAAAAACCTGTTAGCCTGACATCGGTAGTGGAGAAAATGCTGGAATCAATTACAAAGGATATGATAACTTAGAAGATAATGATAGGATTGGGCAGAATCAACATGGATTTATGAACAGGAAATTATATGGTTGACAAACCTGTTCAAGTTTTTAAATGATGTTACTGTAGGATAGATAAGGGGGAGTCAGTGAATGTGGTGCGTTTGAATTTTCAGAAAGCTTTTGATGAGGTGCCACACAAGAGTTTAGTAAACAAAATTAGAGCACACGGGATAGGGGGTAATATTGGATTGAAAATTGGTTAAAAGACAGAAAAGAGAGAGTAGAAATAAATGGATCATTCTCAGGTTGGCAGACTGTGACTGGTGGGGTACCGCAAGGATCCGCACTTGGGCCCCAGCCGTTCACAATCTATATCAATGATTTGGTTGCGGACACCAAATGTAATCTTTCCAAGTTTGTTGCTGACACAAAAGCTAGGTGGTAATGTGAATTCTGAAGAGGATGCAAAGGGGCTTCAAGGGGAATTAGACAGCTTAAGTAAGTGGGCAAGAACATGAGGGATGGAGTATAATGGGGGAAAATGTGAAGTTATGCACATTGGTACGAAAAAACGAAATGTATCTCTCTGCTAAGAGATTAGAAAATACTGATGACCAAAGGGTCCTGGGTGTCCTTATTCATGAGTCACTGAAAGCTAACATGCAAGTGCAGCAAGCAATTAGGAAGGTAAATGGTGACTTCCGGGTGCGGCGATGACCAGCTGAGTCGCACGTTTCGGCAGCTCCCGGTGGAACGGACTTTTGGGCTCTTAATAAGAGCCCCAACGGCAATTTTAACGGCTAAAAGTACTGTGCGGTGAACCAGAAGGGAATCCCCCCTGGATACGGATGAAAAAAGGAGAGGAAGGTGGCCGGATTGCGGTGGATCCTTTAGAGCAGCGGCAAGGAAGGCAAGCAAAAACCAAGATGGCGTCGGAAGGTGGCAGTTTAATATGGGGCCCTGAACAACACGAGTTTTTGAAACGCTGCGTGGAAGAACTCAAAAAGGAAATGAAGAAGGAGCTGTTGGCCCCGATATTACAGGCGATCGAAGGGCTAAAGGAGGAGCAAAAGACCCAGGAGCGGGAGCTTCGGGTCGTGAAGGCAAAGGCTGCCGAGAATGAGGGCGACATACAGGGCCTGGTGGTGAAGACGGAGATGCACGAGGCACACCATAAACGATGTGTGGAAAGGCTGGAGGTGCTGGAGAACAACGCGAGGAGGAACAACCTAAGGATTCTTGGTCTTCCTGAAGGTGCGGAGGGAGCGGACGTCGGGGCATATGTGAGCACGATGCTGCACTCGTTAGTGGGAGCGGAGGCCCCGGCGGGTCCGCTGGAGGTGGAGGGAGCATACCGAGTGATGGCGTGAGGACCGAGAGCAGGAGAAATTCCTAGAGCCATAGTGGTGAGATTCCTCCGTTTTAAGGACAAAGAGATGGTCCTTAGATGGGCAAAGAAAACTCGGAGCAGTAAGTGGGAGAACGCGGTGATCCGCGTATACCAAGACTGGAGGGCGAGCTTTAATCGGGCCAAGACTGTGGGTCACATATCAAGGGAGGCACCACTACTTTGAGACGGCGGATGAGGCGTGGACTTTTATCGTGGAAGAAAAATTGGAATGAGCGGGTTATTAATAAAAGAACGTTTGAAACAAAGTGGTGGGGCGAGTATGGGGGGCGAAGAGGGGGGTAAAAAGGGGGGAAAGAGGAGTTTTATGTTATTAATCCTGCGATGTGGTAACTTTTCTCTCTTCCACAGGAGGTGGTGGGGGGAGGAAAGGAGGTGGAGGAGATGGGGTGTTGGCCATTGGGGGCGGGGCCAAGGGGGAAGCGCGGGCTCGGTTCCCGCGCTATGATAATCATGGCGGGAATAGGGAAGCAGGAAGGAGGGGGCATCGCACGGTGCGAGCCGAGGTCACGGGGGGAAGCCGAGGTCGGCCACAGTTTGCTGACTTCTGGGAGCAACATGGGGGGTGTAACTACGCTAGTGGGGGATCTAGCGGGGGGGGGGGGCGGGAGGGGGGAATTATTGGGCTGCTGCTGCTGGGGAGAGGGGGGAGCTGGCATGGGGTGGGATGGGCGGGGGGGCACCGCCGGGGGGGGATACAGCTGCGTGGGAACCGGGTGAGGAGCTGGAAAAAGGGGATGGCTAATCGACAAGGGGGGGGGGGGTAAAAAGCCCCCCAACCCGGCTGATCACGTGGAACGTGAGAGGGCTGAACGGGCCGATAAAGAAGGCACGTGTACTCGCACACCTTAAGAAACTTAAGGCAGACGTGGTTATGTTACAGGAAACGCACTTGAAACTGATAGACCAGGTGAGACTACGCAAAGGTTGGGTGGGGCAGGTGTTCCATTCGGGGCTAGATGCGAAAAACAGGGGGGTGGCTATATTAGTGGGGAAGCAGGTAAAGATTGTAGTGGGGGATAGCGGGGGCAGATACGTGATGGTGAGTGGCAAACTACAGGGGGAGACGGTGGTTTTGGTAAACGTATATGCCCCGAACTGGGATGATGCCAATTTTATGAGGCGTATGCTAGGACGCATCCCGGACCTAGAGGTGGGAAAGTTGGTAATGGGGGGAGATTTCAATACGGTGTTGGAACCAGGGCTGGACAGGTCGAGGTCCAGGACTGGAAGGAGGCCGGCAGCAGCCAAGGTGCTTAAAGATTTTATGGAGCAGATGGGAGGAGTAGACCCGTGGAGATTTAGCAGACCTAGGAGTAAGGAGTTTTCGTTTTTCTCCTATGTCCACAAAGTCTATTCGCTTTTTGTTTTGGGAAGGGCGTTGATCCTGAAGGTGAGGGGAGCGGAGTATACGGCTATAGCCATTTCGGATCACGCTCCACATTGGGTGGACTTGGAGATAGGGGAGGAAACAGAAGGGCGCCCACCCTAGAGAATGGACATGGGACTAATGGCAGATGAGGGGGGGTGTCTAAGGGTGAGGGGGTGCATTGAAAAGTACTTGGAACTCAATGATAATGGGGAGGTCCAGGTGGGAGTGGTCTGGGAGGCGCTGAAGGCAGTGGTTAGAGGGGAGCTGATATCAATAAGGGCACATAAAGGAAAGCAGGAGAGTAGGGAACGGAAGCGGTTGCTGCAAGAACTTCTGAGGGTGGACAGGCAATATGCGGAGGCACCGGAGGAGGGACTGTACAGGGAAAGGCAAAGGCTACACGTAGAATTTGACTTGCTGACAACGGGTACTGCAGAGGCACAGTGGAGGAAGGCACAGGGTGTACAGTACGAATATGGGGAGAAGGCGAGCAGGTTGCTGGCCCACCAATTGAGGAAAAGGGGAGCAGCGAGGGAAATAGGGGGAGTGAGGGATGAGGAAGGAGAGATGGAGCGGGGAGCGGAGAGAGTGAATGGAGTGTTCAAGGCATTTTATAAAAAATTATACGAAGCTCAACCCCCGGATGGGAGGGAGAGAATGATGGGCTTTCTGGACCGGCTGGAATTTCCAGAGGTGGAGGAGCAGGAAAGGGTGGGACTGGGAGCACAGATTGAAATAGAGGAAGTAGTGAAAGGAATTAGGAGCATGCAGGCGGGGAAGGTTCCGGGACCGGATGGATTCCCAGTTGAATTTTACAGGAAATATGTGGACTTGCTCGCCCCGCTACTGATGAGGACCTTTAATGAGGCAAAGGAAAGGGGACTGCTGCCCCCGACTATGTCCTAAAGAAGGAAAAGGACCTATAGACCTATTTCCCTCCTAAACGTAGACGCTAAGATTCTGGCCAAGGTAATGGCAATGAGGATAGAGGATTGTGTCCCGAGGGTGGTCCATGAGGACCAAACTGGGTTTGTGAAGGGGAGACAGCTGAATACGAATATACGGAGGCTGCTAGGGGTAATGATGATGCCCCCACCAGAGGGGGAAGCGGAGATAGTGGTGGCGATGGATGCCGAGAAAGCATTTGATAGAGTGGAGTGGGATTATCTGTGGGAGGTGCTGAGGAGATTTGGTTTTGGAGATGAGTATGTTGGATGGGTGCAGCTGTTGTATAGGGCCCCAGTGGCGAGTGTGGTCACGAATGGACGGGGATCTGCATACTTTCGGCTCCATAGAGGGACAAGGCAGGGATGCCCTCTGTCCCCATTATTGTTTGCACTGGCGATTGAGCCCCTGGCAATAGCATTGAGGGGTTCCAAGAAGTGGAGGGGAATACTTAGAGGAGGAGAAGAACACCGGGTATCTCTGTATGCGGATGATTTGTTGTTATTTGTAGCGGACCCGGCGGAGGGGATGCTAGAGATAATGCGGACACTTCGGGAGTTTGGAGAATTCTCAGGATATAAACTGAACATGGGGAAAAGTGAGTTGTTTGTGGTGCATCCAGGGGAGCAGAGCAGAGAAATAGAGGACTTTCCGCTGAGGAAGGTAACAAGGGACTTTTGTTACTTGGGGATCCAGATAGCCAAGAATTGGGGTACATTGCATAGGTTAAATTTAACGCGATTGGTGGAACAAATGGAGGAGGACTTCAAGAGATGGGACATGGTATCCCTGTCACTGGCAGGGAGGGTGCAGGCGGTTAAAATGGTAGTCCTCCCGAGATTCCTCTTTGTGTTTCAGTGCCTCCCGGTGGTGATCACGAAGGCTTTTTTCAAAAGGATCGAAAAGAGTATCATGAGTTTTGTGTGGGCCGGGAAGACCCCGAGAGTGAGGAAGGGATTCTTACAGCGTAGTAGGAATAGGGGGGGGCTGGCACTACCGAGCCTAAGTGAGTACTACTGGGCCGCCAATATCTCAATGGTGAGTAAGTGGATGGGAGAAGAGGAGGGAGCGGCGTGGAAGAGATTGGAGAGGGCGTCCTGTAGGGGGACTAGCCTACAAGCTATGGTGACGGCCCCATTGCCGTTCTCACCGAAGAAATACACCACAAGCCCTGTGGAGCACAGGGTCACGCCGATGAAAAGGAGGTTTAATTTACGTCGACGTGAACGGTCATCACGTCGACGGGACCTCGGCCCATCCGGAAGGGAGAATATCGGCAGGCCGAAAATCGGCTGCCTTGCGCAGACCCGTGACATTCTCCGACGGCAGCGGCGACATTAACGCCCCGCCGACTTTTCTCCCTTCGGAGACTTCGGCAACCGGCGGGGGCGGGATTCACGGCGGCCAACGGCCATTCTCCGACTCTCTGGGTGGTCGGAGAATGACGCCCGAGGAGACTGAGACTGTGGGCGGGATTCTCCGACCCCCCGCCGGGTCGGAGAATCGCCGGGGGCTGGCGTAAATCCCGCCCCCGCCGGTTGCCGAATTCTCCGGCACCGGATATTCGGCGGGGGTGGGAATTGCGCCGCGCCAGTTGGCCGTCCCCCCCGGCGATTCTCCGGCCCGGGTGGGCCGAAGTCCCGCTGCTGGAATGCCTGTCCCGCCGGCGTGGATTAAACCACCTCTCTTACCGGCGGGACAAGGCGGCTCGGGCGGGCTCCGGAGTCCTGGGGGGGGCGCGGGGCGATCTGGCCGGGGGGTGTCCCCACGGTGGCCTGGCCCGCGATCGGGGCCCACCGATCCGTGGGCGGGCCTGTGCCGTCGGGGCACTCTTTTCCTTCCGCCTTCGCCATGGTCTCCACCATGGCGGAGGCGGAAGAGACCCCCTCCACTGCGCCTGCGCGGGGATGCCGTGAACCGCTGGCGCTCCTGCACATGCGCCGCCCGGCAAAGTCAGTTTCGCGCCAGCTGGCGGGGTGGAAATCAGTCCGGCGCGGGCCTAGCCCCTCAAGGTTAGGGCTCGGCCCCTCAAGGTTAGGGCTCGGCTGCTCAAGATGCGGAGGATTCCGCACCTTTGGGGTGGCGCGATGCCGGACTGATTCGCGCCGATTTTGGCGCTGGTTGGCGGACATCGCGCCGATTGCGGAGAATCCCGCCCTGTGTTTTCTAGAGTTGAGATGAATGAGAGGTGACCACATTGAAACATACACATTTCTTACAGGGCTTAACAGAGTAGATGCAGGAAGGATGTTTCTCTTGGTTGGAGGTTGTAGAACCAAGGAACACCGGCGGGATTCTCCTAGCCGAAATCGCGCTCGGCACGGGGGCGGAGAATAGGGTGTCAGACCTGCGATCGGGCCCGACACCTTCCCGTGATTCTCCGCGGACCGGTGAATCGCTGCCAGTCATGTGCGCGCGGTCGACACAGCGCCGGTCGTGGGCCATTGAAAGAAGCCCCCGCGGCAATTCTCTGCCGGCAGCTGGCCGAGTTCTTGCCAGCGTGTTCTAATATGGTTCCACCAGGTGGGAGCTCGGAGTGCCGGCTGCCATTCCAGTCCACGGCCGCCCTGGTGGGGGGGTGGGGAGATCCTTCGCTGGGAGGGGGGGGTCCTCCAGGGCGTCCAGGGTTCCAATCGGGGGTCACCGATCGGCAGGCGCGCGCGATCTGGGGAGGGGGGTCTATATTGTGGGGGCTGGCCTGCAGAGTGGGTCCGCTTTGTTGCGCGGAAGTGCAGGGCCCCGTATCGGCAGCCGGAGCTACGTGGAGCACTCCGGGGCCCTGCAAGCGTCCTTCAAAACGGAGAGTCACTCTGAACTTTCTCCAGGAAAGTCCAGAGTGATTCGCACCTGTTTTCTCGCGGGCGTGGGGACATAGCCCCATTTTCAGAGAATTCCGCCCCACATCTCAGAATAAGGCACCGGCCACTTAAGATTGAGCTGAGTAGGAAGGATGGTGCATTTCTGGAATTTTCTACCCCAGAGAGCTTTGGAGGCTGTTATTGAGTATGTTCAAGACAGAGTTTAATTAGATTTCTGACGTTAGGATATCAAGACCTATGGCGGTGCAAGAAATGGCATTGAAGTATATGATGGGCCTTGATCGAGTTGAATGGTGGGATAGGCTTGAGGGGTCAAGGGCCTGCTTCTGCTTGTATTACCCATGTTCATATGCTTCATATATACACTGCCTCAAACATCTCATGTCCTGTGTTGCCCGTATATTTTTTGGGGAGGTTCACCTTCCCTTAAAGCTGTCTGATTCTACTCCATAAGAAGTCTTACAACACCAGGTTAAAGTCCAACAGGTATATTTGGAATCACTAGCTTTTGGAGCGCAGCTCCTTCATCAGTTGTGCTCCGATAGCTAATGATTCCAAATAAACCTGTTGGACTTTAATCTGGTGTTATAAGACTTCTTACTGTGCTCACCCCAGTCCAACGCCGACGTCTCCACATCTGGGGCGTCATTCTCCGCCGGCGGGAGTCTCCGTTCTGCCGGCGCTCGGGGGTTTCCCGACGGTGTGGGGGTGCCCCACAATGGGAAACCCCATTGACCGGCCGGTGTTACGGAGACTCCCGCCGGCCGGTCGGCGCAGAAATGTGGCGGGGCGGGTAGGAGAATTTCGCCCCATGACTCTCCTCCAATTGTGTGCTGCTCCTTCTTCTAACTTAAGCAAGGAGTCAGGAGGGCTAGAAGGGGTCACGAAAAGTCATTGGCAAATAGGGTTAAGGCAAATCCCAAGGCTTTTTACACATACATAAAAAGCAAGAGGGTAGCCAGGGAAAGGGTTGGCCCACTGAGGGATAGGCAAGGGAATCTATGTGTGGAGCCAGAGGAAATGGGCGAGGTACTAAATGAATACTTTGCATCAGTATTCACCAAAGAGAAGGAATTGGTAGATGTTGAGTCTGGAGAAGGGTGTGTAGATAGCCTGGGTCACATTGAGATCCAAAAAGACGAGGTGTTGGGCGTCTTAAAAAATATTAAGGTAGATAAGTCCCCAGGGCCTGATGGGATCTACCCCAGAATACTGAAGGAGGCTGGAGAGGAAATTGCTGAGGCCTTGACAGAAATCTTTGTATCCTCGCTGTCTTCAGGTGACGTCCCGGAGGACTGGAGAATAGCCAATGCTGTTCCTCTCTTTAAGGACGGGTAGCAAGGATAATCAAGGGAACTACAGGCCGGTGAGCCTTACTTCAGTGGTAGGGAAATTACTGGAGAGAATTCTTCGAGACAGGATGTACTCCCATTTGGAAGCAAATGGACATATTAGTGAGAGGCAGCATGGTTTTGTGAAGGGGAGGTAGTGTCTCACTAACTTGATAGAGTTGTTCGAGGAGGTCACAAAGATGATTGATGCAGGTAGGGCAGTGGATGTTGTCTATATGGACTTCAGTAAGGCCTTTGACAAGGTCTCTCATGGTAGACTAGTACAAAAGGTGAAGTCACACAGGATCAGGGGTGAGCTGGCAAGGTGGATACAGAACTGGCTAGGTCATAGAAGGCAGAGAGTAGCAATGGGAGGATGCTTTTCTAATTGGAGGGCTGTGACCAGTGGTTTTCCGCAGGGATCAGTGCTGGGACCTTTGCTGTTCGTGGTATATATAAATGATTTGGAGGATAATGTAACTGGCCTGATTAGTAAGTTTGCAGACGACACAAAGGTTGGTGGAATTGCGGATAGCGATGAGGACTGTCAGAGGATACAGCAGGATTTAGATTGTTTGGAGACTTGGGCGGAGAGATGGCAGATGGAGGTTAACACGGACTAATGTGAGGTAATGCATTTTGGAAGGTCTAATGCAGGTAGGGAATATACAGTGAATGGTAGAACCCTCAAGAGTATTGAAAGTCAGAAAGATCTAGGAGTACAGGTCCACAGGTCACTGAAAGGGGCAACACAGGTGGAGAAGGTAGTCAAGTAGGCATACGGCATGCTTGCCTTCATTGGCCGGGGAATTGAGTATAAGAATGGCAAGTCATGTTGCAGCTGTATAGAACCTTAGTTAGGCCACACTTGAAGTATAGTGTTCAATTCTGGTCGCCACACTACCAGAAGGATGTGGAGGCTTTAGAGGGGGTGCAGAAGAGATTTTCCAGAATGTTGCCTGGTATGGAGGGCATTAGCTATGAGAAGCGGTTGAATAAACTCGGTTTGTTCTCACTGGAACGACGGAGGTTGAGGGGCGACCTGATAGAGGTCTACAAAATTATGAGGGGCATAGGCAGAGTGGATAGTCAGGGGCTTTTCCCCAGGGTAGAGGAGTCAATTACTAGGGGCCATAGGATTAAGGTGAGAGGGGCAAGGTTTAGAGTAGATGTACGAGGCAAGTTTTTTATGCAGAGGGTAGTGGGTGCCTGGAACTCGCTACCGGAGGAGGTGGTGGAAGCAGGGACGATAGTGACATTTAAGGGGCATCTTGACATATACATGAATAGGATGGGAATAGAGGGATACGGACCCAGGAAGTGTAGAAGATTGTAGTTTAGTCGGGCAGCATGGTCGGCACGGGCTTGGAGGGCCGAAGGGCCTGTTCCTGTGCTGTACATTTCTTTGTTCTTTGTTCTTCTTCATGAAGGGTCTGAAAATTGGGGGTGCTATACCTGCCTCTGAGAAATCTTGGGGTGCGATTCAACAGCCTTGTTGCATCTGAATCGGTGAAACAACAATACCATTAAATCTCGTGAGAGGCCTCTCATGAGATTTACGACACTTGGAATGCGCCTTGCGAGAACTATCGAGATCTCGCTGTCGCTGGGCGGGATGTACATATTTAAATGAACCATTAGGCTCATTTAAATATGTCAGCGCCCGATTCACCCGAGGCCCAGGAAGAAACATGGAATAGGCGTAACGGCACCTGGGGGGGCGGGACTCCCAGGCCATTGGAGACCCGGGGTGGTCAGGTCTCTGGCTCTCCCTCAGGCACCCAGCCACCTTGCCACTGCTGTCCTGGCACTGCCAAGATGCCTGAGTGGCAGAGTCAAGTTGCCCGGGTGTCAGGGGTGCATTGCCATGGGCCTGGTCCTGAGTGGGGCCATGCCCATGAAAGGGGGGGATACGGGAAGTATTACGGGTGGGGGGGGGGGTGAAAGGTGGGTGTGACGGGGCTGTTTAAAGACTTGGTGGGTGAAGGGTGGTGGTCCTGAAAGGGTTGGGCTCAAAAGGGAAAGTGGGGAGGCCTGAAAGAGGGGGAGGGGGCCTCTGCGACCTCGCAGGGAATTGTCCTCACTTGGGGTAAAGCACATATGTGCGGGGGTGACATTGCCTGCGGTAGGGTGTGGGGAACACTCAAGCTCACTTAGAGACTTCAAAATGGTGGTCTGATTTCTGAGGAGCCAGTCTCGCCGGCGAGTTCAGCACCCTATTGCTGAAAACATTTCTAGGTGTGGACTACACTGTGGAGTAACTGCCCAAGGAGCAAAGAAATGTGTGGCTGCCCATATAGCCGGTGAGAAACCACGACCAAAATGACACTTAGAAATGTTTCCATTAAATCTTTGGTTGTGAGTGAGAGCCAATCTCTCGTAGTCAGTCAGCAACAAATCCGGTTTTGGACTACGCTAGGAGTATTAGCCAAAATATAAAAACACATCCAAGTGGCATTCTTTGCAGAAATTTTGAGTCTTCAGGCTCACCACCTCCTCACTTCTCCCTCCCTCAACTGACCCTGACAACAGCTGCGCCATATCATTTTCAGTCCAACTTACCATGAATGTATTGAGAGTGTAAGGCAGATAAGGCAGGGCTCCAGCACTATGGGCCCTCATTATAACATATGCAAATAAGCTCTTTCGCAACTTGGTAATCTAACAGCATAAAGGCTAAAACAGCCTGAGGGAATTTGGAGGGATTGATTTTGGGATGTAATGCTGGCAAAAATGGTTTCCATCGCATTTATCTGACAAGAAAATTACTTTTCCCCCCATTACACACTAAACGTATGCCAATAACAATGTGGAACTTCAGGGCCATTATGTTCAATTAAAGAACTTTTTCTTATATAGCAAGGCTTAGCACAGTTAATAAGTGGACTGAGTGGACAGATTAAGTAGAGTCACTGATATCATGAATTATTTAAGAATCAAAATTAAAAGACAGAAAGCAGACACAAGTAGAATTGAAATCAAATGTTGCCAGAAGCGTCACTTGTTAAGGAGGCCCATGATCGAGATAATAAAGGAAAATTCTCTGACATTTAATGAGAACCCCAGAGCTTCTAGAATCTAACTGGCACCATTCAGCTTGACTTCCTGCTGATCAATGCTGGACAGGAGCTCAGCTAACACCAGTGGCCTAGCAGACCATGAGGATGCTGTTTCACTAGACCATTAACATGTGGTCTCTCCTCCCAGGCTTCTCTGAGGTTTGTACATATGGGTGTAAGAACCCACTGCATACCCTTCAGCAGCGCAGGGTATGCAGCTTTCAGTAGGTCCCTTAGGAGCCCCTGCTAATCCAAGATGAAGGCTATCTCAGGTACCCGATGAAGTCTTCTGACAATATGGCCACCCACTGACCCACAATGGGGATGCAGTAGCGAAGTGGTATTATCGCATAACTAGTATTCCAGGACCCAGAGTCATATTTTTGGGGACCCGGGTTCGAATCCCACCATGGCAGATGGCAAAATTTGAATTCAAATTGAATAAATTTGGAATTAAAAGTCTAAATGCGACTATGAAACCATTGTCAATTGTCATAAAAACCCATCTGGTTCACTAATGTTCTTTAGGGCAGGAAATCTGCCGTCCTTACCTTGTCTGGCCTACATGTGACTCCAGGCCCACTGCAATGTGGTTGACTCTTAAGTGCCCTTCGGGATGGGCAATAAATGCTGGCTCTGCCAACGATGCCCACATTCCATGATTGAATTTTAAAAAAAGACTCTGTGACTCACGAGCCACTAAGATCATAATATGGAGTAGTCGGAGATTTGATTTAAAGGAATATACGTAAGAACATAAGAAATAGGAGCAGGTGTGGGTCATACAGCTCCTCGAGCGCCTCCGCCAATCAATGAGATCATGGCTGAGCCTCCTCCCCTTAATCATTGACTGCCCTACAATAACCTGTCTATCTTAACCTTGAATACATTCAATGCCTCAGCCTTTACAACTCTCTGTGGTAGAGAATTCCAAAGATTCACAGCTCTCTGAGAGAAGACAGAGGGGCTTGGTTAGCTCAGTTGATTACGTACCAAGGGTGTGGTGCAAACAGCGGGTGTTTCAAAAAACTCATTTGTGGGATGTGGGCGTTACTGGCTAGGCCAGCATTTATTGCCTTGTTGCCCTAGACAAGGTTGTGGTGAGCTGTCTTCTTGAATAGCTGCAGTCCCTGAGATGTAGGTACACTCATGGAGGGAGTTCTAGGATTTTCACCCATCGACAGTGAAGGAACGGTGCTATATTTCCAAGTCAAGATGTTGAGTGACTTAGAAGGGAACCTCCAAGTGATGGTGTCCTCAGGTACCTGCTGCCCTTGTCCTTCTAGATAGCAGTGGTCGTGGGTTTGGAAGATGCTGCCTAAGGAACCTTGGTGAGCTCCTGCAGTGCATCGTGAAGGTGGTATACGCCACTGCCACTGTTTGTCGGTGGTGGAGGTTTGAGGAAGGGGTATCAATCAAGCGGCTTCTTTGTCCGTGGTGGTGTTGAGATTCTTGAGTGTTGTTGGAGTTGCACTCATCCAGGAAAGTGGAGACTTTTCCATCACACTCTTGACTTGCGCCTTGCAGATGGTGGACAGGCTTTGGGGAGTCAGGAAGTGAGTTACTCACCGCAGGATTCCTAGCCTTTGACCTGCTCTTGTAGCCATAGGATTTATACGGCTAGTCCAGTTACATCTTTGGTCAATGGTAACCCCACAATGTTTATAGTGTTCAATCCCTAGGTTTGTATCCTCTGGAGTTTAGAAGAGTAAAAAACGGCTTGATTGAAACATGTGTAGCGGGATTCTCCGACCCCCCCCCCCCCCCCTCGCCAGGTCGGAGAATACCTGGGGGGCGGGGTGAATCCTGCCCCGACACCGGCTTCCGTAGTTTCCGGCGCCGGTTTTCGGGCGGGGGTGGGGCTCACGTCATGCCGGTCGGTGGCCGTTGGCAGCGGCCCCCCCGGCAATTCTCCGGTCCCCGATGGGCTGAGTGGCCGTCGGTTTCTGGCCAGTCCCATCGGCGTGGATTAGACATGGTCCCAGACGGCGGGACCTGGCAGGTAAGTCGGCTGAGGCGGTCTTCGGCGGGGCGCGGGGGGATCCTTCCTTCCGCGCCGGCCCCTGTAGGGCTCCGCCATGGCCGGCGGGGAGAAGACAACCCCCTGTGTATGAGCCAGAATACGCCGGCCGGTCTGCGCATGGGGAGGGATTCTCCTTTCGCACGGCTAAGTCCCCACGCCAGCGGGAAAACCGGCGCAAACTACTCTGGCATCAACAGCCCCCGAAAGTGCGGAATTCTCCGCACTTCCGGGGGCTAGGTGGACGCTAGAGTGGTTGGCGCTGCGCCAGCAGGCACCGAAGGGACTGCGCGAGTTAGCGCATGCGGCGAAGGGACACGTGATCTTGCGCATGCACCGAACCGCCGGTGTGGTTCCGTATATGTGCAGACCGGCCGGCATATTCTGGTACATGCGCAGGGGGTTATCTTCTCCGTGCCGGCCATGGCTGAGCCCTACAGGGGCCGGTGCGGAAGGAAGGAGTGCCCCCACGGTACACGCCCGCCCGTAGATCGGTGGGCCCCGATTGCAGGCCAGGCCACCTTGGGGCCCCCCCCCCTGGGGTCGGATCCCCCCGTGCCCCCCCGAGGACCGCACCAGCCGACTTACCTGCCAGGTCCCGCCGTGTGGGAACATGTCTAATCCACGCCGGCGGGACTGGGCAGAAACCAACAGCCACTCAGCCCATCAGGGCCCGGAGAATTGCCGGGGGAGCCGCTACCAATGGCCCCCGACCGGCGTGGCGTGAACCCCGCCCCGCCCAAAAAACGCCGCCGGAGAATACAGCAGCCGGCGGAGGGGCGGGATTGGTGCCGCCCCTCGGGGATTCTCCGACCTAGCGGGGGGTCGGAGAACCTCGCTGCGGAGATCCTGAGGCATATTGACAGGATGGCTATCGAGAGGAAATTTCCTCTTCTGGGAAAATCTAGCACTGTTTAAAAATAAGGGGTCGCCCATTTTCGACAGAGATGGGGAGATATTCTTCTCTCAGAAGGTGGTGAGCCATCCTCAAAAGGTGGTGCAAGCAGAGCCTTTAAATATATTTAAGGCCGAGGTAGATAAATTCTTGATAAGCAAGAGGGTGAAAGGTTTTTGGGAATCGTCAAGAATGTGGGGTTGAGGTTACAATCAGAACAGCCATGATCTTCTTGAATGGCGGAGCAGACTCCGAGGGACCGAGTGACCTACTCCTTCTCCTAATATGTATGTGTGTATATCCATGGCTAATTAATGTGAGAAAATTTCTCCTCATGCCCACCCTAAATGGACAATCTCTTATTCTGAAACTATGCCCCCTAGTTATTCCTTCACCTGGAGAAACATCCCCTCAGCATCTGTCCTACAAAGCCTTCTGAAGACATTATTTCTTTCAATAAAATCAACTTCCATTCTTCTGAAGTAGTCACTGTGGGAATAACGAAGCTGGAAATAAATAGCTCTATTGACATGGTTATGTAAGGTTTTCGGGCAATTCGGCCCTCTTTTTGGAATGCCCAAGAATAAAACTCAGAGACTGTAAACTGACTGTTCAGCCAAGAGAACGTAACCAGTTTTCCCAGCAGGCTTGGTCCGCTGAGCTGAGTAGGGGCATGCATAAGTATTTACAAACCCCCCCCCTAGGAGCTACAAGGAAGAAGGAGCCAGACAACGAGATAAGATCAAAACACAGACAAAGGGGCACGGGAATACACAGGGGGCCTGCCTGCAAGCAGGACAATAGGATGGTCATAGCCCCATGCAGATGTAAATGACCTGGCCTCCACCAGAGCAGAATCCAATTAACACCCCATCAACATAGCGAGGTGAGAATAGCAGCCATCTCCGGAGCAGCTGGAAGACACTGAAATTCTTCACAAGAGAGCTTAACCTCGTTATCCTAAAAAACAGACTGTCTGGGTTCAGTATATTGCGCTGGAAAAGCCCCTTGAAGATAAACGGTAGAAAAAACCAAGTTGGAGGCGGACCTGGGGGAGGTACTCCAATCTTGACAGAAGCCACCGGCAGAAAACTCACTGGGAGGAGGGGGCGGAGTCAGCGCCAAATTCAAATCGCGGAGCGGTAGGAAAAAACCAAGTTGGAGGCGGACCTGGGGGAGGTACTCCAATCTTGACAGAAGCCACCGGCAGGAACTCACTGGAAGGAGGGGGCGGAGTCGGCGCCAAATTCAAATCGCGCAGGTCTGCCTAGCTGGAAGGAGCGGACCTGCGAGGAATACCCGGAAACAAACAGCTCTGACCGGCTCAAAGGGGGCGGGACCAGCGGGAACTTTAAACCTTACCTTTTCAATGCAAAAGGGGCTGGCCGAACACAGGACAAAGCCAGGTAAAACAATATAAAAGGGGCTGTGTTTCGATTGAGGGTCTCTTGGCTCTGGGCTCTTGGCTCGACCTCTCCACCTTTGACTTGACCTCTGCAGCCTGTGACTGTAAGTACCCTGCAGCAGCTTGCGAAACTCCCTTGACTTTAATAGTGGTTGAGGCTTTGGGGAAGGGGGCTTGATTTGTGTTTTGTGCTATTGCTAAAACTGTGTAACCATAAGATTTTTCGTTGTGTCCGTTATAGTACTTTTGAATAGACTTAGTTTGTGTTAGAGTTTAAGATTTTATTATATTTTCTTCTGTTGATGATTTTGACCTGGGTTTTGCAATAAACCTTGATTTGCTGATAATTGGAGTCGTTTAAATTCTTCAATCTTTCACCAGCGATCTCTGACCAAGTCATTGTTAAATATTCCTTACCTTAATTCCGGGTTCAAGAATCAAGGGTCATCTTGAGCGATTCACTCAGGACAGGCTGCTGGTTAGGTAATAAACAGCAGTGTCCTATTCTCTCTCTTGGGAAAGCTACTCTAGCGAAGTAGGAACCGGGTGGGTGTTGCACCACCGGCAAGAGAGAGAATCACCTGGGTATTGGTAGGGGTCTGGAGATCTGTGTGATATAAGCCTCAGGCTTCAGGTTAGGGATAAACGGCAGGCTTGATTCAGTGCTCTCTTCAGTGGAAGTGTCCCAGCGCGGCGTCCCCTGGCCTCTGAAGTTTCAGTGCCAGCTGGAGAGAGACACACACAGATACTCAAACCCCAGATATCGGCCCAGTAGTGGAGTAGCAGAGATGGCACCCTCTACAGTTATGTGCATCAAATGCTCATTGTCATCAAAGATACTCACACAGACTGATTTGTTGCAAATGGTTGTTTACTTTGAGGTTTGGCATTTGGTGGGTATAATAAGTCAGAGGGAAGCTGGCGTAAACAAAGATGGATTTATTTACATGTTTACAATAGTCTGCGTGATGCAACATCACACTCCCACTGCAATCCAGGCTGGGGGGCAGTTGTTTCACCAGGTCCGAAGTTGGGCCTAGCTTTTATACCTTGCTTATAACAAGCCCCCAGGTGGTTGGCCCCCAACCCCTATCTGGGGAGCTCGTACTCCACGGGTTCCACTTGGAGATCAATGATTGTTTCCCCGTGGTCCTCGTGGGGGTTATGACGGAAGGTTTGGAAGAAATAAATAGGAGTTGCAGGATGAAATTCAGCCTAGACAGTTTATGTTGGCACTTAACCTCCCTGTGAGTAGTTTTAATTATATTTACCCACCCGATCCTTACAGACTTCCAAAGTCTTCATCCACCTATCAAGCCTAATTTTTAATATTAGTTTCTGCCTCAGCACTTTATTGGTAGAGGCAGTTGTAATCTATGACATTCAAGGCATGAGTAAGGATGTTATAGGCACAAACCCATTTTATCTGAAGATATATGTTTTATGAGTTTGTTCCACATCTGGCTGGAATCTGGCAATCCTGATTGTGCTATTTGTCTCACAGAACCTCAGGCTGCTCTCCTTTGCTGCCAGGGTTACATTTCTCATCTCTCTCCAGCTGATTAGATTTATTTTTTTCGGGCAGGGTGAAATTGAAATGCACTTTGCACTCTGCCAACGCACCTCACTTGAAACTGTAGAATGTGAATGACCTGCGTTTACAGAAAGGCAGCCCCGGGTAACTCGTTAATGTTTAATGAGATCATGAGCTCCTGCTATGGAGGGTATTTATTTTATTCATTTACAGGATGCGGGTGTCACTGGCAAGGCCAGCATTTACCATCCCTAATAACCTTTCAGAAGGTGGTGTGGGTGACAGCTTCTTGACAATTGAATGGCCTGGGGGGTCATTTCAGATGGCAGTTCAGAGCCAACCACATTGTTGTGGGTCTGGAATCACATAAGGACCAGTGTAAGGGGTACACGCTCGTGTCTACACTTACTCTCGGTTTTTTAGCATTTTAGAAAGGGCAAACGTATATGGGCACAGGGTTTTAGGTCCAGCCACAAACGTATATATGAACATAAACACACTCCTAATGCCCTTATACTGGGGGCGGAATTCTCCGTTTCTGCGGCTAAGTGGCAGCTCGAATGGAGAATCCGTATGAGGTTCATGTTAGGAAAATCGGCGCAAACCCGTCACCGATTCCGGTACCGGTGAGGGACTAGCACCACGCCGCGGGAACCACCCGCGGAGAAAACGACCGGAGAATGGCCGGGTCCTGGGCCGCGCACGCGCACGGCTGATCATCAGCATCGGTCGCGGTGTACAACATGGCGTGGCCATGCGCGTAACCTAACCGCAAATTGCGACCCTACAGCCCACCCCCTGGCCACCCCCTGGCTACCCTCTACCAGTCTCCCCAGCCCTAGCAGATGGCTCCCCAGCCAGCGGCATGAATCCCAGCCGAGTGTGGCGGCACTGGACACAGTCCGCAGCCAGCACACCGACTCAGACAACACGTGTCCCGTGCCGTCAGGAACTTGGCCCACTGGGGGCGGAGCATCGCGGCTGAGCCAGCTGATGAAGCGGCAAAGGCCTTGTGACTGCGCACAGCGTGCGTCATGATGATGCCAGTTTGGAGGGGGCGGGGAATTGCAAACAGGCGTCAAACCAAGGCCACCCCCGATTCCAGCATTGGAATCCATTCTCCGCCCGATCGCCGATTACGATTTTGGCGTCAGGCAACGAAGAATCCCACCCAGGAGCTCGAAACAAGCAAAATGGTACTGCACAGGACTTGAAACCACGACTTATTAATAAAAGCCCATTGAAAAACCACAGGCAAAACCTCACATTTCTGCCCAAACTTTAACCGATTCAAGTCAAACCCCCCAGGATTTAGTTACTAACCTTAAACTATCCTTAAACCGCAGCCCCAAGATCCCTTGGATCTGGCTGATATTTACAGCTCCAACCATGGTTGGTTCTTCTGGTGTGAGCTGCAGGTCCATGAAGCAGGTTGACTCTTCCAGACTCGCTGTGGTGATGGTGGTGCCAGACCCGACTGTCCTGGCCTTTTATTACAAGACATTATCGAAAATATCAAGCATATTTCCTGGAGATGTTCTGCTTGGATGGCCAGTGCTTAGCACCTTTTTAATCTCTTTAGCCTGGTTCCTGCGTTGGTCCAGACAAACCCATTCATCGCGATGTTGTTTCCATGACTGAAATAATGGACCTAATCGCTTCTCGGCCTTTTGGCTAAGATTGAACATGAGGCCAGGTGTAATGCCTGGACCTGGTATGTATCTCTTGTGAGGAGCATGAATCGGATTCAATTTGAATTGTTTTTTGGAGCAGGCAAGGAGCTGGATTAGGGGTTTGCCCCGTCCACTCTGAGCTTTGGCTTTGTAACTCTGATAAAGAAATAAAAAGAAATGATGGACCTCATTCAAGTACGCTGTCTCTGGATCCCGATTTGTTATGTATGTGATAAAGTCCTTTTCTCCTTAGCTGTTGTCAATATTTGTTTATATGAATTCTGTTGCCTGGGACCATTTGCATTGATGGTCTCCCATTTTCTTTAATTGGGTTGTCCCATGGGAGCTGTTTTGTGTCTTTGAGGTGATAACGCCCCAATGTCTTTACATAGTATCGACTTGGTTTTGGTATTACATGCTGTACAGATTAACCCTTTACACTATAGCGTGTCTCTGCGAGTTGAGGTTAGGCCTGTTTGTTTGCAGTGTTTATGGCTATGATGCTTTGGGGATTTTATATTTAATAAAAGTTCAGTTGGAGGGGATTCTGATCCTACACTAGACCAGCAAGGATGTAAGATTTCCTTCCCTAAAGGGCATCACGACTCATATCTAGCACAACAGAAGGTGGTTTTCGCTGTTGGAGGTCAGTCATCTCAGCTCCAGGACACTACTGCAAGTGTTCCTCAAAGGAGTGTCCATCTTCAGCTGCTTCACCAATGGCCTTCCATTTATCAAAATGTCAGAAGTGGGGATGCTCGCTGATAACTGTACAATGTTCAGAACAATCACGACTCCTCAGATACTGAAGCAGTCCATGATCAAATACAACACCTGGATAATATCCAGGTTTGGGCGAAGGGGTAAGTGGCATATATGCCACACAAGCGCCAGGCAACAACAATCTCCAACAAAAGAGAATCTAACCAATGCCCTCTTTGACATTGAATGGCGCTACCATCACTATATCCCCCACTGGTTTAGCGAACTGGTTTAGGGGCTGGTTTAGCACACTGGGCTAAATCGCTGGCTTTTAAAGCAGACCAAGGCAGGCCAGCAGCACGGTTCAATTCCCGTACCAGCCTACTCGAACAGGCGCCGGAATGTAGCGACTAGGGGCTTTTCACAGTAACTTCATTTGAAGCCTACTTGTGACAATAAGCGATTTTCATTTCATTTCATTTCACTATCGACATCCTAGGGGATTACCGTTGAGCAGAAACTGAACTGGACTAGCCATATAAATACTGTGGCCACGACAGCAAGTCATAGGCTTGAAATCCTGTGGTGGGTAACTTACCTCCTGACTCCCCAAAGCCTTCAAAATGCAAAAGTCAGGAGTGTGATGGAATACTCCCCACTTGTCTGGATGAGTGCAGCTCCAACAACACTCAAGATGCTCAACACCATCCAGATCAAAGCAGCTCGCTTGATTGGCATCCCCTCCACCACCAATGCACAGTGGCAGCAATATGTACCATCTACAAGATGCACTGCAGCAGCTCACCAAGATTCCTTAGACACCACATCCAAGACCACCACCATCTAGAAAGACAAGAGCAGCAGACACATGGGAACACCACCACCGGAAAGTTATCTTTCAAGTTAATCACCGTACTGACTTGGAACTATATCATTGCTCCTTCACTGTTGCTGGGTGAAAATTCTGGAACTCTCTCTCCAACAGCACTGTGGGTGTACCTACACCATATGGATTGCAGCAGTTCAACAAGGCAGCTCACCATAACCTTCTCAAGGGCAATTAGGAATGGGCAATGAATACTGGCCTAGCCAGCAAAGCCCCCATCCCTTGAATGAATAAAAAGTGAACCAGAGGGTTTTTATTACGGCAATTCTGTAGTTACATGGTCACCATTAATGATACCTGCTTTTGGATTCCTGATTTATTTAATTAATTGAATTTTAATTCCCCAAATTCTGGCAGCAATTGGAACTCATTTCTATTGATCAATAGTCCAGGCCTTTAGGAGCAGATATTGTAATATTAGCACTATGCCATCATAGCCCCTTGTCCCTGGCACAAGCCAGATCTCTGCCTAAAATCTATGAAGAGTCTTGGGATTCTTGACTGTCTTAATGTGAAAGATTCAGCACAGCTCTCCCGATGTTCAGTGCTGTCATGCATAATGCTGTGCTTGGCATTGGAAATCAGCTGCAGTGACTCAGCTTGATGTAACTCAGCCATGTAACTCCCTAAGAGTGGCAATGTTTGGCACTCTCGATGGACTTATCTTTGCTGAGAGTCCAAAGCCCCCATCTCGCCCAACCTCCCTCACTCAGGCTGGGTGAGGCAGGAGCAGCAAAGCGAGCTACCGGCTGCATCGTGTGGAGCAACTGGGCTCAGAGAGGTAAGAAACACCACTTTTTACGGCACTAATTGCCTTAAAGGAGGTGTTTGAAGCGACAATTAAAAAGGCAAGTGTTTCATACAATGGGGGCGTGGGGTTGGGGGTGGGGGAGTTGGTCTGAGGGGGGTGGTGTCAGTCAGGGAGGGGGCTGGTTGGAACAGGCCTCATCAGAAGGAGGAGAGGATTGGGCTGGGAGGTGGGAGTGTTCAGGAGCTGGGGTGAGGGTTTGGGTTGAGGTGGGGATGGTGTGGTGGGCCCCCTGGGGGGGTCACATGTGAGGCTCGGTCTGGGTTTTTGAAATAGGCATTCTGGAGTCAGAAGACATTTATTTCCTCTAACTCTTTCAGAGTAACTATCTGGGTAAAATTGGCAGAACCAGGTGAAGCTACCGATTCAAATCACTTCTGTTCGATGGTTCCCAGCCCAGCACAATTACCCAGAGGCTGTTAGCACTTCTGGGCAATGGCTGGGATAACCCTTGCATGGGAACATACGAGAGGGATTCCCTAGCGTATCATTGGGGGACTCTCTAAATGTGACGGTGGGGAACCAGTAAGTTATGGGTCATGGTCTTTTGCTGGACGTTCAGCCTTGAATGATCTATTATGGCCAGGTCATCTTTTCCCCTTAGTTCTCGCATTTACAGTTTTCCATTTCCTCTCCAGACCCCATTTTCCCCATTCCATCAGTCCCCCCAACTTCTAGTTTTTCCCTTTCCTTATACTCTATTCTGGTCGCCACACTACCAGAAGGATTGGATCCTTTGGAGAGGGTACAGAAGCAGTTTACTAGGATGTGGCCTGGTATGGAGGGCATTAACTATAAGAAGACGTTAGATAAACACGGTCTGTTCTCACTGGAATGACGGAGGTTGAGAGGTGACCTGATGGAGGTCTACAAGATTAAGAATGGCATGTACAGAGTGGATAGTCAGATGCTCTTTCCTAGAGTAGGAAAATAAAGTACTAGGGGGACATAGGTTTAAAGTGCTTGGGGAAAAGTTTAGAACAGGGGCGAAATTCTCCCCCAACGGCGCGATGTCCGCCGACTGGCGCCAAAAACGGCGCCAATCAGACGGGCATCGCGCCGGCCCAAAAGTGCGGAATGCTCCGCATCTTTGGCGGCCTAGCCCCAACATTGAGGGGCTAGGCCGACGCCGGAGGGATTTCCGCCCCGCCAGCTGGCGGAAATGGCGTTTGTTGCCCCGCCAGCTGGCGCGGAAATGCGGCGCATGCGCGGGAGCATCAGCGGCCACTGACAGTTTCCCGGCGCATGCGCGGGAGCGTCAGCGGCCGCTGAAAGTTTCCCTCGCATGCGCAGTGGAGAGAGTCTCTTCCGCCATGGTGGAGGCCGTAGCGGAGGCGGAAGGGAAAGAGTGCCCCCACGGCACAGGCCCGCCCGCGGATCGGTGGGCCCCGATCGTGGGCCAGGCCACTGTGGGGGCACCCCCCGGGGTCAGAGCGCCCCGCGCCCCCCCCCCCAGGACCCCGGAGCCCGCCCACGCCGCCTGGTCCCGCCGGTAAATACCAGGTTTGATTTACGCCGGCGGGACAGGCAATTTCTGGGCGGGACTTCGGCCCATCCGGGCCGGAGAATTGAACGGGGGGTCCCGCCAACCGGCGCGGCCCGATTCCCGCCCCCGCCCAATCTCCGGTACCGGAGACTTCGGCGGGGGCGGGGGTGGGATTCACGGCGGCCAACGGCCATTCTCCGACCCGGCGGGGGGTCGGAGAATGACGCCCCAGATGTGCAAGATTTTTACGCAGAGGGTGGTAAATATATGAAACGCGCTGTCTGGGGAGATAGTGGGAGCAGGTACGATAGCGGCATTCAAGGGGCATGTAGACAAATATATGAATAGGGTGGGAATGGAAGGATATGGACTCCATAAGTGCACATGGTTTTAGTTTAGGCAGGTACCATGGTCGGCGGGCTTGGAGGGCCGAAGGGCCTGTTCCTGTGCTGTATTGTTCTTTGTTCTTCGACCCCTATAATACTCAATAGGCTATTGCCAAGGCCTCCTCAGTGCTTAGTTGTTAGTGAAGGATAGTATTTTTTTTATTCTTTCATGGGATGTGGGCGTCGTTGGCTGGGATTTATTGCCCATCCCTAATTGTCTAAGGGTCAACCATATTGCCATGGGTCTGGAGTCACATGTAGGCCAGACCAGGTAAGGATGGCAGATTTCCTTCCCTAAAGGACATTAGTGAACCAGATGGGGTTTTACGACCATCGATAATGGTTTCATGGTCATCATTAGACTTTTAATCAAGATTTTTATTGGATTCAAATTCACCATCAGCAATGGTGGGATTCGAACCCAGGTCCCCAGAGCATTTCCGTTATACGAGTCTTGTGATGATACCACCATGCCATCGCCTCCTTTATTGTCTACAATTACAATTTATGTACTGGTGTGAAGTTTGGTAAGTTGATCACAAAGTGGGTGACAGCCCCACAGTCCAAAGATGTGCAGGATAAGTGGATTGGCCATGGTAAAAAATTTCCCTTAGTGCTCAAAGGTTAGGTGGGGCTATGGGTTTACGGGGGAGTGGGCCGAGGTAGGGTCCTTTTTTTCAGAGGGTCGGTGCAGACTCGATGGGCTGAATGGCCTCCTGCTGCACTGTAGGGATTCTATGCATAGCTTCCAGTTAAGTTGCTTAGAATTTGAAACATCTGGAATGGGAAGGAATGTTTTAGCACGTGGTTGAGGAGAGGGTGAAAAGCAGGAAGGCCTAGATTGGGGTGACTCTTCAGATAGGGTGTTGTACAGGCTTAAAGCCCGGAATTCCCTGCACATTAAATCAGCAATTTGCAGTACAATTCACTATTCTGCTCACTAATCCTATTGTTGCTTACAAAAGGGGCAGCGGTGAATATGGGGGTGAATCAGAAGTGGTGCAGCCAGTAGCTCCATCTTTTAGATTCGATGTTCGTCCTGACCATCGTTCTGCTGCTATTTTATCTGACTGATCTCAGTATTCAAGTGAGCATGCCTCTGCTGATTTATGCTTCATAAATGTGTAACTCGTACATGCATCAAAAATAGTTTTCCATCTGAAGAAAAATGGCACTAACATGGCTATTGTATAAAATATTCAACCTTGATGAAATATTAAGCAGAATTGTGCTTTCCTTCACGTTTGGTGAGCTGTATTACTGAAACTTTAGATACTTCGATATGCTCTTAGATTTTAAATTGTCGCCTTGATCCGTTTCGGAATGTTAGGTTTAACTTGGTCCTTTTGCTGGCTGTCAAAATCAGGCCGCAGTGCAAAATAAATATAACAAATGAAAGACTATTAACCATGCGGAAGAAGATGTGCAAGATATAGCTGCTCGACACCTTGTCATGTTTGCACTGTTGATGAAAGTTGTTGTCCTGTTGGTATGTTGTGGCATAAAATGGAATCCGGTCTTGTAGCACTAGTCTTTGTCGAGGTAGGGGAACGCCAGCTGAAACTGGACACCATTTGTCATCAGGATTTTGGTATTCATCCAGGGTGTCCCCAAAATGGCTTGATTCATTAATGCCACAATGTCTGAGAGTGGTGTTTTGTAAAATGGGCCCGACAATATAAATGCATTATTATAATTGAGCAGGACCTCCAGACATTCTGGGCTGATTATAGTCGGGATTGCCCATTTTATAGCCAAAGTGCTCTCACCAGTGGAGAATCGCTACATATTGTTGCTGGTGCTTGTAGTAGGGCCCGCTATGCGAATTAATGCATGGGGAAGAGCGCGCTGGAAACCGGCAGAATCCTAATATTTGTCTGCCATTTTGAGCGGGCAACCTGACAACATGATTCGGCGGTGGGCCCCCTTCCCCCGCACAATAGGAATCCTCCCCCATGCCTCCCTACCCCCCGACAAGTAGGTGCAACCTCGCCCCACCACAGGAATAGTGGATTACCCCCCCCCCCCATAGTACACATGCATGAGGGTGACCTGATCCACTTCCACTTACCCCCCCCCAGACCACCATCTGACCCCCCCCCCCATCGGAGACCCCAATCAGAGACCCCCCCCCCAACAGAACCCTCAACAGAAAACCCATCAGTAACCCCCACCAGAGTCTCCCATCAGAGACCTCCATCTGTGGACTGACCCCCCTCCCAGATTGATCCCCCTCCCTCCTGGACTGACCTACCCCCAACCACCAAACCCCCCCCCCCCTCCGCACCACTGGGTCAAACCCCCCCTCCCCCCAAAACTGGATCAGACCCCCCCCTCCCCCCCCCCCCCCCCCCCCACCCCCCACCCCCCAACACACACACACACACACAGTGGGAGGTGAATATACTTTCTCTTGTACTGGGGTCTGGAGCTGAGTGGTCCTGGCAGAAAAATATCGCGCATCAGTGAGCAGATGTTTGGTAAGTTAGTGCTGTTTGATAGTCCTCTCAATAACATCTTCCTTTACATTGCTGATGATTGTTATTGGCTGAGGGCTGATAATTGGCTGGAGTAGATTATTCCTAATTTGTGGACCGGGCACACTTGGACAGATATCCACATTGAACACGACAGTTGTTGTTGCAACCCATAGTCAGTGCTGTGCATGGAGCCATTTCTTGATATCACATGTAAAGAATTAAATTGACTGCAGACTGGCACCTGTGTTTGTGGAACCTCAGGACGAGGCCGAGGTGATTGTTTCCTTGGCTCTTTTAACCAAAGATGGTTGTGAACATTTGAGTTTTGTGTTTTGCGCTTGTGCTGGGACCTGCCCTTGGTGAAGGTGCTCTATCATATGTTTCTTTAAATAAACTGAGAATATCCAGTTCCTTTTTTTTCCAATTAAGGGGAAATTTAGCATGGCCAATTCACCTACCCTGCACATCTTTCTGGGTTGTGGGGGTGAGATCCATGCAGACACGGGGAGAATGTGCAAACTCCACACGGACAGTGACCTGGAGCCCGGATTGAACCCAGGTCCTCGGTGCCGTGAGGCAGCAGTGCTACCACTGCGCCATCGTGCCGTCCGTCACCCTATCATATTTTGCTGTAAAGTGTCAACAATGTATTAATCATACAATAGAGATTTGTTTTTTTCAACTTTTGCTAACTGATTTGGATCCTGCTGCTCTTGTTAAATTGCCAATTACCATTCATGATTTGCTTTATTTGTTGATGGGATGTGGGCATCACTGGCTCGACCAGCATTTGTTGCACATCCTTAATTGCCCTTGAACTGAGTGGCTTGTTCAGAGGGCATTTAAGAGTCAACCACATAGGCTGTGCGTCTGGAGTCACATGTAGGCCAGACCAGGTAAGGATAGTAGATTTCCTTCCCTGAAGGACATTAGTGAACCAGATGAGTTTTTATGACAATCAACAATGGTTTCATGGTCATCATTAGACTTTTAATTCCAGATGTTTTAAAAATTGAATTCAGATTTCACCATCTGCCATGAAGAGATTGGAACCCAGCTCCCCAGAGCATTAATGGGCAATTTAGTTTGGCCAGTCTAACCTAATCTGCACACCTTTGGGTTTTGGGGGTGAAACCCACGCAGACACGGGGAGAATGTGCAAACTCCACACAGCCAGTGATCCAGGGCTGGGATCGAACCCGAGTTTTCAGCGCCATAGGCAGCAGTGCTAACCACTGCGCCACTGTGCCACCCTGCATTTGCCTTCCTAACTGCCGACTGAACCTGCATGGTAACCTTAAGAGAATCCTGACCTAGGACTCCTAAATCACTTTGTGCTTCTGACTTCCGAAGCCATTTCCCAATTAGAAAATAGTCCATGCCTCTATTCTTCCTACCAAAATGCACAACTCACACTTTTCCACATTGTTTTCCATCTGCCACTTCTTTGCCCACTTTCTTAATCTGTCCAGGTCCTTCTGCAGCCTCTCTGCTTCCTCAACATAACTTGGCCCTCTACATATCTTTGCATCATCTGCAAACCTAACAACAATGCTCTCAGTTCCTTCTTCCAGACCATTAATGCATATCGTGAATAGCTGTGGGCCCAACTCTGACTCCTGTGGAACACCACTAGTCACCGGCTGCGATCCTGAAAAAGACTCCTTTATCCCCACTCTCTGCCTTCTGCCAGACAGCCAATCCTCTATCCGTGTCAATACCTTACCCCTAATACCATGGTCCCGTAGCTTATTCAGCAGCCTCCTGTGCGGCACCTTGTCAAACGCCTTCTGGAAATCCAAATAAATCACGTCCACTGGTTCTCCTTTGTCTAACTTCCTTGTTATCTCCACAAAGAATTCGAACAGATTTGCTAGTCATGATCTCCTCTTGATGAATCCATGCTGACTCAGTATTATTTTACCATGCACTTCTAAGTACTCCGCAATCTCATCCTTAATAATAGACTCTACAATTTTACCAACAACCGAAGTGAGGCTAACCGGCCTGTAATTTCCTCTCTTTTACCTCCCTCTCTTCTTAAACAGGGGTGTTACATTATCCAGTTTCCAATCCTCTGGGAACTGCCCTACTTCCAGTGATTCCTGAAGGATCTCCACAATCTCCTCAGCTATCTCCTTCAGAACCCTGGGGTGTAGTCCATCCGGTCCAGGTGATTTATCCACCTTCAGACCTTTCAGTTTCCCAGCACCTTCTCCTTAGTGATGGCCACATCATTCACCTTTGCCCCCTGACTCTCCTGAAGTTCTGGTATGCCACTGCTGTCTTCCACTGGGAAGCCTGATGCGATGTTCCTATTCAGTTCCTCTGCCGTTTCTTTGTTCCCATTACTGCTTCTCCAACCTCATTTTCCAGTTGTCCAATGTCCATTCTTGCCTCTTCCTTACCTTTTATATATCAAAAAAACTCTTGCATTCTTCTTTTATATTACGAGCTCGCTTACACTCATATTTCATCTTCCCCCACTTTATTGCTTTTTTTAGTTGTCCTCTGCTTGCTTTTAAAGGCTTCCCAATCCTCTGGCTTCCCACTAATCCTTGCCAAATTGTATGCTTTTTCTTTTGCTTCTAACCGTCATGACTTCCCTTGTTAGCCATGGTTATCTTGCCCTCCCTTTACCTTGTTTCCTCCTCTTTGGGATGAATTACTGTTGTGCCTCCCGAATAACACCCCCAAACTCTGCCATTGCTGTTCAACTGTCTTCCCTGCTAGGCCCTCCTTCCACTCAACTCTGACCAGCTCCTCCCTCATGTCTTTGTAGTTACCTTTATTCAATTGTAAAACTGTTACATCTGATTGCAGCTTCTCCCTCTCAAACTGCAGGGTAAATTCTATCAAATTGTGGTCACTGCTCCCTAAGGTTTCCTTCACCTTACGTTCCCTAATCAGGGGCGTCATTCTCCGACCCCCCGCCGGGTCGGAGAATGGCCGTTGGCCGCCGTGAATCCCGCCCCCGCCCCCGCCGAAGTCTCCGAAGGGAGAAAAGTCGGCGGGGCGTTAATGGCGCCGCTGCCGCGGAGAATGTCACGGGTCTGCGCAAGGCAGCCGATTTCCGGCCTGCCGATATTCTCCCTTCCGGATGGGCCGAAGTCCCGTCGACGTGATGACCGTTCACGTCGACGTGAATTAAACCTCCTTTTCATCGGCGTGACCCGGTGCTCCAGGCTCACGCCGACCAGCGAGGAGGTGAGTGACGGCCTGGGGGGTTGGCTCTGGGCAGGAAATGGCGTTGCCGCAGACTGATTGCGTGAGGAGAGGTGTGTCTCGGCTTGTGTGTGTGTGTGTGCGGCGGGGGGGGGGGGGGGGGGGTGGTTAGAGTAGGCTGGGCTCCGGGGGAGTGCCGGGAGGGGGTCCGTGCTGGGGTGGAGGTTGGGGGTGGGGTCCGTGCCGGGGTGGAGGTTGGGGGGGGGGTCCGTGCTGGGGTGGAGGTTGGGGGTTGGGGGGGGTCCGTGCTGGGGTGGAGGTTGGGGGGGGGGGTCCGTGCTGGGGTGGAGGTTGGGGGGGGGGTCCGTGCTGGGGTGGAGGTTGGGGGGTGGGGTCCGTGCCGGGGTGGAGGATGGGGGGGGGTCCGTGCTGGGGTGGAGGTTGGGGGGGGGTCCGTGCTGGGGTGGAGGTTGGGGGTTGGGGGGGGTCTGTGCTGGGGTGGAGGTTGGGGGTTGGGGAGGGGGTCCGTGCCGGGGTGGAGGTTGGGGGGGGGTCCGTCCTGGGGTGGAGGTTGGGGGGGGGGTCCGTGCTGGGGTGGAGGTAGGGGGGGGGTCCGTGCTGGGGTGGAGGTTGGGGGGTGGGGTCCGTGCCGGGGTGGAGGTTGGGGGGGGTCCGTGCTGGGGTGGAGGTTGGGGGGGGGGTCCGTGCTGGGGTGGAGGTTGGGGGTTGGGGGGGGTCCGTGCTGGGGTGGAGGTTGGGGGTTGGGGAGGGGGTCCGTGCCGGGGTGGAGGTTGGGGGGGGGGGTCCGTGCTGGGGTGGAGGTTGGGGGGGGTCCGTGCTGGGGTGGAGGGTGGGGGTGGGGTCCGTGCCGGGGTGGAGGTTGGGAGGGGGGTCCGTGCTGGGGTGGAGGTTGGGGGGGGGGTCCGTGCTGGGGTGGAGGTTGGGGGGGTGGTCCGTGCTGGGGTGGAGGTTGGGGGTTGGGGGGGGTCCGTGCTGGGGTGGAGGTTGGGGGGGGTCCGTGCTGGGGTGGAGGTTGGGGGGGGGGTCCGTGCTGGGGTGGAGGTTGGGGGGTGGGGTCCATGCCGGGGTGGAGGTTGGGGGGGGGGTCCGTGCTGGGGTGGAAGTTGGGGCGGGGGTCCGTGCTGGGGTGGAGGTTGGGGGTTGGGGGGGGTCCGTGCTGGGGCGGAGGTTGGGGGTTGGGGAGGGGGTCCGTGCCGGGGTGGAGGTTGGGGGGGGGGGGTCCGTGCTGGGGTGGAGGTTGGGGGGGGGGGGTGTCCGTGCTGGGGTGGAGGTTGGGGGGGGGGGTCCGAGCTGGGGTGGAGGTTGGGGGGGGGGGTCCGTGCCGGGGTGGGTGATGAGAGGGCAAATGAGTTGGTCCACCTGGCCAGGTGCCAGCCTCCAACAGTTGGACCCATGCGGTCCATGCCACCTGGCTGGGGGGAGGAGGGGATATGGGCAATGATGACATGTCGTCGTTCCCCTCCCCCCCACCAGGCCGTCATGTTTTCAGACCATCCAGCGATGTTGGCCGCCGTGGTGGCAGCCGCTCATGTCTATGTTGCCCTGGATGAGGAGGAGGAGGAGGAGGAGGAGGAGCGTGCCAGAGAGGCGGCGCAGTCTGCCGCAGAGGGGCAGGCGGCAGCCGCCCAGGCTGGAGGGACACCTGACCGACAGGACGAGGAGGGGGAGGAGGACGTCGCGGCCCCACGGCAATGGAGGCACCCGAGGGCGCCCCGTGTGTACCGGCCCCGGCAGTCATACCAGGACCTCACGGACTGCGAATGCAGGAGGAGACTCCAGATGAGCCGGGAAACTGTGGCACACATCTGTCACCGCGTGGCACTGGCGGGGGACACCCTCTCCCCGTGTCCGTCAAGGTTACGGTGGCCCTGAACTTTTATGCAACGGGGCCATTCCAGGCACCGAGTGGGGACCTGTCCGGCATATCGCAGACATCGGTGCATCGGTGCGTCCGGGCAGTGACAGATGCCCTTTATGCCATGGCGCACCGCTACATCCGCTTCCCCGTGGACCGGGCCAGCCAAGATGCCCGGGCCGTGGGCTTCTCTGCCGTTGCCGGGTTCCCCATGGTCCAGGGCGCGATTGATGGGGTGCACGTCGCCGTGCGGCCACCTGCAGATAACAGGGCCGTATTCACCAATAGGAAGGGGACCTATTCAATGAACGTACAGGTGGTCTGCGACCACCGCATGATGATCCTGCACGTCTGCTCCCGTCACCCAGGCAGTGTACACGACTCATTCGTGTTGTCACGGTCATCCATCCCCGGCATGTACGAGGGACGCCATCCCCGGCTGAGGGGCTGGTTGCTGGGCGACAGGGGCTACCCATTGCGATCGTGGCTGATGACGCCTATACGGAGGCCACGCAATGAGGCGGAGAACCGCTACAATGATGCCCATGTAGCGACAAGGGGAGTGATCGAGAGGTGCTTTGGCGTGCTGAAGATGCGTTTCAGGTGCCTGGACCTCTCTGGGGGCGCCCTCCAGTATCGGTCAGATAGGGTCGGCCGCATCATTGTGGTGTGCTGCGTCCTGCACAACATAGCCCAGCAGAGGGGCGATGTGCCGCAGGCAGAGGAGGGCGGAGTGGAGGAGCAGCAGGAAGAGGCGCAGTCCTCCCCAGATGAGGGGGATGGGGGCAATGGTCAGGGCAGACGGGGTAGACACAGGCGGGTGGCTGTCCACCGTTACCGGCTGGCCCAGCGGGCACGGGACAGACTGATAGACGCCCGCTTCACTGACTAGATGGGCGTGGGAATCGGGTAGTATGGCCACAGACCGCACACCATGGCAACAGCCGACCACCCACACCCCCCACCCATCCACCCACCCAGCACCCTCAACCCCCTCCCCAACCCCACACACCCCACCCGCATGCACACCACCCCCCCCCCCCAATTGCTGATCCACCGGCGGCACAACGGGCCGGGCTCACCCAGTTGCGGGTGGACGCGTGTCTATCGCAGGCCATGGAGGATGATGACAACCCGCCTCCGATGAGCTCCTGGCTCTACATCATTGGACTATGTCTGACCCATGGCCACAGTACCACCATCCACCCGGACCATCCCTGCATGCGGCTGTGACTCTGCAGCGCACGGTCCCGTCCTCTGCCCGGGGGATGTTGATGGCGGCCCAGGGGGAAGGGGGCAGACTCACCTGGGGCTGAGGTAAGACCACCCGTCACACACACACTTGCGCTCAACGTACATGACACGCCCGCACACTTTGGACAGAGCACAAAGGCAGCTTCGGTAGGTGTAACATTGACTTTAATAACCAAAGGAGTTCATGCACGTGCCCTAGCCCCTAAAACTCATCTGTGCCCTGCACCCGTGCCAACTTACTCAGTGTCTAATTGCTTGGCCTTACGAGCCCTTTGACTACGTCTACGTGGTTCCCCAGACGGTACAGCAGAACTGGAGGTGGACTCCTGTGATTCCTGCCCTCTGACACTGGATCCCTTTGGCGGCCGTTTCCTGGGGCGTCCTGGCCTAGATGGGCCAGGCTGCGGCCCGGGCGACTGGGATGGCGAGCTGCCAGCCTGTCCTGCCCGTTGCCCACCCGATGCACCTGGGACGGAAGGGGGGGAGTCCGAGGTGTCGCGGTGTACCGGGACCTCCCCTACAGAGGGAGCCGGGACGGACCACACCACCTCCTCCTCCCTCGGGGTGCCCGATGGCCCCCAGGCCTCTACATGGGTGGGGGATGCGAACGGACTGGCCATCCGACGCGCCCCCGACATCTGGCGCTGCCAGTCCTGGAGGCCCGTGCTGGTATCGACAGGGGTCTGCAGGTTTGCAGCCATGGAGCCCAGGGGGTTGTCAAACCCTGTCTGTGACAGTGCGACGCCGGCTCGCACATGGCCACTGGCGCCGATGCTCTCAGCGATGGCCTGCTGAGACTGGGCCATGGCCTGCTGAGACTGGGCCATGGCTTGCAGAGACTGGGCCATGGCCTGCAGAGACTGGGCTATGGCCTGCTGAGACTGGGCCATGGCCTGCTGAGACTGGGCTATGGCGTTGAGCGCCTCTGCCATCTGGCGCTGGCACTGGCTCATGGCCTCCTGTGAGAGGGCAGCCATTTCCTGGGCCACAGACGCTGCCTGCACGGAAGGCCCCAGGCCTCGCAAACCGTTCCCCATGTCTGACACCGTCGCACCCATTGCCTCCACCGCGGACGCCACCCGTGCGGTGTCAGCCTGGGTGGCACGCATGACCGGGACCACTCCCAGCTCCTGGACGCGGGTGGACTCCTCCACCTGCGACCGCAGCCGCCGCAAGCCACCCGTCACCCTATTCGCTCGTCTCCGTGTCGGTGGTTGCATCGGATCTATGTGTGGGTGTGGTAACTGCAGGAACCCGGGATCCATCTGGGCGGCAGATGTTCGCTTGGCCTGGGCTGCCCTCCGACCACCCGGTCCCTCTGCTGCTCCTACCTCCACCTGCTGTACCGGGACGGCTGTGTTGTGCGCACCAGTGAGTGTACCAGACGCCTCATCACTAAAGTGCCCAACCGTGGTGAGTGTTTCTGCGATGGTGGAGGGTGTTGGTGACAGCAGTGGCGTTGTGTCGTGCTCTTCGTCCCACTCTGACTCCATGGCACTTTGGGGTGGGGGTTCGTCTCCACCCATCCACTCTGAGTCACTGTCCGGTATTTCGTCTTCCCGGGTAGGGGTGTCCTGGGTAGTGATGTCCCGGGTAGGGGTGTCCTGGGTAGTGGTGTCCCGGGTAGGGGTGTCCTGGGTAGTGGTGTCCCGGGTAGGGGTGTCCTGGATAGTGGTGCCCTGGGTAGTGGTGTCCTGGCTCGGATGTGACGGGGGCCTGTGGCTGCCCCCCTCATCGCTGGGTGGTCGCTCCCGCACGTGACGGGGGTGTCGTCTCCCTGTTGCTCCAGGTCTCTCCGTCTCCCATGGTGTGCGAGGGGCATCCTGCGGGCGTCGCATGCTGGAGGGTGCGGGTCTCTCCGTCTCCTGTGGTCTCCGAGGGGCATCCTGCGGGCGTCGCATGCTGGAGGGTCCGGGTCTCTCCGTCTCCCGTGGTGTGCGAGGGGCATCCTGCGGGCGTCGCATGCTGGAGGGTGCGGGTCTCTCCGTCTCCTGTGGTCTCCGAGGGGCATCCTGCGGGCGTCGCATGCTGGAGGGTCCGGGTCTCTCCGTCTCCCGTGGTGTGCGAGGGGCATCCTGCGGGCGTCGCATGCTGGAGGGTCCGGGTCTCTCCGTCTCCCGTGGTGTGCGAGGGGCATCCTGCGGGCGTCGCATGCTGGAGGGTGCGGGTCTCTCCGTCTCCTGTGGTCTCCGAGGGGCATCCTCCGGGCGGTGTGCATCTGCGGGGATGGGTGCCTGGACGTTTGGTCCTGCGATACACAATGAAGCATGCATGGTTAGACATCAGGCAGTGATCAGGTGATACGGGGGAGGGGGATATAGGGGAGGGGGGATATGGGGACGGGCTGTTGGTGGCTCACTTGCTCGTGGGCCCCCCGACCTCTGCATCAGCAACCTCCCGGTCCTCAGGTCCGCCAGCCAGTTCCAGGGCCCTTTCCTCGTGTACGGTCAATGGCTTCTCATCAGCGGGCCCTCCTCCAGTCCTCACATGCTCCCTATTGTTGTGTGCGCGCTTCTCCTGTGGGGGGGGGGGGGGTGGCAGGGGTAAAAGGCAACAGTGTTAGGCAGGTATATGAATGCACGCCATCGGTTGCGCGTGCATTGCAGAGGTTAATGTTAGGGCTGGATTCACTTGGGGATATGGGGGATATGGGGGAGGGGGGGATATGGGGGAGGGGGGGATATGGGGGAGGGGGGATATGGGGGAGGGGGGATATGGGGAGGGGGGATATGGGGGGATATGGGGGGGATATGGGGAGGGGGGATATGGGGGAGGGGGATATGGGGGAGGGGGGATATGGGGGAGGGGGGATATGGGGGAGGGGGGATATGGGGGAAGGGGGATATGGGGGGATATAGGGGAGGGGGGATATGGGGAGGGGGGATATGGGGGAGGGGTGATATGGGGGAGGGGGGATATGGGGGAGGGGGGGATATGGGGGAGGGGGGATATGGGGGAGGGGGGATATGGGGAGGGGGATATGGGGGAGGGGGGATATGGGGGAGGGGGGATATGGGGGAGGGGGGATATGGGGAGGGGGGATATGGGGGAGGGGGGATATGGGGGAGGGGGGATATGGGGGAGGGGGGATATGGGGGAGGGGGGATATGGGGGAGGGGGGATATGGGGGAGGGGGGATATGGGGGAGGCTCACCCTGCCTGCTCTGACGAGGTCGTTCACCTTCTTGTGGCACTGGGTGCCTGTCCGTGGTGTCAGGGCCACAGCGGTGACAGCCTCTGCCACCTCCCTCCACAGACGCCGGCTGTGGCGTGGGACAACTCTGCGGCCGTGCCCGGGATACATGGCGTCCCTCCTCTGCTCCACCGCGTCCAGGAGCGCCTCCACATCGCGTGACTCGAACCTCGGGGCTGAGCGACGGCCAGCCATCAAGTCGGGTGTTGCGGTCGGCTGTTCCGGTCGGGTGGGGGGGAGCTGCGCGGCCTTATGAGCCGTCACGCCGTGCAGCGCGTATGACGCTGCACGGCGTGAACCACTGCGCAAGCGCGGATCCTGTTACGTCGCTGCTAGCCCATTTCGGGCCGCAGACTATCGGCCCATTTTTATGACGTGACGCAAGTGGGATTTGCGCCGTTTTTTGCGCCGATCGGCGGACTTTCCGCCGATAACGGAGAATTTCGCCCCAGGTCTGCTTCATTACACATCACCAAATCCAGAATTGCTTTTTCAAATATCAGCCAGGTTGGTCTGTGTTGGTGTTGCCGAGCTACTCTTGGTGATAGACATTGAAGTTCCCTCACCCAGGGCATATTCTATGCCCTCATAATCCATAGTGCGAGTTCAAAGTGATGTTCAACGTGGAGGAGTACCAATTCATCATGATTTTCTCGATCCTAATTTGTAGAGTTGTAAGTGAAGGAGAGTTTGGATGAAATTCAGTCACCCATTTACTGATTTCTTTTGTATTATTGTGCAGTGGATAAAATACCAGCAGGGGGAGCCAACACTCTATTTCCTTCCGGTTACACCTGGGCTAAAGTTTCTAGGTCCTTCTGATTGTGCATCATCCATTAAACAACCAGTGATTCTAAAGAACTGAGCCTGAGGGCCTGTAGCAGAGAATCCCTGTGTGGGGAATGCTTATGGTTTTGAACACGCAGAAAGCTTTTATGTGGCTTCTTCCTGAGCAGATTGGAGGAACAGTGCCAGGGAAACAATTTTTTTTGAATGGAGTTATAAATAAATCTTTTGGAGGCAGTAATAAAGTATTTTGCGGATGGCCTGCCAACCCTTAGCCTGTAACCTGTGAGATTTTTCTTTTGAGGGTGCCCAAGATGCGCCCCTCGGCACATGATAATGAAAGAGGTACCCTCCCACTTGCCTCATATACTCTGGCTGAGTTTGTTGCAGAGGGTATGAGGGCACTGAGGCCTGGGTAATTGCTTGCCCTGCTCACAGAATTGGTCCATGTGTACTGACTGCCCCAAAAGGTCCACTGCAGGTTACCTGGGTAATTATTCCTAGCTGTAAATGCAACTTGTGCAGTGAGAAAGCCCAACGGGCAATCGGAATTGTATCAAAGTTAACAGGATATGTACAATTAAAGGTAAGTACTTGCATACGGGGATAGGTTGACGGACCATCAATTCACACGAGTCGAGTTATAGAAGAGAACAGTGGTTTTAATAAGCTAAGAAGTATGCCAGCCTGCTGCTGCCCCCGCACTGAGAGATGGCCACAGGTCTGCCAATTATATACCTCCCCCGAGGGGTGGAGCCACAGGCGGAGCCAACAGAAGCATCAACACAATAACAGTAAGTAACAGTGAATAAGAACAACAGTGAACATATATACAGTGGTGGATAACAGTAGGACGAATAACGAATAACGGTAAATATATATATAGTAGCAATACGTGGTTCACCACATAGGTATCTATTTCAGCCTTTTCAAATTCCAAAACCAAGATTTTTTCAGCCATGAGCAAGGCAGGCGTTGAAGGAGGGAGACATTTCAGTGAAATTGAAGTGAATGGAGGACGAATGAATAATATTACATCACCAACCCTGCTCTTTCAGTGACCACACAAGAATTAGGAGCAGGAGTAGACCACAAGGCCGATCGGACCTGCTCTAACATTCAATACAATCATGGCTGATCTTGGTGTTCAACTCCATTTTCTCACCTGCTCCCCATATCTCTTAATTCCCTGAGACAACAAAGTCTGTGTGTACGAGCCTTGAATGTTTTCAGTGATGGAGCATCCATAACCCTGCGGCGTAGAAAATTCCAAAGACCTGTAACCTTCCAAGTGAAGTAATTTCTCCTCATACCAGCCCGAAATGATCTGCCCCTTATCCTGAGAATGTGCCCCTGTGTTTCAGACTTCCCAACCAGCAGAAACAATCTCCCAATCTCCCACTCTGTCAAGCCCCTTCAGAATTTTGTATGTTTCAGTGAGATCACCTCTCATTCTTCTAAACCCCAGGGAAAATAAACCCAATTTACTCAGCCTGTAATCATAGGACAACCCCTTCATCCCAGGGACCAATTAAGTGATTATGAGCTGTACCGCCTCCAATGCAAGAATATATTTTTTTAATTGTGCAGACTGAAACTGTATGCAATATTCCAGATGTGGTATCCCCAGATGTATAATTGTAGCGGGACTTCTGTATTCTTGTTCTCCAATCCCCTTGTAATAAAGACCAACATGCCATTTACCTTCCTAAATGCATGCTCACCTGTTGTGTTTCCTTATCTGAGCACACCCAAGTCTCTTTGAACTTCAATGCTTGTGGTAAACCACTGTGTTCTGATATTAGAGGTTGTACGGTAGAACCTGCACTACAGGTTCACCTGTGGCTCCTGCATGCTAGCTCCGCCCAGGAGGCGGGTTATAAATATGCGTGGCCTCCAGCCCGCAGCCATTTCGCCAGCTGCTGTGGAAGGCCACACATCTGATACTAACAAAGCCTCAGTTTGGATTCAACTTCGTCTCCAGTCAAATTGATCGTGCCTCAATTTATTAGTATCAGATTCAGAAGATGGACCTCTGGATTAAACCAGATCGCCTGCAGCTGGATCCACACGCAAGCGACGCCAGAAAGGACTTCCAGCACTGGCTAGCTTGTTTTGGAACATATATCAACGCGGCACCGACCCCTGTTCCAGAGACTCAGAAGATCCAAATATTGTACTCCAGACTCAGCTCCAAAGTCTTCCCACTGATCCAGGATGCGCCCAATTACGCTGATGCCATGACTCGACTCAAAGAAAATTATGAACAGAAGACGAACACGCTCTTCGCCAGACACACGCTCGCAACGCGTACTCAACTACCTGGTGAGTCAATCGAGGACTTCTGGAGGGCCCTGATCCCACTAGTTCAGGACTGTGACTGCCAGGACGTTACAGCTAAGGAGCACTCGGATCTCCTTATGCGGGACGCTTTTGTAACTGGGATTGGTTCTGACGTTATCAGGCAGCGGCTCCTAGAAGGGGCCATGCGTGACCTCTCAGCGACTAAAACACAAGCGCTCTCCATGACGGTCGCCCTGCGCAATGTATAGTCCTACGCCCCCAACCACGCGGCCCACTCCTACGCTCCACATGCAGCCGCCCCAGCGTGGGCGCTACCCACTCAGTAGCAGCCAGTAATCTCCGGGGGGGGCCCCGATGCTATTTTTGCGGCCAGCAAAAACACCCCCGCCAATGCAGCCCGGCCCGCGCTGCCCTTTGTAAGGCCTGCGGGAAGAAGGGTCACTTCGCTGCGGTGTGCCAGGCCCGCTCAGCGGCCGCCCCCACCCCCCTGGTTACGGACAATGGGCGCCGCCAAACTCCTCTCCACCCCAGGCCATGTGCGACCAATGGGCGCCGCCATCTTCGCCCCCGCACAACACGTGCTTTTCATGGGCGCCGCCATCTTGCTCCACCCCCGCAACGTCCGTTCCATGGGCTCTGCCATTTTGTAATCCCCAGGATCTCCGGGCGCCGCCATCTTGTCCACCCTGCAGCACATGGATACCAATGGCGTTCCAGGACCTCAACTCAACGGCCGCCTCACTGCCTGACGATCAACCACGGCTCGCCTCCATGGCAATCGACCAGTCCCGACCACATAATCTGACCAACGCATCCACCAGCGTGAAAGTCAACGGCCATGTGACCTCCTGCCTACTGGACTCCAGGAGCAACAAGAGCTTTGTACACCCGAATACAGTAAGGCGCTGCTCCCTTAAGGTACACCCTACCAATCAAAGTATCTCTCTGGCCTCCGGATCCCATCGCGTAATGATCTGGGGGTACTGCACGGTCACGCTCACAGTCCAAGGCATAGAGTTCCACAGCTTTCGCCTCTACGTCCTCCCTAACCTCTGCGCTGCACTTATCCTTGGCCTGGACTTGCAGTGCAACCTCCAGAGCCTGACTCTTAAATTCGGCGGACCCTTACCACCCCTCACTGTGTGCGGCCTCGCAACCCTAAAGGTCGATCCTCCTTCCCTCTTTGCCAATCTAACTCCAGATTGCAAACCCGTCGCCACCAGGAGCAGACGGTACAGCACCCAGGATAAGGCCTTCATCAGGTCCGAGGTCCAGCGGTTACTTCGGGAGGGCATCATCGAGGCCAGCAACAGCCCCTGTAGAGCTCAAGTGGTAGTGGTTAAGCCTGGGGAGAAAAACCGAATGGTCGTGGACTACAGCCAGACCATCAACAGGTACACGCAGCTCGACGCGTACCCTCTCCCATACATATCTGACATGGTTAACCAGATTGCACAGTACAGGGTCTTCTCAACGGTGGACATGAAATCCGCTTACCACCAGCTCCCCATCCGTAAATCGGACCGGCCATACACCGCCTTCGAGGCAGACGGCTGGCTATATCACTTCCTTAGGGTCCCCTTCGGCGTCACCAATGGGGTTTCGGTCTTCCAAAGGGAGATGGACCGAATGGTCGACCGTTACAGCTTGCGGGCCACGTTTCTGTACCTAGACAATGTGACCATCTGCGGCCATGATCAGCAGGACCACGACGCTAACCTCGCTAAATGTCTCCACACCGCCACTCTCCTCAACCTCACGTATAACAAGGAGAAGTGTGTGTTCCGCACAAACCGCTTAGCCATCTTCGGCTACGTGGTCCAGAACGGAGTTTTGGGGCCCGATCCCGACTGCATGCGCCCCCTCATGGAGCTCCCCATCCCCCACTGCCCCAAGGCCCTCAAACGCTGCCTGGGGTTCATCTCATATTACGCCCAGTGGGTCCCAAACTATGCGGACAAGGACCGCCCACTCATACAGTCCACTCACTTCCCCCTGACGGCCGAGGCCCAACAGGCTTTCGCCCAGATCAGAGCTGATATTGCCAAAGCTGGAATGCATGCTGTAGAAAATACACTTCCTTTCCAAGTAGAAAGCGACGCATCGGACGTCGCCCTTGCCGTCACCCTCAACCAGGCAGGCAGGCCCGTGGCATTCTTTTCCCTCACCCTCCATGCCTCCGAAATTCGGCACTCATCCGTCGAAAAAGAGGCCCAGGCTATCGTTGAGGCTGTGCGACATTGGAGGCATTACCTGGCCAGCAGAAGATTCACTCTCCTCACTGACCAACGGTCGGTAGCCTTCATGTTCAACAACACACAGCGGGGCAAGATCAAAAATGACAAAATCTTGCAGTGGAGAATCGAGCTCTCCACCTATAATTACGAGATTAAGTATCGCCCTGGCAAACTCAACGAGCCCCCAGACGCCCTATCCCGAGGTACATGTGCCAGCGCACAGGTAGACCGACTCTGGGCCCTGCACGACAGCCTTTGTCACCCAGGGGTCACTCGGTTGTACCATTTCATTAAGGCACAAAATTTGGCCTACTCCGTCGAGGAAGTAAGGACAATCACCAGACTGCCAGGTCTGTGCGGAGTGCAAGCCGTACTTCTACCGGCCAGACCACGCGCACCTGGTGAAGGCCTCCCACCCCTTTGAACGCCTCAGCGTGGATTTCAAAGGCCCCCTCCCCTCCTCCGATCGACACACATATTTCCTCAGTGTGATCGATGAATACTCCCGGTTTCCCTTCGCCATCCCTTGCCCCGACATGACGTCTGCCACCGTCATTAAAGCCCATAATTCTATCTTCACTCTGTTCGGCTTCCCCGCCTACATCCACAGTGACAGGGGATCTTCATTCATGAGTGATGAGCTACGTCAGTTCCTGCTCAGCAGGGGTATCGCCTCCAGCAGAACGACGAGCTACAACCCCCGGGAAAACAGACAGGTAGAAAGGGAGAATGGGACGGTATGGAGGGCCGTCCAGCTGGCCCTGCAGTCCAGGAATCTCCCAGCCTCCCGCTGGCAAGAGGTCCTCCCTGATGCACTGCATTCAATTCGCTCATTACTCTGCACTGCTACTAACAGTACACCACATGAACGTGTTTTTGCCTTCCCCAGGAAGTCCACATCCGGGGTATCGCTCCCAACTTGGCTCACAGCTCCGGGAACCGTGCTTCTCTGTAAACATGTGTGGCTCCACAAGGTGGATCCATTGGTGGAAAGGGTGCACCTGCTCCACGCAAACCCACAGTACGCCTACGTGGCGTTCCCCAACGGCCGCCAGGATACCGTCTCCCTCAGGGACCTGGCACCAGCAGGTTCCACCCCCAAACCACCCCTGTCGCCCGGCTCCACCCTCCCCTCCCCCGCCGCCCCCATCACCCCCCTCCCTAGGACCGACAGTCCTCCCCCTGCCCACCCCCATTGATGAAGAGGATTTCGGCATGCTCCTGGAGTCAATTCGACCATGACAGTGCCAACATCGCCGTCACCACTTCGTCGATCTCAAAGGACCATCAGGGCACCGGACCGGCTGAACCTCTGACCGGTCCGCCGGATGACCAGAGACATTTCTTTACTGCTCTGTAAATATTAAAAATTGCGAATTGTATATAGTAATCCACCACCCCCGCCGGACTCAATTTTAACAGGGGGTGAATGTGGTAAACCACTGTGTTCTGATATTCGAGGTTGTACGGTAGAACCTGCACTACAGGTTCACCTGTAGCCCCTGCATGCTAGCTCCGCCCAGGAGGCGTGTTATAAATATGCGTGACCTCCAGCTCGTAGCCATTTCGCCAGCTGCTGTGGGAGGCCACACATCTGATACTAATAAAGCCTCAGTTTGGATTCAACTTCGTCTCCAGTCAAATTGATCGTGCTTCAACACTACCAACTTTCACACCCTTTCAAAAACATTCTATTTTTCTCCACTTATGACCCAAGTGAATAACTTCACAGGTCCCTGCTTTCTACTCCATCTGCCATCTTGTTGCTCACTCACTAAACCTGCCTAAATGACTTTGCAGCCTCTCTGTCCCGTCACAGCTTATCTTTCTATCTCATTTTGTATGATCAGTAACCTATATGCATGACACCCACCTCTTCATCTAAATCACTAACGTAGGTTGTAGATTGCTGAGGTCCCAACACTGATCCTTGTGGTACTCCCCTATTGTGATGAATGTAGGAATTTTAGATAGATTGGGATGGATTCTCCAACCCGCCGCACCAGATTTCTGGTTCAGCACGCTGGAGGGATGCCCCGTTTTGCCGGATGGTCGATGGGGTTTCCCATTGTGGGGCAGCCCCACGCTGTCGGGAAACCACAGAGTGTCCTGATGGCAGAGAATCCATCCCTTTGTATTGTATGTATTTGGTGCAGTTAAAAGCCTGGGTTAGTATGTGACTGCTGCAGTCATGTTTTTAAAAATCCTGGTTTGAAAGGCTTATAGGATCATAGAATCATAGAAGTTTACAGCATGGAAACAGGCCCTTCGGCCCAACCAGTCCATGCCGCCCAGTTTTTACCATTAATCTAGTCCCAGTTGCCCGCACTTGGCCCATAACCCTCTATACCCATCTTACCCATGTAACTATCTAAATGCTTTTTAAAAGACACAATTGTACCCGCCTCTACTACTACCTCTGGCAGCCCATTCCAGACACTCACTACCCTCTGAGTGAAGAAATTGCCCCTCTGGGCCCTTCTGAATCTCTCCCCTCTCACCTTAAACCTATGCCCACTAGTTTTAGACTCCCCTACCTTTGGGAAAAGATGTTGACTATCTACCTTATCTATGCCCCTCATTATTTTATAGACCTCTATAAGATCACCCCTAAGCCTCCTACGCTCCAGGGAAAAAAGTCCCAGTGTATCCAGCCTCTCCCTATAACTCAAACCATCAAGTCCCGGCAACATCCTAGTAAATCTTTTCTGCACTCTTTCTAGTTTAATAATATCCTTTCTATAATAGGGTGACCAGAACTGCACACAGTATTCCAAGTGTGGCCGTACCAATGTCTTGTACAACTTCAACAAGACGCCCCAACTCCTGTATTCAATGTTCTGACCAATGAAACCAAGCATGCCGAATGCCTTCTTCACCACCCTGTCCACCTGCGACTCCACCTTCAAGGAGCTATGAACCTGAACTCCTAGATCTCTTTGTTCTATAACTCTCCCCAACGCCATACCATTAACTGAGTAGGTCCTGGCCTGATTCAATCTGCCAAAATGCATCACCTCACATTTATCTAAATTAAACTCCATCTGCCATTCGTCGGCCCACTGGCCTAATTGATCAAGATCCCGTTGCAATCCTAGATAACCTTCTTCACTATCCACTGTGCCACCAATCTTGGTGTCATCTGCAAACTTACTAACCATGCCTCCTAAATTCTCATCCAAATCATTAATATAAATCACAAATAACAGTGGACCCAGCACCGATCCCTGAGGCACACCACTGGTCACAGGCCTCCAGTTTGAAAAACAACCCTCTACAACCACCCTCTGCCTTCTGTCGTCCAGCCAATTTTGAATCCAATTGGCAACCTCACCCTGGATCCCGTGAGCTTTAACCTTCTGCAACAACCTACCATGCAGTACCTTGTCAAAGGCTTTGCTAAAGTCCATGTAGACAACGTCTACTGCACTGCCCTCATCTACCTTCTTGGTCACCCCCTCAAAAATCTCAATCAAATTTGTGAGACATGATTTTCCACGCACAAAGCCATGCTGACTGCCCCGAATCAGTCCTTGCCTCTCTAAATGCTTGTAGATCCTGTCTCTCAGAATACCTTCCAGCAACTTACCTACTACAGACGTTAGGCTCACCGGTCTGTAGTTCCCAGGCTTTTCCCTGCTGCCCTTCTTAAACAAGGGCACAACATTCGCCACTCTCCAATCTTCAGGCACCTCACCTGTGGCTGCCGATGATTCAAATATCTCTGTTAGGGGACCTGCAATTTCCTCCCTAGCCTCCCACAACATCCTGGGATACATTTCATCAGGTCCCGGGGATTTATCTACCTTGATGCGCTTTAAGACTTCCAGCACCTCCTCCTCTGTAATCTGCACACTTCTCAAGCCATCACTATTTATTTCCCTTAGTTTCCTAACATCCATGCCTTTCTCCACCGTGAATACCGATGAGAAATATTCATTCAGGATCTCACCCAACTCTTGTGGCTCTGCACATAGATGTCCTTGTTGATCCTTAAGAGGCCCTACTCTGTCCCTAGTTACTCTTTTCCCCTTTATGTATCTGTAGAATCTCTTTGGATTCTCCCTTGCATTATTTTCCAAAGCAATTTCATGTCCCCTTTTTGCCCTCCTGATTTCCCTCTTAACTCTATTTCGACAATCTCTATACTCTTCAAGGGATCCACTTGATCCCAGTTGCTTATGTACGTCATATGCCTCCTTCTTCTTTTTGACCAGAGTCTCAATATCTCGAGTCATCCAGGGTTCCCTACTTCCACCAGCCTTGCCCTTCACTCTAAAGGGAATGTGCTTACCCTGCACCCTGGTTAACACATTTTTAAAAGCCTCCCATTTACCAGCCGTCCCTTTGCCTGACAACAGTCTCCCCCAATCTACCTCTGCAAGTTCCTGTCTGATACCATCAAAATTGGCCTTGCCCCAATTAAGAATTTTAACTCTTGGGCCAGACCTATCATTCTCCATAGCTATCTTAAAACTAATGGAGTTATGGTCACTTGTCCCAAAGTGATCCCTCACCAGCACTTCTGTCACTTGCCCTTCCTTATTTCCCAAGATGAGGTCAAGTTTTGCCCCCTCTCTAGTCGGTCCATCCACATACTGAATGAGAAATTCCTCCTGAATACACTCAACAAATTTCCCACCATCCAAGCCCCTAATGCTATGGCTGTCCCAGTCAATGTTGGGAAAGTTAAAGTCCCCCACTACTACCACCCTATTATTCTTGCAGCTATCTGTAATCCCCTTACATATTTGCTCCTCAATTTCCCGCTGACTATTTGGGGGCCTGTAGTACAGTCCTAGCAAGGTGATCTCTCCCTTCTTATTTTTCAGTTCCACCCATATAGACTCAGTGGGCGAACCCTCGGATATATCCCCTCTAAGTACTGCCGTGATGTTCTCCCTAATCAAAAACGCCACTCCCCCTCCTCTCTTACCTCCTGTTCTATCCTTTCTATAGCATCTGTACCCCGGAACATTGAGCTGCCAGTCCTGCCCTCCCTTAGCCATGTTTCAGTCATAGCTATAATATCCCAGTCCCATGTGCCCGTCCATGCCCTGAGTTCATCCGCTTTGCCCGTCAGGCCCCTTGCATTGAAATAAATGCAGTTTAATGTAGATTTTCCTTGCTCTCTGCCCTGCTTTCTCTGGTCATGCTTTACACACTCTCCCTTCCTGCCTTTTGTTTCTGTCCCCACTGACTTCCTACATCGGTTCCCACCCCCCTGCCACATTAGTTTAAACCCTCCCCAACTGCACTAGCAAACACCCCCCCGAGAACATTGGTTCCGGTCCCACCCAGATGCAGACTGTCCGATTTGTACAGGTCCCACCTCCTCCAGAACCGGCCCCAATGTCCCAGGCTTTTGGAGACAGAGGTGCAATTAAAGCATCATAAAAGTTTGGGCTAATGGAATTTTGTTTATATTAAGAGGGTTCCCCGGGGAGTAGATAATTCTAGACATTGGCCAGAATTCGCTGTCTGTTCGTGGCAGTGGGGTTCTCCAGAAGCTTCACAGATAGGGGCTGGAGTGAAGATCCACAAAATGGATACCACAAAGAACAAGGCTGCAAGGGGTGAACCATGTCACCAATGTACACAAGTTGGCCACGCTGCGGGGCAACGTTGGAGTAGAAGAAATGCATGCAAGAACTGTGGCAAAAAGGGCTATATTGCAAAGGCATGATGGGCTCAGAAAACCTCTTCAACACCAAGAATGTGCAAGAAAAAAAACACATCTAAACAGACTAACCATGTAGGTGAAGTTCAAGACCACTCAGAAGCCAACTTACCTGAGCCACTGCAGGAACTGAAGCTGGGTGTCTTGTTAGTGTGGGGTGATCATCAAGGTTTTTGGGCATATCCAAAATTCGAGGGTCATGAAATCAAATGGAAGTGGATATGGGCTGATCTGTATCGTTAATACCTGAGACAATTTATAATCAAAATATGAAACATCTGCCTTTAAAACTATCGTATGTGATCCTAAGGATCACTGAAGAGGTGGCACCTTTAAAAGGATGTATTATGGTGGAAGTAGAAGCAAATGGACAGACGTAAAGTTGCCTCTTCATGTTGTGCGTGGAAATTTGGTAGAGCATGATTGGCAAAGATTAAACTCAACTGGAATCAACTGGAAAACAGTAAGTCAACTAGTAGATTCAAAGAGCAACTTGTACCAACTTCTGGCGGTGCATGAGATGGTGTTTGAAGATTCACTAGGCTCAATGACTGGAGTTGAGATGCAGTTAAAAATCAAGCCAAATAGTACACCAAAATGTCTCAAAGCTAGAACCCTATCACATACCAAACGTTGAAGAAGAACTAGAAAGACTGCTCCAAACAAGAGTAATTGAACCAGTTGCTACAAGTGATTGGGCAACAGCAATGGTTCCTGTATTAAAACATGAGAATATGTGGAAATTTTAAAACAATTATTAACCCAATATTATGCACAAAGCATTATCCACTGCCATTGATTGAAGACTTGTTTGCTGGTCTTTCTCGAGGGCAGAAATTCAATAAAATGGATCTTTCATAGGCACATCTGCAGATGAATGTGGCTGCAGGATCACAGCTGTGACTCACCATTGTGATGCACAAAGGTCTGCTTCATTACATAAGACTTCCTTTTGGAATAACATCTGCTCCTACTCTTTTTCAAAGATCCATGGATCAAATTTGAAGTGGGCTGAATGGAACGCAATGTTATTTAGATGATATACTCATCACCGGTTCAAGTGATCAGGACCACTTGAAGAATTTGGAAGCTACTCTGGAGCGTTTAAAGAGCTACAACCTGAGAGTTTAGAAGGAAAAGTGTGACTTTTTAAAGTCATTCATAAATTACCTTGCTCATACCATCGATAAAGATGGCTGAGATGGAGCTGAAGAATATGGTACAATCTTGGAAGCACCACAACCTCAAAATGTGACACAATTAATGACGTTTTAGGATTAATCAATTATTATCGCAAATTTGTTCCGAATTTAGCAACATGTTTGAAGCTTTTACACACTCTACTATGTGCTAAACAGGCATTGCACCGGTCAGAAGAATGTGAAAATGCATAAAATAAAATAAACTCTGCCTTACATAAGCCAAAGCTATTTGTTCACTACAATCCTAAGCTGAAGTTACAACTTGCTTGTGATGCCTCACCCTCTGGGGTTGGCACGATTGTCTCGCACATTATGCCTTCAGAAGAGGAACGGCCGATAGTATTTGTTTCACAAACTCTTATTATCGCAGAAGTGGATTACCCTTAGCTAGAAGAAGAAGCTTTGAGCATAATTTTCAGGGTAAGAAGGTTCTGCCACTACCTTTATGGATGTCATTTTACTCTTTTTATGGGTCATCGACCCTTGACGACAATCTTTGGGCCGTATTAAGATGTATCCTTTTTGACAGCCAGTAGATTGCCAAGATGGTCTTTGATATTGTCGGAACGCATGTACAATATCTAATATCGCAAGTCAGAGCAGCATGCAAATGGGGATTATTCATCTGTGCTTACGTAGTAAAGTCCTTGATCAATCAAAAGAGGGCTATCCTGATATAGTGAGGGTGAAGGAACTGGCACTCAGTTATTTTTTGTGGGCAGGATTAGATGCTCAAATTGAAGAGAAAGTAGGACAATGTCAATCCTGTGCAAAACTAAGGAACACTCCACAGTTACAACCATTATATCCATGGGACTGGCCGAAACAACCATGGCAGAGAATACACATAGATTATGCTGGTCCAGTGGAGGGTCACATGTTCTTAGTGACTGTGGATGTACACTCTAAATGGCCAGAAGTCGTGATCATGAAATCAACGATGACTGAGCAGATCATTGAGAGACTGGACTAAATATTCACAAGGTTTTTGAACACCGGAGCAGATGGCACTCAATTCACTTTGAAGGAGTTCGAGGAGCACTTGAAGGGAAACGGTATGCACCATATAAAGTCAGCTCCCTATCATCCTGCAACAAAGGAATTGGCCGAACATTTTGTTCAATCTTTGAAACATTCCATCAAAGCGTCGAAGGATCCGGGGACATTGGCAAGAAGAGTGAACAAATCCCTAATGTCTTACCAGAACACTGCACATTCAACAACACAGGGTTCACCAGCAATGCTGTTGTTCAATAGGAAACTGATTTGTTAACTCTGCCTAATACTTCAGATATTGCCAAATGACAACAACAAGCACAAATTGTTAGGAGGGAGCAAAACTGTAAAAAATGAACATTAAGCCAGGGAGAGCGAGTGCTAGCTAGAAGCTGCACCACCAACGAAAAATGGCTACCTGCTGTGATCCTAGCAAAGACAGGTCCAATTTCATACACTGTGCAGAGGAATGATGAAAGAGCTTGGTGATGTCATGCTGATCAGCTACTTGCTTCACAAAGTGAAAGCGCTGAGACTTCTCAAGAAGTTCTATCGTTGGAAAATCTGGACAGCAATATTTCGGGACAGAGACTAAATGCAGAGACGTGGGGCGGGATTCTCCCCTACCCGGCGGGGCAGGGGGTCCCGGCGCCGAGGAGTGGCGTGAACCACTCCGGCGTCGGGCCGCCCCACAGGTGTGGAATCCTCCGCACCTTCAGGGGCTCAGCCGATCCCGGAGTGGTTTGCGCCGCACCGGCCGGCGGGGAAGGGGCTTGGCGCCACGCCAACCGGTGCCGAAGAGCCTCTGCCGGCCGGAGTGAGTTGGCGCATGCGTGGGAGCATCAGCGTGTGCTGGCTTCATCCCAGCGCATGTGCAGGGGGGGTTCATCTCGGCGTCGGCCATCGCGGAGGACTACAGCGACTGACGCGGAACAATAGAGTGCTCCCACGTGGATCGGTGGACCCCGATCACGGGCCAGGCCACCGTGGGGCACTCCCCGGGCCAGATCCCCCCGCGCCCCCCCAAGGACCCCGGAGGCCGCTCACGCAGCCAGGTCCCGCCGGCAAATACCTGGTGTAAACTACGCCGGCAGGACCGGCCGCAAACAGGTGGCCACTTGGCCCATCGCGGACCAGAGAATCGCTGGGGAGGCCGCTGTTAGCGGCCGCCGACTGGCGCGGCGCGATTCCCGCCCCCGCCAAATCCCTGGCGCCGGAGAATTCGGCAGCCGACGGGGGCGGGATTCACGCCGCCCCCCCCCGCCGATTCTTCGACCCGGCGGGGGGGGGGGGGGGGGGCGGGGGGGGGCGGTCGGAGAATCCCGCCCAAATTCAGATTCTGTGTCTGAGGACTTTCCAATGCCTATAGTGACAGAAATTGGAGTAACTTCCCAGGAAGTACCACCTACTGAAGGGAATGAGGCCACGTCTAAGGTCTCGAGTGGCCAGATTTCACAATGTCGATTCAACTGGAATAGACATCCATCTGAGAGACTGTCTTATTGAATTATATATATTTATAAAGATAATGCATAAGTGAATCTGTTGTATAAATATTGAATTGTTGTCGTTGCTCGAGTGAAGTTAAGGGGGAGGGGTGTTATGTATTAGAGATTACACCTGGTAAAGTGTCACATTATGTGTAGTGATGCCAGCACTGTTTGCACGGATTTTGCAGTTCTCCATCTTAGATTGTGTGGGCGGCACGGTAGCACAGTGGTTAGCACTGTTGCTTCACATGCCAGGTTCGATTCCTGGCGTGGGTCACTGTCTGTGCGGAGTCTGCATATTCTGACTGTGTCTGCGTGGGTTTCCTCCGGGAGGTGCTCCAGTTTCCTCCCACAAGTCCTGAAAGACATGTTGCTAGGTAATTTAGACATTCTGAATTCTCCCTCAGTGTACCTGCGAACAGGCGCCGGAATGTGGCGACTCGGGGCATTTCATGGTAACTTCATTGCAGTGTTAATGTAAGCCTTCTTGTGACAATAAAGATTATTATTATTATCAGCCATGATAGGATGGCAGAGCAGACTCGATGGGCCGAATTCTGCTCCTATATCTTATGAACTTATAATAATAATCTTTATTGTCACAAGTAGGCTTGTAACAGTAGAGATTATTATATTATTATAAAACCCCTCACCATGTTTGAAAGAATTCAGAATGTGGGCACCTCCATACCTTTTCTCTTTGTAGCGAACAAAGAAATATAACAGGCAGTTTCGCAAAGCATGGGATGAACATGGATGCTTTGCTGAGGTTCAGAATCTGCAGCAAAGAGCTGGAATATTTGGTATCTGAGACAGTTGGCGTGAAGCTGAGTTTGAGGCAGCTGTTTTAAGGTGACCATTTTCCAAAAGTCGGTGTGCTCAGCTCATTAAAATTATGTTTGCTTTAACATTTAGTAGTTATTGTTTCTTGGGGCGAGAGATGAAAGGTGTGAGGAAGCTGCTTCCGGAGGTGGTGGTGTTTGAAGTATGAGTAAATGTTTGTCTCATTCTCCGCTTGAGTCACAAAGCGTAGATCATTTTATTTATTGGGCACTAAGATACTTTTATGCTGTTTTTACATTGAATCTCAATCTTCCAATTCCATGTTTAATCAGATTCACTCACCTTTCTTTGTTGCTGGGATGAATTATGACTCATATTTTAATATATGTTTAAACATGCTTCAGGTATATTGCGGTCAACCTTTTCTTTCCATCATCAGGTTGGTGTTTCTTTCTTCACTGTGATTCATAGCTTCGTGGAAGGGTGTCTGTTGTACATTGTGAATATGCATTTTGATGTTCACCTCATTATCTAATGAAAATAATTGGAACTGGACAAGGATTGCTTCAGCACCTCAGGAGTCGTGAATGGTGCTGAACATTGAGCAATCATCAGCAAACATCTGTACTCCTTGTTGTGTTGGATATTCTGGATCCGTGGAACACATACAGGTCACCAACACTTGAAATAGTGCAACACTATTTTATTGAATCATTAACTGTTTAACATACTCTCACTGTGGGTTAACACGATACTAGCTGTAACTAAAGACCTTTGCATTGTCCTAACCAGTCGATGCATTCAGCACATGGTGAATGTCTGTGTTACAGGCTGTGAGCTCTGTCCTCCTAGCTAGCTGCACCTCAAATGAGCGGGAACTCTGATCCCCCTGTCTTTATAGTGCGTGTGCTCTAACTGGTGATTGGCTGCGGTGTTGTGTGTGTTGATTGGTCCCACTGTGTGTCCATCAGTGTGTGTCTGCACCATGATATACTGGTGTATATTATGACATCCCCCCTTTTATAAAAAAATGTACCTGCATGGCAATAAATGGTGTATGGTGAATGTCCTTGACTACGTGTGTGCAAAATATTTACAGGACTATGTACATGAGAACTAAGCTATTTACATGGGAAGGTGCCTGGTGCAGAAAAACAGTATGTCATAAGAATAACGAGATGAACACAATATACAAACCACGTAAACGATTAAACGGAAGAACAGAACAAATCAGAAAGTCCAAAAGTCCACAAAGTTCACAAATCAAGTCTCTGAGTACCATGGAACTGACCCAGTCGGTTGGTTCCGTAACTCTGGAGATCACTCCTTGGTCCTGGAGGTCCTGCAGCTGCTGCTTGAGGCGGTCCTTAAGGGGTGCTGGGACCCTGCGAGGTGCGTGCACCACGGGCGTGGCGTTCTGTTTGAGTAGGATCTTGTAGGTGTATGAGAGCGTGCCCATGCCTTTGAAGACGTCGTGGTGTTGGTCAATGATGGCGTCGAGTTGCGCCCTGAAGTCAGCGTCCTGAAAGGCAGACGTTTCATCAGGAGAGAGAGAGTGAACTCTCTGAACTAGGTTCAACAGCTTGCAAGCCTGCACGCCAAGCAGGGAGTCTTTCGAGGAGCCCACGATCTCAAAAGGTAGGATGGCTTTGCGTGACCTGTGCGTCACTTCAAGTTGGCACGAGCCGCTAGCAGGAATTACATTGCCAGTATAATCCAATAGCTGGCAGGCTGATGGAAGGATGGCTGGTATGACACGGAGTCTTTGAAAGTCAGACCACGCCATGAGATTGGCGGAGGCACCAGTGTCCAGACGGAATCGTATTTGGGACCGGTTGACCGTCAGGGTGGCACACCACTCATCGTCTGGAACGATGCTGTATACCGACAGCGGCTGATGTCTTTGCTTCGGGGACAGCCTGTTTTTTGTCATGACACTGACCCAAAAAGGTGCCTTTGGGTCCTCGGTGTCACTGCTGTGTGGGAGGTCCGCATCGTGGGTTGAATTGCCCGAACATTCCTGCGAGGCTGGCTGAAGCGATATGAATTGGCAGGCTGAGCTGCTCGGCAGAAGGCAGCATAGTGGCCAAGTCTGCCACATCGTAGGCATTGTCGAGATTTGGCAGGGCATTGCCGTTTTAAATGGGCGGAGCCACAGGTGCCACACGTCGTAGCGTCAGCACGTTCGCTGCGCCATCGCGCATGCGCGTTGCAATCAAGCGTGGTGCGCGCCTGCGCATTGCGTTCTTCGACGTCGCCCTCCCCTCGTTTGGTGCGCACAAATGTGGGAGCCCGCGAAAAGCGCGTGAAATGGCCGCCCTCATCCAGGCTGAGGCCCTGGAGGTGCTTAATCACTTGGACCCGTTCCGCCTCGTGGGGACCTTGCCGCGCTGTTTCAGCCGCTTGGATGTGGGAATGCCGACTCGTGGCGTTTTCGTGTAAGACACCGGTCTCAATGGCGGTCGCTAGGGTGAGCTGCTTTACTTTGAGGAGCTGCTGTCGTAGGGGGTCCGACTGAACACCGAAAACGATCTGGTTGCGTATCATGGAGTCGGAGGTGGGCCCGTATCTGCAAGATTGCGCAAGGATGCGGAGGTGAGTGAGAAAGGAGTGGAAAGGTTCATCCTTACCCTGCAAACGCTGTTGGAAAACGTAGCGCTCGAACCTTTCATTCACCTCTACGCTGCAGTGAGTGTCAAACTTGAGGAGGACCGTCTTGAACTTTGTTTTATCTTCATCATCCGCAAAGGTGAGAGAATTGAAAATGTGGATGGCATGGTCTCCGGCCGTGGAGAGGAGGAGAGCAATCTTTCTGGTATCCGAGGCATCCTCCCCGTCTGTGGCTTCGAGGAAGAGCTGGAAGCGCTGTTTGAAAATCTTCCAGTTGGCCCCGAGGTTGCCGGCGATGCGGAGCGGCGGCGGCGAGCTGATGTTGTCCATTTTGCAGGATGACGGAATGCGGGCGGAATGCATATTACTTGCAGGTAGGTCTAAGCAGTTCTAATATCCCTCAACACCTGGTATCATGTTGTGTTGGGTGTTCTGGATCCGTGGATGATAAGATCTCCAGGCTGTGGGTTTACACGATACTAGCTTTAACTAAAGACCTTTGCCTTGTTGTAACCAGTCGATGCATTTAGCACAGGGTGAATGTCTGTGTTACAGGCTGTGAGCTCTGTCCTCCTAGCTAGCTGCACCTCAAATGAGCGGGAACTCTGATGCCCCCTGTCTTTATGGTGCGTGTGCTCTAACTGGTGATTGGCTGCGGTGTTGTGTGTGTTGATTGGTCCCACTGTGTGTCCATCAGTGTGTGCCTGCACCATGATATACTGGTGTATATTATGACACTCCTGACCTTATGATGGCATAATGGTTAGTAATGTTGCTTCACAGCGTTTGATTCCCGGCTTGAGTCACTGTCTGTGTGGAGTCCGCACGTTCGCCCTGTGTCTATGTGGGTTTCTTCCGGGTACTCCGGTTTCCTCCCACAAGTCCAGAAAGGCGTGCTGTTAGGTAATTTGGACATTCTGAGTTCTCACTCTGTGTACCCGAGCAGGCGCCGGAATGTGGCGACTAGGAGCTTTTCACAGTAACTTCATTGCAGTGTTAATGTAAGCCTACTTGTGACAATAAAGATTATTATTATATATGATCGAAGGAAGGTAAGTGATAAAGCAGCTGACGATTGTTGGGCCGAGGACACTACCCTGAGGAACTCTTGAACTGAGATGATTAACCTCTAACAACCACAACTATCCTCCTTTTTGCTAGGTATGACTGCAACCAGCAGAGAATTTAACCCTGATTCTCATTGGCTGCAGTTTTTCTAGGACTCCTTGATCATAGAATCTCTAAGTGCAGAAGGAAGCCTTTCGGCCCATCAAACCTGCACTGAGCCTCCGAAAGAGCACCCCACCCAGGCCCACTACCCGCCCCATCCCTGTAACCCCACCTAATCTTTGGACACTGAGGGTCAACTTAGCCTGGCCAATCCACCTAACCTGCATTTATTTGGACTGGGGGAGGAAACTGGAGCCCCCGGAGGAAACCCACGCAGACAGGGGGAGAATGTGTAAAATCCACATAGATAGTCGCCCGAGGCCGGAATTGGACTGGGCCCCTGCCGCCATGAGGCAGCAGTGCTAACCACCGTGCCTTCCTTCACACCACAATAAAAAGTACAAATGTGTGATTGTTTTCATTTTGCTGTTTGTGGGGGATTGCTATGTGCAAACCAGCTGTCGCATTCCCTACATTACAACAATGACCATACTTCTAAAATATTTCATTGTCTGAAACGTGCTATGGGATGTACTGCAGTCTTGAAACATGCTGGATACATGCAAGTCCTTATTTCTTTTGTATGTATAAAAAATTACAAAAGAACATTTGGATTAATTAAGCAAATGGTCAGAACCGTGTACGGTTTAATGTAATTAATTGTGACATAGTTCACTGTGGACATAACAATTACAAAAATATAATAATCAATTTTATAATTCTCACAGAAGTAACATTTAGAGCACTCTATTAGCCTTCATTAGTCTCAGTGCAAGAAATCTAGATGAGTTGCATCTATTAGCAATATCTGTAGGAACTGTAAAGCATTGTAGTCAATGGAAATGCAGATGGGCAGAAATGTGGGGAAACTCCTCTTTTTCATAGCAGTTCCTTGGAAGGTCCTGCTGCAGAAGGTACACACAGGAGGATGCAGACATTTACAGTGAATAGACACCCTACTGTTAGGCCATTTGTACAATTACTTATTTTTTAAATATGATTTTGTGATATGAACTACATCAGCAAAACCACATTTACAGCTTATCCCTACTTCCCCTGAAAAAGTAACGGTGGGCCTTTGCTAATTGCTGAGGTCCATGTGTTAATGGTTTAGAAAGAGAATTATTGGATTTTGATCCAGCAACAATGAAGGAGATGTGATGTATGTCCAAGTCAGCATTGCTCCTGTGGGACACACAAAAATAATTCAACTGCACCGTTAACTGGATTCCCTGAAACCATCACTCATTGAACTGATTAACACGTTCACAGCAAAGGCCCAACCTAAAATGGCAGCCGTGTCCTTTTTAAGTAGCAGGACCCCAATCATTAGTTAATAATAGATTATAGATAACTGTTTAACAGATTCAACCTTACGTTATTAGTAGTTATAGCTCTGTAGTATGTGCAAACTTTATTTAATTCATTGTTATTCAATAAATTAGTTTTGCTTCAATCTAAAGTTTGATGGTTTCTTTATCATCAACTCATCAGCCCATTCTGGATCACAAGGCAAAGAATAATGACATATTGCCACAAAGTGTCATATAACAGAGGTCAGTACGGTTTTTCGCCGTGGCACATCGGATGAACTTGTATGCAAAGGGAGACCCTTTGGGGAGTGGAGACTTATTGTATATTGAATAAACTTAGTTATTGTTTTCTCCCTGCTGGTTCATGCATGCTACTTTGGTGGATTCCACACTGTAGACGAGGATGGGATTGGCCAGACCATCTTGGTCTCACCTCCACACAGAATTTGCGGGACTATTCCAGGCGGCGATGTTCCTCATCGTCGTGGACGCCCACTCAAAATGGATGAAGATCCACAAGATGCAGGCGCCAATCACTTGTGCCACCATCGAGCGGCTACAGCAGTCATTCAGCATGCACGGAATACCAGAGGTGCTGGTTTCAGATAATGGAACGGCTTTTGTAAGCATGGAGTTGGGCGTTCATGATCGTGAACGGAATTCACCATGGGCGTACTGCCCCCTGTCATGATACTCAGGTAAACATCATAGCACATACATACATACATACTGAAGGACAGATCAACGGACCAATCAACACACACAACACGACAGCCAATCACAAGCAAGAGCATACACAGTACAAAACAGGGAACACAACACTTCCTGGGCACTCGGGCAGGAGACGGCTCAGGGCACAGAGTTCATTATAAGCTACTCAGACATCCACCATGTGCTGAGTGCCACTACACGATAGAATTAGGAATAGGTCCACAGAATCAAGGGTCATGATCGAACCTCAGTCAACAGTTTACCAGTGTAAATAGATGTTTGAAATAAAACTGCGTTGTACCATTCGCAACCGTGGTGGTTCGTCTGTGTAGCAGAGTACCCAACACTTCATAGTACCAGGAGTGACTTTGGTACCTACCTACAAATCCTCCGGAATCTGCCATCCTGCGCCATGGACACCGTCAACACACCGCAGCCGCTGCAAGTCGCTGGAAACCTCGGCGTTAATTGGAAGCTGTTCAAACAGCGTTTCCAGCTCATTCTGGAAGCCAAAGAAAAGGAAAGCGCCTCGGACACCCGAAAGATCGCCATCCTCCTCACCACGGCAGGTCAACACGCCATCCATGTATACAACTCCCTGGTGTTCGCGGAAGGCGAGGACAAGACCAAATACAAGACGGTCCTTCTCAAGCTCGACCAACACTTCAACGTCGAGGTCAACGAGAGTTTCGAGAGGTATCTCTCCCAGCAGCGCCTGCAAGGTAAGGATGAGCCCTTTCAGTCATTCCTTACGCATCTCCGCATCCTCGCGCAGTCCTGCGGTTACGACACCACCTCCGATTCCATGATTCGGGACCAGATCGTTTTTGGGGTCACCTCGGGCACCCTACGCCAGCAGCTCTTAAAAATAAAAGGCCTCACCTTAGCCTCCGCAATCGAAGCCTGTGTCCTGCATGAAAACGTGACTAGCCGCTATACCCAATTTCAGGTGGCCGGATCGGCGAGGCAGGCGCCCTACGAAGCCGAACGGGTCCAGGCGATCGAGTTCCTCCCGGCCCATGGCCCGGACGAGGGCGACCATTTCGCGCGCTTTTCGAGGCCTCCCGCGCTTGTGCGCGGAAAAAACTACGGCAACACTGAGGGACGTGATGCGCAGGCGCACTCGACGCAAGACAGAACTACGCATGCGCAGTGGCGCAACGAACGGCATGACGTCACGACGTGCAGCAACTGTGGAGCCGCATATTTAAAGCGGAAATGTCCCGCAAGAACCCAACAATGCCTCCGCTGTGGCAAGGTGGGCCACTACGCTGCCTGCTGTCGAGCAGCTCAACCTGCCAATGTTCCCCAACTCCGACAACCTCGCAGGGACGTGTGGACCATTCAGCCTCCTTATTACGAGTTGTGCCCAGACGATATCCAGACCAGTGACACAGACGACCGGGACGCCTTCCGTGTTGCGGTCATTGATGGGAACCGAATGTCTCCAGCCAGGACCCACCGGCCGGTGCAAGTTAACACGATCAATCTGGGTGATGAATGGCGTGCCACCCTAACGGTCAACCAATCACTGATAACATTCCGTCTGGACACTGGCGCCTCCGCCAACCTCATAGCATAGTCAGCCTTCTACGCCATGAAGGTCAGACCACCAATTCGGCCGTCCCGTTGCAGGATGGTCGACTACAACGGTAACGTTATCCCGGCTATGGGATCCTGCCAGCTCCAGGTGACACACAACACACACACGGCCACACTCTCATTCGAGATAGTCAGATCATCGAAGGACTCCCTGCTAGACGCACAGGCATGCAAGGCTCTCCACCTCGTGCAACTAATCCACTCTCTCTCTCCAGACGGCACATCTGACTTCCCGGATGTAGAGTTCAGCGCACAGCTCCACTCGCTCCTCGCCCACAACCAGGAGGCATTCGAGGGCATGGGAACACTGCCCTACATCTACAGAATTCGGCTCAAACTGGACGCCACCCCGGTCATTCACGCACCTCGCAGGGTCCCAGCGCCACTCAAAGACCGCCTCAAGCAGCAGCTGCAGGATCTCCAGGACCCAGGGGTCCTATCCCGGGTCACGGAGCCCACACCATGGGTCAGCTCCATGGTGTGTGTTAAGAAGCCCTCCGGCGAGCTCCGGATCTGCATTGATCCAAAAGACCTCAACAACAACATAATGAGGGAACACTACCCCATACCCAAATGGGAAGAGATCATGAGCGAAATGGCCCGGGCTAAAATCTTCACGAAACTGGATGCCTCGAAGGGCTTTTGGCAGATCCAATTGGATCCGTCCTTTCGGCAGGTTCTGCTACAACCGGATGCCATTTGGCATCATCTCGGCATCCAAGGTCTTTCATAGGATCATGGAGCAGATGATGGAGGGCATCGAAGGGGTGCGCGTCTACGTGGATGACGTCATCATCTGGTTCACCACACCACAGGAGCACATCTATCATCTCCAGGGCGTCTTTGTGCGCATACGGGAAAACAGCCTGCGCCTCAACCGAGCCAAGTGTTCTTTTGGCCAAACCGAGCTGAAGTTCCTGGGGGACCACATTTCCCGGTCAGGGGTCCGTCCGGATGCAGACAAGGTGAGCGCCATTACAGCCATGCCGCAGCCGGCAGACAAGAAAGCAGTGCTACGCTTCCTAGGCATGGTCAACTTCCTGGGGAAGTTCATTCCCAACCTTGCCTCCCACACGACAGCACTGCGCCACCTCGTCAAGGAGTCCACGGAGTTCCAATGGCTACACATACACCAGTAGGAATGGGAGGAGCTCAAACTTAAGCGCACCACAGCACCGGTATTGGTGTTTTTCGACACATCTCGTGCCACTAAAATCCCGACGGATGCCAGCCAGTCCGGCATTGGGGCGCTGCTCCTACAGCGGGATGACACTGCGTCATGGGCCCCGGTCACCTATGCCTCGCGGGCCATGACCCCCACAGAATAGCGCTACGTGCAGATTGAAAAGGAGTGTCTGGGCTTGCTAACCGGGTTGGACAAGTTCCATGACTACGTGTATGGTCTCCCCCGGTTTACCGTTGAGATTGACCACCGCCTCCTGGTCAGCATCATAAATAAGGACCTGAACGAGATGACCCCTCGCCTCCAGCGCATCCTACTTAAACTTAGGAGGTATGACTTCCAACTGGTCTACACCCCGGGTAAGGACCTTATCATTGCGGATGCCCTGTCTAGAGCAGTGAGCACACCGCCAGATTCGGAGGGGTTCGTCTGTCATGTCGAGGTGCAGGTGGCTTTCACATCGGCAAATCTGCCAGCTGACTACTCCAGTCTGGCCCGTATTCGCCTAGAGACTGCGGCTGACCCCCTTCTACAACGTGTGATGCGCCACATGACGGGAGGGTGGCTCAAAGGGCAGTGCCCGCAGTTCTACAATGTCCGAGACGACTTGGCCGTCATTGATAGTGTCCTTCTAAAGCTGGACCGCATTGTGATTCCGCACAGCATGCACAAGCTGGTCCTCGACCAACTACACAAAGGCCACCTGGGGGTCGAGAAGTGCAGACGGAGGGCCCGAGAGGAGGTATACTGGCCGGGCATCAGTGTTGACATTGCCAATATGGTGCTCAACTGCCCCACTTGCCAAAGGTTTCAACCGGCGCAACCTCCTGAGACGCTTCTGCCCCATGAGCTGGTGATGTCCCCCTGGGCAAAGGTGGGTGTGGACCTCTTTCACGTGCTCGGCAGGAACTATGTCATTGTCATTGACTACTTTTCCAACTATCCGGAGGTCATACGCTGGCACGATTTGACATCGTCCGCTGTCATAAGGGCCTGCAAAGACACCTTCGCTCGCCACGGCATTCCAATGACTGTCATGTCGGACAATGGGCCCTGTTTCGCCAGCCAGGAATGGTCATCTTTTGCTGCCTCGTAAGGTTTCACACATGTGACGTCCAGCCCTCTGCATCCCCAGTCCAATGGAAAGGCGGAGAAGGGCGTTCTCATTGTAAAACGGCTCCTCTGCAAGGCTGCTGCTGCCGGATCGGATTTCTGCCTAGCCCTGCTGGCCTATCGCTCGGCCCCACTAGCCACTGGCCGCTCACCAGCCCAGCTGTTGATGGGTCCCTCAGGACCACTGAGCCTTCCATTCTGGCACCCACGACCAACCATGCTCCAGTACTACACAGAATGCAACAGCAGCGCGGTCGCCAGAAGAGGGCATATGACACACGGTCAACTGATCTTCCCGCCCTGGCCCCTGGAGACGAAGTCTGCATCCACCTACCAGAAGGTGGCTGGTCAGCACCTGCCGAAGTTCTCCGACGCGTGGCTCCCCGCTCGTTCCTGGTTCGCATGCCTGATGGATCCATTCGTAGGCGCAATCGCCGGGCTCTTCGCCTACTTCCACGCTTGCTACGGGACCTTACACCGACACCGCGCCCTCCTGATGTTCCTGATATCGACTTTGTGGGCACAAGTCTGGGGGCATTGGTACCGGCGCCTCTGCCGTTTCCGCTGGCGCGGTATCCACCAGTTCAGTGGTGGTGGCGGCCCGGAGAGTCTGGGGGCAGTGGAGGAGACATGTGGGAGCAGAGGGGGCAACGGTATGGTCCCCAATCTGCGATAATCACCGGTTTGCCCCGGGGAGGATGGACGGGGGTGGGTCCGAATTTGGTGGAGAGCGGGGATTGAGAGGATGGGGGACTTGTTCATAGAAGGAAGCTTCCCGAGTATGACGGCGCTGGAGGAGAACTTTGCATTGGCGAGGGGAAATGAATTCCAATATTTACAGGTGTGGGACTTGTTGCGGAGGCAGGTACTAATCTTCCCACTCCTGCCGCTAAGGGGGATTCAGGATAGGGTGGTCTCTAGAGGATGGATAGGAGAGGGGAGCATCTCGGACATATATAAAGAGCTTATGGGTTCGGAGGAGATGCTGACCGAGGAGCTGAAACAAAAGTGGAAGGAGGAGCTGGGGGGAGAGATAGAGTAGGGCGTTTGGGCGGACACATTGGGAAGGGTCAACGCGACCGCGACATGTGCCAGGCTCAGCCTGATCCAATTTAAGGTCGTTCACCGGGCTCACATGACAGCGGCCCGGATGAGCAGATTCTTTGGGGTGGAGGATAGGTGTGCGAAGTGTGCAGGGGGAACAGCGAACCATGTCCATATGTTCTGGGCATGTCCAAAACTGAGGGGATTTTGGCAGGGGTTTGCCGACGCCATGTCCACGGTATTAAATATGAGAGTGGCAATGAGTCCAGACATGGCGATTTTTGGGGTGTCGCAGGATCTGGGAATCCAGGAGGAGAAAGAGGCGGACGTTCTGGCCTTTGCTTCCCTGGTAACCCGGAGGCACATATTACTAGCATGGAGGGACTCAAAGCCCCCAAAATCGGAGACCTGGCTTTCGGACATGGCTGGCTTCCTTTGCCTGGAGAAAATTAAGTTTGTCATCAGAGGGTCTCTGTTAGGATTCGCCTGGAGGTGGCAACCATTCGTCTACTTCTTCGCAGAGAATTAATCGTCAGCGGGGGGAGTGTGTTAGGTTAGCGTAGTTTAGGGGGGTAAGCAATGGTCGGACCTGTGGGAGAGGGAGGCGGTATTTGCACTATGTTTATATTTTTCTTGTTATGTACATTGTTGATTTTGTTGCTGTTACAATGTCAAAGAAATACCTCAATAAAATGTTTATTAAAAAAAAAGCTCAGCATGAAGGAGCAGATCACTGGTTCCTGGAAATTCAAATAGCACATTTATTACCGCACGACACTGCACACCACGATGGGGGTCACTCCGGCTGAGTTGCTGATGGGTCACTGCCTCCGCATTTGGTTAAGTTTGGTCATCTCAGGCCTTGTTGGGAAAATCCGCCTGGACTGGACCGAGACTGACGCAGGTCGGCGTACGTCTTTGCGCACATTCGCCCTTGGTGATCTGATGCACGTCCTGAACTTTAGAGAAGGGGCCACGTGGATTCCAGTTGTCGCATTGGCTGGTCTCCTATCAAGTGTGAGCACGGGGGCGCGAGTCTAATCGACATGTGGATCATTTCCACAGCCGCGTTCCTGACACATGGGACCCAGTTCCAGAGGCCCCGATCCAGGCCCACCATCGCATATCTTGCCACCTCAGCCTTCGTTACCACCATTACCCCTGGTTGTGCCAGCTGTCGAGAGACCGGACACCGACATCAAAGACACTGAGATGCCAGGTAAAGTCTCGCCCAATTCAGAATCAGAGACAGACATGGATATATTGCCACCGCCTCATTGTGCCACGTCCTACCGCCTCATTGGTTCCAGCGGTGCCACCCAGGCGCTCTGCATGAAAACACTGCTCCCCAGTCCGGTACAGACCCCTGGATGCCACACGATCAGCTCCCAAGAACTGTCCTCGGGTGAAAAAGACTAGACACTCCTCAGATCAGTCCATGGACATGGACTTTTCTCTGGACTTGGGGAAAGGGAGGGGTGCAGTGATATTAACTCCCTGGAGGTCACCGTATAAGGACAATTCGATTCCCCATGACCTCTACGGAATATGAACTTCCCCGATAACGAGGGCGGAGCTTCCCCATTACTATATTACTTTACTACATTACCCCATTACTATATAAAGCCCGGCCTAGGTACAGGTCGGTGAGGGAGACCCTTTGGGGAGTGGAGACTTATTACACATCGAATAAACCTAGTTATTGTTTTCTATCTGCGGGCTCATGTGTGCTACTTTGGCGGATTCTACAACATGGCAACAGAAACTCGGAAGAACCCAATAATGGCCACTCGGCCACTACCTGCCAATCCAAGCAGAGTCATTTTACCCCAACTCTCTGCCTTTTACCTCCAAACAATTTCCTGTCCATCCCACAAATTTATTTTCTTTTTTTAAATGAAACTCAGTATTAGATAATAGCCTTCTGTGCAAATCTTTACAAATGGTTGTTAAATGCCTTTTGAAAATTCATGTATTTGAAATTATTGATCTTTCCTTCTCTATAACCTTTGTGTTTCTATTAAAGACTCGATTTAGGACTGGATGTGTCAGAAAAATCTGTTAGGCATCTGTTCATCCATTTCCACTGTTAGAGTCTTGAGGCTCTGGCCAAGCTATTTTATCATGGTAATGAAACCAAAGTGTGTTGAATGGTAGGCTAGATGGACCAATGTCCTCCTGCTACTGAAAAATAAAATAATGTACTATCTCCCATCTGTGCTATGCTCAGTAGCCTCATCATTTGTTTGTGCATGACTCGGGTTAGGAACCAATTTTCTCCTGTAATTTCCTCTATTTAATCCCCGCTGCTGTCATACTTCTTGCCTCTTTCCTATGTTGGTACCCATCCATTTTATTAATGTTGCCTTTGGCAAGCCACCTCATTATCCCTTCCCAGACAAATTCTTTCTGCACGACTACTACTTCCCTACCCTATCTGCTGTCATCTCTCCTCCTTTGTTGCACATCTGCCATTTATCAGGCTACAGCGCGGCTGACTGCTGCCTCTCTGTAATCCAGCTGCAGTGCGGTCTCAGTTCACCAATTGTTTAACTCACTAGGCCATGGTGTCTGAGTGCTCTGGCTGTACCATGTACGCCAATGGTCTGCAAAAATTAAGTTCCTAGAAATCAGCTCTGAATAGTTAAATTTTCCATAGTTACTGTGGTAAAGCAAAATTCCGAAATGGAAATTCCACTGGATCTCTGAAGAAAATACCTTGAAATTAATTTGCTGCTTATTTGCTGTTTGTCTTCATTGTGCACTAATTTGCATCAATCTTTTGTGATTTGCGGCAAATCGTTTTCTATTAAATTCAGGTACTCACCCTTCTGTCTGATTTATTGAATGTGGAAATAATTATTTTTTATTCAGAAAAATTGGGTTTTTTGTTTTATTTTATCTAAGGGAGTTCAATTAGGGTTGTGATAATGATGAGTTTGGAAATTTTTTTATGACAGGTTTGTGATGAGATGAGGGATCAAGTGAGGGGCGATGTGGTAAAATAAAGGGAAAGGGGAAGGCAATAGTACAGGATAGAAACATGGCTAATGATAACCATGGTATGATCCCAGTTGGTGTTATATCTGGATGGGAAGATCCCAGAATGGAACCCTGGAAAAACCATTTATTATACAAGAAAAGCTGGACCTTGATAAAATACTCCTTTATTGCTCCCCCCCTTAGCTTAATAAATACACACAACCTTAATGATTAACATGGATTACAAAGTATATCTTAAGGTGCAATGGTCTCATTAACAAAAAAAAGTCCCTTTTACGTACACTAGATTACTATGGTTAAATACACCAACTCCGCTCTGAACCCAAGTTAGTGTCTACGGATTTCGCCTCAGAATCCTCCATACTCCACTCCCAAGAACGCACTTTAAAATCTTCTTTTAAATTAAGTATACTTTCCCTTCGCGGTTTACATTCTGCAATCCGGACCAGGTTTTCCAAATTACACTTTTAAACAAAGCTTCTGCTCCACTTTTAACAGTAAATCTCGTCCAGGATTTTCCACTAACCCTTTTAGGATTTCTTTGTCTTCACTGCTGTGCAAACTGCTCACAACTGCTTTAACTCTTGATTCCCAGATTGTATTAAAATGACATTAAATGGTTTTTCTACCCCTAAACTCTGCTGCCCCACTTTAAGTCTAGTTACTGCAATTGTCTCTTTAAATGAGAACACTTTGTTTACCCTTCCTTGAATTCTTTTGAATCATAGCTTGGTGTCTGTTCACTTAGCTCCAGACTTCTTGGACACCTCTTCATTTCTCTAGTTTCCTTAACTGGCTGCTCTTCAGATCTCTGCACTTGTTTTCTTAACCATTACTCCATGGTATAGCTTTTATTCTAGCAAAATTAAGAGAGATGTTCCTTCTCTAGCCTGCTAAACCAACTTCTAACAGACTGTGCGAGCTGCCTTTCTCTCACTTTATATCTTCAACTGCAATCAAATTAGCAAAAGTAAATGTAAACATTTCTCTACCTTACAAGGCCCCTGTTGCGAAGAAACCACTGCTGGTTTATTTATTCTTCAAGCCATAGCCCCCTCTAAGCACAATAGAAACACTGTTGGAACTCAACCAACCCACATGCATACAAACATCTTTGTCCAGCATGAATCCAACTATAGATCTTACCCTTCCGAGCACAGAAACATTAAATTAAATACACTTTAAACTATGCCTTATTTCTAATGCTTGGCAATACAAATATGAATCCCTTAAAATACCTTTATTTTACTAACACCTCCCCCTTTGAAAGAAAGAAATCTTCATAATCATGAAGATTACTTTACACTGGTGTTGCATCCACTTTACATAAACCTAAAATGACAAATACCTAACCACTTAACTTATTACATCACACTTTCCTTTGTTAACAATTACACATCATATTATATAATTACAATGATATAACCAAAACAAAGACAATAAATTTAACGGCATCATCAGAATCTATACATGGTAACATTTTCACACTCAAGCCTTGTGTTACTTTTTATTCTGATTTCCAGTTTTCATCCCATCAAAAAATGTCTCATTTAAGTCTCCAGTGCAATTTTCCTTTTCTTCACATGTAGGTATAGTTCCATTCTCAGGCCCACTTTTTAAACTCACATGTGGTAAATTCATATTTTGATTTAACACAGTAAAATTGTCATTTTCGGGCAGTAACATCTCATTTATTTTCTTGTCCAAATCCCTTTTAGTTGTTTCAAGAATGTTGTTATAGCTGCTTCTTATGTTCAATCATGATAGTGTGGTACTCTTGCTTTGTTCGTTCTTTGAACTTTTTGAGATCTTGTTGTTTCTCCTAGTCCCACTACAAATGAGAGGCGGGATTCTCCCACCGGGCGGCTAACTGCCGACGCTGGCGTAAAAACGGGAGTGTTTTACTCCGGCGTCGGGTCCCGTTCTGGGACCCCATTCTGCGGCACACAATGGGGTAGCATGGCGCTGGAGCGGCCCACGCCGCTCCAGCTGCCAATCCCGGCCCGAACCCTGTGCCGCAGGGTCCGCGCATGCGCAGTTGGGCCGGCGCCAACTAGCGCATGCGCAGTTGCCTTCTTCCCCCGCTGGCCATGGCGCCAAATGGCGCAGGGCTACAGGAACCGGTGCGGAGGAAAGGAGGCCGGGGGGCAGAGAGTCCGGCCCGCCGATCGGTGCGCCCCGATCGCGGGCCAGGCCACTACGGAGGCCCCTCCCGGGGTCAGACCCCCCCCCCCCCACAGGCCGCCCTCGGCCCCTTCAACGCCGAGGTCCCACCGGCCCAGAGGATGTTAGAATGGCGTCGGCGGGACTCGGCTTTTTGATGATGGCTGCTTGGCCCATCCGGGCCGGAGAATCGGCGCGCCGGCACGTGCCGGCCCGGGCTGGAGAGTTGGCGCCACCCCGACCGGCACCACGCCGACCACGCCGGCCCCAATGGCGCTGATTCTCCGCTCTGCGGAGAATTGCGTCCCGGCATCCGGGTGGCCTGGCGCGATTCGCGTGGCTCGCCGGCGATTCTCCGACCTGGCGGGGGGGGGGGGGGGGTCGGAGAATTCCGCCCCTCGAGTTCTTTTCGATTATGTTTGAGGCATGTCAATCACTTCTTTTCTCTGAAGCTTCATAGTTTGTTCTAACCCTTCAACCTTCTTGCACAAGTTCTGAACTATCGCAGTCCAGTTCTCAGTCGAGTTTTAATGGCATATGGCAAACTGTTCACTTGCCTTTCTTCCAACTAATATATCTTGTGTAGTATCTCATACAAGCATTTTAAAATCAGATTCTCTGGTCATTGACTCAGAAAGACCACATTGCAATCTCGTTACTTCTGGTTGACACTTCGTATTTTCCAATTCTGCAAGTACTTCAGTTGTTTTCTTATTGTTCATTGCTGACTTTGATACATCAGTAATAATACTTGGATCAGTTCTTTGCTCAACTGTATTCAACAATGAGTTTTTATTCATTCTCAGGAACAACTTTTGAACTGTGACACTCCATACATCCACCTTTTTCTTCATTTCCTCCATTTTGCTTGCAAGTTCAAAAATCTCATTGTTCTTTTCTCAACGAAGGTCTAACTGTTTGTTAGCTTTGATTTTTAATTCTGCATCCAACCAATTATTCTGATTTACCACAATCTCCTTTTCTTGTTCATGGCATTTCCACGATATTTCATAAATACTTCTGATGCTTGAAGTTCATCGAGTTTCAACTGAAGTTCAACCTTTGCTAAGTTTGCTGATTCAAGTTTATCCTTTAGACAATTCAAGTCCTCAGTCAAATGTTCCACTTTTGCTGACTGATTTCAATTATTCTCATCAGTTCTCTTTTTTCATTTGCAAATTCCTCTTTCATCCGTGAAAATTGATTTTCTGTGTTAATCAAGCTTTCATTCAATTGCTTGTTATCTGCAATAAGTGACTCAGTTTCCTCCACATTACTTTACAGAAGTTTCTTAAGGTCACCGTGATCAACTGCCTGTTACAATGCAGTTGTCATCACATGATTGAGTCCACATGCCAAGTCATTACTTAGGACCAATCTATTCCTACAACAGGTAATTTAGGAATAATCCCCACCATAACAATTCAATTTACAAAATTACTTCTTAAATTAGCTTTACACAAAGAAACAGGTTGACTCCTTCCACTAATTATAATTTTTCCTTCATTTTTATTTTACTTTTTCTAATTAAGGGGCAAATTAGTATGGCCAATCCACCTGCCCTGCAAATCTTTGTGTTGTGAGGGTGAGACCAATGCAGACAAGGGGAGAATATGCAAACTCCACAAGGACAGTGACCTGGGACCGAGATCGAACCTGGGTCCTGCTCCACCGGGCCTCGTTACCTTTCCTTCATAATATTTCCTGCAATAAAAATTGTATTATCAGCCACCATCAATGATTGAAAACAGCAGCAGCCAGAGCAGTGGCACCACGGCTGGCTCTGATGTTCAGAAGGGAGGGTCAAAGCGCAGAAGAGTAATAGTTATAGGGGACTCTATAGTCAGGGGAACAGATAGGCGCTTCTGTGGACGTGAAAGAGACTCCAGGATGGTATGTTGCCTCCCTGGTGCCAGGGTCCAGGATGTCTCCGAACGGGTAGAGGGAATCCTGAAGGGGGAGGGCAAACAGGTAGAGGTCGTTGTACATATTGGTACTAACGACATAGGCAGGAAGAGGCATGAGGTCCTGCAGCAGGAGTTCAGGGAGCTAGGCAGAAAGTTAAAAGACAGGACCTCGAGGGTTGTAATCTCGGGATTACTCCCTGTGCCACGTGCCAGTGAGGCTAGAAATAGGAAGATAGAGCAGACAAACACGTGGCTAAACAGCTGGTGTAGGAGGGAGGGTTTCGGTTATCTGGACCACTGGGAGCTCTTCCGGGGCAGGTGTGACCTGTATAAGATGGACGGGTTGCATCTAAACCGGAGAGGCATAAATATCCTGGCCGCGAGATTTGCTAGTGTCACACGGGAGGGTTTAAACTAGTATGGCAGGGGGGTGGGCACGGGAGCAATAGGTCAGAAGGTGAGAGCGTTGAGGGAGAACTAGGGAATATGGACAGTGTGGCTCTGAGGCAGAGCAGACGGGGAGAAGTTGCTGAACACAGCGGGTCTGGTGGCCTGAAGTGCATATGTTTTAATGCAAGGAGCATTACGGGTAAGGCAGATGAACTTAGAGCTTGGATTAGTACTTGGAACTATGATGTTGTTGCCATTACAGAGACCTGGTTGAGGGAAGGGCAGGATTGGCAGCTAAACGTTCCAGGATTTAGATGTTTCAGGCGGGATAGAGGGGGATGTAAAAGGGGAGGCGGAGTTGCGCTACTTGTTCAGGAGAGTATCACAGCTATACAGCGAGAGGACACCTCAGAGGGCAGTGAGGCTATATGGGTAGAGATCAGGAATAAGAAGGGTGCAGTCACAATGTTGGGGGTATACTACAGGCCTCCCAACAGCCAGCGGGAGATAGAGGAGCAGATAGGTAGACAGATTTTGGAAAAGAGTAAAAACAACAGGGTTGTGGTGATGGGAGACTTCAACTTCCCCAATATTGACTGGGACTCACTTAGTGCCAGGGGCTTAGACGGGGCAGAGTTTGTAAGGAGCATCCAGGAGGGCTTCTTAAAACAATATGTAAACAGTCCAACTAGGGAAGGGGCGGTACTGGACCTGGTATTGGGGAATGAGCCCGGCCAGGTGGTAGATGTTTCAGTAGGGGAGCATTTCGGTAACAGTGACCACAATTCAGTAAGTTTTAAAGTACTGGTGGACAAGGATAAGAGTGGTCCGAGGATGAATGTGCTAAATTGGGGGAAGGCTAATTATAACAATATTAGGCGGGACCTGAAGAACATAGATTGGGGGCGGATGTTTGAGGGCAAATCAACATCTGACATGTGGGAGGCTTTCAAGTGTCAGTTGAAAGGAATACAGGACAGGCATGTTCCTGTGAGGAAGAAAGATAAATACGGCAATTTTCGGGAACCTTGGATGACGAATGATATTGTAGGCCTCGTCAAAAAGAAAAAGGAGGCATTTGTCAGGGCTAAAAGGCTGGGAACAGACGAAGCCTGTGTGGCATATAAGGAAAGTAGGAAGGAACTTAAGCAAGGAGTCAGGAGGGCTAGAAGGGGTCATGAAAAGTCATTGGCAAATAGGGTTAAGGAAAATCCCAAGGCTTTTTACACTTACATAAAAAGCAAGAGGGTAGCCAGGGAAAGGGTTGGCCCACTGAAGGATAGGCAAGGGAATCTATGTGTGGAGCCAGAGGAAATGGGCGAGGTACTAAATGAATACTTTGCATCAGTATTCACCAAAGAGAAGGAATTGGTAGATGTTGAGTCTGGAGAAGGGGGTGTAGATAGCCTGGGTCACATTGTGATCCAAAAAGACGAGGTGTTGGGTGTCTTAAAAAATATTAAGGTAGATAAGTCCCCAGGGCCGGATGGGATCTACCCCAGAATACTGAAGGAGGCTGGAGAGGAAATTGCTGAGGCCTTGACAGAAATCTTTGGATCCTCGCTGTCTTCAGGGGATGTCCCGGAGGACTGGAGAATAGCCAATGTTGTTCCTCTGTTTAAGAAGGGTGGCAGGGATAATCCCGGGAACTACAGGCCGGTGAGCCTTACTTCAGTGGTAGGGAAATTACTGGAGAGAATTCTTCGAGACAGGATCTACTCCCATTTGGAAGCAAATGGACGTATTAGTGAGAGGCAGCACGGTTTTGTGAAGGGGAGGTCGTGTCTCACTAACTTGATCGAGTTTTTCGAGGAGGTCACTAAGATGATTGATGCAGGTAGGGCAGTAGATGTTGTCTATATGGACTTCAGTAAGGCCTTTGACAAGGTCCCTCATGGTAGACTAGTACAAAAGGTGAAGTCACACGGGATCAGGGGTGAACTGGCAAGGTGGATACAGAACTGGCTAGGCCATAGAAGGCAGAGGGTAGCAATGGAGGGATGCTTTTCTAATTGGAGGGCTGTGACCAGTGGTGTTCCACAGGGATCAGTGCTGGGACCTTTGCTCTTTGTAGTATATATAAATGATTTGGAGGAAAATGTAACTGGTCTGATTAGTAAGTTTGCAGACGACACAAAGGTTGGTGGAATTGCGGATAGCGATGAGGACTGTCTGAGGATACAGCAGGATTTAGATTGTCTGGAGACTTGGGCGGAGAGATGGCAGATGGAGTTTAACCTGGACAAATGTGAGGTAATGCATTTTGGAAGGGCTAATGCAGGTAGGGAATATACAGTGAATGGTAGAACCCTCAGGAGTATTGAAAGTCAAAGAGATCTAGGAGTACAGGTCCACAGATCACTGAAAGGGGCTACACAGGTGGAGAAGGTAGTCAAGAAGGCATACGGCATGCTTGCCTTCATTGGCCGGGGCATTGAGTATAAGAATTGGCAAGTCATGTTGCAGCTGTATAGAACCTTAGTTAGGCCACACTTGGAGTATAGTGTTCAATTCTGGTCGCCACACTACCAGAAGGATGTGGAGGCTTTAGAGAGGGTGCAGAAGAGATTTACCAGAATGTTGCCTGGTATGGAGGGCATAAGCTATGAGGAGCGATTGAATAAACTCGGTTTGTTCTCACTGGAACGAAGGAGGTTGAGGGGCGACCTGATAGAGGTATACAAAATTATGAGGGGCATAGACAGAGTGGATAGTCAGAGGCTTTTCCCCAGGGTAGAGGGGTCAATTACTAGGGGGCATAGGTTTAAGGTGAGAGGGGCAAAGTTTAGAGTAGATGTACGAGGCAAGTTTTTTACGCAGAGGGTAGTGGGTGCCTGGAACTCACTACCGGAGGAGGTAGTGGAGGCAGGGACGATAGGGACATTTAAGGGGCATCTTGACAAATATATGAATAGGATGGGAATAGAAGGATACGGACCCAGGAAGTGTAGAAGATTGTAGTTTAGTCGGGCAGTATGGTCGGCACGGGCTTGGAGGGCCGAAGGGCCTGTTCCTGTGCTGTACATTTCTTTGTTCTTTGTTCTTTGTACTCCTGTATATCTTTAAATTTTAATTTGTTTACTTATTTTGTTAGACGTGTATGGAAAAACTTCTCCCATTGAAACAAAACATCTAGACCCTCCAATAGCTTGACTTTCTTCAACTGTAATCATATAATTCTCTGAAATATCCTGAGATCTATTCCCCTTTCTCATTGATTCTGAAGGAGCATGTTTCATTTGTTTTAACAGCCATTTCCTTTTCAGATGCTTCCTTTCCTACTACTGCAACTGGACTTCCACTTAGTTTCCAACAATTTGCCCAAATATGTAACAATGGAAACAGTTAGGTCTCCGAACGTCACTTCCACACTCAGCAACTTCCTTTTTTTGATCATTTCCAACTGTTCCATCTCTTTCTTGACTATTTGTTTTCTTTTCTCCCTCCCTTTTTTTGTTATCCTTCTCACGCTTAAAAGGATGTTGTAAAAAAGGTTTGGTTCTATGGATCAGTTTGTAATCATCAGCTAACTCCGCTGCCTGTCTGGCTGTTTTGTTCCTCAACATGCATCCTAATAACCAAAGAAAGTGAATCTTTAAATTATTCTAAAAGAATCACCTCTCTAAGGGCTTCATATGTTTTCTCTATATTTAATGCCAGTGCTCAATGATCAACATTATTGACCCATCTCTGGATCTGTAAAGATTTAATCACCTGCTAATGGTCGCATTTCAAGCATTGTTTGGCATCTTTGAATTTGTCTATATATGTGTTTCTGGAACAGACCTCTTCATTCACCTGAGGAAGGAGCAGCGCTCCGAAAGCTAGTGACATCGAAACAAACCTGTTGGACTTTAACCTGGTGTTGTAAGACTTCGTACTGTGCTCACCCCAGTCCAACGCCGGAATCTCCACATCATCAACATTATTTTGCATCACCCTCTCGAATTCAATATTATAATAATATAATAATCCTTATTGTCACAAGTAGGCTTACATTAACACTGCAATGAAGTCACTGTGAAAAGCCTCTAGTCGCCATATTCCGGCACCTGTTCAGGTACACAGAGGGAGAATTCAGAATGTCAAAATTACCTGACAGCACATCTTTCGGGACCTGTGGGAGGAAACTGGAGCACCGGGAGGAAACCCACGCAGACACAGGGAGAACATGCAGACTCCGCACAGACAGTGACCCAAGCCGGGAATCGAACCTGGCGCTGTGAAGCAACAAGGCTAACCACTGTGTTACTGTGCTGCCCCATTATTAGCTTGTTGTATTTGGAAATTTCTGACTGCACGTCTCAGAAACTAACTCCTGTGCATTAAGGATAGCTTCCTTTACGACATCATAATCTACGAATACCTCCTCTGACAATGATGCACACATCTCACTAGCTCTACCTACCAGACTACTTTGTAAAAGTAATGTCCCAATTTCTTTTGGCTATTTCATCTGTTTAGCTACAGTTTCAAAACAAAGAAAGAATACTTCAACATCTTTTTCCTCAAATTTTGAAGTTTGAATAAATTTAAGCATTTCCTCACTAGGTTCATGCCTGTGGTTACTTTCATCCTCATCTTGCTCTAGTGTCTTTGCTTTTCACTTCCAGCATTATAATTTGAATTTCTCTCCCTTCCTCCTTTTCCCTTTCTGCCTTTGCTAACTTCTCCATTTTTATTTTCCTTTTAAAAGATCTTGCTTTGTCTTTTTCCTCTCTTCCCCTTTTCATCCTGCATTACAAGATTCCTCCTTTCCATTTCTCTTTGTAATTGAATTTGAGCCAATTCAATTGCCTCACTTTTTGAAGCAACCCTTCAATTGTAAATGTTTCACCTTGCTTTCAATAACCTCAGTTTTCCTTACCCCTGCACGTAATCCTAATTAATGTTTATTTGCCAATTCAGTTACTGACTCTTGGTTACTTTCTCTAAACCAGTCAAAGTTTCACCTGCCACCTTGAAGAAAGTCTTAACAATTTCCAACACCATTTTAAATTCCAACCTGTACAATATACCTCATAGTAACCCCAGTTCTTTTGTCGAGCACATCGGTACCCCATTTACTCTTTCTTCAGCATTCACAGATCCCACCATTTAACAATAAATCATAGACCAAGTTTTACTATTCAGCATCCAGCAACTTGTTTTCCATGTTTCAAAATATCCCATCAAATTACTGCTAATCAGCATCCAATAACTCTTTCTCCATGTTTTGAAATCCTACCAGATCTCCCACTTTTGTTACTGGAGTTATATCTGGATGGGAACATCCCAGAATGAAACCCTGGCTCATAAGACTGTGGGTGGGGCAGCACGGTGGCACAGTGGTTAGCATTGCTGCCTCACGGCGCCGAGGTCCCAGGTTCGATCCCGGCTCTGGGTCACTGTCCGTGTGGAGTTTGCACATTCTCCCCGTGTTTGCGTGGGTTTCACCCCCACAACCCAAAGATGTGCAGGCGAGGTAGATTGGCCACGCCAAATTGCCCCTTAATTGGAAAAAATGAATTGGGTACACTAAATTTATATTAAAAGAAAGACTGTGGGTGGGATTTTCTGTTTGGGAGACAATTCACCGGAGATGAATTGTTACCAGACTCCTAAACGACCCTCTTATGGACTGACCTGATTAATACTACACTCCTATATGCTTCATCCGAAAAATAATTTTCACTGTACCTCGGTACATGTGACAATAAACAAATCCAAATCCAAATCCAACCAGTTTACGATTCCCCTTAGAATGAAAACCGGTAAGCAATTCTGAATTTGTTGACATGCAAATTTATGCATGGTGTGGAATATGAGGGATTCCAAGGAAATCCCGCTATCGGGCCACAATCGTGAGCGGGCGGCCGGATAGTGAGGTCCTGTGGCCAGCCATCGCAAATCGACACTGAGTACCCCCCCGCACCGCACAGCAGCCCCCCACTCCCAGATTGCCTGGGTGCCCCCCATCTCCAAGTACAGGAGTGACACAGCCCACTCCCCCTTTCCCCCCCCCCCCCCACCTCCAGACCCCAGTAATGGGGAACCCCCCACCATGACTCTTGCAATAGGGAGACCACCACAGGTTCTCCTGTAATAGGCGAACCCCCCACTGGGACCCACTGCCTAAAGGGACCACGCCCTCAGACTCCCCCCCCCTCCTTCCCCCCCACACGCAGGACCCACCCGCATCCCCCACAAAAAGAGACCACTGCCTGGAAGCTAGAGAGTAATACATTTAAAAATATTTTATTAAACTTCAATATACTTAACGAGCCCCCCCCCCCCCCCCCCCACCACATGATCCCCCTTCACTGAATATTCATATGTCGGTGAGGTTTACAACAACTGTTTAAAAATGTGTATGAGTGGAGGGAATTCCCCAAAGAACAGAGGTAGGTCTAGCCCCCTAGGGGGAGAAGGACAAGCAGGGGTCAGTGCCGGGGTGGACCCTTGCGTTATCTTGGGGGAGGCGCCCGCGATGTTGATGCTTGTGGTGATGGGGGAGGGGCGGGGGTGTATTCTTAATGCTGATGCTTGTGGTTGGGCGGGGTGGGGGGGCCCAGATGTTGATGCTTGTGGTGTGGGCGGGTGGGGGGGCCCAGATGTTGATGCTTGTGGTGTGGGCGTGGGGGGTGGAGGGGAGATCTCGATGCTGAAGCTTGTGGTGGGGGTGACCCCGATGCTTGTTGGGAGGTGGTCCCTCATATCTGCGGGGGGTGCTGGTGAGTTGGGGGTATTTTTTCGTGCTGATTGGGGCATCCTTTTTACAAGGTGTGCATAAAGTCCCTGAGCTCATTGCCAGTGACAATTGTGACATGGGCTGTTACATTTGTAAAACTGCAAAAATATACTGTTAAAGGTTATGAACCATCAGCATCTTGAACTGTATATTGATTGTTTCATATGGAACAAAGAAATGGATGTTAATTTTTTAACCCACTGAATTTTCTTTCCGAGAGGCTCAGGATCGGGACTAAAAACAGTGCAGCTGGAGAGCTACATAACGGATTTCAGCCAGAGCCTTACACGCAACAAATATGGGACATTTCTCCCAAGGAGACTGCTAAGAGATATACACAGGTTTAATGACTGGGCAAAAGATTGGCAGATGAAGTATTATGTAGGAAAATGGAAACGTGTCCACTTTGGCAGGAAGAACAGAAAAGCAGTATACTGTTTAAATGGAGAGAGAGTGCAGAACTCTATCATACTGGGATCTACTATGGGTGAACTGGTACATACAATCATAGAATCTCTACAGTGCAGAAGGAGGCCATTCTGCCCATCAAGTCTTCACCGACCCTCTGAAAGAGCCCCCTACCTAGGCCCACTGCCCTACAATCCTATAACTCCACCTAACCGTTGCACACGAAGGGACAATTTTAAAATGGTCAATCAACCTAACGTGCACATCTTTAGACTGTGGGAGGAAACCGGAGCACACGGAGGAAACCCACGCAGACACGGGGAGAAAGTTCACAGTCACCCAAGGTCGGAATTGAACCCTGGTCCCTAGTGCTGTGAGGCAGCTGTGCTAATCACTGCACCACCGTGACACCACTTGCAAGGATTTTAATATCAATAATGGCTTGGATACTTCATGCTCCACTTCGCAAGATGCTCTGCCTTCATAGGTGGAAGTCACGTGGGCACGAATTAGTGTGAGGATTTTTGAAGCGGCGCCTGGTCGCCATGACTGTGGAGGGAGTGCAGGAGGCTAAAAAAACTCTGAAAAAGCCTTAAAGATTGTTGGGCTTTCTGGGTGGTGGCTGCCCGGGTCAGGGGCTGTAGCAGGGAACGACTTAGTGCCAAGTTTGTGGATTTGTCCTGTTTTTGTGGGCCGGACATACCTGGGCAATGTTCCGCATTGCCGGATAGATACCAATGTTGCAGCTGTATTGGAACAGTTTGGCTAGTGGCGTGGACTAGTTCTGGAGCACAAGTCTTCAGTGCTATTGAAGACTTGTTCTTGCACAATGGAAACGAGGCTTGTGGTGTCCACAATATTAAAATATCTGGGGTGACCATGGTGAGTAATTGCACCGGCACTTAAGTGCAATGGATTCCAGGGATGGCACCCCCTTGACATTGTACATGGTGAGTTTGGCTTTGATTCACTGAAACATCTCCTGCCACTTTGGTGTGCAAAGTGAAAGTGAAAGTTTGCACCTGCACCAGTATCCAGTTTTGCATTAATGATGTTCCTTCATCGATGAGCATATAATCTGATCAGTGGCAAAGACGTCTGTTCATGCCTCTGCTCCGATACATTCTTTGATGCTCACTTTAAGTTAATAGATCTGTTCAAAATCTATCTCATTTAGCATGGTGGTAGTGCCACAGAACAAGTGCAGACTAAGCTCACTTGGTGTTTTGATGGCCTGGTCGTCCTCATCATCTGACTGTGTCGCTCAGCTAGACAGTTCTTGACTTGACGCTGTTTGGTATGCAAACTTGTTTGCGGCAGCTCGTGATGTCAAACCAATTGTTTTGGCCTTTGCTTTTTGCAATGGTACTTTCAGTGTCTTCTGGTGCCACATTCCTTGCTTATAGTGTTAAAAACTTGTTATTTGCTGGGTGCATGCGCGAGGCCTCAACATCCTCATTGCTTATTAGGTTTGCATCCATTGGCTATTGTGCTTATGCTAAGCCTGTAGAGAGTAGACTCTATCTACCCATTCGGGTGGTTTTGTACTTGTGTTCGTGTTGTACTAATGCATCAATGGTGTAACCTTTGAGTTGCTTCAAGAAGTTTTTTTGGAATGCTTCCATTGGGTTATATGTTTTCACAAGCTTGATTATTCTGTCGGCTAGCTGTGCTGTCGTGAATTTGTGAACACACCCATTTTCCCTGCACCCACTTATGAATTAGACAAAGGTCTCTGTGGCTTGTTGCTGAAAAACATGCATTCCTGATAGTGTATTCTGAACTTGAGCTTCACTCATAGTTGATCTTATTGATCACATTTTTCTTGATTTTTAAGATGTTTGTCAGAGAGAACTGATATGTTCAGTCTGTGGAGGCCTTCCTTGCCTTGTTTATCTGGTTCAGAAATATTGATGTCCAGAAAACACAGCTTGACGTGTTGTTAAAACAAAGTAAATTCAGACAGTAGATTATTACCTCCTAACTGAGTGTTGGAAATTTTGCGGTCACCTGATAGATTTTTGCAGGATTTTTAATGTTATCTGAGGCTCTTGACAGCTATTCAAGTTTCTTCATAATATTACTCTGAGTTGCAGTACCTTTAGTGGCCACTCATGTAGCTTCATAGAATTTACAGTGCAGAAGGAGGCCATTCGGCCCATCGAGTCTGCATCGGCTCTTGGAAAGAGCACCCTACCCAAGGTCAACACCTCCACCCTATCCCCATAACCCAGTAACCCCACCCAACACTAAGGGCAATTTTGGACACTAAGGGCAATTTATCATGGCCATCCACCTAACCTGCACATCTTTGGACTGTGGGAGGAAACCGGAGCACCCGGAGGAAACCCACGCACACACGGGGAGGACGTGCAGACTCCGCACAGACAGTGACCCAAGCCGGAATCGAACCTGGGACCCTGGAGCTGTGAAGCAATTGTGCTATCCACAATGCTACCGTGCTGCCCTTGTCATAGGTTATTCCTTGACTGTAATGATGGAGCTGTTGAGCTCTGTTTGATTCTTGTGGCCAGGTTGGTGCTGAGCTTCCCTCATGAAGCAGTGATTTAGGTGGGAAAATGGCTGCATACTTTAAAAAATGTAAGCAAATAATGAATAAAAACTTTTTCTAGGCTTCTTCTCCCTTAAAGGAGCTGTTACTGGATGAATTTTTCTCCCCAGCTTATCATCTGCTGTATTTTAACTTGTTTTGTGGCACTATCACCATGCTAAATGAATAGATTTTGAACAGATCTAGTAACTCAAAAACTAGCATCCATGAGGTGTTGTGGGCCATCAGCGGTAGCAGAACTGTATTCAACCACCATCTGTAATGCCGTTGTCTGGCATAACACCCACTCACCAAGGTTCCTTAGGCAGCATCTTCCAAACGCACGCTCACTACCGTCTAGAAGGACAAGGGCAACAGATATCTTGAAACAGCACAACCTGGAAGTTCTCCTCCAAGTCACTCAACATCCTGATTTGGAAATATATCACTGTTCCTTCACTGCCGCTGGGTCAAAATCTTGGAATTCCCTCCCTAACAGCACTGTGGGTGTACCTACACCTCAGGGACTGTGGTTGCTCAAGAATGTAGCTCACCATCACCTCCTGAAGACAACTAGGGATGGGCAATAAATGCTGGCTTAGCCAGCGACACCCATATTCAGTAAATTAATAAAAAAATTACTATTAAGTCAGGGGATCAACCCTGGTTCAGTGAAGAGTGCAGGAGGGCATGCCTGTACAGGCATGTACACCCTCAGGCAGAGCAAAAAAGGTGACAAGTGTGAGAAGGGAGGTGGTCAATGCAGGACTGAGGTCATTGTACCTTAATGTGCGCAGTATACGGAACAAAGTAAATGAGCTTGTTGCACACATTGAAATTGGCAGGTATGATGTTGTGGGCATCACAGAGACGTGGCTGCAAGGGGATCAGGGCTGAGATCTAAATATACAAAGATAATGTGTCTTATCGAAAGGGCAGGAAGATGGGCAAAGGGGCGGGGTTGCATTGTTAGTAAGGAATTAAGTTCAATTGATAGCAAGGAGCGATATAGGATCAGAAGGCATAGAATCTCTGTGGGTAGAGTTGAGGAATCGCAAAGGTAAAAAGACCCTGATGGGAGTTATGTACAGGTCCCCTAGAAGTAGTCAGGATGTGGGGCAGAAAATAAATCAGGAGTTAGAGAAAGCATGTAAAAAAAGCAATATTACAATAATCATGGGGGACTTCAATATGCAGGTGGACTGGGAAAACCAGGTTGGTAGTGGATCCCAAGAAAAGGAATTTGTGGAATGTTTAAGAGATGGCTTTTTGGAGCAGCTTGTGACAGAGCCTACTAAGGAACAGACAATTCTGGATTTGGTGATGTGTAATGAGGCAGACTTGATTAGGGAACTTAAGGTGAAGGAACCCTTAGGGAGCAGTGACCACAATATGATAGAATTTACCCTGCAGTTTGAGAGGGAGAAGCTGCAATCAGATACAACGGTATGACAATTAAATAAGGGTAACTACAAAGACATGAGGGAGGAGCTGGCCAGAGTTGATTGGAAAAGGAGCCTAGCAGGGAAGCCAGTGGAACAGCAATGGTCGGAGTTATTGGGGGTTATTCGGGAGGCAGAGCGGAAATTCATCCTAAGGAGGAGGAAACATGCTAATGTGAGGACAAGGCATCCATGGTTGACGAGGGAAGTCAAAGACAGCATAAAAGCAAAGGAAAAAGCATACAAAGTGGTGAGGATTAGTGAGAAGCTAGAGGATTGGGAAACCTTTAAAAGTGAGCAGAGGACAACTAAAAAAACAATAAGGGGAGAGAAGATGAAATATGAGTGCAAGTAGCTAGCAATATCAAAGAAAATAGGAAGAGATTTTTTCATTATATAAAAGGTAAGAGGGAGGCGAAAATAGACATTGGACCACTGGAAAACATGGCTGGAGAAATAACAATAGGAAACAAAAAAATGGCAGATGAACTGAATAGTTACTTTTCATCAGTCTTCACGGTGGAAGACACAAGTGGGATGCCACAGCAGCAGGAGAATCAGGGGACAGAGGTGAATGCAGTGGCCATCACGAAGGAGAAGGTTCTGGGGAAACTGAAAGGTCTGAAGGTGGATAAGTCACCTGGACTGGATGGACAACACCCCTGGGTCCAAAAGAGATAGCTGAGGAAATTGTGGAGGCATTGGTGATGATCTTTCAGGAATCACTGGAGGCAGGAATGGTCCCAGAGGACTGGAAAGTGGCTAATGTAACACCACTTTTTAAGAATGGAGGGAGGCAGAAGACGGGAAATTATAGGCCGGTTAGCCTGACTTCGGTCATTGGTAAGATTTTAGAGTCCGTTATTAAAAATGAGATCGCGGAGTATTTGGAAGTGCATGGTAAAAAAGGACTGAGTCAGCACGGCTTTGTCAAACATGTCTGACAAATCTGTTAGAGATCTTTGAGGAGGTAACAAGGAAGTTAGACAATGGAGAACCAGGGGACGTGATTTATTTAGATTTCCAGAAGGCCTTTGACAAGGTGCCACATAGGAGATTGTTAAATACGTTAAGAGCCCATGGTGTTCAGGGTAAGATCCTGGCATGGATAGAGGATTGGCTGACTGGCAGAAGGCAGAGAGTAGGGATAAAGGGTTCTTTTTCAGGATGGCAGCCGGTGACTAGTGGTGTGTCTCAGGGGTCTGTGCTGGGACCACAACTTTTCATAATATACATAAATGATCTGGAAGAAGGAACTGAAGGCACTGGTGCTAAGTTTGCAGATCTGCAGAGGGACAGGTAGTATTGAGGAAGCAAGGGGGCTGCAGAAGGATTTAGACAGGCTAGGAGAGTGGGCAATGAAGTGGTAGATGAAATGCAATGTGGAAAAGTGTGAGGTTATGCACTTTGGAAGGAGGAATTTAGGCATGGACTATTTTCTAAATGGGGAAATGCTTAGGAAATAAGAAGCACAAAGGGACTTGGGAGTCCTTGTTCACGATTCTCTTAAGGGTAACGTGCAGGTTCAGTCAGCAGTTAGGAAGACAAATGCAATGTTAGCATTCATATCAAGAGGGCTAGAATACAAGATCAGGGATGTACTTCTGAGGCTGTATAAGGCTCTAGTCAGACCCCATTTGGAGTATTGTAAGCAGTTTTGGACTTTGTATCTAAAGAAAGATGTGCTGGCCCTGAAAAGGGCCCAGAGGAGGTTCACAAGAATGATCCCTGGCTTGTCGCATGAGGAACAGATGAGGACACTGGGTCTGTATTCTTTGAAGTTTAGAAGGTTGAGGGGGGATCTTATTGAAACTTACAGGATATCGCGAGGCCTGGATAGAGTTACGTGGAGAGGATGTTTCCACTTTAGGAAAAGCTAGAAGCAGAGGACACAATCTCAGACTAAAGGGATGATCCTTTAAAACAGAGATGAGGAGGAATTTCTTCAATCAGAGGGTGGTGAATCTGTGGAACTCTTTGCCGCAGAAGGCTGTGGAGGCCAAATCGCTGAGCGTCTTTAAGACAGAGATAGATAGTTTCTTGATTAATCATTGGATCAGGGTTATGGGTAGAAGGCCGGAGAATGGGGATGAGAAAAATATCAGCCATGATTAAATGGCGGAGCAGACCCGATGGGCCGAGTGGCCTAATTCTGCTTCTATGTCTTATGGTCTTACAGTACCAGGCATACGTAAAAATGAGTTGTCAGCTAGGTGAAGCTATAACACAGGCCTATCTGCACGCCAAATAGTGGAAACAGCATGCAACTGATAAAGCGAAGTCATTCCCACAACTAACAGATCAGATCTAAGCTCTGCAGTCCCACCACATCCAATTGTGAATGGTGGTGGACAATTAAACAACCGATGGGAGGAGGAGTTGGCTGCACCAATAGCCGCATCCTCAATGATAGGGGAGCCTGCACATCAGTTCAAAAGACAAGACTGAAACATTTGGAACTATCTTCAACCAGAGTATTAGGTGCATGATTCATCTCAGCCTGCTTCGGAGGTCCTTGCGTCACAGATCACTGAAGACACTGGATACTGCAAATGCTATGGGCCTTCACAACATTCCGGCAACAGTACTGAAGACCGTTTCTCCAGAATTTGCTGCTAGCCAGGCTGGTGCAGTTATGTTACAATACTGGCGCCTAACCAGCAATCTGGAAAATTGCCCAGGGATGTTGAGTCCAATAAAAGCAGGGCAAATCCAACCCAGGCAATTACCACCCCAACAGTCTACTCATGATCACCAGCAATGTGATGGAAGGTGTCATCGATAGTGCAGAGCAGCATTAGGGTGGAAGAAAACAGAACATCAATTCAATGATAATTGCCATTCCTCAGAAGAATTGCCACTCCGGTCCAATACTTGGACTCAACATCCCTGGGCAATTTTCCAGATTGCTGGTTAGGTGCCAGTATTGTAACATAACTGCACCAGCCTGGCTAGCAGCAGGCTATCTGATGTGATGTGGATTGAGGGCTATATATTGGCCAGGATCCTCTCCTTCAATTCTTCAAAATACTGCCATGGGATCTTTTACATCCAGCCAAATAAAGCAGATGGGGCCTCCGTTTAACGTCTCATCTGTGGTACCTCTGACACTACAGTGCTCTCACAGTATTGCACTAAAGTGTCAGCCGAGATGTTTTTGTGTCAGGCGCTGGAGTGGGACTTACCCAGAACTTTGTGATTCAGAAGCAAGCATGCTACCAACTAGGCCACAGATGATACTTAATGGGCAACACTGTACTACTGCTAGATAATAGGCTGTATTACAATATTGTGAGATAATGGCTTATGCTACTGTGCCCACAGATAATGGGCCATGCCGTTGTGCTGCCGATTAAGGAGGTGCACTGTTACTGTGGTTTTATTAATTGGGATGTGCTGTGCTGTGCTGCCATACAAATGCTGTGTTATAGCTGAGCTAAAAATTGGACAAATTTACACTGTTTCATGTGACGCTAATGAGCTATTATGTTGTGCTACTTAACCATACTGTTACCATGTGCTGTTAAGTAGTTATTCTGAAAGATCATTGACCTGAAAAGGTAATTGTGTTTCTGGCTCCACAGCTACTGCCTGAATCACTGAGTATTTCCAACATATTCTGTTTATATTCCAGATTCCCCAGTATTTTGCTCAGTAATGACATGTTACTATGTTGTTCAGAAACTTTGGGCGCGATCTTCCAGCCTCGTTACGCCTCTCGCTTAAGCGAAACAAGGGCGGTGAATAGCAGGAGAGGCCAAAAACGAGATCCGCGCCAAGCGCCAAACAGTTTGCAATGCATCCGGCCCGCTCCCGTAGTCGAAATTGGGATCTCGCCGTAGTGTGACAATTATCACCATTTAAGTTGATTTCCATACAATTAACGAGAGCCACCCCTTATCCAACGGCCTCCTGTCATTCAACGGCCTCCCCAACAAGTCCTCACGCTGGCGCCGATTAGTACTCCTCTTTAAAAACGTGAACCTGCCAGAAGGGCTTCTGTGGGGAGCCAAGGAGGCTCACAGGCAAAGAGCCCGGGGGCGCTGGGCTTGCTGCCCCTGTGCTTGTTGGGGGGGTGGGGGATCATCGGCTGAGGTTGAGGAACCCTCCGCTAGGGTGGGCCGCCTTGGGAGGGTTGAGGGCAGGTGCACAGGGTGGCAACCAGGGGGCAACCGCTCGTGGCACCACCATGCCAACCCCTGGACTATGTGTACCCATTCCGGGGGCAACCCTTGTCCCTGCCCGTCTGCCGCAATGACCAGCCATAGCCGCCACCCACTGCCGAAGCCTCTGGCCGCCCAGCTGACATGTTACTATGGTATTATACAGTGGTATTGTCAATAGATTGGTAATCCAGAGACCCAGAATACTCTCGGGTCCCAGGTTCAAATCCCACCACTGCAGATGGTGATATTTTGAATAAGAAATCTGGATTTAAAAGTCTAATGATGGCCATGAAACCGTTGTCGATTGTCGTAAAAACCGTAATGTCACTAATGTCCTTTAGGGAAGGAAATCTGCCATCCTTACCTGGTCTGGCCTACATGTGACTCCAGACTCACAGCAATGTGGTTGACTCTTAACTGCCCCACAAGGGCAATTAGGGATGGGCAATAAATGATGGCACAGCCAGCGATGCCCACTTCCCATGAACGAATAAAACAGAAGTCGGTCATCCCTACCGTTTTCGAGGGGCACCCCAGGATGGCTGGCTGGTTCTTGGGGGATAAAGGGTATCCAATTAGGACCTGGCTAATAACGCCAGTATGGAGACTGGTGACCGATGTGCAGACCTGGTACAATGAAACCCATGCAGCCACACAAGCTGTCATTGAGCGGTGCATCAGACTCTTCAAGATGAGGATCCGATACCTTGACCGCTCCGGAGGTGCACTCCGGTACTGGGCCGAGCGCCAGGGAGCGCGCGGTAATTCCCACTCTCGAGCACACTTAGAAATATTTCCAGAGAATCGCGCCCGTTTTCGCTGTACTGTTCGGTGTCCACTCATGGCTGATGCTGTGAGTGAGAACTTGAGATCTTCAGGAGTTGCCTGTTGCTGTATCCAGAAGTTACGGAGAGAAGTTGTGTACAGAACCACAGCACTGTATCTTTGGGAGAAATTAGAACAATTAAACATTATCATGGAGCCTGGGGTTACTATTCAATCTAAGTTGCTTCTTGTTCGGATTGAAAAATGATGGTTGAGATTTAGGTAAAGTAGAAAATGTTTTGGGCTGATTTTAATGGTGGTGGCAGGGCCTTGCCAATGAGCCTGGGTGTGGGCACTGTGGGCATTCTCGATACGTGGTGTTCTGCAGACAATTAACTATGAAGGCTGGCTGCCCACCCCACAAGCTGCCCACCTATCAGAAAACTGGCTGCTCAGCGGCCTCAGCAGTGCCACTGGGAGGGGTGGCCACTGCTGGTGCCTCAATGACGACCGTCCGGCGGCCCTGATTTCAATTGTAATGAAGTGCTTCGAGAGGTTGGTCATGAAGCGCATCACCTCCATACTCACAGAATGCCTTGATCCACTGCAATTTGCATGCCGCCGCAACCGGTCCACAGCAGACGCCATTTCCTGGCCCTACACTCATTCCTAGAACATCTTGACAACAAGGACTCCTACATCAGTCTCCTATTTATTGACTACAGCTCCGCCTTCAACACCATAATCCCAGCCAAGCTCATATCAAAGCTCCAAAACCTAGGACTTGGCTCCCCACTCTGCAACTGGATCCTCGACTTTCTGACCAACAGACCACAATCAGTAAGAATGAACAACAACATCTCCTCCACAATAGTCCTCAATACCGGGGCCCCGCAAGGCTGTGTACTTAGCCCCCTACTCTACTCCCTGTACACACACGACTGCGTGGCAAAATTTAGTTCCAGTTCCATCTACAAGTTTGCTGACGATACGACCATAGTGGGCCGGATCTCGAATAACGATGAGTCTGAATACAGGAGGGTGATAGAGAACCTAGTGGAGTGGTGTAGTGACAACAATCTCTCCCTCAAAGCCAGCAAAACTAAAGAGCTGGTCATTGACTGCAGGAAGCAAAGTACTGTACACACCCCTGTCAGCATCAACGGGGCCGAGGTGGAGATGGTTAGCAGTTTCAAATTCCTAGGGGTACACATCTCCAAAAATCTGTCCTTGTCCACCCACATCGACATTACCACCAAGAAAGCACAACAGCGCCTATACTTCCTCAGGAAACTAAGGAAATACGGCATGTCCACATTAACCCTTACCAACTTTTACAGATGCACCGTAGAAAGCATCCTATCTGGCTGCATCACAGCCTGGTAGAGCTCGGCCCAGGACCTCAAGAAAGTTCAGAGAGTCGTGAACACCGCCCAGTCCATCACACAAACCTGCCTCCCATCCATTGACTCCATCTACACCTCCCGCTGCCTGGGGAAAATGGGCAGCATAATCAAAGATCCCTCCCACCCGGCTTACTCACTCTTCCAACTTCTTCCATCGGGCAGGAGATACAGAAGTCTGAGAACATGCACAAACAGACTCAAAAACAGTTTCTTCCCTGCTGTTACCAGACTCCTAAATGCCCCTCTTATTGACTGACCTCATTAACACTACACCCTTGTATGCTTCATCTGATGTCGGTGCTTATGTAGTTACATTGTATACCTTGTGTTGCCCTATTATGTATTTTCTTTTATTCCCTTTTCTTCCCATGTACTTAATGATCTGTTGAGCTGCTCGCAGAAAAATACTTTTCACTGTACCTTGGTACACGTGACAATAAACAAATCCATGGTGCGGCATCTGGAGAAGGAGGGAGCCTGATTGGATGTCTGCCCCACACAACCAACTGAGTGTGACCTAGGGGCGCAGGAAGTGGTCAAGTAAATCCTGGAAATAGGGTGGTGGGTTGATAGCGGCAGGCGGTGCCATTGCTGTGGTGACGGTCTGCCGTCAACCAAAAGTGTCCAAGAAGGAATGTCCCAGTCCCATCCCACCAGCATATGTCAGGGCCTCTCCCAATGTGGTAGAAGGACTCTCCGCCGCTGTTAAAATGCCATTGGTAGTGGGAAGTGGTCCTTGATTGGTCACGGAGGCCCCTCAATTAGCCTATCAGTGGGAGGAAGTGTCTGCCACATTTCCTGTGAATGACAAGAGGTCAGGTGATGACAGGCACCTCATCGCTGCCTTCCTGTGCAATTGTAAGCTCTCCTTGCCTTCCAGCTAATCTCCAGATGGTTTCTAAAATACAGTTCTGTACCCCTATAGTGGGGGAGGGGATTTTCTGACAGGATTATCTTGCATGGAATCTGTAATATCCCTCTCGCAACCCACAGGATGACTCGACTGATCTTCCTCTGGGACTTGTGGAATACAAGCCCCCCACTAATGGGTGGAGGTCCATCAGCTGGGGCAAAAAGAATGACCTCTTAAAACCGGCCCATCAGTAGACCGGCATGATCAGTAGTTCCAGTTGGACCTTGGTGCCGTATGCCGCGTTGGGGACTTTTCTCTTGGCTGAAAATAAATTGCTGTCTGGATTTACCTTCTCGGGTCTCCTGAGCTTTTATAGAATCCAGATGATGTTGTAGTGATCTCTGTATGTGCATGTACATAAGGGGTTAATGTGTAAACAGTAGCACCACATGATCACTAGAGGGCCGGACCAACAGGGGCATAAAAAGCAACCACATTGTGTCTCTCCCTCTCTCTTGGGAGCACTATGACCAGGGCAGTATCAGATTAGTTCAGATGGCTAGTGGAGTTATGTATAGTTACTGTAGTTAGATCTTGTTAACCTTATCGCTAGTATCAAAGTTAAAGTAAAGAACTCATGCAATTATTGTTATAGTTACTCAATAAACCTTTTGTTACTATTGGACGAGTTCGAGTCTTCTTCATCGAGATTCAGAAGACCTCATCATTAACCAAGGATTGAGTAGCCCATGTTACCTACCACACGGGTAACAAAATATGGTACCAGGCGTGTTGGCTTTAACAGAACTAGTTAGATTAGGTTAGACAAAAAAAGAGAAGAAAATTCAGACCGGATATTCGACTGTGGAAGACTTCGCAGCCGATGGATCCTTGACAACTAAACGATTCGATGGACCACGTTCAAGTATCAATGCAGCTGAAAACTGATGGTAACATAAATAATAACTGGAAAATGTTTATACAAAAATTCCAAGTGTATATGACAGCTAATAATTTAAACACGGTCTCTGAAGAAAGGAAAATAGCAATACTTCTCGGAAGAGCAGGACATGAAGCTATAGAGATCTATAATTCCTTTAATTTCTTGGAAGGTGAAGACAAAACTAAATTTAAAGTGATTATCGCAAAATTTGAAGAACACTTCAAATGGTGAGATGCTGGAAAGATTTATCTTTTGGCATAGATGCCAGAGAAACGGTGAGCCCATCACTAATTTTATTACAGACCTCCAGGTACTAGCACAAGCCTGTAACTATGCTGATTTCAGAGGTGCTATGATATTGGATCAATTAATTTATGGACTATCTGAAATAAATTTGAGGGAAGAACTTTCACAAAAAAAGTATTTTACATTAGAAATCGCAATACAAAAATGCCTTGCTTATGAACAAAAACAAAATCCATACTTTGAGTCTTTACAAAGACAGAATCATTATCTAGAAAACAAAATCCGTAAAAATGGCGCGAATACTCACCACGAGGAAGGGGCAGAATTTCACTCGATGCAACAGCACTTTTTGATTGGCAGCCATCTTGACCGAGAGCATTCCGGCCAGTACGCACATGCGCACTACCCTAAAAGATGCAAACCGGCGAAACAGTGTTCTGCGCATGCACAGTTGCAAAAAGAGCACACAGTAAAGGAAACTCGGATTGCGCATGCGCAATTGAGCCCTGCGCATGACGTCACGAGCGGAATGATGGCAGAGGACCTGCACCACGCCCACTTAAAAAGGAAATTGTCGTGGAAATCATAATAAAGACAAATTCCTCGAGGTTCGATTTAAGGAAATTTATTTACACAAATATATTTGCGGAGAGAGAGTGTTTCAGCTGCAAAAGCCAGTGCACTGCACTCTGAGATTCGATTGAAGACAGATATTTTTATAGTCTGAAATAACAGCTTGAAGTAAACAGGCATGTTTATATTAAATAGACCTTGGAGAGTATGTAAGATGAAATACGTAGCACGTATGTTCTTGCCCTTGGCTAAAAACAACTCAAGTACACATTTTGTTATCTTTTGGAGGACAATGTGTTTTCATAATAAGGCCAAAGCCAGAATATTAAGCAGTATTTCATTTATGTTGTCTGACCTACTTATTTTAGTCCAAAAGCAGTGTTGAACTATAGTCAAACATTTCCCAGCATGCTTCGAAGTTGATTTATGTTAATTTCCCTTCCACAATTCCCTCCTTGTTGATCTTTTGAACAACACCTTTCAGTAAATTATCGTGCCCTCCGTAGAGAAGGGTGGATTATAATGTAAGGAGAACGGATGTATGGCAGTTCCCTGCGTGTTATGAGCTGGTAGCAAGGAGGCAAGGCGGCTAGGGCTGTTCTCCCGTGTTAGTACAATAAAAATATGTTGCGCAATATTAAAACAGTAACCATATGACAATCAAGATTACAATGGTGATTATAATCCAGAACACAATCCTCTGTCCTGACGATCCTAACCACCCAAAGCCAAAGTCCCATCCCTCATTTTCATGTAATCTTGTCACCTCTCTACGAATGTGATCCACCAGATTATTAATTTTTCTGAGTTATGAGGGACGTATGTGCAACAGTCACTTCCAATCGGGGCACAAGTGCCTCCCTTTTCAGCTAACAAGAAATCAAGAGCCATTCTATTCTGCAGGGCAACTGCTCTGATAGCAACCATCTCAGTTTCTATCTGGTTAACAGCTTCTGCAGCGTCATTAGCTACCTGCTCAAGCATGTCTCGTAGTTCGCGTAGTTCGTATGCATTAGTGGCTATTCCTAATGGTGGTATCATTATTCCCAGCATTTGTGCCCATGTCATAATATTTGGTGTTGTCCTATGATGGGGATGGTCCTGCAATTGCTGAATGTGATGCACATAAGTGACTACCTATCCCAAATAGCAGGAGCCTTCCCAATTTTCTGGTATGGCCACAGATAAAATACATGCCGTTATATGCGGTCAGGTTTCATTTACTATCAGTCATCATTAGTCTAATCGACCCCCTTCCTCCAGGAGTTCGATTTTCAACCGCTGACCAATCAAAGATGAATAGTGCTTTAACTGTAAGGCAGAGCATAGGGGTTGCCAATTCAAGGACTGGTCGTACTGACTCGTGCCTACTGGGTAGGTCCCATATGTTTTATGTTTCCTAAAGCATATGCTACCCTTTGGGACTCCAGTATAATTGAGAAGGATCAAACAGGACGGCTGGCGTGTTACATTAAATATGGGCCACCACCATCCTTTAAACCTATTCATATCGTATCCAACTAATCTCCAATCTAACATGTTCTGTGTATCTTCACCACGTCCTTTACTATTTTGTCTTAGAGCCCATTCTGCTATCTCTTTACTGGTGAATGGGATAGGTCGCACAGGGAAGCCCTCCCCCAAGCATCTGGGAATTTGTGTATAAACCCAACAACTGAATTTATTTACCCTCTCTGCGTATGAGTGAGACATGTATATTAAGGTGTTAGTATGCAGTTTACCCTCTACATGATGTTGGATTGATATGATAATATGAAAACATCAACGCCGTCATTCTCTTCAGGTCAGCGTTTCGCTAGTACTCTCAAAGTTCCATATGATGTAGTTGACACGAGTTGCGTGGATCCCATCTGGCTTTTCTTTTACTTTAACGGCTGTTCGGGTTGTTAGCAGCACTTGGTAGGGTCCATTCCAACTCAGAGAAAAATAATCTTTGTTTAGTGCTTTCACATACACTTGATCTCCAGGTTTAAAGGGTGTGCATTTCCCTCTTTTGGATGCATCTGAGCCTGTCGCACCTTTTCATGTTTTAAAAAATGTTAAAAAAAAATTTTTTCAGCGGTTTCACACATGGCCTGGGCATATTTTAGTGCTGCTTCATCTGCCCATATTAAGGCTACGGCCGCTGGAGTCATTGGGGGGTTAGTTCTAGTTGTCATGGGACGTTCCCCCACCCCCCCTAGTATGGCAGGGGGGTGGGCACGGGAGCAATAGGTCAGAAGGTGAGAGCATTGAGGGAGAACTAGGGAATAGGGACAGTGGGGCTCTGAGGCAGAGCAGACAGGGAGAAGTTGCTGAACACAGCGGGTCTGGTGGCCTGATGTGCATATGTTTTAATGCAAGAAGTATTACGGGTAAGGCAGATGAACTTAGAGCTTGGATTAGTACTTGGAACTATGATGTTGTTGCCATTACAGAGACCTGGTTGAGGGAAGGGCAGGATTGGCAGCTAAACGTTCCAGGATGTAGATGTTTCAGGCGGGATAGACGGGGATGTAAAAGGGGTGGCGGAGTTGCGCTACTGGTTAGGGAGAATATCACAGCTGTACTGCGGGAGGACACCTCAGAGGGCAGTGAGGCTATATGGGTAGAGATCAGGAATAAGAAGGGTGCAGTCACAATGTTGGGGGTTTACTACAGGCCTCCCAACAGCCAGCGGGAGATAGAGGAGCAGATAGGTAGACAGATTTTGGAAAAGAGTAAAAACAACAGGGTTGTTGTGATGGGAGACTTCAACTTCCCCAATATTGACTGGGACTCACTTAGTGCCAGGGGCTTAGACGGGGCGGAGTTTGTAAGGAGCATCCAGGAGGGCTTCTTAAAACAATATGTGGACAGTCCAACTAGGGAAGGGGCGGTACTGGACCTGGTATTGGGGAATGAGCCCGGCCAGGTGGTAGATGTTTCAGTAGGGGAACAGTGACCACAATTCAGTAAGTTTTAAAGTGCTGGTGGACAAGGATAAGAGTGGTCCTAGGATGAATGTGCTAAATTGGGGGAAGGCTAATTATAACAATATTAGGCGGGAACTGAAGAACATAGATTGGGGGCGGATGTTTGAGGGCAAATCAACATCTGACATGTGGGAAGCTTTCAAGTGTCAGTTGAACGGAATTCAGGACCGGCATGTTCCTGTGAGGAAGAAGGATAAATACGGCAATTTTCGGGAACCTTGGATAACGAGAGATAATGTAGGCCTCGTCAAAAAGAAAAAGGAGGCATTTGTCAGGGCTAAAAGGCTGGGAACAGACGAAGCCTGTGTGGAATATAAGGAAAGTAGGAAGGAACTTAAGCACGGAGTCAGGAGGGCTAGAAGGGGTCACGAAAAGTCATTGGCAAATAGGGTTAAGAAAAATCCCAAGGCTTTTTACACGTACATAAAAAGCAAGAGGGTAGCCAGGGAAAGGGTTGGCCCACTGAAGGATAGGCAAGGGAATCTATGTGTGGAGCCAGAGGAAATGGGCGAGGTACTAAATGAATACTTTGCATCAGTATTCACCAAAGAAAAGAAATTGGTGGATGTTGAGTCTGGAGAAGGGTGTGTAGATAGCCTGGGTCACAATGAGACCCAAACAGACGAGGTGTTGGGTGTCTTAAAAAATATTAAGGTAGATAAGTCCCCAGGGCCTGATGGGATCTACCCCAGAATACTGAAGGAGGCTGGAGAGGAAATTGCTGAGGCCTTGACAGAAATCTTTGGATCCTCACTGTCTTCAGGTGATGTCCCGTAGGACTGGAGAATAGCCAATGTTGTTCCTCTGTTTAAGAAGGGTAGCAAGGATAATCCCGGGAACTACAGGCCGGTGAGCCTTACTTCAGTGGTAGGGAAATTACTGGAGAGAATTCTTCGAGACAGGGTCTACTCCCATTTGGAAACAAATGGACGGATTAGTGAGAGGCAGCATGGTTTTGTGAAGGGGAGGTCGTGTCTCACTAACTTGATAGAGGTTTTCGAGGAGGTCACTAAGATGATTGATGCAGGTAGGGCAGTGGATGTTGTCTATATGGGCTTCAGTAAGGCCTTTGACAAGGTCCCTCATGGTAGACTAGTACAAAAGGTGAAGTCACACGGGATCAGGGGTGAGCTGGCAAGGTGGATACAGAACTGGCTAGGTCATAGAAGGCAGAGAGTAGCAATGGAAGGATGCTTTTCTAATTGGAGGGCTGTGACCAGTGGTGTTCCACAGGGATCAGTGCTGGGACCTTTGCTGTTTGTAGTATATATAAATGATTTGGAGGAAAATGTAACTGGTTTGATTAGTAAGTTTGCAGACGACACAAAGGTTAGTGGAATTGCGGATAGCGATGAGGACTGTCAGAGGATACAGCAGGATTTAGATTAGAGACTTGGGAGGAGAGATAGCAGATGGAGTTTAATCCGGACAAATGTGAGGTAATGCATTTTGGAAGGTCTATTGCAGGTAGGGAATATACAGTGAATGGTAGAACCATCAAGAATATTGAAAGTCAAAGAGATCTAGGAGTACAGGTGCACAGGTCACTGAAAGGGGCAACACAGGTGGATAAGGTAGTCAAGAAGGCATACGGCATGCTTGCCTTCATTGGCCGGGGCATTGAGTGTAAGAATTGGCAAGTCATGTTGCAGCTGTATAGAACCTTAGTTAGGCCACACTTGGAGTATAGTGTTCAATTCTGGTCGCCACACTACCAGAAGGATGTGGAGGCTTTAGAGAGGGTGCAGAAGAGATTTACCAGGATGTTGCCTGGTATGGAGGGCATTAGCTATGAGGAGCGGTTGAATAAACTCGGTTTGTTCTCACTGGAACGAAGGAGGTTGAGGGGTGACCTGATGGAGATCTACAAAATTATGAGGGGCATAGACAGAGTGGATAGTCAGAGGCTTTTCCCCGGGGTAGAGGGGTCAATTACTAGGGGGCATAGGTTTATGGTGAGAGGGGCAAGGTTTAGAGTAGATGTACGAGGCAAGTTTTTTACGCAGAGGGTAGTGGGTGCCTGGAACTCGCTACCGGAGGAGGTGGTGGAAACAGGGACGATAGTGCCATTTAAGGGGCATCTTGACAAATACATGAATAGGATGGGAATAGAGGGATACGGACCCAGGAAGTGTAGAAGATTGTAGTTTAGTCGGGCAGCATGGTCGGCATGGGCTTGGAGGGCCGAAGGGCCTGTTCCTGTGCTGTACATTTCTTTGTTCTTTGTTCTTTGTTCCATTAGTATCTCATGAAATGAAATGAAATGAAAATCGCTTATTGTCACAACGGGGTTCAACCCGTATTACGATTTCTCTGATTTCTCAGGGCATACATTACTATGGGTATGGCATCTGGCCATAGCAGCCCATTTTGTTGACGCACTTTAGTTTCAGTTTTAAAAGCAGTGTCTGTGTGTTTCCAGAGAGCTGCAAGTTTTGCAGTTTGGTTTTGCTGAGAGCAGCTAAAAAGTGCCTGGCTGGTTTTGTTGAGAGCAGTTTAAAAGTAGAAAGCCAGTTTGCGACAGTCTCTGCCATTCTGCAGAAAATATATATATCCTTTAACCTGATGTGATACTGTTTAAAGGTGTTAAGTCTCTTGGAATTTTGAAGGAACATTTTAAGGAGTTATTTACTGTTGCAATATTTTCTGAGTTATCTTTAAAGTAAGGGGTGTTAAGAGATCCAATGTTTATTTAAGATGTTAAGTTGAGTTCATGGAATAAACATTGTTTTGTGTTTAAAAACCCACGTGTCCATAATTGCAATCCCACACCTAGGAAAAAAGCCGTGTGCTAGGAAAAGCAACAAATCCATTAAAGGGAGAGGTTGGTTAAACTCCATGATACATTTTGGGGTTCTGAAAAGCCTCGCCCATAACATTGTTAATACCCATTTGTATCCCAAACCTAGGTATTATTTCCTTTAACAGAACATTTACCACTGTTCTAGCATCGTCTCTTTTGGTTGGAAAAGCCTCGACCCACCGTGAAAACATGTCCACTATCACCGATTATTCCTTTAACAAATCATACGTGCACTTCAACTTCATCTTCACTCTTTGATTTCTCCTCTTGTCTTAACCTGTGACTTTGCGGCCTTCTTACTACACAATCCGGAAAACCCCCAGGATATTCGTCCTTCAACACTTCAGTTGTTTGGTTTTCCACTGGCTTATCAACCACAGTAGGCATCACTCCCACCTGCGATCCAGCTCTATCATTACCCAAGATAAACTGTGTTCCTGGACAGGATAGTTTCTCTATTACTCCTATTACCACTTCACCACTCTTCACTGGACTTTCCAACCTTACCTTATGTAATGGAACACTATTCCTTTCACCCTGAATTCCACATATTACCACCTTTTCGGGCAACATTTTTCCCAAACTACATAACTCCTCATCTCTTACCATCAAAGATTGACTAGCTCCCGTATCTCTTAAAATTGTGACTTCTTTACCTGCTTCTCCTGATACACATGGGTAAACTTTACCCACACAAGTAAATTCTTTAAAGAGATCTGGCACCTTCTTATCAATCACCTCTTGATCAGGCCGTACAATCTTTTGCACCTCCTTCACTTGGGCTTTCCTTTACCGCTTTAACAAACCCCACTGTCTTATCCTTTTTTACCACATCTGCCTTCTCAGTGCTTTTCTTCAACCACCAACACTGTGACTTTACATGGCCTAGCTTATTACAGTGAAAACATTTGAAACTTTGCATTTCTTTTCCACCCTCCTGGATTTCTTTTTTAATCTGAGGAACACTCTCCTCATTATCTCCCATCAGATCACCTTTACCTTTACCACCTGCGTATTTCTCATGTCCTCAGTTTCTATCCCTCACAGGCTGAAACTGATGTCGGAAACCAAACTTTGATTTATGAACTAATTCATAATCATCTGCCATTTCTGCTGCTAATCTCGCAGTTTTAACCCTCTGCTCTTCCACATGAGTTCTCACCACATCAGAAATTGAATTTTTAAACTCCTCCAAAAGTATAATTTCTCTGAGAGCTTCATATGTTGGGTCTATTTTCAAATCCCTTATCTACCTATCAAAATTGTCTTGATAGCAAACTGCTTTTAGCCAAGAGCGATGCTCCTGTAGGGCGGCTTGCTTCTGTGCCTGTTTTAACTTTGGTTCTGTTCTGGTGGATGAAGTTCAACTGCAGCCACTTGCAGTTGTAGCTGTTGTTTGAGAGCCAATTCCTTTGCTATTTTATCAACAAATCTATTGCCGCATGAGACTGCATCGTCTGCGGTAGTATGCGCTTCACACTTTAAAACGGCTATCTTGCTGGGCAGCTGAACAGCATCTAGTAAATTTAAAAACAATTTAGCATGTTTAATAGGTTGGCCGGAGGAAGTTATGAATCCCCTGTTTTTCCATAATTGGCCAAAATCATATACTACCCCAAAAGCGGATTGGGAATCATATAAATATTGATGGTTTTATTTTTAGCTAGAATACATGCTTTAGTAAGGGCAAACTATTCTGCCGCTTGAGCAGACGTTCCCGAAGGCAGAGCAAAATCTTCCACTATCTCGACTGGAGTTACTAATGCATAGCCGGCCAGGAGGGTCATATCATTTGGTCGGTTCGCTGACCCATCGGTGAAAAAGATGATGTCTGGATTTTCTAATGGGTGACTCAATAAATCAGGTCGAGGTGGCTTCAACCAATTGTAAACAGTAATGATCATACATATGTTCTGCTTCCGAGGGCGCGGGCAAGAGTGTTGCAGGGTTGACAGCTGGCGCTCGCTTGTAGGTAAAGTTGGTTTTAGAGAGGATTACTTCGTACCCAGTGTGTCGAGCTGCAGTAAAATGCTGCGTTGCGGATGAATTAAGCAGCAGCAAACTTGATTTTTTTTTCTATTGTGACCGCTGTGGCTGCTACTGCTCTTAAGCAATTTGGCATACCCTTTACCACCGAGTAATAGGCAAGGGGTCTTTTCCGTCCTCGATGCTCTTGCACCAGGACCCCTGTTGCAAATCCCCCTGCTTCATTCACATAAAGAGTAAAGAGCTTGCTGAAATTAGGAAGTCCCAAGGCAGGGGCGCTAATCATGGCTTGTTTCAAATTACGAAATGCTTGCTCCCTCTCTGGGATCCAGGTAACAACCGAAGGGGCATCCTGTAGGGTAGCCTTGCACAGTACTGCGCCCATCTCTCTATAGTCCGGTATCCATTGCCTGCAATAGCCCACCATTCTGAGGAAGGTAAAGGTTTCCTTTTCCGTGCACAGAGTTGGAACCCTTGCTACAGCCTGTATTCTTTCAGACCCAAGCCTCCGCTGTCCTTGCTGCAGCTGAAATCCCAAATACTGAACTATCTCCTTACAGAATTGCAGCTTGTCCATTGAAACCCTATGCCCTCTTTCTGCCCGATGTGATAATAACAAAAGGGTATTCTGTTGACAAACTAGCCCTCCCTCTGAGGTTATCAATAAATTGTCATCATATTGAGGGAATGTTGAGCCTGCAGACAACTGGCACTCGTCCAAGTCTCTTTTAATACTGTTAATTCCGATATGTAAAGGCAAATAGATATTGACTTTCCGGGTGCAATGGTATGGCGAAAAAGGCTGAGAAAGTATCCGTTGTTGGTGGTATAGAAGACAAAATGACATTTGTGTCCGGCAACAATGGAGCAATAGTGATAACAATTTTATTGATGGCTCTAAGATCTTGCACAAACCACCACTCGTTGGGTCTTCCTACTTTTGGAATGGGGAGGATAGGGGTGTCACTGGGGTTTTGTGTTCTCTTCAGCACCCCTTGCTGTAATAGTGCATTGATCACTCCCTCTGTCCCTTTTTCTGCTTCCGGTGCCAACCTGTATAGTTTTAAGCAGGGCAGGGCAATGTTCTTCTGTAACTGCACCCTGTGCGCTGGGGCAGAATGTACTTTTCCAACATGATTTTTATGTTGGGCCCATAGATGTGCCAGTACCTGGGCCAGGATTGAAGGGAGTAAATGATGGCTCTCTCGGGGAGGTTGTTGTCTTTCAAATGTAGCGGGTCATTGTTCCTCTTTCCAGGTCATTTTGCCCTCCTGTTTGCCATAAAATTCTATCAGGCAATTTTGTCCGTCAATTTCAATATAAATCCCATGTATTACTTTTTTCCTTTGGCCTCTTTGATTTCTTCTCCTATTTGCTTTGCCTTAGCAGGATGTCTTACGGCCAATGTTAAATGGGTTTCTGAAGTTAAACCCATCCTAAAAAGGTCCCTCTCTGACTATGGGTCAACTGTACTAACATTCTTAATCCCACAACACCGAAAAATAAAAAGAAGTGACATGCAATGATGTCTGCTGTCCTAAGTGACTTTGCGTTTGTAAATTGTGTGCGCGCTCATCCTCACGAGCATACCAAGCCGTGCAATGGGTCACTATATTCTCTCGTCTGTACTCCATCAGGTGTTTTAATAGCTGTGCCCAAGGGTCATTAATCTTTTGTAAGTCTTCCTGCAGTTTTTAAAATTTGTTTTCTTAACAGAGGTACTGTAAGGGTTAACGTTCAGCTGCCAGCACACAACACAGACACAGAGCAATCGGGCGCAGGCTCAGAAGTTATTAAATTTTGCATCTGTTGAGCTCGTATTTGAGACAGTTCTATAAACATTCCATTATCAATGCAATGTGTTACCGCTCCTAATTTGCAGAGTGTCTATCTGCCTAATAGGGTCAGCTGTTGCTAGTTGCGGTACATCCTTCCTGGGGGTTAAATGCTTCTTGGCCCCTTGCATGATAGCCTCTTTCCCTCTATTTGCTAATCAGTGTTCGAGGACTCATTTCCTTCATTCAAATGATTATCATTATTGGGAACCCAGCCCCCATTTATGCCAGGTGGGACTGCAATCCCATCCTTCAAAGCTGACCAAGATGCACCATAAGAGTATTTTAGAAACATCCCCTGGGAGGGGGCTATAAATAGCACACATTTAAGTCAATTTCCAATGATTGATTTTATAGGCATTAGCTATTCTTAGAGACATATATTTTTCTTTGTAAATTCAGAAAAGGTCAACTGGCTGCTGAAATGGTTAATGTTTCCTGCAGAAATTAAGGGGCGGAGAACTTGGAGTGATGCCATTTACGTCTTTTCACGCAACCTAAAAAGTTATTCATATTCAATTACTTTTATTCGTGAAGGCACTTTCTTTCTTTTAAACTGATCGTAATTTCCAATGTTTTAGTTCATTAGAGAAATCTCAACAAAAATCACTTACGTTATAATCTCTGACTCACAATGACAGACGATAAAAAAATACAACCCACTCAGCACTTCATGCTTTGACTAAAATTAATTGGTTAAACAAAACACACAGATTCTCACAGTTCACAAATATCACAGTTAACCGGTAGCCTTACCTCACGGCTACAGAAAAATCTGAATTCCCTTTTTCTACAGGAACCCATCTGTTACACTTTTACCTTAACCTTCTATGCGGGACATGTAGGTTTTCCTACCTCATTCCGTTGCTTTACGAATGTTTCTTTTCATTTTCTTACTCATTTGACTCTCTTATCTTTCCTCTTTACGGAGTTCACCTTCTTTCTCGCTCCGGATATCTTTACCGAGGCTTCGGGATGACCTGTGAGCGGGCGTCGAGTTTATTGCTCATCATTCCTTCTGTAAAATACTTTAGAACATATATATAATAATAACAACTACTGCGGAAATCTTTTACAAATACTACAGGGAGCGCACATCGGTGTTTATCCTTTCACGAACCTCAAAGTCTTTTTCTTTTAAATTTTTGTCTCTAAGGCACCTTTTTTTCTTCTCATGCAGCTATCATTAATTTATTAATTAAGATATCTCTCCTAGCATGAGTCACTGGCCAGTAATTAAGGCTGCCGAGCCGCAGACCCCCCCTTTCAGCTGGCGTCGCGCTATGGCTCTCTCCCTTTCAGTTGAGAGAATCCTGTTTAAAGATTCGTTTCGGGGTTCACTTCCCGTTAAATTAGGGAAACTGCAATGACTACGCCTATTTGTCGTGGGAATCATAATAAAGACAAATTCCTCGAGGTTCGATTTAAAGAAATTTATTTACATAAATATATTTGCGGAGAGAGAGTGTTCCAGCTGTAAAAGCCTGTGCACTGCACTCTGAGATTCGATTGAATCTTTTTAAAATATTTTTATAGTCTGAAATAACAGCTTGAAGTAAACAGGCATGTTGATATTAAATAGACCTTGGAAAGTATGTAAGATGAAATACGTAGCCCGTATGTTCTTGCCCTTGGCTAAAAACAACATTTTGTTATCTTTCAAAGGACAATGTGTTTTCATAGTAAGTCCGAACCAAGAATATTAAGCAGTATTTAATTTATGTTACCTGGCCTACTTATTTTAGTCCAAAAGCAGTGTTTAACTATAGTCAAGCATTTCCCAGCATGCTTCGAAATTGGTTTATGTTATTTTCCCTTCCACAGAAATGCACAAAAATTGAAAAAAAGACATTTAAAGCTGCAAAACCCAATTTTCTTATCTCAAAAGACAGAACAATGCCTGAACTTACACCAGCAGTTGAAAATAACTTTTGCACCACCCTGGCACAAACAGTCTGCACCACCCAAAGTGAAGAGCACAATGACAACTCTGAAACAAAAAGATGATTTGTCTATCGAACAATACACACAATACTGCTCAGACATGGCTGAGTTATTCGGAGATCCTAATCACAGCATCAGCAACATGGTTGCACAGCTCAACATGACTCTACTCATCGTAGATGAGTCCAATACCATGATGCCATGGCAGATTGTCTATACATTGGATGACAACAACCTGTCAAATACCCAAGAAGATGACGCCACACAGAGAGTGATGAAAGACTCCACAGTGAGCCCACTGCACGACTTCACACAGAGAGCGATGAAGGACTCCACAGTGAGCCAACTGCACGACTCCACACAGAGAGCGATGAAGGACTCCACTGCGAGACCACTGCACAACTCCACACAGAGCGATGAAAGACTCCACGGAGAGAGTGATACAAGCCTCCACAGAGAGCTCGTTGACAGACTCCAAAATGGGAGCAACTCAAGACTCCATAGCGAAGTCCATGCATGAACAAGACCATGAAGGTCTATCAAGCTTATTTGAGCCACCAGAATAAGGCTATGAAAGTCTACCCAGCTCATTTAACCAACAAGAAGACACTGAATGTCTACCCACTGTATGTGAGACAAGTGACGAAGAAATCACAATTCCCATACAGGATGTGCAGGATCTCAGACATACAGATCTCAGCTCGTCTACACACAAGCACTCAACAATCAGAGGAGGGCTATTCATGAGTCCAGAGAGACCACGTCAAATGAAATCATGAAGATCTTGACTCCAGAAGAGGAGCACCACAACCCACAACAAAATGAAATCGTGAAGATTTTGACTCCAGAAGAGGAGCACCAAGAAACCAAAGATGATTCAAATGACCCAGAAATAACTCTAGAATAGGAACACAATGAAATCAATGATGATTCAAGTGAACCTGAAATGATTCTAGAAGAGGAGTACCAAGGAAGCAAAGAAGAGGAATCAAATCCACCACAATTGACTGATGTCACCAATATCAATGCAACATCAGATCATTCTCACAATTCTCAAGAAGAAATGTTCAATGTAACAGATACCACAATGGACACTGACACCAATAACTGTGACAATGACTCAAATCATCCACATGCAACACTCATTGAGCGCAACAAGAACAACAAAAACTGCAAGACGCACAGCAGAATCAAGAACAACAACAGCGACAACAAAAATAACATGCAGCGCAACAAGAACAACAAAGACAAGAAGCATAACAGAAACAACAAACACGAAAAGAAAAATGACAAGAACAGCGACGAAAACAACAAAAACAGAAACAACACGCATGACAAGAAAAACAACAAGAACAACAGAAACAGAAACAACAAGCACGACATAAACAACAACAAGAATGACAACAAGAACAACAACGAAAACAACAAAGACAGAAATGACAGAAACAACAACAATGAAACAACGGCCTGTACAACATGGTACAACTCTGCACATGAAGGACAATGCCACAGCACACTGCAAAACAATGACAAGACGACAAACATGCCATGGCATGACAAAAAAATCTCACAAATTCACATCTGTTCCAGAACAAGCAAGCACACCAGCTTTCAAGGCAGATGACACATTAGATCAATACTGCAGGAAAAAGTCCAGGTCAGACACAACAAAGATGACATACAGAATCAATACCGAAAGCACAGAAAAAAGTCCAGGTCCGACAACGGTGTAACACAGAATCGCTACCACAAGCATAGAAAAAAAAAAGTCTAAATCAGACAACAAAGTGATTCGACCATTCGGACACCTCATGATGACTTGTTGGTCACTCAAATGCAAGAACACTGACGACGCTCACAAAGAAATGACCACATCAACATCCACCACTTGGACAACAGAAGAAGAAAGCAACTCAACCGAACAAATTCATAAATTTTGGACTCACAAATTTTTATTAAGATTGGACTCAGAAATATTGATTGGCCTTGTATAATCATCAATATCATCACAACTTGTACATAACATCATTTGTCTACCCATTTCAAGCAACAAGAAGAAAAACCTAAGAGACTAAAAGTATTAACATTTGACTGATTAACTCATTGATTTTACGTAATGCAGTTGCAAACTGCATCCATTATGTTTGTTCAATTTTCTTTACCACATACAGAAAATATGTAACACAAGAAAAAAAAGGGGGATGTAGTGATCTCTGTATGTGCATCTATATAAGGGGTTAATGTGTAATCAGTAGCACCATATGATCACTGGAGGACCGGACCAACAGGGGTATAAAAAGCAACCACATTGTGTCTGTCCATCTCTCTTGTGTGCACTATGACCAGGGCAGTATCAGATTAGTTCAGATGGCTAGTGGAGTTACGTATAGTTACTGTAGTTAGATCTTGTTAACCTTATCACTAGTATCAACGTTAAAGTAAAGAACTCACACAATTATTGTTGTAGTTACTCAATAAACCTTTTGTTACTAATGGACGAGTTCGAGTCTTCTTCATCAGGATTCAGAAGACCTCATCATTAACCAAGGATTGAGTAGCACATGTTACCTACCATACAGGTAACAAAACAGAAGTGACTTGATAATCTGAGTAGCTTTTTATTGTGGCAGATGGACCTCCTTCTGTTTCTGCAAGGAATTGGTCAGTTTGGATCGAGTACCAAACGATGGCTAAACCCACAATTTCTTTCTTTCAGTCCCAGCGTCGTAATTAAAAAATTAAATAGAAACACCATCTGAATAACTCATTAAATGTTATCACCGGGACATGTTTTCCTCTAATTACATTATTACCCACTCCTTCCACTGACTCCTGTGATAAGCACAATTTGAATATTTACTGATACTCGAGCTGAGCTGAGGCCCGAGAGTTCAGGGATTTTTCTCAGAGCACATAAAAATAATACAAATGAGTTTAGCCATTGTATGTTTTTGTGGCATTTTATAATTTTCCCTCAGACGCAGATTTCCTTTCCCTGGTGATTGGATTGATTTAGTGATTATGTTATTTGAACTAATAATCAAGAAAATTAAAGTTTGAATCCCTCCACAGCTGCTTGACCATTTGAAACCTATCTTAATGCAAATAAAAAGCTAATACCAGCGAAGGTGACCATGATGCTCTTGGGTTGTTCTAAAAGCCCAATTGGCTCAAACGTGACTTTGTAAGCTGACTTCGAGTTTAGATTTTATCTTAGTGTGCTTGTTTACCTTGGCCATTTTGTACCATCTTCTGAACAGAAAAGAAACCATGTTGATATTGCAAAACCTTTTACAACATGTTTAAAAAAAAAATTTGGAGCATCCGAATCATTATTTTTTTCCAATGAAGGGGCAATTTAGCATGGCCAATCCACCTACCTTGCACATCTTTGGGTTTGTGGGGATGAGGCCCACACAGACACATGGAGAATGTGCAAACTCCACACAGACAGTGATCTGGGGCCTGGATCGAACCCGAGTCCTTGGTGCCGTGAGGCAGCAGTGCTAACCAATGTGCCACCATGCCACCCAATTTTACAAGTTAACATAATATAGTATAGTCAAGGAGTCACCCACTAGCAACACATGATTTTATTAGAAAGAAGTACCAGAAACACCCTGTAATTAAAGGATAAGTAATTAATAACCAGATAAGTTGGATTTCTGTATTTTTCCATTAGTACCCCTATGTAAACGTTACAAGTGCGGTTACAGGCTGGGATTTTCCAGCCCTACCACCGGCGAGATCGTCTGGTCCCACTGAAATCAATGGAGTTTTGGTTGGCTCGCTGCACCCACCGCGGGATAACCTGTCACGGTAGAGCCAGGAAAACACTCCAACAGAGTCTGGGGAAGAATAAGCCTGCCCTCCATGGGATCCTCTCATGTCAGGGTATCACTGGCCTTGACTGACTCAGTCTAAGTGCAATGAAAAGGTTGCCTGCATGCCAGAAAACTCGGACTCCTGTGGGGGGGAAATCCTCTCCCCGCCCAACTGGCAGAAGCCAGGTGTAGGGTTAAAATTGCCCATGTTACTTACCACCAGGATGCTGCCATCCACCAGTTCAACCTGTGCTCCTCCTGTGCACCTAGACGTGGAGAGTGTCATAATATTCAGGTAAACATCATGGTACAAACATACATACATACTGATGGACAGATCAACGGACCAATCAACACACACACACCACAGCCGATCACAGGCAAGAGCATACACAGTACAAAACAGGGAACACGGCACATCCCGGGCATTCCAGCAGGAGACAGCTCAGGGCACAGAGCTCACAGCAAGCCACTCAGACATCCACCATGTGCTGAGTGCCACTCCAACATAGTATTTAGGAATAGGTCCACAGATTCTATGGTTATGATCGAACCTCAGTAACCAGTTTACCACTGTAAATAAATGTTAGTAATAAAACTGAGTTGTACCATTCGCAACCGTGTTGGTTCGTCTGTGGAGCAGAGTACCCAACACATCATAGTACCAGGAGTAACTCTGGGACCTACCTACAAATCCTCCGGAATCTGCCATCCTGCGCCACGGACACTGTCTGCACTCCGCAGCCGCTACAAGTCGCTGGAAACCTCGGCGTCAATTGGAAGCTGTTCAAACAGCGCTTTCAGCTCTTCCTGGAAGCCAACGAAAAGGAGAGCGCTTCGGACACCAGAAAGATCGCCATCCTCCTCTCCACGGCAGCTCAACATGCCATCCATGTCTACAACTCCCCGGTGTTCGCGGAAGGTGAGGACAAGACCAAATACAAGACGGTCCTTCTCAAACTCAACCAACACTTCAACATCGAGGTCAACGAGAGTTTCGAGAGGTATCTCTTCCAGCAGCGCCTGCAGGGTAAGGATGAGCCCTTTCAGTCATTCCTTACGCATTGGCGAGGTAGGCGTCCAATGAGGCCGAACGGGTCCAGGCGATCGAGTTCCTCCCGGCACGCGACCTGGACAAGGGCGGCCATTTTGGGCGCTTTGCGAGGCCTCCCACGTCTGTGCGCGCCAAAAAAGACGTCGACACAGTGGGACGTGATGCGCAGGCACGCTCGATGCAAGACCGAACTGCGCATGCGCAGTGGCGCAACGAACGCCATGACATCACGACTTGCGGCAACTGCGGAGCCGCATATTTAAAGCGGCAATGTCCGGCAAGAAACTGACAATGCCTCCGCTGTGGCAAGATGGGCCACTACGCTGCCTGCTGTCGAGCAGCTCAACCTGCCAATGTTCCCCAATTCCGACAACCTCGCAGGGATGTGCGGACCATTCAGCCTCCTTACTACGAGTCGTGCCCAGACGATATCCAGACCAGTGACACAGACGACCGGGACGCCTTCCGTGTTGCGGTCATTGATGGGACCCGAATGTCTCCAGCCAGGACCCACCAGCCGTTGCAAGTGAACCCTGTCAATCCGGGTGATGAATGATGTGCCACCCTAACGGTCAACCGATCACCGATAACATTCCATCTGGACACTGGCGCCTCCACCAACCTCATAGCATGGTCAGCCTTCTACGCCATGAAGGTCAGACCACCAATTTGGCCATCCCGTTGCAAGATGGTCGACTACAATGGGAACGTTATCCCGGCTATGGGATCCTGCCAGCTCCAGGTGACACACAACACACACACGGCCACACTCTCATTCGAAATAGTCGGATGATCAAAGGACTCCCTGCTAGGCGCACAGGCATGCAAGGTTCTCCACCTCGTGCAACGAGTCCATGCTCTGTCTCCAGAAGGCACATCTGACTTCCCGAATGCAGAATTCAGGGCACAGCTCCAATCGCTCCTCGCCCACAACCAGGAGGCATTCAAGGGCATGGGAACACTGCCCTACACCTACAGAATTCGGCTCAAACCGGACACCACCCCGGTCATTCACGCACCTCGCAGGGTCCCAGCGCCACTCAAAGACCGCCTCAAGCAGCAGCTGCAGGATCTCCAGGACCAAGGGGTGATGTCCCGGGTCACGGAGCCCACGCCATGGGTCAGCTCCATGGTGTGTGTTAAGAAGCCCTCCGGTGAGCTCCGGATCTGCATTGATCCAAAAGTACTCAACAACAACATAATGAGGGAACACTACTCCATACCCAAACGGGAAGAGATCACGAGCGAAATGGCCCGGGCTAAAATCTTCACAAAACTGGATGCCTCGAAGGGTTTTTGGCAGATCCAACTGGATCAGTCCAGCCGAAAGCTGTGCACCTTCAACACCCCTTTCGGCAGGTTCTGCTATAACAGAATGCCATTTGGCATTATCTCGGCATCCGTGGTCTTTCACAGGATCATGGAACAGATGATGGAGGGCATCGAAGGGGTGCGCGTCTACGTGGACGACGTCATCATCTGGTGCACCACACCACAGGAGCACATCTATCATCTCCAGCGCGTCTTTGAGCGCATACGGGAAAACGGCCTGCGCCTCAACCGAGCCAAGTGTTCTTTTGGCCAAACCGAGCTGAAGTTTCTGGGGGACCACATATCCCGGACAGGGGTCCGTCCGGATGCAGACAAGGTGAGCGCCATTACAGCCATGCCGCAGCCGGCAGACAAGAAAGCAGTGCTACGCTTCCTAGGCATGGTCAACTTCCTGGGGAAGTTCATTCCCAACCATGCCTCCCACACGACGGCTCTGCGCCACCTAGTCAAGAAGTCCACGGAGTTCCAGTGGCTGCCCGCACACCAGAAGGATTGGAAGGAGCTCAAAATTAAGCTCACCACAGCCCCGGTATTGCCGTTTTTCGACACATCTCGTGACACTAAAATTTCGACTGATGCCAGCCAGTCCGGCATTGGGCGGTACTCCTACAGCGGGATGACACTGCGTCAAGGGCCCCGGTCGCCTATGCCTCGCGGGCCATGACCCCCACAGAACAGCGCTACACACAGATCGAAAAGGTGTGCCTGGGTTTGCTGACCGGAATAGACAAGTTCCATGACTACGTGTATGGTCTCCCCCGGTTTACCGTTGAGACTGACCATCGCCCCCTGGTCAGCATCATACATAAGGACCTGAACGAGATGACCCCTCGCCTCCAGCGCATCCTACTTAAACTTAGGAGGTATGACTTCCAACTGGTCTACACCCCGGGTAAGGACCTTATCATTGCGGATGCCCTATCTAGAGCAGTGAGCACACCTCCCGATTCGGAGGGGTTCGTCTGTCAGGTCGAAGCGCAGGTGTCCTTCACATCGGCAAATCTGCCTTCTGACGACTCCAGTCTGGCCCGTATTCACCGGGAGACTGCAGCTGACCCCCTTCCACAACGGGTGATGCGCCACATGACGGGAGGGTGGCTCAAAGGACAGTGCCCGCAGTTCTACAATGTCCGAGATGACTTGGCCGTCATTGATGGTGTCATAGAATTTACAGTGCAGAAGGACGCCATTCGGCCCATCGAGTCTGCACCGGCTCTTGGAAAGAGCACCCTACCAAAGGTCAACACCTCCATCCTATCCCCATAACCCAGTAACCCCACCCAACACTAAGGGTAATTTTGGACACTAAGGGCAATTTATCATGGCCAATCCACCTAACCTGCACATCTTTGGACTGTGGGAGGAAACCGGAGCACCCGGAGGAAACCCACGCACACACGGGGAGGATGTGCGAACTCCGCACAGACAGTGACCCAAGCCGGAATCGAACCTGGGACCCTGGAGCTGTGAAGAAGTTGTGCTATCCACAATGCTTCCGTGCTGTCCTCCTAAAGCTGGACCGGATTGTGATTCCGCACTGCATGCACAAGCTGGTCGTTGACCAACTACACGAAGGCCACCTGGGTGTCGAGAAGTGCTGACGGAGGGCCCGAGAGGTGGTATACTGGCCGGGCATCAGTGATGACATTGCCAATATGGTGCTCAACTGCCCCACCTGCCAAAGATTTCAACCGGCGCAACCTCCTGAGGCGCTTCAGCCCCATGAGCTGGTGACGTCCCCCTGGGCGAAGGTGGGTGTGGACCTTTTTCACACGCTCGGCAGGGACTATGTAATCGTCATTGATTACTTTTCAAACTATCCAGAGGTCATACACCTGCACGATTTGACATCGTCCGCTGTCATAAGGGCCTGCAAAGACACCTTCGCTCGCCACGGCATTCCGATTACTGTCACATCGGACAATGGGCCCTGTTTTGCCAGCCAGGAATGGTCGTCCTTTGCTGCTTCGTATGTCCTCACACACGTGACGTCCAGCCCTCTGCATCCCCAGTCCATTGGAAAGGCGGAGAAGGGCATTCCCATCGTCAAGCGGCTCCTCTGCAAGGCTGCTGCTGCCGGATCGGATTTCTGCCTAGCCCTGCTGGCCTATCACTCGGCCCCACTAGCCACTGGCCTCTCACCAGCCCAGCTGTTGATGGGTCACGCCCTCAGGACCACTGTGCCATCCATTCTGGTACCCACAACCAACCATGCTCCGGTACTACACAGAATGCAACAGCAGCGCGTTCGCCAGAAGATGACATATGACACATGGGCAACTGATCTTCCCACCCTGGCGCCTGGAGATGACGTCCACATCCACCTACCAGAAGGTGGCTGGTCAGCATCTGCCGAAGTTCTCCGACACTTTGCTCCCCGCTCGTTCCTGGTTCGCATGCCTGATGGATCCATTCGTAGGCGCAATCGGCGGGCTCTTCACCTACTTCCACGCTCGCTACGGGAACTTACACCGGCACCACGCCCTCCTGTTGTTCCTGATAGCGACTTTGTGGAGCTTCCTGCCACCATGCCCCTTCCGTCGTCGCCCGTGGCCAGTCCCATTCCTCAGCTGGTGGATCCAGACCCACCCTTGAGGCGGTCAACCCGAATTCATTGCCCACCTACTAGACTGGACTTATGAGCCTGTTTGTACATTGAACTCATACTACCACTGTGTTAATATGTTTCTGTTCTTATCGTTACAGGAATTCGTTTTGTCGTTCAACATTTCCCCGTTGTTTGTTTATGGTACAGCCTCGTTGCTAAGTCACACCCGACATCGCCCCTTTTATATAGTTTAGTCTCATGTACATGCTGTATATATTGCACACACACACATCCAGCTGCACTCAGTACACATCTCTATTTATAACCACATAGGCACATGTTCTTGTAAAAACGGGGGGATGTCATGATATTCAGGTAAACATCATGGTACAAACATACATACTCATGGACAGATCAACAGACCAATCAACACACACACAACACCACAGCCAATCACAGGCAAGAGCATACACACGACAAAACAGGGAACACGACACTTCCCGGGCATTCCAGCAGGAGACAGCTCAGGGCACAGAGCTCATAGCAAGCCACTCAGACATCCACCATGTGCTGAGTGCCACTCCAATATAGTATTAGGAATAGGTCCACAGATTCTAGGGTTATGATCGAACCTCAGTAACCAGTTTACCACTGTAAATAAATGTTAGTAATAAAATTGAGTTGTACCATTCGCAACCGTGTTGGTTCGCCTGTGTAGCAGAGTACCCAACACATCAGAGAGGTTGGGACGAAACAAAGGGATGGCCTTCTTGGAGATTGTGAACGGGTGCACAGAAAATCCAATCATAACCAAGCCGCCTGGATCAATCAGGCAGGACGGCAACTCATCAGATAATCTGATCTTGACTGATGTGACAAGGGGAGAATCTTTCCCTTCAAGATATTTGGAGTTAATTTGAATTTGTGTTGAAAGAATTGTTCCTGCGGATAGCTGTTTTACAGCGTCTGGCTGAAATGTTCCCTTCCAATAAATTGAAATGTGCGATATGTGTGACGTGTGTAAAACACAAAGCTGGATTCTGCATTACTTAAAATAACACAATATAACTCAATAAATCAAAAAGCAGCCAAGTGATTTTTTAAATGAGAAATTGTGACATGACGAAAAAGCCTGATTTACAGCGGCAGCTGTCTCCCCCAATCACTGCCCGCCTTCCAATTAAATTGGCATATTCCTCTCAGCATCAAATGCCTTTTAAATGTTTGGCTCGAGCTTGTTGAAGGATTTCTATCCCAGACCACCTCCTTGTTTTGCACATTTGTTGATTGTCCTTGAAATGATGCCAATTTACATCTAACTTGCTCATCTTGTTCGTGTCCCCCGCACCCCAGCAGTAGCCCCCCCCCGCACCACCACCACCAAGATATGCCATAACTCATGAGAAATTATGGAACTGTTTAGGTGCATAATTTCCCCTAATCGGTAAACGCATGCAGTAGTTTACAATGATGTGATTATGTTTTTCTGATAGAAGGTGAATTTCATGTCCCCAGGACCATCATTAAAGACTCCACTTTTAAAGCGCAGCCATCGTTTTGTAGGCAAAAGTGGCTGTCAGTGCACAAATCTGGAAAAAATAACCACAGTCATTGGGCAGGATTCTCTCTGTTAGCCAACATCGAAATCGAGAAACGCGATTGGCGCAGAATCGGTTCCGACGCCAAAATTGCGGCGATTTGATGCCATATCGCACACCTCGACAGCGGCGTCAATGCTTTCTGGAATGCATGTTTGCATATTATTAGCAGGCCTGACCCGGTATTCTCCGGGGCCTCCGCGATTCTCCGCCCCCAATCGGCCGAGTTCCAGACGGCGAGGTTCACGTGTGCTTTTAACAATTGTGAAACTGGCATGGCGGCCGACAAGGGAGAGAGAGGGGGTACGGGAAGTGTCCAACATGGCCAGAGTTTGCTGACAGTTGTGCTGCTGCCCGGGGAGTTTCTGCCAGTGCCGGGATGGGGGTGGGGGGGGGGGGGGGGGGGGGTAGTGCAGGGTGGCCATGAGGTGGGGTTGGGGTGGGCACAGAACACGGTTGCCGCAGCCGGCAAGGCAGCCATGCAGCTGTGCACACCACTAACAGCCCACTTTGAACCTGGTGCCATGGATCCTGTAGTTGTCCCCCCAGGGCATCCCCTGGGTGCCCTCGTCCCCAGCTGACCCATCTTGTCAGTACCATCCTGTTGGCTGGGATGACTGTGTGTGTGGGGAGTGTCATGTGTATGTGCGGCTGCAGCTTGTCAACCTCCCGAGTGTCAATCACAGACTCGGTGAACCCCGACCCTTTTTCATTGGAATCAATTGTGTTCCACGCAGCACCAGTGCTCGCCCCTTAATAGTAGCGGAATCAAAGAACAAAGAACAATACAGTACAGGAACAGGCCCTTCGGCCCTTCAAGCCTGTGCCGACCATGGTACCTGCCTAAATTAAAACTATGCACTGATAAAGTCCGTATCTTTCCATTCCCACCCTATTCATATATTTGTCTAGATGCCTCTTAATTGTCGCTATCGTACCTGCTCCCATCACCTCCCCAGGCAGCGAGTTCCATATATTTACCAACCTCTGTGTAAAAACCCTGCCTTGCACATCTGTTCTAAACTTTTCCCTATGCACTTTTAACCTATGTCCCCTAGTACTTGACTCTCCTACCCTAGGAAAGAGAATCTGATTATCCACTCTGTCCATGTCACTCAGGATCTTGTAGACCTCTATCAGGTTGCCTCTCAACCTCCGTCGTTCCAGTGAGAACAGACCGAGTTTATCTAACCTCTCCTCATAGCTAATGCCCTCCATATCAGGCAACATCCTAGTAAACCGCTTCTGTACCCTCTCCAAAGCACCGACATCCTTCTATAGTTGGCAACCAGAATTGTACACAATATTCCAAATGAGGCCTAACTAAGTTCCTGTACAGCTGCAACATGACTTGCCAATTTTTATATTCAATGCCCCGACCGATGAAGACTAGCATGCTGTATGCCTTCTTGACCACCTTATCCACATGTGTTGCCACTTTCAGCGATCGGTGGACATGCACGCCCAGATCGCTCTGTCTGTCAGTACTCGCAAGAGTTCTACCAGGTGTGGCACCAGTGTTTCTGTCGTGAATGTCCGCAAATTCTGCGTTGGCGTCAACACTTAGTCTCAGAAATGGAGGATGCCGCTGTTCATCTTTTGGTGCTATTGGTTGACGATGAACTCCCAAAAGTTCTTCAGAAAAGTGCCAAGGAATCTTTAACGTCCAAATCAACAGATCAGGCCTCAATTTAAAAAAGAAAATTCCAATTAAGGGGCAATTTAGCGTGGCCAATCCACCTCCCCAGCACATCTTTGGGTTGTGGGGGTGAGACTCTTGCATGCATGGGGCAAATGTGCAAACTTCACATGGACAGTGACCTGGGGCCTGGATCTAACCTGGGTCCTCACTGTTGTGAGGCAGCAGTGCTAACCACTGGGCCACCACACCACCCTCAGCTCAGGCCTCAATTTAATGCCTTATCTGATAGTTGGCACCTCCAACCAGCATTCTCTCAGGTTTTCATGAAAACATTAACCCATTAACCTCAGTTATTTGCCCACAGCCTGAGTGGGGCTAGAAGTTAACACCATCTGACTTAAGAGTTGAGAATGCAATTAGCGGACCAAGCTGACACTTACATGGGATTCACTAAATTAACTTAAAGGGCAAACTGTTCAAACATGAGACTTCCGGTGGCGGCGATGAGTGAGTGAGCCGCACATTCGGTGGCCCTCATTCCGGTGGGATTTGAGGACCTGGTTCCCCGGTTTTGAGCGCTGGAAGGACGGCCACAGAGGTGCTGAGGAGCGGGCAGAGCTGCGCGGAACCGCGGGAGAGCAGAAAGCAGCGAAAACGGGAGAGGAAGGGACAAAGGCAAGGTGCAGGGGAAGCTGACCCGGGAGCAAAGATGGCGGACCTACGGACCTCGGACCCGGTGATCCAGCAGGTGCTGGAAAACATGCTGCAGGTGATAAAAAGCAGTTTTGAATCGTTGAAGTGGGATAACTTGGACCCACTTCAGAAGGCAGTGGATCAATTGAATCAGAGATTGGATGCCCAGGACGAAAAAGTTAAGGAGCTGGGAGAGGCGGTGGAGGAGCAGGCGGACGTGCAGACGATTGTTGCGCTAGAAGTCGATGAGCTGAAGGAGAGACAGAGAAGACTGCTGGAAAGTGGAGGAGCTGGAAAATAGAGCCCGCAGACAAAATCTGAGGATCATCGTCCTCCCGAAGGGGGCTGAGGGAGCCGATGCCACAGTGTTTGTGGCTGACCTGTTGATGCAGCTGATGGGGGCTGAAGCCTTTCCGCGACCGCCGGAGCTGGGGGGGGCACACAGAGTACAGGTGAGGCAGATGCGTCCGGGGGTCCCCTCGTCCGATGGCGATCAGGTTCCACAGGTTTGTGGAGAAGGAGCGGGTGTTGCAGTGGGCAAAGAGCGCTAAGAGCAGCACGTGGAATAACCGTGTTCTTCGCATTTACCAGGACCTAAGCCAGGAGGTGGCCAGGCTCCGAGCAGCCTTTAAACAAGTTAAGGAGGTTTTATTTAAAAAGCACGTGAAGTTTGGTCTGCTCTTCCCGGCTCGCCTTTGGGTCACGCATCAGGGCCAACACCACTACTTGTCCGAGCCCGAAGAAGCGATGGACTTCGCGAGGGATCAGGGGCTGGTCCCGAAAAAAAGACCCTCGGACGCAAGCTAGAGTCCGAGAGTTACTGTTTGGGGGGGTGCCTATTGTGCCTGGACTGATGGTCGACTGTTTACTGCTTTAAAGGTGCCATGTGTTGTATTTTTGGCAACTTTTGCCTACGGGGGGTGTGGGGGGGGAGGGGGGAGGGGGGGGGGGGAGGGAGGGGGGGGCGGGGGGGGGGCGGGCGGGGGGGGGGGAATCCCCCTCTTGTATGTTCCTTTCCTTTTTTGTTGCTTTTCTCGTTTTTTCTGCTGTTGTTGGTGCCTTTTATCATGTTCTCTGGGGGGTGCTGGAGCCTTCATTGTAACATAAGGGTGGCCGGCCAGCAATGGGGACTAAAGATGTTGGTTGAGGGTTTTCGTTTTTTATGTCTATGGTTTTTATGTTTGGTATTGGGTGGGTGATGTATGGGTACGGGGTTACTGTGTTGTTATTTTATTAATGCTCAGAAAGGGATGTGGTTTAACACTTATCTGTATACACAGCTGGAACGGTATTGCACCTGGAGCAGCCTCACGGTGCCGTTTGAAGTTTCCAGCTTGTTTGATCTTTCCCATTTTAGTGAGACTGCTCCAGTGGGTTGGAGTGGGGGATGGTGTGTTTATGAGTGGGGAGATGAGGCCGGGGAAACAATGGGAGCGAGACAAGTGGGCGCCGGAGGGGTGAGTCACCGGGCTAGCAGATTGGCTATTCAAGGGAGTCAGGTGGGGGGTGTGAATACAGCCAGTAGATGGCAGGGGTGGGGCTATCGGGAGCTGTTGCTGGGGGGAACGTTATTCTGCTGATGTGGGAGGGGTCTGAAGTAGGTAATGGAGAGGAGGTCGGGAGTGGAGGCGACCAAGAGGCGAGCCAAGAGCGGCGAGGCGCATGGGCCGGGGGCGGGCCCAATAAGGTTATGGCTGACCCGCGTGGGGGGGCGGGGGGGGGGAAGCCCACCAACCAGGCTGATCACCTGGAATGTCAGAGGACTAAATGGGCCAGTTAAAAGGGCACGTGTGTTCGCGCACTTGCGGGCTCTAAAGGTGGACATAATTATGTTACAGGAGACACATTTGAAAGTGTCGGACCAGACTAGGCTAAGGAAGGGCTGGATAAGCCAGGTTTTCCACTCGGACTTAGATTCTAAGTCCAGGGGGGTAACAATCATGATCAATAAGCGGGTTCAATTTGAGGCGGAGGGTGTAATCGCAGACGGCGGGGGCAGATTCCTTATGGTAAGGGGCACGCTGGAGGGGAGGAGAGTGGTGCTGGTGAACATGTATGCTCTGAACTGGGACGACGCTGACTTTATCAAAAGAGTGCTGGGGAAGATCCCAGACCTAGACTCACATAAGTTGATGATGGGGGGGGGGGAACTTCAATACGGTCCTCGACCCCGTGCAAGACCGGTCATGTCCCAGAACGGGTAGGCTCCCAGCAATGGCAAGGGAGCTGAAGGGTTCATGGAGCAAATAGGGGCAGTGGACCCATGGAGAGCCGGACAACCAACGGGAAGGGGCTACTCGTTCTACTCGCATGTTCATAAAGTATACTCTAGGATTGATTTCTTTATCTTGAGCAGGGACTGTGTGGGGGAGGTAAAGAATATGGAATACTCGGCAATCGCTATTTCGGACCATGTCCCACATTGGATGACCTGCAGGTCGGTGGGGTGAATTACCAACGCCCGCAATGGAGGTTAGACGTAGGACTGTTGTCGGAGGAGGGGATATGTGAGAGACTTCGGAAGTGTATGCAAAATTACTTGCAGGTGAACGATACGGGGGAGGTTTCAGCAGCGACCCTGTGGGAGGCGCTGAAGGCAGTAGTGAGGGGGGAACTGATCTCAATTCGGGCTCACAGGGATAGGACGGACAGAGCAGAAATGGACAGATTGGAGAAGGAGATTCACCGGATAGACGAGGAGCATGCGAGTTCCCCGGGGGCGGACCTACTCAGGGAGAGACGGAGACTGCAGGCGGAACTGGGAGTGCTATCCACGAGTAGAGCCGTGGAACAACTTAGGAAGGCGAGGGGAGTGGTGTATGAGCATGAGGAGAAGGCCAGCAGATTGCTAGCGCAGCAACTCAGGAAGAGGGAGGCAGCCAGGGAAATACGTAGGGTGGTGGATGGGGAGGGGAGCAGAGTGGAGGACCCGTCAGGACTGAAGAAGGTGTTTTGGGATTTATATAGTAAGCTCTACACTTCAGAACCCCCAGAGGAGCCGGAGGAGATGAAACGTTTCCTGGACGGACTAACCTTCCCAACAGTAGGCGGGGGACTAGTGGACGGGCTGGGGGCCCCGATTAGAGCGGAGGAGGTACTGGGGGGGCCTAAAGGCCATGCAGTCGGGGAAGGCCCCGGGGCCGGATGGATACCCAGTAGAGTTTTACAAGAAGTTCTCGGAAATAGTGGGACCGGTCCTGACTAGGGTTTTTAATGAGGCGAGGGACAGAGGGACCTTGCCGCCACCGATGTTGCAGGCCACCATCTCGCTGATATTGAAGCGGGACAAGGACGCAGAATCCTGCGGGTCATACAGGCCTATCTCCCTGATCAATGTAGATGCCAAGCTCCTGGCCAAGGTCCTGGCGATTAGAATTGAAGACTGCGACCCGGAGGTGATTGGGGACGATCAGACAGGGTTTGTGAAAGGCAGGCAGCTGACAGCTAACTTGAGAAGATTGCTTAATGTGATAATGATGCCCCCGACATGCAAGGAGGTAGGGGTGGTGGTGGCAATGGATGCTGAGAAGGCCTTCGACCAGGTGGAGTGGGCTATTTGTGGGAGGTACTCGGACGATTCGGGTTCGGGGAGAGACTGGTGAATTGGGTCAGACTATTGTACCAGGCCCCAAAAGCTAGCGTTAGGACAAACAGGATAATGTCAGATTATTTCAGGCTACATCGCGGGACCAGACAGGGATGCCCACTCTCCCCGTTGCTGTTTGCGCTGGCCATAGAACCGTTAGCGATTGCACTGAGAGCTGCAAATGGGTGGAAGGGAATGACTAGGGGGGTGGTGGAGCACAGGGTCTCTCTCTATGCGGATGACCTGCTCCTGTACGTGTCGGACCCACTGGCCGGGATGGAAAATATACTGGAAACATTGAGGAAGTTCGGCCGGTTCTCAGGGTACAAATTAAATATGGCCAAGAATGAGATGTTTGTAGTGCAGGCAAGGGGCCAGGAGAATAGACTGAAGGAGCTGCCATTTAGGCTAGTTGGGGAAAGTTTTCGGTACTTGGGGATACAGGTAGCACGAGACTGGGATAGGCTACATAAGTTAAATTTGACTAGAGTGGTGGAACAAATGAAGAGGGAGTTTCGGAGATGGGATGCACTCCCGCTGTTACTTGCGGGGAGGGTGCAGACGGTAAAGATGACAATCCTCCCTAGATTCCTATTCATCTTCTAGTGCCTCCCGATCTTTATCCCATGGTCCTTCTTCAAAAGGACCGGCAAAACCATCATGAACTTTGTCTGGGCGGGAAAATCCCCGCGGGTGAAGAAGGCGATGCTTGAAAGGAGCCGCAGCAAGGGGGCACTGGCATTGCCGAGTCTGATCAACTACTACTGGGCGGCTAACATAGCCATGATAAGGAAGTGAATGGTGGGTACGGGGTCTATCTGGGAGCGGGTGGAGGCGGCTTCGTGCAGGGGCACCAGTTTGGCAGCCCTGGTCATGGCTCCCCTACCGCTTGCGCTGGCCAGGTACTCCACCAGCCTGGTAGTGGGGGCGGCCCTGCGGATTTGGGGCCAGTGGAGAAAGCATGCAGGGGAGGTGGGGGGCGTCGGTTTGGGCTCCAATTTGTGATAACCATCGATTTGCCCCCGGGAACATGGATGGAGGGTTTCGAACATGGCGGCGGGTGGGGGTGAGGAGGGTGGGCGATATGTTCCTGGAGGGGAACTTTGCGAGTTTGAGGGATTTGGAGGAGAAAGCTGGGCTGGAAAGAGGAAATGACTTTAAGTACTTAAAGGTGCGGGACTTTGTACGCAGACAGGTCCCATCCTTCCCACGCCTCCCACCAATAGGGATTCAGGACAGAATAGTCTCTGGAGGAGAAGGAGGAAAGGGTCGAGTCTCGGATATTTACAAGGTGTTCATTAAGGAGGAAGAGTCCCAGAAAGAGGAGCTGAACCTCAAATGGGAGGAGGAACTCGGCGGGGAGATGGAGGATGGGGTATGGGCAGAAGCCCTGAGTAGGGTAAACTCTACCGCAACGTGTGCCAGACCTGGCCTGATTCAGTTTAAGGTCGTTCACCGGGCTCACATGACGGTGGCTCGGATGAGCAAATTCTTTGGGGTAGAGGTGTGCGGGAGGACCAGCGAACCACATCCACATGTTTTGGGAATGCCCTAAGCTTAGGGGGTACTGGGAGGGATTTGCGGATGTCATGTCCCAGGTGCTGAGAACAAGGGTGGTGATGAGTCCAGAGGTGGCAATTTTGGGGGTTTAGGGGGACCTGGGAGCCCAGGGGGAGAAATAGGCCGATGTTCTGGCCTTTGCTTCCCTGATAGCCCGGCGGCGAATACTGCTGGAATGGAAGGACTCAAAACCCCCAAAGACCGGACTATGGCTTTTGGACATGTCAAGTTTTCTGGATATGGAAAAAAATCAAGTTTGCCTTGAGGGGATCTGTATTGGGATTCGCCCGAAGGTGGCAGCCATTCATCGACTTCTTCGCGGGAGAGTGAGCGTCAGCAGGGGGGGGGGGGGGGGAGATTAGGGTGGTGTAGGAGCGATAAACAGGTGGGGAGTGTAGGTGGGAGAGGAGCGAGTATGTGCATTATGGTTTGGTTGAAATGTTGGTTTTCTGTTGATGTTTGTATATTTCTGTAATCTGTAACTGTTTACAATGTCAAAAATGTGTCAATAAAATTGTTTGTTAAAAAAAACTGTCCAAACATCCTTTCTCTGATATCTGATTTACTAAGGATTGGCTGGATAAGCACTAAGAGTGCACAGTTTTGGAGGAATAAAAGTTTCTTTTTAATGTGGCAGGATCTTGAGGAAAGGTTTGTGGTCTGGGACTGAGGGTTGCATGACTTTGGTTTTTCTTTACTTGAGTGAAAGGGATTGTATGTTCACTCAGCTTTAACTTTGAATGAGGCTCACTGGCCTCCCAGTGTTTCTCGGTGGTGAAATGGGATTTCCCATTGAATCCACCCCACACTGCCGGGAAATCCACAGTGGAGGTGTACCGTCGGCAGGACTGGAAGGTCCCACTGGCGTGATGCTTTAAAAATAAATTTAGAGTACCCAATTATTTTACCCACTTACCATATAATGCAAATTTTAGATCCAACCCATTTGTCTATAACTCAAACACACCATAAACCCTTATTACAAGTGCCTAACGCCTTTACCATTTTATCTCTCAGTTCCCTCTTTAGTAACCTTCCCACCTTCTTATTCATCCTAGACACATACTCACATCCTTCTGTACAGAATACCACCATCATCCCCAAAACAGAAAATAAATAGCATCCATTATCACACAAGGATATCTGTAACAGGTCAATACACAATAAATCTCATTGAATAACATTGGGTTTTACTTTGAGTGGCAGCACAAAGTTTGTGTTGGACCACAAATGCATTGTTTTAGGTGGATGGCAAAGTCAGCATGTGGCTGATACGTAGTGAAATCTATCATACTCAAGAATCTTCAAATTAAACTATTAAAAAATACACATGAACAGTGTTTTTGTTATTGTAATATTGTAAAAATTATATGAATATGATTTAGGTGTTTATGTGTATGTATATGTTTGTATCCAGTGTGCCACATCACTCATTAATGCACTACATTCCATGCATTGAATTAACAATGTAATGGTCTGTACGTGGTGTGATCTGAGAAATATATCCCCTGAAGCTTAAGCCTGTGAGTTTAAAAGTGTGATTACTTCAAACTTCTATGATGTGGAGATGCCGGCGTTGGACTGGGGTGAGCACAGTACGAAGTCTTACAACACCAGGTTAAAGTCCAACAGGTTTGTTTCGATGTCACTAGCTTTCGGAGCGCTGCTCCTTCCTCAGGTGAATGAAGAGGTTCCAGAAACACATATATAGACAAATTCAAAGATGCCAAACAATGCTTGGAATGCGAGCATTAGCAGGTGATTAAATCTTTACAGATCCAGAGATGGGGTAACCCCAGGTTAAAGAGGTGTGAATTGTACCAAGCCAGGACAGTTGGTAGGATTTTGCAGGCCAGATGGTGGGGGATGAATGTAATGCGACATGAATCCCAGGTCCCGGTTGAGGCCGCACTCATGTGTGCGGAACTTGGCTATAAGTTTCTGCTCGGCGATTCTGCGTTGTCGCGGGTCCTGAAGGCCGCCTTGCAGAACGCTTACCCGGAGATCAGAGGCTGAATGCCCTTGACTGCTGAAGTGTTCCCCGACTGGAAGGGAACATTCCTGCCTGGTGATTGTTGCGCGATGTCCGTTCATTCGTTGTTGCAGCGTCTGCATGGTCTCGCCAATGTACCACGCTTCGGGACATCCTTCCCTGCAGCGTATGAGGTAGACAACGTTGGCCGAGTCGCACGAGTATGTACCGCGTACCTGGTGGGTGGTGTTCTCACGTGTAATAGTGGTATCCATGTCGATGATCTGGCACGTCTTGCAATGATTGCCATGACAGGGTTGTGTGGTGTCGTGGTCACTGTTCTGAAGACTGGGTAGTTTGCTGCAAACAATGGTTCGTTTGAGGTTGCGCGGTTGTTTGGAGGCAAGTAGTGGGGGTGTGGGGATGACCTTGGCAAGATGTTCATCGTCATCAATGACGTGTTGAAGGCTGTGAAGAAGATGACGTAGTTTCTCCGCTCCGGGGAAGTACTGGACGACGAAGGGTATTCTGTCGGTTGTGTCCCATGTTTGTCTTCTGAGGAGGTCAGTACTCAACACCGACAGCTGCCAATCTCCAGACGCAATTCTGCAACTCATCCGCTTCATTCTGGATCACAACGTCTTCACCTTCGACAACAAGTTCTTCATCCAGACGCACGGGACAGCCATGGGGACCAAATTCGCACCCCAATACGCCAACATCTTCATGCACAAGTTTGAACAGGACCTACTCACCGCACAGGACCTTCAACCGATGTTATACACCAGATACATCGATGACATTTTTTTCCTTTGGACCCACGGCGAAGAATCACTGAAACAACTACACGGTGACATTAATAAGTTCCATCCAACCATCAGACTCACCATGGACTACTCTCCAAAATCAGTTGCATTCTTGGACACACTCGTCTCCATCAAGGACGGTCACCTCAGCACTTCACTTTACCGCAAACCTACGGATAACCTCATGATGCTCCACTTCTCCAGCTTCCACCCTAAACACATTAAAGAAGCCATCCTCTATGGACAAGCGCTCCGTATACACAGGATCTGCTCAGACGAGGAGGAGCGTAACAGACATCTACAGACGTTGAAAGATGCCCTCGTACGAACGGGATATGGCACTCGACTCATCGATCGACAGTTCCAACGCGCCACAGCGAAAAACCGGACCGACCTCCTCTTTCCCCATCCAAAACAGCAGACTCTTGAAAGATAAAATCCAACACATTTATAAAACAAAAATACTAACTGGAATTTGTGGGATGAAATATGTAATAAAATCTCCGAGCATAGATATCTGAGAATGGTAAAAGCCAAGCCCACAGCGCTGAGCTGCATATGATTAGGTGGTCCTCATATTACATTGTTGCTACTAACAGGCCATGAATGTGACAGTAACATTAGAATACACAGAAAGCTTTCTTCTGGTGGTTTCTAATAAAACAGTAATGAACTTTGTAAAACAGGCCAATAAAGCACCTTGTTTATCCAACAAACGATTTCACGGAAATTTGGTAATGCCAGGAGGTGATGTTGCAATGACAGAGAAGCAGAAACAATACTGCAATTTACAGGGGAGACGAGGTGATGATGTAGTTACAGGGGAAGGGTCAGTACTGTGATTACAAAGGAACAGGACCATGGTACAATTACAAGGGAGGCATAATAACAAGGCAATTATGTAATTACGGGGGGAGGGCAATGGTATAATTTAAGGGCAATGGCATAGTTCTCCCAGTGAGCCAGAGAAGGCACAGCCAGAAGTGACGAACAGCGAAGAGTGAGTTTGGGAATTTGAAGCTAGGTGGGAATTGAACTGAATTGAATTGATATGACTGTTCCTTGTTAAATTTCAGGAATTAAATTTAATCTAGAATTGTGCAGTGAAAGTTAATAAGGGGCTGCCCCACCCACTCACATAACTGGTTGGCAGTTAAGTGTCAGTCACCTTACGCTACTTTGATCTACCGTTAGCAGGTGGGGGAGGGGGAGTCAACTCAGGCCAATTTAAAAGAGCAACTTGGAACTCACTCCCAGTGAGCCAGAGAAGGCTCAGCCAGGAGTGAGGCACAGCGAAGAGTGAGTTTGGGAATTTGAACCTGGGTGGGGAGGAGGTGCTTTTTATCCCTGGTAAGTGACCGGTAAGTAGTTTTTCTTTTCGTTTGTCCATTTCTTTTTTTTTCTTTGTTTTTTGGAATTGTAGCTGTATCAGTTAACCTAAGGTTTAAGACATGGCAGGAGATCCCAGACCCGTGTAATGCTCCTCGTGTGAGATGTGGGAGCTCAGAGATACGTCCACTGTCCCTGGCTCCTTCACGTGCAAGAAGTGTGTCCAGTTGCAGCTCCTGTTAGACCGCTTGACGGCTCTGGGGCTGCGGATGGACTCACTTTGGAGCATCTGCGATGCTGAGGTCGTCGTGGATAACACGTTTAGCGAGTTGGTCACACCGCAGGTGGAAACTACTGAGGGAGATAGAAAATGGGTGACCAAAAGACAGAGCAAGAGTAGGAAGGCAGTGCAGGGGTCCCCTGCGGTCATCTCCCTGCAAAAAAGGTAAACCATTTTGGATACTGTTGAGGGAGTTGGCTCACCAGGGGAGGCAGCAGCAGCCAGGTTCATGGCACTGTGACTGGCTCTGCTGCGAAGGAGGGCAGGAATAAGAATGGCAGGGCTATAGTGATAGGGAATTCAATCATATGGGGAATAGACAGGCAGTTCTGCGGACGCAATAGCCATGTGTCTCGGATGTCTCGGAGCGGCTGCAGGACATTCTGGGGGGATGAACAGCCAGCTGTCGTGGTGCACATAGACACCAACGATATGAGTAAAAAACATGATGAGGTCCTACAAGCTGAATTCAGGGAGTTAGGAGTTAAAGTAAAAAGTAGGACCTCAAAGGTAGTAATCTCAGGATTTCTACCAGTGCCACGAGCTAGTCAGAGTAGGAATTTCAGGATAGATAGGATGAATGTGTGGCTCGAGAGGTGGTGCAAGAGGGAGGGATTCATATTCCTGGGGCTTTGGAACCAGTTCTGGGGGAGGTGGGACCAGTACAAACTGGACAGTCTGCACCTGGGCAGTACTGGAACCGATGTCCTGGGGGGGGGGGGGGGGGGTGTTTGCTAGTGCTGTTGGGGAGGGTTTAAACTAATGTGGCAGGGGGATGGGGACCGATGCAGGAAGTCGGAGGGAAGTAAAACAGGGCCAGAAACAAAAAGCAGTAAAGGGGAAAGTATAAGGCAGAGAAGCCATAGTCAAAAATCAAAAAGGGCCACCGTACAGGGTACAGTGACTGAGGAGAATGTGAAAAGGGAGGTGGTCAATGCAGGAGTGAGTGTGTTGTACCTAAATGCGCGCAGTGTATGGAACAAGGTAAATGAGCTTGTTGCGCACATTGAAATTGGCTGGTACGATGTTGTGGGCATCACAGAGACGTGGTTGCAAAGGGATCAGGGCTGAGATCTAAATATACAAAGATATGTGTCCTATGGAAAGGACAGGCAGATGGGCAAATGGGGCGGGGTTGCATTGTTAGTAAGGAATGAAGTTAAATCGATAGCAAGGAGCGATATAGGATCAGAAGGCATAGAATCTCTGTGGGTAGAGTTGAGGAATCGCAAAGGTAAAAAAAACCAATGGGAGTTATGTACAGGCCCCCTAGCAGTAGTCAGGATGTGGGGCAGAAAATAAATCAGGAGTTAGAAAAGGCATGTAAAAATGACAATATTACAAGAATAATGGGGTACTTCAATATGTAGGTGGACTGGGAAAATCAGGTTGGTAGTGGATCCCAAGAAAAGGATTTTGTGGAATGTCTAAGAGATGTTTTTTTCGAGCCGCTTGTAACAGAGCCTACTCGGGAACAGGCAATTCTGGATTTGGTAATGTGTAATGAGGCAGACTTGATTAGGGAATTAAGGTGAAGGAACCCTTAGGGAGCAGTGACCACAATATGATAGAATTTACCCTGCAGTTTGAGAGAGAGAATCTGCAATCAGATGTAACGATATTACAATTAAATAAAGGTAACTACAAAGACATGAGGGAGGAGCTGGCCAGAGTTGATTGGAAAAGGAGCCTAGCAGGGAAGACAGTGGAACAGCAATGGAAGGAGTTTTTGGGGGTTATTAGGGAGGAACAACAGAAATTCATCCCAAGGAGGAGGCTGACGAGGGATGTCAAAGACAGCATAAAAGCTAAAGAAAAGGCATACAAAGTGATGAGGATTAGTGGGAAGCTAGAGGATTGGGAAGCCTTTAAAAGCGAGCAGAGGACAACTAAAAAAGCAATAAGGGGGAGAAGATGAAGTATGAGTGCAAGCTAGCTAGTAATATAAAGGAAGATAGGAAGAGATTTTTTCAATATATAAAAGGTAAGAGAAAGGCAAAAATAGACATGGGGCCACTGGAAAATGTGGCTGGAGAAGTAATAATAGGAAACAAAAAAATGGCAGATGAACTGAATAGTTACTTTGCATCAGTCTTCAAGGTGGAAGACACCAGTGGGATGCCAGAGCTCCAGGGGAACCAGGGGGCAGAGGTGAGTGCAGTGACCATTACTAAGGAGAATGTTCTGGGGAAACTGAAAGGTCTGAAGGTGGTAAGTCACCTGGACTGGATGGACAACACCCCTGGGTCCAAAAGAGATAGCTGAGGAAATTGTGGAGGCATTGGTGATGATCTTTCAGGAATCACTGGAGGCAGGAAGGGTCCCAGAGGACTGGAAAGTGGCAAATGTAACACCTGTTTAAGAATGGAGGGAGGCAGAAGAAGGGAAATTATAGGCCGGTTAGCCTGACTTCGGTCATTGGTAAGATTTTAGAGTCCATTATAAACATGAGATCGCAAAGTACTTGGAAGTGCATGGTAAAATAGGACTGAGTCAGCACGGCTTTGTCAAAGGGAGGTCGTGTCTGACAAATCTGTTAGAGATCTTTGAGGAGGTAACAAGGAAGTTAGACAATGGAGAACCAGGGGACGTGATTTATTTAGATTTCCAGAAGGCCTTTGACAAGGTGCCACATAGGAGATTGTTAAATACGTTAAGAGCCCATGGTGTTAAGGGTAAGATCCTGGCATGGATAGAGGATTGGCTGACTGGCAGAAGGCAGAGAGTGGGGATAAAGGCGTCTTTTTCAGGATGGCAGCCAGTGACTAGTGGTTTGCCTCAGGGGTCTGTGCTGGAACCACAACTTTTCACAATATACATAAATGATCTGGAAGAAGGAACTGGAGGGACTGTTGCTGAGTTTGCAGATGATACAAAGATCTGTAGAGGGACAGGTAGTATTGAGGAAGCAAGAGGGCTGCAAAAGTATTTGGACAAGCTAGGAGAGTGGACAATGAAGTGGAAAATGAAATACAATGTGGAAAAGTGTGAGGTTATGCACTTTGGAAGGAGGAATTTAGGCATAGACTAATTTCTAAATGGGGAAATGCTTAGGAAATCAGAAGCACAAAGGGACTTGGGAGTCCCCATATCTAAGGAAGGATGTGGTGTCCTTGGAAAGGGTCCAGAGGAGGTTCACCAGAATGATCCCTGGAATGAAGAACTTATCGTATGAGGAAAGGTTGAGGACTCTGGGTCTGTACTCGTTGGAGTTTAGAAGGATGAGGGGGGGATCTTATTGAAACTTACAGGATACTGCGAGGCCTGGAAAGTGGACGTGAAGAGGATGTTTCCACTTGTAGGAAAAACTAGAAGCAGAGGACACCATCTCAGACTAAAGGGACGATCCTTTAAAACTGAGATGAGGAGGAATTTCTTCAGCCAGAGGGTGGTGAATCTATGGAACTCTTTACCGCAGAAGGCTGCGGAGGCCAATTCACAGAGTGTCTTTAAGACAGAGATAGATAGGTTCTTGATTAATAAGGGGATCAGGGGTTATGGGGAGAAGGCAGGAGAATGGGGATGAGAAAATATCAACCATGGTTGAATGGCGGAGCAGACTCGATGGGCCGAGTGGCCTAATTCTGCTCCTATGTGTTATGGTCTTATAGTCTACAGGAGCAGCGAGGCTATGGTCTAATTATTCAGAATAGGCGTACAGAAAGACTTGCATTTATATAGTGCCTTTCATAACCACAGGCTGTCTCAAAGTGGTTTGCTGCTAATAAAGCACTTTTGAAGTGGAATCACTGTTGTTATGTAACAAATGCAGCGGCCAGTTTCCACAAACAGCAATGTGATTGACCAGATAATCTGTTCCTTTTGTCAGTTATGTTGATTGAGAGATACATATTGGGAAGGACACCAGGGATCTGATCTTCTTCCAAATAGCACCATGGGATTTTTATGTCCAGCTGAGAGGGCAAACGGTTCCTCAATTTAACAGCTCCTGTGAAAGATGGCATCTTCAGCAGTGCAGCACTGGAACGTCAACCTTGATTTTTGCACCTAAGCCCTGGACTGTGACTGAAGCCACACCTCCTGACTCTGAAGTGCGAGTCCTAACAACTGGACCATGGCTGACATTGTGGTTATATGTGTGGAGAAACAATGGGTGCGATTCAATGAAAAGGTTTCTAAGTGTGGTAGTGAACGGAAACTGCCACAAGTTTCCCGGCGCCCGGCCTGGCGAGGCCGTCACCGCAATCCAACGTTAATTGGTCCATTAAGGAAGCTCGTTGACATCATGCCGCAAATCAAGGCTCGCTAGCCGATTCGCTGGGACCGTGCTCGCCAGCCCCCCACTAATAAGGTAGAGCAGTCCATAAACTGTTCCTGCACAGCCAATCCCACACAGGTCGCAGCCATGGCGCTGAGACAACCGGCCCCACGATTCGGGGATGCAGACCTGGGGAGGCTCCTCGAGGAGCTCGAGGCCAGGAGGGGTGTCCTTTTCCCCTGAGGTTCCAGAGAGTACACCAGAGGGCAGCCAGTGCTGCCTGGGAGGAGGTGGCAGTGGCCGTCAGCTTGGGCTGTATCACCAGAGGACCGGCTCCCAGTTCCACAAGAAGGTCAATGGCCTACACCGGGTCAAACAGGTGACTTGGCAATGCCCCCTCCCTCCACGGGAATGTGCCCTGGGCCACCCATGCTGCCTCCTCCCCAACCGCAGCCCATGCGAACGTTTCAAGCCCCCACCCCCACGGTGAATCACGCATGCGGATAACAATGCCCTCTCTGTGTCCCCACAGGAAAACCGTCGGGAGAGGGCCCAGATGGGTGCCGGGGTGCCGGACATCAGAATCCTTACTACCTTCTAGGAATGGGCCTGGAGGTTACAGGGATAGCCGAGGATAGGGCAGTCACCAACTTGGAGATTGGTGTACGGCGCAGAGTGAAGATCCACAGGGCCCCACCCAGAAGGACTGTCAAACATGAGATGTTAATGCCATAAAGACTGACCCATCCCTCCCACTAACCACATGTCGCAGGACCTCCAGCCTATGGTGCTGGGCCATCCGGGGTGGTCAATTGCACCCTCTACCCAATCGCGTTTCCCGATTTTGACATCGACCATCCCAGGGTGCTGGGATTGTGACGGCATCATTATTCCCTCCCCTCCCTGTTGCACAAACTCATTCTACAGCTGCAGACATGACCCCGGAGCTGGGACCCATCCCATTGGTGCTCGGATGTTGGCTGCTGCATGTGTGGTGTTGCCTCCCGCAGTGGTCAGGAACAGTGTCCAGGTGTCAGGGTCTGATTGGGATGCTAGGCAAGAAGCCCCACATATTACATGGCATGCCCACCACGGGAATCAATTTGGGTAGTGTGAAGTGCTCACTTCACCACAATTGCCGAGAAGCAAAACCTTCAGCCGCACAGTCAAAGGCCTCCGCAGTCAATGGGAGTTATGGGTGGTCGGTGGGGCAGACAGGCAGGGGCTAGGAGTGGGTACACATGATCTTGGGGTTGGCGAACCCGCATGCTGTTGCCCCCGCCCCCCTCCAGCACTGCCCCCCTCCTTCAGAATGGGTACAGATGAGCACAGGGGCAGAAAGCCCAGTGTCCCCAAGCTCTTTGCTTGTGAGCGAAGATGGCTAATCACCTCACTGGGCCTCCGCAGCACCCCTTCCGCCAGGTTCACGTCTTTAAAAAAAGTGTACTAATCGAACGCCCCCGTGACCACTTGCTGGCGAGGCGGTTGGATATGGGGTGGCTCCCGTTAATTGAATGGAAAACGGTCTTAAGTGGTGATTATTGGTTTCTCGCCGCGCTACAGCGGGATATCAATTTCACCTATTGGAGTGGGCCGGCTGCACCGCGAACGGTGCGGTTCTCGTTTTTGGCATCTCCTGCTATTTTCAGGCCTTGTTGTGCTCTCGCTCAAACGCAGCGAGAATACTGAATCGCACCCAGTGGTTAAATACAAGAGAGGATTGGATTGGATTTGTTTATTGTCGCGTGTACCGAGGTACAGTGAAAAGTATTTTTCTGCGAGCAGTTCAACAGATCATTAAGTACATGGGAAGAAAAGGGAATAAAAGAAAATACATAATAGGGCAACACAACATATACAATGTAACTACATAAGCACTGGCATCGGATGAAGCATACAGGGTGTAGTGTTAATGAGGTCAGTCCATAAGAGGGTCATTTAGGAGTCTGGTGACAGTGAGGAAGAAGCTGTTTTTGAGTCTGTTCGTGCGTGTTCTCAGACTTCTGTATCTCCTGCCCGATGGAAGAAGTTGGAAAAGTGAGTAAGCCGGGTGGGAGGGATCTTTGATGTGCACCCCCAGGAATTCGAAACTGCTAACCATCTCCACCTCGGCCCCATTGATGCTGACAGGGGTGTGTACAGTACTTTGCTTCCTGAAGTCAATGACCAGCTCTTTAGTTTTGCTGGCATTGAGGGAGAGATTGTTGTAGCTACACCAATCCACTGGGTTCTCTATCTCCCACCTGTATTCGGACTCATCGTTATTCGAGATCCGGCCCACTACGGTCGTATCGTCAGCAAACTTGTAGATGGAGTTGGAACCACGTTTTGCCACGCAGTCATGTGTGCACAGGGAGTAGAGTAGGGGGCTAAGTACGCAGCCTTGCGGGGCCCCGGTGTTGAGGACTATTGTGGAGGAGGTGTTGTTGTTCCTTCTTACTGATTGTGGTCTTTTGGTCAGAAAATCGAGGATCCAGTTGCAGAGTGGGGAGCCAAGTCCTAGGTTTTGGAGCTTTGATATGAGCTTGGCTGGGATTATGGTGTTGAAGGCGGAGCTGTAATCAATAAATAGGAGTCTGATGGAGGAGTCCTTGTTTTTGAGATGGTCTAGGAATGAGTGTAGGGCCAGGGAATGGTGTCTGATGTGGGCCGGTTGCAGCGGTATGCGAATTGCAGTGGATCAAAGCGTTAGATCAAAGAACAAAGAACAAAGAAATGTACAGCACAGGAACAGGCCCTTCAGCCCTCCAAGCCCTTGCCGACCATGCTGCCCGACTAAACTACAATCTTCTACACTTCTTGGGTCCGTATCCCTCTATTCCCATCCTATTCATGTATTTGTCAAGATGCCCCTTAAAAGTCACTATCGTCCCTGCTTCCACCACTTCCACCACCTCCTCCGGTAGCGTGTTCCAGGCACCCACTACCCTCTGTGTAAAAAACTTGCCTCGTACATCTACTCTAAACCTTGCCCCTCTCACCTTAAACCTATGCCCCCTAGTAATTGACCCCTCTACCCTGGGGAAAAGCCTCTGACTATCCACTCTGTCTATGCCCCTCATAATTTTGTAGACCTCTATCAGGTCTCCCCTCAACCTCCTTCGTTCCAGTGAGAACAAACCGAGTTTATTCAACCGCTCCTCATAGCTATTGCCCTCCATACCAAGCAACATTCTGGTAAATCTCTTCTGCACCCTCTCTAAAGCCTGGTAGTGTGGCGACCAGAATTGAACACTATACTCCAAGTGTGGCCTAACTAAGGTTCTATACAGCTGCAACATGACTTGCCAATTCTTATACTCAATGCCCCGGCCAATGAAGGCAAGCATGCCGTATGCCTTCTTGACTACCTTCTCCACCTGTGTTGCCCCTTTCAGTGACCTGTGGACCTGTACACCTAGATCTCTCTGACTTTCAATACTCTTGAGGGTTCTACCATTCACTGTATATTCCCTACCTGCATTAGACGTTCCAAAATGCATTACCTCACATTTGTTCGGATTAAACTCAATCTGCCATCTCTCCGCCCAAGTCTCCAAACAATCTAAATCCTGCTGTATCCTCTGACAGTCCTCATCGCTATCCGCAATTCCACTAACCTTTGTGTCGTCTGCAAACTTACTAATCAGACCAGTTATATTTTCCTCCAAATCATTTATATATACCACGAACAGCAAAGGTCCCAGCACTGATCCCTGCAGAACACCACTGGTCACAGCCCTCCAATTAGAAAAGCATCCTTCCATTGCTACTCTCTGCCTTCTATGACCTAGCCAGTTCTGTATCCACCTTGCCAGCTCACCCCTGATCCCGTGTGACTTCACCTTTTGTACTAGTCTACCATGAGGGACCTTCTGGGAGTATGGAGGTGATGCGCTTCATGATCAACCTCTCGAAGCACTTCATTACGACTGAAGTCAGGGCCACTGGACGGTAGTCATTGAGGCAGGTTGCCTGGTTCTTCTTTGGTACCGGTATGATGGTGGTCTTCTTGAAGCAGGTGGGGACCTCGGAGTGGAGTAGGGACAGTTTAAAGATGTCCGCGAATACCTCTGCCAGCTGGTCCGCGCAGGCTCTGAGTGCACGACCAGGGATCCTGTCTGGGCCCGTCGCCTTCCGAGGGTTCACTTTCAGGAATGCCAATCTGTCTTCGGAAGCTGTGATGGTGGGCATGGGTGAATTATGGGCTGCTGGGGCACTCGACGGCGGATTGTTGGTTCCCTGCTCGAACCGAGCATAGAATGCATTGAGTTCATCGGGGAGGGGTGCGCTGCTGCCGGAGATACTGCTCGGCTTCGCTTTGTAGCCCGTTATGTTGTTTAGTCCTTGCCACAACCGCCGGGAGTCTGTCTGTGACTCTAGCTTGGTTTGATATTCTCTCTTGGCATCTCGGATGGCTTTGCGGAGGTCGTACCTGGATTTCTTGTATAGGTCAGGGTCGTCTGTCTTGAACGCCTCAGATCTGTCCTTCAGTAGGGAGTCAATCTCGCGATTGAGCCATGGTTTCCGGTTGGGGAACGCACATATTGCTTTCTGTGGCACGCAGTCGTCCACACATTTGCTGACGAAGTCTGTGACGGTGGTGGCATACTCATTTAAATTGGTCGCTGAGTTCTTAAATATGGACCAGTCCACTGTCTCTAAGCAGTCACGTAAGAGCTCTTCTGTCTCCTTGGACCAGCACTGCACAACCTTCTTAGCTGGATTCTCCCGCTTGAGTTTCTGCTTGTATGCCGGGAGAAGGAGCACCGTCTTATGGTCTGATTTTCCAAAGTGCGGTCAGGGGATGGAACGGTAGGCGCTCTTGATTTTTGAGTAGCAGTGGTCAAGAGTGTTGTCGCCCCTGGTGGGACAGGAGATGTGCTGGTGGAATTTTGGCAGTACACTCTTGAGGTTGGCCTTGTTGAAGTCTCCGGCCACGATGAACAAGGCCTCCGGGTGTTCAGTTTCGTAGTTGTTTATAACTGTGTATAGTTCGTCCAGCGCCTTCCTCACTTCTCCTGGGGTGGGATGTAGACTGCTGTGATAGTGGCTGAAGTGAACTCATGTGGAAGATAATATGGGCGGCACTTCACGGTCAGGTATTCCAGGTCAGCGCGTTCCGGTCCTCGCGCGGGGTCTCCGCCTTTTCGGGGGTTGTGGGTCATGGGCAGGGTCTTCCTGAGGCAGGTTGGGCTGGGTCCCGTGGTCTGTTCCCTCCCTGGGAACTCCTTGGATCGGATCTTGAAATAGGCCCGGTCGGGCCTCCACGTGGATTTTTCTTTCTTCCATCACCAGGTAGGTCGGGTTGTTGGGCGGGCCTCTCCTGGTCGGGTCACTGGGCGGGTCTCTCGGGGTCGCGTTGGGCCGGGTCTTGCCGTCGGGGTCGGGTCGGGAGCTCCGGGGACTGGGCAAAGTGATCCGGGGGCTGGCGTCGGTAGTTAGGCTGGGTTTGGAGCTCCGAGGTCCGGGTCGGCTCCAAATCGAGGTCGGGGCTTCACTTCTGGTTTGGGCCGGATCTTCTTCCAGATCGCGGAGGTCAGGTCGGGTCATGTCAAAAGGTCTCCAAGGGCCTCGGAGGATGTTCAAGCCTGCAAGAGAAGATAAAAGAGAGAGGTTAGTAATAATGTTAGTGTTAGAATTAATTTTTAAAAGATTAGAACGAGTATAAGTTAAGTAAAAAGTGGATCTGTTTGGGAAAGCTCACAGAGAGTCGCCTCACTCCGGCGAAGCAATACTGGACTTGCAAAGGAGGAAGAGTAGCAATTTTGCGATGGTCATTGGTGAGTAGCTGAGATGATGGTGGATTATGCAAAAGCAGAGGCCGCTGAAGGTGCTGGGGGAGGGGAACTGCCATCAATTATTGAAGGGACTCTTGTTGTTGTCTGAGAGCTGTTGTGATAGAATCACTGATAGTTGCAGCCAGGATGAGTTGTGAGGAGATGCTTTTCAGTATGTCATTAAAGGAAATGTAGAATGAAACCCGACATTTCATGCTGGTACTGCTCAATCACCTTGGAGCTCTACCAATTGCCAAATAAGTAAAATAGCACCATCCAACACTATGCACTTGATTCTGTCACAATGTGTTCATAAGAAATTTAGGTGAATAGGAATTAGTTCAATAACTCACAGGTAACCAGGGTAAATATTGACAAAGCATTGAAACACATGCTGTGCTTTCTGCAGTTTGATTACTCAAATTGAGTAATGGTTAAGGTTATTTTAGAAAACTTCAGTGCATAATCACAGATCCTGCCACCAATGATGTATTGTGAATAAAGTCTATTAAAGCACCATTTTCCCTTTCAACAGATGTACAAGGCTTCCACTGAGTTAATCTCAAGTACCAACTCTCAACCAAAGCTGCTGGCACCTGCCATTTGTGGGCATCCCCTGTGAGGAGATAAGGGCGCAATTCAGCGGAAAATGTTCAAAAGTGTCATTTTGAGCGGCCTTCTTGAAAGTGAACCCTCGGAAAGCAACGGGTTCTGATGGACTCCCTGGTCGTGCATGCAGATGCTGCACGGACCAACTGGCGGGTATGTTTGTGGACATCTTCAACCTCTCCCAACTCCGTTCCGAGGTTCCCACATGCTTCAAGGTGACCACCATCATACTGGTGCCAAAGAAGAACCAGGCAACGTGCCTCAACAAATACTGTCCGAAGGCCTTGACATGTATCATTATGAAGTGCTTCGACAAACCCACGGCCACCACGACCATCGCGACAGACACTACGAGAGGAATTACTGGACCCAAACATTCTAGGTAGAGGAAACTGTAGCGACATGTACGGACAACTGGTAGAGAGGGCTGACACTGTACTGGACGCGACGAGGAAGAATGGGAGGAAGACCTTGGGCTTGAAATAGGGTGGGGACTCTGGAGCGAAGCACTACATAGGGTCAACTCCACCTCCACGTGCACAAGACTCAACCTAACGCAACTAAAGGTGGTACAACGAGCCCACTTAACAAGAACCCAAATGAGTAGGTTCTTCCCGGAAGTGGAGGACAGATGTGAACGGTGCCAACCATGCCCACATGTTCTGGTCTTGCCCCAGACTTGCTGGGTACTGGACAGCCTTCTTACGAGGCAATGTCCAAAGTGGTGGAGATGAGGGTAGAGCCCTGTCTGAAGGTGGTGGTCTTTGGGGTAACAGACCAGCCAGATCTCTTCATGGGGAGGAGGGAGGACTCCCTTGCCATTGCCTCCCTGATCACCTGCCATAGAATCCTGCTTTGGCTGGCGGTCAGCAGCACCACCCAAAGCTGCAGACTGGCTTTCCGACCTGTCGGCATTTCTCCAAATGGAGAAAATCGCATTTGTCATCCGCGGGTCGGAAGATGGCTTCCCCAGAGCATGGGAGCCATTCACCCAACTGTTCCGGGACCTGTTTGTGGCCAACAAACAAACAAATAAACAATCAAGTAGCCAAGAGCCAGGGGAAAGTAGCCAAGACATGAGAACACAGAGGGAAGACTCAGGGTGGGGTGGGGGGAACAATGCAAGTGGGGGGTAGCCGAACACTGCTGAAAAGAAAGTGGAGCCGCAGAGAGGGAGAGGAAGGGAGGGAGGGAAGGGGGGCAGAGAAGGGGGGAGGAAGGAGGGGGGGCAGGGAAGAAGGAAGGACAGAGGGCAAAGAATAATAGAGGGGAGCCAGAGGGGAGGAAAGATGAGGGAACACAAACACACAAACTGGGAGGAGAGCATGGGAAATGACAACAACCACAATGAACACAGCAGGGCAACAGAGAGTAAGAGATTTCAGAAGGAAGGAATGACAGATGTCCGAGGCGGAGGCAAACACACAACATCAAGAGCGAAAACCGACCGGGAGAAGCAAGCAACATCAGGGGGGGCGCCCAGGCACTCCACCCACCCAGTTCTGTTTTGTTTTGCTTGTTCTGTATGTATTTTATTTTTAAAAAAGACAGAAAAGAGGGGGTTGGGAGAAAGACCCCCCCCCCATGACAATGACATGTATAATGTAATTGTCTGTCTGTTGCTTCTATGTATATACACTTCCCCAGTCTTTATTTTCCCAACTCTTGGTTTTTTAGTTATGTAGGATTTTTGTTATCTCTTTTTGGTTTCTCTATGTGTACATCTGTAAATATACCACGTATAAAAAAACTCAATAAAAACATTTAAAAAAAAATGAATTGAAATGAAAATGAAAATCGCTTATTGTCACAAGTAAGCTTCAATGAAGTTACTGTGAAAATCCCCTAGTCGCCACATTCTGCACCTGTTCAGGGAGGCTGGTGCTTCGAGATGTTGGTCATGAGATACATCAACTCCATACTCCCAGAATGCCTTGATCCACTGCAATTCGCATACTGCCACAACCGGTCTACAGCAGCCGCTATTTCCTTGGCCCTGCATTCATCCCTGGGTCATCTCAACAACAAGGACTCCTACATCAGACTCCTTTGCATTGACTACAGCTCTGCCTTCAACACCATAATCCCAGCCAAGCTCATATCAAAACTCCAAAACCTAGGACTTGGCTCCTCCCTCTGCAACACAAACCTCGACTTCCTGATGTATGGAGCACAATCAGTAAGGATAAACAACAATACCTCCTCCACGATAGTCCCCAATACTGGGGCCCCACAAGGCTGTGTATGTAGCCCCCTACTGTACTCCCTGTACACACATGACTGTGTGGCAAAATCTGGCTCCAACTCCATCTCCAAGTTTGCTGATGACATGACCGTAGAGGGTCGGATCTCAAACAACGATGAGTCAGAGTACAGGAGGGAGATAGAGAGCCTAGTGGTGTGGTGTAACAACAACAATCTCTCCCTCAACGTCAACAAAACTAAGGAGCTGGTCACTGACTTCAGGAAGCAATGTATCATCCGTGCCCCTGACTGCATCAATGGTGCCGAGGTGGAGATGGTTGACAGCTTCAAATTCCGAGGTATGCACATCACCAACAATCTGTCCTGGTCCACACATGTTGATGCTACGACCAAGAAAGCACCTATACTTCCTCAGGAAACCAAGAAAATTCTGCATGTCCACATTGACTCTTCCTAATTTTTACATGAGGAAGCAGTAGCATAGTGGTATTGTCACAAGACGCAGGGTAATGATGTGGGGACCCAGGTTCAAATCCCACCACTGCAGGTGTTGAATTTTGAATTCACTAAATAATCTGGAATTCAACGTCTAATGAACATGAAACCATTTCCGATTCTTGTAAAATCCCATCTGGTTCCCGAATGTCCTTTAGGTGAGGAAATCTGCCATCCTTACCTGGTCTGGCCTACATGTGACTCCAGATCCATAGCAATGTGATTGAGCCTTAACTGCCCCCGAGGGCAATTAGGGATGGACAATAAATGCTGCCATAGCCTGCGATGCCCATGTCCCATGAATGAATATATATATTTAAAAAAATGTTTTTTACAGATGCACCATGGAGAGCATCCTATCTGGCTGCATCACAGCCTGGTATGGCACCTGTTCAGCCCAAGACCGCAAGAAACTACAGAGAGTCGTGAACACAGCCCAGTCCATCATGCGAACCCACCTCCCATCCATTGACTCTGTCTACACCTCCTGCTGCCTTGGAAAATAGGGCAGTCAAATCAAAGACGCCTGCCACCCGGGTTATTTTCTCTTCCAACCTCTTCCATCGGGCACGGGATACAAAAGTCTGAGAACACGCACTATCAGATTCAAAAACAGCTTCTTCCCCGCTGTTACGTGACTCCTGAATGACCCTCTTATGGACTGAACAGATCTCTCCATGCATCTTCTCTACTGAGTAAATCATAGAATCTCTACAGTGCAGAAGGAGGCCATTTGGCCCATCGAGTCTGCACCAGCCCTTGGAAAGAGCACCTTACTTAAGCCCACTCTCCACGTAACCTCGTAACCCAGTAACCCTACCTAACCTTTTGGACACTAAGTGGCAATTTAGCATGGCCAATCCAGCTAACCTGCACATCTTTGAATTGTGGGAGGAAACCGGAGCACCCAGAGGAAACCCACACAGACACCAGGAGAAAGTGCAAACTCCACACAGTCATCCGAGGCTGGAATTGAACCCGGTCCTTGGAGCTGTGAGGCAGCAGTGTTAACCACTCTGCCACCGTGCCACCCACTACACTGTGCCACCCACCACACTCCATATACTTCACCCGATGTCTATGTATTTTCTTTATGTATTTATTGTATGTCCTATGTTGTTCATGTATGGAACTATCTGACTTCATGCAGAACAATACTTTTCACTACCTCAGTACACATGACAATAAATCCAAATCCAAGTTGGGGGGGGGGGGGGGGGGGAGTGTTTCGCAACACCAGAAATGTTGAGATTGAGACCGCTATTTAACGGCACTTAGCTGTTAATTTGGGCCTTGGGAAGGTTCTCCAGAATCGAGCTTGAAACTTTTCCTGCACTGGGGAGCTGAACCCACCAGCAAGACTGGCTCCTCAGAGTTTGGATGCCATTTTGAAAGGTTCCCCTAATCTCTAAGTGAAATTGAGGGTCCCCCACACTCCCCCTTTCAGGACCGCCCCTTTCAGCTTCGCTCCCCCAACCTTTCTATGCTCACTTCCCCTCTGTGACAAATGGAGGCTTTTAGGAAAATTGCATTATAAATGTATTGAGAAAGGTGACTTATTTGATCAGAATGCCAGATGGAAGGAAAATGCCCAGAGTGTGTCATGTTAAGATGCTCATACTGTATTCTGATAGAGAAGGAAAGAAGGAGGAGGTGTCAGTGTTGTACCTCAGGGAGAAGAGATTAATGCGGATGATTCCAAATTTAACATTCCTCAAATTAAGTTGAATCATGAGGAAGTACTATGAAATTGGGTTAAATTATTGAGTTACCTTCCGGGGGAAAATCAAAATGTCCTGAGTGTTATTACAGTCACATAGAGCTGTCTGTGGGAATAAATTGGGAAGTACGAAATTAATTATGCATGGTGTAGATGGAGGAAATGCTATTCCCATCAAACAATATCCATACAGGCTCAATCCACTAACGTTAGTACAGGTACAAAAGAAGATTGACAACATGCTTAAGGTGTGATATGGTACGAATTAAGTAATGGCATGATGGGAAAACTGGTCAATGGGAAGACTGGTCAAAAGGTTTGATACAATACCAGATAGACTGAAACTACTCATTCCAGCTCCCCAGGCCCAGGTAAAGAATGCTGCCCTAACTATTTTCAGACTAGTATGGCCATTGGCCAACTCTGCATAACTTGAAGTCTGAAAAGATCAGCGAAGGTTGAGCCATTCCAAAACACCGGACCTCGGCAACTCCTGATAAAACTAACTCGTCATAACCCAGGGCCGTAGGAATTTAAAACAAAGATAAGTTCAGTAAGAAACAAGTCTATTCTGACCTTTCAATGTTCCCTCCGAGGACTAAATAATGGTATGAGTGATATGACCAAACATTATCTGGTCTTTGCTTCCATTTGTATTTCCGATCAAACTCCTGACCATACTGTTGTCACATAATCTTGATAAAGTTAATGTATAAATATTGAGTTAATTCTCCGCGAAAGCGCGGAACATGTGACAGACTGAGCAGTTTTGTTGACTGCCCTCTGACTTCAAGTTTCAGCCATTACTGCAAGCATTTTTTTTTCGAAAATAAAGCTTGTTATTCTGTCTTAACGAGTGTGTTGAATTTTTCTCTCACAGAAGCGGGAAAATATTGCCGTTCACAAAGGATGATGTCATTGAAGTGAGTTACAGTGATTGGAGCTCACCAATTGTCATGGTACCAAAACTGGATGGAACACCACGATTTTGTGTGTGGACTATTGAAAGGTCAACCGGATATGAAGTCAGATTCACATCCTATTCCTCATTTGGAAGACTGTGTTGAAAAGGTGGGACAAGCATATTTTATGACCAAGCTTCACTACTTAAAGGATACTGGCAAGTACCTTTATCCGACAGAGAGAAGGAAGTTTTGGCTTTTATGATGCCAAAATGGTCTGTATCAATTTAAACCCATGGCATTCGGAATGAAGAATGCGCCAGTAACATTCCAAAGATTAACCAACAAGGTAATTTCTGTACTAAACAGTTGTGCAGTGTACATTGACGAATTTGGTGGTGTTCAGTGAAACATGGAAAGAGCATTTGGAACATTTCTCAATCGATTAAAGGAAGCCTGATTGGTGGTAAATTTGGCTAAGAGTGAGTTTACCGCAAACCATTGGACATGTAATATGGTTTAAATGGTATAATGCCAACACCAAACTCAATGGGCGGGATATAATATCAATTAGGAGTGAAGTTCTGAGACTTCTGGGCATGAATGGTTTCTACCAGAAATTCATGCCAAACTTCAGCAGTGTGGTTACTCCGTTGACTGAACTTCTGAAAAAACACAAAAACGTTCAGTGGACGTCGGAATGTCAGGAGACATTCGATAATCCGAAGACTGTGTAAGCCACTGCACCAGTGTTAATGACACCTAATTATGCCAAGCCATTTAAGGTGGCAATTGATACGAGTGATGTGGGTGTTGGTGCTGTACTGCTGCAGGAAGATAACAAAACAATCGAAAGACTGATCGGGTATTTTTCTAGGAACTCAATCATAGAATCATAGAACTTACAGTGCAGAAGTAGGCCATTCGGCCCATCGGGTCTGCACCAGCCCTTGGAAAGAGCACTCCAGTTGAGCACACCTCCACCCTATCCCTGTAACCCAGTAATCCCACCTAACCTTTTTTTTGGACACGAAGAGCAATTTATCATGGCCAATCCACCTAACCTGCACATCTTTGGACTGTGGGAGGAAATCGGAGCACCCGGAGGAAACCCACGCAGATACGGGGAGAACGTGCAGACTCCACACAGACAGTGACCCAAGCCGGAATCGAACCTGGGACCCTGACGCTGTGAAGCAATTGTGCTAACCACTGTGCTACCATGTCAATATTCACCAAAAGAAATATTCGACCATCGAGAAGCAGAAATAGGGCGGGATTCTCCCGTACCCGGCGGGACGGGGGGTCCCAGCAGGACGGAGTGGTGTGATCCACTCCAGTGTCGGGCCACCCCACAGGTGTGGAATCCTCCGCACCTTCAGGGGCTAGGCCGGCGCCGGAGTGGTTTGTGCCCCGCCGGCCAGCGTGGAAGGCCTTTGGCGCCACGCCAGCCGGGGCCGAAGGGATTCCGCTGGCCGGTACGGGTCCGCGCATGCGCAGGAGCGTCAGCGGCTGCTGGTGTCATCCCGGCGCATGTCCGGGGGGGGGGTTCACCTTCACGCCGGCCATTGCAGAAGCTTACACGGCCGGCGCGGAGGAATCGAGTGCCCCCACGGCACAGTCCCACCCGTGGATAGGTGGGCCCCAATCGCGGGCCAGGTCATCTTGGGGGCCAGATCGCCCCACTCCCCCCTCCAAGGACCCTGGAGCCCGCTCGCACCGCCAGGTCCCGCCAGTAAGGGACCTACTCCAATTCACGCCAGCGGGACCTGCATAGAACAGGCGGGACTTTGACCCATCGCGGGCTGGTGAATCGCCGGGGGGCCGCTGCTAGCAGCCACCGACTGGCGCGGCGCGATTCCCGCCCCCACCAATTCTCCAGCGCCGGTGAATTCGGCAGCTGACGGGGGTGGGATTCACTCCGCCCCCCGGCGATTCTCCGACCCGGCGGGTGTTCGGAGAATCCCGCCCATTGAGTTTGGTGTTGGCGTTATACCATTTAAGTATTTAGGTTAATAATAATTCATCTGAGACAATTGTATTTACAGACCATAATCCATTAAAATTCTTGGACAAATTTAAAAGTCAAAATACAAGACTATTCAGATGGAATTTATTGTTACAACCGTTTAATTTATGAATTCTACAGGTGGCAGGGTGGGAATATGTGACTGCTAATGCTTTATCACAATTGTGACACGGGAGAAAACTAAAATGAACTATACTCATGGTTATGTTTGCCTGTTTAAAAATGTAAAATTATATATCTTATATAGTATAAATTGCATGTAATCGTAATAAATGATTAGAAGTTAAAAGGTTTTAGAAAAATGTAACCATCTGTTTATATTGCTGTTCATTTTTTTTAAGGGGGTGGAGGTGTGATGAACGGAGGTTTTCTGGAAAATTGGATTTCAAAATTATTGGGCAATTTAAGGGTTAAAAGCCTGGTGTTAGAGTGTGATTGACTACAGTGGACCTTTTTCTTTAAAAAAAAGATTCTGTATTGCAGCTCCCGGCAGTTTTTAGCAGCCAGAATGTGAAATTGACAGATGCATGCGTTTTCTCAGTCTGGGCTAATGCTCACTGTAGTTTGGCTGGGGACAGTCTCCAGTTAATTTGCTTTTCAGCTTGGGGAGATGATGCCAGTGCTTGGTGGAGCTAAGGGAGAGAGACACATTTTGGAGAGAAGAGTTGAAGTCTGATTTGGCAACCCTTGTTTTTATTTTAGACTACAAGTAAAAGCAGTTTTCTTTCCCATAAACGAGTAATAATGTTTTAAAGCAGAACAGTCTTGTCTGAAGACAAGGAAGAGGCTGAAGCAGCCCAGTTGAAGCAGCTATTTGAAGTTTGCAGGGGTTCTAACTGGAGCCCAAATCTGTTCTGCAAAACAATTATTACTCTATGCCTGTTGATTTTAAAAGTGGATTAAGGGCTGTATGTTTCTTTTCTTGTTGTTTAATGGGGAATTGAGTAATAGTGTTAAGGGGCAATGTAACCTGCTCTTTTTGGGTGTGAAGTTAAAGAGATTTTAATGTTGCATTCATAATAAACTTTTATTTTAAAATACTAATGCTCTATTTTTCATGCAATCACTGCTGGAGCGAATCATTCTTACAAAATAAACTAAAATATTGAGGTTTCGATCCAGAATCTGAACCACTGTTGGGGTTTGGTCTGGGATTGTAATAATACCCTCACCGCCCCTTTCATGGGCATGGCCCCTTAGGACCCAACCCTCAGCAGTGCCAACCTGGCAACTGGGCACTTTGGCAGTGCCAGCCTGGCACCCTGGCAGTGACAGCCAGGCACCCTGGTGGCGCCAGGGTGCCACTGCCAGGGTGTCTGGGTGACGGGGGGGGTGCCAGGTTACTACCCTACTCTGTCCCCAACCACCTGGGGGTCTCTAATGACCTCCGAGTTGCTATCATGCCTGGCCCACGTTTGTGGAAACCAGTACTAATCGGCACCCGGTTGAGGCCTTGCCAGTGTGGCTGGTGACTCCCGGGCAGTGGGTGAATGTAGCATTGACATATTTAAATGAGCTTAATGGCTCATTTAAATATCATTATCTGGATCACGTCCAGCGAGGGCGTGATCCAGATCGCACCGGGTGTAGCGAGAAGGGTGAAGCCCAATTTGGGTCTCTCCTGGAATTCACCCATTGTGCCCTGCTCTGTGGCTGAATTGCGCCCAAGGAACAAAAATTTGCATTTATATGGCTGCTTTCATGACGCCATGTCCAAAGTGCTTCATTGCAAATGAGGAATGTTTCAGGCTGTCACTGTAGCACCGTAGGAAATGCAGCAGCCAATTTGTGCATCGCAATGTCCCACAAACAATAATGTGACAATTTATTTCAGTGATGTTGGCTGAGGAATAAATATTGGCTTGGTCACTAGGGAGTACTCCCTTGCTGTTCTTTTGAACAGTGCCATGGGATACTTTATGCTCACTAAGAAGGCAGATAGAACCTTGGTTTAATGTCTCATCTGAAAGATAGAAAAGGGAGAGTTGTTACAAGTGCAGAATATGAAATATGCATGTCACCCATTGCAGTCCAGCAGCTCCATCTGAGCCTCTTGATAATGCAGCATATTTTAAAAAAATTAATTAACGGGATGTGGGCGATGCTGGTTAGACCAGCATTTATTGCCTGTCCCTAGCTGCCCTTTAGAAAGTGGCGGTGAGTTGCCTTCTTGAACCGCTACAGTCCCTCAGGTGTAGGTACACCCACTGTGTTGATAGGGAGGGAGTTACAGGATTTTGTACTAGCGACAACGAAGACACAGCAATATATTTCCAAGTCAGGGTGGTGGGGTTCCCAGGTATCTGCTGCTCTTGTCCTTCTAGATGGTTGTGGTCATGGGTTTGGAAGGTGCTGTCTAAGGAACCTTGGTGAGTTACTGCAGTGCATCTTGTACATGGTACACACGGCTGCCAATGCTCATCGGTGGTGGAGCTGCTTTGTCCTAGATGGTGTCGAGCAGACATGGGGAGAACGTATAGACTCCATGCAGGCAGTGACCCAAGCCAGGAATTGAACCTGGGACCCTGGAGAAGTGAAGCAATGTTGTGCTACTGTGCTGCCTAGTATGTGAATCCATTCAGTGCAGTGAACCACACTTTATTCATAAATAAATTTTGCTTTAACAACCCAGTTTTGTGTAATGTCAAAGCAAATCATTGGACCAGCATTGACAGTAGCTGGTGGGAAAATGGCTCCCGATATTCATTAGACTTGCCCTATCCATTTAATTTCCATGAGCCTTTGCACAGCAAGTTGCTATGAGAGATAGAAAAGGCCTGTTGACAAATACAGGGTGTCTACTGGGACCTATGTAAACAAGGCAAATAACTGTGTATTAATCAGCTTGAAGAATTGTTAATGAACAGCATTGTGTCTGAACCAGGAAATATTCAGGGAATATCTCCTTTAGGGAGATATCGATTGTTGTTCCCTTTGGGATTTGCTATTCTTGCGGGTATGCCGTGATGAATGCAAGACACAAAACTTCGGCAGCATGTCTCTTTTTTCAGGAACATTCAAATTCTGAACCACCAAGCGACTATAAATTATCCTCTTGGGCTGTGAGGAATGCCATAACTGGAAACATCGGCTGAATGAAGATACAAGTTGATATGTGATATTTGACGCAGCCATCTGAGTATGTATTGAATGTATTAATCAGCATCTTGAAGCAGGTATTCTGAAATACCTTTTCAGCCAGGAAGAGTTATACATAAGGCTATTAACCAAAGTCATTGATCCAGCTAATGCAATGATCCACGTCTACAGTATGTAGTGTCCTAAAACAGTTCTGTCAACCTTGTTACTTAATGAAATCAGCTATCAAAAATGACTATTCTTTGGTCTGATGATACTTAATTCTGGAACAACAAAAGACACAGTTGAAATGAAATATAACCATAGAGCCATAGAATTCCTACCATGCAGACGGAGGCCATTCGACCCATCGTGTCTGCACCGACAGTCTGAAAGAGCACTTCACCCAAGCCCACTCCCTCACCCTATCCCGTAACCCCACCTAACCTGCACATCTTTGGACTGTGGGAGGAAACTGGTGCACCCGGAGGAAACCCAGGCTGACACGGGGAGAACGTGCAAACTATACAGTCACCCAAGGCCAGAATTGAACCTGGGTCCTTGGTGCTGAGAAGCAGCAGTGCTAACCACTGTGCCACCGTGCCACCAGCCAGATATAATTTGAGATTCTTATGTGCCTAGTGTATTTTACCTCTCGCTCTAACTGCCATAGACCTTCAAATACCTGTCCAGTGTGTATTGCAAGGCCACCCACTTGTGCATATTCAGAGGGCCATCCTCCCAATACCACTGGACCCCATAATAGCCCAACACTCTGATTCTTTTACATGTCCATCTCCCTCCATCTTGTTGTAGATCCTGCATTCCTCGATTTCTAAAAAAAAAGCAAGGTGTGAAGTTGAGTATTCAGGTTAGCAAACTTAATAGTAAAGTTACTGATTTATAATTTCCGTGAAAAGATAGACAAACGGCGGGATTCTCTGATTGCCGACGCCAAAATCACATTTGCCGATTGGACGGAGAATCCCATTTGACGCTGAAATCGGGGGCACGCCATTGGGACGGCCTCAGGACATCACCTGAAGGCCCTCCCCCGATGCTCCGCCCCTGATGGGCCGACTGCCCGACGGACTGAATCACTTGTGGTCTGAGGTTTCGTCAATCTCGCGTGGTGGCTGTGGACTGTGTCCAGCGCTGCCACAGTCGGGTGGGGGGGGGGGGGGGGGGAGCCATTCTGCTGGCCAGGGTGCTTTGATGGGGGTTGGGGTGACGGTGGGGGGTGGTCCGGGGGTGGCGATGGGGGTTACAGGGGGTCACTATCTGGCAGGCGCATGCTCTGTCACGGACTCGGCAATTCTCCGGCCGTATCTGCATGGTACGCTGGGTGTTTTACGTGGCACGGCTGCTAGTCCCCCACCGGACGGAGCATCGGTGCGGTGGGCAGCGCCGACTTTTCCGTCGTAAGATTCAACACATGCCCCGGACATAGCCTCAGAATCGGAGAATCCAGCCCATAATTGTCATTTGAAGCTGCCAATACGGCAGACATTGCTATAATGTTTTGCGATAAAACAGAATTTTATTTCATAAATCACTGGATTTGCTAATTTATTGATCTTTACAAAGCATAAATCAGGGTGTCATCTACCACACTATGAGCAACATAATGGGAGAGCCACTGGCATTTTATACACATTCCCTGTTTAACCTGCTATGTTTTATTATGAGTTTTAATTGTGATGTTGATTGACTAGAATCAAAATTCATGAGTTGCTAAACAAGGTGATGGAACAAGAGCAAATTGCAAGGTTTAATAATTAAGTAGGTAAATGGAAATCAATTTCTATGGAAATAGAATTTAAATGGCAATTTGAAATAAAATAATTAATTAACCTAGCTGAGATTACCAATAAATATTGAAACAAAATCGTCAGATCCATCCACAAATATACAAAAAATTAAATATTATCTTACAACGGGCATGCAAGTGTTTGATTTGTAATAGCAATCAAGAACCGAGAAATGCTAGGTGTTGTCTGCAGGTACCTGCTTCGTTTCTGACAGCACTCCTCATTGTAATTGGCTTTTTGCAGTTTCCATAGATTATTCAATGTTGGCCATTAGCTTGAACTCATCTGTTCATTCCGTCTTTAGTCGGTCTCTGTGTTTTTTTAAATAATCACCTGCGTGAGGACTCAGGAGGGCAGTTGTGATCTCTGTGCATCACACGGTGGTCTCACCCAGTTCTTTCATTCATTCAAAATATGCCGATTACAACTTTCACTTCATTCATCTTACTGCGATGATCTGAAAATGCCAGAACTAAAGGAGGGAGAGGAAGGAAAGAAATAGGGGGCGAGAATTACAAGGTCGATAGATAGTACCTACCCAATTAAAAAAAAACTTTCATTCAGCTAATGCAAACAGGGCCAAAGAAAGACAATGTGAAAGGAGACAGACATCCAGACAATAGAGTGCGATAAATAATGGGAGCCAGCTAGTAGTCATAGATGCAGCTTTAATTAAAAAGCGCTAACATGACCTGTATATAAAAGCGACATTTGTAAAAGCATGGCCTGTATATGCTTCTTAGATTTTGTTCGGTCAGTATTACCTCAGACAAGAAATGATTCTTTCAGGCTCATTCACCCCTCCTCTTCCCCAAACTCCCTTTGTGGATCTCCTCCTCATGAGTAAGGTTTCAAAGTTGCAGGAGTGTACCGGCAGGCAGGAAGGTGATTTAAAGTGTGTCTTCTTCAATGCCAGGAGCATCCGGAATAAGGTGGGTGAACTTGCGGCATGGGTTGGTACCTGGGGCTTCGATGTTGTGGCCATTTCGGAGACATGGATAGAGCAGGGACAGGAATGGTTGTTGCTGGTGCCAGGGTTTAGATATTTCAGTAAGCTCAGGGAAGGTGGTAAAAGAGGGGGCGGGGTGACATTGTTAGTCAAGGACAGTATTACGGTGGCAGAAAGGACGTTTGATGAGGACTCGTCTACTGAGGTAGTATGGGCTGAGGTTAGAAAGAGGAAAGGAGAGGTCACCCTGTTAGGGGTTTTCTATAGGCCTCCGAAAAGTTCCAGAGATATAGAGGAAAGGATTGCAAAGATGATTCTGGCTAGGAGCAAAAGCAACAGGGTAGTTGTTATGGGGGACTTTAACTTTCCAAATATTGACTGGAAACGCTGTAGTTCAAGTATTTTAGATGGGTCCGCTTTTGTCCAAAGTGTGCAGAAGGGTTTCCTGACACAGTATGTAGATAGACCAACGAGAGGCGAGGCCATATTGGATTTGGTACTGGGTAATGAACCAGGACAGATGTTAGATTTGGAGGTAGGTGAGCACTTTGGTGATAGTGACCACAATTCGATTACGTTTACTTTAGTGATGGAAAGGGATAGGTATATACCGCAGGGCAAGAGTTATATCTGGGGGAAATGCAATTATGATGCGATGAGGCAAGACTTAGGATGCATCGGATGGAGAGATAAACTGCAGGGGATGGGCACCATGGAAATGTGGAGCTTGTTCACGGAACAGCTACTGCATGTCCTTGATAAGTATGTACCTGTCAGGCAGGGAGGAAGTGGTCGAGCAAGGGAACCATGGTTTACTAAAGCAGTCGAAACACTTGTCAAGAGGAAGAAGGAGGCTTATGTAAAGATGAGACATGAAGGTTCAGTTAGGGCACTCGAGAGTTACAAGTTAGCTAGGAAGGACCTAAAGAGAGAGCTAAGAAGAGCCAGGGGGGGACATGAGAAGTCTTTGGCAGGTAGGATCAAGGATAACCCTAAAGCTTTCTATAGATATGTCAGGAATAAAAGAATGACTAGGGTAAGAGTAGGGCCAGTCAAGGATAGTCGTGGGAAGTTGTGCGTGGAATCCGAGGAGATAGGAGAGGTGCTAAATAAATATTTTTCATCAGTATTCACACAGGAAAAAGACAATGTTGTCGAGGAGAATACTGAGATTCAGGCTACTAGACTAGAAGGGCTTGAGGTTCATAAGGAGAAGGTGTTAGCAATTCTGGAAAGTGTGAAAATAGATAAGTCCCCTGGGGGGAATGGGATTTACCCTAGGATTCTCTGGGAAGCTAGGGAGGAGATTGCTGAGTCTTTGGCTTTGATCTTTAAGTCATCTTTGTCAACAAGAATAATGCCAGAAGACTGGAGGATAGCAAATGTTGTCCCCTTGTTCAAGAAGGGGAGTAGAGACAACCCCGGTAACGATAGACCAGTGAGCCTTACTTCTGTTGTGGGCAAAATCTTGAAAAGGTTTATAAGAGATAGGATGTATAATCATCTGGAAAGGAATAATTTGATTAGAGATAGTCAACATGGTTTTGTGAAGGGTAGGTCGTGCCTCACAAACCTTATCGAGTTCTTTGAGAAGGTGACCAAACAGGTGGATGAGGGTAAAGCAGTTGATGTGTTGGAAATGGATTTCAGTAAAGCGTTTGATAAGGTTCCCCATGGTAGGCTACTGCAGAAAATACGGAGGCATGGGATTCAGGGTGATTTAGCAGTTTGAAGAAAACAAAGGGTAGCGGTTGATGGGAAATGTTGAGACTGGAGTCCAGTTACTAGTGGTGTACCACAAGAATCTGTTTTGGGGCTGTTTGTCTGTTTGTCATTTTTATAAATGACCTGGAGGAGGGCGTAGAAGGATGGGTGAGTAAATTTGCGGATGACACTAAAGTCGATGGAGTTGTGGACAGTGCGGAAGGATGTTACAAGTTCCAGAGGGACATAGATAAGCTGCAGCACTGGGCTGAGAGGTGGCAAATGGAGTTTAATGCAGAAAAGTGTGAGGTGATTCATTTTGGAAGGAATAACAGGAAGACAGAGTACTGGACTAATGGTAAGATTCTTGGCAGTGTGGATGAGCGGAGAGATCTCGGTGTCCATGTACATAGATCCCTGAAAGTTGCCACCCAGGTTGAGAGGGTTGTTAAGAAGGTGTACGGTGTGTTAGCTTTTATTGGTAGAGGGATTGAGTTTCGGAGCCATGAGGTCATGTTGCAGCTGTACAAAACTCTGGTGCGGCCGCATTTGGAGTATTGTGTGCAAATCTGGTTGCCGCGTTATAGGAAGGATGTGGAAGCATTGGAAAGGGTGCAGAGGAGATTTACCAGAATGTTGCCTGGTATGGAGGGAAGATCTAATGAGGAAAGGCTGAGGGACTTGAGGCTGTTTTCTTTAGTGAGAAGAAGGTTAAGAGGTGACTTAATTGAGACATACAAGATGATCAGAGGATTGGATAGGGTGGACAGTGAGAGCCCTTTTCCTCGGATGGTGATGTCTAGCACGAGGGGACATAGCTTTAAATCGAGGGGAGATAGATATAGGACAGATGTCAGAGGTAGGTTCTTTACTCAGAGACTAGTAAGGGCGTGGAATGCCCCACCTGCAACAGTAGTGGACTCGCCAACACTAAGGACATTCAAATGGTCATTGGATAGACATATGGACCATAAGGGAATAGTGTAGATGGGCTTTAGAGTGGTTTCACAGTTCGGCGCAACATCGAGGGCCGAAGGGCCTGTACTGCGCTGTAATGTTCTATGTTCTATGTTCCTCTGGATAGAGTACAGTTTCCTAGGCCAAACCAACTTCAGCTGTTTCATCAATAACCTTCTTTCCATCATAAGGTTAGAAGTGAGGATGTTTGAAGATCGCACAATGTTCAGCACCATTCGGGACTCCTCCGATAATGAAGTAATCCATTCTCCTACGCAGCAAGACCTGGACAACATTCAGGCCTGGGCTGATAAGTCGTAAGTAACATTTGCACCACACAAGTGCCAGCAATGACCATCTCCAAAGAGAGAATATAGCTGTCTCACGTTGAAATTCAATGATTTATTCAACACTGAATCACCTACTGAATCAACATCCTGGCTTTTACCATTGACCTGAAACTGAACTGGATCAGCCATATAAATACTGTGGTTGTAAGACCAGACCAGAGGCTGGGAATTCTGTGGGCAATAACTCACCTCCTAACTCCCCAATCTACAAAACACAAGTAAGGGGTGTGATGAAACACTCCCCACTTGCCTGGATGAGTGGAGCTTTAAGAACACTCAGGAAGTTCAACACTATCCAGGACAAACCAGCCCACTTGATTGGCAGCCTATTCACCAACCTTTACATTTGCTCCCTCGACCACCCATGCACAGTGGCAGCAATGTGCACCACCTACACTGCAGCAACCTGCCAAGTCTCCTTCAACAGTACCTTCCAAACCTGCAAACAAGGCAAAGGCAGCAGAAACATGGGAACATCACCACCTGCAAGTTCTTCCCCTCCAAGCCACACACCATACGGCTTGGAACTATGGGTGGAATTTAATTTAATGGCTCCTCCCGCCGCATTTTCTGGTCCCGCCCTGCCACGACGGGGCTGTAAAGTTCAACCCTATATCTCCAATTCTTCACTGTCATTGGGTCAAAATCCTGGAACTCCCTCCCTGACAGCACTGTGGGTGTACCTACACCACATCGACTTTAGCAGTTGCAGAATGCGGCTGACCACCACCTTCTCAAGAACAATTAGGGATGGGAAGTAATTTTTGGCCTAGACAGCGATGCCCACATCCCACATCAAAGAATGAAAAACTCTTGACTTGAACCTGGGCTGACTCTTCAGTGCTCAAAAAGACTGATTGTTGTCAGAAGTTATATCCTCTGGAAGATGTGTTAAAACTAAGATCCAATCTGCGTGTTCCAGTGATCCACCTGTATTCAAAACAATCCAATCTAGAATCATAGAATTTACAGTGCAGAAGGAGGCCATTCAGCCCATCGAGTCTGCACTAGCCCTACTTAAGACCACACTGCCACCCTATCCCCGTATCCCAGTAACCCCACCTAACCTCATTTTTTGGGGACACTAAGGGCAATTTAGCATGGCCAATCCACCTGACCTGCACATCTTTCGGTTTTTCTTTATAACACTGCTCACCCACTGTGGCTGAGAGAAAGAGAAATTGTCAGCCGTAACTTTCTGAGGTGGGTGTTGGTGGGAGACAGGTTCAGCCCATTGAGCTGCCAAGTTAAAGCCTGCACCCTGATTGAATTGCTTCTGTTTTTACTTGACAGCTGAAGGTTTCCAAATGTATGTTGTATCTGAGCGGCTGGCTGTGAAGTATTGGATGGCAGCATTGCAACCCCACAGTAAGAAAATCTGCCCATTTCATCACACTAAAATCGGATACTCACAATTATACATGATTCATCGACAAAAATTATTAGAATGGTTACTGCTCGAAAGGAAGCCATTTGACCCATTGGGTGGGATTTTCTGTCCCATCCCATACCCCCTGGCGTGTTTTGAGGAGGTGACCCACCATTGGCTGCCGGAGGGATCTTCCAGTCTTGCCACTGTCAATGGGGTTTCCCCCGGGAGCCTGCTGCAGCGGGGGGTCACCTTCAGCAGGACTGGAAGATTCCGCCAGCGGGAACGGCCATACAATCCCACCCGTTGTGTCTGCGCCAGCTCTCTGCAAGAGCAATTCACCGAATCAAAATCATGAGGGGCTTGGGCAGATTTGCAATGGAAACTCGCATGGTGCACATTCCCCCAGGATGGTCAGATCCAAGCCGTATGGGGACTCTGGAATGGTTTTGTCCATACAGAAGCCACACCTGGTAGCCGGGAAATTTGGGACCGGACATGTGTCGGATGTAGGGGATTTGTATCCTAGGCCAGTTTCCCACTAGTGCAATGAATGAGAATGAGTGGGAACAGATTTAAATGAATGGGAAAAGAAGCAAAAGTGACGTGAGAAAAACCTTTTCACACAGATCATGGTTCCGATGTGGAATGCAAAGCCTGACAGTGTGATGGAGGCAAGTTCAATCGAGGGACTCAATAGGGGATTGCGCAGTTATTTGAAAAGGAACAACATGAAGGGCCAAATGGAGAAGGCGGAAGAACGGAACTAAGTTCATTCGCAGAGTGGGAGCAGACACGGTGGACAAAATAGCCTTCATCTGCGCTGAAACAATTCTGTGATTCTGCTTGGTAATTAACATCCAGTAATTCGTTTGGATTTTGTCTCTTATCTTATTATTGAGACGTGATGCTGAATTGAACAATACAGAAATAGTTTACATTTGAAAATTCCAATTCAGGTGTCATGGAAATAAGATAGTCAGATGCTTCGAGCTTCGTTTCAGGTAAGGTATTTGGACACGAATTGTGGCGGGGTTGTAATGGTCGGAGGCCACTCCAAACACCCCACCTTACAATATTAAGAGCATATATTTATACCATGAAATAAACAACACCGAGGTCAAAAAACAGGCTTCTGCTGGCCATGTTTCCACAAAACAAACCTTGGGACTGTTCTTCATATGTTAACTAGTATGTTTTCTGTCTCTGGCTAGCAGATTGTCATCAGAAAAAGGCTGCAGCTGTAGCATTTGTTTACATTATTCAACCTTCCACATTTTTGTACCGAGGCAGTTTCAAAAATATAGCCAAGCATCCCATCATGCTTTTCTTGTAAAATATAGCCAAGCAACTAGATATTAATGAATGCCCTTAAGCGGGCAACTGATCCGCACACTGAATACCCTTCTACATCAGGCAATACACTAAAGGTACAGGACCCCTTATCCGGGGCGGGATTCTCTCAGCCCGGGTCGGGCTGGAGAATCCCCGCGACCGGCGCGAATCGCACCATGCTGCCCCGACTCCAGCACGCAATTCTCCAGCCCGACCCCGGCGTGGCTGGAGACCTTCGCGCCGGCGTGGTTGCCGCACGCTGGTCCGGCCTGCACTCCGATTCTCGGCCCGGGTTGGGCCAGGCGGCCGTCGTGAAAACGGCCAGTCCCGCCGGCGCCGTCCACACCTGCTCTCAGCCGGCGGGCCCTCGGCGTGGAAGGGTCGGGGGGGCGGCCTGTGGGGGGGAGGGGGGTTCCTACTCCGGGGAGGGCCTCCGATGTGGCCTGGCCCACGATCAGGGCCCACCGATCGGCGGGCCGGCCTCTCTGGATGGGGGCCTCCTTTCCTACGTGCCGGCCCCTGTAGCCCTGCGCCATGTTGTGGCAGGGCCGGCGCATTGAAGGAAGGGACTGCACATATGCGCGTTGGCGCCTGCGCCACTGCGCATGCGCGAATCCCGCGGCGCCCATTTCACGCCGGGATCAGCAGCTGGAGCGGCGTGAACCGCTCCAGTGCCGTGCTGGCCCCCTGTAGGGGCCAGAATTAGTCGTGGGGTGGCCTGTTCACGCCGTCGTAAAACGCAACGGCGTTTACGACGGCATGGGTACTCTGCCGCGGCTTTAGAGAATCCCGTCCCCAGTGTCCCAAACTCCGGAAGGACCCCCCAAAATGGCTACATTTGAAGCGATTTGAATAAACTTTTAATCTTTATTTTTAATTTTATTTTCTAAGAAGATGCCAGGCCTAGGATCCAAATCCCCTAAATCCGGCACATGTCCGGTCCCAAATTTCCCAGCTACCAGGTGTGGCTCCTGTATAGACAAAACCGTTCCAGAGTCCCCATACGGCTTGGATTTGACCATCCTGGGGAATGTGCACCATGTGGGTTTCCAAGCAACAGACGTTCATTTCCAAGTTTAAAAAAAATAAAAAAATTTTATTCAAATTTTCACAAAATATCAACAACAAAATACAGAAAGAAAAGAACAACCCCCCCCCCCCCCCATGTACATAAATAATAAATTAACAGCCTTCATCAAAGGCAAATAGACACGCCAACCCAAATATTGCGAACCCCCCTTCCCCCCTGGGTTGCTGCTGCTGCTGACCATATTCTAACGCTCTGCCAGGAAGTCTAGGAACGGTTGCCATCGCCTGAAGAACCCTTGTACCGATCCCCTTAAGGCAAATTTCACCCTCTCCAATTTAATAGACCCCTCCATATCGTTGATCCAGGATTCCACGCTTGGGGGCCTCGCATCCTTCCACTGAAGAAGAATCCTTCGCCGGGCTACCAGGGACGCAAAGGCCACAATTCCGGCCTCTTTTGCCTCCTGCACTCCCGGCTCCTCTGCCACCCCAAATATTGTGAACTCCCCAGCCCGGCTTGACCCTGGAACCTACCACCCTCGACACTGTCCTCGCTACACCCTTCCAAAAGTCTTCCAGCGCTGGACATGCCCTGAACATGTGGGTGTGGTTTGCTGGGCTCCCAGAGCACCTAACACACCTGTCCTCGCACCCGAAGAACTGGCTTATCCTTGCCCCGGTCATGTGAGCCTTATGCAGCACCTTAAATTGTATGAAGCTGAGCCTCGCGTAAGTGGAGGAAGAGTTCACCCTCCCCAGGGCATCCGCCCACATCCCCTCTCCTCACCCAACTCCTCCTCCCACTTACCCTTTAGCTCCTCCACCGAGGCCTCCTCCTCCTGCATCACCTGATACATTGCCGAGATCCTCCCCTCTCCAACCCACTCCCCCGGCACAACCTGCCCTGGACCCTGCGTGGCGGCAACAGTGGGAACTCCACCACCTGCCGCCGAACAAACGCCCTTACCTGCATATATCTGAAGGTGTTCCCCGGGGGGAGCCCGAACCTCTCCTCCAGCTCACCCAGGCTCGCGAGCTTCCCGTCCACAAACAGATCCGCCATCCTTTTAATACCTACCCGTGCCAGCTCAGGAACCTTCCATCCATCCTCCCCGGGACAAACCGGTGGTTCCCCCGAATCGGGGACCAACCGAGGCCCCCACCTCCCCCCTGTGACGTCTCCATTGCCCCCAAACTTTGAAGGTAGCCGCCACCACCGGGCTCGTGGTATACCTCGTTGGAGGAAGCGGCAGCGGCGCCCGATGCTCCTCCCCACCCCGCACCAGCCCCCTCCAGTTCCTCTACTCCCTCAACGCCATGGCCAGGGATTCAATCGCTAGCGCAAAAAGCAGGGGGGACAGGGGACACCCCTGCCTCGTCCCCCGGTGTAGCCGGAAATACTCTGACCTCCTTCTGTTCGTGGCCACACTCGGCACCGGGGCGCTCACCTTGTCTGCATCCGGACGGACCCCTGACCGGGAGATGTGGTACCCCAGGAACTTCAATTCGGTCTGGCCAAAGGCGCACTTGGCTCGGTTGAGGCGCAGGCCGTTTTCCCGTATGCGGGCAAAAACGCGTTGGAGACGATGTATGTGCTCCTGCGGTGTGGTGGACCAGATGATGACATCGTCCACATATACGCGCACCCCTTCGATGCCTTCCATCATCTGCTCCATGATTCTGTGGAAGACCTCGGATGCCGAGATGATGCCAAATGGCATCTGGTTGTAGCAGAATCTGCCGAAAGGGGTGTTGAAGGTACATAGCTTTCGGCTGGACGGGTCCAGTTGGATCTGCCAAAATCCTTTAGAAGCATCCAGTTTTGTGAATATCTTCGCTTGGGCCATTTCACTGGTGATCTCCTCCCATTTGGGTATGGGATAATGTTCCCGCATAATGTTATTATTGAGGTCTTTGGGGTCTATACAGATGCGGAGCTCGCCAGAGGTCTTCTTGACACACACCATCGCTGACCCATGGCGTGGGCTCCGTGACCCTGGATAGGACCCCTTGGTCCTGGAGATCCTGCAGCTGCTGCTTGAGGCGGTCTTTAAGTGGCGCAGGAACCCTGCGAGGTACGTGAACGACCGGGATGGCGTCCGGTTTGAGGCGAATTCGGTATGTGTATGGCAGTGTTCCCATGCCTTCGAATGCCTCCTGGTTGTGGGCGAGGAGCGATTGGAGCTGTGCATTGAACTCAGCATCCGGGAAGTCAGACGTGCCGTCTGGAGAGAGAGAAAGAATTTGTTGCACAAGGTGGAGAGCCTTACATGCCTGTGCGCCCAGCAGGGAGTCCTTAGATGAGCCAACTATCTCGAACGAGAGTGTGGCCGTGTGTGTTTTGTGTGTCACCTGGAGCTGGCAGGATCCCATGGCCGGGATAACGTTCCCGTTGTAGTCGACCACCTTGCACCGGGATGGCTGGATTGGTGGTCTGACCTTCATGGCATAGAATGCTGACCATGCTATGAGGTTGGCGGATGCGCCAGTGTCCAGGCGGAAAGTGATCGGCGATCGGTTGACCGTCAGGGTGGCACTCCATTCATCGGCCGGATTGCTGGTGTTCACCCGGTTGTACATCAATGACCGCAACCCGGAAGGCGTCTTGGTCATCTGTGTCGTCGGTTTGGATGTCGTGATGTGGAGGCTGGATGGTCCGCACGTGTCTGCGAGGTTGTCGGAGATGTGGAAGATCCACAGGTTGAGCCGCTCGACAGTAGGCAGCGTAGTGGCCCATCTTGGCACAGCGTAGGCATTGTCGGGTTTTTGCAGGACATTGCCCTTTTAAATGTGCAGCTCCACAGTTGCCGCATGTCATGACGTCATGGCGTTCATTACGCCACTGCGCATGCGCAGTTCGGTCTTGCGTCGTACGCGCCTGCGCAGTGCGTCCCTCAATGTTGCCGTTGGTTTTGGCGCGCACAAACGCGGGAGGCCTCAAAAAGCGCGCGAAACGGCTGCCCTCGTCCGGGCCGCAGGCCGGGAGAAACTCGATTGCCTGGATGCGTTCGGCCTCGTGGGCGGCCTGGCTTGCCGATTCGATCGCTTGGGACCCCCTCCGTGCCGATTCGGTCGCCTGAAATTGGGCATAGCGGCTGGTCGCATTTTCATGCAGGACACAGGCTTCCACTGCAGATGCTAAGGTCAGGCCTTTAATTTTTAGAAGCTGCTGGCGTAGGCCACTGGAGGCAACGGCAAAAACGATCTGGTCCCGGATCATGGACTCTGAGGTGGTGCCGTAACCGCAGGACTGCGCCGTAACCGTAGGACTGCGCAAGTATGCGGAGGTGCGTCAGGAAGGGCTGAAAGAGCTCATCCTTACCTTGTAGGCACTGCTGAAAGATATACCTCTCAAAGCTTTCATTGACCTCAACGTTGAAGTGCTGGTCGAGCTTGAGGAGGACCGTGTCATATTTGGATTTGTTCTCGCCTTCCGCGAACACCAAGGAGTTGTATACATCGATGGCGTGCTGACCTGCGGTAGTGAGGAGCATGGCAATCTTTGTTTCGTCTGAGGCGCCCTGTTTTTCGTTGGCTCGCATGAACAGTTCGAATCGCTGCTTGAAGAGCTTCCAGTTGGTGCCCAGGTTCCCAGCGACTTGCAACGGCTGCGGTTTGTTGTGGGTGTCCATGGCTCAGGATGGCAGATTTGCCGGTAAGTATCGATTTACTCACTGGTACCATGTGGTGTTGGGTGCTCTGAGGTACAGACGAACCAACACGGTTGCGATTGGTACAACGCAGTTTTATTCCAACTAGTTATTTACACATCTGTCTTGGTACTCAGCACGTGGTGACCATGTGAGTGCCTTGTTAATGAGGTCCTGGTCTTGTCCTGTCTCCAGATGGACTCTGGCCAGCAGGTGTCGTGTTTCTTGTCTTATACTGTGTCTGCTCTTGTCTGTGATTGGCTGTTGTGTTATGTGTGATAATTGGTCTGTTGGTCTGTCTATCATGATGTGTGTGTTGTGATGTGTGTTTGAATATCATGACACTTCCCTTGCCTCGTTGAAGGTCCTTACCAACAGCGGGCCCAGCAGGTCTGAATACTTCTTGTAAAATTCAACCGGGAACCCATCCGGCCCTGGTGCCTTCCCCGCCTGCATGTTCCCTATCCCTTTGACCAACTCCTCCAACCCAACTGGCGCCCCCAGCCCCGCCACCTGCCCCTCTTCCACCCGCGGAAACCTTAGCCGTCCAGGAAGCGACCCATCCCTCCCTCCTCCAGTGGGGGCTCAGACCGGTACAGTTCCTCGTAGAAGTCCCTGAAGGCCGCATTGATATCCACCGCACTTCACACCGTGTTCCCTCCTCCATCCCTAACTCCTCCGATCTCCCTAGCTGCTTCTCGCTTCCGAAGCTGGTGCGCCAGCATCCGGCTCGCTTTTTCTCTGTATTCATATACCGCCCCCTGCGCCTTCCTCCACTGCGCCTCCGCCTTCCTGGTGGTCAACAAATCGAACTCAGCCTGGAGGCTACGCCGCTCCCTAAGCAATCCCTCCTCTGGGGCCTCCGCGTAACTCCTGTCCACCCTCACCATCTCCCCCCACCAACCTCTCCCTCTCTCTCCTTTCCCCCCTCTCCTTGTGCGCCCTAATGGAGATCAGCTCTCCTCTGACCACCGCCTTCAGCGCCTCCCAGATCACCCCTACTTGCACCTCCCCATTGTCATTAGCCTCCAGGTACCTCTCTATACACCCCCGGACCCGCCTGTTCACCTCCTCGTCTGCCAGTAAGCCTACCTCTAGGCGCCACAGCGGGCGCTGGTACCTCTCCTCCTCCAACTCGAGGTCCACCCAGTGTGGAGCATGATCAGAATTAGCTATCGCCGAGTACTCCTCCACCCTCGGAATCAGCGCCCTGCTAATGACAAAAAAGTCAATCCGGGAGTAGGCCTTGTGGACATGGGAGAAGAATGAGAATTCCCTGGTCCCCGGCCTCGGAAACCTCCATGGATTCACCCCTCCCATCTGGCCCATGAACCCCTCAGCACCTTGGCCGCTGCCGGCCTCCTGCCAGTCCTAGACCTAGAGTGATCCAATGCCGGGTCCAGCACCATGTTGAAATCCCCCCCCATTATCAGGGTCCCTGTCTCCAGGTCCAGAATCGGGCCCAGCATACACCGCAGGAATCCCGCACCGTCCCAATTTTCGGGGCATACACATTGATCAACACCACCTGCTCCCCCTGCAGCTTGCCACTTACCATCACATACCTACCGCCATTGTCTGCCACAATGCTCGACGCCTCAAACGACACTCTCATCCCCACCAAGATCGTCATCCCCCAATTTTTTGCATCCAAAGCCGAATGAAACACCTGCCCTACCCACCCCTTTTTCAACCTTACCTGATCTGCCACCCTCAGGTGCATCTCCTGAAGCATGGCCACATCCGCCTTCAGCCCCTTCAGGTGCGCGAACACCCGGGCCCGCTTGACCGGCCCATTCAGTCCCCTTACATTCCAGGTTATCAGCCAGATCAGGGGGCTACTCACCCCCTTCGACTAGCCATAGCCCTTCCTCGGCCAACCACGTGCCCGCACCCCCCCGCACAACCCGTTCCCCACAGCGGCATACCCCGCCCCGACCTCCTCTACCAACTCCAGCTCCCCCTTGGCCATTCCAGCAGAAACCCGATCCCCACCCCCTCCCCACACCCAGCTAGGCCCCCCCCTAGCTGCATTGCTCCCCCCATTGCACTCTCGTAAGTCAGTTGACTCCTGCTGACCCCGGCCACTCCCGCCGCTCTATCGACCCCCCCCCCCCCAGGTGTGGAACTTCCCCTCCCCCTCCCTTGTCCACCAGCAGGATCTCAGCCATTCCACTCCCAGCGCACGAGAAAAAGCCCGTGCTTCCCAGCTCCGGCCCCGCCTCCTCAGGCGCAGCTCCCTTTCCAGGCCCGGTCCCGCTACCCCTAACTCAGGCCCTCCCCACCCACGGGGCCCCATCTCCCCTAGCGACCATCAACCCCCCAAGCAGATTACCCCCCCCCCACGAGCCCACCCGGCGGACCTAATCAAAACAATGCCCAATCAACCCCCGAAAAACAAAGAACCCCCCCCTCGAAACACAACACAACAATCCCCAACCATCCCTGCACCGTGACCCCTCGTCCCCGACCCTTAGTCCGAGTCCAGTTTTTCGGCCTGAGCAAAGGCCCACGCCTCCTCCGGGGACTCGAAATAATGGTGTTGATCCTTATAGGTGACCCACAGATGCGCCGGCTGCAGCATACCAAACTTCACCCCCTTCCTGTGCAGCACTGCCCTCGCCCGGTTGTAACCGGCCCTCTTCATCGCCTCATCCGCGCTCCAATCCTGGTCGATCCGGACCTCCACATTCTCCCACCTGCTGCTCTGCTCCTTCTTGGCCCACCTTAACACACACACTCTCGATCAGCAAACCGGTGGAACCGCATCAGCACCGCCCGCGGCGGCTCGCTGGGCTTGGGCCCCCTGCAGCTCCAAGGGCCCCTGAAAGGCCCCCGCTCCCATCAGCTAATTAAGCATGGTGGCCACGTAGGCCCCCACGTCCGATCCCTCCAGCCCCTCCGGGAGACCCAGGATCCGCAGGTTTTTCCGCCTCGACCGGTTCTCCATCTCCTCGAACTTCGCCCGCCATTTCTTGTGGAGTGCCTCGTGCGCCTCCACCTTCACCGCCAGGCCCAGGATCTCGTCCTCGTTCTCCGAGGCCTTCTGCCGGGCCTCCCGGATCGCCGCCCCTTGGGCCGTCTGGGTCTCCAGCAGCTTATCGATTGAAACCTTCATCGGCTCCAGCAGCTCTGTTTTCAGTTCCTTAAAACAGCTCTGGAGAAGCTCCTGCTGCTCTTGCGCCCACTGCCTCCACGCTGCCTGGTCTCCGCCCGCCGCCATCTTGGTCCTCCTCCCTCGCACCTTTCTTTGCTTCAATGCCGCTTTTTTAATCGCCCCGCTCCTGGTCCAATCCATACACTATCGGGGGAATGTTGCTGTCCCCTTCCCACACCGGGAAACGTTGAACAAGCGCCGTTATGGGCCCTAAAAAGAGCCCAAATGTCCGTTTTTAGCGGGAGCTGCCGAACGTGCGACTTAGCTCCACATAGCCGCAACCGGATGTCGTTCATTTCCAAGTTAACCACAAAGTCGTCAGTTTACAGTCAAATTTTCAGCTGTGCTGCCATTTTCCTCTTGCCACCAGCTTTCCAGGGACAACCTTTCAGTTGTTTTATGAATAATGGAAAATATCCCGGGGAAGAAGAATTATCTAAAGAGCACTTGGTGGGGCTGTTGAGCTGTGGACTACATGAATGTTTTCTTGTCCGCCCGCCTTCTCAAAATAACATGATTTGACAGATTTAGGCGTCTGTTCCTTTAGTTGGTGGACTCTAGAGTAGAGAAAACTGCATTAAGCTGCAGCACTCACTGTCCACTACACGCTCACATGGTTTTCAATGGCAGTCTGAGTGAGGTGGAAGGATTTCTCTCTCTCACTCGCAATCTCTCTACTGCTTCTATACTGTTAGACTTCTGCTGGTTCATTGTGGGATGCATCACAGTAAACCCTGTCTTCTTGTGATGTCCACAAGTGTGTGCATTTTAAAGTGGAGTCAGAACGGCATTCAGGATCTCTTTTCCTTCCTGTCCTGGGTGCAGTGAGGTCAGTTCTAACGCACAACATTTTAGTGCTGCTGTCGCTGGTTGCTGACATGGGGGTCACATGTAGCTGACCACAACTCTAATTTGCTGGCTTCATTAAGAGTAGTGGCTGGGAAAATCCAATCCAAACAAAATCTAGGTCTATAATAAAACCAAGGTACTGTGGATGCTGGAAATCAGAAATAAAGACAGAAAACGCTGGAAAAGCTCAGCAGTCTGACAGCATCATTTCTTCAGAGCGGGTCTAGTCAAAGTATAAATCTTCCTGGTTGTCAGGCTTAGCAGATCCAGCAAGCATATTCTCATGGAGCTGCTGGGGAAACCAGATCTGTGTTGGAGATGGCAGCATTAGCATGGTGTTTTGCTCAGCTTACGAACAGCAACATGATGAATAGTGTTAAAACGATCTGTTCGAGCACCAGATCATCAGCAGCTTTGCAGACTCTGGAGAAGTTCCTCTGCGGCCTCTCACTGTACTTAAGAATCACACACACAGCAGCTCACATGCAGTGCAGGGGAAAAGTAAATCCTTGGAAATGGAGAGAGCTGCACAACATAATAGGTTGAGAATGTGACCCATAGTTACTGTGTACTCAAGAGAGTCCCCGTGTTCTGCACCTGGTCCCACTGCGTACCAATGGGCTGATAATCTACTACACTGGATGGCTGAAGAAGATGCTCATATATCTGACCCAATACCTTTGTGTATCGGTGGGTTACTAATATGTTGTGTTCGAGTAACCCATAAACTGCTAATGTAATTGCCTCGTGTACCATATACTCAGACCTCAGATTGCAGTTTTTATTTTATCCTGTGTTCTTCAGTTATAGCTGGAGTCCTGAGAGAACAACATTACCCTCCCAACCTCTTGGCATACCAACTCTCTTGACAGGCTTTGAGTCCCTCCCTGCCTATCTGGCCACAGCTGCGGCTACAGGCTATTGTGGGGGGGGGGGTTCACCATGCTGGCTGTCGTGTGGGGGGGGGGGGGTTCACCATGCTGGCTGTCGTGTGCGGGGGGGGTTCACCATGCTGGCTGTCGTGTGGAGGGGTTCACCATGCTGGCTGTCGTGTGGGGGGGTTCACCATGCTGGCTGTCGTGTGGGAGGGGTTCACCATGCTGGCTGTCGTGTGGGGGGGGTTCACCTTGCTGGCTGTGGTGTGGGGGGGTTCACCTTGCTGGCTGTCGTGTGGGGGGGGGTTCACCTTGCTGGCTGTCGTGTGGGGAGGTTCACCTTGCTGGCTGTCGTGTGGGGGGGTTCACCTTGCTGGCTGTCGTGTGGGGGGGTTCACCTTGCTGGCTGTCGTGTGGGGGGGTTCACCTTGCTGGCTGTCGTGTGGGGGGGGGTTCACCTTGCTGGCTGTCGTGTGGGGGGGGTTCACATTGCTGGCTGTCGTGTGGGGGGGGGTTCACCTTGCTGGCTGTCGTGTGGGGGGGGTTCACCATGCTGGCTGTCGTGTGGGGAGGTTCACCTTGCTGGCTGTCGTGTGGGGGGGTTCACCTTGCTGGCTGTCGTGTGGAGAGGTTCACCATGCTGGCTGTCGTGTGGGGGGGTTCACCATGCTGGCTGTCGTGTGGAGGGGTTCACCATGCTGGCTGTCGTGTGGAGGGGTTCACCTTGCTGGCTGTCGTGTGGGGGGGTTCACCATGCTGGCTGTCGTGTGGAGGGGTTCACCTTGCTGGCTGTCGTGTGGGGAGGTTCACCTTGCTGGCTGTCGCGTGGGAGGGTTCACCTTTCTGGCTGTCGTGTGGAGGGGTTCACCATTCTGGCTGTCGTGTGGGGGGGGCTCACCATGCTGGCTGTCGTGTGGGGGGGGTTCACCATGCTGGCTGTCGTGTGGGGGGGTTCACCATGCTGGCTGTCGTGTGGGGGGGGTTCACCATGTTGGCTGTCGTGTGGGGGGGTTCACCATGCTGGCTGTCGTGTGGGGGGGGGTTCACCATGCTGGCTGTCGTGTGGGGGGGGGTTCACCTTGCTGGCTGTCGTGTGGAGGGGTTCACCTTGCTGGCTGTCGTGTGGGGGGGGTCACCTTGCTGGCTGTCGTGTGGGGCGGGGTTCACCTTGCTGGCTGTCGTGTGGGGGGGGGGGGTTCACCTTGCTGGCTGTCGTGTGGGGGGGGGGTTCACCATGCTGGCTGTCGTGTGGGGGGGGTTCACCTTGCTGGCTGTCGTGTGGGGGGGTTCACCTTGCTGGCTGTCGTGTGGAGGGGTTCACCATGCTAGCTGTCGTGTGGGGGGGTTCACCATGCTGGCTGTCGTGTGGGGGGGGGGTTCACCTTGCTGGCTGTCGTGTGAGGGGGGTTCACCTTGCTGGCTGTCGTGTGAGGGGGGTTCACCTTGCTGGCTGTCGTGTGGGAGGGATTCACCATGCTGGCTGTCGTGTGGGGGGGGTTCACCTTGCTGGCTGTCGTGTGGGGGGGTTCACCTTGCTGGCTGTCGTGTGAGGGGGGTTCACCTTGCTGGCTGTCGTGTGGGGGGGGGTTCACCATGCTGGCTGTCGTGTGGGGGGGGTTCACCATGCTGGCTGTCGTGTGGGGGGGGTTCACCATGCTGGCTGTCGTGTGGGGGGGTTCACCATGCTGGCTGTCGTGTGGGGGGGTTCACCATGCTGGCTGTCGTGTGGGGGGGGGTTCACCATGCTGGCTGTCGTGTGGGGGGGGTTCACCTTGCTGGCTGTCGTGTGGGGGGGTTCACCATGCTGGCTGTCGTGTGGGGGGGTTCACCATGCTGGCTGTCGTGTGGGGGGGTTCACCATGCTGGCTGTCGTGTGGGGGGGGTCACCATGCTGGCTGTCGTGTCGGAGGGGTTCACCATGCTGGCTGTCGTGTGGGGGGGTTCACCTTGCTGGCTGTCGTGTGGGGGGGTTCACCATGCTGGCTGTCGTGTGGGGGGGTTCACCTTGCTGGCTGTTGTGTGGGGGGGGTTCACCTTGCTGGCTGTCGTGTGGAGGGATTCACCTTGCTGGCTGTCGTGTGGGGGGGGTTCACCATGCTGGCTGTCGTGTGGGGGGGGTTCACCATGCTGGCTGTCGTGTGGAGGGGTTCACCTTGCTGGCTGTCGTGTGGGGGGGTTCACCTTGCTGGCTGTCGTGTGGGGGGGTTCACCATGCTGGCTGTCGTGTGGAGGGGTTCACCTTGCTGGCTGTCGTGTGGGGGGGGGTTCACCATGCTAACTGTCGTGTGGGGGGGTTCACCATTCTGGCTGTCGTGTGGAGGGGTTCACCTTGCTGGCTGTCGTGTGGGGGGGTTCACCTTGCTGGCTGTCGTGTGGGGGGGGTTCACCTTGCTGGCTGTCGTGTGGGGGGGTTCACCATTCTGGCTGTCGTGTGGAGGGGTTCCACTTGCTGGCTGTCGTGTGGGGGGGGTTCACCATGCTGGCAGTCGTGTGGGGGGGTTCACCTTGCTGGCTGTCGTGTGGGGGGGTTCAGCTTGCTGGCTGTCGTGTGGGGGGGTTTCACCTTGCTGGCTGTCGTGTGGGGGGGGTTCACCTTGCTGGCTGTCGTGTGGGGGGGTCACCATGCTGGCTGTCGTGTGGAGGGGTTCACCATGCTGGCTGTCGTGTGGGGGGGTTCACCATGCTGGCTGTCGTGTGGAGGGGTTCACCATGCTGGCTGTCGTGTGGAGGGGTTCACCATGCTGGCTGTCGTGTGGAGGGGTTCACCATGCAGGCTGTCGTGTGGGGGGGGTTTACCATGCTAGCTGTCGTGTGGGGGGGGGTTCACCATGCTGGCTGTCGTGTGGGAGGGGTTCACCTTGCTGGCTGTCGTGTGGGGGGGGTTCACCTTGCTGGCTGTCGTGTGTGGGGGGTTCACCATGCTGGCTGTCGTGTGGGGAGGTTCACCATGCTGGCTGTCGTGTGTGGGGGGTTCACCTTGCTGGCTGTCGTGTGGAGGGGTTCACCTTGCTGGCTGTCGTGTGGGGGGGGGTTCACCTTGCTGGCTGTCGTGTGGGGGGGGTTCACCATGCTGGCTGTCGTGTGCGGGGGGGGTTCACCTTGCTGGCTGTCGTGTGGAGGGGTTCACCATGCTGGCTGTCGTGTGGAGGGGTTCACCATGCAGGCTGTCGTGTGGGGGGGGTTTACCATGCTAGCTGTCGTGTGGGGGGGGGTTCACCATGCTGGCTGTCGTGTGGGGGGGGGGGGTTCACCTTGCTGGCTGTCGTGTGGGAGGGTTCACCATGCTGGCTGTCGTGTGTGGGGGGTTCACCTTGCTGGCTGTCGTGTGGAGGGGTTCACCTTGCTGGCTGTCGTGTGGGGGGGGGGTTCACCTTGCTGGCTGTCGTGTGGGGGGGGTTCACCATGCTGGCTGTCGTGTGCGGGGGGGGTTCACCTTGCTGGCTGTCGTGTGGAGGGGTTCACCATGCTGGCTGTCGTGTGGAGGGGTTCACCATGCAGGCTGTCGTGTGGGGGGGGTTTACCATGCTAGCTGTCGTGTGGGGGGGGGGTTCACCATGCTGGCTGTCGTGTGGGGGGGTTCACCATGCTGGCTGTCGTGTGGGGAGGTTCACCATGCTGGCTGTCGTGTGAGGGGGTTCACCATGCTGGCTGTCGTGTGGGAGGGGTTCACCTTGCTGGCTGTCGTGTGGGGGGGTTCACCTTGCTGGCTGTCGTGTGGGGGGGTTCACCATGCTGGCTGTCGTGTGGGGGGGGGGTTCACCTTGCTGGCTGTCGTGTGGGGGGGGTTCACCATGCTGGCTGTCGTGTGGGGGGGGTTCACCATGCTGGCTGTCGTGTGGAGGGGTTCACCTTGCTGGCTGTCGTGTGGGAGGGGTTCACCTTGCTGGCTGTCGTGTGGGGGGGGGTTCACCTTGCTGGCTGTCGTGTGGGGGGGGGTTCACCTTGCTGGCTGTCGTGTGGGAGGGGTTCACCTTGCTGGCTGTCGTGTGGAGGGGTTCACCTTGCTGGCTGTCGTGTGGGGGGGGGTTCACCTTGCTGGCTGTCGTGTGGGAGGGGTTCACCATGCTGGCTGTCGTGTGGAGGGGTTCACCATGCTGGCTGTCGTGTGGAGGGGTTCACCATGCTGGCTGACGTGTGGGGGGGGTTTACCATGCTAGCTGTCGTGTGGGGGGGGTTCACCATGCTGGCTGTCGTGTGGGGGGGTTCACCATGCTGGCTGTCGTGTGGGGAGGTTCACCATGCTGGCTGTCGTGTGAGGGGGGTTCACCTTGCTGGCTGTCGTGTGGGAGGGGTTCACCTTGCTGGCTGTCGTGTGGGGGGGTTCACCATGCTGGCTGTCGTGTGGGGGGGGGTTCACCTTGCTGGCTGTCGTGTGGGGGGGGTTCACCATGCTGGCTGTCGTGTGGGGGGGTTCACCATGCTGGCTGTCGTGTGGGGGGGGGTTCACCTTGCTGGCTGTCGTGTGGGGGGGGTTCACCATGCTGGCTGTCGTGTGGGGCGGGGTTCACCTTGCTGGCTGTCGTGTGGGGGGGGGTTCACCTTGCTGGCTGTCGTGTGGGGGGGGTGTTCACCATGCTGGCTGTCGTGTGGGGGGGGTTCACCATGCTGGCTGTCGTGTGGAGGGGTTCACCATGCTAGCTGTCGTGTGTGGGAGTTCACCTTGCTGGCTGTCGTTTGGGGGGGGTTCACCTTGCTGGCTGTCGTGTGGGGCGGGGTTCACCTTGCTGGCTGTCGTGTGGGGGGGGGTTCACCTTGCTGGCTGTCGTGTGGGGCGGGGTTCACCTTGCTGGCTGTCGTGTGGGGGGGGGGTTCACCTTGCTGGCTGTCGTGTGGGGGGGGGGGTTCACCATGCTGGCTGTCGTGTGGGGGGGGTTCACCTTGCTGTCTGTCGTGTGGGGGGGGTTCACCATGCTGGCTGTCGTGTGGGGCGGGGTTCACCTTGCTGGCTGTCGTGTGGGGGGAGTTCACCTTGCTGGCTGTCGTGTGGGGGGGTGGTTCACCATGCTGGCTGTCGTGTGGGGCGGGGTTCACCTTGCTGGCTGTCGTGTGGGGGGGGTTCACCATGCTGGCTGTCGTGTGGGGCGGGGTTCACCTTGCTGGCTGTCGTGTGGGGGGGGGGTTCACCTTGCTGGCTGTCGTGTGGGGGGGGGTTCACCATGCTGGCTGTCGTGTGGGGGGGGTTCACCACGCTGGCTGTCGTGTGGAGGGGTTCACCATGCTAGCTGTCGTGTGGGGGGGTTCACCTTGCTGGCTGTCGTGTGGGGGGGTTCACCATGCTGGCTGTCGTGTGGGAGGGATTCACCATGCTGGCTGTCGTGTGAGGGGGGTTCACCATGCTAGCTGTCGTGTGGGGGGGGTTCACCACGCTGGCTGTCGTGTGGGGGGGGTTCACCATGCTGGCTGTCGTGTGGGGGGGGGGTTCACCTTGCTGGCTGTCGTGTGGGGGGTGTTCACCTTGCTGGCTGTCGTGTGGGGGGTGGGTTCACCTTGCTGGCTGTCGTGTGGGGGGGGTTCACCTTGCTGGCTGTCGTGTGGAGGGGTTCACCTTGCTGGCTGTCGTGTGGGGGGGGGGGTTCACCATGCTGGCTGTCGTGTGGGGGGGGTTTACCATGCTAGCTGTCGTGTGGGGGGGTTCACCATGCTGGCTGTCGTGTGGGGGGGTTCACCATGCTGGCTGTCGTGTGGAGGGGTTCACCATGCTGGCTGTCGTGTGGGGGGGTTCACCTTGCTGGCTGTCGTGTGGGGGGGGGGTTCACCTTGCTAGCTGTCGTGTGGGTGGGTTCACCTTGCTGGCTGTCGTGTGGGGGGGTTCACCTTGCTGGCTGTCGTGTGGGGGGGGGTCACCATGCTGGCTGTCGTGTGGGAGGGGTTCACCTTGCTGGCTGTCGTGTGGGGGGGGGTTCACCTTGCTGGCTGTCGTGTGGGGGGGTTCACCTTGCTGGCTGTCGTGTGGAGGGGTTCACCTTGCTGGCTGTCGTGTGGGGGGGTTCACCTTGCTGGCTGTCGTGTGGGGGGGTTCACCATGCTGGCTGTCGTGTAGGGGGGGGTTCACCTTGCTGGCTGTCGTGTGGGGGGGGTTCACCATGCTGGCTGTCGTGTGGGGGGGTTCACCATGCTGGCTGTCGTGTGGGGGGGGTTCACCATGCTGGCTGTCGTGTGGGGGGGGGTTCACCATGCTGGCTGTCGTGTGGGGGGGTTCACCTTGCTGGCTGTCGTGTGGGGGGGTTCACCTTGCTGGCTGTCGTGTGGGGGGGTTCACCATGCTGGCTGTCGTGTGGGGGGGGTTCACCATGCTGGCTGTCGTGTGGGGCGGGGTTCACCATGCTGGCTGTTGTGTGGGGGGGTTCACCTTGCTGGCTGTCGTGTGGGGGGGGAGGTTCACCATGCTGGCTGTCGTGTGGGGGGGGTTCACCTTGCTGGCTGTTGTGTGGGGGGGTTCACCTTGCTGGCTGTCGTGTGGGAGGGATTCACCATGCTGGCTGTCGTGTGAGGGGGGTTCACCATGCTAGCTGTCGTGTGGGGGGGGTTCACCACGCTGGCTGTCGTGTGGGGGGGGTTCACCATGCTGGCTGTCGTGTGGGGGGGGGGTTCACCTTGCTGGCTGTCGTGTGGGGGGGGTTCACCTTGCTGGCTGTCGTGTGGGGGGGGGGTTCACCTTGCTGGCTGTCGTGTGGGGGGGGTTCACCTTGCTGGCTGTCGTGTGGAGGGGTTCACCTTGCTGGCTGTCGTGTGGGGGGGGGTTCACCTTGCTGGCTGTCGTGTGGGGGGGGGGTTCACCATGCTGGCTGTCGTGTGGGGGGGGTTTACCATGCTAGCTGTCGTGTGGGGGGGTTCACCATGCTGGCTGTCGTGTGGGGGGGTTCACCATGCTGGCTGTCGTGTGGAGGGGTTCACCATGCTGGCTGTCGTGTGGGGGGGTTCACCTTGCTGGCTGTCGTGTGGGGGGGGGGTTCACCTTGCTAGCTGTCGTGTGGGTGGGTTCACCTTGCTGGCTGTCGTGTGGGGGGGTTCACCTTGCTGGCTGTCGTGTGGGGGGGGTCACCATGCTGGCTGTCGTGTGGGAGGGGTTCACCTTGCTGGCTGTCGTGTGGGGGGGGGGTTCACCTTGCTGGCTGTCGTGTGGGGGGGTTCACCTTGCTGGCTGTCGTGTGGAGGGGTTCACCTTGCTGGCTGTCGTGTGGGGGGGTTCACCTTGCTGGCTGTCGTGTGGGGGGGTTCACCATGCTGGCTGTCGTGTGGGGGGGGGTTCACCTTGCTGGCTGTTGTGTGGGGGGGGTTCACCATGCTGGCTGTCGTGTGGGGGGGTTCACCATGCTGGCTGTCGTGTGGGGGGGGGTTCACCATGCTGGCTGTCGTGTGGGGGGGGGGTTCACCATGCTGGCTGTCGTGTGGGGGGGTTCACCTTGCTGGCTGTCGTGTGGGGGGGTTCACCTTGCTGGCTGTCATGTGGGGGGGTTCACCATGCTGGCTGTCGTGTGGGGGGGGTTCACCATGCTGGCTGTCGTGTGGGGCGGGGTTCACCATGCTGGCTGTTGTGTGGGGGGGTTCACCTTGCTGGCTGTCGTGTGGGGGGGGAGGTTCACCATGCTGGCTGTCATGTGGGGGGGGTTCACCTTGCTGGCTGTTGTGTGGGGGGGTTCACCTTGCTGGCTGTCGTGTGGGGGGGGTTCACCATGCTGGCTGTCGTGTGGGGGGGTTCACCATGCTGGCTGTTGTGTGGGGGGGTTCACCATGCTGGCTGTCGTGTGTGGGGAGGGTTCACCATGCTAGCTGTCGTGTGGGGGGGAGGTTCACCATGCTGGCTGTCGTGTGGGGGGGGTTCACCTTGCTGGCTGTCGTGTGGGGGGGGTTCACCTTGCTGGCTGTCGTGTGGGGGGGTTCACCTTGCTGGCTGTCGTGTGGGGGGGGTTCACCTTGCTGGCTGTCGTGTGGTGGGGGGGTTCACCTTGCTGGCTGTCGTGTGGGGGGGGTTCACCATGCTGGCTGTCGTGTGGGGGGGTTCACCATGCTGGCAGTCGTGTGAGGGGGGTTCACCATGCTGGCTGTCGTGTGAGGGGGGGGGTTCACCATGCTGGCTGTCGTGTGGGGGGGGTTCACCTTGCTGGCTGTCGTGTGGGGGGGGTTCACCATGCTGGCTGTCGTGTGGGGGGGTTCACCTTGCTGGCTGTCGTGTGGGGGGGTTCACCATGCTGGCTGTCGTGTGAGGGAGGGGTTCACCTTGCTGGCTGTCGTGTGGGGGGGGGTTCACCTTGCTGGCTGTCGTGTGGGGGGGGTTCACCATGCTGGCTGTCGTGTGGGGGGGGTTCACCTTGCTGGCTGTCGTGTGGGGGGGTTCACCTTGCTGGCTGTCGTGTGGGGGGGTTCACCATGCTGGCTGTCGTGTGGGGGGGGTTCACCATGCTGGCTGTCGTGTGGGGGGGGGTTCACCATGCTGGCTGTCGTGTGGAGGGGTTCTCCATGCTGGCTGTCGTGTGGAGGGGTTCACCTTGCTGGCTGTCGTGTGGGGGCGGTTCACCTTGCTGGCTGTCGTGTGGGGGGGTTCACCATGCTGGCTGTCGTGTGAGGGGGGGGTTCACCTTGCTGGCTGTCGTGTGGGGGGGTTTCACCTTGCTGGCTGTCGTGTGTGTGGTGTTGGGTGTTCTGACACACAGATGAGCCAACACAGTTGCATATGGTACAACGCTTCTTTATTTAAACTTACTATTTACAGTTTGGTCTTTGCACTCTGCACGTGGGGGGCTCCCTGCTTGTGGTGTTTTAACAGCTCTTTCTTGTTCCCTTCTCCCTAGACCTACCGACCACCAGGTGTCGTGCTCGTGCTTTTTATGTGGTTGGTGTTCTTGTCTGTGATTGGTTGTGGTGTTGTGTACTCTGATTTGCCTGTTAGTGTGTCCATCAAGATGTGTGTGTTTGAATATCATGACATCCCCCCTTTTTACAAAGATATGTGCCTACGTGGTAATAAATATGATTGTGACGTGAGTGCATCTAAGAGTGTGTGTGTGTGTGTGCCGTGTGCAGCATGTGCATATGACGGAATTATGTACATGGGGCGATGTCGGGTGCGTCACATGAATCAAGTTGTACCATAACATAACTGAAATGCGAACGAGAGAAGAAGAAAAAAACTTGAACAGTTGTCCAGTCAGACGACATCTGGAACGATAAACAACAACAGGTTATCATGTAAAATTGTGCAACTTGTTAAACATATGAACTGTATTATAAGTCCAGTCTAATGGGCTTGCGACGAATTCGGGTTGACCGCCTCAAGGGTGGATCAAGAACCACCGGCTGCTGTGCAGGCATGGCCATGGGTGGCGATGGAAAGGGCGTGATGTGCGGCAGCTCCACAAAGTCATCCTCGGAAGCCTGTTGAGGATCTGGCGTGCTGTGTGGCTGTGAGCGTGGAAGTCGGCGAAGGGCGCGCCGATTGCGGCGACGCACGGAACCATCCGGCATGCGAACCAGGAACGAGCGGGGAGCCACTTGTCGGAGGACTTCGGCCGGTGCTGACCAGCCACCATACGGTTGATGGACGCGTACTTTGTCTCCGGAGGACAGGGGGGGCAGGTCCGTCGCTCGTGTGTCGTACCGACCTTTCTGGCGATCACGCTGCAGTTGCATGTTCCGAAGAACCGCCTCATGGTCTGTTGTCGGTGCCAGGACGGAAGGTACCGTCGTCCTGAGGGAGCGACCCATTAGTAGCTGCGCTGGCGAGAGGCCCGTGGATAACGGGGCCGATCGATAGGCCAGCAAGGCAAGGTTAAAGTCCGATCCGGCATCAGCCGCCTTGCACAGGAGCCGCTTGGCGATGTGGACACCCTTTTCAGCCTTCCCGTTCGATTGTGGATGCAGAGGGCTGGATGTCACATGAGTGAAACCATATGCTGCGGCAAAGGACGACCATTCACGGCTGGCAAAACAAGGTCCATTGTCTGACATGACAGTCCTTGGAATGCCATGGCGAGCAAACGTTTCCTTGCAGGCCCCAATGACTGCGGACGACGTCAGATCATGGAGAGGCATGACTTCCGGGTAGTTTGAGAAGTAGTCTATAATAACAATGTAATCTCTGCCGAGCGCGTGAAATAGGTCAACACCCACCTTCGCCCAGGGGGACGTCACCATCTCGTGTGGTAGAAGTGTTTCCGGAGGTTGCGCCGGCTGAAACCTCTGACAGGTTGTGCAGTTGAGCACCATGTTGGCTATGTCTTCATTAATACCCGGCCAATATACCGCCTCCCGGGCCCTTCGTCTGCATTTTTCGACGCCCAAGTGGCCTTCGTGTAGTTGATGAAGAATCATCTGGCGCACGCTGTGCGGAATAACGATCCTGTGCGATTTCATAAGGACCCCGTCTATATTGGTGAGATCATCTCGCACATTATAAAACTGGGGGCACTGCCCTTTTAGCCACCCTTCCGTCATGTGGCGCATCACTCGCTGCAGAAGGGGGTCAGTCGCCGTCTCTGCGCGTATGTGGGCCAGACTAGGATCATCAGCTGGCAGATTTGCTGCTGTCAGAGTCACGTGTGCCTCAATTTGACGCACGAACCCCTCTGCATCTGGTGGTGTGCTCACTGCTCGGGAAAGAGTGTCCGCCACGATGAGTTCCTTCCCCGGAGTGTAGATCAGTTCAAAATCGTACCTCCTGAGTTTAAGTAAGATGCGCTGGAGGCGAGGAGTCATGTCGTTCAGGTCTTTGTTAATGATGTTGACCAGGGGGCGGTGGTCAGTTTCGACCGTGAATCGTGGCAGGCCATACACATAGTCGTGGAACTTGTCCAGTCCAGTTAACAAGCCCAGGCATTCTTTTTCGATTTGCGCGTAGCGCTGTTCGGTAGGGGTCATGGCTCGTGAGGCATACGCAACCGGGGCCCATGATGACGTGCTGTCTTTTTGCAGGAGTACCGCTCCAATACCAGATTGGCTGACGTCTGTTGAGATCTTTGTAGGGCGAGTCGTGTCAAAGAAGGCCAGCACTGGTGCCGTGACCAGTTTGTGCTTGAGCTCCTCCCATTCCCGCTGATGCGATTGGTGCCAGTTGAATTCCGTCGATTTTTTTACGAGATGGCGCATATTTGTTGTATGAGAAGCCAGGTTGGGAATGAACTTCCCAAGGAAGTTGACCATGCCCAGGAATCTTAAGACAGCCTTCTTGTCAGCCGGTCGTGGCATGGCTGTGATGGCGCTAACCTTGTCTGCATCGGGACGGACCCCGGACCTTGAGATGTGGTCCCCGAGGAATTTCAGCTCCGTCTGGCCGAAGGCACACTTCGCACGGTTGAGACGCAGGCCATTTTGTCGTATGCGGGTAAAGACACGTCGTAGACGATGCATGTGTTCCTGCGGAGTGGTGGACCAAATGATGATATCGTCCACATATACACGTACCCCTTCGATGCCTTCCATCATCTGCTCCATAATGCGGTGGAATACTTCAGATGCCGAAATGATGCCGAATGGCATCCGGTTGTAGCAGAATCTGCCAAAAGGGGTGTTGAATGTGCATAGTCTTCGGCTGGCCGGGTCCAGTTGGATCTGCCAGAATCCTTTGGACGCATCCAATTTAGTGAATATCTTGGCTCGCGCCATCTCGCTGGTGAGGTCTTCTCGTTTCGGGATGGGATAATGTTCCCGCATGATGTTGTTATTCAGATCTTTTGGATCTATACATATACGGAGCTCGCCAGAGGGCTTCTTTACACAGACCATGGAGCTGACCCATGGCGTGGGCTCCGTGACCTTGGATAGGACCCCTTGGTCCTGAAGAATCTGCAGTTGTGCCTTGAGGCGGTCTTTGAGAGGCGCAGGAACCCTGCGAGGTGCGTGAACGACAGGGATGGCGTCCGGTCTGAGTCGAATCTTGTACGTGTGTGGCAATGTCCCCATGCCTTCAAAAACCTCCTGGTTGTGAGCGAGGAGGGAATGGAGATTTGCGTGGAACTCAGCATCCGGGAAGTCGGATATCTCATCTGGAGAGAGAGACATAATGCGCTGTACCAGGTGAAGGACCTTACACGCCTGTGCGCCCAGTAACGAGTCCTTTGATGAGCCAACAACTTCGAAGGGGAGTGTGGCCGTGTACCTCTTGTGAGTCACCTGTAGCTGGCAAGATCCTATGGACGGGATGACGTTCCCGTTATAGTCAACCATCTTAAGCCGGGATGGTGTGATGGGTGGTTTGACCTTCATGGCCTGGACTGCAGAGTAAGCAATCAGGTTGGCGGATGCGCCGGTGTCCAGGCGGAAGGCGACGCGCGATCGGTTGACCGTCAGGGTGGCACACCACTCATCGGCTGGATTGATGGCATTGACCTTGTTGACATCAATGACGGAAACTCGGAAGGCATCCTGGTCATCTGCATCACTTAACTGGAAGTCTTGATGCGTGGGCTGGACGGTCCTGACTCGTCTGCGAGGTTGTCGAGGATGCGCCAGATCCATGGGTTGAGCCGCACGACAGCGGGCTGCGTAGTGGCCCATCGTGCCACATCTGTGGCACTGTCGGTTTTTTGCAGGACATTGCCCTTTTAAGTGTAGACCTCCACAATTGCTGCACGTCATGACGTCACGGCGTTCGTTGCGCCACTGCGCATGCGCAGTGCGATCTTGCGGTGGGCGCGCCTGCGCAGTGCGTCCCTCGTTGTGGCCTTTATTTTTGGCGCGCACCTGCGCGGGAGACCGCGAAAAGCGCGGGAAGCGGCCGCTGTCGTCCGGGCCGTGGGTCGGGAAGTAATCGACGGCCTGGATGCGTTCGACGTCGTGGGCGGCTTGGCTTGCCGATTCGACGGCTGGGGACCCCCTCCGTGCCAACTCGGACGCCTGAAATCGGGCAAAACGGCAGGTAGCATTTTCGTGGAGGACACAGGCTTCCACAGCAGACGCTAAGGTGAGGCTTTTCATTTTAAGAAGCTGCTGGCGTAGGCCACTAGAGGCAACGCCAAAAACAATCTGGTCCCTGATCATGGACTCTGTGGTGGTGCCGTAACCGCAGGACTGCGCTAGAATCCGGAGGTGCGTCAAAAAGGGTTGAAAAAGCTCCTCCTTACCTTGCAGGCGTTGCTGAAAGATGTATCTTTCAAAACTTTCATTTACTTCAACTTGAAAGTGCTGGTCCAGTTTGAGGATGACCGTGTCATATTTGGCCTGGTTTTCGCCTTCTTCGAACACCAGTGAGTTAAAGACATCGGTTGCGTGCGGGCCTGCGTAGAAGAGGAGCATTGCAATCTTCGAGTCATCCGAGACATTCTGTTTTTCGGTGGCACGGATGTACAGGTCAAATCGCTGCCTGTAGAGCTTCCAGTTGGTGGCTAGGTTCCCTGTGACTTGCATCGGCTGCGGTTTGCCGGTGTGGTCCATGTCCAGAATGGCAGGTTAGTAGGCAGGTATCGATCCACTCCTGTACCATGTGGTGTTGGGTGTTCTGACACACAGATGAGCCAACACAGTTGCATATGGTACAACGCTTCTTTATTTAAACTTACTATTTACAGTTTGGTCTTTGCACTCTGCACGTGGGGGGCTCCCTGCTTGTGGTGTTTTAACAGCTCTTTCTTGTTCCCTTCTCCCCAGACCTACTGACCACCAGGTGTCGTGCTCGTGCTTTTTATGTGGTTGGTGTTCTTGTCTGTGATTGGTTGTGGTGTTGTGTACTCTGATTTGCCTGTTAGTGTGTCCATCAAGATGTGTGTGTTTGAATATCATGACAGTGTGGAGGGGTTCACCTTGCTGGCTGTCGTGTGGGGGGGATCACCTTGCTGGCTGTCGTGTGGGGGGGGTTCACCTTGCTGGCTGTCGTGTGGGGGGGTTCACCTTGCTGGCTGTCGTGTGGGGGGGGGTTCACCATTCTGGCTGTCCTGTGGGGGGGTTCACCTTGCTGGCTATTGTGTGGGAGGGGTTCACCATGCTGGCTGTCGTGTGGGGGGGTTCACCTTGCTGGCTGTCGTGTGGGGGGGGTTCACCTTGCTGGCTGTCATGTGCGGGGGGGTTCACCATGCTGGCTGTCGTGTGGGGGGGGGTTCACCATGCTGGCTGTCGTGTGGGGGGGGGTTCACCTTGCTGGCTGTCGTGTGGAGGGGTTCACCTTGCTGGCTGTCGTGTGGGGGGGGTTTACCATGCTAGCTGTCGTGTGGAGGGGTTCACCATGCTGGCTGTCGTGTGTGGGGGGGTTCACCATGCTGGCTGTCATGTGGAGGGGTTCACCTTGCTGGCTGTCGTGTGGGGGGTTCACCATGCTGGCTGTCGTGTGGGGGGGTTCACCTTGCTGGCTGTCGTGTGGAGGGGTTCACCTTGCTGGCTGTCGTGTGGAGGGGTTCACCTTGCTGGCTGTCGTGTGGGGGGGTTCACCTTGCTGGCTGTCGTGTGGGAGGGGTTCACCATGCTGGCTGTCGTGTGGGGGGGTTCACCTTGCTGGCTGTCGTGTGGAGGGGTTCACCTTGCTGGCTGTCGTGTGTGGGGGGTTCACCTTTCTGGCTGTCGTGTGGGGGGGGTTCACCTTGCTGGCTGTCGTGTGGGGGGGGTTCACCTTGCTGGCTGTCGTGTGGAGGGGTTCACCTTGCTGGCTGTCGTGTGGAGGGGTTCACCATGCTGGCTGTCGTGTGGGAGGGTTCACCATGCTGGCTGTCGTGTGCGGGGGGGGTTCACCATGCTGGCTGTCGTGTGGGGGGGGTTCACCTTGCTGGCTGTCGTGTGGGGGGGTTCACCATGCTGGCTGTCGTGTGGGGGGGTTCACCATGCTGGCTGTCGTGTGGGGGGGGTTCACCATGCTGGCTGTCGTGTGGGGGGGTTCACCTTGCTGGCTGTCGTGTGGGGGGGGGTTCACCTTGCTGGCTGTCGTGTGGGGGGGGGGGTTCACCTTGCTGGCTGTCGTGTGGGGGGGTTCACCATGCTGGCTGTCGTGTGGGGGGGTTCACCTTGCTGGCTGTCGTGTGGGGGTTCACCATGCTAGCCTGGCAGCTGTGGTAATTTTACAATTGAGAAGTTTGAAAAGTTGCTGATCGAGTGCCATCTCTCCCCGTCTTTCTCATATCTTGAAAACGCAGGCTGCCGGTCCCTATGAGATGGAAGTCCTCCTATTGGCTCTCCAGCTTTGAGAGCCTGCCCACTATCCTTAATTAGGGAGTGAGTGTGCTCCCTGACCACTAATTGGTCAATTATGGGAAAATCACTGCTGATGGTCTGCCACATAGTGCAGGGGTGGGAAACACGCTTGATCCCCAACCCAGAAGTCCAAACCCTGCCCGACATTATAGGGTGGTGACCTTTCAGCAAGAAATGAAAAACAGCATTCTCGGTTTTTATTTCAGATTTCAAGCATTATTTTTCTTTAGCATTAGGTCACATTATTAGTTGGACAATTGAAAAATAAAATTTTGCCGAAGCTCAGCATACGTTTTGATTGGCCAGACATTTCTGAAAGTAATTCATGTTAAATAGATGATTTGAATTTGACAATATTAGCCCAGAGTGGGAGAGCCACCTGTTGATTAAATCAGAGTCAGATATCAATTAATTTTTTAAAAAATTACTTGGATGAGACAGGCAGCTCGTTGATAATGAATGGCTGGTCTTTTGTTTGTTTTTCCGTAACAATCTTCAATTTGAAAACAAAAATTGCTGTTGCACTGTTTATTAATCTCACTTGAGCTATAAGAAGAATAAATTGAAAAGGTGTCTGACAATAACTCTTCAATGGAAATACATGATGGATGGCAAACACTAACTTAGAACTTTGTTAGCTTTTCAATCAAACAATTAGTCAGGTATGGAAGTTACGGTTGGTTAGTTGGAGGTGTTAAAGGATAAAGTGAGACAAATCTCTGCTACCTCTTTATTAATAGTGTCATCGAGTCACAGAGTTTCTACAGCGTGGAAAGAGGCCCTTCGACCCATTGTGCCCATGCCAGCCATCGAGCGCCTATCCACTTTAATCCCATTTCCTAGCACTTGGCCCATAGCCTTGTATGCTATTTATTTCAAGTGCCCATCTAAATACTTCTCAAATGTTGTGAGGGTTCCCGCCTCTACCACTCTTTCAGGCAGTAAGTCCAGATTTTTTGAGAAAATAAATTTAGAGTGCCTAATTATTTATTTTCCAATTCAGGGGCAATTTGTTATGGCCAATCCACCTAACTTGCACATCTGTGGGTTGTGGGGGTGAAACTCACACAGGCATGCGAGAATGTGCGAACTCCACACTGATAGTGACCCGGAGCCAGGATCGAACCTGGGTCCTCGGCATCAGAGGAAGCTGTGCTAACCACTGCGCCACCGTGCCGCCCCGTAAATTCCAGATTTAACCAGCGTCTGGGTCTGATTGTGAGAGGTGCGTGCCGATGATTAATATGGGCTGGATTCTCTGATTCTGAGGCTATGTCCTCATGCTGGCGTGGGAACGGTGGTGTTTTACGCCCGAAAATCCGTCCGGTTGGCTGGGGGCTACCATGCCGGCAGTATAGAGCAGCCAGCTCTAGCTGCTGATACGGTCCGGAGAATTGCCGGGTCTGTGGCCGTGCATGTGCACAGTGGCGGCCTGCAGCGGTCACGCTGTGCAAAATGGTGCCGGTCGGGCGGGTCAGGCCTGCAAAACAGTGTCTCCCCTTTGGCCAGCTCACGAGCCCAGACCACCGCCAACAGTGCACCCAGCCTCTGACAAAGTTCCCCCTGCCCGCGGATCGGCCCTCCCCTGACTGTGGCGGCGCTGGACTGAGTCCGCAGCCACCGCGCCGAGTTCCAACGCCGTCGGGAACCTGGCCGGTCAGGGTCGGAGCATCAGGGGGGGTGAGCCTCAGGCAATGTCCTGAGGCCGTCAATATGCCGTGCGGTGTACTCTGCGAGTACCCTCCTTTGGAGGAGGAAGCGGATTGCGAAAGCGGCGTCGCTCCCAGTTTTGTCGGGAATGGCTCCAGCTGATCACCGAACGCAATTTTGGAGTTGGAGAACGGAGAATCCTGCCCATGGCGTCTGGATTTAGGAATTGATGAGGTCATGGCGTGGTGGCCAAATCTGAGGCCGCCTGTCAACGATCTGTCATGTTTCCTGAGCGTGCATACTTAATGGGGTGCAATAAGTTCGACGTGACGGAAAAACCCACTATTGCGGCCATCGGGAAAATGGCCAATTTTCGTGCCAGCCACAACACTGCTGAATTCAGGGTCAACCCCGCCCCAGTCTCTTCTGCTACATGCAAAGCTGCAGGTAATCTGTTAATATGTCACTAAATAATCTTCAAAATAGAAAAAAAACAGTCATCGGCCTGAAATATACATGGCCTTACCTCCATGCTCAACAGTTTATTAATAGCAGAAATATCACTGAATTTGACCAACTAGAGCATTGGCCATCAAGATAATGGCGAAGTCAGCAATAAAATATCACAACCATATTCCAAACCCAGGAATACTGTGAGTAAAGAACATTTGGGAATGGAAAACCTTAATTCTTTATCTTATCTTTCTCAAATGAAGACCGTAGATGAAATCCAGTTCTGGGAATCTTGGGCGGGATTCTCTGATCCTGAGGCTAAGTATTGACGTCGACCTAAACGCTGTCGCGTTTCTCGACGGCGTCAACATGGCCTCAGGATCAGCAATTCTGGTCCCTACAGGGAGCCAGCTTGGCACTGGAGCGGCCCATGCCGCTCCAGCTGCTGATTCCGGCATCACCTGGGCACCGTATGGTCCATGCATGTGCAGTGGCACCGGTGCCAACGCGCGCATGCGCAGTAGCTCCCTTCTCCGCGCCAGCCCGATGCAACATGGCGTAGGGCTAAAGGGGCCGGCGCGGAAGAAAGGAGACCCCCAGCCCTAGAGGCTGGCCCGTCGATAGGTGGGCCCCGATAGCAGGCCAGGCCACAACGGAGGCCCTCCCCGGGATCGATCCCCCCTCCCCCCCCACAGGCCGCCCCCAGTCCCTTCCACGCCGAGGTCCCGCCGGCTGAGAGCAGGTTAGAACGCCGCCGGTGGGACTCGGGTTTTCTGTTACGGTCGCTCGGCCCTACCGGGCCGAGAGTTGCCGGGGGAGCCGTGTAGAGCGGCCCCTGACTGGCGCCACACCGACCACGCCGGCGCCAATGGCGCCGATAATGTCCCAGCGTCGGGGCGGCGTGGCATGATTCGCGCCAGTCGCGGCGATTCTCCGGCCCGGCCCCGGGCTGAGAGAATCCCGCCCCTTGTGTCAGGTGGGTAACAGTTCAACAATGCAAAGTTCAGCAATGCAAGGAATCTGTCAGAAATTTGAATGCACTGTGAACTTAGTCCGCTCCATCAAAGATGCCTGCAAGTTGGTGATAAGTCTGAAGATATAATGCAGAGTCCAAAAAAGTATTTTTTTAAATGGAAAACTTGTACCTAAGGAGTTTATTTATAGATTGCTGGACATTAAGGTAATTCATGCACCTGAAAGAGAATCCATGTAGTTTATGCTTTACACAGCTTTTTCTCTTGAGCTTAGCATCAATGATGCCAAACGTCACTCCTCAAGAACTGGCGTATCTTTATATGCACAATATCTGGTAATGCAGTTGAACATAAACTTTTATTACAGTAATATCTTACTGAATTGACATGAGTCCTCTGGTATTCTCCTAGTCTAGGGATAGTGAGTAAATAAGCAGTCTACTAGAGCAGACAAGGTGACAAATCTGGTTTATTAAATATCAAGTTCAGGCAGTGCTATGCAGACAATATAAAGCAGATTTTATGTAATTTTAGATATACAAAAGAGAACAATTGACCATTCTCCTTGGGATAGAGATGGCTGAGATGTGACATAATCGAGGTTTCCAAGATGATGAGAGGTTTTTATAGAGGAAAAATGTTTCCTCTGGTGAATGACCAGAATGTCACAGATTCAACATTACTGGCAAAGGCTTTAGAAGGAAGATGAGGGGAAATGTTTTCCTTCAGAGAGTTGTTGTGACCTGGTTTGCTCTACCTAAAAAGGTGGTAGTAGCTGATTCTATAAAGAATTTAAAAAGGGATTGGACAGTTACTTGATGAGGAGAAACTCATAGGGTTCTGGACAATAGCAGGGATGTGGCTCTCAGCATAACATCGATTGATTGATTGTCACATGTACCGAAGTACAGTGAAAAGTATTTTTCTGCGGCCAAGGGAACGTACACAGTAGACAAAAAGAATAATGGACAAAGTACATTTACAAACAGTGATTGGTTACAGTGCAGAACGAGGGCCAAACAAAGCAAATACATGAGCAAGAGCAGCATAGGGCTTTCAAAGAATTAGCAGAGATATGATGGGCCAAAGGTCTCCCTCTGTGCTGTACATTTCTAATATTCTGTAACACTTTACTAACATGTACTTAAAACTTCCACCTCTATTCATGGCGGCCTTCTTTAAATCCCTCTTGGAGGGGTTGTGGAGGACCTTCCTCAAATTTGGCTGCCTGCGGAAATTCGTCACTGTCCTCCACCTGCTACATGATGATGTGCAAGCTGTGATCATTCCCAATGGATATGCCACAGGCACAATATGAATGAAAACTGGTGTCAATTAAGACTGTGTCATAGCATCAATGCTCTTTTCCATTTTCCTCGCCATAACACTCCATCCAGCTTCACAAGGTTCCCCGCTGGAGTGGAGCCACTCTACAGGATGAGCAGGAAAGTATTCAACTTATGCCGCCTCCAGTCCAGAGTCAAGATCACCCCAACCTCGCTGAACTGCAGTATGTTGAATCTCTCGAGTATGTGCACACGATGAGGCTGAGCTCCAAACTGTTGTTGATGCATTCACGAAGGTACATGAAAGAATGTTCCTTAGGTTATTTCCAGGAGACAAAGACCCTCGACCAGCCAGCTCCCACTTTGCAATATTGACCCCCGATTATCAAGATATGTGGCGAACCGCGGGTCATTTCTCATATTGTGGTAGGCTCGTCTCCGTGAGGGCAGACAGCGATGATGAATCTTGGCATCCTCTCCAGTGTGCCAGCACGACCTACAGTCATCTGAGGAAAAGAATGCTTGATGACAAAGACCTGAGGCCCAGCACCAAGCTCACGGTCTACAGGGCTGCAATGCTCCCTGCTTACTGGATGCGTCAGAGACATAGCTAATGTAGCGCAGACAGCCAAGTCCTTGAAGAAATATCATCAGTGATGTCTCCGCAAAATCCTACTCAGTCCAACATCAGTGTCCTCTCTCAGGCCAACATCCTCACTATTGAGGCACAGGTTATGGCTGATCAGCTATATTGAGCGGGCCATGCTGCCTGTATCCCTGACGCAAGACTTCCAAAACAGCTCCCTACTCAGAGCTTCGTAACTGCACGTGGTTGCCAGGAGGAAATGTTTCAAGAGCTGTCCTCAAAATCTCACTGAAAAAATGCAACATCCCCAGCGATATGGGAATCTCTTGCTCGAGACTGTTCAAAGTGGAGAAGGAGCGTCTGAGAAGGCGCCAATCATTTTGAATGTCTCCAACAGGCCCAGGTGGAGGACAAATGGAGGCATGGTAGCACAGTGGATAGCACTGTGGCTTCACAGCGCCAGGGTCCCAGGTTAGATTCCCTGCTGGGTCACTGTCTGTTCGGAGTCTGCACGTTCTCCCCGTGTCTGCGTGGGTTTCCTCCGGGTGCTCCGGTTTTCTCCCACAGTCCAAAGCTGTGCAGGTTAGGTGAATTGGCCGTGCTCAATTGCCCTTAGTGTCATAAAAGGTTGGGTTCGGTTGTTGGGTTGCGGGGATAGGGTGGAGGCTTGGGTGGGTTTGTGCAGACTCGATGGGCTCAGTGGCCTCCTTCTGCACTGTATGTTCTATGTTCTAAGTGCAAACGACGGAAGGTGCACATCCGAATTCCGAGCATCTCACCCTTTTGCCCCATTAAAAACTACCTGCCCTAGAGCTGTTGGCGATGGCTCTCAGGGGGTCGGCAGAGTGGTGAGGGATTATGAGGGGACAGAGGGAGCATCGGGTGTCACTCTATGAGGATGACCTCTTGCTGTATTTTTCGGATCCGCTGGAGAATATGGGAAGCATTATGGGCCGAGGTTTGGAGGGTTCTCAGGGTCCAAGCTGAATGTAAGGAAAAGCGAAGTATTCCCGGTGAATGAGCTGACACAGTGGGCTAATTTAGGGGGAATGCCATTTACGAGGTAGCGAGGTATAGATTTAGGTATTTGGGGATTCAGGTAGCGATGGAATGGATGGGGCTCTATAAGTGGAACTTAACAAAGCTGGTGGAGGAGACTAGGGAGGATCTTAAGATGTGGGATACACTGCACTTAACGCTGGCGGGGAGAGTCCAAGTGGTGAAAATGAATATTTTGCTGAGGTTCTTGTTTATCTTTCAAGCTCTCCCGATCTTTATACCAAAGGCCTTTATTCAGAAAGTGGACACGATCATTTCTGACTTTGTATGGGAGGGGAAGGTGCCGAGTGTGGGGAGGACTCTGCTACAGCGGTAGTGGCAGCAGGGGGGGTTGGCGTTGCCGAACTTGCTTCATTATTATTGGGCGGCGAATGTGGACAAGGTGCGGCAGTGGTGGGAAGGAGAAGGGATAGAGTGTGTTAGGATGGAGGAGGAATCTTGTAAGGAGTCTAGTTTGAGGGCTATGGTGACGGCAGCGTTGCCAATGGCTCCGGGTAGGTATTCAAGGAGCCCAGTGGTGCAGTCCACGGTGAAGATATGGAATCAGTTGAGGCGGCATTTTAGGGTGGAAGGGATGTCGGTGCTAACGCCGCTGTGTGAGAATCATGGGTTTGAGCTGGGGGGGCTGGTAAAGGTCTGTATTTGGAGGAAGGGTTCACCAGTCTGGAGGAGCTAAGGGAGGGTAGAGCTACCGAGGGAGAGTGAGTTCAGGTATCTGCAGGTTAGGGACTTTGTGCGAAAGGTCTGGAGGGGGTTCCCTAGGTTGCTGGGATACACCCTGCTGGAGCGACAGCTGCTTCCGGATGTAAAAGTGGAGGGAAGAATTGGAGATATTTACAAGTGGCTGGGGGAGCAGGGAGGAGAAATGGGAAGCGGAGTTGTGAGGGGAGATCAATTGGGGAGTATGGGATGAGGAACTGCGAAGGGTAAACGAGACCTCCTCCTGTGCAAGGATGAGTCTGATACGGTTTAAGGTGGTGCACAGGGTGCATATGACTCAGGTGAGAATGAGTGGGTTCTTTCAGAAGGTAGCAGATGAGTGTGAGAGGTGTGGGCGGGGGCCAGCGAATCACACGCACATGTTTTGTGGTTGCGAAAAATTGGGAAGATTCTGGGCGGGAATGTTCGCGGTCTTAGCCAGGATAGTGGAGGAGGAGGTGAACCCGCACCCTTTGGTGGTGATATTTGGTGTTTCAGAGAAGCCGGAGCTTATGGAGATGAGGAAGGCCGATGTCTTGGCCTTCGTCTCTCTGATAGCACGCCGGCGGATTTTGCTGGAGTGGCGGTCGGCATCGCAACCGGGGGTAGTGTCTTGGTTGGGTGACCTGCACAACTTCCTGCGATTAGAGAAGATAAAGTATGAGTTAAGGGGCTCTTCAGTGGGGTTTGAGGAAAGATGGGGGATGTTTGTGACCGTGTTTGAGGGGTTGATTGTCGAGGGGGGGTGAAAAAGGGGAAAAATCTGTACAGACTGTATAGTTGATTGTTGGGAAGTATGTTTCCCAGGGTGTCTGTTCGCTGTAACCTGTTTTGATACATGTTTGTAATAAAATACATTTTTTTAAAAACTACCTGCCCCGCCCGTGGCAGTGTGTCCGGCTGCAGCTTTGGACCTTTTAGTCACCTTGGGATCTACAGCCCCGGTGTGGTAGGAAGTCACCCTTGGTCCTGAGGGATTGCCTAAGAAGAAGCAGACATATGAAGATTTAATCATCCCAGTTGCATAGCTCGTATATAAAAGCACCAAAATACATTTATAGTCAAATGAATGGGAGGTGGAGGTGCAGTGGAAGTGCTACTAGACTAGTAAACCAGAGGCTCATGTTAATGCTCTGGGGATGTGGGTTCAAGTGCCAGCATAGCAGCTGGGGGATTTTAAATCAAATGAGTAAATCTGGAATATAAAGCTGGTAAGGATAAATAACAACACCACCTCCACAATAGTTCTCAATAGCGGGGCCCCACAAGGCTGTGTACTGAGCCCCCTACTATACTCCCTATACACACACGACTGTGTGGCACAATTTGGCTCCAACTCCATCTACAAGTTTGCTGATGACATCGCCGTAGTGGGTCGGACCTCAAACGATGATGAGTCAGAGTACAGGAGATAGAGAACCTATTGGAATGGTGTAGCGAAACTATGTCTCCCTCAATGTCAGCAAAACTAAGGAGCTGGTCATTGACTTCAGGAAGCAAAGTGTCGTACAACCCCTGTCAGCATCAATGGTGCTAAGGTGGAGATGGGTGACAGCTTCAAATTCCTAGGTGTGAACATCACCAACAATCTGTCCTGGTCCACCCACGTCGACATTACGACCAAGAAAGCACAACGGTGCCTACAGTTTCTCAGGAAACTAAGGAAATTCGACATGTCCACATTGACTCTTACCAACTTTTACAGATGCACCATAGGAAGCATCCTATCAGGCTGCATCACAGTCTGGTATGGCAACTGCTCGGCCAAGACCATAAGAAAGCACAGAGAGTCGTGAACACCTCCCAGTCCATCACGCGAACCTGCCTCATTCCGCTGTAATAATAATAATAATAATTTTCTGTCTACACCTCCCGCTGCCTTGGGAAAGTGGGCAGCGTAATCAAAGACCCCTCCCACCCAGCTTATTCACTCTTCCAACTTCTTCCATTTGGCAGGAGATACAAAAGTCTGAGAACACGCACTAACAGATTCAAAAACAGCTTCTTTCCTGCCGTTACCAGACTCCTAAACAACCCTCTTATGGACTGATCTGATTTCTTCATACATCTTCCCTACCGAATAGTATTTCATCCTGTATGCTTCACCCTTTGCCTGTGTCGATATATTTACATTATGTGTTTATGTATGCCCTATGTTTTTTTCATATATGGAATGATCTGTCTGGACTGTATGCAGAACAATACTTTCACTATACCTCAGTACACGTGACAATAAACAAATCCAATCCAATCTTAGCAATGAGACCTTGAAACTTTTCTAAAATTGTATCTGGTTATTCAATGCTCCTTAGGTATGGGAATCAGCCATTCTTATCAGGCCTACTCATCCTGGGTAGTAGGATGTACGTCTAGTAGTTCACTGTTAACCTTTCCTACAATAATGCTCACTGTTAACCTTTCCTCCATTATTGCCCACAATTTCTTGATCCTCCTTTTTGATCCCACATTGCAGACCTATGATCCATGAGTGCTCTGCTAAGTGTGCTGCCCTTGCAAAGTGGTCTGCCAGCATTTGAGATGCACTGGCAGCTCACCTATTGAATACAAATAAAGCCCAATCATCAAGACAAATCTGACTCCTCGCTGGCGACAGTGGGTGTGCATGGTGATGGATCTAGCCACTTCCTGTCCACTGAAGATGAAAATGACCCCCATCCCCCATTAATTGTCTTTGTAAAATCGTGAGCTCTCATCACCTCTGATTGACGCATCTCATCTTCTTGTTTTGAGGCTTCTGTTTAATTATTGTCAAATGCTCCCACCTGTAACATTAACCTGTCATTTCTTCTTTAGCTGCTGGCTGGGTTGTTGTGTATTCCCAACATTATTGGGTTTATTTAGATTATCAGCTATCCATCTTTCTTGCTACTTGTAAACAGGGGAAGACAGCAGCGTGAGGCACCAAATCCAAATTATATTTTGTCAATACTGATTTATCTTTGTTGTACTCGCCACTATTCTGGAGCAATAAAATATGCTGGATTTTGTTCTTCTCACAGGTTGACTGCTTCAGTAAAACAGAGTCTTAAAGCCTGCTGCTACCAGTAATGATATGAACAGAACTCAAACTGCGTTCTGTCAGCTGGTTTGCATTTAATTCAATTACCCCCCTCTGTAACAGTGTGATACCTATATAACCTGCACACAAGCAACATTACTTCAATTTACAAGTGTGAATCTTCACACCTACTGCTTGGTGACCCCCTCAGGGAGATAGCTCACATTTTCTGGGCTCTCTCTGGTAGAAATCTTTGTGATGCTGCCATAGCAACACCGTCTTCCTCTGCAGTATCATCTCTTCTGAGAGTTAATTTCCAAATTCGCATTCTGGAAGGGAAAGTGCTTGAAGATCATCCCACGTATTGTTCTGTGATGCCTTTTTTTAAGGATGGAAAATAAGGAACGCTGAGCGGAATGCAAAACACCTCACAAGACAGGTTGAGGATTTTGCAAACTGTTTTTTTTGCATGACTGACAAGACAACTACACAGTTCGAGAAATCAAGCCAAAATCATATTGATGTTGATGGGCGACTCCTTGTGATCCTCACTAATAGTGTTGTACAGTTCATGTTAATAATGACAGTTCATCCAGTGTATTCCACACAGGATGCGAGAGGCATCAGGAATACGGTGCTGGAATTAGAGGTGTGAGCAGCTAGTAAGCTTACTGATTTATTGACAGCTCATAAATAAGAAACTGACTATTAGAGGATGGCCAAGGATGGTACAAGCAGTGTAAAATATTTCCCAAAGAAAAACCCACAAAGTAAGGTGAGGAGTTGTGCTGTCGATAATGAATGATGTGGCAGCTATCGAGTGAGTGGATGCAGGAGCAGAAGATTAAAACAGGATAGATAAAACACAACGATACGATAATGAGAGTGACAAATAGTTTGTACTATTGATCAGCACCACAAGGTGGTGGATGAGGAGCAGTTTGGGAAGGTTAGAAGAACTGCAAAATATATAAGATACATCAATAACGGTAATATATAAACCATGTGGAGCTTTCCAACATCCCACAGGTTGAATGGACAAGCTGAAGGAAAGAGTGAGAATACAAATGGACTTTAACCATGTGGTGGGTAAAAGGGGCTTCTGTCAAACTGAATCCTTTACTCACAAAGGAATGATATTACAGGTCACTTGACTCATAGGTCACAAGACTATGGCAAGTCACAGTACACAGTGGTGTAGTGGTATTGTTACTGGATGTAGTGTAAAAAAGTGTAAAGTGTAAAAATGGCAGGAGATCCCAGACCCGTGTTACGCTCCTCGTGCTCAATGTGGGAGTTCAGACACACGGCCGATGCCCCTGACTCCTTCATGTGCGGGAAGTGTGTCCAGCTGCAGCTCCTGTTAGACCGCATGACGGCTCTGGAGCTGCGGATGGACTCACTTTGGAGCATCCGCGATGCTGAGGAGGTTGTGGATAGCACGTTCAGTGAGTTGGTCACACCGCAGATTAGGATTGATGAGGGAGACAGGGAATAGGTGACCAAAAGGCAGAGAAAGATTAGGAAGGCAGTGCAGGTGTCCCCTGCGGTCATCTCCCTCCAAAACAGGTATACCGTTTTGGATACTGTTGGGGGAGATGAATCATCAGGGGAAGGCAGTACTAGCCAGGCTCATGGCACCATGGCTGGCTCTGCTGCACAGAAGGGCAGGAAAAAGACTGGCAGGGCTATAGTCATAGAGGATTCAATCGTAAGGGGAGTAGACAGGCAGTTCTGTGGTCAAAAACGAGACTCCCGCATGGTATGTTGCCTCCCGGGTGCATGGGCCAGGGATGTCTCAGATCGGCTGCAGGACATACTGAAGGGGGAGGGTGAACAGCCAGTTGTCGTGGTGAAAATAGGCACCAACGATAGAGGTAAAAAACGGGATGAGGACCTACAATCAGAATTTAGGGAGTTAGGAGATAAGTTAAAAAGTAGGACCTCAAAGGCAGTAATCACAGGATTGCTACCAGTGCCATGCGACAGTCAGAGTAGAAATTCAAGAATAGTCAGAATGAATACGTTCTTGAGAGATGGTGCAGGAGGGAGGGGGTTCAGATTTTTGGGACATTGGAACCGGTTCTGGGGGCGGTGGGACCATTCCAAATCGGATGGTCTACACCTGGGCAGGACTGGAACCAATGTCCTAGGGGGTGCTTTTGCTAACACTGTTGGGGAGGTTTTAAACTAATGTGGCAGGGGGATGGGAACCAGATTAGGAAGTTAGAGGTCAGTAAAGAGGCAGCAACTAAAGCCTGTAAGGTACAAGATAATAAACTCATTGTGACTAAGGGGAAGAGTAGACAGGGAAGAGATGATGAACGCAAAGGGACAGGTGGTCTAAGGTGCTTTTGTTTTAATGTGAGAAGTGTAGCAGGTAAGGCAGATGAACTTAGGGCTTGGATTAGTACCTGGGAATATGATGTTATTGGTATTACTGAGACTTGGTTGAGGGAAGGGCAAGATTGGCAACTGAATATCCCAGGGTACAGAGGCTTCAGGAGGGATAGAGAGGCAGGTAAAAGGGGAGGAGGAGTTGCATTATTGGTCAGAGATGATATCACAGCTGTGATTAAGGAGGGTGCTATGGAGGATTCGAGCACAGGCAATATGGGTAAAGCTAAGAAATAGGAAGGGTGCAGTAACATTGTTGGGACTTTACTACAGGCCGCCAAAAAGCGGGCGTGAAGTAGAGGTACAAATATGTAGACAGATTACAGAAAAATGTAGGAGCAAAGGGTGGTCGTGATGGGAGATTTTAACTTCCCCAACATTGAATGGGACTCATGTAGTGTTGGAGGCGTAGATGGTGCAGAATTTGTAAGGAGCATCCAGGAGGGTTTTTTAGAGCAGTATGTAAATAGTCCAACTCAGGAAGGGGCCATACTGGACCTGGTATTGGGGAATGATCCCGGCCAAGTGATTGAAGTTTCAGTCGGTGATTACTTTGGGAATAGCGATCACAATTCCGTAAGTTTTAGAATACTCATGGATAAAGACGAGAGTGGTCCTAAAGGAAGAGTGCTAAATTGGGGAAAGGCCAAGAATAACAAAACTCAGCAGGAGCTAGAGAATGTGGATTGGGAGCAGCTGTTTTAAGGGTAAATCCACATTTGAAATGTGGGAGTCTTTTAAGGAAAGGTTGATTAGAGTGCAGGACAGACATGTCCCTGTGAAAATTAGGGATAGAAATGGCAAGATTAGGGAACCATGGATGATGGGTGGAATTGCGAGACTAGCTAAGATGAAAAAGGAAGCATATATAAGATCTAGGCGACTTAAAACTGATGGAGCTTTGGAGGAATATCAGGAAAGTAGGACAGATCTCAAACGCGCAATAAAGAGGGCTAAAAGTAGTCATGAAATACCTTTGGTTAACAGGGTTAAGGAAAATCCCAAAGCATTTTATTCGTATATAAGGAGCAAGAGGGTAACTAGAGAAAGGATTGGCCCACTCAAAGACAAAAGAGGGAATTTATGCGTGGAGTCAGAGGAAATGTGTGAGATTCTTAATGAGTACTTTGCATTGTTATTCACCAAGGAGAGGGACATGACGGATGTTGAGGCGAGGGATGGATGTTTAAATACTCTAGGTCAAGTCGGCATAAGGAAGGGGGAAGTTTGAGGTATTCTAAAAAGTATTAAGGAGGACAAGTCCCCAGGTCTGGATGGGATCTATCCCAGGTTACTGAGGGAAGCGAGGGACGAAATAGCTGGGGCCTTAACAGATATCTTTGCAGCATCCTTGAGCACGGGTGAGGTCCCGGAGGACTAGAGAATTGCAAATGTTGTCCCTTTGTTTAAGAAGGGTAGCAGGGATAATCCAGGGAATTATAGACCTGTGAGCTTGACGTCAGTGGTAGGCAAACTGTTGGAGAAGATACTGAGGGATAGGATCTATTCACATTTGGAAGAAAATAGACTTATCAGTGATAGGCAGCATGGTTTTGTGCAGGGGAGGTCATGTCTTACAAACCTAATAAAATTTTTTGAGGAAGTGACAAAGTTAATTGATGAGGGAAGGGCTGTAGATGTCATATACATGGACTTCAGTAAGGCGTTTGATAAAGTTTCCCATGGCAGGTTGATGGAAAAAGTGAAGTCGCATGGGGTTCAGGGTGTACTAGCTAGATGGATAAAGAACTGGCTGGGCAACAGGAGACAGAGAGTAGTGGTAGGAGTGTCTCAAAATGGAGAAGGGTGACTAGTGGTGTTCCACATGGATCCGTGCTCGGACCACTGTTGTTTGTGATATGAATAAATAATCTGGATGAAGGTATAGGTGGTCTGATTAGCAAGTTTGCAGATTGTACTAAGATTGGTGGAGTTGCAGATAGCGAGGAGGACTGTCAGAGAATACAGCAAAATATAGATAGATTGGAGAGTTGGGCAGAGAAATGGCAGATGGCGTTCAATCCAGGCAAATGCGAGGTGATGCATTTTGGAAGATCCAATTCAAGAGCAGACTATACGGTCAATTGAAGAGTCCTGTGGAAATTAAAAAAAAAAAATTCTCCTCCATTTTCACATTTTCTTCCACATTTACATCCATCAACAATAAACAATAATCAGCAAGATATGTCAATCCCCATAGTGACAACGATCCCATCTACCCACCAACCCCCAAACCTCGGCCCGCATGTTTACATAAACAAATGACAAAAAGGAGTCAGGGATTACCCGTAGTCACCCTTAATCTTACACAGCTCCCCACCCCCCCCCCCCCCCCCCCCCACCCCAGGTCTCCAGCTGCTCCCGTCCACTGCCTCTTGTAAAACTCCTCCCCCCCCCACCCTCGGTTTCCCCCCAACTTTCCACCCCGGCTAGACCACTCAGACCCTGTTCTGCCAGGCTCCGATGGCCGCAGCCCCTCCCCCCACCTCACTCCCGTTCACTGGCCGGCACAAACCGGCCAGCGTGGAGGCCCCCGCACGGGTCCCTTTCCCACTTGCCCGGCCCCAGGAAAGCCCAAAGATCCCCTTTTAGCACACAAACCCCGCCTAGCCACCTACACCCCAAAGAACTCTCATTTCAAGTGAAAGTCCCGTCCCTTCCCTTGTCCAAATATATACCACCTTGGCTCCTTTAACACCCGCGCGCAGTGATACAAAAAAGAAGAAAATACAGTCATGAGGTTACATCGGCACATGGCCATTCCTCAATTTGTCAGTTCTGCCACAGTCCTTCTGCTTTTGCAAACTCCTCCGCTGCTTCCGCCGTTCCAAAATAAAAGTCCCTGAGCTTGTAAGTCACCCTCAGCTTCGCTGGATATACAATGCCGCACCGCACCTTGCTAATGTACAGTGCCCTCTTCACCCGGTTGAAGGCAGCCCGCCTCCTTGCCAGCTCCACCGTAAAATCCTGGTATACACGTATACTAGCTCCAGCCCACTGCACCACCCGCTTCTGCTTGGCCCAGCTCAGGACCTTCTCCTTCACACTGTACCTACGGAAGCACAGAGTCACTGCCCTTGGCGGCTCAATCGCCTTTGGTACAGGCCTCCACGACCGATGAGCCCGATCCAGTTCATATCGGGAGGGGTCCTCCCCCTCCCCCAATAGTTTTGCCAGCATCGCGGCAAAATACTCAGTCAGCTTCGGTCCTTCAACTCCTTCGGGCAGCCCCACAACCCTTAAGTTCTGTCGCCTGGATCTATTTTCCAGGTCTTCCATTTTTCCTCGCAGATCCTTGTTAGTATCCATCACCTTCCGCATCTCTTTCCCCATCGAGGCAAGTTGATCACCGTGCTGCAATAACGTCTCCTTCACTTCCTTCAGCGCCTCCCCTTGCTCTCGCACCTCCGTCCTCACCGGGGAAACCGCCTCCTCCACCAGCACACTCAAAACCTCCCTCATCTCCTTCCTCACCGTCTCCATGCATTTCGCAATCTGCGCCAACTGCTTTTCAAATTCCGCAGCCATCACCTTGGTTATTTCTTCAGCCGTAAGCAGTGCGGCCTTCCCTGGTGATCCAGCCTCCATTTTTCCTGGTGACCCCGCGGTGACCTTTCCACTCCCCGACGGACCTCCAGCTGTTTTTTTTTCGGCCGTTTTTTTGCTCACCCTCGACATTTTTCTTTGGGTTTTTTTCCCTCCTGTGTCATCACAGTGCCTCCTCCATGCCTTCTCCCTTCTTCTGCCGCCTCCGTGGACCCTGGGACCGGGCTTAAAGCCCCGAAAATGCCGTTCCCGGGCGGGAGCTCTCCATTGTGCTGCCGCCTCCCACCCGCCGTCACCGGAAGTCGTCCTGTGGAAAATTGATGTACAGAGAGATCTAGGAATTCAGGTCCATTGTACCCTGAAGGTGGCAACGCAGGTCGATAGAGTGGTCAAGAAGGCATGCAGCATGCTTGCCTTCATCGGACGGGGTATTGAGTACAAGAGTCGGCAGGTCATGTTACAGTTGTATAGGACTTTGGTTAGGCCACATTTGGAATACTGCGTGCAGTTCTGGTCGCCACATTACCAGAAGGATGTGGATGCTTTAGAGAGGGTGCAGAGGCGGTTCACCAGGATGTTGCCTGGTATGGAGGGTGCTAGATATGAAGAAAGGTTGAGTAGATTAGGATTGTTTTCGGTGGAAAGACGGAGGTTGAGGGGGGACCTGATTGAGGTCTACAAAATTATGAGAGGTATGGACAGGGTGGATAGCAACAAGCTTTTTCCAAGAGTGGGGATGTCAATTACAAGGGGTCACGATTTCAAGGTGAGACGGGGAAAGTTTAAGGGAGATGTGCGTGGAAAGTTTTTACGCAGTGTGTGGTGGTTGCCTGGAGCGCTTTGCCAGCGGAGGTGGTAGAGGCGGGCACGATAGCATCATTTAAAATGTATCTAGACAGATATGTGAACAGGCGCGGAACAGAGGGAAGTAGATCCTTGGAAAATAGGCGACAGGTTTAGATAAAGGATCTGGATCGGCGCAGGCTGGGAAGGCCGAAGGGCCTGTTCCAGTGCTGTAATTTTCTTTGTCTTTTTTGTTTGGATTAGTAATCCAGAAAGTCAGAGTAATCCTCTGTGGACCCGATTTCGAATCCCACTGTGGCAGATGGTGAAATATGAATTCAGTCAAAATCAGGAGTTAAAAGTCCATTGTCAATTGTTGTAAAATCCCATCTGGTTTACTAATGCCCTTTAGGAAGGAAATCTGCCATCCTTACCTGGTCTGGCCTACATGTGGCCGACTCTAAAACGCCCTTTGAAGGAATTAGGGATGGGCAACAAATTCTGGCCCAGCCATGTCCATATGAAAAAATGCAACAGTACATTTCCCCAAACATCCCCTTTTCATAAAAGAAAAAAAGAATCCCATGCACTATCATTTTGCAGTTATGTTAACCATTTAGTCTATAAAAAAACTTAATAATGATGAAAAAACGCAGGCAAACAGAAAACCGTTTCTAGTTTGATTCACTTTCATCTGACTCGACACATATATTGCACAAATAATCTTGAAAGCATTCAAATTTTCTAATCGGACACATGCAGGCTGTTGTTAGTTCATCTGGTGTTTTCTTGTTCAGGGTGTGACGTTGCCACTGTGGAGACTGTCCATAGAATCCCTACAGTGCCACTCAGCCCATTGACACTGCACCGACAACTGACATTGCCCTGGCGAGTGTAACCGCTGCTCCGTTGACTTGGGCGGTTGACCTCTGGGCCTGTTGGTCGCTCCATTCCTTGTTCAGTTGGCGAAATCAACTCTTGCTCACCAGCTGTCTGCCGTGAAGAAGCAGCCCCTCCGATTTCATTAATGCGTCTGTCGGTGCGATGATATATCTGGTTGTTCACTTTCATCTTGCACGCTCAAGGTGACCACTGCTTTACACAGATTTCAAGTTGACAAGTTGGCTGACTTTTGTTGTGTGCGTTGAATGTTTGCACTCTGGCTAACTCTCCGACTCTCAGTTCTGAGATTTGGCCATTTTATCAAGGTGGGATTTGGCGTTCTGTTGTTTCACTTTGATTTTGTCACTCACTCCTGTTACTGTTTTTGCTTCAGTCGTTTTACAGGTGCTAGAAGAGTAACCTGCATGTGACGTGACATTAGTCACTGGACTAGACTACTTTCCATGCCACATAAGTGTGCTGCTCTATTCCAAGATCACCTTGTACTGGGTCTACTCAATTCTTTGATGATCCCTTTGGAAATTCTCACTGCTCCTTTGGTCATTCTCTTTGACTGGAGTTAGTGTGGAGATAATGTGTAATGCAGGATTTCCCAATCATTTTGATGACGAGTGAAGTATGCTTTCAGGTATAGTATCTTCCCACTAGCAGTTTTTGACACCAGCTTGTTTAACGCCCAGTAGTCTGAATAATAGTCCACGTTGACAACATAGTTGGTTTCAAAATCAGGAGTTAAAAGTCCATTGTCGATTGTTGTAAAATCCCATCTGGTTTACTAATGCCCTTGAGGAAGGAAATCTGCCATCCTTACCTGGTCTGACCTACGTGTGACTCCAGATCCACAGCAATGCAGTTGACTCTTAACTGCCCCCTCAAGGGCAATTAGGGATGGGCAATAAATGCTGGCACAGCTTGTGATGCCCACTTACCATGAACGAATAAAAAGAAAATGGCTGACATGGTCCTTAATCTCATTGCTCATGGTTGACCACTAGAGCTCTTCTTTTGCTTTCCGAAGACTAGACTCAATTCTTTTATGGCTTGCAGGGATAGCTTCAGCTTATTTTTTCTCATCTCCTTAGTGATGGTAGCCCTAGTTCCTTTGTACAAGATGCCACCTTGGGCAATCACTTTATCCCTGTATGCCCAGTTCCCTCTTCTAGCAATAGGTATGCCCTCGATGATTGCTGGTCATCCTTCCATCGCTACTTCAGGTAGCACTGGAAAAGTTGCATCTTGTTACACAGTCTGCTTGATCTGAGCAAGATGCTGGTCTGTTAGATTTAAGGTCTCTGTTGGACTGATGACTTCTGAGAATGTCGTGCTATTGCTTCTCGTTGAATTTGGAAGATTTCATACTCTGTACTAACATCATCAACTTCCTTCAAAGGAAGCGCAGCTCTCAACAGCATGTTGGCAATGTATTTCCATTTCCCCTGCTTATAATGAAATGAAATGAAAATGAAAATGAGATGAAAACCACTTACTGTCACAAGTAGGCTTCAAATGAAGTTACTCTGAAAAGCCCCTAGTTGCCACATTCTGGCGCCTCTTCGGAGAGGCTGGTATGGGAATCGAACCGTGCTGCTGGCCTGCCTTGGTCTGCTTTAAAAGCCAGTGATTTAGCCCTGTGCTAAACCAGCCCCTGAGTTGTAGGTACACTGTGGGTGTACCTACACCTCAGGGACTGCAGGTGCTCAAGAATGTAGCTCACCACCACCTTCTGAAGGGCAAGCAGGGATGGGCAATAAGTGCCGGCCTAGTCAGTGACACCCATATTCAGTAAATGAAAAAAGAAATTACTATTAAGTCAGGGGATCAACCCTGGATCTATGAAGAGTGTAGGTGGTCATGCCTATACAGTATCAGGCATACCTAAAAATGAGGTGTCAACTAGGTGAAGCTAAAAAACAGGCCTATACCACTTTCTAATGATATTTTTGCAAATTAAGTAATATCCTTCAGACGCTTTGGAACAGAGAGAAGTGGCTTGATAAAGATGCTTTGATGTGGCTTGTGGTCAGATTCTGCTGCTGCTTTCTTTCCATCAGGGTGTGTAGGTTGTCTGGGTCACATTGAGAACAAAAAGGAGGAGGAGTTGGGCGTCTTGAAAAACATTAAGGCAGATACGTCCCCAGGGCCTGATGGGATCTACCCAGAATACTGAGGGGGGCAAGGGAGGAAATTGCAGGGGCCTTCAGAGGAATCTTTGTGTCCTTACTGGCTACAGGTGAGGTCTCAAAGGACTGGAGAATAGCTAATGTTTAAGAAGGATAGCAAGGATAATCCAGGAAATTACAGGCCAGTGAGCCTTACGTCAGTGATAGGGAAATTATTGAAGAGGATTCTTCAAGACAGGATTTAAGGGACTGTTTAGCACAGGGCTAAATCGCTAGCTTTGAAAGCAGACCAAGGCAGGCCAGCAGCATGGTTCAATTCCCGTAACAGCCTCCCTGAACAGGCGCCGGAATGTGGCGACTAGGGGCTTTTCACATTAACTTCATTTGAAGTCTACTTGTGACAATAAGCGATTTTCATACTCCCATTTGTGGGAGTGGATGTATTAGCGAGAGACAGCATGGTTTTGTGAAGGGGCGGTTGTGTATCACTAACTTGATCGAGTTTTCCGAGAAAGTGGCGAAGATGATTGATGAAGGTAGGACAGTGGATGTTGTCTACATGGACTTCAGTAAGGTCTTTGACAAGGTCCCTCATGGCAGACTGGTACAGAAGGTGATGCCACATTGGGTCAGAGGTGAGCTGGCAAGATTGATAAAGAACTGGGGCGAAATTCTCCGGAAACGGTGCGATGTCCGCCGACTGGTGCCCAAAACGGCGCAAATCAGTCGGGCATCGCGCCGCCCCAAAGGTGCTGAATGCTCCGCATCTTTGGGGGCCGAGCCCCAACCTTAAGGGGCTAGGTCGGCGCCGGACGAATTTCCGCCCCGCCAGCTGGCAGAAAAGGCCTTTGGTGCCCCGCCAGCTGGCGCGGAAATGACATCTCTGGGCGGCGCATGCGCAGGAGTGTTAGCGGCCGCTGACGGCATTCCCGCGCATGTGCATTGGAGGGAGTCTCTTCTGCCTCCGCCATGGTGGAGACCGTGGCGGAGGCGGAAGGGAAAGAGTGCCCCCATGGCACAGGCCCATCCGCGGATCAGTGGGCCCCGATCGCGGGCCAGGCCACCGTGGGGGCACCTCCCAGGGCCAGATCGCCCCGCGCCCCCCCCAGGACCCCGGAGCACGCCCGCGCCGCCTTGTCCCGCCGGTAAGGTAGGTGGTTTAATCTACGCCGGCGGGACAGGCATTTTAGAGGCCGGACTTCGGCCCATCCGGGCCGGAGAATCGCGCGCGGGGGCCCGCCAACCGGCAAGGCACGATTCCCGCCCCCACCGAATATCTGGTGCCGGAGACTTCGGCAACCGGCGGGGGCGGGATTCACGCCAGCCCCCGGCGATTCTCCGACCCGGCGGGGGGTCGGAGAATCTCGCCCCTGGTTCGGTCATGGAAGACAGAGTGTAGCAGTGGAAGGGTGCTTTTCTGAATGGAGGGCGGTGACTAGTGGTGTTGTACAGGGATCAGTGCTGGGACCTTTGCTGTTTGTTGTATATACAAATAATTTGGAGGAAAATGTAACTGGCCGATTAGTAAGTTTGTGAATGACACAAAGGTTGGTGGAATTGTGAAGTTTGGGACTGTCTGCCTCCGGAGCAGCCCTGAGGCCCTGGGAACCGTCCGCCCCAACCGGGGATCGCCCGTCCTCCCGAACCAGCAGCGACACTGGAGACAGGCCCTGGCTGGATGACCAGCGAAGAGCTGCTGAGCCACAGGCCGGTGTCCGGTCCCCACGCTGGGAATTGTTGGAGCCAAAATCCGGAGGTTAATTTGAATCTGCTTCATTGTCCATTGGTTACAGTCTAATAAGCTTCACTGTTCCCAATTTATGTGCAGCAGTCCCCACAGCCTGAACCACAGTTCAACTACTGACTAAGTCTGACTTTGTGTGTCCAGACCTGTCTTTCATTATCCAAGAGCTCATCCATTCAGAGCTGCCAAAATTGCTGGACCAGGCAAGAAACAAAAAAATCCTGAGGCAGACCCCATTAGGGGCGCGGGCAAGGCTCCCGTATTGGCCAAGAAACTGAAAATGGCCAACACAGCTGAGAACAACAGGAGGAAATTGGGATGGAATCAAGAGGAGGCCACAAACAAGAAGAAACTGAAGGACAAAGTCAACCAAGAGAATAAGGATGGGAAGACTACTGTTGGTGGTGAGCCAAAGCAGAAAGTTGACCAGAAGCAGGATGCAGATGAATTATCGTGACACTGAAGCCAGGAGAACAAAGAACAAAGAAACGTACAGCATAGGAACAGGCCCTTCGGCCCACCAAGCCTGCGCCGACCATGCTGCCCATCTAAACTAAAATCGTCTACACTTCTGGGGTCCGTATCCCTCTATTTCCATCCTATTCATGTATTTGTCAAGATGCCCCTTAAACGTCACTATCGTCCCTGCTTTCACCACCTCCTCCGGCAGCGAGTTCCAGTCACCCACTATCCTCTGTGTAAAAAACTTGCCTCGTACATCTCCTCTAAACCTGGCCCCTCGCACCTTAAAACTATGCCCCCTAGTAATTGACCCCTCTACCCCGGGAAAAACCTCTGACTATCCACTCTGTCTATGCCCCTCATAATTTTGTAGACGTCTATCAGGTCGACCCTCAACTTCCTTTGTTCCAGTGAGAACAAACAAAGTTTATTCAACCTCTCCTCATAGCTAATGCCCTCCATACCAGACAACATCTTTGTAAATCTCTTCTGCAACCTCTCTAAAGCCTCCATATCCCTCTGGTACTGTGGCAACCAGAATTGAACACTATACTCCCAAGTGTAGCCTAACTAAGGTTCCATACAGCTGTAACATGACTTGGCAATTTTTATACTCAATGCACCGGCCAATGAAGGCAAGCATGCCGTATGCCTTCTTGACTACCTTCTCCATCGTGTTGCCCTTTCAGTGACCTGTGGACCTGTACACCTCGATCTCTCTGACTGTCAATACTCTTGAGGGTTCTACCATTCACTGTATATTCCCTACCTGTATTAGACCTTCCAAAATGCATTACCTCGCATTTGTCTGGATTAAACTCCATCTACCATCTCTCCGCCCAAGTCTCCAAACAATGTAAATCCTGCTGTATCCTCTGACACTCCTCATCGCTATCCGCAACTCCATCAAATTTTGTGTCGACTGCAAACTTACTAATCAGACCAGTTACATTTTCCTCCAAAACTTGATGAGATTGATGCAGCTTTCACAGACACTGCCTGTGTGGTTACATTCCCAGATGAATGCCAGTGAAGTTGTCAGTTCCACAAAGAGATTGAGAGTTCATGCAGCAAACTGCAGTACAAGGAGAAGGGAAGCTTTCTCCAGCTCATCATGACAAAGAACATTTGTCTACACACATGGCCTTCCCTCATGGCACAGTTATCACCAATATGTTAAAGGATTTACAGTGCAGAAGGAGGCCATTCGGCCCATTGAGTGTGCACCGACCCTTGGAAAGAGCACCCTACCCACACCTCCACCCTACCCTGTAACCCCAAATAACCTGTTTTGGACGCTAAGGGCAATTTAGCATAGCCAATCCACCTAACCTGCATATCTTTGGCCTGTTACAACTGTGTGACAACTGCTTTTGTTTCCAATATGAGAATAGGCATTTCATAAACTGACTTAGTGCTACAGTGAATTCTCACATTCTCCTTTCACACAGACTGGGTGGCACAGTGAATTCTCACATTATCCTTTCACACAGACAGGGTGGCACAGTGAGTTATCACATTGTCCTTTCACATGGGCTGAGTGGCACAGTGAGTTATCATATTGTCCTTTCACACACACTGGTGGTACAGTGAGTTAGCACATTGTCCTTTCGCACGGACTGGGTGGCACAGTGAGTTCTCACATTGTCCTTTCACACAGACTGGGTGGCACAGTGAGTTATCACATTGTCCTTTCACACTGACTGGGTGCTACAGTGAGTTATCACATTGTCCTTTCACACGGACTGAGTGGCACAGTGAGTTATCATATTGTCCTTTCACACACACTGGGTGGTACAGTGAGTTATCACATTGTCCTTTCCCACAGACAGGGTGCTACAGTGAGTTATCACACTGTCCTTTCACACACACTGGGTGGTACAGTGAGTTATCACATTGTCCTTTCACACGGACTGGGTGGCACAGTGAGTTATCACATTGTCCTTTCACATGGACTGGGTGGCACAGTGAGTTATCACACTGTCCATTCACACAGACTGGGTGGCACAGTGAGTTATCACATTGTCCTTTCAGATGGACTGAGTGGCACAGTGAGTTATCATATTGTCCTTTCACACACACTGGGTGGTACAGTGAGTTATCACATTGTCCTTTCCCACAGACAGGGTGCTGCAGTGAGTTGTCACACTGTCCTTTCACACACACTGGGTGGTACAGTGAGTTATCACATTGTCCTTTCACACGGACTGGGTGGCACAGTGAGTTATCACACTGTCCATTCACACGGACTGGGTGGCACAGTGAGTTATCACATTGTCCTTTCACACGGACTGGGTGCGACAGTGAGTTATCACATTGTCTTTTCACACGGACTGGGTGGCTCAGTGAATTCTCACATTGTCCTTTCACACGGACTGGGTGACACAGTGAGTTATCATACTGTCCTTTCCCACCGACAGGGTGCTACAGTGAGTTATCACATTGTCCTTTCACACACACTGGGTGGTACAGTGAGTTATCACATTGTCCTTTCACACAGACAGGGTGCTACAGTGAGTTATCACATTGTCCTTTCGCATGGACTGGGTGGCACAGTGAGTTATCACATTGTCCTTTCACACACACTGGTGGTACAGTGAGTTAGCACATTGTCCTTTCGCACGGACTGGGTGGCACAGTGAGTTCTCACATTGTCCTTTCACACAGACTGGGTGGCACAGTGAGTTATCACATTGTCCTTTCACACTGACTGGGTGCTACAGTGAGTTATCACATTGTCCTTTCACACGGACTGAGTGGCACAGTGAGTTATCATATTGTCCTTTCACACACACTGGGTGGTACAGTGAGTTATCACATTGTCCTTTCCCACAGACAGGGTGCTACAGTGAGTTATCACACTGTCCTTTCACACACACTGGGTGGTACAGTGAGTTATCACATTGTCCTTTCACACGGACTGGGTGGCACAGTGAGTTATCACATTGTCCTTTCACATGGACTGGGTGGCACAGTGAGTTATCACACTGTCCATTCACACAGACTGGGTGGCACAGAGAGTTATCACATTGTCCTTTCAGATGGACTGAGTGGCACAGTGAGTTATCATATTGTCCTTTCACACACACTGGGTGGTACAGTGAGTTATCACATTGTCCTTTCCCACAGACAGGGTGCTGCAGTGAGTTATCACACTGTCCTTTCACACACACTGGGTGGTACAGTGAGTTATCACATTGTCCTTTCACACGGACTGGGTGGCACAGTGAGTTATCACACTGTCCATTCACACGGACTGGGTGGCACAGTGAGTTATCACATTGTCCTTTCACACGGACTGGGTGCGACAGTGAGTTATCACATTGTCTTTTCACACGGACTGGGTGGCTCAGTGAATTCTCACATTGTCCTTTCACACGGACTGGGTGACACAGTGAGTTATCATACTGTCCTTTCCCACCGACAGGGTGCTACAGTGAGTTATCACATTGTCCTTTCACACACACTGGGTGGTACAGTGAGTTATCACATTGTCCTTTCCCACAGACAGGGTGCTGCAGTGAGTTATCACACTGTCCTTTCACACACACTGGGTGGTACAGTGAGTTATCACATTGTCCTTTCACACGGACTGGGTGGCACAGTGAGTTATCACACTGTCCATTCACACGGACTGGGTGGCACAGTGAGTTATCACATTGTCCTTTCACACGGACTGGGTGCGACAGTGAGTTATCACATTGTCTTTTCACACGGACTGGGTGGCTCAGTGAATTCTCACATTGTCCTTTCACACGGACTGGGTGACACAGTGAGTTATCATACTGTCCTTTCCCACCGACAGGGTGCTACAGTGAGTTATCACATTGTCCTTTCACACACACTGGGTGCTACAGTGAGTTATCACATTGTCCTTTCACACAGACAGGGTGCTACAGTGAGTTATCACACTGTCCTTTCACACACACTGGGTGCTACAGTGAGTTATCACATTGTCCTTTCACACACACTGGGTGCTACAGTGAGTTATCACATTGTCCTTTCACACACACTGGGTGCTACAGTGAGTTATCACATTGTCCTTTCACACACACTGGGTGCTACAGTGAGTTATCACATTGTCCTTTCACACAGACAGGGTGCTACAGTGAGTTATCACATTGTCCTTTCACACAGACAGGGTGCTACAGTGAGTTATCACATTGTCCTTTCACACGGACTGGGTGGCACAGTGAGTTATCACATTGTCCTTTCACACTGACTGGGTGCTACAGTGAGTTATCACATTGTCCTTTCACACGGACTGAGTGGCACAGTGAGTTATCACATTGTCCTTTCACACACACTGGGTGCTACAGTGAGTTATCACATTGTCCTTTTGCACGACTGGGTGCGACAGTGAATTATCACATTGTCCTTTCACACGGACTGGGTGCTACAGTGAATTCTCACATTGTCCTTTCACACGGACTGGGTGGCACAGTGAGTTATCACATTGTCCTTTCACACACACTAGGTGGTACAGTGAGTTATCACTTTGTCCTTTCACATGGACTGGGTGGCACAGTAAATTCTCACATTGTCCTTTCACACGGACTGGGTGGCACAGTGAGTTATCACATTGGCCTTTCACACGGACTGGGTGGCACAGTGAGTTATCACATTGTCGTTTCACACACACTGGGTGGTACAGTGAGTTATCACATTGTCCTTTCAGACGGACTGAGTGGCACAGTGAGTTATCACATTGTCCTTTCACACGGACTGGGTGCGACAGTGAGTTATCACATTGTCCTTTCACACTGACTGGGTGCTACAGTGAGTTATCACATTGTCCTTTCACACGGACTGAGTGGCACAGTGAGTTATCACATTGTCCTTTCACACACACTGGGTGCTACAGTGAGTTCTCACATTGTCCTTTTGCACGACTGGGTGCGACAGTGAATTATCACATTGTCCTTTCACACGGACTGGGTGCTACAGTGAATTCTCACATTGTCCTTTCACACGGACTGGGTGGCACAGTGAGTTATCACATTGTCCTTTCACACACACTAGGTGGTACAGTGAGTTATCACTTTGTCCTTTCACATGGACTGGGTGGCACAGTAAATTCTCACATTGTCCTTTCACACGGACTGGGTGGCACAGTGAGTTATCACATTGGCCTTTCACACGGACTGGGTGGCACAGTGAGTTATCACATTGTCGTTTCACACACACTGGGTGGTACAGTGAGTTATCACATTGTCCTTTCAGACGGACTGAGTGGCACAGTGAGTTATTACATTGTCCTTTCACACACACTGGGTGGTACAGTGAGTTATCACATTGTCCTTTCACACGGACTGGGTGGCACAGTGAGTTATCACATTGTCCTTTCACACGGACTGGGTGGCACAGTGAGTTATCACACTATCCTTTCACACGGACTGGGTGCGACAGTGAGTTATCACATTGTCCTTTCACACGGACTGGGTGCGACAGTGAGTTATCACATTGTCCTTTCACACGGACTGGGTGGCACAGTGAGTTATCACATTGTCCTTTCACACGGACTGGGTGGCACAGTGAGTTATCACACTGTCCATTCACACAGACTTGGTGGCACAGTGAGTTATCACATTGTCCTTTCACACACACTGGGTGCTACAGTGAGTTATCACATTGTCCTTTCCCACCGACAGGGTGCTACAGTGAGTTATCACATTGTCCTTTCACACACACTGGGTGGTACAGTGAGTTATCACATTGTCCTTTCACACAGACAGGGTGCTACAGTGAGTTATCACATTGTCCTTTCACACGGACTGGGTGCGACAGTGAGTTATCACATTGTCCTTTCACACGGACTGGGTGGCACAGTGAGTTATCACATTGTCCTTTCACACGGACTGGGTGGCACAGTGAGTTATCACACTGTCCATTCACACAGACTTGGTGGCACAGTGAGTTATCACATTGTCCTTTCACACACACTGGGTGCTACAGTGAGTTATCACATTGTCCTTTCCCACCGACAGGGTGCTACAGTGAGTTATCACATTGTCCTTTCACACACACTGGGTGGTACAGTGAGTTATCACATTGTCCTTTCACACAGACTGGGTGGCACAGTGAGTTATCACATTGTCCTTTCACACTGACTGGGTGCTACAGTGAGTTATCACATTGTCCTTTCACACGGACTGAGTGGCACAGTGAGTTATCACATTGTCCTTTCACACACACTGGGTGGTACAGTGAGTTATCACATTGTCCTTTCACACGGACTGGGTGCTACAGTGAATTCTCACATTGTCCTTTCACACGGACTGGGTGGCACAGTGAGTTATCACATTTTCTTTTCACACGGACTGGGTGGCACAGTGAGTTATCACATTGTCGTTTCAAACACACTGGGTGGTACAGTGAGTTATCACATTGTCCTTTCAGACGGACTGAGTGGCACAGTGAGTTATCACATTGTCCTTTCACACGGACTGGGTGCGACAGTGAGTTATCACATTGTCCTTTCACACGGACTGAGTGGCACAGTGAGTTCTCACATTGTCCTTTCACACGGACTGGGTGCGACAGTGAGTTATCACATTGTCCTTTCACACGCACTGAGTGGCAGTGAGTTATCACACTGTCCTTTCACACAGACTGGGTGGCACAGTGAGTTATCACATTGTCCTTTCACACACACTGGGTGCTACAGTGAGTTATCACATTGTCCTTTCACACGGACTGAGTGGCACAGTGAGTTCTCACATTGTCCTTTCACACGGACTGGGTGCGACAGTGAGTTATCACATTGTCCTTTCACACGCACTGAGTGGCAGTGAGTTATCATATTGTCCTTTCACACACACTGGGTGGTACAGTGAGTTATCACATTGTCCTTTCACACACACTGGGTGCTACAGTGAGTTATCACATTGTCCTTTCACACTGACTGGGTGCTACAGTGAGTTATCACATTGTCCTTTCACACGGACTGGGTGCTACAGTGAGTTATCACATTGTCCTTTCACACTGACTGGCTGCTACGGTGAGTTATCACATTGTCCTTTCACATGGACTGAGTGGCACAGTGAGTTATCACATTGTCGTTTCACACACACTGGGTGGTACAGTGAGTTATCACATTGTCCTTTCACACGGACTGAGTGGCACAGTGAGTTATCACATTGTCCTTTCACACGGACTGGGTGCGACAGTGAGTTATCACATTGTCCTTTCCCACAGACAGGGTGGTACAGTGAGTTATCACATTGTCCTTTCACACGGACTGGGTGGCACAGTGAGTTATCACATTGTCCCTTCACACGGACTGGGTGGCACAGTGAGTTATCACACTGTCCTTTCACACAGACTGGGTGGCACAGTGAGTTATCACATTGTCCTTTCACACACACTGGGTGGTACAGTGAGTTATCACATTGTCCTTTCCCACAGACAGGGTGCTACAGTGAGTTATCACATTGTCCTTTCACACGGACTGAATGGCACAGTGAGTTATCACATTGTCGTTTCACACGGACTGGGTGCGACAGTGAGTTATCACAGTGTCCTTTCACACACACTGGGTGGTACAGTGAGTTATCACATTGTCCTTTCACACCGACAGGGTGGTACAGTGAGTTATCACATTATCCTTTCACATGGACTGAGTGGCACAGTGAGTTATCACATTGTCGTTTCACACACACAGGGTGGTACAGTGAGTTATCACATTGTCGTTTCACACGGACTGAGTGGCACAGTGAGTTATCACATTGTCCTTTCACACGGACTGGGTGCGACAGTGAGTTATCACATTGTCCTTTCACACAGACTGGGTGCGACAGTGAGTTATCACATTGTCCTTTCACACGCACTGAGTGGCAGTGAGTTATCATATTGTCCTTTCACACACACTGGGTGGTACAGTGAGTTATCACATTGTCCTTTCACACACACTGGGTGCTACAGTGAGTTATCACATTGTCCTTTCACACGGACTGGGTGCTACAGTGAGTTATCACATTGTCCTTTCACACGGACTGGGTGCGACAGTGAGTTATCACATTGTCCTTTCACACGGACTGGGTGCTACAGTGAATTCTCACATTGTCCTTTCACACGCACTGAGTGGCAGTGAGTTATCATATTGTCCTTTCACACACACTGGGTGGTACAGTGAGTTATCACATTGTCCTTTCACACACACTGGGTGCTACAGTGAGTTATCACATTGTCCTTTCACACGGAATGGGTGCTACAGTGAGTTATCACATTGTCCTTTCACACGGACTGGGTGCTACAGTGAATTCTCACATTGTCCTTTCACACGCACTGAGTGGCAGTGAGTTATCATATTGTCCTTTCACACACACTGGGTGGTACAGTGAGTTATCACATTGTCCTTTCCCACAGACAGGGTGCTACAATGAGTTATCACATTGTCCTTTCACACGGACTGAATGGCACAGTGAGTTATCACATTGTCCTTTCACACGGACTGGGTGCGACAGTGAGTTATCACATTGTCCTTTCACATGGACTGAGTGGCACAGTGAGTTATCACATTGTCCTTTCACACGGACTGGGTGCGACAGTGAGTTATCACATTGTGCTTTCACACGGACTGAGTGGCACTGTGAGTTCTCACATTGTCCTTTCACACGGACTGGGTGCGACAGTGAGTTATCACATTGTCCTTTCACACGCACTGAGTGGCAGTGAGTTATCACACTGTCCTTTCACACAGACTGGGTGGCACAGTGAGTTATCACATTGTCCTTTCACATGGACTGAGTGGCACAGTGAGTTATCACATTGTCCTTTCACACACACTGGGTGGTACAGTGAGTTATCACATTGTCCTTTCCCACAGACAGGGTGCTACAGTGAGTTATCATATTGTCCTTTCACACGGACTGGGTGGCACAGTGAGTTATCACATTGTCCTTTCACACGGACTGGGTGGCACAGTGAATTATCACACTGTCCTTTCACACAGACTGGGTGGCACAGTGAACAAAGAACAACAAAGAACAAAGAAATGTACAGCACAGGAAAAGGCCCTTCGGCCCTCCAAGCCCGTGCCGACCATACTGCCCGACTAAACTACAATCTTCTACACTTCCTGGGTCCGTATCCTTCTATTCCCATCCTATTCATATATTTGTCAAGATGCCCCTTAAATGTCCCTATCGTCCCTGCTTCCACTACCTCCTCCGGTAGTGAGTTCCAGGCACCCACTACCCTCTGCGTAAAAAACTTGCCTCGTACATCTACTCTAAACTTTGCCCCTCTCACCTCAAACCTATGCCCCCTAGTAATTGACCCCTCTACCCTGGGGAAAAGCCGCTGACTATCCACTCTGTCTATGCCCCTCATAATTTTGTATACCTCTATCAGGTCGCCCCTCAACCTCCTTCGTTCCAGTGAGAACAAACCGAGTTTATTCAATCGCTCCTCATAGCTTATGCCCTCCATACCAGGCAACATTCTGGTAAATCTCTTCTGCACCCTCTCTAAAGCCTCCACATCCTTCTGGTAGTGTGGCGACCAGAATTGAACACTATACTCCAAGTGTGGCCTAACTAAGGTTCTATACAGCTGCAACATGACTTGCCAATTCTTATACTCAATGCCCCGGCCAATGAAGGCAAGCATGCCGTATGCCTTCTTGACCACCTTCTCCGCCTGTGTTGCCCCTTTCAATGACCTGTGGACCTGTACTCCTAGATCTCTTTGACTTTCAATACTCTTGAGGGTTCTACCATTCACTGTATATTCCCTCCCTGCATTAGCCCTTCCAAAATGCATTACCTCACATTTGTCCGGATTAAACTCCATCTGCCATCTCTCCGCCCAAGTCTCCAGACAATCTAAATCCTGCTGTATCCTCAGACAGTCCTCATCGCTATCCGCAATTCCACCAACCTTTGTGTCGTCTGCAAACTTACTAATCAGACCAGTTACATTTTCCTCCAAATCATTTATATATACTACAAAGAGCAAAGGTCCCAGCACTGATCCCTGTGGAACACCACTGGTCACAGCCCTCCAATTAGAAAAGCATCCCTCCATTGCTACCCTCTGCCTTCTATGGCCTAGCCAGTTCTGTATCCACCTTGCCAGTTCACCCCTGATCCCGTGTGACTTCACCTTTTGTACTAGTCTACCATGAGGGACCTTGTCAAAAGCCTTACTGAAGTCCATATAGACAACATCCACTGCCCTACCTGCATCAATCATCTTAGTGACCTCCTCGAAAAACTCTATCAAGTTAGTGAGACACGACCTCCCCTTCACAAAACCGTGCTGCCTCTCACGAATACGTCCATTTGCTTCCAAATGGGAGTAGATCCTGTCTCGAAGAATTCTCTCCAGTAATTTCCCTACCACTGAAGTAAGGCTCACCGGCCTGTAGTTCCCGGGATTATCCTTGCTACCCTTCTTAAACAGAGGAACAACATTGGCTATTCTCCAGTCCTCCGGGATATCCCCTGAAGACAGCGAGGATCCAAAGATTTCTGTCAAGGCCTCAGCAATTTCCTCTCCAGCCTCCTTCAGTATTCTGGGGTAGATCCAATCAGGCCCTGGGGACTTATCTACCTTAATATTTTTTAAGACACCCAACACCTCGTCTTTTTGGATCACAATGTGACCCAGGCTATCTACACCCCCTTCTCCAGACTCAACATCTACCAATTCCTTCTCTTTGGTGAATACTGATGCAAAGTATTCATTTAGTACCTCGCCCATTTCCTCTGGCTCCACACATAGATTCTCTTGCCTATCCTTCAGTGGGCCAACCCTTTCCCTGGCTACCCTCTTGCTTTTTATGTACGTGTAAAAAGCCTTGGGATTTTCCTTAACCCTATTTGCCAATGACTTTTCATGACCCCTTCTAGCCCTCCTGACTCCTTGCTTAAGTTCCTTCCTACTTTCCTTATATGCCACACAGGCTTCGTCTGTTCCCAGCCTTTTAGCCCTGACAAATGCCTCCTTTTTCTTTTTGACGAGGCCTACAATATCACTCGTCATCCAAGTGAGTTATCACATTGTCCTGTCATACACACTGGGTGGTACAGTGAGTTATCACATTGTCCTTTCGCACAGACAGGGTGCTACAGTGAGTTATCACATTGTCCTTTCACACACACTGGGTGGTACAGTGAGTTATCACATTGTCCTTTCACATGGACTGGGTGCTACAGTGAGTTCTCACATTGTCCTTTCACACGGACTGGGTGCGACAGTGAGTTATCACATTGTCCTTTCACACGCACTGAGTGGCAGTGAGTTATCATATTGTCCTTTCACACGGACTGGGTGCTACAGTGAGTTATCACATTGTCCTTTCGCACAGACAGGGTGCTACAGTGAGTTATCACATTGTCCTTTCACACACACTGGGTGGTACAGTGAGTTATCACATTGTCCTTTCACATGGACTGAGTGGCACAGTGAGTTATCACATTGTCGTTTCACACACACTGGGTGCTACAGTGAGTTATCACATTGTCCTTTCACACGGACTGAGTGGCACAGTGAGTTATCACATTGTCCTTTCACACGGACTGGGTGCGACAGTGAGTTATCACATTGTCCTTTCACACGGACTGGGTGCGACAGTGAGTTATCACATTGTCCTTTCACACGCACTGAGTGGCAGTGAGTTATCATATTGTCCTTTCACACGGACTGGGTGCTACAGTGAGTTATCACATTGTCCTTTCGCACAGACAGGGTGCTACAGTGAGTTATCACATTGTCCTTTCACACACACTGGGTGGTACAGTGAGTTATCACATTGTCCTTTCACATGGACTGAGTGGCACAGTGAGTTATCACATTGTCCTTTCACACACACTGGGTGGTACAGTGAGTTATCACATTGTCCTTTCCCACAGACAGGGTGCTACAGTGAGTTATCATATTGTCCTTTCACACGGACTGGGTGGCACAGTGAGTTATCACATTGTCCTTTCACACGGACTGGGTGGCACAGTGAATTATCACACTGTCCTTTCACACAGACTGGGTGGCACAGTGAACAAAGAACAACAAAGAACAAAGAAATGTACAGCACAGGAAAAGGCCCTTCGGCCCTCCAAGCCCGTGCCGACCATACTGCCCGACTAAACTACAATCTTCTACACTTCCTGGGTCCGTATCCTTCTATTCCCATCCTATTCATATATTTGTCAAGATGCCCCTTAAATGTCCCTATCGTCCCTGCTTCCACTACCTCCTCCGGTAGTGAGTTCCAGGCACCCACTACCCTCTGCGTAAAAAACTTGCCTCGTACATCTACTCTAAACTTTGCCCCTCTCACCTCAAACCTATGCCCCCTAGTAATTGACCCCTCTACCCTGGGGAAAAGCCGCTGACTATCCACTCTGTCTATGCCCCTCATAATTTTGTATACCTCTATCAGGTCGCCCCTCAACCTCCTTCGTTCCAGTGAGAACAAACCGAGTTTATTCAATCGCTCCTCATAGCTTATGCCCTCCATACCAGGCAACATTCTGGTAAATCTCTTCTGCACCCTCTCTAAAGCCTCCACATCCTTCTGGTAGTGTGGCGACCAGAATTGAACACTATACTCCAAGTGTGGCCTAACTAAGGTTCTATACAGCTGCAACATGACTTGCCAATTCTTATACTCAATGCCCCGGCCAATGAAGGCAAGCATGCCGTATGCCTTCTTGACCACCTTCTCCGCCTGTGTTGCCCCTTTCAATGACCTGTGGACCTGTACTCCTAGATCTCTTTGACTTTCAATACTCTTGAGGGTTCTACCATTCACTGTATATTCCCTCCCTGCATTAGCCCTTCCAAAATGCATTACCTCACATTTGTCCGGATTAAACTCCATCTGCCATCTCTCCGCCCAAGTCTCCAGACAATCTAATTCCTGCTGTATCCTCAGACAGTCCTCATCGCTATCCGCAATTCCACCAACCTTTGTGTCGTCTGCAAACTTACTAATCAGACCAGTTACATTTTCCTCCAAATCATTTATATATACTACAAAGAGCAAAGGTCCCAGCACTGATCCCTGTGGAACACCACTGGTCACAGCCCTCCAATTAGAAAAGCATCCCTCCATTGCTACCCTCTGCCTTCTATGGCCTAGCCAGTTCTGTATCCACCTTGCCAGTTCACCCCTGATCCCGTGTGACTTCACCTTTTGTACTAGTCTACCATGAGGGACCTTGTCAAAAGCCTTACTGAAGTCCATATAGACAACATCCACTGCCCTACCTGCATCAATCATCTTAGTGACCTCCTCGAAAAACTCTATCAAGTTAGTGAGACACGACCTCCCCTTCACAAAACCGTGCTGCCTCTCACGAATACGTCCATTTGCTTCCAAATGGGAGTAGATCCTGTCTCGAAGAATTCTCTCCAGTAATTTCCCTACCACTGAAGTAAGGCTCACCGGCCTGTAGTTCCCGGGATTATCCTTGCTACCCTTCTTAAACAGAGGAACAACATTGGCTATTCTCCAGTCCTCCGGGATATCCCCTGAAGACAGCGAGGATCCAAAGATTTCTGTCAAGGCCTCAGCAATTTCCTCTCCAGCCTCCTTCAGTATTCTGGGGTAGATCCAATCAGGCCCTGGGGACTTATCTACCTTAATATTTTTTAAGACACCCAACACCTCGTCTTTTTGGATCACAATGTGACCCAGGCTATCTACACCCCCTTCTCCAGACTCAACATCTACCAATTCCTTCTCTTTGGTGAATACTGATGCAAAGTATTCATTTAGTACCTCGCCCATTTCCTCTGGCTCCACACATAGATTCCCTTGCCTATCCTTCAGTGGGCCAACCCTTTCCCTGGCTACCCTCTTGCTTTTTATGTACGTGTAAAAAGCCTTGGGATTTTCCTTAACCCTATTTGCCAATGACTTTTCATGACCCCTTCTAGCCCTCCTGACTCCTTGCTTAAGTTCCTTCCTACTTTCCTTATATGCCACACAGGCTTCGTCTGTTCCCAGCCTTTTAGCCCTGACAAATGCCTCCTTTTTCTTTTTGACGAGGCCTACAATATCACTCGTCATCCAAGTGAGTTATCACATTGTCCTGTCATACACACTGGGTGGTACAGTGAGTTATCACATTGTCCTTTCGCACAGACAGGGTGCTACAGTGAGTTATCACATTGTCCTTTCACACACACTGGGTGGTACAGTGAGTTATCACATTGTCCTTTCACACGGACTGGGTGCTACAGTGAGTTCTCACATTGTCCTTTCACACGGACTGGGTGCGACAGTGAGTTATCACATTGTCCTTTCACACGCACTGAGTGGCAGTGAGTTATCATATTGTCCTTTCACACGGACTGGGTGCTACAGTGAGTTATCACATTGTCCTTTCGCACAGACAGGGTGCTACAGTGAGTTATCACATTGTCCTTTCACACACACTGGGTGGTACAGTGAGTTATCACATTGTCCTTTCACATGGACTGAGTGGCACAGTGAGTTATCACATTGTCGTTTCACACACACTGGGTGCTACAGTGAGTTATCACATTGTCCTTTCACACGGACTGAGTGGCACAGTGAGTTATCACATTGTCCTTTCACACGGACTGGGTGCGACAGTGAGTTATCACATTGTCCTTTCACACGGACTGGGTGCGACAGTGAGTTATCACATTGTCCTTTCACACGCACTGAGTGGCAGTGAGTTATCATATTGTCCTTTCACACGGACTGGGTGCTACAGTGAGTTATCACATTGTCCTTTCGCACAGACAGGGTGCTACAGTGAGTTATCACATTGTCCTTTCACACACACTGGGTGGTACAGTGAGTTATCACATTGTCCTTTCACATGGACTGAGTGGCACAGTGAGTTATCACATTGTCGTTTCACACACACTGGGTGCTACAGTGAGTTATCACATTGTCCTTTCACACGGACTGAGTGGCACAGTGAGTTATCACATTGTCCTTTCACACGGACTGGGTGCGACAGTGAGTTATCACATTGTCCTTTCACACGCACTGAGTGGCAGTGAGCTATCATATTGTCCTTTCACACACACTGGGTGGTACAGTGAGTTATCACATTGTCCTTTCACACACACTGGGTGCTACAGTGAGTTATCACATTGTCCTTTCACACTGACTGGGTGCTACAATGAGTTATCACATTGTCCTTTCACACGGACTGGGTGCTACAGTGAGTTATCACATTGTCCTTTCACACGGACTGAGTGGCACAGTGAGTTCTCACATTGTCCTTTCACACGGACTGGGTGCTACAGTGAGTTATCACATTGTCCTTTCACACACACTGGGTGCTACAGTGAGTTCTCACATTGTCCTTTCACACGGACTGGGTGCTACAGTGAGTTATCACATTGTCCTTTCACACGGACTGGCTGCTACAGTGAGTTATCACATTGTCCTTTCACACGGACTGGGAGGCACAGTGAGCTATCATATTGTCCTTTCACACGGACTGGGAGGCACAGTGAGTTATCACATTGTCCTTTCACACGGACTGGGTGCTACAGTGAGTTATCACATTGTCCTTTCACACGGACTGGGTGGCACAGTGAGTTATCACATTGTCCTTTCACACGGACTGGGTGGCACAGTGAGTTATCATATTGTCCTTTCACACGGACTGGGTGGCACTATGAGTTATCACACTGTCCTATCACACGGACTGGGTGCTACAGTGAGTTATCACATTGTCCTTTCACACGGACTGGGTGCCACAGTGAGTTATCACATTGTCCTTTCACACGGACCGAGTGGCACAGTGAGTTATCACATTGTCCTTTCACACAGACTGGGTGGCACAGTGAGTTATCACACTGTCCTATCACACGGACTGGGTGCTACAGTGAGTTATCACATTGTCCTTTCACACTGGGTGCTACAGTGAGTTATCACATTGTCCTTTCACACGGACTAAATCCGCAGGGCCTGAGAATTTGCATTCCAGAGTGCTTAAGGAGGTGGCTCTGGAATTAATGGATGCATTGTTGGTCATATTTCGGGATTCTATAGACTCTGGAACTGTCCCTGCAGATTGGAGGGTAGCTCACGTCACTCCACCATTCAAAAAGGGAGGTAGAGAGAAAGCAGTGAATTATAGACCAGTAAGCCTAACATCGGTAATGGGGAAAATGCTTGAATCCATTATCAAGGACTTTAGAGCGGAACATTTAGAAAGCAGTGGCAGGATCAGTCAGCATGGATTTATGAAGAGAAAATCATGCTTGACAAATCTGTTGGAGTTCTTTGAATATGTAACCGGTACAGTTGACAAGGGGAGCCAGTCGATGTGGTATATTTGGACTTTCAAAAGGCGTTTCACTAAGTCCTGCATAAGAGATTATTGCGCAAAATTAAAGCGCATTGGATTGGGGGAAATGTATTGAGGTGGATAGAAAACTGGTTGGCAGAGAAGAAACAAAGATTAGGGATTAATGGGTCCTTTTCAAATTGGCAGGCAGTAACTAGGGGGGACCACAGGGATCGGTGTTGGGACCCCAGCTATTCACAACATATATTAATGATTTGGATGAAGGAACAAAATGTAACATCTCAAAGTTTGCAGACGATACAAAGTTGGGTGCGAAGGTGAACTGTGACGAAGATGCAGGGATCCTACAGCATGACCTGGACAGGTTGGGCGAGTGGGAAAACCAATGGCAGATGCAGTATAATTTGGATAAGTGTGAGGTTATTCACTTTGGAAGCAAAAACAGGAAGGCAGATTACTACTTGAATGGTTGTAAATTGGGAGAGGGGAGTGTGCAGCGGGACCTGGGGGTCCTTGTTCACCAGTCGCTGACGGTAAGCATGCAGGTGCAGCAGGCGGTAAAGAAGGCTAATGGTATGTTGGCCTTCATTGTGAGACGTTTCGAGTATAGAGGCAGGGATGTTTTGCTGAAATTATACAGGACCTTGGTGAAGCCACACTGGGAGTATTGTGTGCAGTTTTGGTCTCCTTCTCTGAGGAAGGATGTTCTTGCTCTCGAGGGAGTGCAGTGAAGGTTCACCAGACTGATTCCAGGGATGGTGCGACTGTCATATGAGGAGAGATTGACTAGGTTGGGGTTGTTCTCGCTGGAGTTCAGAAGAATGAGGGGGGATTTTAACAGTGCTAGACAGGGTAGATGCAGGGAACATGTTACCAATTATGGGTGTGTCCAGAACCAGGGGTCACAGTCTGAGGATTCAGGGTAAACCATTTTGGACAGGTATAAGGAGACATTTCTTCACCCAAAGAGTGGTGAGCCTGTGGAATTCAGTACCACAGGAGGTAGTTGTTGCTAAAACATTGAATATATTCATGAGACGGCTAGATATAGCACTTGGGGAGAAAGGGATCAAAGGCTATGGGGAGAAAGCAGAATTAGGCTAAGGAGTTGAATGATCAGTCGTGATCATGATGAATGGTGGAGCAGGCTCGAAGGGCCAAAAGGCCTCCTCCTGATCCCATCTTCTATGTATCAATGTATTTATGTATCAACCATGACATTATCCATGATCACTTCCACTCCTGAAGGATCATTGACTATATCATGCTCTCTTTGATGATACTTTTCCGGAGCAGTAGAAATGCCAAATGATATGCGCAACCATCTGTATCTCCCAAAAGGCAACTAGAAAGCAGTCATAAATCTATTGCTTTAATCCAACTTCACTTGCCAATATCCACCCGTCTCATCCAGGCTGATAAAGACCTCTGCCTTGGCAAATTGTGACAAAATTTCTTCAATGGTTGGCATGGGGAAGTGAGATCTAATCAAAGTTTTATTGAGGTCCTTTGGATCTACCTGGCAATTCACATTAACTCTCTGCTTTCCTGCAGCCACCACTGCAATAATCACAAAGAATTTAGATTTGACAGTGCCAAACTGTTCTCGGGTGCAGAGTAATCATCATAAAAGTAAGTTTCTTTTCTCTCAGCAGATGTACTCTCACTGTGGGATTTTTTTGATCCTAAGGTCATCCTATCTCTGATGAGATCATCCTTTAATTGTCTAAATTCATGTCAGCTAGACATCTCAGTGCAATCACATTGATCAATATTCCCACCCCCCTTCCTGATCTCTGGCGTTGAACACATAGCATTCATAAATAACATTGGTAGAGGCTTCAAGATGCATTTTCAAGGCCTCCAAAATTTCACAAGACTGGCTTTTCTGCTCCTCAGTGAAGTTTAGGGTGCAGTAACACTTGCAGCACTTTTTCTCCAGCATTGATAGCAGAGTTGCTATTCTTGTACATTCAGATTTTTTGTTTAACTGTGTGACAGTTTCATAATTGTGCCACTGAGACTGGAATAATTTCCAATTCATTCTCAAGTCTCCCTTCATCTCCATTGGAGCAGATACTGGAATATTTAAAGCCATTTTGATTCACACAGCAGTCAGTGTTCTGTACGGAGTTGCAGACTGACATTTTAGCTGTTCTCTTACAGCTCTTTTAGAGCTATCGTCCACTCAAATTCAGCTGCACAGCACCTGATACCATGTTCCATACTGAAGCCATTCGCAGGGTTGTTTCCTCACACAACATGTGAGGCAGGCTATAGAACAAATGCTGTTTGCTTTGATGCCAACATTCACCATAGTTTGTTTTCAATTTTTTATTTGTTGGGTACAGTTGCTTTGGCTGGGCCATCCCTCCCTCCCTTTCAGACATATTTCCACAGTAGGGTTCCCATGATTGCTACCATTTAACATATCATGTTCTTTTCACAACATTTGCTATCATTTTATACATTGCACAACATTTAACAGCAGAAAATGCCACCTTCAACATTTTGGACCATGTACAGAATTGGCACAAGTTTCTCATAGAAATCATAGAATTTACAGTGCAGAAGGAGGCCATTCGGCCCATCGAGTCTGCACCGGCCCTTACAAAGAGCACCCTACTCAAACCCACGTATCTACCCTATCCCTGTACCCAGCAACCCCCACGTAACCTTTTTGGACACTAAGGGCAATTTAGCATGGCCAATCCACCTAACCGGCACATCATTGGACTGTGGGAGGAACATCCGGAGGAAACCCATGCAGACACGGGGGGAACGTGCAGACTCTGTACAGACAGTGACGTGACCTAGTCGGGAATCGAACCTGGGACCCTGGAGCTGTGAAGCAACTTTGCTAACCACTATGCTACCATGCTGCCCTTCTCCTAAAGATTATAAATCAATTTTCTGCCCATATAGCATTGTGACACCAGCAAATTTAAAAACTAAAGACACTCGTATCAAATATTTCACTAAGACTGTGAACAGCAGGCATCCTAAACAGCTCCCTGTGCACAACACTGATTACCTTTGTCCAGACAGAGCCATTTCCAATTAGCAGCATTCATGGTCTTCTACTGACAAGTCAATTATATATCTATGTATACACAAGCCTTGACCTTCCCTACCAGCCTCACATAAGGGACTTAATTGAATGCCTTTAGAAAACCCAAGCAACCTATATCCAGTGAATTAGTCACTTTTGCTACCTTCGTAACTTCTTCAAAGAATTTAATTAAGTTTGAAATACTTAATTTATTACTTCTAAAATTATGCTGACTGCTTCCTGTGATGCCTGGTTTCTTCAAACACTGATTTACAGCACCTAGATTGCTGCATTCTATGCTCCATAAACTTGAAATCACCTAAAACTCTGCTGCCTATGTCCTAACTCGCACCTCATCTTACTACATAGAAAATAGAAGCAGGCTCGCCATTCATTATGATCTTGGCTGATCATTAAGTTCCGTACCCTGATCCAGCCTTCCCCTCCCATATGCCTGGATCCCTTTAGCCCCAAGAGCTGGATCTGACTCTTTGAAATTACAAAACATTTTGGCCTCAGCTACTTTCTGTGATCGTGAATTCCACAGATTCACCACTCTCTGGGTGAATAAATATCTCCTAAACCCAGTCCTAAAAGGTTTACCCCTTATCCTAAAACTATGACCCCGAGTTCTGGACTCCCCCACCTCGGGAACATTCTTTCTGAATGTACCCTGTCTAATCCTGTTAGAATTTTATAAGTTTCTGTAAAATCCCCTCTGACTCTTCTAAACTCCGATGAATATAATCCTAATTGACTTAGTCTCTCCTCATATGACAGTCCCGCCAACCCAGGAATCAGCCTGGTAAACTTTCACTACACTCCCTCCATAGCAAGAACATCCTTCCTCAGATAAGGATACCTGCTTCAATATTCCCCGACTCTACTCTACTCTACCCTAGCCCAGACCCCCCCGAGCTCCTCTTCCCACTTAAGCTTCATGTCCTCAGTCTGCGTAACCTCAGCTCCCATTAGCTCCTTGTAGATGTCTGAGACTCTACCCTCTCCCACCTCTCCCCTAGAAACTACCCTGTCGTGCCTCCCCTTCGGCAGGAGACGTGGGAAGGACGACACCAATCTGCATAAAAAATCCCGCACCTGTAAGTATCTAAAGTCGTTCCCTCTCGCCAGCCCAAACTTCTCCTCCAGTGCCCTCATGCTTGTAAAGCTCTCTTCCAGGAACAGATCCCCCATCCTCACAACCTCTGCCCTCCGCCACAGTCAATAACCCCCGTCCATGTTCCCCGGGGCAAATCGGTGGTTGCCGCAGATTGGGGTCCACACCGATGTTCTTACCTCCCCTAAATGCCTCCTCCACTGGCCCCAGATCCGAAGAGCTGCCACCATTATCGGGCTGGCAGAGTACCGTGCCGGCGGAACCGGCAGAGGCACCGTGACCAGGGCTGCTAAGCTAGTGCCCCTGCACGAATCAGCCTCCATCCGCTCCCAAACCGACCCTGCACCCACCATCCATTTCCTTATCATCGCTATGTTGGCCGCCCAGTAATAGTTGCTGAAGTTCGGCAACACCATCCCCCCTTTTCCTCTGTTCATTTCAAGCATCACCCTCTTCACCCGTGGGGGCTTCCCTGCCCATACAAATCCCAGAATAATTTTATTCAGCCTCTTAAAGAAGGACCGCGGGATAAAGATGGGGAAACACCGAAAAACAATCAAGAACCGCGGGAGAATCGTCATCTTAACAGTCTGCACCCTTCCCGCCAATGACAGCGGGAGCGCATCCCACCTCCGGACCTCCCCCCTCACTCGTTCCACCAGTCGGGACAGGTTGAGCTTATGCAACCTGCCCCAGTCCCGTGCCACCTAAATCCCCAAATATCGGAAACTCTTCCCCCACTAGCCTGAACGGCAACCCCTTCAGCCTACTCTCCTGCCCCTCCCCTGAATTATGAACAACTCGCTCTTAGCCATGTTCAGTTTGTATCCGGAGAACTGGCCAAATTCCCTCAGGGTTGCCATAATACCGTCTATCCCCACCATTGGGTTCGATACATATAACAGCAGATCGTCTGCGTATAACGAGGCTCTATGTTCCACTCCCCCCCGGACCAGTCCTTTCCAGCCTCTAGAAGCTCTCAGTGCAATTGCCAGCGGCTCTATGGCCAGCGCAAACAGCAGTGGGGAGAGAGGGCAGCCCTCTCTTGTCCCACGGTGCAGTCTAAAGTAGTCCGATGTCATCCTGTTCATCCTTACACTCGACTCCGGGGCCTGATACAATAGCCTAAAACAGTCGATGAACCCCGCCCCAAACCCGAACCGTCCTAGTATCTCCCACAGATAATCCCACTCGACCCGGTCAAAAGCCTTTTCAGCATCCATGGCTATCACTATCTCTACCTCCCTACTCTCCGGCGGCCATCATAATCACGTTAAGCAGCCTTCTTATGTTGGCCACCAGCTGCCTCCCCTTTACAAACCCGGTTTGGTCCTCCACAATTACATCCGGTACATAGTCCTCAATTCTTGTCGCCAAGATCTTGGCCAGTAACTTGGAGTCTACGTTGATCAAAGAGATCGGCCTGTATGACCCACAAGCCTCCGGGTCCTTATCCCATTTCAGAATGAGCAAGATGGTGGCCTGCGACACCATCTTGTTTTTATACAGTATCTCCTTCACCTGCCTCCCCTCCTCCTGGCCACCTCAACGCTCAAATCTTGGTAAACACGCAGGGTGGTATTGTCCCAAGTACAGCTTCGTGTGCTCTTTGCCCATTGCAGCACCCGTTCCTTGTCCAGGTACCTGTGAAAGCGTACCACCATCGCTCGTGGGGGACCCCCTCGTCGCGGCTGCCTCACCTGCACTCTGTGTGCCCCATCCACCACCGGTGGGCGCGGGAACACCTCGTTTCCCAGCAACTTCTGAAACATACCCTCCACATATATGGCAGTGTCTAGCCCCTCTGCCCACTCCGGGAGGCCCATGATTCTCACGTTCTGCCAGCAAGATCTGTTGTCCAGGTCCTCCAGCCTTTCCAGAAGCATTTTTTGCTGGTCCGTCAGCCTCCGAATCTCCACATCCGCCACCGTTTGAAAGTCAGCCTGCTCCTCCACGGACTTCTCCAACTGCTGGAGCTTCTCAGCCTGATCATCCAGCCTTTTTCCCATCCGGTCAATCGACTTCTGAAGCGGCTCCAGGTTGTCACGCTTCAAAGCCAAAAAGCCCTCCTGCATAGTCTGCAGCAGCTGCTCCATTGTGGACTGGGCTGTCGGCGCCTTGCTCTGAACACCAGCCATGCTGGGCTCTCTCACAGCCTCCACTCTGCCCTTACTCGACCACTTCTTCTGCTGTTTACGGTCCCTCCAGCTTCTTAGGTCCATACAATTCTGTATGGCTCCTGTGCCTGAGTACTATTGCTTTCCAGTTCCGCGCTCAAAAGTGCAAAAATGTCGGGGTGAAAGGTCCAAAAGTCCGACCAAAACGGGAGCCACCAAATGTGCGACCTACTCCCTCATAGCCGCCACTGGAAGTCGAGAGAGCAAGTCTTTAACATGCAGAAGGGGTGCCAATCAAATGGGCTGCTTTTTCCTGGATGGTGTCAAGAAACCATGATTTCTCGACAGCAGGTTGAAATGCCGAGAAATGTCAGCAGCGTGTTTGTGCCTTACCATGCCGCACACCAGCCTGTGGCGGGTTCATGCTCGTATCATGTTTGCATGCGATGAATACTCATGAATGCAACGCTTTTTAAAATGATGTCCTGTCTTTAAGATTATATCAGTGGTGCACAAGAATCTCGTGGTACCCAGTTCACAATTATTTAGAAGTGACAGTCACCAGTGGGCTATATGGAGTCCTGTCTGTATTTCACAGCTTTGTTTGCTTAATGACAGCACAATGTGCGGGGATAAGGGAAAAAGCAAGGGAGCGGCACTAAACCATGATGCTCATTTGGAGAGCTGGTGCAGACACGATGGGCCAAATGGCCTCTTCTGTGCCATATCAATTCTGTGAAATCACATCCAACGCAATGAAAGCACATTCTCAGAACAAGTCCGAAGAACAAAATCCATTCACCTGGGCAAAAGTGCAGCTGTTATATCACTATATTCAAAGCCTTTACATCCTGTCAGTTGCTCAACCTTATCAATCCCCATTGTCCTCTTTCCTTTTCCTAGTGAGTTCCAGGAAGCCTGGGGAAGACATTTTGTGGCAGTTAAAGCCAGAATCCTTGGTTCAAGATGTAGCCGATTGGCTTTAAAGATATATTTTAAAATAAATTTCGAGTACCCAATTCATTTTTTCCACTTTAGCGTGTTCAATCCACCTAACATGCACATCTTTGTGTTGTGGGGGTGAAACCCACGCAAACACGGGGAGAATGTGCGAACTCCACACGGACAGTGACCCAGAACCGGGATTGAACCTGGGACCTCGGTGCCGTGAGGCTGCAGTGCTAACCACTGAGCCACCGTGCTGCCCCCCTTTCAAGATATTTTAATCGCAAACCCACCAGTCCCATGGTCATGAATACTCTCCAGTCAAATGTAGAAGTCCGCAGGTTCCTGCTGGCTTTCTGATGCATCGGCATTTTGTTGATGTTTTAGCCTCCCACACACACCAATCCCAGTCCAACCTGGCATGTTGAACTTTGCCTCAATAATTCAGGTTGATTATCTTTCATCAGAACTGGAACAGAACTTTAAGCATATGTGGAGAGATAGGGGACGTGAAAAGGACAAAAGTGAAAGCTTGCGATAGGAAGAAAGGCAGGAGAGGTTAAATGACAAAAGGGATGATGGTGCAAGGCATTAATAGATGGTTTAAAAAATGGGTCAAGTAAAGAAACTAGAAGATGTGTGAATGAGAAAAAAATGGGGTGGGAGGGGGGGACGGTTTATGATCTGAAATTGTTGAATCAAAGAAGCTGAACTTAACAAAATGAAGGCAGAGTATAACATTTGGACAAATCAAAGTTCTGTGATGCTCCTTATCATAGAAATCTAGAGAGAACTGGTGGTAGATACAAGCTTGCAATCAAATATTATCCTTGCATTAACTATAGTTAAAATATCATAGATTATCATAGAATTTACAGTGCAGAAGGAGGCCATTCGGCCCATCGAGTCTGCACCGGCTCTTGGAAAGAGCACCTACCCAAGGTCAACACCTCCACCCTATCCCCATAACCCAGTAACCCCACCCGACACTAAGGGCAATTTTGGACACTAAGGACAATTTGTCATGACCAATCCACCTAACCAGCACATCTTTGGACGTGGGAGGAAACCGGAGCACCCGGAGGAAACCCACGCATACACGGGGAGGATGTGCAGACTCCGCACAGACAGTGACCCAAGCCGGAATCGAACCTGGAACCCTGGAGCTGTGAAGCAATTGTGCTATCCACATTGCTACCGTGCTGTCCACCCCATGTCCTCAAACCCCTGCCAGCCTTTTGTCTTTGATAAAGTCCATCGCTTCGTCTGGCGATTCAAAGTAAAGTTCCTGGCCCTCAGTGGTGACCAGTGCCACCAAACCTGGACCCTGCGCCTCCGCCATGCTTTCCCGTGCTGCAGGTTCGACAGTCACCTTCGCTGCTCAACTAATTCTTCTTATACGACCACTTCTGGTCCATGGCTCCATATCATCAAGTCTTGCTGGATTTTAATCAGTCTTTACAGATAGAGGTTTTTCTGATCTCAAACCGATCTTGCTATTTATTAGTTAGCACTCATGTGCCTTTATACTGCAGTTGTATGGTATCGTGACAGTGATTGCAAGATAACTTCTCATTCGTCTTTTAACCCAGTAGTCTGATGTATGCCAGGAACTTGTAAAATCCTTGTCTGTTCCGTGTTTCTCTTTTTTAAAATTCCTGCCCTGCAAAATGAGAGTTTTGGTTTTGAGCTGAACCACTCCCTACCCCCACCCCCCACTGCTGCAAGCAGCCATTTGGACTGACCAGGCAGACCCCTTGATTCAGTGTGTCCTGTGGCATAGCTTGTGATGCCATTTGATGGACTTCGCTATCAACCAATCAACCCCTTTGCATTCCCGGGGCTAAGCAGATCCTCGGTGCGGATTGGTGCTTTTTATTCTGGAATTCCCTGCTGGGTGACTCTCTATGTGCTTGGATTCTTGCACAATTCAGAAGAGTGAACGACCCAGAATCTATCTGCCTGTTTCTAAACGAATACAACACCACTGCAGCAACGTGTTTGTCCCAGAGACCAATACTTGCGGTTCTTTGTTGCAGCTGTACTCCTGGATAGCCTGCAGTTCCTCAGTGTGATCAACGGTGCATCTAGTCAGGAAAAGATAGATAAAATTACAGATCGTCCCACTCTGACGGCCGACAACATTTTATTTATATCTTACGATTAAATTGTATATATTTTAAATAAACTTGTATCGTCACTCGGGAAATGCCTGAGTTCAAGCAGCCAAGCACTAAAGATTCCTGCCATCAGGGAATAATAAAATTGCAATGTTTTATCCTGAGTGTATACTGTTTGTTGCACATTAGTCAACATCAGATACAAATAATGAGTGATAAGGGATGCATGAAGAGTGGCAGAAAGAATGCAATGGTGCAAGGAGCTTTAAAGGGGGGGGGGGGTTGGGTTGTATGGTGGGTTTTGGGCCCCTGCGGCGAGCCCCTTGCAGGTGGGAGGAATCCCATGTCCATACCATGGAGGGGTGAGGGTGTCCTTGGTGGTGGTGGAGGGTTGGTCTGGGTCTTTAAAATAGTAACCCAGAAGTTAGAAGAGGTTTTAATTCTAACTTTTTTTTATGAGCAACTATTGGTGAAACCCTATTGGAACCATCCGAAGTTTGCAATTTAAATTGCATTTTTGGATGGTTCCCAGAACAGGGCAATTTTTGCGCTTCTTGGAATTGGCGAGCAGAACCTGAGCTGTGGTATCTCCCCCCCCCCCCCCCCCCCCCCACCCCATCGCCAATCCGATGCTGGGAAGCTCAGTAGTTACTACCACTGAGGTCTCAATTGTATTAGATGTATGATTACCTGTTTACCTTGCGATTCTCTGCTGATGTTTCATTTCAAATTTCAAGTTTTTCTCAGCTAAGGGGGTCTCCATACAATATTCTTTGTTGCTGATCCATTTCACTCTCTGTCTCTAATGTTACTCTTCTGAAGCATAATACCAGCAGGGTGTTTCTATGTAGATGCATAGATACATAGAAGATAGGAGCAGGAGGAGGCCTTTTGACCCTTCGAGCCTGCTCCGCCATTCATCACGATCATGGCTGATCATCCAACTCAATAGCCTAATCCTGCTTTCTCCCCATAGCCTTTGATCCCATTCTCCTCAAGTGCTATATCCAGCCGCCTCTTGAATATGTTCAACATTTTAGCATCAACTATTTCCTGTGGTAATGAATTCCACAGGCTCACCACTCTTTGGGTGAAGAAATGTCTCCTTATCTCTGTCCGAAGTGGTTTACCCTGAATCCTCAGATTGTGACCCCTGGTTCTGGACACACACATCATTGACAACATCTTCCCTGCATCTACCCTGTCTAGACCTGTCAGAATTTTATAAGTGTCAATGAGCTCTCCCCTCATTCTTCTGAACTCCAGCGAGAACAACCCCAACCTAGTCAATCTCTCCTCATATGACAGTCTCGTCATCGCTTGAATCAGTCTGGTAAACCTTCGCTGTACTCCCTCGAGAGCAAGAACATCCTTCCTCAGAGAAGGAGACCAAAACTGCACACAATATTCCAAGTGTGGCCTCACCAAGGCCCTGTACAATTGCAGCAATGCATCCCTGCTTCTATACTCGAAACCTCTCGCAATGAAGGCTAACATACCATAAGCCTTCTTTACCGCCTGCTACACCTGCATGCCTACCTTCAGCGAACACCCAGGTCCCGCTGCACGCGCCCCTCTCCAATGTATAACCATTCAGGTAGTAATCTGCCTTCCTGATTTTGCTTCCAAAGTGAATAACCTCACACTTATCCAAATTATACTGCATCTGCCATTGATTTGCCCACTCGCCCAACCTGTCCAGATCATGCTGTAGAATCCCTGCATCCTCTTGCTGTAGCTGATTCGAGATGCAGTAGTCAATACATTTTGCTATGGGATCCTTTGTAGAAAATGCTATTCAATTTGTCACACTGGCATAGTTTGTTTTTGCAAAAATATACTTTATTTGTAAAATATCTGAAAGAACCATTAGAAAATATTTCAAAATGTCATGACAGGAGAATGCAATGATATTCATATTTTCTACAAAGATGATAAGACGATAAGGCCATAAGACGCAGGAGCAGAAGTAGGCCGTTCAGCTCAACGAGTTGGGCCTGGCTTGGAGGGTATTAGTTATGCAGAGAGGCTGAATAGACTCAGACTATGTTCATTAGAACGACGGGGGTTGAGGGGCGACCTGATTAAAGGTCTACAAGATTATGAGAGGCTTGGATAGAGTGGATGGACAGGCACTCTTTCCCAGGGTGGAGGGGTCAGTGGCTGTAACCAATCACTGTCGATGCACCATTTGTCAATGTTCTCAGTTGATTATTCTTGTGTCTACTATGTATGTACCGTGTACATTCCTCGGCCGCAGAAAAATACTTTTCACTGTACTTCAGTACATGTGACAATAAATCGAATAGGGTTAAGGTCCGGGGGGGAAAGTGTAGAGGAGATGTGCGAGACAGGGTTTTTCACAGAGGGTGGTGAGTGCCTGGAACGCGCTGCCAGGGGAGGTTGTGGAAGCATACACGGCATTCAAAAGGCATCTCAACAAATACATGGATAGGATGGGTATACAGGGATACAGTACTAGGAAGTGGTGAATGGCGTATCCAGCCAGCCAAGTCCGCACATGCGCAGTTCTCCAAAAGATGCGAACTGGCAAAACAATGTTTGCGCATGCGCGAGAAGCCACGCATGCACAGTTGCGAAAAGAGCGCACAGTAAAGGAAAAGTGATTTGCGCATGCGCAATCCATTCCTACGCTTTATGTCATGAGCATCATGACGTCAGAGGCCCCGGACCACACCCACTTAAAGAAGAAATGTACAAAAATAGTGAAGAAGAGTTTTAAAGCCAGAAAACACAATTCTTTCACCACGAAAGACAGCACAATGCCTGAACTTCGACCAGTAGATGAAAATAAACTCCGCAGAACCCTGCAACAAGCAGTTAGCACCCCCCAAAGAGATGATTTGGTCCTTGAAAACTACGACTCAGAAAATGATTTCATCATTGGACGTAGCGAGCCCCATAACAAATCCGAACCGCAACGAGATGATTTGTACATTGAAGCATCCTACACAAACATGGATTAGTTCTTCAGATTTGAGGATCCTCAGCCCAGCATCGATGACATCCCGACCCATGAGTACAGGATTCTGCTGCGGCCTGATGCCAAGAGACAGTGAGCGGTACAAGCCCACAGTGAGCGGCCTGACGCCACACCAGTGGTCCATGCAGCACGAAGAGTGGTCCACGAACCATGAAGAGTCCCCGACTCCACACAGAGAGTGGTCCACGCACCATGAAGAGTCCTCGACTCCACACAGAGAGTGATGAAAGACTCCACAGCGAGACCATTGCACGACTCCACACAGAGAGCGATGAAAGATTCCACAGCGAGACCACTGCATGACTCCACACAGAGAGCGATGAAAGACTCCATAGAGAGAGCGATACAAGCCTCCACAGCGAGCTCGTTGACAGACTCCACAATGGGAGCAACTCAAGACTCCAAAGCGCAGTCCATGCATGAACAAGACCATGAAGGTCTATCCACCTTATCTGAGCAACCAGCAGCAGACTATGCAAGCCTGCCACGCTCACATGAACAACAGAAAGACTATGACAGTCTACCCAGATTACTTGAGCCACGAGAAGAAGACTCTCACAATCTACCCAGCTCATCTAACCAACAAGAAGACACTGCAGGTCTGCCCACTGTGTGTGAGACAAGTGACCATGAAGGCATCACGATTCCCATACAAGATGTGCAACATTACAGCAAGACTGACAGAGCTCAGCTCGTATGAACAGAGGCACTCGACAATCCAAGTGAAACTACTCGTGAGTCCAGCGCGACCACGTCAATTGAAACCTCAACCACTCGAACCTCTCCATAAGAAAATGAAATCTTGAACATTTTGACTCCAGACGAGGAGCATCAAGAAACTAAAGATGATTCAAGTGAACCTGAACTGACTCCGACAGAGGACCATCAAGAAACCAAAGGTGATTCAAATGAACCGGACATGACTCCAGACGGGGAGCGCCGAGGAATCAAAGACAAAACGCTCAATGAAACAGGAGATGCCACAAAGGACACTGACACAAGTAACTTTGTGAAGGACTCAAATTCTCCACTCGGAATGGTCATTGAGCGCAACAAGCACAACAACCAAACCTACAAAAACAACAACAAGAAGCGTACCAAAGGCACCAACGTCAACAACAAGCACGACAAAACCAACAACACTGGAACACTGGTACGCCATGGTACAACTCTGCAAATGCAGGCCACTGTGACAGCACAGCTCAAGACAATGGCAAGAGTACAGACATACCATGGCATGATAGCGCGTATTACAAATTCACCTTTGCTCCACTACAAACAAGCAGACCAGCTTTCAAGGCAGCTGACATACGGCATCAATACCGCAAACACAGACACCAGTCCAGGTCAGACAGGAAAGATGACATCAAGAATCACTACCACAAGCATCAAAAAAAAAAAGAGTCCAAATCAGACAACAAAGTGATTTGACCATTTGAACACCTCCTGATGACTTCTTGGTTCCGTAAGTACAGGGACACTGACGGCGTTCACAAGGAAATGACAACATCAACATCGATACTTCAATAACAAAACAAGAAAGCCACTCGACCATATAAATTCATGAACTTTGGACTCATAAATATTATTTGGTATTGTATAATCATCACTGTCATCGTGATTTGTACATGTCATCACTTATCTACCTATTTTGTTCAATTTTCTTTCACCAAGTGCAGAAAATATGTAACACGAAAAAAGGGGGGATGTGGTGATACGCATCATTGTATATACACAAGGGGTAAATGTAAATACACTACAACTAAGTAACCACTAGAGGGAGCACCAGAGATGTCATGACATGCAGACATACAGCCAATTGGTCATTACAACAGGACACAACCAATGGGTAATCAGTACACCCAGAGGTGGCATTACCACAAGGGGGCACTTCATAACCATATAAAAGGACAGGGCACACATGCTCTTCCTCTTTCCACAGACAGACATCTAGAGAATACATCAGGGTTGATCAGAAGCATCACACCCAGCACGTGGCTTCGAGCAGACTGGTTTAGTTAGACTGAGTTACTACAGTTAGATTAGCAGGAGAGTCGAACTCATTTAGGAAATGTGTCAATAGTTCAATAAACATATTGAACTCATTACAAAGTCTGGAACTTCGTTTGTCAAAGCATACATCAAGGAAGCAGCTTATGCTACACGAAGAAACATAACACAACAAAGTGCCGGTCCAGGTAACATAACGAGGGGGTGCCTGAGGTAAAGGGTCCGGGTTCCGGTGACCAGAGGCCCCGCTGTGGCTAGGGTGTGTTGGATGGCACCCTGCAGGATGGCAGGGGATGTGAGCGGCTCCCCCCCCACCCAACCCCCTTGAGTCATGGGGACTGTAGGATCCCGGGGTGGAAGACAATGCTGGTCGCTAGTCTCAGGCCCTCTCCAATTCCTTACAGATATTACATGGGATGTATGATATCTTGGACGCTGCGGAAGCTGCCTTCACGGTGATGCTGGCAGACCAGGTGGCTAGATGCTATAGAAGGCAGTGGCAGGAGTGCCGATGGCTGCTCAAGGCGGCAACCCATGTGTAGGGCCCCACACCCTGAGGACTTAGTTGACCATCAGGCGAGGGAGGGATTCGTGGACTTGGCACCACATGCAGGAGGATGTTACCTGCTTCGGTGGCAGTCAATGTCAAGGTAGCCCTGAACTTCTATGCCTCTGGATCATTCCAGGACTCGAGCGAGGGTTTGTGTGGCATCTCACAAGCTACAGCCCACAAGTGCAAACGTGAGGTCATGGATGCCCTGTTTGTTCGGGCAGCTAACTACATAAAGTTTGACATGGACCAGGCCCAACAGGATGCCCGAGCAGCAGGATTCTCGCCATCGATGGGATGCCACAGTTCCAGGGAGTAATAGATGACACGTATGTCGTCTTGCGCACACCGTGCCATCGGTAAGTGCCCAACATTAACAGGAAGAGGTTCAACTCCCTGAACATCCAACTGTTGTGCAATCACCACATGACGATCATGCACTTGTGTGCATTTCAGCTACCTCCTGGGGTAGTCGGACCTCCCCGGCCTCTTTGAGGGATACCCCAGGATGTCTGGTTGGCTCTTAGAGGATAAGGTCAGAGGACCTGGCTAATGACACCAGTACGAGGCCGGTGATCGATGCGGAAACCCAATACAATGAGGCCTATGCGGCCACCCGGGCTGTCATTGAGTTGTGCATCGGATTTCCCAAAACACGGTACCGATAACTCAACCGCTCCGGTGGTGCACTGCAGTACACCCTCAAGAAGGTTGCCCGCTTTGTCTGCTGTGCCCTCTACAACTGAGCAGCAGTGGTGTGACGTGCTTGAGGTGGAGGGGAAGGAACATGCAACCACCTCCGAGGAGGAAGACGAGGAGGCGTTGGACCAGGAGTGGCTGGAGGACTAGCCCGTCACCTCACTCCCCTACCCCAGAGGACACCCACCACAGATATCAAGGCCAGGGGATGCAGTAGGCATCATACTGCCTCCACCTCGGATGTGCATCCTGCGGTCATACCTAGACACAGTAGTAGAGCACGGAAGGCTAAGCAGGTTGAGGATCACTGAGAGAGCACGGGGGGTTGGGGGGGGCACTGCACCATCGGAAGCTTGGGGCAGTTGGGGACACATATGTACTGAATCAAAAACGCTGCACCCGAGAAATCTGACTCCTCTGGCACTTTGTTCCGCAATGCCGGCCGACGCCCAAACCCCTGCCCCAGACCCCCGGGCATGGCGGTCCTGGAATTCCCCCCACCCCGCTAAACACCCGGCACACCACTCGCAGGTAATGGGTGTGAACGAGCATTCGACAGGCAGGCAGGAGTCAGACTATGACATAGATGAAGGAGCATTAGCACTCAGCTCTCCTCATCACGCCCCTGTTTTTGACAGTGACCCGCTGTGAGTATCATCATGCTGGGATGATGCTACACCCGCCTGGGCCCTCTCCCATCTGCTGTGGCCCAACTTCTCCTATGGGGACACCGAGGGCATAGTGAAACACGCGCTTCGTTCATCACGGGATGGCGGGATGGGGAGCAAGCATGGGCAGCACTGCTGGACAAGGGTGACCTTTTTACAGCACTGTAGTCGGACATCCCCGACCTCTTCGAGGGGCACCCAAGGATGACCGGTTGGCTCTTGGAGGATAAGGGCTGAGGACATGGCTAATGGTGCCAGTACGAGGCTGGTGACCAATGCAAAGACCCAATACAATGAGGCCCATGTAGCCACCCAGGCTGTCATTGAGTTGTGCATCGGATTCGTCAAAACGTGGCTCCGGTACTTTGATCACTCCGGTGGTGCACTGCAGTATCCCCACAAGAGGGTTGCCCACATTGTGGTGGTCTGCTGTGCCCTCTACAACCTGAACAGCAGTGGGCTGACGTGTTTGTGGTGGAGGGGGAGGCCCAATGGTTAGCACTGCTGTCTCACAACTCCAGGAACCCAGGTTCAATTCCGGCCTTGGGTGACTGCCTGTGCGGAGTTTGCACTTTCTCCCCTTGTCTGCGTGGGTTTCCTCCAACAGTCCAAAGAAGAGCGGGTTAAGTGGATTGGCCATGCTAAATTGCTCCTTAGAGCCCAAAAGATTAGGTTGGGTTACGGTTAGGGGGATGTGGGCCTAGGTAGGGGTGCTCTTTCAGAGGGTTGGTGCAGACATGATGGGCCGAATGGCATCCTTCTACACATTAAGGATTCTATGAGCCTCCGAGCCCCTCGGGGGAAAGGGCATCCTGCCTGGACTAGACCCGCATCCTGCCTGGACTGAAATGTGCAGCCAAGATTAGAAGAGGCACAAATGAATCAGGAAAGCAGAGAATTTATAGACTGCGTCCAACAATCTGGCCAGGTCAGCATCTCCGAATCGTGGGGCTGGTCTCCTCGGTGGCGTGGCCTCGTGCTGTGTGGGGTCTGTTTAAGTGCTGCTCCCCCCTGTTGGCAGAGAGCTGGGGCGGGCACGGTCCTGCTGCATCAACGAGCGGGACCATTTGCGATGTGAAGCCCTTGAGGCCTCATTAAGTGGACCAATTCACATTTGATACCGGTTTGAGCAGTTCCCGCTCGCTATCACAGTTAGGGTGAAGTGTGGTTGAATAGCAGTGTGGATCTCACCAAATGGCATTGTGTTGAACAGTGGCAGATAACCTTTCATACAAATGGATGTAAAGTTCTGCACATAGTAAGGGAATATGGGAAATAATAATTTCAATATCAGACAAGGAGGCCATTTGGCCCATCAAGCCTGTACCGAAGCTCTGAAAGAGCCTCCAACTTAGGCCCACTCCCCCACCTTATCCCTGCAACCCCACCTAACTTGCACATCTTTGGCCAGCTGGAGGAAATCTGAGCACCCGGAGGAAACACACACTGACAAATGTCAAAACCCTCCAGTCCCCCAAGGCGGGAATTGAACCCGGGTCCCTGGCGCTATGAGGCAGCAGTGTTAACCATTGTGCTGCTTCAAATATCCAACCGATGCAGAGTTGCAATAGAAATGTTGAGTTTCATGACCAAAACAATACCATCCGTACGAGTCAGAGCAAGTTGAATTCAAAGTGTACAATGATCTGATCAGACCATACCAATTCCGGCAGACTCAAGACAGTCAGTTACTGCAGGTAATGCAGAAGAGAACCAGAAAGCTGCTATATAATACTAACGCTCTGAGTATGAGGAAGGAGCAGAGAGACCTTAGGCTTTTCACCCTGGATCAAAGCTGAGATATTATAGAGTTATGTGAGATAGTGAATGGTACAGTAAGTGCTAATCTAGAAAAACTACATTAAATGAAACTGTGAAGTAGGATAAGTAGATTTAAGCTAGTAAAAAATAGGACTGAAGCCTGGATGTTCTTCACAGAAGAATTGATCAATTCATGGTATGGAATTGTGGACAGAATTGTGGAGGGACAAAATGGCATCACTTAGTAAACAATTTTGTTCATGAATGAGCCAACAGTGGTGGACAGGGATCACTGGATAGATATTCACCCTCATGTTAAGATGGATAAAACATTAAACTCATTCATTGATGGAAATAATGCATCCATTCTACTCTGCTCAATCTAAGCTCAAACCAGTCCCACACCAAAGGTATCTCCACCTTAGGCTGTCAGTGTGTGTTTCCAGTGTGTAACATTTGCATCACGCAAGTGCCAGGCAGTGACCATCTCCAACAACAGAGATCCACCATTCTCCCCTTGTCATTCAGTAGTATTTATCCTGTCTGAATCCCCGATATCAACATCCTGGGGGTTACCATTGGCCAGAAACGGAACTGGATCAGCCATACAAACACTGCAGCTACAAAAGCAGATCAGAGGCTTAGAAATCTGTGGTGACTCCCCCAAGCCTGACCGCCATCTACAAAGCACAAGCCACGAGTTTGATGGAACATTCTACATTTGACTGGATGAGTACAGCTCCAACAACACTCAGCACCATCTCCGCAAGGGCAATTAGGGATGGGAAATAAATGCTGGCCTAGCCAGCAGCGCACACATCCTGTGAAAAGAAGAAATAAAAAAAAGCTTACTCTGTGCAGAATATGTGTCTGGAATCTGCTTTGGCCACATATGAGCCTAACCTCATCCTAAGCCACCTGTGACTTTGACCTCATCTAATGCAGGTCTTGGCCCTGGCTTCATGTTATGCTGGATTTTAATATATCGTTAACCTGTCCTGTACAGGATACAAACCTGTCCTCAGCCTTGTGCTGAATAAAAATCTGTTGTTGGTCCACTGTGATTACTGAGGGTACCTATTGATCGTGTATTAATATGGTGGGAATTCTGGGCCAAAAACATTGCCATATTCTTAGATTTTAGGCTGTAACTAAAGTCTCTTCATTCACATTGTGTAGAACCTGATTTTTGAGGGAAATGATCGTCATTAGGCGTAGTTTGGGGAATGGCCTGAGAGTAGCTAAAGGGTTACATGCAAAATTAGGTTTTGGTATTAAAATGGCAAAGTAAATGTTATTTAAAAGGTTGAATCACACAGAGTGGAGTTTCACAGTGCAGCTTTATTTCAGTTTATGTTAGTTTAGAGGCCAATAAAAAGAGTGCAAGGCAGCAATATCTGCATTTATTTCCAGATAATTAGATTGTGCTGGTTTCTCTAACTGACAGGAACTGATGTACTGACCATGGAGACCTGTCTTCAAAGCCTCAGGACTTGAATGGATAGCTTATTTCGTAGCATAAAAGAAAGCACAACAGGTCACCTGCTATGGAGTTGCGAGAAAGGCAAAAGAGTAGTTACCACGGCAACAACAAAATGACCATTCCACCCCCCCCTTCCCCACACCCACCTCGGATTGTCTGAAATGAATTATCAGTTTAAGAATGTGATTCAATATTAAATAGCTGAACTATTCCAGAGAGATTGAGTTCGATGAAAGAAAAAAGTTATCAGAAAATAACTTTGGATAGAAGCCAAGAACAAATGAAACTGGAAAATCAACATGCCGGATTAGGAAACGAAGGACAACATGGTCTGAGGGACAGTGAGCAGCTGGATGAGGCAGTTGGCAAGAAAGTGTTGTTCTCACTCTGCCAGTGGCATAAATGATCAGAACAAGACTAATTTTAAAAAAGCAGGTTAACACATGTCCTCCCTTTGATGTAATTAAACTGTCTGGAACAACAGCTAAATTCAAAATTAACTGACAATACAGAAGTATTGTGAACTGTGAGGAGGTTATTGTTAAACTTCAAAAAGATATATATATATATAAAACTTGTTGGAAATGGGCAGGCAAGTGGCAGATGAAATTTAATGCATTAAAGTGTGAAGTGTTTCATTTTGGCAGGAAGGAATTGAAGAGATTATATTTAATAAAGGGTTTAATCCTAAAAGAAGTGCAGGGGCAGCGGCACTTGAGGGTATAGGTACACAATTCATTGAAGATGCCGGGATGGGTTAAGCGAGCAGTTAATAAACTGTATGGGATCCCAGGCTTTATAAACAGGAGTAAAGAGTACAAAAGCAAAGAAGGCGTTCAAGGCAGACGACCCTGACCTATACAAGAAAACCAGGTATGACCTCCGCAAAGCCATCCGGAATGCCAAGAGAGAATATCAAACCAAGCTAGAGTCACAGACAGACTCTCGGCGGTTGTGGCAAGGACTAAACAACATAACGGGCTACAAAGCAAAGCCGAACAGTATCTCTGGCAGCAGCGCACCCCTCCCCAATGAACTCAATGCATTCTATGCTCGGTTCGAGCAGGTAACCAACAATCCACTGGCGAGTGCCCCAGCAGCCCATAATTCACCCATACCCACCATCACAGCTTCCGAAGTCAGATTGGCCTTCCTGAAAGTGAACCCTCGGAAGGCGATGGGCCCAGACGGGATCCCTGGTCGTGCACTCAGAGCCTGCGCGGACCAGCTGGCAGAGGTACTCACGGACATCTTTAACCTGTCCCTACTCCACTCCGAGGTCCCCACCTGCTTCAAGACGACCACCATCATACCGGTACCAAAGAAGAACCAGGCAACGCGCCTCAATGACTACCGACCAGTGGCCCTGACTTCAGTCGTAATGAAGTGCTTCGAGAGGTTGATCATGAAGCGCATCACCTCCATACTCCCAGAACGCTTTGATCCACTGCAATTCGCATACAGCTGCAACCGGTCCACATCAGACACCATTTCCCTGGCCCTACACTCATCCCTAGAGCATCTCGAAAACAAGGACTCCTACATTAGACTCCTATTTATTGACTACAGCTCCGCCTTCAACATCATAATCCCAGCCAAGCTCATATCAAAGCTCCAAAACCTAGGACTTGGCTCCCCACTCTGCAACTGGATCCTCGATTTTCTGACCAACAGACCACAATCAGTAAGAATGAACAACAACACCTCCTCCACAATAGTCCTCAACACCAGCGCCCCGCAAGGCTGCGTACTTCGCCCCCTACTCTACTCCCTGTACACACACGACTGCGTAGCAAAACTTGGTTCCAATTACATCTACAAGTTTGCTGACGATACGACCATAGTGGGCCGGATCTCGAATAACGATGAGTCCGAATACAGGAGGGAGATAGAGAACCTAGTGGAGTGGTGTAGCGACAACAATCTCTCCCTCAATGCCAGCAAAACTAAAGAGCTGGTAATTGACTTCAAGAAGCAAAGTACTGTACACACCCCTGTCAGCATCAATGGGGCCGAGGTGGAGATGGTTAGCAGTTTCAAATTCCTAGGGGTGCACATCTCCAAAAATCTGTCCTGGTCCACCCACGTCGACGCTACCACCAAGAAAGCACAACAGCGCCTATACTTCCTCAGGAAACTAAGGAAATTTGGCATGTCCACATTGACTCTTACCAATTTTTACAGATGCACCATAGAAAGCATCCTATCAGGCTGCATCACAGTCTGGTATGGCAACTGCTCGGCCCAGGACCGCAAGAAACTTCAGAGAGTCGTGAACACCGCCCAGTCCATCACACGAACCTGCCTCCCATCCACTGACTCCATCTACACCTCCCGCTGCCTGGGGAAAGCGGGCAGTATAATCAAAGATCCGTCCCACCCGGCTTACTCACTCTTCCAACTTCTTCCATCAGGCAGGAGATACAGAAGTCTGAGAACACGCATGAACAGACTCAAAAACAGTTTCTTCCCCACTGTTACCAGACTCCTAAATGACCCTCTTATTGACTGACTTCATTAACACTATACCCTGTATGCTTCACCCGATGCCGGTGCTTATGTAGTTACATTGTATATGTTGTGTTGCCCTATTATGTATTTTCTTTTATTCCCTTTTCTTCTCATGTACTTAATGATCTGTTGAGCTGCTCGCAGAAAAATACTTTTCACTGTACCTCGGTACACGTGACAATAAACAAATCCAATCCAATCCAATCCAATCCAAGTTACGTTAAACCTGTGTAAAATATTGTTTCAACCTCAACTGGAGTATTGTGTCCAGTTCTGGGCTCTCGACTTTAGGAAAGATGTAAAGACATCAGAGGATTTCAGAGAACGGTTCCAGGGTTGAGGAGCTTCAGTGATGCAGATAGATTGGAGAAGCTGGAGTTGCTCTCCTTGAAGAGAGGTTAAGCGGAGATTTGATAGAGGTATTTAAAATCATGAGGGCTCTGGGCAGAGTAGATAATGACAATCTGTTCCCACTGGGTGAAGGATTGAGAACCAGAAGACACCGACTAAAGGTAATTGACAAAAGAAGCAAAGACGACAAGAGGAAAATTGTTTTTTGTGCAACAGATGGTTAGGATCAGGAATCTAGAGTGTGGTGAATGCAGATTAAATTGTGGCTTTCAAATGGGAATTAGCTCATTATCTGGATACAAAACATTTGCAGGTCAATGGGGAAAAGGGATGGACGTAGCACCAGCTGAGTTGCTCTTCAGAGATCAGGCACAGGCAAACTATGCTGCATGGCCTCCATCCACACTGTAACTATTGTATAGTTCTATGCGGATCATCCTGACTTTGTGCAATAGTATAAAATAGGAAATGGTGTCATTATAATGAAGGAAGAACACTGAATTACGTCCAGAAATATTGAACTTTGAGTTTTTAAAATGGACATTCAGCTGTAAAGTGAGTCACTGATTGAACTGCTGGTGGGTGGTACTCTGAGAGACAATGGCACCCCACCCTGTTTTCAGACAAAGTTACTTCTAAAGCATACATAAACTAATTGCTATCTCGGGTGGAGACAATAGAAGGTCATGGGAGATGAGCATTACCTCAACAAGAAATATCCTGTGCGAAACGTTCCAGATGGATTTTGTGGACTTTGCTTCCCAGGAATATGCAAAAAGGCCAGCAGAAAAGTTGCCCATGTGTGTGTGTGTGTGTGTGTGTGTGTGTGTATGTGAACTGGTGATGGAAGTGTCAGGGCGTGTGTGTGACACAGAAGAAAAAGTCAGCCATCAGCAGCACCCCTGGAAAAGTTTTTTGCAGGTATCTCTCTCCCTCTGATTGTGGAAGCAAACCAAATCCGCAAAGACCACGGCTGCAAAGGAAACAGGGAAGCTTTTCAGCCGAACTGCAGAGCACTGTAATCTTAAAACTGACAATTCGCCTGCTGAAGTCGACTCTACAGGAATTACGAATGACAATGGTCTCAAAGCTCAATTATCTACTGCTCACGGGTCAAGACTGTTTTGGATACTTTTTATTTACTTCCTTACTTTGGACTCAGTTCTCATTTCTAATTTGTATGAATGCATATACATTTGTTTTATAATTTTCTTGAGTTGAGAAGTTAATAAACTCACTGTTGCTTGAACTCAAGAAAGCTTGGTTAGATTGGCTCATTATAAAACTTAAATATTGGGACTGGGAAAATGTATCCGTTAGGAAGGGATCTTTTTTAGATTAATCTTGTTGCTATCAACAGAGTGGGTTGAATAAAGAAAGGGAGATATTGACGATTAATGTTGTTCCGAGTGGGGACAGGGGTACTTTAAGAGTTTGATCATGTGATGCGATGACATCATCGGCAGTTGTGTTCAGGCTAGCAGTCAGTCTACACTAGCAATCTTCGTGACAACACCTTCCCAATAAAGCTCTTGTTTGTTTTCTACCTTCATTGTCTGCAAACATCTCGTAAAATACCACAGGAAATGGTTTGTCCCTCCTTACCTGGGGCACACGTGGTGAACCAAGTATTGCTACTATATATATTTACCGTTATTCGTTATTCCTCCTACTGTTATCCACCACTGTATATATGTTCACTGTTGTTCTTATTCACTGTTACTTACTGTTGTTGTGTTGATGCTTCTGTTGGCTCTGCCTGTGGCTCCGCCCCTCGGGGGAGGTATATATTTGGCAGACCTGTGGCCAGCTCTCAGTGCGGGGGCAGCAGCAGGCTGGCATACTTCTTAGCTTATTAAAACCATTGTTCTCTTCTACAACTCGACTTGTGTGAATTGATGGTCCATCATCAGGGTTAACCAATTTTTTGAAAGAACTGGGGTACTCACTTCATATTCAGACATGAAATATCCCATCCTTTTATTTACATGTCAGGAGTTGTGTCCCAAAGTGTTCTTCATAATCAGAGATTGAGAACTTCACCTTTTTCGATATGGAGAGCCATATCTGTGCCTGCATATAGGGATAAGTAGTTCAGAGTCCAAAGATATCTGAACCGATTAAGATTTAATAAGTCTCCTCCAGGATTGGCGTTTCGAATATAATGAAGGTCACTTCATGTCTGCTTTATTGTCTCACAGGAGTGTTCACTTCAGTTCTTCAAGGATAGCAGTTTTAATAAAGAGCTGACATTTCTCTTGTGGCTGGTTATGAAAATGGCCATTATCAGCCTCAACCACCACCCAACCAACCGGTCAACTCCCCACCACCCACAGAGGGCGAGGAGAATCTTAGACATTACGAATTCTGTGGGTAGCTGTGGCTTTCTGCTGCTCTGTCGATGTACCGCTGAGCACCTGTAGTGAAGCTGTGCACTGCTCATGTACTTGTTTTATGCCAGTTTTTATGTTCTGGCATAATGTAATAAGGTTATCAGGATATTTTGGAATAAGTATCGAGCAACCAGATCATTGTACGAATGGCATACATTTCAGCGCAGTTTCGACATTTGTGTGATTTTTGGGCGATTGGAGAAAGTATACCATGCGCCAGAAAGTCTTGATGGCTGTAGTAACAGAGGCGATGGCGTAGTGGTATTGTCACTGGACTAGTAATCCAGAGACCCAGGATAAGGTCCTGAGGACCCGGTTTCGAATCGGCAGGTAGTGGAAGCTAAGCTCAATAAAATATATAGAACGTAGAACATTACAGCGCAGTACAGGCCCTACGGCCCTCGATGTTGCGCCGACCTGTGAAACCACTCTAAAGCCCATCTACACTATTCCCTTATCGTCCAGATGTCTATCCAATGACCATTTGAATGCCCTTAGAGTTGGCGAGTCCACTACTGTTGCAGGCAGGGCATTCCACGCCCGTACTACTCTCTGAGTAAGGAACCTACCTCTGACATCTGTCTTATATCTATCTCCCCTCAATTTAAAGCTATGTCCCCTCGTGCTAGGCATCACCATCCGAGGAAAAAGGCTCTCACTGTCCACCCTATCCAATCCTCTGATCATCTTGCATGTTTCAATTAAGTCACTTCTTAACTTTCTTCTCTCTAACAAAAACAGCCTCAAGTCCCTCAGCCTTCCCACATATGGGGCGGAATTCTCCCCCCCCCCCCCCCCCCCCCCCGGGTGGGAGAGTCGCCCGGGCGCCGCGCGAGTCCCGCCATGCCGTCCCGGCGCCCACACGCGATTCTCCCCCCCCACCCCCAAACCGGCGCGGAGCAAATCACGGCTAGCCGCTGGGAGAATCGCCGCTTGCCGTTGGTAATGGGCGAGCGGCGATTCTCCAGCCCGGATGGGCCGAGCGGCCTGCCCAACACGGCAGGTTCCCGCCGGCGCCATCCGCACCTGGTCGCTGCTGGCGGTAACAGCGCGGGAACGCTGGGGGGCGGCCTGTGAGGGGGGCGAGGGGGGTTCCTGCACCGGGGGGGGGGACTCAAAAGGGGTCTGGCCCGCGATCGGTGATCACAGATCGGCGGGCTGGCCTCTCTGAAGGAGGACCTCCTTTCCTCCGCTGCCCCGCAAGATCGATCGATCCACCATCTTCTTGCGGGGCGGCCGTAGGGAGGACAGCAACCTCGCATGCGCCGCGCCGCTTTATGTGGCGCTGCTTTTACGCGGCGCCAAGGCCCGGCACACCTAAATGATGCGCCGCCGCTCCTAGCCCCCGGGGGGCGCGAGAATAGGGGGCTGGGAACGGCCTCCGACGCCGGAGTGAAACACTCCGGTTTTCACTCCGGCGTCGGGACTTAGTCTCCCAATGGGAGAATTGCGCCCAAGATCTTCCCTCCATACCAGGCAACATTCTGGTAAATCTCCTCTGCACCCTTTCCAATGCTTCCACATCCTTCCTATAATGTGGCGACCAGAATTGCACGCAATACTCCAAATCCGGCCGCACCAGAGTTTTGTACAGCTACAACATGACCTCATGGCTCCGAAACTCAATCCCTCTACCAATAAAAGCTAACACACCGTACGCCTTCTTAACAACCCTCTCAACCTGGGTGGCAACTTTCAGGGATCTATGTACATGGACACCGAGATCTCTCTGCTCATCCACACTACCAAGAATCTTACCATTAGCCAGTACTCTGTCTTCCTGTTATTCCTTCCAAAATTAATCACCTTACACATTTCTGCATTAAACTCCATTTGCTACTTCTCAGCCCAGCTCTGCAGCTTATCTATGCCCCTCTGTAACTTGTAACATCCTTCCGCACTGTCCACAACTCCACCGACTTTAGTGTCATCTGCAAATTTACTCACCCATCCTTCTACACCCTCCTCCAGGTCATTTATAAAAATGACAAACAGCAGTGGCCCCAAAGCAGATCCTTGTGGTACACCACTCGTAACTGGACTCCAGTCTGAACATTTCCCATCAACCACCACCCTTTGTCTTCTTCCAGCTAGCCAATTTCTGATCCAAACTGCTAAATCACCCTGAATCCCATGCCTCCGTATTTTCTGCAATAGCCTACTGTGGGGAACCTTATCAAACGCTTTACTGAAATCCATATACACCACATCAACTGCTTTACCCTCATCCATCTGTTTGGTCACCTTCTCAAAGAACACAATAAGGTTTGTGAGGCACGACCTACCCTTCACAAAACCATGTTGACTATCTCTAATCAAATTATTCCTTTCCAGGTGATTATACATCCTATCTCTTATAAACCTTTCCAAGACTTTGCCCACAACAGAAGTAAGGCTCACTGGTCTATAGTTACCAGGGTTGTCTCTACTCCCTTTCTTGAACAAGGGGACAACATTTGCTATCCTCCAGTCTTCTGGCACTATTCCTGTAGACAAAGATGACTTAAAGATCAAAGCCAAAGGCTCAGCAATCTCCTCCCTAGCTTCCCAGAGAATCCTAGGATAAATCCCATCCGGCCCAGGGGACTTATCTATTTTCACACTTTCTAGAATTGCTAACACCTCCTCCTTATGAATCTCAAGCCCTTCTAGTCCAGTAGCCTGTATCTCAGTATTCTCCTCCACAACATTGTCCTTTTCCTGCGTGAATACTGACGAAAAATATTCATTTAGCACCTCTGCTATCTCCTCGTACTTCACGCACAACTTCCCACTACTGTCCTTGACTGGCCCTACTCTTACCCTAGTCATTCTTTTATTCCTGACGTATCTATAGAAAGCTTTAGGGTTATCCTTGATCCTACCTGCCAAAGACTTCTCATGTGCCCTCCTGGCTCTTCTTAGCTCCCTCTTTAGGTCCTTCCTAGCTAACTTGTAATTCTCGAGCGCCCTAACTGAACCTTCACGTCTCATCTTTACATAAGCCTCCTTCTTCCTCTTGACAAGTGTTTCGACTGCTTTAGTAAACCACGGTTCTCTCGCTCGACCACTTCCTCCCTGTCTGACAGGTACATACTTATCAAGGACACGCAGTAGCTGTTCCTTGAACAAGCTACACATTTCCATTGTGCCCATCCGATGCATCCTAAGTCTTGCCTCAACGCATCATAATTGCCTTTCCCTCAGATATAACTCTTGCCCTGCGTTATATACCTATCTTTTTCCATCACTAAAGTAAACGTAATCAAATTGTTGTCACTATCACCAAAGTGCTCACCTACCTCCAATTCGAACACCTGTCCTGGTTCATTACCCAGTACCAAATCCAATATGGCCTCGCCTCTCGTTGGCCTATCTACATACTGTGTCAGGAAACCATCCTGCACACATTGGTCAAAAACGGACCCACCTAAAGGACTCGAACTATAGCGTTTCCAGTCAATGTTTGGAAAGTTAAAGTCCCCCATAACAACTACCCTGTTACTTTCGCTCCTATCCAGAGTCACCTTTGCAATCTACATCTCTGGAACCTTTCGGAGGCCTATAGAAAACCCCTGACACGGTGACCTCACCTTTCCTGTTTCTAACCTCAGCCCATATGAAATGAAAATTGCTTGTTGTCACGAGTAGGCTTCAATGAAGTTACTGGGAAAAGCCCCTAGTCGCCACATTCCGGCACCTGTTCGGGGAGACTGGTACGGGAATTGAACCATGCTGCTGGCCTGCCTTGGTCTGCTTTAAAAACCAGCGATTTAGCCCAGTGAGCTAAACCAGCCCCTGGTACTACCTCAGTATACGAGTCCTCATGAAACGGAAGTATGGAAGTAAAAGAAGATGGTTGTGGTGGTTGGAGATCAATCATCTCAACTGCAGGACATCACTGCAGGAGTTCCGCAGGGTAGTGTCCTAGGCCCAACCATCTTCACCTGCTTCATTCCATCATAAGATCAGAAGTGGGGATGTTTGCGGATGACTGCACAATATTTAGCACCATTTGCAACTCCTCAGATAATGAAGCAGTCCATGTCCAAATGCAGCAAGACCTGGACAATATCCAGGCTTGGGCTGACAAGTGGCAACATTCACACCACACAAGTGCCAGGCAATGGCCATCTCCTACAAGAGAGGATCTAACTATCGCCCCTTGACATTCAATGGCATTACCATCGCTGATTCCCCCACAATTAACATCCTGGGCTTTACCATTGATCAGAAGCTGAACTGGACTAGCCACATTAATACTGTGGCTACCAGGGCAGGTCAAAGGCTAGGAATCCTACAGAGAATAACTCACCTCCTGACCCCCCAAAGCCTGTCCACCATCTAAAAGACACAAATCAGGAGTGTAATGGAATATTCTCCACTTGCCTGGATGAGTGCAGCTCCAACAACACTCATGAAGCTCGACACCATCCAGGACAAATTAGCCCGCTTGATTGCTCCCCCATCCACAAGCGTTCAAACTCTCACCACCGACGAACAATGGCAGTCGTGTGTACCATCTACAAGATGCACTGCAATAACTCACCAAGGTTCCTTAGACAACACCTTCGAAACCCACAACCACTACCATCAAGAAGGACAAGAGCAGCAGATACCTAGGAACCCTACCACCTGGAGGATCCCCTCCAAGTCACTCACCACCCTGACTTGGAAATATAACACCATTCCTTCACTGTCACTGGGGCAACATCCTCGAACTCCCCCACTAACAGGACTGTGGGTGTACCAGGGACTGCGGTGGTTCAAGAAAGCAACTCACCACCACCTTCTGAAAGGCAACTAGGAATGGGCAATAAATGCTGGCCTAACCAACAACGCCCACATCCCGTAAATTAATTTAAAAAAATTAATTGATGTGATATTCTTTGATACATTATTTTAACTCAGTCTGTGCTAAAGGTTCCCTAAACAGCCAATGCCATCCCAATGCATTAAATGCTCATCTGGTAATATTGCTAATGGTAATTCTGTCTTTAATGTCACACAAACAGTATAACACAATAGATAAAATGTACACTGGATATACATTCTATACAGCAAGAGTGTTCCTGGCAGCGTGAGTCAGGCAAAGAGGCAACAGGACATTTAATGGCAGAAAATCCTGTCTGATTCCGACAATTTACATCAGAATTGTTTTATCAATATAAGACCCTGGTGTTCGCTTGGTTTGCCTTCTGTCACCCTGGCAGTGGAGTAGTATGATCCAATCATGACTGATCACAGCAATCAATCTTTATCAGATAGTCAACAACAGAACCAGTCAGCAGGCAAGTTAGGGGCTGGTTTGGCACAGTGGGCTAAACAGCTGGCTTGTAATGCAGAACAAGGCCAGCAGCGTGGGTTCAATTCCCGTACCTGCCTCTCTGAACAGGCGCCGGAATGTGACGACTAGGGGCTTTTCACAGTAACTTCATTGAAGTCTACTTGTGACAATAAGCGATTATTATTATGATTAAATTGGTGGAAAGCTGTGGGAACCATAGATCCAAAATCATGTGTTCCTTTCAATCAAGCTAGGTAACCGTATGTCATGCCTCAAATTGTTCATACATTATATCCCAAAATGTTAGTTCTTAAAACAAAGGGCGTGATTCATCGGCTTTGTCGCTCTAACTTGAGTACGACGCGGCAGTTAGGTCGCTGGCGAGGCCAAAATTGGAAACCATGCCGAGCGCCGATCGGTTTGCGATCTAACCGGCCTTCTCCCGTTGGCGATCAGGATCCCGCCATGGCATGCCGAGAAACCAACAATCACCAATTAAAGCCAATTTCCATATCATTAACAGGAACAATCCCCTATCGAATTCCCTCCCGTGATCTAACCGCCTCCCCAACATGGAGGCGATCAGTACACCTTTTTAAAAAGTGAAGCTAGCAGAATGAACACTGTGGGGATCAGAAGAGGTGATTAGCCACCTTCGATCCCGGGCAGTGAGCCCTGAGACACTGGGCTGCTGCCCCAGTGCTCAGGGGCTCAGGGGGGGAGGGTGTGGGAGGAGGTGGCAGGGAGCTCCCGAGGGGATGGCCTCAGTCGGGGGCTGCCATCAGTTAAGGAGACCCCCCATCGGCAGGGGGGGGGGGGGGGACTCATCGGTTTGCTATGTCACCCCCTGGATTATGTACCCATATTGGGGGCAACTCCAATCTGTCCCACCGACGACCCATAACTCCCGTTGACTGTGGCGGCCTCTGCCACGTGGCTGAAGGCTATTGCTGACAGGCAATTGGCAATCGTAGTAAAATGAGCACTTCACAGCTCCCAAGAGGGCTCCTGTGCTTAGGCGTGCCATGTCGCAGATGTGCCTAGCATCCCAATCAGACCGAGAGGCCTGGACACATTACAAAGAACAAAGAAAAGTACAGCACAGGAACAGGCCCTTTGGCCCTCCAAACCTGCGCCGACCATGCTGCCGGTCTAAACTAAAATCTTCTCCACTTCCGGGGTCCGTATCCCTCTATTCCCATCCTATTCAGAACTCCTTTGATTGAACACTGGAGCCCTGAACACCACAGACGCAGCAGCCAACATCCAAACATCCTGTACCTGACCCGCCATGCTCCTTGGGGGAACAGGGTGTCCCGGATCGATTCCACCGCGTTAACAGTCTGGCCAGGTCTGCATCTCCGAATCCTGGAGCTGGTCTGCTTGGTGGCATGGCTGCGTGCTGTGAGGAGTTGGTTTAAGTGTTGCTCCGCCTCGATAGTGATGGGGCTGGTCAGCGCGGTCCCAGCGAATCAGTCGGCGTGACAGTTATCTGTGGCGTGAAGCCTGTGGGACCCCGTTAAGTTGAGCAATTAACGTTAGATACCGGTGAAGGCCTCGCTGGGTCAGCTGTCGGGAAACCTTTGGCGATTCGCACTTGTCACCACACTTAAAACGCACTCGGTTAGATTGCGCACAAAATCTAATTTCCATTTGAATGAATCTCCACTTTCTGTTTCCATTACATCACCACATCACCAGGGAATATGTTCCATTGATAAAACACTTGTGGACTGAAATAATCACCTTTCATCATAACTTTGGCAGTGAGATAGGTATTTTTGTTCTTGGTGGTGCAGAGTGGCCACGGGTTGGCATGGTTTCCTGAGCACAGCTGGCCTGGTACCTGGTCTGTTTGAGGAACCCAATTTTGCACAACCGGCTTCAAACAAGGGTTAAACCCTTTATTCACATATATAAAAGGACATGGGCCCTTTCAGGCATGGGTCCCAGTTGCCTATTCTTTTGGCCTGGCAAGCAACATTATTCCGGCTCATGGGGCATTTGCAACGAATATTTTTCAATCAATTCTACCCATTTTTATCTTTGAAAGCTTTTCCAATTTTCACGAGTTTTATTTTTGACTTGTCTTTCTTTCTGTGCTTTTTTTGGGGTATCGGATGTGGTTGGAACATCTCTGGGAAACAACACTATTGCATGTCACGTCCCTGAGAATTCCGCATTACTGGAAATATCCACAGTTCAGCAAACCAGGAAAAAGTTTTAATCGAGGCATGAAATGGGCTATTGCAATAGAAATGCTCACTCTGACTTGGGGAATGACAAGTCATCTAAAGCATAGAAATTATCATAGAATTTACAGTGCTTCAGGGAGGCAGGCATACCGATGGGGACAGTTTAAAATGTATCAAGGAGTTGCTTTGCAAGCACCCCAAACTTCACAAAGTCTCTTCATGTGAGTTCCATGATCAAAAGTGGTTCTCATAGACAATCCTAATCAGACAACAAAATCTGTTAATATACAGACCCTGTTGCAGCAGAGCAGGGAAAAATATCGGATCTCTTGGCCAATAACCAATATTACTTGCTCCTTGTTATCCATGCACTATGACTGACCCTGTGGGTTGAGTTGGGTGGGGTGGGCGGGTGGGGGTATGGTGGAGAGGGGGAATGGATGGATGAGATAACTTTGTTTTTAATGTCAGAGGGACCCAGGGTTACATTGTGACAGTGGCCACTGCTGGGACTGTGCCGGGAAGAAGAGGACGCAATGAACAGACAGCACACTCAGAAGCAGGCAAGTGAGGTCTGGGGGTGTGGAGGGAGGCCTGCCAGATTAGCCCTGGAGAGGTGGGGTTTTAAGTGGTGAGGACTGATGCTACCATTGCCGTGAGATTGTCCATTTCTGCCAGGGACTCCTCTTGTGGTGTTTCAAAGAGTGCCCGAACAAGAGTTACCTCCTTGAGGCTGCAAGGCTTGCCTGGCTGTTTCCCAAATTGGAGGAGGCCCCTCCCCCACCCACTCAATTGCCAGTGGAGGTAGCTGTAAATTGGCCAATTTAGTGGCTCAAATGACCTCTGGGTGGGAGAACTGTCCACAACCATTCCTGCCAATGGCAAGGTGGCAAAGCAGCGTGAAGACGATAGGTGTGCCACCCTCTCACCTTCTGGTGCCATTTTACAGCACCCCCTTGCTAGCCTCCCAGTTTGTCCCCAGAGAGCTGCAAATAATCCCTACTTCACCATCTTGATCCTCTGACATATGTGCAGCTGTGGTCATATTTGTCAAAGATGGTGATACTTCCTCATCACTTTCTCAGTCAATTATTCCAATGTGACTTGTATGTCCAGGCACTTAAAGGTAATCGTGTCCTACAAACAAGAGAGTCATATTGACAGACTGAAAGCACATACAACATTGGCAATGTAATGTGCGTCACCTAGAATCATAGAAAAGTTACAGCACAGAAGGAGGCCATTCAGCCCATCATGCCCATGCTAGCACTAGGACACCAAGGTGCCCTTTCTAATCCCACTTTCCTGCGCCTGGTCCATAGCCCTGCCATTTAGAGCACTTAAGGTGCAGATCCAGATGTTGTGTTATGTACTCTGGGATAACACAGACTGCAACTCGATGCAGCTTTGACCAAAAGATACTCCAGACTTTGAAGTAAGTTCAATGTGATTTATTGAACCATTAGCACAGTTCTCTATGAGTTCGACTCTCCTGCTAATCTTGCTATAGTAACTCAGTCTAACTAACCAGTCTGCTCTAAACCACGTGGTGGGTGTGATGCTTCTGATCTGTCCCTGTCCTACTCACTAAGTGTTGCCTGTGGAAAGAGACAGAGCATGTGTGCCCTGTCCTTATATATGGGTTGTGTAATGCCCCCTTGTGGCAGTGTCACCTCTGGGTGTCTTGACTGCCCATTGGTCGTGTCCTGTTCTATGTGTTCATTAGCTGTATGTCTGCATGTCATGACGTCTTTGGTGCTCCCTCTAGTGTTTACTTAGTCATAGTGTATTTACATTAACCCCTTGTGTATTTACAGTGATGCATATCACCACGTCCCCCCTTTTTTGTGTTATATATTTTCTGTACAGTGTTAAAGATAAATTGAACAAAAACAGGTAAATAAGCGATGACATGTACAAGTTATGATGGCTGTGATGATGATACAAGATCAAAGAATAGTTATGATGACATTGAGGATTATACAATACCAAATAATAGTTATGATGACATTGAGGATTGTACAATACCAATTAATAGTTATAAGTCCAAAGTTCATGAATTTACACGGTCGAGTGGCTTTCTTGTGCTGTTATGAAAGTGTTGATGTTGATGTTGTCATTCCCTTGTGAACGCCATCAGCCCTGGTGTTTATGTAACCAGGAAGTCATCAGGAGGTGTTCAAATGGTCAAATCACTTCATTGTCTGAGGTGGACTCTTTTTTTTAAGCTTGTGGTAGCAATTATTGATCTTTCCTGAAAGCTGGTTTGCTTGTCCATAGTGTAGCAAACATGAATTGGTAAGATGCGTTGACATGCCATGGTATGTTTGCACTCTCGCCATTGTTCTGAGCTGAGCAGTAACATTGTCCTTCATGGGCAGAGTTGTACCATGTCGTACCAGTTGTTCTATTGTTGTTGTCATTGTTGTTACTGACGTGCTTGTTGTTGTGGTTGTTGCGCTCAATGACCACACCGAGTGGAGAATTCGAGTCCTTCACAAAGTTACTTGTGTCAGTGTCCTTTGTGGCATCTGCTGTTTCATTGAGCGTGCCGTCTCTGATTCCTCGGCGCTCCCCGTCTGGAGTCATGTCCGGTTCACTTGAATCATCTTTGGCTTGTCGATGCTCCCCGTCTGGAGTCCGTTCTGAATCACCTTTGGTTTATTGATGCTCACCATCTGGAGTCATTTCAGGTTCTTGTGGAGAGGCTCGAGTCGATGAGATTTGAATTAATGTGGTGTCACTGGAGTCACTAGTAGCCTCACTTTGATTGTCGAGTGCCTCTGTACATACTAGCTGAGATATGTCTGTCTCGCTGAGATGTCACACATCTTGTATGGGAATTGTGAAGCCTTTGTCACTTGTCACACATACAGTGGCTAGACCTGCAGTGTCTTCTTGTCAATTAGATGAGCTGGGTAGACTGTCAGAGTCTTCTTCTGGTGGCTCAAATAATCTGGGTAGACTGTCGTAGTCTTTTTGTGGTTCACGTGAGTGTGGTAGACTGTCATAGTCGTCTTGCTGTGCACTTGAGCGTGGCAGACTTGCATCGTCTGCTGCTGGTTGCTCAGATAAGGTTGCTAGACCTTCATGGTCTTGTTCATGCAAGGACTGCGCTCTGGAGTCTTGCATTGCTTCCATCGCTGTCCCAGTGCCTCAAGAATCTGAATCTCTCCCGGCTACACCATCTCTCCAGCCAAACATTCATCAGTCATGAGGTGCAAGCTTCAATTCAAAATGTATTGCTCTGTTAGGTTAAGTTGAAGGCATTTATGGCATGAACTTACACAGGAATTATTGGTACCCCGAGATTGGCTTAAACATTTTTATGTTCTACCTTACATAAGTATTCAAATTTATTCTAATTATTCATTGTCTTAGCCACTACTGACTTAGTTAACACCACTAGTTTGCATACAGGAGGAGATCAGAACAAGAAGTTTGGTGTGTGTTTACTTAAGGCAAATGCTTGGCCTGAAATTATTATTAGTCTTGACTTACTTCAGCAGGTTTTCAGTTACATTTTCACATCCTGACAAGCCATGTCGGTTCTGGGGACATAATTGACTTACTCTGTACTTCCCCCAGTGCCTGATGTTCCTGATGCCAGATGTTTTGGGGAACAATAGATGGAAGATTGCCATCTGTCTTGGGTATACTTTCCTTTCTTACAGAAAATCTTCCAGCACCTGGCTGTCAAAATGACACTTTCTTTATCTCTTGTATCTCCCTGATACACCTAAATTGCTCATTAAACGGCTGAACTGGATTGACATGCACTATTTCAAGTGTTTAACTGGCTGTTTAGCACTGTTCAAAGGTTCTGGCCCAGATTAGTGCTCTTCTGCTTCACTGCAGTTCCATTGTACACCTGCTGTATTGCAGACAAATAAATCAGTAAAACCATAGCTTGATGAGTATGCTTCATACTGCTGAAATAGTTTAAGCATTGCTCTGCTAACCCTTAAATATTGCATAATGCTGTTTTCTATCTATGTACTGTAAATCATGCACACTATTTAACACACATACCCTACAACCTAGAAATTACTTCCTTCAAGGATAAAAAGGGCTAATTCTTCAATTGGGCACTTGTGATCCACTTCCTGTCAATGCACTAAACATTGTGTGTGTGCGCGTGTGTCCACCTTTTTCTGTATGTTGCCCCATCTGCCCTATTGAAAATGAAGACAAATACAACATGCCTGGATCAAAGATGTCCTCTACGCTGATGATGCCATGCTAGTGGATCACATGGAAACTCAGTTCCAAAGACTCATGAATTATCTCTCTGATATCTGTAGCTGATTATAGAGCCTGTCTAGGGCCATGCTTGCACCCTATCCCCGTAACCCAGTAACCCCACCTAACCTTTTTATGGACATGATGTGGAGATGCCGGCGTTGAACTGGGGTGAGCACAGTGAGAAGTCTTACAACACCACGTTAAAGTCCAACAGGTTTGTTTCAAACACTAGCTTTCAGAGCACTGCTCCTTCCTAATTCACCTGAGGAAGGAGCAGTGCTCCGAAAGCTAGTGTTTGAAACAAACCTGTTGGACTTTAATCTGGTGTTGTAAGACTTCTTGCTGTTTTTATGGACACTAAGGGTCAATAAAGCATGGGTAGAGGTCTCCCCAGTGTGTGACTCTCTCCCCCGCAAACAACGTCACTCCAGGTTCTTTTCCATCGATGTCACGCCCAGTCCCCGAAAGGAACGAGGTGGGGGGATAGTGAGGAAATCCCAGCAGTTGCCACTGCCCTCCCGAGCAGGGTGCTTCGGGGTCGGACAGGACCCTAGGGGGCCAGTTCCAGCCAGTACAATTTAGCACCCCGGACTTGTTCAATTTCTCAGCGGAGGGGGTCAGCGATAACCCCCTGCTGCTTAGGTTCTTAGTGGGTTATAGTTTTGAAGATCTTATCTCCCAACCGCTGTCTTCGGACACTTCTGCCAACATCCCGGACCTGCTTCCGGAGTTATTTTCGGGGCCTTCCAGTGACCAGGCGATGGGGCGGATCAGTGATCTGCACCACCACCTCCTGCTGGCACGGGGCCTTGAGAGGAGCCTGGAGCCTGAGGAGATCCCGCCTGTCGATGATCCCGGTGGCGGGATCAAGGCAGCCCCTGGGTTGGTTGGTGGGCCCGCGTCACCCGCCACACTCAGTGTGGTGGAGGACCCAGGCCCGGAGGGCGACTGTCCGAAGGCTGTCAACTGCCCGGTGTCGGGAGCGCAGGATTCTCGTGAGGTTCTCTGCAGTGGGGTGCAGGACTCACTTGTGCCTGACACTGTGTCACCCCTCACCCCCTCTGAGGGACTCCCGGAATCTGGTACATCATAATTGAAGGTTCTTTTGTTTTTCTGCCTCCGTAGATAGTTCAGACAGTGCCCTATTGGGCCCCCCCTCCACCAACACCCCAACTCCCTCCCTCCCCACCCCCCTCCTTTCCCTTCTCTCCCCACCACCCCTTTCCTTTCCCTTCTGTTGGTACAGAGGCCAGTGTCATGATATTCAAACATACACCATAACACATACATAATGATAGACAGAGCAACGGACCAATTAGCACACATAACACGACAGCCAATCACAGACAAGAGCAGACACAGTATAAAACAAGAAACACGACACTTCCTGGGCAGTCAATCTGGAGATGGCACAGGGCCAGGACCTCAAAGCAAGACACTCACACAGTCACAACGTGCTGAGTACCAAGTTTGATGTATGAATAGTTTAATGGAATAAAACTGCGCTGTACCAATCGCAACCGTGTTGGTTCGTCTGTACCTCAGAGCGCCCAACACTTCATGGTACCAGAAGTCAATCGATACCTACCAGCAAATCTGCCATCCTGAGCCATGGACACCCTCAACAAACTGCAGTCGTTGCAAATCGCTGGGAACCTGGGCATAAATTGGACGCTCTTCAAGCAGCGCTTCAAACTCTTCATGCAAGCCAATGAAAAACAGGGCGCCTCGGACGAAACGAAGAATGCCATGCTCCTCACTACCGCAGGTCAGCACGCCATCGATGTATACAACTCCTTGGTGTTCGCGGAAGGCGAGAACAAAGCTAAGTATGACACCGTCCTCCTCAAGCTCGACAAGCACTCGAACGTTGAGGTCAACGAGAGCTTTGAGAGGTATGTCTTTCAGCAGCGCCTGCAAGGTAAGGATGAGCTCTTTCAGTTCTTCCCAATGCACCTCCGCATACTCGCGCAGTCCTGCGGTTACGACACCACCTCAGAGTCCATGATCCGGGACCAGATAGTTTTTGGCGTTGCCTCCGGCGGCCTACGCCAGCAGCTTCTAAAAATAAAAGGCCTGACCTTAGCATCTGCAGTTGAAGCCTGTGTCCTACATGAGAATGCGACTAGCCGCTATGCCCAATTTCAGGCGACCGAATCGGCACGGAGGGGGTCCCACGCGACCGAATCGGCAAGCCAGGCCACCCACAAGGCCGAACGCGTCCAGGCAATCGAGTTACTCCCGGCCCGCGGCCCGGACGAGGGTGACTGTTTCGCGCACCAAAACCTACGGCAACACTGAGGGACGTGCTGCGCAGGCGCGCCCGACGCAAGACCGAACTGTGCATGCGCAGTGGCGTAACGAACGCCATGATGTCACGACGTGCAGCAACTGTGGAGCTGCACATTTAAAAGGGCAATGTCCTGCAAAAACCCGACAATGCCTACGCTGTGGCAAGATGGCCCACTACGATGCCTACTGTCGAGCGGCTCAACCTGTTGATCGTCCACATCTCCGACAACCTCGCAGGAACGTGCGGACCATTCAGCCTCCACATCACGATATCCAAACCGATGACACAGATGACCAAGACGCCTTCCGGGTTGCGGTCATTGATGGGAACCGGGTCAACACCATCAATCCGGGCGATGAATGGTGTGCCAACCTGACGGTCAACCCGAATTCGTCGCCCACCTACTAGACTGGACTTATGAGACTGTTCACACGTTGAACTTTTGCAACCACTGTTTTATAACATGTCTCTGTTTTCGCATTACAGGCATTCGTTTGATCGTTCCAAATTTCCACCTTGTTTTTCTTTTTGTTATGGTACAACCTCGTTAGCATGTCACACCTGATATCGCCCCTTGTATATAGTTAAGCCCCATGTACAGGATGTAAATATTACGCACACACACATTTAGCTGCACTCAGGACACATTTATATTTATAACCACGTAGGCACATAATCTTGTAAAAAAGGGGGGATGTCATGATATTCAAACATACATCATAACACATACATAATGATAGACAGAGCAACGGACCAATTAGCACACATAACACAACAGCCAATCACAGACAAGAGCAGACACAGTATAAAACAAGAAACACAACACTTCCTGGGCAGTCCATCTGGAGACGGCGCAGGACCAGGACCTCAAAGCAAGACACTCACACAGTCACAACGTGCTGAGTACCAAGTTTGATGTATAAATAGTTTAATGGAATAAAACTGCGTCGTACCAATCGCAACCGTGTTGGTTCGTCTGTACCTCAGAGCACCCAACACTTCAGCCAGGGTATCTGGTCTCTCCAGCTCAAAGTTTAGTGTGTGTACCGTTTGTTTTTTAGTGCAACTGTGTTGTGAACTGTTTTAATAATTACCCCCACTCCCCGTACATTGGTACTGAGGGAAGGGTACCCAGTTTCTCCAACATTAAATTAATGTTTGTACTGTTTGGCTTTGTATATATTTTTTACTGTTTTAATAAAAAGATATGGATAGTCTCCCCGGTGTGTGACCCTCTCCCCCGCAAACGACGTCACTCCAGGTTCATTTCCATAGATGACACGCCCAGTCCCCGAAAGAAAAGAGGCGGGGGATAGTGAGGAAATCCCAGCAGCTGCCGCTGCCTCCCGAGCAGGGTGCTTCGGGGATGGACGGAACCCTTGAGGGACCCTTCCATCCAGTAGACCTTAGCATCCCAGACATGTTCAATTTCTCAGGGGAGGGGGTCAGCGATGACCCCCTGCTTCTTGGGTTCTTAGCGGGTTATGGTTTGGAGGACCCTCTCTCACAACTGCTGTCTTCGGGCATCTCTGCCAACATCCTGGACCTGACCCCGGGAGGAACCTGAGGAGATCCTGCCTGTCGATGGTGCCTGTGGCAGGAATCCTACACCCCCTCCCCATACGTTGGTACTGAGGGGCGGGTACCCTATTTCTCCAACACAAGTGTTTGTACCGTTTGGCCTTGAAAATGTTTGTTATTGTTTAATGAATGGAGCTGGTTTAGCACAGTGAGCTAAACAGCTGGATGTAATGCAGAACAAGGCCGGCAAAGCGGGTTCAATTCCCGTACCAGCCTCACCGAACAGGCGCCGGAATGTGGCGACTAGGGGCTTTTCACAGTAACTTCATTGAAGCCTACTTGTGACAATAAGCGATTATTATTATATGGCCAGTCCACCTAACCTGCACATCTCTGGACTGTGGGAGTGGGCAGAACTACAGAGTCGAGCAGTGAGTATTTAAACTAGCCGCTTCGCGGATTCGAGTCTTTTCGGCAGGAATGCAGCTGTGGGAATGGGCGGAGCTACAAAGTCGAGCGGTGAGTATTTAAACTAGCTGCTTCGCTGCTTAAACAACGGCCACAGGCTCTTTGGGGATAAATTTGAAGAGTGACATCACAGCAAAGCAGTGACCCGATTGGCTGGTAAGGAAAGTGCTCCAATTAGCAGTAGCTGGGAGAAATTTAACTCTTTGTGTGTTGGTAAGTATTGTGATTGGTAAGCAAAATCTTTATTCCTTTCACTTATTCATTATTTGATATTATATTTGTAATCTGTTAAGGTAAAGTGTAAAAATGGCAGGAGATCCCAGACCCGTGTTATGCTCCTCGTGCTCAATGTGGGAGTTCACGGACGTGGCCGATGCCCCTGACTCCTTCATGTGCGGGAAGTGTGTCCAGCTGCAGCTCCTGTTAGACCGCATGACGGCTCTGGAGCTGCGGATGGACTCACTTTGGAGCATCCGCGATGCTGAGGAGGTCGTGGATAGCACGTTCAGTGAGTTGGTCACACCGCAGATTAGGATTGGTGAGTGATGCACGATCAATTGCACAAAGACAAGAGTTGAATACAACTGAGGCTTTATTACACTAAGATGTGTGGCCTCCTACAGCAGCTGGTGAAATGGCTGCTGTATGGGGAGCACACATATTTATACTCCGCCTACTGGGCGGAGCCAGCAGGCAGGGACTACCCCGTACCTGTAGTACAGGGCCTTACCACACATCTCCTAATATATAAAACAGTGGTGATTACCACATTCATCCCCTGTTAAAATTGAGTCCGGCTGGGGTGGCGGAGAACTATATACAGAACAAGTTTTAATATACAGAGGCAAAAAAAACTTTGGAGTCCAGTGCATGGTGCTTTAACAGTACCAAACCTATTACAGGTTTAGCCGCTCCGTGTCCTTGATCTGACGTTGGGAGCGACGCAGTGGTGGCGGCGATCCCGGTGCCGGTCTGGTCCTCGGTGACTCCGGGAGCATGCCGAAATCCTCCTCATCCTCGGGCGTGGGCAGGGGGAGGACTGAGGGTCCTGGAGGGGTTGCTGCTAGGTGCGCCGGGGGAGGGGAGGGTGGCGCCGGACCGGAGGGGTGTGTGTGTGGGGAACCTGCTGATGCCAGGTCCCTGAGGGAGACAGTAGCCTGGCAGTCGTCGGGGTACGCTACGTAGGCATACTGGGGGTTAGCGTGGAGTAACTGCACCCTTTCAACCAACGGGCCATCTTGTGGAGTCGTACGTGCTTATGGAGGAGTACGGGTCCTGGAGCTGCGAGCCAAGTCGGGAGCGACACCCCGGATGTGGACTTCCTAGGGAAGGCGAAGAGACGTTCATGGGGTGTGTCGTTAGTCGCAGTGCATAGGAGCGACCGAATGGAGTGCTGTGCATCAGGGAGGACCTCCTGCCAGCGGGATTCCAGGAGATTTCTGGACCTAGGGCCAGCTGGACAGCCCTCCAGACCGTCCCGTTCCCCCTCGCCACCTGCCCGTTTCCCCAGGGGTTGTAGCTTGTCGTCCTGCTGGAGGCGATACCCCTGCTGAGCAGGAATTGACGCAGCTCATCACTCATGAATGAGGATCCCCTGTCACTGTGGATGTAGGCGGGGAAGCCGAACAGAGCGAAGATGGTGTTGAGGGCTTTGATGACGGTGGCAGACGTCATGTCGGGGCATGGGATGGCGAAGGGGAATCTGGAGTACTCATCGACCACACTGAGGAAACACGTGTTACGGTCGGTGGAGGGGAGGGGCCCTTTGAAATCCACGCTGAGGCGTTCAAAGGGGCGGGAGGCCTTCACCAGGCACGCGCGGTCCAGCTGGTAGAAGTGCGGTTTGCACTCCGCACAGACCTGGCAGTCTCTGGTGATTGCCCGTACGTCCTCAACGGAGTAGGGCAGATTGCAGGCCTTGATTAAGTGGTACAACCGTGTGACTCCCTGGTGACAAAGGTTGTCGTGCAGGGTCCGGAGATGGTCCACCTGTGCGCTGGCACATGTACCTCGGGATAGGGCATCGGGGGCTCGTTGAGTTTATCTCGTAGTTGTAGGTGGAGAGCTCGATCCTCCAACGCAAGATTTTATCGTTTTGGATCTTGCCCCACTGTGTGTTGTTAAACATGAAGGCTACCGACCGTTGGTCAGTGAGGAGAGTGAATCTCTTGCCGGCCAGGTAATGCCTCCAATGCCGCACAGCTTCAACGATAGCCTGGGCCTCTTTTTCGATGGAGGGGTGTCGAATTTCGGAGGCATGAAGGGTTCGTGAAAAGATTGTCACGGGCCTGCCTGCCTGGTTGAGGGTGGTGGCTAGAGCGACGTCTGATGCGTCGCTCTCCACTTGAAAGGGTAACGTCTCGTCGACTGCGTGCATCGCGGCATTGGCGATGTCGGCCTAATACGGTTGAAGGCCTGTTGAGTCTCGGCCGTTAGGGGGAAAAGAGTGGACTAGATGAGTGGGTGGGCCTTGTCCGCATAGTTTGGGACCCACTGGGCATAGTAAGAAAAGAACCCCAGGCAGCGTTTGAGGGCCTTGGGGCAGTGGGGAAGTGGGAGTTCCATGAGGTGGCGCTGGGCCTTACCACACATCTCCTAATATATACAACAGTGGTGATTACCACAGTGAGGGAGACAGGGAATGGGTGACCAAAAGGCAGTGAAGGAGCAGGAAGGCAGTGTAGGTGTCCCCTGCGGTTATCTCCCTACAAAACAGGTATAGCGTTTTGGCTACTGTTGGGGGAGATGACTCATCAGGGGAAGGCAATAGTAGCCAGGCTCATGGCACTGTGGTTGGCTCTGCTGCACAGAAGGGCGGGAAAAAGACTGGCAGGGCTATAGTCACAGGGGATTCAATCGTAAGGGTAGTAGACAGGCGTTTCTGTGGTCGAAAACAAGACTCTCGAATGGTATGTTGCCTCCCGGGTGCACGGTTCAGGGATGTCTCAGATCAGCTGCAGGACATCCTGAAGGGGGAGGGTGAACAGCCAGTTGTCGTGGCGCATATAGGCACCAACAATACAGGTAAGAAATGGGATGAGGTCCTACAATCAGAATTTAGGGAGTTAGGAGATAAGTTAAAAAGTAGGACCTCAAAGGTAGTAATCACAGGATTGCTAACAGTGCCACGAGACCGTCAGAGTAGAAATTCAAGAATAGTCAGAATGAATACGTGACTTGAGAGATGGTGCAGGAGGGAGGGGTTCAGATTTTTGGGACATTGGAACCGGTTCTGGGGGTGGTGGGACCATTACAAATCGGATGGTCTACACCTGGGCAGGACTGGAACCAATGTCCTAGGGGGTGCTTTTGCTAACACTGTTGGGGAGGTTTTAAACTAATGTGGCAGGGGGATGGGAAGCAGATTAGGAAGTTAGAGGTCAGTAAAGAGGCAGCAACTAAAGCCAGTAAGGTACTAGATAATAAACTCATTGTGACTAAGGGGGAGAGTAGACAGGGAAGAGATGATGAACGCAAAGGGACAGGTGGTCTGAGGTGCATTTGTTTTAATGCGAGAAGTGTAGCAGGTAAAGCAGATGAATTTAGGGCTTGAATTAGTACCTGGGAATATGATGTTATTGGTATTACTGAGACTTGGTTGAGGGAAGGGCAAGATTGGCAACTAAATATCCCAGGGTATAGATGATTCAGAAGGGATAGAGAGGGAGGTAAAAGGGGTGGAGGAGTTGCATTACTGGTCAGAGATGATATCACGGGCGCAATTCTCCGACCCCCCCACCGGGTCGGAGAATCGCCGGGGGCCGGCGTGAATCCCGCCCCCGCTGTGTCGCGAATTCTCCGCCACCGGAGATTCAGCGGGGGCGGGAATCGCGCTGCGCCGGTCGGCGGGAATCCCCCGGCGATTCTCCGGTCCGCGATGGGCCGCAGTCCCGCCGCTGTCAACCCACGCCAGCCGGTGTGGATTGAACCACCTTTGGGACGGCGGGACACGGCGGCGCAGGCGGGCTCCGGGGTCCTGGGGGGGCGCGGAGCCATCTGGCCCCGGGGGGGTGCCCCCACGGTGGCCTGGCCTGCGATCGCGGCCCGCCGATCCGTGGGCGGGCCTGTGCCGTGGGGGCACTCTTTTCCTTCCGCCTTCGCCATGGTCTCCACCATGGCGGAGGTGGAAGAGACCCCCTCCACTGCGCATGCGCGGGGATATCGTGAGCGGCCGCTGACGCTCCCGCGCATGCGCCGCCCGGCGAAGTCAGTTTCGCGCCAGCTGGCGGGGCGGAAATCAGTCCGGCGAGGGCTCGGCCGCTCAAGATGCGGAGACTTTCGCACCTTTGGGGCGGCGCAATGCCGGACTGATTCGCGCCGTTTTTGGCGCCGGTCGGCGGACATCGCGCCGATATTGGAGAATCCCGCCCCACAGCTGTGATTAAGAAGGGTACTATGGTGGATTCGAGCACTGACGCAATATGGGTAGAGCTAAGAAATAGGAAGGGTGCAGTAACATTGTTGGGACTTTACTACAGGCCTCCCAAAAGCGAACGTTAAGTTGAGGTACAAATATGTAGACAGACAGCAATAGGGTGGTCGTGATAGGAGATTTTAACTTCTCCAACATTGAATAGGACTCATGTGTTGGAGGCGTAGATGGAGCAGAATTTGTAAGGAGCATCCAGGAGAGTTTTTAGAGCAGTATGTAAATAGTCCAACTCGGGAAAGGGCCATATTCTACCTGGTAATGCGGAATGATCCCGGCCAGGTGGTTGAAGTTTCAGTCGGTGATTACTTTGGGAATAGCGATCACAATTCCGTAAGTTTTAGAATACTCATGGACAAAGCCGAGAGTGGTCCTAAAGGAAGAGTGCTAAATTGGGGAAAGGCCAAGTATAACAAAATTCGGCAGGAGTTAGGGAATGTGAATTGGGAGCAGCTGTTTTAGGGTAAATCCACATTTGAAATGTGGGAATCTTTTAAGGAAAGGTTGATTAGAGTGCAGGACAGACATGTCCCTGTGAAAATGAGGGATAGAAATGGCAAGATTAGGTAACCATGGATGATGGGTGGAATTGTGAGACTAGCTGAGATTAAAATTAAAGCATACATAAGATCTAGGCGACTTAAAACTGAGGAAGCTTTGGAGGAATATCGGGAAAGTAGGACAAATCTCAAAAGGGGTCATGAAATATCTTTGGCTAACAGGGTTAAGCAAAATCCCAAAGCCTTTTATTCGTATATAAGGAGCAAGAGGGTAACTAGAGAAAGGATTGGCCCACTCAAAGACAAAAGAGGGAATTTATGCGTGGAGTCAGAGGAAATGAGTGAGATTCTTAATGAGTACTTTGCATCGGTATTCACCAAGGAGAGGGACATGACGGATGTTGAGGTTAGGGATGGTGTTTAAATACTCTAGATCAAGTCGGCATAAGGAAGGAGGGAGTTTTGGGTATTCTAAAAGGCATTAAGGTGGACAAGTCCCCAGGTCCGGATGGGATCTACCCCAGGTTACTGAGGGAAGCGAGGGACGAAATGGCTGGGGCCGAAACAGATATCTTTGCAGCATCCTTGAGCACGGGTGAGATCCCGGAGGACTGGAGAATTGCTAATGTTGTCCCTTTGTTTAAGAAGGGTAGCAGGGATAATCCAGGGAATTATAAACCTGTGAGCTTGACGTCAGTGGTAGGCAAACTGTTGGAGAAGATACTGAGGGATAGGATCTATTCACATTTGGAAGAAAATAGACTTATCAGTGATAGGCAGCATGGTTTTGTGCAGGGAAGGTCATGTCTTACAAACCTAATAGAATTCTTTGCGGAAGTAACAAAGATAATTGATGAGGGAAGGGCTGCAGATGTCATATACGTGGACTTCAGTAAGGCGTTTGATAAAGTTTCCCATGGCAGGTTGATGGAAAAAGTGAAGTCGTATGGGGTTCAGGGTGTACTAGCTAGATGGATAAAGAACTGGCTGGGCAACAGGAGACAGAGAGTAGTGGTGGAAGGGAGTGTCTCAAAATGGAGAAAGGTGACTAGTGGTGTTCCACATGGATCCATGCTCGGACCACTGTTGTTTGTGATTTACATAAATGATCTGGATGAAGGTATAGGTGGTCTGATTAGCAAGTTTGCATATGATACTAAGATTGGTGGAGTTGCAGATAGCGAGAGGGACTGTCAGAGAATACAGCAAAATATAGATAGATTGGAGAGTTGGACAGAGAAATGGCAGATGGAGTTCAATCCAGGCAAATGCGAGGTGATGCATTTTGGAAGATTCAATTCAAGAGCGGACTATACGGTCAATGGAAGAGTCCTGGGGAAAAGTGATGTACAGAGAGATCTGGGAGTTCAGGTCCATTGTACCCGGAAGGTGGCAACGCAGGTCGATAGAGTGGTCAAGAAGGCATACAGCATGCTTGCCTTCATCGGACGGGGTATTGAGTACAAGGGTCGGCAGTTGTATAGGACTTTGGTTAGGCCACATTTGGAATACTGCGTGCAGTTCTGGTCGCCACATTACCAGAAGGATGTGGATGCTTTAGAGAGGGTGCAGAGGAGGTTCACCAGGATGTTGCCTGGTATGGAGGGTGCTAGCTATGAAGAAAGGTTGAGTAGATTAGGATTGTTTTCATTGGAAAGACAGAGGTTGAGGGGGGACCTGATTGAGGTCTACAAAATTATGAGAGGTATGGACAGGGTGGATAGCAACAAGCTTTTTCCAAGAGTGGGGGTGTCAATTACAAGGGGTCACGATTTCAAGGTGAGAGGGGGAAAGTTTAAGGGAGATGTGCGTGGAAAGTTTTTATGCAGAGGGTGGTGAGTGCCTGGAACGCTTTGCCAGCGGAGGTGGTAGAGGCAGGCACAATAGCATCATTTAAGATGCATCTAGACAGATATATGAACGGGCGTGGAACAGAGGGAAGTAGATCCTTGGAAAATAAGCGACAGGTTTAGATAAAGGATCTGGATCGGCGCAGGCTGGGAGGGTTGAAGGGCCTGTTCCTGTGCTGTAATTTTCTTTGTTCTTTGTTTGAAACCGGAGTATTCGGAGGAAACCCATGCACAATAGGGAGAATGTGCAAATCCCACACAGCCACCCAAGGACGGAATCGTCCCTGGCACTGTGAGGCAGCAGTGCCGCCATGCTGTCCAAGATGATGTCCATTATCTTACGTAGATGACAGGATGGCCGTCAAAGTCTTGATCTGAATGTTCTGCAGCAGAACTTGTGTGTGACCTCATTCTCCGGCAAGCTGGTATCTGCATTCATGTCCCTCTGCCTTTGCTGCAGGCCACTTGTATCCAGTGTCTGGATATATTCAAAATCCACTTCTGAGTCACACTCTACAAATTAGTGTCAGAAAGTGTTGAGGTTGCTAATTCTTGGAGTCAGAGTCAGCGGACTGTCCATATTCAAGAACTCAGCGGCCAACCAAAATGAATATCCCATCACTGTCACAGACATATAGGGGGCGATTCTCCGATATGGAGGCCAAGTGTTCGCGCCGTCGTGAACGCCGTCGCGTTTCACGACGGCACGAACAGGGCCTGGGCATGACCTATTCTGGCCCCCATAGGGGGCCAGCACGGCGCTGGGGAGGTTCACGCTGGTGGCCCACAGTTGGGCCAGCTCAATCCTGCGCATGCGCAGTTGGGCCGCGCCATCCCGCGCATGCGCGGGGAACTTCTTACACGCGCCGGCCCTGACCCAACTTGGGGTCGGTGTTCAGGGGCCTCCGATCAGTGGGCCCCGATCGTGGGCCAGACCCCATCGGAGGCCCCCCCCCCCCGGTGAAGGAGCCCACCTCCCCCACCCCACAGGCCGCCCCCCCCACGAGCGTTCCCGCAGAGTTCCCGCCGGCAGAGACCAGGGGTGAATGGCGCCGGCGGGACTCTGTCGTGTCGGAGCGGCCGCTCGGCCCACCCTGGCCGGAAAATCGGTGGCCCCGCCGATTCCAGCGCCTCGCCAAACGCTGCGGCGTCGGGGCATCGTGGCGCAGTTGCTCCGATTCTCCTGCCCGCCGCGGGGCTCGGAGAATCGCCCCCATAGAATTTACAGTGCAGAAGGAGGCCATTCGGACCACCGTGTCTGCACCGGCCCTTGGAAAGAGCGCCCTACCCAAGCCCATACCTCTAGCCAAGTCCATACCTTCACCCTATCCCCACACCTCCACTCTATCCCCGTAACCCTAACTAACCATTTTGGACACTAAGTGCAATTTTTCATGGCCAAACCACCTAACCTGCACATCTTTGGACTGTGGGAGGAAACCGGAGCACCCGGAGGAAATCTGCGCAAACACGGGGAGAACGTGCAGACTCCGCACAGACAGTGACCCAAGCCGGGAATCAAACCTGGGACCCTGGAGCTGTGAAGCAACAGTGCTAACCACTGTGCCAATGTGCTGCCCCACACTTCATCAGTTAGTGTGTAGAAGATTGGTTTGATTTGATTTATTGTCACGTGTACCGAGGTACAATGAAAAGTATTGTTCTGCCCCACAGCGCCTAGAACCGCTGCCCCACAGCGCCAAGGACCCGGGTTCAATTCCGGCCTCGGGTGACTGTGTGGAGTTTTGTGTTCAGGTTAAGTGGATTAGCCATGCTTAATTGACCCTTAGTGTCCTAAGGTTAAGTGTGGTTACTGGGTTACAGGGATAGGGTGCGAACCTGGCCTAGTTAGATTGCTCTTTCCAAGGGATGGTGCAGACTCGATGGGCCGAATGGACTCCTTTTGCACTGTAGACATTCTATTCTATTATTCGGGCCAACTTCAGAGACATTTTAAATGGTGCTCAATGTGGAAATCCCACCCCCAATTCCATCAGATCCAATTTTCACTGGTGCGAGAAAGGGTTGGGGCATGATTCTCTTCGGTTGGAAACTCAAACTCAGCAGGGTCATTTGAACTTAGTGCTTACTTCAAACCGATCCTATTTTGGCTATCATCCGTGCCTTGACCCACAGTTTGGGAGCCACGAATTGATGAACTAAACCTAAATGCTCTTGAAAAATGCATTTAAGTGTCATGATATGAAGTTATTTAAATCGTCTGCTCTATAAACATGAAAAATAGGCTTAAGCTTTCAGTAAGAGTTAAAAATCTTGACTGGATGGCTTTGATTAACAGGCCATCAGGTGTAGGTTAGAAATAAAAATACCATCTGGTCTTTAATAAAAGCTATTGTCAGTTCCCCAAGGACTATTAATATGTCATTACGCATGCTTTGCCGAGTTTCAAAAGCAACAACTATGTCTCTGAGTTGACAGTTTGATTGACAGTTTTCAGAGGCCATTAAAGTATTCATTGTCTTTGATTTGGATCTGAATAGAAGTTTGTTCCAGCATCTGCGGAAGTTAGAATGCCCGTCCCCTTTTAGGTGGCTTTAAATCATGCAGGCTGGCGATAATTTCTGCAAGGTGTGCAGCCGCTCAATAGTCTGTTTTGTACTGGGCTGCATGCTACCCTCAATTAAATTAGCAGGAAGTATCAGGTTGGTGTGCTGCCTGCATCAGGAGGAATAGGCATGGGTTAGTAATCTAACAGCAAGATTCCGTTCCTGTTTTCAGGGGCTGTCAAACTTTTCCCCACATCTCAATTTTGCAAATTCCAGCAGAATAATAATCTTTATTATCGTCACAAGTAGGCTTACATTAACACTGCAATGAAGTTACTGTGAAAATCCCCTAGTCGGCACACTATGTTCGGGTACACAGAGGGAGAATTCAGAATGTCCAAATTACCTAACAGCACGTCTTGCGTGACCAGTGGGAGGAAACCAGAGCACCCGGAGGAAACCCACGCAGACACGGGGGGGAACGTGCAGACTCCGCACAGACAATGACCTAAGCCGGGAATCGAACCTGGGACCCTGACGCTGTGAAGCAACTGTGGTAGTCTGTGTAGAGGTATTACGGTACCTGGTAATGCTGGAACACCATTGATAGATATTGTATGTTTCCTATTGGTCAAGCTGTATGCTAGCTCCGCCCTGCAAGGCGGGATATAAGAGCCCGTGCCGCCCCAGCAGCCTTCATTCTGTACCTGAGCTGCTGGGGGAAACATCTAGCTTATTAAAGCCTTCAGTTGGACTACAACCTCGCTTTAGTGGTTATTGATCGTGCATCAATTTAATAAGCTAGATTTAAAAGGATGGAGCTCAGCCCCCACACGGCGAACTCAGCGGCAACCTTCAAGCACTGGTTGGCGTGTTTTAAAGAATATCTCGGAATGGCCGAAAACACACCCACGGGAGAACAGAAATTGCAAGTCCTGCACCCAAGGGTGAGCCCGGAAATTTATACCCTCATCGAGGACGCGGACGACTTCGATGCAGCAATGGAGCTGCTAAAAGGACATTATATTTTGCCCGGTAAACCAGGTCTATGCCCGACATCTGCTGGCAACGAGGCAACAAATCCCTGGGGAATCGCTGGAAGAATTCTACCGTGCGCTCCTGGTATTGGGGAGAAACTGCAGCTGCCCACAAAATTCAGCGAGCGACCACACAGAACTCTTGATCCGGGACGCTTTCGTGGCAGGTATGCTGTCCTCCCAAATCCGCCAGCGATTGCTGGAAAAAGACACCCTAGGCCTCAAGGAGGCATGGGTCCTTGCAGGTTCCCTGGAAGTGGCCTCCCAAAAAGCCCGCGCTTACGTTCCCGACTGCGCGGCAGCCCCCTGGGCAGCGTGGAACCCCTCCGCAGCCGATCCCGAGACATCTCCCATCCCCCCACAAGCGTGTGCTGCAATTGGCCTGGCAACCCCGGGGGCCCCGCTGCCACTTTTGCGGGCAGGCCAAGCACACCCGGCAGCGCTGCCCGGCCCGCGCATCCACCTGCAAGGGATGTGGTAAAAAGGGCCACTTCGTGGTGGTATGCCAGGCCCGTGCAGTCGCCGCGGACTCCGGTGGCGAATGCGGACTGCCACCACAAACCTCTCCACGGTCCCCGTGCGGCCAGTGGCCGCCGCCCCCTCCAGGGCCACGTGTGGCCCCCGGGCGCCGCCATCTTGTCCCGCGGATGCCACGTTCGATGGATGCGCGCCGCCATTTTGTGCACCCCCAGCCATGTGCAACCAATGGGAGCCGCCATCTTGGATGGACTCCCAGGACCCCAGCTCGGCTGACCGCACACCGCCCGAAGAGAACACTCAACTGCTGCGATTAGCCTCGGTGACCCTGGACCAGTCCCGGCCTCGAACACTCTCAACTGCTACAACAACAGTACTAATCAACGGGCACGAGATGCCCTGCTTAATTGACTCTGGGAGCACGGAGAGCTTCATACACCCCGTCACGGTAAGGCACTGTTCTCTCCTCGACCACGCCGTTAATCAACAAATCTCCCTGGCCTCCGGTTCCCACTCAGTAGAGATGAAGGGGTTTTGTGTAGCAAACCTCACGGTCCAGGGAAGGGAGTTTAAAAATTACCGGCTCTACGTCCTTCCCCACCTCTGCGCGGCCACACTCCTAGGTTTAGACTTCCAGTGTAATCTCCAAAGTCTAACTTTCAAATTCGGCGGCCCTATACCCCCCTATACCCTTCCTCACTGTCTGCGGCCTCGCGACCCTCAAGGTCGATCCGCCCTCCCTGTTTGCGAACCTCATCCAGGATTGCAAACCTGTCACCACCAGGAGCAGACGGTACAGTGCCCAGGACCAGACCTTTATTAGGTCAGAGGTCCAAAGGCTACTGAGGGAAGGAGTCATTGAAGCTAGCAACAGTCCCTGGAGAGCTCAAGTAGTGGTGGTAAAGACCGGGGAGAAGCATAGGATGGTCATCGACTACAGTCAGACCATCAACAGGTTTACGCAGCTGGACGCGTATCCTCTCCCCCGCATATCCGACCTGGTAAACAGGATCGCGCATTACAAGGTCTTCTCCACGGTGGATCTTAAGTCGCCTACCACCAGCTCCCCATCCGCACTAGTGACCGCAAATACACTGCCTTAGAGGCAGATGGGCGGCTCTACCACTTCTTAAGGGTTCCCTTCGGTGTCACTAACGGGGTCTCGGTCTTCCAGCGCGAGATGGACCAAATGGTTGACCGGTACGGTTTACAGGCAACATTCCCGTATCTCGATATCTGCGGCCACGACCAGCAGGACCACGACACCAACCTCCGAAAATTCCTCCAGACTGCAAAGATCCTTAATCTTACGTATAACAAGGATAAATGCGTGTTTTGCACCGACCGCCTAGCCATCCTCGACTACGTAGTGCGAAATGGAGTTATAGGCCCGATCCTGAACGCATGCGCCCCCTTATGGAGTACCCCCTCCCTCACTGCTCCAAGGCCCTGAAGCGCTGCCTAGGGTTTTTCTCATACTATGCCCAGTGGGTCGCCAACTATGCGGACAAGGCCCATCCCCTGATCCAATCCACAGTTTTTCCCCTGTTGATAGAGGCCCGCCAGGCGTTCAGCCACATCAAAGCAGACATTGCAAAGGCCACGATGCACGCCATCGACGAGTCCCTCCCCTTCCAGGTCGAGAGCGATGCGTCTGACGTAGCTCTGGCGGCCACCCTCAACCAAGCGGGCAGACCCGTGGCCTTCTTCTCACGTACCCTCCATGCTACCGAAATCAGCCACTCCTCAGTCGAAAAGGAGGCCCAGGCCATAGTAGAAGCTGTGCGACATTGGAGGCATTACCTGGCTGGCAGGAGATTGACTCTCCTCACTGACCAACGGTCGGTTGCTTTCATGTTCGATAATGCACAGTGGGGCAAGATAAAAAAACGACAAGATTTTGCGGAGGAGGATCGAACTCTCCACCTACAACTACGAGATCTTGTATCGTCCCGGGAAGCTAAACGAGCCTCCTGATGTCCTGTCCCGCGGCACATGTGCCAACGCACAAGTGGACCGCCTCCGAGCCCTCCACTAGGTCCTCTGCCACCTGGGGGGTCACTCGCTTTTTCCACTTTATCAAGAGCCGCAACCCGCCCTACTCCATCGAGGAGGTCAGGCAGCCACCAGGGACTGCCAAATCTGCGCGGAGTGCAAGCCGCACTTCTACAGGCCAGAGAAAGCGCACCTGATAAAGGCTTCCCGTCCCTTTGAACGCCTCAGCATGGATTTCAAAGGCCCCCTCCCCTCCACCGACCGCAACACTTATAATAGAGGGGATGTCATAATATACACCAGTATATCATGGTGCAGATACACACACTGATGGACACACAGCGGGACCAATCAACACACACAACACCGCAGCCAATCACCAGTTAGAGCACATGCACTATAAACACAGGGGGCATCAGAGTTCCCGCGGATTCGAGATGCAGCCTCTTAGTAGGACAGAGCTTACAGCTTGCAGCACAGGTCTTCACCATGTGCTGAGTGCATAGACTGGTTAGGATAAGGCATAGGTCTTTAGTTCAATCTAATATCATGTTAACCCACAGCGAAAGTATGTTCAACAGTTTCTGACTTAATAAAATAGGGTTGCACTATTTTAAGTGTTGGTGGCCTGTATGTGTTCCACGGATCCAGAGCGCCCAACACAACATGATACCAGGAGTTGAGGGATATTAGAACTTCTTAGACCTACCTGCAAGTGATCTGCCTTCCGCCAGCATTCCGTCATCCTGCAAAATGGACAGCGTCTGCCCGCCGCCGCCGCTCCGCATCGCCGGCAACCTCGGGGCCAACCGGAAGATATTCAAACAACGCTTCCAGATCTACCTTGAAGCCACAGACCGGGAGGATGCCTCGGACACCAGGAAGATCGCTCTCTTCCTATCCACGGCCGGGGACCATGCCATCCACATTTTCAATTCTCTCACCTTTGCGGATGATTAAGATAAAACAAAATTCAAGACGGTCCTCCTCAAGTTTGACACTCACTGGGACATAGAGGTGAATGAAAGTTTCGAGCGCTATGTATTCCAACAGCGTTTGTAGGGTAAGGATGAACCTTTCCAGTCCTTTCTCATCGTCGCGTATCATGGATGCGGAGGTGGGCTCGTAGCAGTAGCTACGGGCCCACCTCCGACTCCATGATACGTGACCAGATCGCTTTCGGTGTTCAGTCGGACCCTCTACGCCAGCAGCTCCTCAAGGTAAAGCAACTCACCCTAGCGACCGCCATCGAGACCTGCGTGCTACACGAAAACGCCACTAGTCGGTATTCCCACATCCAAGCTGCTGAAACGGCGCGGCAAGGTCCCGAAGAGGCGGAACGGGTCCAAGCAATCGAGCAACTCCAGGGCCTCAGCCTGGATGAGGGCGGCCATTTCACGCGCTTTTCGCAGACTCCCGCGCTTGTGCGCACCAAACAAGGGGACGTCGCCGAACGTAATGCGCAGGCGCGCACCACGTACGATTGCACCGTGCTTGCGTGGTGGCGCAGCGAACGTACTGACGCTACGACGTATGGCAACTGTGGCTCCGCCCATTTAAAGCGGCAATGCCCTGCCAAATCCCGGCAATGCCTGAGGTGTGGCTTTATGCTGAGCAGCTCAGCCTGCCAACTCATATCGTTTCAGCCAGCCTCACAGGAATGTCCGGGCCATTGAACCCACCGAGTCCGATGCGGAGCTGCTGCCCAACATTGATACCGAGGACCCGACGCCGCCTTTTCGAGTCGGTATCGTTACAAAGAACAGGGTGGCCCCGAAGCAAAGAATCCAGCCTCTATCGGTATACAGCATTGATCCAGACGATGAGTGTTGTGCCACCTTGACGGTCAACCGGTCCCAAATACGATTCCGCCTGGACACTGGTGCCTCCGCCAATCTCATTGCGCGGTCTGACCTCCAAAGCCTTTGTGTCAAACCAGACATCCTTCCATCAGCCTGCCAGCTATTAGGTTACAATGGCAATGCCATTGCTGGCAGCGGCTCATGCCAACTTGAAGTGATGCACAGGTCACGCAAAGCCATCCTTCCCTTTGAAATCGTGGGCTCCTCGAAAGCCTCCCTGCTTGGCGCGCAGGCATGCAAGCTGTTGAACCTAGTTCAGAGAGTTCACTCTCTCTCTCCTGATGACACGTCTGCCTTTCAGGACACCGATTTCAGGGCGCAACTCGACGCCATTATCAACCAGCACCACGGTGTCTTCGAAGGCATGGGCCCGCTCCCGTACACCTACAAGATCTTATTAAAACAGAATGCCACGCTTGTGGTGCATGCACCTCGCAGGGTCCCAGCACCCCTTAAGGACCGCCTCAAGCAATAGCTGCAGGACCTCCAGGACCAAGGAGTGATTTCCAAAGTCACGGAACCAACCGACTGGGTCAGTTCCATGGTATGTGTAAAAAAGCCTTCCGGCGAATTGAGAATTTGCATTGATCCCAAGGATCTGAATCGCAGTATCATGAGGGAGCATTATCCAATTCCCAAGCGCGAAGAGCTCACATGTGAGATGGCTCGCACCAAACTCTTCACCAAACTCGACACCTCAAAAGGATTCTGGCAAATCCAGCTCGACAAATCCAGCAGGAAACTTTGCACATTTAATACCCCCTTTGGCAGATATTGTTACAACAGGATGCCGTTTGGGATCATATCTGTTTCAGACGTGTTCCATCGGATTATGGAACAAATGATGGAAGGCATTGAAGGTGTTCGCGTCTATGTCGACGACATAATCATTTGAGCATGGCCTCCGCCTCAACAGGGCCAAATGCTCTTTTGGTCAGACGAAACTCAAGTTCCTCGGGGACCACATCTCCCAATTGGGTGTGCAGCTGGATGCGGACAAGGTAGCTGCTATCACAGCTATAAAAACACCAGAGGACAAGAAGGCGGTCCTCCGATTTCTGGGCATGGTCAATTTTTTAAGGAAATTTATCCCTAACCTCGCCTCTCATACCACGGCTCTCAGGAACCTGGTCAGGAAGACGACAGCCTTCCAGTTGCTCCCTGCCCACGAGCGCGAATGGAGAGAACTCAAAACAAAACTGACCACGGCCCCGGTCTTAGTTTTTTTTGATCTAGGATAGGAGACCAAAATTTCGACCGATGCCAGCCAATCCGGCATTGGGGCAGTGCTCCTTCAACGTGATGAGGCCTCATCATGGGCCCCCGTTGCATATGCATCATGTACCATGACCCCCACGGAGCAGCGCTACGCGCAGATAGAAAAGGAGTGCCTGGGCCTTCTGACCGGTGTGGTTAAGTTTCACGGTTGTGTCTACGGACTTCCTCAATTCACCGTTGAGACCGACCATCGCCCGCTGGTCAATATAATACAGAAAGACATGACGCCTCGCCTCCAGCGTATTCTTCTCAAGTTCCGGCGATATGGTATACACCCCAGGCAAAGACCTCATCATTGCTGACGCTCTCTCCAGGGCAGTCACCACTCCATGTGACCCAGCGGGATTTGTCTGCCAGGTTGATGCCCAGGTCGCGGCCTCCAATCTACCTGCCACGGATGAACGCCTCGTCCAAATTCACTGCGAGACGGTGGCTGACCCTTTGCTACAGCGTGTCATGAGCCACCTAACAGACGGGTGGCTCAAGGGCCAATGCCCTCTGTTCTATAATGTCAGAGATGATCTGGCGGTAGTAGACGAGGTTCTTCTAAAACTGGACTGCATTGTCATGCGCCAGCTTGTCCTGGAACAACTACACGAGGGCCACCTTGGCGTGGAAAAGTGCCGCCGACGGGCCCGAGAGGCAGTGTACTGGCCCGGCATTAATGAGGACATAGTCAACACAGTGCCCAATTGTGCCTCACTTATCAGCGCTTCCAGCCGGCCCAACCACGTGAGACCCTGCAGCCCCATGAGTTGGTCACGTCACCATGGACCAAAGTGGGCATCGACCTGTTCCACACGCTGGGTAGAGACTATGTCCTGATCGTGGACTACTTTTCGAATTACCGGAGGTGATACGGTTGCACAACATCACCTCGTCTGCAGTCATTCATGCCTGTAAAGAAACCTTTGCTCGACACGGCATCCCACTCACGGTTATGTCGGACAATGGCCCCTGCTTCGCCAGCCAGGAATGGTCCAACTTTGCCAGGCGGTACAATTTTGCCCATGTGACATCCAGTCCCCTGTACCCCCAATCCAACGGCAAAGCGGAGAAGGGAGTACATATAGTCAAACGGCTCCTCTGCAAGGCAGCCGAGGCTGGGTCCGATTTCTACCTCACCTTGCTGGCCTATCGTTCCGCCCCACTGTCCACTGGCCTGTCGCCAGCCCAGTTGCTCATGGGTCGTACCCTGAGGACGACGGTGCCGTCCATTCATATCCCAGACCTCGACCACGTTCCGGCCCTTCGTCGGATGCAGCTGTCTCGTGCACAGCACAAGGCGGCTCATGACTTCCCTGCAGCTGATCTCCCTGCTCTGGTTCCAGATGACAAAGTCCGCATCCATCTTCCAGATGGTGGCTGGTCTGCAACCGCTGTTGTCCTTCGGCAGGTGGCCCCCCGCTCGTTCCTGGTTCGTCTACCTGATGGCTCTATTCTGCGCCGCAATCGACGCGCCCTTCGTCTCGTTCCACGCTCGCTACGTGATCCTCCACAGTCGCCTCGCCCTCCTGCTGGCCCCGCCACGGTCTATGCAGAAATCCCTGTCACTCTGCATCCCCCTGACTTTGACGTAGTCCAGCCCGCTCCTGAACCGGCGGCTCTCGACCCACCCTTGAGGCGGTCAACCAGAATTTGTCGCCCATCTCAGAGACTTAATTTATGCACTTAGCGGACTTATAGACTTTCTGAACTGTTTCATTGCTTTGTTTGATCATTTCCCTGGTTTGTATATAGTGTTCATCTCATTATTCTTGTTGCATACTGCTTCTCTGCACCAGGCACCTTCCCATGTAAATAGCTTAGTTCTCATGTATGTAGTCCTGTAAATATGTCTTTGAACCCCACACGTAGTTCGGAACATTCTCACCATACATTATTTATTGCCACACACATACATTCTTTTATAAAAGGGGGGATGTCATAATATACACCAGTATATCATGGTGCAGATACACACACAATGATGGACACACAGCGGGACCAATCAACACACACAACACCGCAGCCAATCACCAGTTAGAGCATACGCACTATAAAGACAGGGGCATCAGAGTTCCCGCGGATTCAAGATGCAGCCTCCTAGTAGGACAGAGCTTACAGCTTGCAGCACAGATCTTCACCATGTGCTGAGTGCATAGACTGGTTAGGACAAGGCATAGGTCTTTAGTTCAATCCAATATCGTGTTAACCCACAGTGAAAGTATGTTCAACAGTTTCTGACCTAATAAAATAGTATTGCACTATTTTAAGTGTTGGTGGCCTGTATGTGTTCCACGGATCCTGAGCACCCAACACATCAACGAGTACTCCCGGTTCCCATTCGCCATCCCCTGCCCCGACATGACCGCAACCACCGTCATCAAGGCCCTCCATAGCATCTTTGCACTGTTCGGGTTCCCTGCTTACATACATAGTGATAGGGGGTCCTCCTTTATGAGCGACGAACTGCATCAATTCCTGCTCAGCAAGGGCATCGACTCAAGCAGAACGACTAGAGGGAGAACGGAACGGTCTGGAAGACCGAGCTACTGGCCCTACGGTCCAGGAATCTCCCAGTCTCCCACTGGCAGGAAGTCCTCCCGGATGCCCTCCACTCTATCCGGTCACTGCTTTGTACCACGACCAACCAAACACCTCACGAACGTCTCCTTGTCTTCCCCAGGAAGTCCTCCTCTGGGATCTCGCTCCTGACCTGGCTGGCAGCTCCCGGACCCATCCTGCTCCGAAAACACACGCGGGCGCACAAGTCGGACCCATTGGTCGAGAGGGTCCATGTTCTCCATGCTAACCCCCAGTACGCCTACGTGGCGTACCCCGACGGCCAACAAGAGACAGTCTGCCTACGAGACCTGGCGCCCGCCGGATCCCCACGTACACCCCAGCCACCAGTCCCACCCCCCCTCCCACCGGTGCATCTTACAGGAGGATCGGTCCTTCCGCCGGCCCCGTCTAGGCCCCCCCACCCACCGACGCATCCCGCAGACGCTCCCTTCCCAGGTCAAGCGTTTTCCCCACCAGCGCCGTCTAGGGGTGTTGCTGCTGCCACAAAGATCGAGGCCACGCTCCCGCAGTCACAGACGCCCGAGCCTCCACCGTCGTCACCACCAAAGCTTTGGCGATCACAGAGGATGACCAGGGCCCCCGATCGACTGATTTCTTCATTATATAGTTAATTGTGAATCTGTAAATAGTTACAAAACGCTGTACGTTACGGAGGTATTACGGTACCTCCATAACTATCATTTCTATCACATTACGTTATAATATCAAGCCACCTCCCCCGCCGAACTCTTTTTTAACAGAGGGTGAATGTGGTAGTCTGTGTAGAGGTATTACAGTACCTGGTAATGCTGGAACACCATTGGTAGATATTGTATGTTTCCTATTGGTCAAGCTGTATGGTAGCTCCGCCCTGCAAGGCGGGGTATAAGTGCCCGTGCCGCACCAGCAGCCTTCTTTCTGTACCTGAGCTGCTGGGGGAAACATCTAGCTTATTAAAGCCTTCAGTTGGACTACAACCTCGCTTTAGTGGTCATTGATCGTGCATCAGCAACATTGCTAACCACTGTATTACCGTGCCGCCATACTGGCATCCCCGGCTGTTTGGGCAAGAGAGATTCAGATCTCCTCCGCCCTTTGTGGGTACAAAATGCTTCCTGATTTCATTTCTAATCTGAAGGCTTTGTCCCACCCCCATGTTGCACAAACACCCACAAAAAATGTTAGGGCGGAATTCTCCAGCTCCTCTGGCGGGATTTCCCACGGCAGAGGTGGTTTCACCCAAGCCGATGGCGACTTACATTCCTCGTCCGAACCGCCGTTGAGGAATCTGCGGCGGGGGTCGACTTCAGTAGGGCTGGACGATCCCACTGGCAGGAAAGGCAAGAGAATTCCACCCTTAGTTTCTCTGTATCAACCCTCGAAAATCCCTTTAACATTTAAAACGCTTTGATTAGGTCAGCCCCATATGCAGCTAAACTCAAGGGAATACAACCAATTTTGTGCTACCTTCCCTGAACTTATCAAAGAGAAAAAGAAATGCATAATGCAGGGTTGTAGCTCTTGATTTTCATTTTCCTCCTCTTTGCAAGGCTTATAAAGAACTCGGGCTTATTTCTCACTTAAAATAATTTCACCCATCCATCATCACGCTGCCGAAGTTGTTTAAAAACCTGCAGAGCTGCTAAAGAATCCTGACATTTATTATTTGAAAGATAAACTATACGTTACGTGAACCATTACAATTCACTGAAAATTTGCTACTTGCGTAAATCTTAGCACTTGATAAACCTGACTGATTGCTTTTAATCTGAGACATCTGGCCTCTGTCAGTGTAATATTTCCCATCTGCCAGAGAGATCATGAAGGAAACTTGGAACTACCAGCTGCCCATTTCTGATCTAAAATGCAGGGGTGACCTGCGGATGGAAATCTGTGGAGGCCTTGCGCAGCCATTTGCTGACTTGAATCAATTTTCAGGCAGCCCTTTGAATGGGCACCAAGCGTACCTCACCAAGTCACAAGATGCTGTTTAATTATGCAATCATGGGATGCCTGGGACACCTATTGCAACTTTCAGAAGAAATGGGCAGAGCAGGCAAGATGCTTGACAGTTTCCCATTTCACACATTAGAGGGACTGCTGGTGACCTCTCAAAAGCTACGTTTTTTGTTTTGCTGGAACCCTCACGGAGGTCACTGGATCAGGAATATCAGATTCCCCGTGACCTCCACTGAATACGAGCTACCGCAATAATGAGGGCAGGGCTTCCCCTTAACAGGGGATTAGATCACTAGTATAAAAACTGCAACCTGGGTACAGGTTGAGGAGTGATGCCCTTTGGGGAATGGAGATTCTTGTGTACTTGTTTGGTCCAGGCATGCTACTTTAGCAGATTCTATTCTGGCGATGAGGATGGGATTGGCCGGCCTTCCTTGGTACCGCCTCCACATAGTTTTTGCGGGGCTGTTCCAGGGAGCAATGTTCCCCATCATCGTAGATACCCACTAAAAGTGGATGGAGGCCCATCAGGCTACCATTGACAGCCTGTGGTGATCTTTTAGCACACACGGCATACTGGAGGTGCTGGCCTCGGACAATGGAACAGTTTTATTGAGTGCAGAGTTTGGGGTGGTCATGACCCCAAACTGCGTGCATAGCGCCCCGTACCACCTGGCACGAATGGATTAGCGGAGCGAGCAGTCCCGCGTTCAAAAACAGAATGAAAGACCAGGCGTCGGGTTCCTGGCAGACTCATCTGGTGCGACTCCTTTTTTGCTGCGGGACAACGCTGCACACCGCAACGGGGGTTGCTCCGGTCGAATTGCTGAAGGGTTGCCATATGCGTTTGAGTTTTTTCTCCCGCAACTGGCGGGAAATGCACCGGGGCCAGGATAGAGCCGTGGTTGACGCAGGCCCGCATACAACTTTGCGCACCATCGCTTTGGGGGACCTAGTTACGTCTGCAACTTTGCTGAAGGCGCCGCGTGGATACCCGGTATCGTGTTAGCCCAGACAGGACCAGTCTGTTACCGAGTCAAATCGAATCGGTGCGTGGATTACCTCCGTGGGCGTATCCCTGAGACGCCAGATCCAATTCCAGAGGTTCCGGACCAAAACTGCCTCAATCTTGAGTTACCACCTCCGTCCCAGCTGCCGCCATTGGATCCAGCCACACCTGCCATGGAGAAGCCGGATTCGGACGTCGGAGAAGGTCCCGCTAAGCTCTGATTCCGAGACCGACATGGACGTCTTGCCAACACTAGAGCACATTGTGTGCTGTCGGGGTGGTGTCGGAGTGGGAGGGTTGTTGACACACATAGCATGGGGAACCGCAACTCAGTGCAATCTCACTTCCTTGCCCGCGGGCGATCTCCACCCCGGCCATCTCCCTTTCCTCTGGGCCGCCAACCACGCCCAGGGCCCGCTGCTCTGCCACGGTGAGGGGCCGCAGTTCTGGCGGTAGTCCCTGCCTGCTGGCTCCGCCCAGTAGGCGGAGTATAAATATACGTGTCCACCATTCAGCAACCATTTCGCTAGCTGCTGTGGGAGGCCACACATCTTAGAGCAATAAAGCCTCAGTTGTATCCAACTCTAGTCTTTGTTCAATTGATCGTGCATCAACCCCCACCCTGCACCACATACCGGCACGCATGCCGACCGCCATGGCTAGGTGCCCTGGCCACTGAGGTCACCAGCTACCCACCCCCTGGGCCACATGCGTCAGACTGTCTAACACTGTCGGCATGCGTGCCGGTATGTGGTGCAGGGTGGGGGTTGATGCACGATCAATTGAACAATTGAGGGTGGCGGCTAGGGCGACGTCCGATGCGTCGCTAACTACTTGAAAGGGCAGTGTCTCGTCTACTGCGTGCTTCCCGGCCTTGGCGATATCGGCTCCAATATGGGCGAAGGCCTGTTGTGCCTCAGTCGCTAGGGGAAAGTGTGTGGACTGTATGAGTGGGCGGGCCTTGTCCGCATAGTTTGGGACCCACTGGGCGTAGTATGAGAAGAACCCCAGGCAGCGTTTGAGGGCCTTGGGGCAGTGGGGAAGGGGGAGTTCCATGAGGGGGCACATGCGGTCGGGATCGGACCCCAGAACTCCGTTCTGGACTACATGGCCAAGTATGGCTAAGTGGGTCGTGCTAAACACGCACTTCTCCTTGTTGTAGGTGAGGTTGAGGAGAGTGGCGGTGTGGAGAAATTTGGCAATGTTGGCATCGTGGTCCTGCTGGTCATGGCCACAGATGGTGACATTGTCTAGGTACGGGAAGGTGGCCCGCAAACCATACCGGTCGACCATTTGGTCCATCTCCCTTTGGAAGACCGAGACCCCGTTAGTGACGCCGAAGGGAACCCTGAGGAAGTGATAGTGAGGACCGTCCGCCTCGAAAGCGGTGAATGGACGGTCTGATTTACGAATGGGGAGCTGGTGGTAGGCGGATTTGAGGTCTACCGTTGAGAAGACCCGGTACTGTGCAATCTGATTGACCATATCAGATATGTGTGGGAGGGGGTACACGTCGAGCTGCGTGTACCGATTGATGGTCTGGCTGTAGTCCACGACCATTCTGCGTTTCTCCCCAGTTTTAACGACTCCCACTTGGGCTCTCCAGGGGCTGTTGCTGGCCTCGATGATGCCTTCCCGAATTAGCTGATGGACCTCGGACCTGATGAAGGTCCTGTCCTGGGTGTTGTACCGTCTGCTCCTGGTGGCGACGGGTTTGCAATCAACAAAGAACAAACAAAGAACAAAGAAATGTACAGCACAGGAACAGGCCCTTCGGCCCTCCAAGCCCGTGCCGACCATACTGCCCGACTAAACTACAATCTTCTACACTTCCTGGGTCCGTATCCTTCTATTCCCATCCTATTCATATATTTGTCAAGATGCCCCTTAAATGTCCCTATCGTCCCTGCCTCCACTACCTCCTCCGGTAGTGAGTTCCAGGCACCCACTACCCTCTGCGTAAAAAACTTGCCTCGTACATCTACTCTAAACTTTGCCCCTCTCACCTTAAACCTATGCCCCCTAGTAATTGACCCCTCTACCCTGGGGAAAAGCCTCTGACTATCCACTCTGTCTATGCCCCTCATAATTTTGTATACCTCTATCAGGTCGCCCCTCAACCTCCTTCGTTCCAGTGAGAACAAACCGAGTTTATTCAATCGCTCCTCATAGCTTATGCCCTCCATACCAGGCAACATTCTGGTAAATCTCTTCTGCACCCTCTCTAAAGCCTCCACATCCTTCTGGTAGTGTGGCGACCAGAATTGAACACTATACTCCAAGTGTGGCCTAACTAAGGTTCTATACAGCTGCAACATGACTTGCCAATTCTTATACTCAATGCCCCGGCCAATGAAGGCAAGCATGCCGTATGCCTTCTTGACTACCTTCTCCACCTGTGTAGCCCCTTTCAGTGATCTGTGGACCTGTACTCCTAGATCTCTTTGACTTTCAATACTCTTGAGGGTTCTACCATTCACTGTATATTCCCTACCTGCATTAGCCCTTCCAAAATGCATTACCTCACATTTGTCCAGGTTAAACTCCATCTGCCATCTCTCCGCCCAAGTCTCCAGACAATCTAAATCCTGCTGTATCCTCAGACAGTCCTCATCGCTATCCGCAATTCCACCAACCTTTGTGTCGTCTGCAAACTTACTAATCAGACCAGTTACATTTTCCTCCAAATCATTTATATATACTACAAAGAGCAAAGGTCCCAGCACTGATCCCTGTGGAACACCACTGGTCACAGCCCTCCAATTAGAAAAGCATCCCTCCATTGCTACCCTCTGCCTTCTATGGCCTAGCCAGTTCTGTATCCACCTTGCCAGTTCACCCCTGATCCCGTGTGACTTCACCTTTTGTACTAGTCTACCATGAGGGACCTTGTCAAAGGCCTTACTGAAGTCCATATAGACAACATCTACTGCCCTACCTGCATCAATCATCTTAGTGACCTCCTCGAAAAACTCGATCAAGTTAGTGAGACACGACCTCCCCTTCACAAAACCGTGCTGCCTCTCACTAATACGTCCATTTGCTTCCAAATGGGAGTAGATCCTGTCTCGAAGAATTCTCTCCAGTAATTTCCCTACCACTGAAGTAAGGCTCACCGGCCTGTAGTTCCCGGGATTATCCCTGCCACCCTTCTTAAACAGAGGAACAACATTGGCTATTCTCCAGTCCTCCGGGACATCCCCTGAAGACAGCGAGGATCCAAAGATTTCTGTCAAGGCCTCAGCAATTTCCTCTCCAGCCTCCTTCAGTATTCTGGGGTAGATCCCATCCGGCCCTGGGGACTTATCTACCTTAATATTTTTTAAGACACCCAACACCTCGTCTTTTTGGATCACAATGTGACCCAGGCTATCTACACCCCCTTCTCCAGACTCAACATCTACCAATTCCTTCTCTTTGGTGAATACTGATGCAAAGTATTCATTTAGTACCTCGCCCATTTCCTCTGGCTCCACACATAGATTCCCTTGCCTATCCTTCAGTGGGCCAACCCTTTCCCTGGCTACCCTCTTGCTTTTTATGTACGTGTAAAAAGCCTTGGGATTTTCCTTAACCCTATTTGCCAATGACTTTTCATGACCCCTTCTAGCCCTCCTGACTCCCTGCTTAAGTTCCTTCCTACTTTCCTTATATGCCACACAGGCTTCGTCTGTTCCCAGCCTTTTAGCCCTGACAAATGCCTCCTTTTTCTTTTTGACGAGGCCTACAATATCATTCGTCATCCAAGGTTCCCGAAAATTGCCGTATTTGTCTTTCTTCCTCACAGGAACATGCCTGTCCTGTATTCCTATCAACTGACACTTGAAAGCCTCCCACATGTCAGATGTTGATTTGCCCTCAAACATCCGCCCCCAATCTATGCTCTTCAGTTCCCGCCTAATATTGTTATAATTAGCCTTCCCCCAATTTAGCACATTCATCCTCGGACCACTCTTATCCTTGTCCACCAGTACTTTAAAACTTACTGAATTGTGGTCACTGTTACCGAAATGCTCCCCTACTGAAACATCTACCACCTGGCCGGGCTCATTCCCCAATACCAGGTCCAGTACCGCCTCTTCCCTAGTTGGACTGTTTACATATTGTTTTAAGAAGCCCTCCTGGATGCTCCTTACAAACTCTGCCCCGTCTAAGCCCCTGGCACTAAGTGAGTCCCAGTCAATATTGGGGAAGTTGAAGTCTCCCATCACCACAACCCTGTTGTTTTTACTCTTTTCCAAAATCTGTCTACCTATCTGCTCCTCTATCTCCCGCTGGCTGTTGGGAGGCCTGTAGTATACCCCCAACATTGTGACTGCACCCTTCTTATTCCTGATCTCTACCCATATAGCCTCACTGCCCTCTGAGGTGTCCTCTCGCTGTATAGCTGTGATACTCTCCTGAACAAGTAGCGCAACTCCGCCTCCCCTTTTACATCCCCCTCTATCCCGCCTGAAACATCTAAAACCTGGAACGTTTAGCTGCCAATCCTGCCCTTCCCTCAACCAGGTCTCTGTAATGGCAACAACATCATAGTTCCAAGTAGTAATCCAAGCTCTAAGTTCATCTGCCTTACCCGTAATGCTCCTTGCATTAAAACATATGCACTTCAGGCCACCAGACCCGCTGTGTTCAGCAACTTCTCCCCGTCTGCTCTGCCTCAGAGCCACACTGTCCATATTCCCTAGTTCTCCCTCAACGCTCTCACCTTCTGACCTATTGCTCCCGTGCCCACCCCCCTGCCATACTAGTTTAAACCCTCCCGTGTGACACTAGCAAATCTCGCGGCCAGGATATTTATGCCTCTCCGGTTTAGATGCAACCCGTCCATCTTATACAGGTCACACCTGCCCCGGAAGAGCTCCCAGTGGTCCAGATAACCGAAACCCTCCCTCCTACACCAGCTGTTTAGCCACGTGTTTGTCTGCTCTATCTTCCTATTTCTAGCCTCACTGGCACGTGGCACAGGGAGTAATCCCGAGATTACAACCCTCGAGGTCCTGTCTTTTAACTTTCTGCCTAGCTCCCTGAACTCCTGCTGCAGGACCTCATGCCTCTTCCTGCCTATGTCGTTAGTACCAATATGTACAACGACCTCTACCTGTTTGCCCTCCCCCTTCAGGATTCCCTCTACCCGTTCGGAGACATCCTGGACCCTGGCACCAGGGAGGCAACATACCATCCTGGAGTCTCTTTCACGTCCACAGAAGCGCCTATCTGTTCCCCTGACTATAGAGTCCCCTATAACTATTACTCTTCTGCGCTTTGACCCTCCCTTCTGAACATCAGAGCCAGCCGTGGTGCCACTGCTCTGGCTGCTGCTGTTTTCCCCTGATAGGCTATCCCCCCCGACAGTATCCAAAGGGGTATACCTGTTCGAGAGGGGGACAACCACAGGGGATTCCTGCACTGACTGCCTGCCCTTTCTGGTGGTCACCCATTTCTCTGCCTGCACCTTGGGTGTGACCACACTTACATAACTGCGATCTATGACGCTTTCCGCCACCTGCATGCTCCTAAGTGCATCCAATTGCTGCTCCAACCGAACCATGCGGTCTGTGAGGAGCTGCAGTTGGGTGCACTTTCTGCAGATGAAGCCATCCAGGACGCTGGAAGCCTCCCGGACCTGCCACATCTCACAGTGTCTAAATCTAATCCGGGATTAGATTTGCGAAGAGAGAAGGCGGATCGACCTTTAGGGCCACGAGGCCGCACACAGTGAGGGGTGGTAGGGGCCCGCTGAATTTGAGGGTTAGGCTCTGGAGGTTACACTGGAAGTCCAGGCCTAGTAGTAGTGCAGCGCAGAGGTTAGGGAGGACGTAGAGGCAGAAGCCGCTGAATTCTATGCCCTGGACCGTGAGTGTGACCGTACAGTACCCCCGGAGCGTGATGGAATGGGATCCGGAGGCCAGGGAGATTCTTTGGTTGGTGGGGTGTACCGCGAGGGAGCAGCGCCTTACCGGATCCGGGTGTATGAAGCTCTCGATGCTCCCGGAGTCCAGCAGGCAAGAGGTCACGTGGCCGTTGATTTTCACGCTGGTCGATGCGGTGGCCAGATTGTGCGGACGAGACTGGTCACTGAGGCGAGTCGTGGTCGGTCGTCGCTGGCGTCGGATGATGGGGAGCCTGGGGGGCCCAGGTCCAGGAATGCTGTCGGTGTCCATGCCCCGTGGGGGAGAAAATATGGCGCCGGCCGAAGATCCTGCGGGCGACAAAATGGAGGCGCCCATGGGCTGCATGTTGCGGGGGTTGGACAAGATGGCGGTGCCCATAGGCCGCACATGGACTGAGGGGAAAAGATGACGGCGCCCACTGGCTGCGGGTGGCCCCGGGAGGTGAAGATGGCGGCGCCCACTGGGCGCGCGTGGTCCGGGGAGATGAAGATGGAGCACCCATTGTATGTAGACTAGGGGCGTGGGGGCGATAGCGGCGACTGCGTGGGCCTGGCACACCACGGCAAAGTGCCACTTTTTGCCGTAAGCCTTGCAAAGGGCCCCGCGGGCCAGGCAGCGTTGGCGAGGATGTTTCTGCTGGCCGCAGAAGTAACATCGGGGACCCCCGGGGTGGGCGGGCTGGCGTGTGGCGCAGGCGTACTGGCTGGGTAAGGTCCCCGCTGGGGCGGCCGTCTGTGGGGTCCACGATGCGTAGGAGGGGTGGGCCACACGGCTGGGGGGGTAGACCTGACTGTTGCGTGAGGCGACCATCATAGAGAGTGCTAGCTTCTTTGTCTCAGCTAGATCAAGCTTGGCCCCTTCTAACAGTCTTTGGCGTATGACGTCCGGGCCAATCCCCGTAACGAACGCGTCCCGCATAAGAAGGTTGGAACGTTCGGTGGCTGTAATGGCCTGACGGTCACAGTCCCGGACGAGCGGGATTAGGGCCCGCCAGAAGTCTTCTATGGACTCACCAGGGATTTGAGAGCGAGTGGCGAGTACGTGCATGGCGATGAGCGTGTTTGTCTTCTGTGCGTAGTTTTCTTTGAGAAGCGCCATGGCGTCGGCGTAGTTCGGGGCATACTGGATCAGCGGAAACACGTTGGAGCTCAACCTTGAGTACAGGATCTGTATCTTCTGAGCCTCCGGAACAGGGCTGGTCGCTGAGTTGATGTACGCCTCGAAGCAAGCTAGCCGGTGATTAAAGTCCTTTTTGGCGTTGCTTGATTGCGGATCCAGCTGCAGGCGATCTGGTTTGATTCGGAGGTCCATCTTTTAGAAATTCTTAGAGCAATAAATTGATGCACGATCAATTGAACAAAGACTAGAGTTGGATACAACTGAGGCTTTATTGCTCTAAGATGTGTGGCCTCCCACAGTAGCTGACGAAATGGCTGCTGAATGGAGGACACACATATTTATACTCCACCTACTGGGTGGAGCCAGCAGGCAGGGACTACCGGCGAACCTGTAGTACAGGTCCTACCTTACATCACCTAATAAAGGTGTATCAGTGGTTTACCACAGGGGTTTAGACGCCCTCGGGTGGGGGGGGGGGGGGGGTGGCGGTTCAGGGGTGCGTGGGAGAAGGGGTTAGTGCTCTGGGCACAGTGTTGCCTACTCACCCTGGTTGCCCTGAGGAGATCGTGCATGTTTTTATGCCACTGCAGGTTGGTCTGGATGGTGTTGCTCATGGCGCTGATGGCCTCTGCTGTCTGCGCCAGACACGGCGAATGGCGCCGGCTGGCAGCCTCCGCCTCGGGCTGGAATACGATGTAGCCCCCCTCTCTTCCATCGTGTCCAGGAGGGTCTCCAGCTAGGCTTCTGTGTAACAGGGTGTTGCTCTCCTTGCTGCCATCCTGTTGGCTGAGATGGTGTGTGTGGGGAGTGAAGTGTGTATATGCGGCGGCAGCTTGTCAGCCTCCTGAGTGTCAATCGCAAAACCGGCGAATCTGGCACCTTTTCTCATTGGAATCGATTGTGTTCCACGTGGCTCCAGTGCTGGCCCCTCAACAGTCGCTGAGTCGGATCAGGTATGGCAGCAGTTTTGATGTCGTGAAAGTCGATGAATCCTGCGCCGGCTTCAACAATTAGTCTCAGGAATGGAGAATCCCGTCCAAGATATTTTCGGTAGTGTGATCATAGAATCCCTATAGTGCAGAAGGAGGCCATTCAGCCCATCGAGTCTGCATCTGCCCTAGGAAAGAGCACCCTACCTAAGCCCACACCTCCACCCTGTACTCTGTGGGCTGTAATGATACCGCACATCACTTGAAACAATGACTTTTTAACAAAAGCCTCCATGAAAAACCACAGGCAAAACCCCATGTTCCTCCCTCAACCTTAACTCAAGGATTTAGTTGCTACCTTTAAGCAATCTTTAAACTTCAGCCCCACTATCCCTTGGAACTGGCTGATACTTACAACTCCACACATAGTTGGTCATTCTGGTAGGAGCAATGGGCTGTATATCAGGATGACCATTCCTGACCCTTCTTTGCGATTTCAGCTCAAGTTTCAACTGTCTTGCCCTTTTTAATTACAAAACTTTATCAAAAATGTCAAAGCATATTCTGCTGACATCCTTTGGATGGTCAGCGCTCAGCATCTTTTAATCTCTTTTAGCCTGGCTCTTTCCTTAGTCCAGACAAACCATTCATCATGATGTTTGTTCCACATCCAAAATAATGGGCCCATTCAGATATGATGTCTCTGGCTTCCAAGTTGATATGTACTTGATAAAGTCCATTTCTCCTTAGCTGTTGTCCATGTGTGTTTGTGTGTTGGCTGTTGTCTGGAGCCATCTACATTGATGGCTTCCCAGTTTCTATAATGCCTGAGGGCCACTGTTTTGTCTTTGAGATGGTAATGTCCCAGTGTCTTGGTTTTGGTGTTGACTTGTACTGAAGATAACCCCTTATAGTATGGTTGAGGTTTGGCCTGTTTGCAGAGTTTATGTTTAACAAAATTCCATTTGGGGAAGATTCCAATTGTACAGGTTAGGTTAAGCAGGAGGGGTCTTCTCCTGACCATTACCGATCTATTCCTGCACACCTGGGCCTTACTTGTTGGCTAGCATTGTGCCACTGCCTGATGGTTCTCTGCTACATCTTCCAGAAATTCTGCCAACTAGAAGGACAAGGGCAGCATGGGAACATCGCTATCTGCGCTTCTCTTCAGGTGACACAACATTCTCACTTCGGACTATATTGTCATCCCTTCACTATTAGTCAAAAATCTGGAACTGTGGACGTACCTATAATAATAATAATCACTTATTGTCACGAGTAGGCTTCAATGAAGTTACTGTGAAAAGCCCCCAGTCGCCACATTCCGGTGCCTGTTCGGGGAGGTCGGTACAGGAATTGAACCCGTGCTGCTGGCATTGATCTGTGTTACAAGCCAGCTATTTAGCCCACTGTGCTAAACCAGCCCCTATAGTGCATGAGCTGCCGCAGATCAAGAAGGTGGTTCACCACCACCTTCTCAAGGACAATTAAGGATAGGCAACATTTGTTGGCCTCACCAAAAATGCTCACTTCCCATGAAAATGATTAAAAAATTCAGCACCTACCATGAGAGTGGTTGATAATCTCTCAAATAGCCTTGGTGGGGGATCCTTCCTTTTGCTGGATGCATCTTCAAGATTGTGGGATTAAACACAGGCTTTAGCTGGAGTGTTGAGGTCAGGAATTGTCCAGCTACATTCAAATCAATGTTAGACGCTGACTGATGCCACAAAGCGCTTGCTCTGCATACATTTGGCCCATGTTCCTGACGCCAGTGTTTCTGACCTCAGCAAAATGGTCTTTACCTGAAATTAGACATGACTTTGGATGCAAAATGGCACCTGTCGCACTGGAAATACAGGAACCAAATTTTGCAGCAAACAGCTTGTTGTCAGGGAATGGATATGGAGAATAGATGGGTAAATGGATGTTGTATGATAAACCATGACATAATACAACACTCACAGGACTGAATGGGCTACTCTGTTCCTAAGTTCCTATGATACAAAAGTAAAATGGGCGCACTTTGTTTACAGTTAAACTAAGCTGAACCACTTAAATAACATTTCTTGCAGTGACCTGTTCCAGGTTATGCTTGACAGATGTTAGGGTGGTCTCCCAGACACTAGACAAGAAATTCAGGACACAATCATACTGTAAGAACTTGCTCACCCAATCCCCAAATGGAATAATTGCAAGTATGAACAATTGATAGTTTGGTGATGTAGCCATCTGGGATGGCCACTTACAAAGGAAACACGGATACTTGCAAAGACTCAAGGGAAATATGGCCAATACAGGATTCAGGCAAACTCAGAGCCTAAATGCATATTTGCTAACAGAGAACCAGACAGTATCGAAACCCCTAGCCGATTTGCATTCTAATGACCCATTTCCCCAGGACAAAGGACTGGTACTCAGGTATCAGATACAATTCCAGACACATTGGCGCCACTCCCTTCACCCAGGAAGCCCAAACAGCCAAGGTCAATGACCACTCAGGACACGCCCAGTCATCAAGGCACCCGCCCCTTTATTGGCTCAAATCGAAGGCAGTGATCGAAGGCTGCCGAATTATTGGGTCCAAAGATACGGACCGCCCAAAAGAGCGCAAAACCCCAAAGGATAAAGAGAGACACTGCCATGTGTTCGATCTCTTTTGGCCCTGGCACACCGGCATTCTTCGGCCCGGCCTATACCTGAAGGCAACTGCAGCACCACGCCCAGAAGCAAGTTCAAGATCAACGATCGCTACCAGACGGATGAGCCCAGCAGAACCGAAGTTACTTCTCCAGACCCAGCCACTCCAGATCCGACCAAAGGCCTTGTTCCTCTGCTGAAGCCGGGTGCCTGAAGTTAAGGTTGTTGTAGTGTTAGGTGTCATTTAGCTTGTAGTGTTTTTATGTTGCATGTGTGAGTTAATCTTGTGTGTAAATAAACCATTATTGAACTTGAACCAACTGACTGGTTGTTGGGTCTTTGATCAATATCCGGTTGAACCTTGTGGTGGTATCATCTGATACCTGGCGACTCTGAAAAGCAATATCATCATTATTAATTGGCAACATTCTTGGCGCCTCCGGTGCAAAAAGGGCAACGGTGATCAATATTTATAATTTCTCTCATCTCAGAGGGCTCTTTATCATCCCACACAATACACTTCATAAGCAATCAATAATTGAGCGGAAATCAAATGATTCTATTTGAAATGGAATCCACAAATTAGCCAAATATCTGGGTTTACTCCCCCCACTCCACACCCACAATCACATGGCAATCCTAAGGAGACACGTTGCTGCTGGAGAAAATCATTCGACAAAAATCAATAAGGCATTGGGTTTTTAAAAGAAAAATGGATTCAAACATATTTAATTTGAAGCTTCTTCAGATCTAAAATGGAAAGGTTGTGAATGTGTCTCAGTGATACTATTAACGAGCCATTCCATGTAATAATGACCAGACATACCAGTAGGTTAGTAAAGATTTGCTCTTGAAATGTGGGTGACACTGGTAAGGATAAGTTAATTGCACATCTCTGGTTGCAATGATATAAGTTGATACCATTTCCTTGAGCTGCTGCATTCTTTTAAAAAAATGTATTTTATTACAAACATGTGTCAAAACAGGTTACAGTGAACAAACACCCTGGGAAACATGCTTCCCAACAATCAACTATACAGTCTGTACAGATTTTTCCCCTTTTGTCACCCCCCCACCCCCCCCACCACGTGCCGATCAGCCCCTCAAACACGGTCACAAACATCCCCCACCTTTCCTCAAACCCCCCCTGAAGAGCCCCTTAACTCATACTTTATCTTCTCTAATCGCAGGAAGTCGTACAGGTCACCCAACCAAGCCGCTACCCCTGGTTGCGATGCCGACCGCCACTCCAGCAAGATTCGCCGCCGTGCAATCAGAGAGACGAAGGCCAAGACAGCGGCCTTCCACCTCTCCATAAGCTCCGGCTTCTCTGAAACCCCAAATATCGCCACCAAAGGGTCCGGGCCCACCTCCTCCTCCACTATCCTGGCTATGACCGCGAACACTCCCGCCCAGAATCTTCCCAATTTTTCACAACCCCAAAACATGTGCGTGTGATTCACTGGCCCCAGCCCACACCTCTCACACTCATCTGCTACCTTCTGAAAGAACCCACTCATTCTCACCTGAGTCATATGCACCCTCTGCACCACCTTAAACTGTATCAGGCTCATCTTTGCACAGGAGGAGGTCCTGTTTACCCTTTGCAGTGCCTCACTCCATACTCCCCAATTGATCTCCCCTCCCACTCCGCTTCCCATTTCTCCCTGATCTTCACCACCCGCTCGCCTCCCTGCCCCCCAGCCACTTGTATATATCCTCAATTATTCCCTCCCCTTCCACATCCGGAAGCAGCAGTCGCTCCAGCAGGGTGTATCCCAGCAACCTAGGGAACCCCCTCCAGACCTTTCACGCAAAGTCCCTAACCTGCAGATACCTGAACTCACTCCCCCTCGGCAGCTCTACCCTCTCCCTTAGCTCCTCCAGAGTGGCGAACCCTTCCTCTAAATACCGATCCCTCACCTTGACCAGCCACACTTCCCTCCACCTCCTGTATACAATCTCCATTCTCCCCCAGCTCAAACCCATAATTCTCGCACAGCGGCCTTAGCACCAACATCCTTTCCACCCTAAAATGCCTCTTCAACTGATTCCATATCTTCACTGCGGACTGCACCACTGGGCTTCTTGAATACCTACTCAGAGCCAATGGGCTTCGCTGCCGTCACCATAGTCCTCAAACTAGACCACTTGCAAGATTCCTCCTCCATCGTAACCCACTTTACCCCTTCTCCTTCCCACCACTGCCGCACCTTGTCTGCATTCGCCGCCCAATAATAATGAAGCAATTTCGGCAACGCCAACCCCCCTGCTGCCTCTGCCTCTGTAGCAGGGGCTTCCCCACCCTCGGCACCTTCCCCTCCCATACAAAGTCAGAAATGATCGTGTCCACCTTCCGAAAAAAGGCCTTTGGTATAAAGATCGGGAGAGCTTGAAAGATAATCAAGAACCTCGGCAGAATATTCATTTTCACCACTTGGACCCTCCCCGCCAGTGTTAAGTGCAGTGTATCCCACCTCTTAAGATCCTCCCTAGCCTCCTCCACCAGCTTTGCTAAGTTCCACTTATGGAGCCCCGTCCATTCCCTCGCTACCTGAATCCCCAAATACCTGAACCTATCCCTCGCTACCATAAGTGGCATCCCCCCTAAATTAGCTCGCTGTACCAGCTCATTCACTGGGAATACCTCGCTTTTCCCTACATTCAGCTTGTACCTTGAGAACCTTCCAAACCTTCACAGCTGGCTCATAATCCTTCCCATACTCTCCAATGGATCACAAACATACAGCAAGAGGTCATCGGCATAGAGCTCGATGCTCCCTCTGTCCCCTCATAATCCTCCGCCATTCTGCCGACCCCCTGAGAGCCATTGCCAATGCCTCTATGGCCAGCGCAAACTGCAGCGGTGACAGCAGGCACCCCTGCCTCGTACCCCTTTGTAAGTCAAAACTTTGTGAGTTCATATCATTTGCCCTCACCCTCGTCCTTGGTGCCACATACAGCAACTGTACCCATGCCACAAATCTCGGCCCAAACCCAAACCTTCCCAAAACCTCGAACAAGTACCGCCACTCCACCCGATCAAATGCCTTCTCCGCGTCCACGGACATCACCACCTCCGGTACCAGAGCCCCCGACGGATTCATCACCACCTTCAACAGCCGTCTTATATTACTCACGAGCTGCTTACTTCACGATGCCTGTTTGATCTTCTGCCACCACCACGGGGACACACTCATCCATCCTCCCCGCCAACAACTGAGTCAATACTTTCACATCCATGTTCAACAGTGGTATGGGTCTATACAACCCACATTCCACCAGGTCCTTCCCCTTTTTTGGGAGTAGTGTGATTACTGCCTGCGTCATCGTCTCCGGCAACTCCCCCTTCTCCAGCGCTTCATTAAACTCCCCCAACAGATGTGGTGCCAGGTCCGTTGCAAATTCCTTACAAAATTCTGCCAGGTACCCATCCGGCCCAGGGGCCTTCCCCGACTTCATACCCCATACGACTTCATATCCTCCAATGCCTGCCTCTTTGCTTCCTCCACCTGGGGAAATTCCAGCTCGTCCTGAAACCCCCCCATGTCCCCCTCCTCTCCCCCTCAGGTCCGCCTCGTAAAGTCCCTGGTATCATAGAATCATAGAATTTACAGTGCAGAAAGAGGACATTCGGCCCATCGAGTCTGCACCGGTCCTTGGAAAGAACAGCCCACTTAAGCCCACGCCTCCCCGTAACCCAGTAAGCACATCCAACCTTTTTTTTGGACACTGAGGCAATTTATCATGACCAATACACCTGGACTGTGGAAGAAAACTGGAGCATCCGGAGGAAACCCACCCATACACGGGGAGAACGTGCAGACTTCGCACAGACTGTGGCCCAAGCCGGGAACCGAACCTGGGACTCTGGAGCTGTGAAGCAACCGTGCTACCCACTGTGCTACCGTGCTGCCTGCTGCCCTGGTAGTACTCCTTAAATGCCTTGTTTTTCTTCCCTGGCTCCGACACCACATCCCCAACCCCAGTCCGTATCTTCAATATTTCCCTGGAAGCAACCTTCTCCCCATACTCACACTGCACCACTCTTGCCCTATGCAGTTGCCCTACCACCCTACCCGTTGTCAGCCTGTTAAACTGCCCCTGCAACTTTTTCCTCCTCGCCAATCTTTCCACGGTGGGCACCTTCGAATATTCCCTGTCCACCTCCACTATCTTGCTCACGCAACGGTCATGTTCCTCCCTCCTTTTCCTATCCACACGAGCCTTAAACAAAATAATTTCCCCCCGGACCACTGCCTTCAGTGCTGCCCAAAAAATGGCTACCGACACCTCCCCATTCTGATTCAACTCCACATATTCCTTAATTGCCCCCCGCACCTTATCACAAAAACCTCCATCCGCCAACAACCCCAAGTCAAACCTCCACCCCGGCCACTGCTCTTGTCCCGATCTATACCGAATCTCCAGCCAGTGGGGCGCATGGTCCGAGATAACTATCCCCGCATACTCTGCCCCCTCCTCCCCAACCAAAATCTCCCGACTCACTACAAAGTAATCAATCCTCGAATGCACCTTATAGACGTGTGAAAAGAAGAAATACTCCCTTCCCCCGGGTTCTGAAAGCGCCAAGGATCCACCACCAACTCATCCTCTCCATAAACCCCCCCAGCACCCTTGCCATTCGTAGTCCTCCCACGATCAACTGGTGCGTGGCCAAATCCGGGATCGCTGCCAGCAACCCCCTCATAAAACCCACATCATCCCAATTTGGGGCATACACATTACCAATACCACCGGTGCCCCTTCCAATACCCCACTCACAGCCACATATCTCCCACCCAGATCCCTCACCTCATTCGCACTCACAAATCCCATTTTTTGCTCATTAAAATCGCCACTCCCCTTGATTTTGAATCTGAGTGAAAAATCTGCCCGACCCGCCCCTTCCTTAACCTAACCTGTCCTTCACTCGTGCAGAAAGACCACCCCGCTTTCAAGCTCCTGAGGTGCGCAAACACCCGCAACCTTTTAACCGGCCCATTCAGTCGCCGGACGTTCCACGTTACCAACCTTACCGAAGGCTTATGCTTTCAATTCCCTCTACCGTTTGTCATCTTCCCCACCTAACTCCCGCCCCTTTAATTCCACCCCGCACCTAGCCCATCCCAGATGGCCCCTTTCTCCGCCCATGACCATGTCATCTCTCACCCCCTGCCACGTCGCAACAACCTCCCCCCCCCTTTCCCTCCTCCTCCCCCAGCCCCCCCCTTCCCTATCCCCCTCCTTAATGAAGTCTTCGGCCGCTTCTGGGTTTTCGAAATAATACTCCCGGTCTCCGAACGTCACCCATAATTTCGCCGGGTATAGCACCCCAAACCTGATCTGCCGCCGGTACAGCACCACCTTAGCCTTGTTGAATCTTGCCCGTCTCTTTGCCAACTCGGGTCCAATGTCCTGATAAATTCGGATCCTATTCCCCTTCCAATCGCAGGTATGCTTCTCCCTGGCCCATCGCAGAATCTTCTCTTTCTCTTCAAATTTGTGGAGCCTCACAATCACTGCCCATTGCGGCTCCCCAGCTCTATGCTTCTGCCTCAGGGACCTGTGCTGAATGTATTATGCCAATAATCCACCATTGTAATTGTATCTGTGCTGTTGCTATTGTATTTGTATCTGTGCTATGCTGTTGCCCTTGTGGGCTCGTCCTATGGGCCATTGTATGGCATTATCCATAGGGGAACATGTTGGGGCCTGTATGGGCTCCGCCCATGGCTCCTCCCCTTGAAGGGAGGAATAAAGAGCAGTCGACCTGTAGGTGGTTCTCAGTATTGGATCAGTCGCACGCAGGCACTGTTCTAAGTTGATTAAAGCCACAGTTTATTTCTACTCATGTCTCGAGTGAATTGATGGTCGCACCAATTTAATCAACTCAAACGCAACTATGGAATCGGCCCTCAAACCTGACTGACTGGAACTCGATCCGCAGGCCGAGGAGGCAAAATAAATTTTTTCGCACTGGCTTTGCTGCTTAAAGGCCTATCTCGCAGCCTCCTCCATGCCTTCCATCACCAACGAACAGAAGCTGAGCCTCTACCATGCACAGGTGAGCCATCGAATCTCTGTTCAACTCCACGAGGCCTCCTTCTATGCAGACGCCCTCGCGATGCTCGAACGCCTCGATGTACGGCCCATGAACGAGGTCTATGCGTGACACATCCTCATCACTTGCCGCCAGCGCCCCAGGGAATCGCTGCAACTACCAGGCCATTACGGCCACTCAACATATGGAACTCGCCATCCGAGACGTCTATGTGGCAGGAGTCCGGTCCAACTACGTGAGGCAGCGCCTGCTCGAAAAGGGGGCCTTGGACCTGGATCAGACGGTAAAATTAGCCTCCTCTCTGGAAGTAGCGTTCCAGAGCCTTAACTCGTTCCCGGTTGTCCACGCGACTCCCTCGTGGACCCCGACCAAAGGCTACCCCAGGCCTGTGCCGCGCGGTCGCCCGCCCACCATGGGGGGCTACCCTGCTATTTCTGCGGCCAGTCCCAACACCCCCGGCAGCACTGCCCGGCCCGTAACGCGAACTGCAGCAGCTGCGGGAGAAAAGGACATTTCGCCAAAGTTTGCCTGGCCAGGTCCAAGAACTCTAACTCACAGGCCCGATCCTCAGACTCACAGGCACGCAACTCAGCGAGGTCACCCTGGAACAGTCGCGATTCAAGCACCTCTGGAGCTCCATGGTGACCGTCCGGGTAAACGGGCACGAGACGCCTTGCCTTTTCGACTCCGGGAGCACAGAGATCTTTATTCACTTGGACATGGTAAGACACTGCTCGCTCCCAATTTTCCCAGCGCACCAAACCATCTCCCTCACCTCTGGGTCAGACTCGGTGCAAATCCGAGGGTGCACTGCTGCAACACTAGAAATACAGGCCGCCGAGTACGCCAATTTTAAATTGACCTCTGCGCTCCTCTCATATTGGGACTAGATTTCCAGTGCAACCTCAGGAGCCTAACCCTGAAGTTCGGGGGGCCCCTACCCCCACTCACCATATGCAGCCTCGTGACCCTAAAAGTCGACCTTCCCCCACTCTTCGCAAACCTCATCCCCGACTGCAAACCAGTCGCCACCAGAAGCAGGCGGTATAGCATACAGGACAGGACTTTTACCAGCTCCAAGGTCTGCGACTCTTTCGGGAGGGAGTCATCGAGGCCAGCAATAGCCCCCGGAGAGCTCAGGTGGTGGTCGTCTAGACCGGGGAAAAGAACCGGATGGTTGTAAATTACAGGCAAGCCATAAACCGGTAAACCGGTACACGCAACTCGATGCGTACCCCCTTCCCCGGATTACAGACATGGAAAACAAGATCGCACACTACCAGGTGTTCTCCATACCACCAGCTCCCAATCCGCCTGGAGGACCGCCACTACGCGGCTTTTGAGGCAGACGGCCACCTTTTCCACTTCTTCCGGGTCCCCTTTGGCGTCACGAACGGGTTTTCGGTGTTCCAAAGAACAATGGACCGAATGGTGGACCGGTACGGGCTGAGGGCCACATTTCATACTTGGACAATGTCACCATCTGCGGCCATGATCAGCAGGACCACGATGCCAACCTCCACAGATTTCTCCAAACCGTCCAAACCCTAAACCTCAAGTGCAACAAGGAGAAATGCGTTTTCCGCACAACCAGACTAGCCATCCTCGGCTAGGTCGTGGAAAATGGGGTTCTAGGACCCGACCCTGACCGAATGTGCCCCCTCCTGCAACTCCCCCTCCCCCACTGCCCCAAGGCCCTGAAGAGGTGCCTCGGGTTCTTTTCTAATTGCGCCCAGTGGGTCCCCAACTATGCGGACAAAGCCCGCCAGGCCTTCAGCTGCATCAAGGCGGACATCGCCAAAGCCACGATGCGCATGGTGGACAAGTCCGTCCCCTTCCAGGTGGAGAACGACAGCATCAGAGGTCGATCTCACCGCTACCCTCAATCAAGCAGGCAGACCGGTAGCGTTTTTTTCGCGCACCCTCGCGAAATTCGGCACTCCTCAGTCGAAAAAGGGGCCCAAGCCATCATGGAAGCCGTGCGGCACTGGAGGCACTACCTCGCTGGTAGGAGGTTTACCCTCATCACTGACCAACGATCGGTAGCCTTCATGTTCGGCAGCGGGGCAAAATCAAGAACGATAAGATCTTGAGGTGGAGGATCGAACTCTCCACCTGTAACTACGATACAGTATATCGTCCTGGGAAACTCAACGAGCCCCCAGATGCCCTGTCCCGTGGCACATGCGCCAGCGTGCAAGATGACCAACTACGGGCTATCCACGATGACCTCTGCCACCCGGGGGTCACCCGGTTTATCCACTATATCAATACCCGCAACCTGCCCTACTCCACCGAGGAGCTTTTCAGGAGAGTCCATGGCAGGACAGAGAAGTGCTGGTGTGAGATGTATCCAGAGCTCTCGGGCCTCTGGTCAACAACGCATTAAGGAGAAACTGAGATCGGGAACAAAGCAGCATAAAGATGATTTCTTGAGGTGTGGCTTTGTTAATTTTGCCAATGAAAATCAGGATGCAAAGTCTATGTGTGTTATTTGGAGGGAAGTACTGGCAAATGAAAGTTTAAAACCCTCAAAACTTCAAAAACATTTGAAGACTAAGCTGGTGAGTTCGAGGACAAACCTCTTGAATTTTTTCAAAGGGTGCAACAAGAACTTAAATCGCCAGGTGAAGTCCTTAGCGGACATGTAACATTGAATAAGAAAGCAAGTGACATCAAGAGGACCAAGCAGTCTCACCTATCGCATCAAAGGAAAGCGAAAATGGTGGGTGCGAATGTCAGCTGGCGTGGGTCGCGAATGTCAGCTGGTGTGGGTCGCAAAGTTCATCTGGCGTGGGTCACGAAGGTCGGCCGGCCTGGGTCCTGAAGGTCAGTCGGTTGTAAAAATGGGCCCTGGGAAGAAAGTTTGAAAAACAGTCTTGGGGGATTGTAGGGATGCAGGGGGTTACAGAAATAGGGAAGTGCAAGAGCATTGAAGGAATTAAAGATTTGGATGAGAATATTAAAAGGAAGCCTCGTAGGCCGAGGAACCAACAAAAGTCAGTGATCATGTTCTACCATCATAGAATTTGCAGTGCAGAAGGAGGCCATTCGGCCCATCGAGTCTGCACCGGCTCTTGGAAAGAGCACCCTACCCAAGGTCAACACCGCCACCCTATCCCCATAACCCAGTAACCCCACCCAACACTAAGGGCAATTTTGGACACTAAGGGCAATTTATCATGGCCAATTCACCTAACCCGCACATCTTTGGACTGTGGGAGGAAACCGGAGCACCCGGAGGAAACCCACGCACACACGGGGAGGATGTGCAGACTCCGCACAGACAGTGACCCAAGCCGGAATCGAACCTGGGACCCTGGAGCTGTGAAGCAATTGTGCTATCCACAAGGCTACCGTGCTGCCCCCTGCTTGTGTTACTCTGTGTAACTAGGATATCAGGGGTGGGATTCTCCATCGGCTGACCCTGGAATTGGGGAACGTGATTGGGCTGAGAATCGGTTTTGATGCCGAAATTGTGGCAAGCACCGGCGCCTCGACAGCGGCGTCAATGCATTCCACTCCACATGTACAGTAAACCATGTTGGCAGATCATTAGCGGGCCTCACCTGGTATTCTCCAGGGCCTCCGCGATTCTCCGCCGCCACTGGGGCGAATTCTCGATGGCGAGGTTCACTGTGCTTTTAGATATCGAGAAACAGGCGCCATGGCTGAGAGGGAGAGAGAACAAAGAACAAAGAACAAAGAAATGTACAGTACAGGAACAGGCCCTTCGGCCCTCCAAGCCTTCGCCGATCATGCTGCCCGTCTAAACTAAAATCTTCTCCACTTACAGCATCCATATCCCTCTATTCATAAGAACATAAGAACATAAGAATTAGGAACAGGAGTAGGCCATCTGGCCCCTCGAGCCTGCTCCGCCATTCAATGAGATCATGGCTGATCTTTGTGGACTCAGGTCCACTCTCCGGCCCGTACACCATATCCCCGAATCCCTTTGTACTTTAGAAAGGTATCTATTTTTTTCTTAAAAACGTTTAAAGAAGGAGCCTCAACTGCTTCACTGGGCAAGGAATTCCAGAGATTCACAACCCTTTGGGTGAAGAAGTTCCTCCTAAACTCGGTCCTAAATCTACTTCCCCTTATTTTGAGGCTGTGCCCCCTAGTTCTGCTTTCCCCGACCAGTGGAAACAACCTGCCTGCATCTATCCTATCTATTCCCTTCATAATTTTATATGTTTCAATAAGATCCCCCCGCATCTTTCTAAACTCCAATGAGTACAGTCCCAGTCTACTCAACCTCTCGTCATAATCTAATCCCGTCAACTCTGGGATCAACCTAGTGAATCTCCTCTGCACACCCTCCAGTGGCAATATGTCCTTTCTCAGGTAAGGAGACCAAAACTGAACACAATACTCCAGATGTGGCCTCACCAACACCTTATACAATTGCAGCATAATCACCCTAGTCTTGAACTCCATCCCTCTAGCAATGAAAGACAAAACTCGATTAGCCTTCTTAATCACCTGTTGCACCTGCACACCAACTTTTTAACTTTTTGCGACTCGTGCACCAGCACACCCAGGTCCCTCTGCACAGCAGCATGTTTTAACATCTTACCGTTTAAATAATAATCCATTCTGCTGTTATTCCTCCCAAAATGGATAGCCTCACACTTGGCAACATTGAATTCCATCTGCCAGACCCTAGCCCATTCACCTAACCTATCCAAATGCTTCTGCAGACTTCTGGTATCCTCTGCACTTTTTGCTTTACCACTTATCTTAGTGTTGTCTGCAAACTTTGCCATTCTATTCATGTATTTGTCAAGACGCCCCTCAAATGTCACTATCGTCTCTGCTTCCACCACCTCCTCCGGCAGCGAGTTCCAGGCACCCACTACCCTCTGCGTAAAAAACTTGCCTTGTACATCTCCTCTAAACCTTGCCCCTCGCACTTAAACCGATTCACCTAGTAATTGACCCCTCTATCCTGGGAAAAAGCTTCTGATTATCCACCCTGTCTATGCCTCTCATAATTTTGTAGACCTCTATCAGGTCGTCCCTCAACCTCCGACGTTCCAGTGAGAACAAACCGAGTTTATTCAATCTCTCCTCATAGCTAATGTCCTCCATACCAGGCAATATCCTGGCAAATCTCTTCTGTACCCTTCCTTCTCCACATCCTTCTGGTAGTGTGGCGACCAGAATTGAACACTATACTCCAAGTGTGGCCTAACTAAGGTTCTATACAGCTGCAACATGACTTGCCAATTCTTATACTCAATGCTCCGGCCAATGAAGGCAAGCATGCCGTATGCCTTCTTGACTACCTTCTCCACCTGTGTTGCCTCTTTCAGTGACCTGTGGACCTGTACTCCTAGATCTCTCTGACTGTCAATACCCTTGAGGGTTCCACCATTCACTGTATATTCCCTACCTGCATTAGACCTTCCAAAGGTCTAATACAGGTATTAGGGAGGAGGTAGGACAAGGAGATGCACGACCGTGAGCTGCCGGTCCTGACACTCGTTGGGTCGGCTGGGGAGAGGATGGGGCCCCTGCCAGGGATTGGGGTGGAGGCGCCGCAGGATTGGGGCAGTGCCAAGGCACGGACAGCCATTGCCGCGGCCTGCAAGGGAGCCAGATTGCTGCACAATCCACTGACCACCCACCTTGGGCCCTGGTTCTGCAGCTTGACACCAGCTGTATGGGGTGCTCCCATCCTACTGTCCCAGGCCCCATTCACCACCCCCACGCCCCCAACCCACTGTACCACTCCCCCAACCGGCCGCCACCTGCTGGCAGGGTATCATGCGGTTCGCCCAAGGCCAACGCCCACAGTAGCCCCTACTGGGGGGTGCCAGGCTGGGGGGGGGGGGGCAAGGAGCGTGGCGCTGGCAATTGCAGCACCAGTCGACAGTACCAGCACACTGTGCTAAATCGCTGGCTTTGAAAGCAGACCAAGGCAGGCCAGCAGCACGGTTCAATTCCCGTAACAGCCTCTCCGAACAGACGCCGGAATGTGGCGACTAGGGACTTTTCACAGTAACTTCATTGAAGCCTACTTGTGACAATAAGCGATTTTCATTTCATTTCATTTCACTGGCATCAGGAATGGGCATCAGGGACAGAGGCCCCCAAGATGCCGGTCACCGGGGCCATAGGTGTGGGGATGGGAGAGTATGCCGTTGAAGTCTCTGGCTGAGCAGGGGGACAGTGCAACACATCTGCCAGATCATGGTGCACCTGGCACCGCAGGGGAATGGGGGAGGACACCGGCTCCCGGTGGCCGACACCGGCTCCCGGTGGCCGATACCGGCTCCCGGTGGCTGACACCGGCTCCCGGTGGCCGACAAGGTGATGGTCGCCCTGAACCTCTATGCCATGGGTTCCTTCCAGGTGCCAAGTAGGGACCTGTCCGGGATCTCACAGAACATGGTGCTGTCATGGAGGCCCGATATCCCCAGCCGGCACAGTACATCCATTTCGATGTGGACCAAGCCCACCAGGTTGCCTGGGCAGCGGGGTTAGCTGTCATTGTTGACATATCCTGGGTCCAGGGGTTGATCGACGGGCTGCATGTCCCCCTGTGAGCACCTGCAGATGACAGGCCGCTCTACACAAACTGAAAAAGATTTCACTCGATAAATGTGCAGCTGGTATGTGACCATCGGATGTGCATCATGCACGTCTGCATCCGATACCCGGGCAGTGTGCATGACGCCTTCATCCTGGCACACTCAACAGTTCTCAGCATCTTTGAGGTGCACACCCAGCTGGGGGGGGGGGTTCGCTCCTGGATGACAGGGGTTATCCACTGCGATCGTGGCTGATGAAGCCTATCCAAAGGCCACAGACCGAAGCAGAGAGCCGCTGCAACAACGTCCATGCAGCAACCAGGGGCGTGGTCGAGTGGTGCTTCGGCCTCCTGAAGATGCCCTCCAGTACAGCGCTGGGGAAGTTAACCACATCATGGTGGCCTGCTGTGTCCTCCACAACATTGCGCAGCAGAGGGACAATGTGCTGGAGGAGGAGGATGAACGCCAGGCCTTCTCCGACGAGGAGGAAAATGAAATGAAAATGAAAATGAATGAATGAATGAAATGAAATGAAACGAAAAATGAAAATGAAAATCGCTTCTTGTCACAAGTCGGCTTCAATGAAGTTACTGTGAAAAGCCCCTAGTCGCCACATTCCGGCGCCTGTTCGGGGAGGCTGTTACGGGAATGTGGGGGAGGGCAAGGATGGACAGGACATGGGGCCCGGGCAGGCACCGGAGGCCGCACAACATGTGCGCCAGGGCTAATGTGCACAACACGCTCTGATCGCCTCCAGGTTCACCGACTGGGTGGGGGAACTGGCCCTGGCACGGACAACGCAACCCACCCCCGGCCACCCACCCAACCTGCAACCCCCTCCATTATACCTCCCTGCTATACTGCGGGGTGGGGGCGCTGGGTTGGCAGTAACGGCGGGTATGGTTCATGGGATGGATCATGATGATAACCCGCTCTACGATGAAGTCTGGTGTTCCGAATCATTTGACAACGTCTGACTCCTGTCCATGGTAGCACGTTCCACCGTCCACCTGGGCGATCCATGGGACACCAGACCGGTAAACGCTGGCTGAATTGCGGTCCTTGAGCCAAGCCCACCCACAATGTCCGCCAATCCTCCACCCCTCCAACCTGCGCCCCATCTGCAGCCAGCCTAGACCAGCCCAATCCTCACACCGTTCTGACAGATCACCGAGGCAGGTTGCAACATTGTGCACAGGTGCTTAATGTGAAAACATATATACAGATACGCGCCCCAGCCCCTATCACTAAACTGTGCCCTGCACCCATGCCAACTTAACTGATGTGTACGTTTTGGCCTTACGGGCCTCGATGCTAATCTAGGTGGAGGTGGCCTGTTGTGATTTCCATTCTGCAACCTGCGTTCCCTTTGGTGGTCGTCTCCAAGGCTTCCACCGCGAATGCCACCTGTGCAGTTTTGGCCTGGGTGGCACGCATAGCTGGAACCACCTCCTGTTCCTGCACGAGATGGACTCCTCCACTTGCACCTGCAGAAGCTGGATACTCGCCGACAAATCCTCATGTAGTCCCTGGCTCTGTGACTGCATTTCCATGATCGATGGAACTGCCTGTTCCAGAGGCCGGAGCATTTGTGTGGTGAGCACCAGATAGTGTCCCAGGAGCCTCGTCACTAAAATGCCCAACCGAAGTGAGTGTCTCTGGGGTGGTGGAGGGTGCTGGAGACAGCTGTGACGGGAAATCTGTGTTGAGCTCCGGGGTTTCCTGGGTCTCAGGTATATGGGTCCCCTCTATGTTGGCATCCTTGTCACTGCTCGACACTCGGGGCTGTGGCTGGGCCGGGGGCGGAGGACACCAGAAGTACCTGCTCCATCACCAATAGATCCTCAAAGACACAAGACAGGAGACATGAATAGACCGCGAGCTGGGGTGGGGGGTGGGGGTTGCTCTTTATGATATGCCAATACTGTGGGTATTCCTATTTATCTTAGTGAACCACAAGCCTTCCCTTATATCGGTCAAATGGCCACACAACCAGTTAGTTTGTTCAAAAGATGGTTTATTTACATATACAAGGGTTACTTCGACATGCAAACACAATATCTAATACGAGTTAAACTACACCTATGAGCTACAATAACCTATACTTAACTTCAGGGCGACTGGCACTGTGCAAATGGATAAGGCCTTTATCTGGATTTCACTTGGCTGGTTCAAAGAAAGTGGCTCTGTCTCTGCTGGGCTCATCCGTCAGGTAGCGATCGTTGGTCTTGAACTTGGCTGGCTGTTCTGCTACAGTTGGCTGGCACAGGCCGAATTCAAAGGAGGCTGGCACAGGACAGATCCAAAAGAGACAGAACACATGGCTGTGTCCTCTTTTATCCCTCTGGGATTTCGTGCTCTTTGGGGTGGTCCTTAACCTTGGACCCAATAATTTGACAGGGCTCTGATCACTGTCTTCGATTTCGACCAATAAAGGGACAGGTGCTTTGGTAGCTGGGCGGGTCCTTAGTGGTCATTGACCTTGGCAGTTGGGCTCTCTGAGTAAAGGGAGTGGCGCCGAACAGTCTGTGGCTGTATCGGTTTCTTGATTGGAGTCCTATTGTTCTGGGAAACGGGCCATTAAAATGCAAACGAGCGGGAGGTTTCAATCAGATCTGGTTACCTGTGTTTCAAATACACATAGGTTCTGTATCTGTCTGAGTTCTGGGTTGGCCATAATTCCCATGGTCCTTTGCAGGTGGCCATCTCAGATGGCTACAGGGGGTGATGTTGGGATGAGCTGTGTTATGGGCCGGGGTTTAGAGAACCCCAAAGTGTATCATGGAGTTCACCTGACCCACAACTTTTGATAGATTGTGCTACGGGGAGCACACGGCCCACTCTACAGGTGTGGTACAGCAGAAATGGAAAAGTATTTTTTAAAGCAAAACAATGTTTATTCTATGAACTCGGGTTAACCTTTTTAAAACAAACAGTGAACATCTTAGCAACCATTAATTCAAATACAACCCCAAAAGACTACAACACTAAGTAAACCTTTAAGCTTTCCTTTTAACATCCATAAGACTTAAAAACAAAACCTTTATCTGAAGCACATCAGGTTAAAGTCACTACTGTTATTAGTTTTAAATCACCAAAGGATCGATTTACAGTCATTAGATTACAGAGAGAGATTCATACACCTTCTGGCTGTGGCTGCAGCTATCCAGCTCTGAAAACAAAACTAAAACACACCCTGCAGCAAACAGCCTAAAACAAAAGTAAAAAGCTGACAGACAACCCAGCTCCACCCACTCTCTGACATCACTGCAGTAATATGAGCAGCCAAACATTTCTTAAAGCAACATTCTCATGACAGTTGACACACATGTCACGGGGAACCGCAACACAGTGGGTTGCACTTCCTTGCCCGAGGCCGATCACAACCCCGGTGACTGCCCTTTCCTCGGGTCCACTGACTACATCCTGGGCCCGCTGCTCTGCCGCGGTATGTGGTCGCAGGTCCGGCGGCTGCCTTCCAGTTTTCTTCTGTCCCCCGCAACTTTGGGTGGCCTGCCTCTTGCGGGGGGGGGGGGGGGGGGGGGGGTAAACAGAAAATGTTAGAAAACAGTGTTAGACAGTCCAACGCATGCAACCCGGGGGTGGGTGGATGGTGGTTTCCGTGGCCAGGGCACCCGGTCATGGTGCAGGTTGGGGGTTCGGCTGCCCTTCGAGTCGGGGGCGGGTTGGGTTTATGGGTGTGTGGGACGGGGGTTGGTGTCAGGGGCACATTGCTGTCTACTCACTCTGGCTTTGTCCATTTTTCTATGACACTGCAGGACGGTCTGGATTGTGTTGCTCGTGGCGCTGAGTCTCTTTCAGGTGGCCCAGACACTTGAGGGTTCCACCATTCACTGCAGCCTCCTTCCTGGGCTGGGGCGCAGGGTGGCCCGGCTCTCCTCCACCACGTCCAGGAGGGTCTCAAGCTCGGCGCCTGTGAATTTTGGCACCGCTCTCCTCGCTCCCATCTTGTTGGCTGGGATGGCGTGTGTGGGGAGTGAAGTGTGTATGTGCGGTTGAAGCTTGTCAGCCTCCTGAGTGTCAATCACAAACCTGGCGAATCCCACACCACTTCTCATTGGAATCGATTGTGTTCCACATGGCGCCAATGCTAGCCCCTCAATGGTTGCTGAATCGATCCAGGTGCGGCGCCAGTTTTGCTGTCGTGAAAATCCATGAATCCTGCGCCAGCGTCAACACTTAGTCTCAGGGGGGAGAATCTTGGCGCATATATTTGGCAGACAATAGGTCTGATCAACAAACATGGACCAGCATAATGGCACCTGGTGGGGTCACCCAGGCTATTGGAGGCCCCCAGGTGGTCGGGCTCTGGGCAAAGTGGCAACCTAGACGTCCCTTGCCACCTGACACCTTGGCACTACCAGTCTGGCACCATGACACTGTCACTGCCCAGGTGGCACTGCAAGGCTGGCAGGGGAACTGCCACAATGCCAGTACCAAGGTGCTCAGGTGGCCAGGTTGGCCAGGTTGCCCATGCCAGTGATCGGGCCTGGGATTGCCCTGCCCTTATGAGGTGGGGTGAGGGGGGATTGAGGTACCCCTAACAGGTAAGTTAAGGCGTTGGGGGAGTCTGAAGGCCACGGTGGAGACTCTGGGAATGGTTCAAGAGATCGGGCGACATTTAAAAATGCGCCCCAATCTCTTCCTGCACTGACGAGCTGGAGTGCTGTAAGTGAAGTGACAAAAAAAAAGCCCAGAATCGTGTTTGATAGCGGGGTCGTTCTCGGCGCTGCAGGCACTGAGAAACACCACGCGAAACGCACCCGAAACAGGACTCTGTTTTGACTCCTCTTAATAACTATGATCTTAGCCTCTCAGACTTTCTGCTTCTGAACAAATTCCAGACGGAAGCGGAGGTGAAGCTTCGACACAGTGAGGAGGAGATAATCGCAGAGATTTGTCCCAATCTAATCGTGCCTGATTGCTAGTAGTTATGGCCAAGGAACAGAGCTGTCCACCTTTTGAATGAGGTAAACTGGAGGAAAAGCAAAAGAAGAAAAAGTAACAGGCAGGGGATTTTGGAAAGGATTAGTTCCACTCATCTGAGACAATCACGCTGTGTATGTGAATCTTGCACTGATAACAGTGAGCATTTTTACAAGTGTACCAAACTCTGGAAATACACTGGCCTGGAATAAAGATCAGCCAGGAGACAAATATTTTCTGCTAAAAGCAAGTTTGCAGTTTGTGCTCCTGCATGAATCTTCTCCATTTTCTGGCCAAGGGTCCTGTTTGAAATTCTCTGAGGGAGCTACTGAAGAGAGAGAGTGGGTGCCTCAGGCAGGAAACAAGCTCAAGAAAGGGCAGAGGAAGTTTCAAGGCAGATATCAGAACCAAGTAGATAAATAAAGAGTGATACCCAATGGGCAGTGTATGGGCGGGATTCTCCGACCCCCGCCGGGTCAGAGAATCGCCGGGGGTTGGCGTGAATCCCATCCCCGCCGGTTGCTGAATTCTCCGGCACCGGATATTCGGCGGGGGCGGGAATCGCGTCCCGCCGGTTGGCAGCCCCCCACTCCCGCGATTCTCCGGCCCGGATGGGCCGAAGTCCCGCCGCTAAAATGCCTGTCCCGCCGGCGTAGATTAAACCACCTACCTTACCGGCGGGACAAGGTGGCGCGGGCGGGCTCCGGGGTCCTGGGGGGGGAGCAGAGCGATCTGGTCCCAGGGGGTGCCCCCACGGTGGCCTGGCCCTCGATCGGGGCCCACCGATCTGCGGGCGGGCCTGTGCCGTGAGGGCACTCTTTCCCTTCCGCCTTCATCCGGCGCGGGTCTAGCCCCTTAAGGTTGGTGCTCGGACCCCAAGATGCGGAGCATTCCGCACCTTTGGGGTGGCGCGATGCCCAACTGATTTGCGCCGTTTTGGGCGCCAGTCGGCGGACATCGCGCCGATACCGGAGAATTTCGCCCCTAATTCCCTGGTAATTATAAGGTAAAGTTTAAGGTCCAGCTTCAAATTGGGAGCAAGAATGTTTTCTTGTGTGACGATTCAGGGGCATCTTGACAAATACATGAATAGGATGGGAATAGAGTGACACGGACCCCGGAAGTGTGGAAGATTTTAGTTTAGACGGGCAGCATGGTCGGCGCAGGCTTGGAGGGCCGAAGGGCCTGTTCCTGTGCTGTACTTTTCTTTGTTCTTTGTTCTTTGATATGGGTGAGCTTCTATCTGTGACCCAGATTGCTTGTCTAACCAGGTTTAGACCCAGGCTGCATGGATATGGGTTACTGAACATCAGCAAACACAACAACTTGCATTTATCATGTATTTTTGTAAAATTCCACAATCATTGGATTGCCACTGCGATCAGAAATTCCCCAGACTCAACATTTCTATTGGGACCTTCCGAACCCGGCTTTCCCAGAAGAGTGTAATGCAACATCCCTTTGGCAACTCAGTTTAAGCAGAGTAGAGTTGGGGGAAGGCACATCACACCCTTTTTTTCAGGCAATTGCTGCCAAGTGGTAAGTTTAAAGGTCTGGGGTTTGAATGATAGGGAAGGAATGCTAATGTATGTTAATGATTGAGTGAATGGGTAGACGGGTTAAGTAAGTAAGTGGGTAGGGTGGGTGATGTGGTTCGTGTGTGAGGTAGCAGGTGGGCACGATGGCTGGTGGATGGGGTGGTGAGTGAATAAGGTGGCAGTAGTTAAGGTGGGTGAGGTGGTAGCGTGGAGGTGACTGGGGGTTAGTTCTGGAGATATCCAGGTGTTGGGCTAGGTTTTGATTTGTCTAACATTCCCTGGATTACTATCCAGTTAAGTACCGTGAAACTGTTCAAAGTCTCCGACTCTGGTTCGGAGTACATAAGAACATAAGAACTAGGAGCAGGAGGAGGTCACCTGGCCCTTCGAACCTGCTCCACCATTCAATGAGATCATGGCTGATCTTTTTTGGACTCAGCTCCACTTTCCGGCCCGAACACCATAATCCTTAATCCCTTTATTCTTCAAAAAACTATCTATCTTTATTTTGAAAACATTTACTAAAGGAGCCTCAACTGCTTCACCGTGCAAGGAATTCCATAGATTCACAACCCTTTGGGTGAAGAAATTCCTCCTAAACTCAGTCCTAAATCTACTACCCCTTATTTTGAGGCTATGCCCCCTAGATCTGCTTTCACCCGCCAGTGGAAACAACCTCCCCGCATCTATCCTATCTATTCCCTTCATAATTTTATATGTTTCTATAAGATCCCCCCTCATCCTTCTAAATTCCAATGAGTACAGTCCCAATCTACTCAACCTCTCCTCATAATCTAATCCCCTCAACTCTGGGATCAACCTAGTGTATCTCCTCTGCACACCCTCTAGTGCCAGTACATCCTTTCTCAGGTAAGGAGACCAAAACTGAACACAATACTCCAGCTGTGGCCTCACTAACATCTTATACAGTTGCAGCATAACCTCCCTAGTCTTAAACTCCATCCCTCTAACAATGAAGGACAAAACTCCATTTGCCTTCTTAATCACCTGTAAACCAACTTTTTGTGACTCATGCACTAGGACATCCAGTCTGAAACATTTGTGGATGATAGGGGAGCAGGGGAATTGACCATTGGAAGTTAAAACTCCCCAGACAATTCCAATGTAAGTCAGTGCGTCAGGAATTCCACAGGATCCTGACGTGCATCTTTAGTTGTACGTCCATTCTCTAACGATCCAGAGAGCAGAAGATTTGGATCTACAGCGACTGAGGTAGTTTAAGCACTGAATAACTGTGTAGAGCAGCTTATGCTTGTGTTCCAGGACAATTACTGTTGCGATCTTCACTTCATTGAGTTTAATGCCAGGAGCCTGAATTCCTGCCTCAGTCTCCAAACAACAGACTGTGAACGGAGTAAGATAAACTGATCTTTGATTGATTGTCCTGTTCCCTCTTAACTAGACCAAGCACAGCCATGCAACTGAGGCTGAATAATTACAATGGCCTCATTTGAATGGTTGCTGGCAAAGGGTTTTTCTTCAATTCGGCATAACTTTCTTAATTTACAAATAATTAGGATTTGCTCTTTTCTGATTGTGAACGTCATGGTAACCAAATTGGAAATTGTTTTTAATCCTTCTGGTCAAATTCATGCGTTGAATACACTGGTGGAGCAGCTCACACATGGGAATCCTGGACTCTGACCTCTTTGTCTTTCTTGATGGGATGTTTAAGGAATGGGACCAGCTTTGCTGAGAGTGGAGGACTGCCTGTATAATCAGGTTTAGACCTAGGCTGCATGGACATGGATTACTGAACATCAACAAACACAACAATTGTGTCTTTAATGTAGTAAAACACCACAAAGTAATTGGCAGGAGCATTAGGAAGTAAAAATTGACACTGAGCCATGCAAAAGAATATTAAGGCAAATGGCCGAAGCTCGGTTAAAGGGGTAGGTTTAAAGGAGCATGTCAAAGGAGTAAAGAGAAATTGAGACGTAGAGAGGGTTGAGGAGGGAATTCCAGAGCTTATGCCTAAACAGCTGAAGCCTCAGCCACCAGTGATGCAGCACTGAATATCCGGGATGCTCAGGAGGAATGAATTAGAGGAGTGGAGGTAACTCAGTGGATCGTGGATCTGGGCAGATTACAGACATGGGCAAAGGCAAGGCCATGGAGAGATTTGAAGAAAAGGACGTGAATTTCAAAATCAAAGTCTTGCTTAACCAGGAGCCAATGTTGGTCAACGACCATAGGGCGATGGGATGATAGTGTACAGGACTTGGCGTGAGTATTGTCATGGGCAGCAAAGTATTGGATGCTCTCAATTTAGTGGGGGAGGGGGTGCAATGGGGGTGATCAACCAAGAATGCATTAGGATAGTCAAGTTCAAAAGTAACATATAAATATACGGATAAGGAACAGGATTAGGCCACTCAACCCCTGGAGATTGTTCCGCCATTCAATAAGATCATGGCTGCTCAGATTGTAACTTTGACCCCCACATTCCTGCCTATCCCCATAACCTTTCGCTCCTTGTTAATCAAGAATCTACCTAGCTCAGCCTTAAAACTATTCAAAGACTCTGCTTTTGTCAACTTTTGAAGAAGAGTTCCAGAGACTTACGACCTTCTGGGAAAATAAGTTTCTCATCATCTATGTCCTAGAGGCTGGTTCAACACACTGGGCTAAACAGCTGGCTTGTAAAGCAGAACAAGGCAGCAGCGCGGGTTCAATTCCCGTGCCAGCCTCTCTGAACAGGTGCCGGAATGTGGCGACTAGGGGCTTTTTCACAGTAACTTCATTGAAGTCTACTTGTGACAATAAGCGATTATTATTATATGGCCAGTCCACCTAACCTGCACATCTCTGGTCACATCTCATTAAATGAGCAACCCCTTATTTTTAAACAGTAATGAAAGCACGAATGAGGGTTTCAGCAGCAGGCGAGCTGAGGCAGAGATGTTGGATGTTTGGAGTTGGAAATAGGCGGTCTTAAGTGGTTGTGTGGTAATGTGGTCGGAAGTTCATCTCGATATCAAATATGATACCAAGGTTGTGAACAAACTGGTTGAGCTTCAGATATTTGCTCGGAGGATGGACAGAATCAGTGGCAGGGAAAGATACTTTGTAGCGGGGTCTGCTAGAAGAAATTACTCCTAATCCAGTACTGGTTCAATACTTGTACAGTAAACGTTGAGACATTACAAACTTTAGTATACTACCTGAAGGGGTGTTAAAAATGGATTCTGTAGTAACTTCTGAAAGGTAATCAGATGTGCCCTTGAAAAGGTGAAATTTGCAGGGTTCACAGAATCATAGAATTGACAGTGCATAAGTATGCCATTCGGCCCATCGTGACTGTACCGGCCCTTGGAAAGAGCACCCTACTTAAACCCACACCTCCACCCTACTCCTGTAACCCAGCAACCCCGCCTAACCTTTTTGGACACTAAGGGCAATTTAGCATGGCCAATCCACCTAACTTGCACAGCTTTGGACCGTGGGAGGAAACCGGAGCACCCGGAGGAAACCCATGCAGACACGGGGAGAACGTGCAGACTCCGCACAGACAGTGATCCAAGCCAGGAATCGAACCTGGGACCCTGGGGCTGTGAAGCAACAGTGCTAACCATTGAGCTACTGTGCCTCCTTAATGTGCTGGGTGGTGGAGTGTGAAATCCACTTGTAGGAGCAACTGATGGCACTAACCTGAAAAGCTATGTATAGCAGTCCCTAGCTTGCAACACTCACAGCAGCTTTGAGTTTGGTCAATGTGAACCCTGTAGCCCACTCCCACATAGAATGGCTACTCTCCACATGTTACTTTCAAAAGCAGTTTTCAAAAAATATTTGAAATGTACTAATGTATTTCTAAATTCGCTTCCTGCCCTTCACAAACAGTGACATAGAAGCCAACGGGGCACAGCAGGAACTTGATACATCCAGTACCACCACTTACAGCTCATGCCAACTCACAGACTAAATATCAGCATTTACCAGTGCCCAGGAGCAGGAGGATTAACAGCTGCAAGGTGGGACAGAATGTTCCCGTACACAAGTGGTTGGAGAGACACTGGTGAAAGCAAACAATCTCTTGAAATTGAAGCATCAAGGACATCACAGCTCTGCAGTGCAATAATACATAATGTCCAGCTGATGGTCAGCAGCAGTAATCCAAAACATTGCCTACTTCAAAACGGAAATACTCAGCAGCTTTTCAGCCATCATTTTATTGAATGGAGGGGCAGGCAAAAGAATCCAATGGCCTACTGCTGCTCCTGGTCTTGCCTCTCCATTTCTGCAGTCTCCACCATTTTCTTTTTTACATTGCCTCCCCATATCCCCTTGTGGTGAACCACTGTATTATATTGTACATACTGGACGTCATTCTCCGACCCCCCGCCGGGTCGGAGAATGGACGTTGGCCGCCGTGAATCCCGCCCCCACCCCCGCCGAAGTCTCCGGTACCAGAGATTGGGCGGGGGCGGGAATCGGGCCACGCCGGTTGGCGGGACCCCCCGTTCAATTCTCCGGCCCGGATGGGCCGAAGTCCCGCCCAGAAATTGCCTGTCCCGCTGGCGTAAATCAAACCTGGTATTTACCGGCGGGACCAGGCGTCGTGGGCGGGCTCCGGGGTCCTGGGGGGGGGGGGGGCGCGGGGCGATCTGACCCCGGGGGGTGCCCCCACGGTGGCCTGGCCCGCGATCGGGGCCCACCGATCCGCGGGCGGGCCTGTGCCTTGGGGGCACTCTTTCCCTTCCGCCTCCGCTACGGCCTCCACCATGGCGGAGGCGGAAGAGACTCTCCCCACTGCGCATGCGCGGGAAACTTTCAGCGCCCGCTGACGCTCCCGCGCATGCGCCGGGAAACTGTCAGCGGCCGCTGACGCTCCCGCGCATGCGCCGCATTTCCGCGCTAGCTGGCGGGGAAACAAACGCCATTTCCGCCAGCTGGCGGGGCGGAAATCCCTCCGGCGTCGGCCTAGCCCCTCAATGTTGGGGCTAGGCCGCCAAAGATGCGGAGCATTCCGCACCTTTGGGCCGGCGCGATGCCATTCTGATTGACGCCATCTTTGGCGCCAGTCGGCGGACATCGCGCCGTTGGGGGAGAATTCCGCCCACTGTTCTTACTCTGGTGCTTACTGTTCTTACTGTTTGTTACATGTCTGGGTTTGTCCCTGCTGGCTCCCCCCCTCAGGCTCAAGTATTAAGGTGGCTAACCTCCAGCCCTGCCCTTTTTCTGGGACCGGCTGCCAGCAGGTGTCTTTTAGCTGATTAAAGCCACAGTTTACTCTTCCGACTCTCGTCTGTCGTCATTGATGGTACATCAATTTAATCAGCTAAAATTTTAAGATGGATCCATCACTCAAGCCTGATCGCCTGGAGCTGGACCCCCAAACAGCCGACGCCACTGCCACATTTGAACACTGGCTAAACTGCTTAGAATCTTACATTGATTCCTCCGACGCCGCCGTCGCTGAGACCCACAAGCTGCGAGTCAACTTCAGGGCGAGCCCGCAAGTTTTCCTTCTTATCAGAGACGCTACCTCGTTCGAGGATGCGATAACGCTGTTGAACGGGCAGTAACTTAAGGAAGTCAACGAGGTGTACGCTAGGCATCTCCTTGCCATGAGGCGACAGCGCCCCAGAGAATCGCAAGCTGAATTTCTGCGCGCCTTGCGGGTATTCGGCCGGAACTGCAGCTGTAAGGCGGTCACCCTCCAAGAAAACAAAGTTGCTCTGAGATTCAAAACTCCTCCGCTGTCATGGTAAAATAACTTATTTTGAGTGAGATTGCTGACTGATATAACGGTAGGAAATTTAGATTTAGATTTATTGTCTCATGTCCCAAGTACAGTGAAAAGTATTGTTCTGCGTATTGACCAGGGAGATTGTTCCATACATGAGAAACAGAGACATACGATAGATACATAATGTAAATACATAGACATCGGGTGAAGCAAACAGACTGTAGCTCTATTCAGTAGAGAAAATGTGTGGAGAGATCAGTTCAGACCATAAGAAGGTCATTCAGGAGTCTGGTAACAGTGGGGAAGAAGGTGTTTTTGAATCTGTTAGTGTGTGTTCTCAGACTTTTGTGTCTCCTGCTCAATGGAAAAGGTATCAATATTCTGGGGGGGGAAATTTGCTAATACTCTTCGGGAAAGTTTAAACTAGTTCAGCAGGGGCTTGGGAACCTGAATTGTAGCTCCAGTATACAGGAGGTTGAGAGTAGTGAGGTCATGACTAGGGTTTCAAAGTTGCAGGAGTGTACCGGCAGGCAGGAAGGTGGTTTAAAGTGTGTCTTCTTCAATGCCAGGAGCATCCGGAATAAGGTGGGTGAACTTGCGGCCTGGGTTGGTACCTGGGACTTCGATGTTGTAGCCATTTCGGAGACATGGATAGAGCAGGGACAGGAATGGTTGTTGCAGGTGCCGGGGTTTAGATATTTCAGTAAGCTCAGGGAAGGTGGTAAAAGAGGGGGAGGGGTGGCATTGTTAGTCAAGGACAGTATTACGGTGGCAGAAAGGGCGTTTGATGAGGACTCGTCTACTGAGGTAGTATGGGCTGAGGTTAGAAACAGGAAAGGTAAGGTCACCCTGTTAGGGGTTTTCTATAGGCCTCCGAAAAGTTCCAGAGATGTAGAGGAGAGGGTTGCAAAGATGATTCTGGATAGGAGCAAAAGCAACAGGGTAGTTGTTATGGGGGACTTTAACTTTCCAAATATTGACTGGAAACTCTATAGTTTGAGTACATTAGATGGGTCCGTTTTTGTCTAATGTGTGCAGGAGGGTTTCCTGACACAGTATGTAGATAGGCCAACGAGAGGCGAGGCCATATTGGATTTGGTACTGGGTAATGAACCAGGACAGGTGTTAGATTTGGAGGTAGGTGAGCACTTTGGTGATAGTGACCACAATTCGATTACGTTTACTTTAGTGATGGAAAGGGATAGGTACATACCGCAGGGCAAGAGTTATATCTGGCGGAAAGGCAATAATGATGCGATGAGGCAAGACTTAGGATACATCGGATGGAGAGGAAAACTGCAGGGGATGGGCACAATGGAAATGTGGAGCTTGTTCAAGGAACGGCTACTGCGTGTCCTTGATAAGTATGTACCTGTCAGGCAGGGAGGAAGTGGTTGAGTGAGGGAACCATGGTTTACTAAAGCAGTCGAAACACTTGTCAAGAGGAAGAAGGAGACTTATGTAAAGATGAGACATGAAGGTTCAGTTAGGGCGCTCAAGAGTTACAAGTTAGCTAGGAAGGACCTAAAGAGAGAGCTAAGAAGAGCCAGGAGGGGACATGAGAAGTCTTTGGCAGGTAGGATCAAGGATAACCCTAAAGCTTTCTATAGATATTTCAGGAATAAAAGAATGACTAGGGTAAGAGTAGGGCCAGTCAAGGACAGTAGTGGGAAGTTGTGCTTGGAGTCAGAGGAGATAGGAGAGGTGCTAAATGAATATTTTTCGTCAGTATTCACACAGGAAAAAGACAATGTTGTCGAGGAGAATACTGAGATTCAGGCTACTAGACTAGAAGGGCTTAAGGTTCATAAGGAGGAGGTATTAGCAATTCTGGAAAGTGTGAAAATAGATAAGTCACCTGGGCCGGAAGGGATTTATCCTAGGATTCTCTGGGAAGCTAGGAAGGAGATTGCTGAGCCTTTGGCCTTGATCTTTAAGTCATCTTTGTCTACAGGAATAGTGCCAGAAGACTGGAGGATAGCAAATGTTGTCCCCTTGTTCAAGAAGGGGAGTAGCGATAACCTCGGTAACTATAGACCAGTGAGCCTTACTTCTGTTGTGGGAAAAATCTTGGAAAGGTTTCTAAGAGATTAGGGGCGTCATTCTCCGACCCCCCGCCGGGTCGGAGAATGGCCGTTGGCCACCGTGAATCCCGCCCCCGCCCCTGCCGAAGTCTCCGGTACCGGAGATTGGGCGGGGGCTGGAATCGGGCCGCGCCGGTTGGCGGGACCCCCCGCTCAATTCGGAAGTCCCCCCGAAGTCCCGCCCAGAAATTGCCTGTCCCGCCGGCGTAAATCAAAGCTGGTATTTACTGGCGGGACCAGGCGGCGTGGGCGGGCTCCGGGGTCCTGGGGGGGGGAGCGGGGCAATCTGACCCCGGGGGGTGCCCCCACGGTGGCCTGGCCCGCGATCGGGTTCCACAGATCCGCGGGCGGGCCTGTGCCGTGGGGGCACTCTTTCCCTTCCGCCTCCGCCACGGCCTCCACCATGGCGGAGGCGGAAGAGACTCTCCCCACTGCGCATGCGTGGGAAACTGTCGGCGCATGCGCTGCATTTCCGCGCCAGCTGGCGGGGCAACAAACGCCATTTCCGTCAGCTGGAGGGGCAACAAACGCCATTTCCGCCAGCTGGCGGGGCGGAAATCCCTCCGGCGCCAGCCTAGCCCCTTAATGTTGGGGCTCGGCCCCCAAAGATGCGGAGCATTCCGCACCTTTGGGCCGGCGCGATGCCCGTCTGATTGGCGCCATTTATGGCGCCAGTCGGCGGACATCGCGCCGTTGGGGGAGTATTTCGCCCAGGGTGTATAATCATCTGGAAAGGAATAATTTGATTAGAGATAGTCAACACGGTTTTGTGAAGGGTAGGTCGTGCCTCACAAACCTTATAGAGTTCTTTGAGAAGGTGACCAAACAGGTGGATGAGGGTAAAGCAGTTGATGTGGTGTATATGGATTTCAGTAAAGCGTTTGATAAGGTTCTCCATGGTAGGCTACTGCAGAAAATATGGAGGCATGGGATTCAGGGTGATTTAGCAGTTTGGATCAGAAATTGGCTAGCTGGAAGAAGACAAAGGGTGGTGGTTGATGGGAAATGTTCAGACTGGAGTCCAGTTACTAGTGGTGTACCACAAGGATCTGTTTTGGGGCCACTGCTGTTTGTCATTTTTATAAATGACCTGGAGGAGGGCATAGAAGGATGGGTGAGTAAATTTGCAGATGACACTAAAGTCGGTGGAGTTGTGGACAGTGCGGAAGGATGTTACAAGTTACAGAGGGACATAGATAAGCTGCAGCGCTGGGCTGAGAGGTGGCAAATGGAGTTTAATGCAGAAAAGTGTAAGGTGATTCATTTTGGAAGGAATAACAGGAAGACTGAGTACTGGGCTAATGGTAAGATTCTTGGCAGTGTGGATGAGCAGAGAGATCTCGGTGTCCATGTACATAGATCCCTGAAAGTTGCCACCCAGGTTGAGAGGGTTGTTAAGAAGGCGTACGGTGTGTTAGCTTTTATTGGTCGAGGGATTGAGTTTAGGAGCCATGAGGTCATGTTGCAGCTATACAACACTCTGGTGTGGCTGCATTTGGAGTATTGCGTGCAATTCTGGTCGCCGCATTATAGGAAGGATGTGGAAGCCTTGGAAAGGGTGCAGAGGAGATTTACCAGAATGTTGCCGGGCATGGAGGGAAGATCTTATGAGGAAAGGCTGAGGGACTTGAGGCTGTTTTCGTTAGAGAGAAGAAGGTTAAGAGGTGACTTAATTGAGGCATATAAGATGATCAGAGGATTGGATAGGGTGGAAAAATAGAGCCTTTTTCCGCGGATGGTGATGTCTAGTATGAGGGGACATAGCTTTAAATTGAGGGGAGATAGATATAAGACAGATGTCAGAGGTAGGTTCTTTACTCAGAGAGTAGTAAGGGCGTGGAATGCCCCACCTGCAACAGTAGTGGACTCGCCAACACTAAGGACATTCAAATGGTCATTGGATAGACATATGGACAATAAGTGAATAGTGTAGATGGGCTTTCGAGTGGTTTCACAGGTCGGCACAACATTGAGGGCCGAAGGGCCTGTAGTGCGCTGTAATATTCTATGTATGTTCTACGTTGGAAGAGAGAATAACCCGGGTTGGGGGGGGGGGGGGGGGGGTGGGTGGGAGGGGTCTTTGATTATGCTGCCCGCTTTCCCAAGGCAGCGGGAGGTGCAGACAGAGTCAGTGGATGGGAAATGGGTCTGCATGATGGACTGGGCTGTGTTCACAGTTCTCTGTAGTTTCCTACGGTCTTCGGCCGAGCAGTTGCCACACCAAGCTGCGATGCTTTCTATGGTTCATTTGTAAAAATTGTTAAGAGTCAATGTGGACATGCCAAATTTCCTTATTTTCCTGAGGAAGTACAAGCGCTGTTGTGCTTTCTTGGTCGTAGCGTCGACTTGGGTGGACCAGGACAGATTGTTGGTGATGTGCACACCTAGGAATTTGAAGCTGTCAACCATCCCCACTTCGGCCCCGTTGATGCAGACAGGGGTGTGTACGATGCTTCGCTTCCTGAAGTCAATGACCAGTTTCTTAGTTTTGCTGACATTAAGGGAGAAATTGTGTCATTACACCACGCCACTAGGTTCAGTATCTCCTTCCTGTATTCTGACTCATCGTTGTTTGAGTTCTGACCCATTATGGTCGAGTCATCTGCAAACTTGTAGTTGGAGTTGGAGCCAAATTCTGCCACACAGTCATGTGTGTACACGGAATATAGTAGCGGGCCCCAGTGTTGAGGACTATTGTGGACGAAATGTTGTTGTTTATCCTTCCTGATTGTGGCCTGTGGGTCAGGAAGTCGAAGATTCAGTTGCAGAGAGGGGAGCCAAGTCCTAGGTTTTGGAGTTTGATATGAGCTTGGCTGGGATTATGGTGTTGAAGGCAGAGCTGTAGTCAATGAATAGGAGTCTGATGTAGGAGTCCTTGTTATCGAGATGCTCCAGGGGTGAGTGTAGACAGTACCGTTTGTGACAGTATCCAAATTGCAGTGGATCAAGGCATTCTGGGAGCATGGAGTTGATGTGTCTCATGATCAACCTCTCGAAGCACTTCATAATAATAGGAGAAATAATTCTGTCCATCCTAACAATGACATGTCACACCAATTTTCACTGATATTTCAACCTTAAGGGACCAAAGGTATGACATGAAAATGCCAACTTGTGTGGCAAAGATTAAGGTCAAAAGGGCTAGAAGATGTTTTATCTTCCAGCTAACTGCAAAGTTGTACCCAACAGCAAGCCTAAAAACTCAATCATTCCTTACAATCAGAGGAATCACTTCAAGTGCTCTGTGCCAAATATGGCAATGTCATGTAAAATAAAAGAATGATTGTGATTTCCAAAGATGTACTGAATTAAACAAATACATACTTAATTTTCATTGGGTGTGTGGGCTCTCGATTCATAGATTTGGCACTTTAACAATGCACTTGGGCAGCAACGCCATATTTGGTATTCTGGTTGTAGTCAAGTTAAAGGCTTGGCAACACACGTGTGGCACTTTTAAAATTGAGGTTTGATCAATGATTGCATTACTTGTTAAAGTGCATGACTTTGTGAGTCAGTGCTTTTGTGCAATATATTAGAGGAGAAAGCAATGATGATTTATGTGGTTGACAGGTGATTTACAGTGTGTGCACGCTTCCAGTATATGCTTTACTACAGAGAATTTATAAAGCATCATAGTATCTTATATGGTATAATGAACAGCAGCGCTATAAAATCAGCGGGGTATTGAGCAAGAAGACATTACTGAAAGGCAGTGTGAGTATGAGTGTGAGGTAGGAAATGACGATAGGGCAATCACCTTTTGAAAACCTGTTTCAGATAGTCTGAACTACAAGACTGAGGATATATGTTCCAATGTGTGTAGAGGGATGGAAAACTTTAATTAAACTGTCGTTGGTATTTTTAATGACAGTTTGAAACAGGAAACTTGATTTGACAGCCAGCAGTGAAACAACAACAATGCTTGCCGCTGACATTGAAGAAAACTCTCAACCAAGTTTTATCAATCTCTGTGATGTAGACTTCCTCTTTCTCAATGATAGTTTAAATCTGGTGCCATGTCAAGGAAATCTTCAGCAGCTGTGATGTCAGCAAGCAGTATAAGCGGCCAATCAGATTGAAGTATTCTCATAGAGAGAAAATCAGGAAGATAAAAGCATTTAATGCTTTCACTTTTAATTTAAGTTTGCAGGCAGCAAAATAAATGATTATCATTAAGATAGAAGCTAAAATAGTATGAACAACTTTAAAAAGTTTATTTGAAAAATATGTAGATATCTATTATCATACTTGGAGAAATTTGACATTCCACAGATAATTCTGTCTATCCTAATACTGAGAGGGGGGGAGATTTTAGCAGTAATTATGAACTACGTGCACTGTTAAAAACTCAGTTACACCTCATTAAACAGGGTGTAACTTCATTGAGTTTCCCACAGCAAGACTAACATCCCACAGCAAGACTAACAGTGTAAAACTGGAAGTTTGAATCAATTCACTGATTGCTTAGAAATTTCAGTCTGTAGGACCTCAATAGCTCACTCTCCAGAGGAGCATTGAATCACTGACAGTAACTTCTGGATTTCTGTGTTGTTCTTCATGAATGGACTTCCGGGATTGCTGTCAGTTTCAATGGAGTAATGATAATGAATTCTAACATTTTCTGTGATGTCACTAATGCAAATTCTGAGCCAATATTTTTTTCTTGAACTATATACAGAGAGGGCATATACCTCCTAGAAATCTTTTTTCTTAGTTGAATCAGTGCAAATAGAAATAGGGCAAAGCGTGATTGGTGTTCCTCACAGGATGAGTGCTCATTCTACATCCCTGGGGCTTGCTGGTCTTTGCTGGTGTGTCGTGTGCTGCTGCAAGAATTAAAGGTCTGCAACAGCTTAAGGGGATATTTTCATCAGTGCTGTATCTTGAATAGGAAAGTCTAAGTTTGCGGAACGGTAAATCAAACAAAAGGTAAATGACACAAATTTATGGTGATTGCAAAAGAGCCAGAAGCAACAGGGCAAATCTTTCTACACCAACAGTCGGTTAAGATTTGGAAGTTGTTATGTTTTGGTCCTGGTTCTTTTCATGATCAACCAGTGCACAAGTAGACACAGGAGGTGATTAACATTGTAACTGTCCTTTACTGCTGTAGCAATCAAACTAATAAGAAAAACATGGATCCTGTGATCCCACAATGCACTGACGTGCAAATTGTAAGCCAGGTAAAACGTACAATGCATAACATATTCCTCCCCCCCCCCCCACTTTATTGGAAATGTTGGTTTCACGGAACATTTTCTGAATTAGGGAAAGAGGGGAGACTGCCTCAGAAAAAATGCTTGAGTTCACCGTAACAATAATTCCGGCGTTCAGGAGGTCTTCGGTGCTTATGTGGGTTACAGCGGACGTCTGGAGTGTTTACAGAGTAATATTCATTGGAGACTGATGCCAATTTGGGGCTTGTAGCCTGGTGTTTTATCTAATGCTGGTGAAGGTGAGACAACATCAACTTCAGATGAGCTAGGCTTGTGTAAGTGAGACTGGAGTCAGCATTCCTTGACTTGGAAATGGCTCACTGGAAGCAGTGAAATCAAGCTCTTCCATAGAGTTGTATCCTTAGGTGGAGCTTGACTTGGCAATAGTTGGGAAACATGTGCCTGCCAAGGTGAGCTCATTTATTTTGGACTGTTAATGAAAAAGGTCTCTGAGCAATCACAGTAATGGGAACCCATTTAGCACCAGCAGCATAATTACGAGCTGGAACCTCATGTCCCGAACAGAAAATTGCTATTTTTGACCTTTCTGCTCTTCTCTCTAATCGGTCATGCTGTTAATCTTGCACAACTTGACATGTGTTCATTGGTTTCAGCAAATTAAGTGTGCAGTTGCCATCCTATTAGAAGGAATGATGGAGATGTTTTAGTTATAGCATGTGGCATGTTTTGGTACATCAACAAAAATGTGTTCAGACTTATTTGAATAGAGGAATGTCCTTGCGATGACCTTAACAATCGCGATGACCTTAACAAGACCTCATGGCCTGAACAAAGCTCCATACCAATCCCTTGGTAGATGGGTGCTATGGTGTGGAGGTGATGTGATACATTCTGTTACATCTCAAAAAATTCTCAAACTCCTGCGAGACTAACGGAGGTCCATTGTTGGTCATAATTATTTCTGGCCATAATTATGGATAGTCAGAGGCTTTTCCCCAGGGTAGAGGGGTCAATTACTAGGGGGCATAGGTTTAAGGTGAGAGGGGCAAGGTTTAGAGTAGATGTACGAGGCAAGTTTTTTACGCAGAGGGTAGTGGGTGCCTGGAACTCGCTACCGGAGGAGGTGGTGGAAGCAGGGACAATAGTGACATTTAAGGGGCATCTTGACAAATACATGAATAGGATGGGAATAGAGGGATACGGACCCAGGAAGTGTAGAAGATTGTAGTTTAGTCGGGCAACATGGACGGCACGGGCTTGGAGGGCCGAAGGGCCTGTTCCTGTGCTGTACATTTCTTTGTTCTTTGTTCTTTGTTCTTTGGTAACCCATAACGATTGAACATTTCTCTCAACCTTTGAGTTGTACTCTCAGCAGTAATAGAGGACATCGCTGAAACCTCTGGCCATTTGAAATGAGCATCCACCATGAACACTGTACCTTCGAATGGACCAGCAAAATTGACATGGATGTGCAGAAAAGGGTTTGTCTCAAGAATGGAGGGTTGCCAATTAGGAATATTTCCTACATTCTGACATGAAGAATAAAATCTTGCTTTATTTTCAAGATCAGAGCACCAAAAGTAGCTACAGGCGATCTCTTTCATGCAAAGTATTCCATAGTGTCCTGAATGCATTTGGTCCAACAATGGTTTCCTCAATGTTGATGGAATAATAACTCGCGTGCCCCAAAGCAAACATCCAGAAGTGACTAGAAACATAAGGATGAAGGTCAGGTGAGACTTGGAAGTCTGGGGAAGAGTTGTCATGCACCAAAAGGTACAAGATTTTGGACAATGTTGGATCCACTCGAGTGGCCTTTTTTTTTTGACTGAAGTGATGGGTGTGTTCTCCACCTCTATGAAGAAGAAGCTATCTTTATGAGCGGTCTCCTCTGTATTAGGGAGACTAAACGCAGAATGGATGACCATTCTGTGAATCATCTTCACTCAGTACGCAAGTATGACACTAACGTTTGTGTCATTTGCCATTTCAACTCACCATCATGTTCCCATGCCCACATGTCCATCATTGGCTGGCTGCAATATTCCAGTGAAACCCAATGTAAACTGGAGGAACAGCACCTCATCTACCTATTGGGCACTTTGCAACTTTCCAGAAGTAACATTGAGTTCAACAACTTTGGACTGTGAACTTTCTCCTCTGTTCTGATTCCTTTTTTTATTTTGCTGTTCGTCCCAAAGCAAGCAACCCCCTCCCCAAATACGATCTGTCACTTGTTATTTAGTTTTGTTTTCACTAACCTTTGTTTGCCTATTATCACATTCTGCTACCTTGGGATTGTTCTCCCTAGAGAGACGGAGGCTGAGGGGCGACCTGATAGAAGTTTATAAAATTATTAGGGGTATAGATAGGGTGAACAGCTGGAGGCTTTTTCACAGGATGGAAATAACAATTACAAGGGGACACAAGTTCAAGGTGAGGGGGGAAAGGTTCAGTGGAGATGTGCGGGATAAGGTTTTTTACACAGAGGGTGGTGGTGGCCTGGAATGCACTGCCAAGTGAGGTGGTTGAGGCAGATACATTAGCGACCTTTAAGACTTATCTGGAAAGGCAACGTGAACAGTCGGGTTATTGAAGGATACAGGCAGTTGGTCTAGATAGGAAACATGATCGGAGCAGCTTGGAGGGCCGAAGGGCCTGTTCCTGTGCTGTACTGTTCTTTGTTCATTGTTCTACTCGAACAGGCGCCGGAATGTGGCGACTAGGGGCATTTCACAGTAACTTCATTTGAAGCCTACTTGTGACAATAAGTGATTTTCATTTCATTTCTTACCTTTATGCCACTATCAGCACCTTCTTTAGTCTTTAATGCTATCATTAACACCCCTTTTGTCTTGTGTCTATGTCAAATCTTTCCTTAGATCCCACCTATCCCTGACGTTTAATTATATCATTTCATTCCCCACTCTCCAACTATATACCCCAGTACATTTACATCACTCTTCAGCTCTGAAGAGGAGCCATAGGGACTCAAAACGTTAATTCTCTCTCCACAGATACTGCCAGACCTGCTGCGTTTATCCAGTATTTTCTGTTTTTATTTCAGATTTCCAGATTCTGCAGTACTTTGCTTTATTTTCGTCTTTATAGGCAGTGCCCCTATGGCTGACTGGAAGGCAATGCCTCGAAAGACCACCTGCATTGCCACTAAAGGTAGATTTTCAATATTTGATATCATATAGACTCATAGAATTTACAGTGCCGAAGGAGGCAATTTGGCCCATCGAGTCTGCACCGGCCCTTACAAAGAGCTCCCTACTGAAGCCCACGTATCTACCCTATCCCCGTAACCCAGCAATCCCCACTTAACATTTTTTGGACCCAAAGGGCAATTTAGCATGGCCAATCCACCTAACCTGCACATCATTGGACTGTAGGAGGAAACCGGAGCACCCGGAGGAAACCCATGCAGACACGGGGAGACCGTGCAGACTCTGCACAGACAGTGACCCAGCCGGGAATCAAACCTGGGACCCTGAAGCTGTGAAGCAACAGTGCTAACAACTATGCTACCGTGCTGCCCATGCATGAGCATTCAACATCACTGCACAACACTGCATCCTGCTAACCATGTGTATGGACCAAAGGTTGAGGTGTGTGGTAGATGATCAGTCAGGAGCAGGATTCTGGTCCAATCATCTTCCGGAGAAATTTCCAGATTCTGAAAATGATGCCTGGTGTTTTTGATTTGAGCATATTGGTTCTCTTCTTTATTTAAAGTCCATGAAGCAAACGCTATATGTCTCTCCATACCAGAGAACATTATGTGAGAGACAACAGCCTCAACTCCCAAGGTGATGCATCACATGCAAGCTGTAGAGGTACAGAGGGGGTCTAAGTGTTTCAGTATCTCAGTATTTATCAATGCTGTTTAGCCTTCTTGAACACAGCATCACAGGCTTATGCCCATTTCCAGGCTTTGTTCTGACACTGAAGCTTATAGAAGGGTTTCAACAGAGCTGCCAGCTGTGGAATTAATCTTCCTGTAATAAAACAGCAGCCCTAAGAACGTGAGAGATGCTGGCTGATATTCTGAGGAGCTGGTGTGTCTATAATAGCCTTGACCTTGGAGGGTGCTTTCCAGGTAAGCCACTTAGGACCTGGTCCATGACCCTCTGAAACAGAGCTGGAGCTGACATTATTCCAAAATGTAAATGGCAATATCCGAACAGTCCCTTGTGTGTCATGATACTAAGATGACTCTTGTGACTTCTCATCAATGTGCATTTGTAAGTATGAATGAAATGAAATGAAAAAGCAGGCCTGGTAGGTCCATTTTGTTGAATTTCTGTCCACCAGTCAGGCCAGCAAAAAGGTCCTCAGTCCAGGAAAGTGGATCTTGTTCAGCACACAGCACGGGAGTTAACAGTAAACGGGAAATCCCCACGGATGCGCATGGAGCCATCTTGCTTGAGCACTGGAATGGTGGATGTTGCCCATTCTCTGTGTGGGACAAGTTCAAGACTCCTATCTTGATCAGACGCTCCATGTCAGCTTCAAAGTTTGGTCATATGGCATAAAGCAAGGTTCTGGCCTTCAGAAATTTGGGTTAAGAGTCAGCTTTGATAATCTCCGTTGAAAACATCAGCATGTTTTTGTGTAACAGTTGTCAGACCAGTTTCTCCTGTCACAATACTAATAATTTCATCGCACCCTCATCACCAGTTTGTTCTGATTTTGGTCCTGGTGCCTTTCAAGATAAATTAGTACACACAGGAGGTGATAAACATTGTAACTGTCCTTTACTGTTGTAGCTGTCGAACTAATAAGAAAAACATGGATCCTGCAATCCCACAATGCACTGGCTTATACACTATGGCAAGCCAGGCAAAGCATACAATACATAACAGAAGGCACTGCCAAATACGTGGCTGGATAGAGATTCAATAGTAGATTTCAAAAGGAAATTGGATAAATACTTGTCGGAGAAAAACAATTGCAGCGATATGGAGACAAGCCTAGAGAATGGGACTAACTGGGCTGACCTTCAACAGGGCCAGAACAAACTCAACGTGTCAATTAGTTTCCTTCTGTGTTGCATTAGTGTGGTAGTATGCATTAGGGGTCATGTGGGACTGTGAAGCCGTGATGTCATTGGCTGACAGATCCTGGGTCCTGGTTGGCTGTTGACCTCTAGCTCCGCCCTGAAGGTGGAGTATAAGAACCTGGAGTTCTCCCCCGCAGGCCAGTCAGCTACTGAACTGCGGGGAACAAGCCACGCTTAATAAAGCCTCATTGACTTCATCTCTGAGGTTGCACTGGAAATCTAATCCCAGTAATGTGGGCGCGCGGAGTTGGGGAAGGACGTAGAGCCTGTAGTTTTTAAACTCCCTCCCTTGCACCGTTAGGGTCACTATGCAGAAGCCTTTAATCTGTACGGAGTGGGATCCTGCAGCTAGGGAAATCTTTTGCGCACTGGGACGGATGGTCAAAAAACAGCGTCTTACCGTGTCAGGGTGGATGAAGCTTTCCGTGCTCCCGGAGTCGACCAGGCATGGTGTCTCGTGCCCGTTTATCAGCACCATTGTTGTCGTCGTCTGGAGCGTCCGGGGCCGTGCTTGGTCCAGCGTCATTGAGGCCAGACGTGATCGTAGTGTTTGAGCTTCTTCCTCGAACCCCGTGGAGCCGTCGACACTGGGGTCCGTTGTTGCCGTCCAAGATGGCGGCGGGGGTGAACAAAATGGCCGCCCCCATGCATCGCACATGGCTGGGGGGTCACAAGATGGCGGCGGGGGTGGACAAAATGGCCGTCCCCATGCGTCGCACAGGTCTGGGGGATCCCAAGATGGTGGCGCCCCTCCTTCCCTCGTGGTGGCCGGGACCCAAAATGGCAGCGCCTGCGGGTCGCACATGGGGCGCTGGGGGGGTTGGGGAGCATCAGAAACGCGCAGATCGCCTTGTTCTCCGGGGACAGCGGTAGTCGGGACCCAAACTGGTTGCGCCTGCGGGTCGTACATGGGGCGCTGGACAGCGGTGGCCGGGACCCAAACTGGTTGCGCCTGCGGGTCGTACATGGGGCGCTGGGGAGGTTGGGGAGCGTTAGAAGCGCGCAGGAATCCTTATTTGCCGGGGACCGCGGCGACCTCCCGGGACCGGCACACAGCCGCGAAATGGCCCTTTTCCCCGCAGCTCTTACAAGTCGCTGCGCGGGCCGGGCAGCGCTGCCGGGGGTGTTTCGCCTGGCCGCAGAAATAGCAGCGGGCTCCCCCGGGACGACTTGGCGTCTGAACCGCGCAAGCCTGTGGGGTGGGGGGGAGGGGGGGGTTTGTCGCGACGGGGGTCCACGGAGCCCAAGGGGCTGCCGCGCGGTCGGGGCCGTAGGCGCGGGCGTTTCGCGCGGCCACATCTAGTGAGGCTGCAAGGGCCCGTGCCTCTGAGAGTCCTAGCGACTCTTTTTCTAAAAGTCTTTGGCGGATTTGGGAAGAGCTCATACCAGCCACAAAAGCATCACGCATCAACATGTCCGTGTGTTCCATCGCGTTTACCGGCGGGCAGCTGCAGGCCCGTCCCAAAATTAGTAGCTCGGCGTAGAAATCATCTATCGATTCTCCGGGACTTTGCCGTCTCGTTGTGAGTTGGTAGGGTGCGTAGATCTGGTTCACTGGGCGAACATAGATGTTTTTTAGTGCTGCGAACGCCATCTGGTAATCCTCTGCGTCTTCGATGAGAGGGGAAATTTCCGGGCTGACCCTCGAGTGCAGGACCTGTAGTTTCTGGTCTTCTGTGACCCGGCCGGGGGCCGTTCTGAGGTAGGCCTCGAAACAAGTCTGCCAGTGTTTGAAAACTGCTGCTGAGTTCACTGCGTTGGGGCTGATCCTCAGGCATTCCGGGATGATCCTGAGCTCTATAGTTCTTTTAAGCACGCTCAATTCGGCGGCCCAATACCCCCACTCACTATCTGCGGCCTCGCAACCCTCAAGGTTGAGCCCCCATCCTTGTTTGCAAACCTCACCCCGGATTGCAAACCCGTCGCCACTAGGAGCAGACGGTACAGCGCCCAGGACCGGACATTATTTCGGTCCGAAGTCCAGCGGCTACTGAAGGAAGGCATAATCCAGGCCAGCAACAGTCCCTGGAGAGCACAGGTGGTAGTAGTAAAGACAGGGGAGAAGCAAAGGATGGTCACAGACCATCAACAGGTACACACAACGAGATGCGTACCCTCTCCCCCGCATATCCGACATGGTCAATCGGATTGCCCAATATAAGGTCTTCTCCACATGGACCTCAAGTCCGCCTACCATCAGCTCCCCATCCGCCCAAGTGACCGCAAGTACACAGCCTTCAAGGCAGACGGGCGATTATACCACTTCCTAAGGGTCCCATTTGGCATCACAAACGGGGTCTCGGTCTTCCAACGAGAGATGGGCCGAATGGTTGATCAACACGGGTTGCAGGCCACGTTCCCGTACCTCGACAACGTGACCATCTGCGGCCACGATCAGCAGGACCACGACGCCAACCTCCAAAAATTCCTCCAGACCGCTAAAGCCTTGAACCTCACATACAACGAGGACAAGTGCGTGTTTAGCACAAACCGGCTAGCCATCTTGGGATATGTGGTGCGCAATGGGATAATAGGCCCCGACCCCGAACGCATGCGCCCCCTCATGGAATTTCCCCTCCTGCTCAAAAGCCCTAAAACGCTGCCTGGGTTTTTTTTCATATTACGCCCAGTGGGTCCCCCAGTACGCAGACAAGGCCCGCCCCTAATACAGACCACGACCTTCCCCCTGTCGACAGAGGCTTGCCAGGCCTTCAGCCGCATCAAAGCGGATATCGCAAAGGCCACGATGCGCGCCATCGACGAGTCCCTCCCCTTCCAGGTCGAGAGCGACGCCTCCGATGTAGCTCTAGCGGCCACCCTTAACCAAGCGGGCAGGCCCGTGGCCTTTTTCTCCCGAACCCTCCAAGCTTCAGAAATCTGCCACTCCTCAGTGGAAAAGGAAGCCCAAGCCATAGTGGAAGCTGTGCGACGTTGGAGGCATTACCTGGCCGGCAGGAGATTCACTCTCCTCACGGACCAACGGTCGGTAGCCTTCATGTTCGATAATGCACAGCGGGGCAAAATTAAGAACGACAAGATCTTAAGGTGGAGGATCGAGCTCTCCACCTTCAACTATGAGATCATGTATCGTCCCGGAAAGCTGAACGAGCCGTCCGACGCCCTATCCCGCGGCACATGTGCCAACGCACAAATTAACCGCCTCCAAACCCTCCACGAGGACCTCTGCCACCCGGGGGTCACTCGGTTCTACCACTTTATAAAGTCCCACAACCTCCCCCACTCTGTGGAGGAGGTCCGTACAGTCACAAGGAACTGCCACATCTGCGCAGAGTGCAAACTGCACTTTTTCAGGCCGGATGGTGCGCACCTGATCAAGGCTTCCCGTCCCTTTGAACGCCTTGGTCTGGATTTCAAAGGGCCCCTCCCCTCCACCGACCGCAACATATACTTCCTGAACGTGGTGGACGAGTACTCCCGTTTCCCCTTCGCCATCCCCTGCCCTGACATGACAGCGGCCACAGTCATTAAAGCCCTTAACACCATATTCACACTGTTCGGTTGCCCCGCATACGTCCACAGCGACAGGGGGTCCTCCTTTATGAGTGACGAGCTGCGGCAGTTCCTGCTCAGCAACGGTATAGCCTCGAGCAGGACGACCAGCTACAACCCCCGGGGGAACGGGCAAGTAGAGAGGGAGAACGGCACGGTCTGGAAGACCGTCCTACTGGCCCCTCGGTCCAGGGACCTCCCAGTTTCACGGTGGCAGGAGGTCCTCCCGGACGCTCTCCACTCCATCCGGTCGCTACTGTGTACTAGCACTAACCAAACGCCTCATGAGCGCCTCCTTGTCTTCCCCAGGAAGTCCTCCTCTGGAACGTCGCTGCCGACCTGGCTGGCGGTCCCAGGACCCATCCTGCTCCGAAAACATGTGCGGGCACACAAGTCGGACCCGTTGGTCGAGAGGATTCGCCTCCTCCATGCGAACCCGCAGTACGCTTACGTGGAGTACCCCGACGGCCGACAGGACACGGTCTCCCTGCGAGATCTGGCGCCCACCGGCAACACACACACCCCCCCCGACACCAATCACCCCCTCCCTGCCACCGGCGCACCCCGCGAGCGCCCCCTTCCCGGGGGGATCGGTCCTCCTCCCAGGTCCGACCAGAAGTGAAGCGGAAGCAGAAACCGTAAGGCTCCCGGAGACGACAACACGGGAACAAGCACCACCACCGGGGCCGAGGCGATCGACGAGGACGACCAGACCGCCCGACCGACTTGTGGCATCAATGTAACACTACTATATTGTGGACTGTAACGAGAACGTTTTCCTTTTCCCCCTTTTACTGTAAATAGTTCAAAACAAAAACAAAAAAACCGCTGTACATGCAAAAGTTTTCCTCCCAGGACCAGCCTTGTAAACCCTTACCACCATACGAAGCACCACCCCGCCGGGTTCATTTTTAACAAGGGGTGAATGTGATAGTATGCATTAGGGGTCATGTGGGACTGTGAAGCCGTGATGTCATTGGCTGACAGATCCCGGGTCCTGCTTGGCTGTTGACCTCTAGCTCCGCCCTGAAGGCGGAGTATAGGAACCTGGAGTTCTCCCCCGCAGGCCAGTCAGCTACTGAACTGCGGGGAACAAGTCACGCTTAATAAAGCCTCATCGACTTCATCTCTATTCGTCTCTCGTGAGTCTTTGTGCGCTACAATTAGTTTAGAATTTTATGATTCTATAATTCTCTACAGGGCTGCAGACAACTCCAGGAATCCCCCAGAGTGCCATCACGTCAACACCTTCTCCCTCTGTCATAATGTGCTTGATTATCTCACCAGCTCAGCCAAGATAAGAGCAGCCATCAACGCCTTTCATAAGTATTGATCATGTCTGTCTATTGCAGTGATAGTTCCCTTCATGTTATGGTAAAGGACAGCAATAGCTCACCATGACCACCCACAAGGCTGAACTGATGCATCCAGTTGTCATCTGGATGTGCTTTCTCACTCAAATCCTTACCTACAAAAGTCTTGCATGGTATGTGGCTGCTTTTCGTATTCACCTGTCATTACGCCCATAAACGATCTGCATACTGAGTTCATTGCACGTCATTGGAACAACAAATGAGTCGCATTTTGCATTATTTTTCAAGAGTAAAGAGAAACTGCCTGAAAGAGAGAGACAGAGAGAGCTGTGATAGTTGACAACCACTTAAATCTTCAACTTCACTCACTTCAATGAGAGACAGATGCAACAGATTCCTGGCAGAGGAGACAACGCAGAGATGGGGAACTGAGAATTTGTCACCTGCAGGTTTGCAATAAGGACAAGGGGAGTCCACACCGAGTAAAATAAAGAAAGTTAGTTTTATTTCCAATAAGATATATACATTGCCCGGTAGATCCTTACCGGTTCCTCTCTGGCTGGCCTTTTATACAAAGGGTATTAGAGATCCTCCACTCCTAGAGAGTGAGCTTGTATTCCACAAGGACAACGGGGAAGATAGTAATTCCCACTCTGTAGCCCCCATGTGGGCTATTAAAGGGTTCATGATTAATATTGGTTTCTCTATGATTTCATCTGATAGTGTGTGCATAAACTGTAAGCAAACTTACTCATGAAACTCCGATTTCAATCCTCTACTGTAAGCTACATGTGAACACAACTCATTAAGAGGAACTTGCTTTCTTTTCCAAATACTGTTGAGGAGGAACACACAAACCCTGGCATGTAATTTCTGGGCATGTTGTTACTTGCTCAATCCTTTTCGGGCACCCACTCACAAGCCTGGTGGAGTTGAGATTTTGCTCGAAGAGAATTCACCGAGTGCTTGAGAGGGAGCGATTGGCGGCATCTGCTCGTAAAGGGTAGCAAATCTGGAGTCAGGTTTCTGTAAAATTTAGCTTGCAGATTCTGGGGATTCAGGTTACCTGGGTATGGCTTTTACAAGAATGCTGCGTAAAGTACCAAATATTGGGGGAGGCACTGCGATTATTTCAGTGTTTCAGATGGTGGCTTGGACGATGAAGTCTGCTCGCAGTATGTGTACAGTACTGGCGGATTGCTTCACAACTCTACAATCCTCTTAGCGGCAGATGAGCCCATGAAATAACATGCAGAAGTACACAGTGATTTTTCCGTGAATGCTCAGACAAATGATCAGAGATGTTAGAGAGCGGCTTCACTTCAAGCCTCAATGATTGCTGATGAGTAGGAGGCACAAATTGCAAAGGGATTCAAGAGTTTCATTGCGATTATTAAATATGCTTTTCCATAGATCAATGGCCATCTTTAGTTAGTGGCTCCTATTAATAGCATGGCAGGAATTAGGTGCAACTGATGGTCATTCTTTTAGGATGGCAGCACATACAGGCCCTCTTGCTAGCCCAGTCAAGACCTGGAAATACAGAAGGTGACAGCAGTACAACTTGTTGCCAGAAAATGAATGGAACATCTATTCTAGAAGTCTCCTGTATCAAATTAGGCAGTGGTGTCATGGATTTTTGCCATGGAGATAGCACAGGGACATGGTGTCAAAGAGAAACTAGTAGACACACACATAGGGCGGTATTAAATGCAGGTACCAGGGATCATGCCCTCCAGTTGGAGAGCTGGTGAGAAATCCACATGTCCTCTTTTGGAAAAGGCTCACTGTATTAAGTGCCAGTCAGCCACTTAAGTGACCAGCGACAGTCCTTCCACGGGATTAAAGGACTCTGAAGGCAGAGGACCGGCCAAGATACCTGCCAGCCATTCATAGAACATAGAACATAGAACAATACAGCGCAGTACAGGCCCTTCGGCCCACGATGTTGCACCGAAACAAAAGCCATCTAACCTACACTATGCCATTATCATCCATATGTTTATCCAATAAACTTTTAAATGCCCTCAATGTTGGCGAGTTCACTACTGTAGCAGGTAGGGCATTCCACGGCCTCACTACTCTTTGCGTAAAGAACCTACCTCTGACCTCTGTCCTATATCTATTACCCCTCAGTTTAAAGTTATGTCCCCTCGTGCCAGCCATTTCCATCCGCGGGAGAAGGCTCTCACTGTCCACCCTATCCAACCCCCTGATCATTTTGTATGCCTCTATTAAGTCTCCTCTTAACCTTCTTCTCTCCAACGAAAACAACCTCAAGTCCATCATCCTTTCCTCATAAGATTTTCCCTCCATACCAGGCAACATCCTGGTAAATCTCCTCTGCACCCGCCTCAAAGCCTCCACGTCCTTCCTATAATGCGGTGAACAGAACTGTACGCAATACTCCAGATGCGGCCGTACCAGAGTTCTGTACAGCTGCAACATGACCTCCCGACTCCGGAACTCAATCCCTCTACCAATAAAGGCCAACACTCCATAGGCCTTCTTCACAACCCTATCAACCTGGGTGGCAACTTTCAGGGATCTATGTACATGGACACCTAGATTCCTCTGCTCATCCACACTTTCAAGAACTTTACCATTAGCCAAATATTCCGCATTCCTGTTATTCCTTCCAAAGTGAATCACCTCACACTTCTCTACATTAAACTCCATTTGCCACCTCTCGGCCCAGCTCTGCAGCTTATCTATATCCCTCTGTAACCTGCTACATCCTTCCACACTATCGACAACACCACCGACTTTAGTATCGTCTGCAAATTTACTCACCCACCCTTCTGCGCCTTCCTCTAGGTCATTGATAAAAATGACAAACAGCAACGGCCCCAGAACAGATCCTTGTGGTACTCCACTTGTGACTGTACTCCATTCTGAACATTTCCCATCAACCACCACCCTCTGTCTTCTTTCAGCTAGCCAATTTCTGATCCACATCTCTAAATCACCCTCAATCCCCAGCCTCCGTATTTTCTGCAATAGCCTACCGTGGGGAACCTTATCAAACGCTTTGCTGAAATCCATATACACCACATCAACTGCTCTACCCTCATCTACCTGTTCAGTCACCTTCTCAAAGAAGTCAATAAGGTTTGTGAGGCATGACCTACCCTTCACAAAGCCATGCTGACTATCCCTGATCATATTATTCCTATCTAGATGATTATAAATCTTGTCTCTTATAATCCCCTCCAAGACTTTACCCACTACAGACGTGAGGCTCACCGGTCTATAGTTGCCAGGGTTGTCTCGGCTCCCCTTTTTGAACAAAGGGACCACATTTGCTGTCCTCCAGTCCTCTGGCACTATTCCTGTAGCCAATGATGACATAAAAATCAAAGCCAAAGGTCCAGCAATCTCTTCCCTGGCCTCCCAGAGAATCCTAGGATAAATCCCATCAGGTCCCGGGGACTTATCTATTTTCAGCCTGTCCAGAATTGCCAACACCTCTTCCCTACGTACCTCAATGCCATCTATTCTATTAGCCTGGGGCTCAGCATTCTCCTCCACAACATTATCTTTTTCCTGAGTGAATACTGACGAAAAATATTCATTTAGTATCTCGCCTATCACTTCAGACTCCACACACAATTTCCCATCCCTGTCCTTGACTGGTCCTACTCTTTCCCTAGTCATTCGCTTATTCCTGACATACCTATAGAAAGCTTTTGGGTTTTCCTTGATCCTTCCTGCCAAATACTTCTCATGTCCCCTCCTTGCTCGTCTTAGCTCTCTCTTTAGATCCTTCCTCGCTACCTTGTAACTATCCATCGCCCCAACTGAAACTTCACACCTCATCTTCACATAGGCCTCCTTCTTCCTCTGAACAAGAGATTCCACTTCCTTGGTAAACCACGGTTCCCTCGCTCGACACCTTCCTCCCTGCCTGACCGGTACATACTTATCAAGAACACGCAGTAGCCGATCCTTGAACAAGCTCCACTTATCCAGTGTGCCCAACACTTGCAGCCTACTTCTCCACCTTATCCCCCCCCAAGTCACGTCTAATGGCATCATAATTGCCCTTCCCCCAGCTATAACTCTTGCCCTGCGGTGTATACTTATCCCTTTCCATCATTAACGTAAACGCCACCGAATTGTGGTCACTGTCCCCAAAGTGCTCTCCTACCTCCAAATCCAACACCTGGCCTGGTTCATTACCCAAAACCAAATCCAACGTGGCCTCGCCTCTTGTTGGCCTGTCAACATATTGTTTCAGGAAACCCTCCTGCACACACTGTACAAAAAACGACCCATCTATTGTACTCGAACTATATCTTTTCCAGTCAATATTTGGAAAGTTAAAGTCTCCCATAATAACTACCCTGTTACTTTCGCTCTTATCCAGAATCATCTTCGCCATCCTTTCCTCTACATCCCTAGAACTATTAGGAGGCCTATAAAAAACTCCCAACAGGGTGACCTCTCCTTTCCTGTTTCTAACTTCAGCCCATACTACCTCGGAAGAAGAGTCCCCATCTAGCATCCTCTCCGCCACCGTAATACTGCTCTTGACTAGCAGCGCCACACCTCCCCCTCTTTTGCCTCCTTCTCTGAGCTTACTAAAACACCTAAACCCCGGAACCTGCAACATCCATTCCTGTCCCTGCTCTATCCATGTCTCCGAAATGGCCACAACATCGAAGTCACAGGTACCAACCCATGCTGCCAGTTCCCCTACCTTGTTTCGTATACTCCTGGCATTGAAGTAGACACACTTCAAACCACCTACCTGAACACTGGCCCCCTCCTGCGACGTCAAATCTGTGCTCCTGACCTCTATACTCTCATTCTCCCTTACCCTAAAACTACAATCCAGGTTCCCATGCCCCTGCTGCATTAGTTTAAACCCCCCCAAAGGGCACTAACAAATCTCCCCCCAGGATATTTGTGCCCCTCAGGTTCAGATGTAGACCATCCTGTCTGTAGAGGTCCCACCTTCCCCAGAAAGAGCCCCAGTTATCCAGAAATCTGAATCCCTCCCGCCTGCACCATCCCTGTAGCCACGTGTTTAAATGCTCTCTCTCCCTATTCCTCATCTCACTATCACGTGGCACGGGCAACAACCCAGAGATAACAACTCTGTTTGTTCTAGTTCTGAGCTTCCATCCTAGCTCCCTGAAAGCCTGCCTGACATCCTTGTCCCCTTTCCTACCTATGTCGTTAGTGCCAATGTGGACCACGACTTGGGGCTGCTCCCCCTCCCCCCTAAGGACCCGGAAAACACGATCCGAGACATCACGTACCCTTGCACCTGGGAGGCAACATACCAAACAATTCAGAGGTTGGCAGCTTCCATTGTAGGCAGGAGCGGCGGCAACTGCTGGCAACCCACCCACCCGAGGCCCAGGATCGATGAGGGCCTCCAGGCCAAAGGTGGGTGAGAGTGGGACTCGCGGGATGTTGGGAGAAGGGAGTGGCAGCAGGTAGCTTTCAGTAAACACCCTTCCCAATGCTGGGTTCCTTAATCAGGCACTGAGTGTCTGACAATGAGGACCTAGATCCATCCCCACCACCTGGAGCCCATTGGAAGACCTGAATAGTTTACATTTTGGACTCTTGGTATGGTATACCAATGCCATTGGGATAAGGCCCTTAAATGAGGATTAATTGCCCACTTCAGGGTCTCCATTGTGGTGGGTCAGGAAAGCTGTTCACAAGCCTTCCTACCACATGCTTAATTGGAGCATGGGTGTGAAGTTGTCAGGTCCCAATCCAGTGCTCTCCTGCCCAATTAAATGCCCCCTTGCTTCCCAACTCGCCTTGGCGGAGGGCATTAATTTCCACCCACAGCATGGGCTTTCATTAAAACTATTGTAACGCTAATAGTGTTGTTTATGAATATTAATTTTTTTAAAGGACTATAATTAGCATTTATCAAATGGTATAAACCTGATGGGTTCTGCACAGAGGAGGGCCTGTAGATGATAACATTTTGTGAAGTGAATGACGAAAATATCATTCCACTCCTTGGCCAGACCTTGGATCATATGGGGAGAGATCCAATTTGCGACAAATAGATCAATTTTGAGATTTAAGGTGCCTACGGAGTGTATAAAGCCACAAGATTCTATGGGTTTTGAACAAGCAAAAATAAACTTTACTATACAAGTTCGGAATGTCAAAACATTTTAACAATATTATTAAGAAATGGAACTGGTTCAAATAATTTATATTTGCATTGTGGGTATTAGGAATAAGGGCCTGGATTCTCCCCTACCTGGCGGGGCGGGGGAATTCGGCATAATGGAGTGGCGGGAACCACTCTGGCATTGCGCCGGCCCAAAGGTGTGGAATTCTCCGCACCTTTAGGGGCCAAGCCCTTACCTTGAGGGGCTAGGTCCGCGCCGGAGTGATTTCCACACCACCGGCTGGCGGGAAAGGCCTTCGGCACCACGCCAGCCGGCGCCGAAAGGACTTCGCCGGACGACGCATGCGCGGGAGCGTCAGCAGACGCTCACGGCATCTCCGCGCATGCGCAGTGGAGGGGGTCTCTTCCACCTCCACCATAGTGGAGACCATGGCGAAGGTGGAAGAAAAAGAGTGCCCCCACGGCATAGGCCCGCCCGCCGATCGGTGGGCCCCGATTGTGGGCCAGGCCACCGTGGGTGCACCCCCCGGGGCCAGATTGCCTCGCGCCTTCCCCAGGACCCCGGAGCCCGCCCGCGTCGCCCGGCGGGGGGGTCGGAGAATCGCGTCCAAGGTATCAGTTTAAGCTTAATTAGTTTTTCTGTATGTGTGTGACAGGAAGGGGTTAAAACTTTAGTTTCGCTTCATGTTGAACAAAGGTGCCTGCATGTCTATAGGTTTTAGTTTCACTTTAAACTTCTCCTGCAATGTAATTAAAGACCTATCACATATAAAAAATTAGAGGTACAAAACTAAGCTGTTGCTTAGCAACCAAAGGCCCACACTGAAAAGTAGAGGCAGTTGTTTTCAGTTGAAAAATTGAAATGCTGTTTACAGAGGCTGCCAGTACAGGCAGGACAATAGAGTATGGGGCTGAAGAGGATACATCCTGAAACCAGGGAACAAAAAGAGGTTTCTAGGAAGTCAAAGGGCCCAAGAACTGCGGTGGGATCCTCCGCCCCGCCGCGCCACATATCTGCCTCACCCCGCCGGCGGGATGCGCCGTTATTCCGGCCGTTCAATGGGGTTTCCCATTGTGGGGCAGCCCCACGCCGTCGGGAAACCCCCGGGCTGCCGGCAAAATGGAGGATCCCGCCGGCAGAGAATCCCGCCCCTGGAATCTGAACAAGGTGCTGTCCACTGATGTTAAAGAATCGGGCAGAGAGACAGGCTCCCAGTTACAGACATAGCTGCAAGGTGCAGACCTGGAGAGGTTGGCTCATAATAAGCTAGACATCCAAAGTAATCCTGAGGTTGGTGACACCTTAATACAGCCTGTGATGCAGAGCGATTTTCTTGGCGTGGTTGGGTGCCTGAGGAATTGTGTGGAAGCTTGAATGCATTTGCAATCCAGGGCAGAGGAACACCTAAACGAGAGGCTGAAATCCTGGACGTAGCTCCTTGGTGACGGCATCGGAGAGAAATCTTTCTGTGGGGGAATATTGCAAGGTGTGTTCTTTGAGAGTCGAATTTGGAGTTTGTGTGGAAGCCAGAGTTCTAGTGAAACCAATTGCTCATGCTTTAACAGGCATCTGGGGGATTTAATGAGAAATCTACAGAAACTGTACTGTGTGGCATCTGTTACTTGATTTCAGAGTATGGTGTGCCTGACCACATTTCGCTTATTGGTTTTTGTGGACTGATTACTTGGGGAGATCAATAGAGTATAAGATATATTTTGTTACTTGTGCAATCCTTATAAATCTGTATATATCTGCGAAGGAATAGTGGGAGTGAAAGAGTGCATTATAGTTCATTTGTTCCATGTTTAATAAGTGTTTTATTAATTTGTTGCAATTTAATTGGTATTCTTGCGACACTGTTCTCCACAACTCTAAACAAAACATAAGAGGTTATGATCAATTGAGCCACGGTTCTGCTCTGGGATCTGACTGCCCAGTAATGACATCAGCTGGTATCATAACAATATCTATCTTATACTCGAACGTTCTGGGGTACTATGCGGTACATGTAAATTAATGGCAAATGGTGTTCAAACACCCCACACTAGAGAATAAAGGTGACCAAAATAGATTCCATGGATTTCTCAACAATCCACCCAGACATTTGTGAGCCAACCAATATTATTGAAACTTTGTCTTTCTCATGAGGGTTTCCAGTCACCACCTTTGAAGATCTCACCTTGGAATTCTCTCCAAAGGTCGTTCCCTTCAATGACGGCCAATCTTGCTGGGTTTCAATATTGCCTTCTGAGAATCACATTCCCCTAGATTCCTGAGTATACTCTAACACTATCTCAATTCTTTTGGATTTGTTTATTGTCACGTGTACTGAGGTACAGTGAAAAGTATTTTTCTGCGAGCAGCTCAACACATCATTAAGTACATGGGAAAAAAACGGAATAAAAGAAAATACAGAATAGGGCAAGACAAGGTGGCAGCACAAGATAGACAATGTAACTACATAAGCACCGGCATCGGGTGAAGCATACAGGGGTGTAGTGTTAATCAGGTCAGTCCATAAGAGAATCATTTAGGAGTCTGGTAACAGTGGGGAAGAAGCTGCTTTTGAATCTGTTCGTGTGTGTTCTCAGACATCTGTATCTCCTGCCCGATGGAAGAAGTTGGAAGAGTGAGTAAGCCGGGTGGGAGGGGTCTTTAATTATGCTGCCCGCTTTCCCCAGGCAGCGGGAGGTGTAGATGGAGTCAATTGTTGGGAGGCAGGTTCATGTGATGGACTGGGCAGTGTTCCCGACTCTCTGAAGTTTCTTGCGGTCCTGGGCCGAGCAGTTGCCATACCAGGCTGTGATGTAGCCAGATAGGATGCTTTCAATGGTGCATCTGTAAAAGTTGGTAAGGGTTAATGTGGACATGCCGAATTTCCTTAGTTTCCTGAGGAAGTATAGGCGCTGTTGAGCTTTCTTAGTGGTAGCGTCGACGTGGGTGGACCAGGACAGATTTTTGGAGATGTGCACCCCTAGGAATTTAAAACTGCTAACCATCTCCACCTCGGCCCCTTTGATGCTGACAGGGGTGTGTACAGTACTTTGCTTCCTGAAGTCAATGACCAGTTCTTTAATTTTGCTGGCATTTGAGGGAGAGATTGTTGTCGCTGCACCACTCCACTAGGTTTTCTAGCTCCCTCCTATATTCTGACTCATCATTATTCGAGATCCGGCCCACTATGGTCGTATCATCAGAAAACTTGTAGGTGGAGATGTAACCAAATTTTGCCACGCAATCGTGTTTGTACAGGGAGCAGAGTAGGGGGCTAAGTGCGCAGCCTTGCGGGGCCCCGGTATTGAGGACTATTGTGGAGGAGGTGTTGTTGTTCATTCTTACTGATTGTGGTCTGTTGGTCAGAAAATCGAGGATCCAGTTGCAGAGTGGGGAGTCAAGTCCTAGGTTTTGGAGCTTTGATATGAGCTTGGCTGGGATTATGGTGTTGAAGGCGGAGCTGTAGTCAATAAATAGGAGTCTGATGTAGGAGTCCTTGTTGTCGAGATGCTCTAGGGATGAGTGTAGGGCCAGGGAAATGGCGTCTGCTGTGGACCGGTTGCGACGGTATGCGAATTGCAGTGGATCAAGGCGTTCTGGGAGTATGGAGGTGATTCGCTTCAGGATCAACCTTTCGAAGCACTTATTACGACTGAAGTCAGGGCCACCGGACGGTAGTCATTGAGGCAGGTTGCCTGGTTCTTCTTTGGCACCGGTATGATGGTGGTCTTCTTGAAGCAGGTGGGGACCTCAGAGTGGAATAGGGACAGGTTAAAGATGTCCGCGACCACCTCTGCCAGCTGGTCCACACAGGCTCTTAGTGCACGACCAGGGAACCCGTCCGGGCTCTTCGCCTTCCAAGGGTTCACTTTCAGGAAGGCCGATCTGACTTTGGAAGCTGTGATGGTGGGTATGGGTGAATTATGGGCTGCTGGGACATTCGACAGCGGATTGTTGATTACCTGCTTAAACCGAGCATAGAATGCATTGAGTTCATCAGGGAGGGGTGCGCTGCTGCCGGAGATACTGTTCGGCTTTGCTTTGTAGCCCGTTATGTTGTTTAGTCCACCAAGCAGAACATCAGAACATTCAAGAAGCCATACAGCATGCTTGCCTTCATCGGACGGGGTTTTGAGTACAAGAGTCGGCAGGTCATGTTACAGTTGTATAGGACTTTGGTTAGGTCACATTTGGAATACTGCATGCAGTTCTGGTCGCCACATTACCAGAAGGATGTGGATGCTTTAGAGAGCGTGCAGAGGAGGTTCACCAGGATGTTGCCTGGTATGGAGGGTGCTAGCTATGAAGAAAGGTTGAGTAGATTAGGATCGTTTTCGTTGGAAAGACCGAGGTTGAGGGACGACCTGATTGAGGCCTACAAAATTATGAGAGGTATGGACAGGATGGATAGCAACAAGCTTTTTCCAAGAGTGGGGATGTCAATTACAAGGGGTCACGATTTCAAGGTGAGAGGGGGAAAGTTTAAGGGAGATGTGCTTGGAAAGTTTTTTACGCAGAGGGTAGTGGGTGCTTGGAACGCTTTGCCAGCGGAGGCGGTAGAGGCAGGCACGATAGCATCATTCAAGATGCATCTAGACAGATATATGAACGGGTGGGGAACAGAGGGAAGTAGTTCCTTGGAAAATAGAAGATAGGTTTAGATAAAGGATCTGGATCAGCGCAGGCTGGGAGGGCCAAAGGGCCTGTTCCTGTGCTGTAATTTTCTTTGTTCTTTGTTCTATCACTGCTCCAAAGGGGCAAACCTCTGCACCAGTGGCCACAGCATTGAGTCACCAACCTTTGGTTGCCTCAGTGGATCTTTTGTGCTTCCCTCAAGATCACTTTTCATAAAGTCTGCTAACTTCTGCCCTTTTCATGCTTTTCTGAAAAAAAACTTAGCTGAGACCTCTTCATGGGCGAGATTCTCCGACCCCCCGCCGGGTCGGAGAATCGCCGGGGGCTGGCGTGAATCCCGCCTCCGCTGGTTGCCGAAGTCTCCGGCACCAGAGATTCGGTGGGGGCGGGAATCGGGCCGCACCGGTTGGCTGATCAATTCCCCGCTCAATTCTCCGGCCCGGATGGGCCGAAGTCCCGCCGCTAAAATGCCTGTCCCGCTGGCGTAAATTAAACCATCTACCTTACCGGCGGGATAAGGCAGCGCTGGCGGGCTCCGGGGTACTGGGGGGGGGCGCGGGGCGATCTGGCCCCGGGGGGTGCCCCCACGGTGGCCTGGCCCCCGATCGGGGCCCACCGATCCGCGGGCGGGCCTGTGCCGTGGGGACACTCTTTCCCTTCCGCCTCCGCCACGGTCTCCACCATGGCGGAGGCAGAAGAGACTCCCTCCACTGCGCATGCGTGGGAAGCTGTCAGCGGCCGCTGACGCTCCCGCGCATGCGCAGCCCGGAGATGTCATTTCTGCGCCAGCTGGCGGGGCACCAAAGGCCTTTTCCACCAGCTGGCGGGGTGGAAATTCGTCCGGCGCCGACCTAGCCCCTCAATGTTGGGGCTCGGCCCCTAAAGAAGCGGAGCATTCCGCACCTTTAGGGCGGCGCGATGCCCGTCTGATTTGCGCCGTTTTGGGCGCCAGTCGGCGGACATCGCACCGTTTCCGGAGAATTTTGCCCCATGTCTTTTCCTTTTACCTCTGGGACATTTTCCGGTTGACTAAAAAACTAACTCTAACTGACTGTTCAAGAAGTGCTATTTAGTGACTCTTGAAATGATCTGGTGACCTATCAAAACATTTCAAGATGTTACTAGGCAGAAAAAAATGTAACAAACATGAGGACATCCTGTACTTTTTCAATCTCCACAGACTGCTAACTTACATAGCACACAGAATGAATGAATTTCACAATAACATACATAGTAATGTAAATGTGGTTTGAAACCATGAAGATCTCCTGGATGAGTGACATGAATGTCTCTTCCAGTTGGAAATACTAAACTCCTTTGCGTCTTCTTCAGGCTGCCTTTGTTCCTGGTGGCCCCCATGCTGAGGCCAACTTGAACTGCCTGCAACACACAGCAATGATCTTTGTGTCCCTCTTTGGACACTAATATAGGGTTTCCTGATTTTGATCCCGAAATCTGAAGCACAACATGCCGATGGTGCTCAATTATTATTGCTTCAATGGATCTCTTATGTCAGTGCTCAATTCGGGTCCTGGAAAACTGAAGTTGTGACATGAGCTGTGTCTGCCACGGGTAGTCCTGATTTACTGCAAAGTTGGCTGGGTCAAATTGGTGAACTGATATAAAATAAAGGAAATCATGGTGACTCCCAGGATTTTGGTAGGTCTAACATAGAGGGGAAATATACAGTATATGGTAAAACTCTTAGGAATATAGAAAATGGGAGAGATCTGGACGTGCAGGTCCACAGATCTTTGAAGGTGGCAATACAAGTGGACAAGGTAGTCAGGAAAGCATACAGAATAAAAACTGGCAAGTCATGCTCCAGTTGTATAGAACCTTGGTAAAGCCGCAATGGGAATATTGCGCACAATTCTGGTCGGCACATAGCCAGAAGGATGTGGAGGCATTGGAGAGGGTGCAGAGGAGGTTTACCAGGATGTTGCCTGGTCTGAAGGGTGAAAGCTTTGTGGAGAGGCTGAATAGAGTCGGACTGTTTTCATTAGAAAGGCGGAGGTTGAGGGGTAACCTGATAAAGGTCTACAAGATTTAAGGGGCATGGATAGAGTCGATGGGCAGGCACTCTTTCCTAGGGTGGAGGGATCAGCCATCAGGGGGCATAGGTTTAAGGTCCGTGGGGCAAAGTTTAGAGGAGATGTGCGAGGCAGTTTTTTTACGCAGAGGGTGTTGAGTGCCTGGAACGCATTGCCAGGGGAGGTTGTGGAAGCAGATACATTAACGGCATTCAGAAGGTATCTTGACAAACACATGGATAGGCTGGGTATAGAGGGACTGTATGAGGCTGTAAACGGCTCTGGTCAGACCCCATTTGGAGTATTGTGAGCAGTTTTGGGCCCCATATCTAAGGCTTTTCCCCAGGGTAGAGGGGTCAATTACTAGGGGGCATAGGTTTAAGGTGAGAGGGGCAAAGTTTAGAGTAGATGTACGAGGCAAGTTTTTTACGCAGAGGGTAGTGGGTGCCTGGAACTCACTACCGGAGGAGGTAGTGGAGGCAGGGACGATAGGGACATTTAAGGGGCATCTTGACAAATATATGAATAGGATGGGAATAGAAGGATACGGACCCAGGAAGTGTAGAAGATTGTAGTTTAGTCGGGCAGTATGGTCGGCACGGGCTTGGAGGGCCGAAGGGCCTGTTCCTGTGCTGTACATTTCTTTGTTCTTTGTTCTTTGAAGGATGTGCTGACCTTGGAAAGGGTCCAGAGGAGGTTCTCAAGAATGATCCCTGGAATGAAGAACTTGTCGTATGAGGAACGTTTGAGGACTCTGGGTCTGTACTCGTTGGAGTTTAGAAGGATGAAAGGGGATCTTATTGAAACGTACAAGATACTGCGAGTCCTGGATAGAGTGGGCGTGGAGAGGATGTTTCCACTTGTAGGAAAAACTAGAACCAGAGGACACAATCTCAGACTAAAGGATGATCCTTTAAAACAGAGATGAGGAGGAATTTCTTCAGCCAGAGGGTGGTGAATCTGTGGAACTCTGTGCCGCAGAAGGCTGTGGAGGCCAATTCACTGGTGTCTTTAAGACAGAGATAGATAGGTTCTTGATTAATAAGGGGATCAGGGGTTATGGGGAGAAGGCAGGAGAATGGGGATGAGAAAAATCAGCCATGATTGAATGGCGGAGCAGACTCGATGGGCCAAGGGGCCTAATTCTGCTCCTATGTCTTATGGTCTTATGGACATGGCACAAGGAAGTCTGAGGGTTTTGGCAAAGGTTGGTATCATGACCGGTGCAGGTTTGGAGGGCCGAAGGGCCTGTTCCGGTGATGCATTGTTCTTTGTTCCCAGAGAAATGAGCATTAATTTGTAATAACACGGTACTGCTGATCACAAACACAGTAAGGGATCGTTTCCTGCTGACGTATTGAGTAGGAATGAGCGAGAGAGCACAAAGAGCCATATGGCCAATCTCTGACCTTCAAGAATACCATAATACTGGCAAATTGCAGTGCTGCAAACAACTGTCCTTAGAAAAGCAGATGAATCTGTTGGCAGCTGATTGGCAAGAGTTACAGGTGACCCTGTGGTGATCTGGAATATGACATAAATGTTAAAGACTGTTCTTCATATGCACTGATATCCTGGTTCCTGTGGGGTAGGTAACTTGCAGCATGGTGACATAATAATAATCTTTATTGTCACAAGTAGGCTTACATTAACACTGCAGTGAAAATCCCCTAGTCGCCACATTCCGGCACCTGTTTGGGTACACTGAGGGAGAATTCAGAATGTCGAAATCACCTAACAGCACGTCTTCCGGGACTTATGTGAGGAAACCGGAGCACCCGGAGGAAACCCACGCAGACATGGGGAGAACGTGCAGATTCCGCACTGACAGGTGACCCAAGCTGGGAATCGAACCTGGAACCCTGCCGCTGTGAAGCTACAGTGCTAACCACTGTGCTATCGTGCCACCCATAACTCTGTAATAGCTTCCTTGTCAAAGTTGGTCCTCTGCAGGCTCACGTTTCCAAACAAATACAAGTTTATTCTACTGTAGGATCAGCAGTGGGTGGGTCAAGTGTGTCTCTGGTGCTGAAGTAACTGCTGGAAATCTGAAATAAGAACTGAAAATAATCAGCAGGACAGGCAGCATCTCTGGAGAGAGAAATAGAGTTAACGTTTCACCAGAACATCAGCACGCAAATTCTCTTTCTCCTTCCACAGATTCCTCTTGAGCAACAGAACATTTCCAGCACTTTCTGTTTTTACTGCCCCATCCATTTGTTAGTTTTCCTCCTCTTCCAAAAAGAAAACAGATGTGTGACCATTCCCAAAGGGAAAATCATTGTTCCCTGCCTAGAATGGTGTGGGGGAAAATGGTAGGTCTTCAAGAAACGGTACAAAGGCAGATGTCAAAGTATTGGCAGCGGCAAAACAATTCATGTCTGGAATGGTCAATGTTACTGTGATCAGAGCACAAAGTAGTTGGAAAAATAAGGCTTTCTCCCTATAATTCAGCCTCTTCCAGTTGAAATTTGTTGAAGCTGAATCCGCATTTAAAGGAAGTAGGAAGCTCGGACGGTCAGGAATTGATTTCAGAAGAACACCATCCACTGCGCTCTAAGACTAAGACGGCATTCTCACATTCTCAGAATGTGTATTTGCTTTTTGCATTTGAGAGCAGGATCACAGCTAAAATAAAGCCTTCAGTTTATTGATGCCTGTTGCAGAAGAATTGTGTTATTAGAATACTAATTGTGAGCAGATCTGAAAAATCTTCAGCCTACAGGAACCCTGTGGTGTCCCAGCACAAGGAAATGGCTCGTGACTCGGTTTCTACTGTTTATTGGGACTGTTTGTTGGGACTGTTTTACAATTCTTCCTGTTTTACCATGGTAAACAGCACTGATAGTGATTGGGTAAGAGAAAATCTATTGTGCAGAGTACAATAGACTCATGGGCTGGAATCTTTCGTTCTGGAGTCCAAATTCAGTGGTGGTGTGGAGGTGAGAGTGATTTCTGGTGTGTGTGTGTGTGTGTGGGGGGGGGTCTCTGTGGATCTTGGCCCGATCTTGCTGTTCAGCTCAGTACATATGCATCCACAAGGACCTTGCTGCATTGGGTGACGGGGGAGATGGTAAGCGGGAAGTCGCCATCCCTGCCATTAACTCATAGGGTCGAAGGTCCAGCCGCCATATTTAAAGGGCATCCAGATAGCTATTTACTCACTGCAAGTTAAGGGACTTTCTTTCTGCTGAGACCAGAATATCTCAGAGCAGACAATGTGTGGCCCCACAGTTCAGCGAAGCCTCCTTGCAGACTCTCCACCAGGCCATCCAGGAAAGGCGGGAGGCACCGTTTCCATGGAAGGCAGCAGGCGGTCCTCCCACCCGACCGCAGCAGCCTGGATGGAGATCGTAAAGGGGGCTAGTGCCTTTGGGGCCCTGAGAAGAGATGCCCCATGGTGCAGGAAGAGGATAAATGACCTGCTGCCCTCCACCATGGTACCATCTACTCACTGCGAAGGGTGCCAAGGTGTGCTTTCATACTATGCCAGACAGCAGTTTGGGTTGCTGGACCCAGCAGCAGATGGGATATGTGCCTGATTGTGTGCCAGACAGTTCATGCTCTCAATTGCAGGACATCCTCCTTGCTAATCACTTACTGGTGAGGGCTCAGCAACTGGAACACTCCTAAACTGCTCACACACCTATTGGGTGACTCTCAGTCCTTCTGGCTGTCTGTAGGATCAAAACATCCACAATACGAGGGAGAGGGCCAAGACTGGAGGAGCTATTCCAGACATTCAACTCTTTTATCTCCTTTGAGGAGGAGATTGCTGAGCTAGCCAGGGAGAAGCAGGATCCTGCCCATTTTGAAGGGGAGATAGGATTTTCCCAGGAAACCAGTGAGGATGCCTCCAGTCTGCAGACAGGTGTGCCCATTGCTTTAATTAAAGAGCCTGCTTAGGCGACCACTAAATCTTTATTTTCTCCATTCCAGGTACCAGCAAAAAAAGTGTGAGGTCTCCAACGGAGACTAATAGGTGCATGCTCTAGAGTAGGCTCAGAGTCAGAATCTGGTAAGTACACCACTGACACGGGTCCACTGCTGGTGGAGACAGTGACAGCTGAGATCTCTGACACGCCAGGAATGCTGGAGACCAGGACCATGCTGGAGACCAGGACCATGTTCAGCCCCATGCAGAAGATGAGCCTCCGGACACGCCCATAAGAGACCTGATGGAGATACAGAGACAGACAGGGGAATATCAGCCACAGATGCCCAAGGCCATGCGCTGAATGGACTGAAGGCTAGAGACATGTGTCTACATTCTGTCTGCTGTTGTGGCCTGCAAGTGCTTGGCTGCCTGAATAGGGTGGCAGCTACTTTGGAGACACAGGTTCAGCAGAACACAGTGGTTATTGAATATGTGCTTGAAACTGCACTCTGTCACTCTAGCCATGGGTAAGTAGCCTCAAAATGTTTCTGCATGATAACGATGTCAATGGGTATTGGGTGAGTGCCGATCAGGGGGCAGAGACACAAACTTCCCTGATCAATTTGCATGGGGGAATGATCTCGAGGGGTATGATAGTGTTCTCATGCTGCTCTTCCTTGTGCATCCATATATCTGATTCTGCCTGAAAACTTTCTATAAGGTCTGCCCCTGATTGGGAATAGGGATGAGGGTGACATGAGTGCATCCTACCGAGGTAAGATTTCATGTTGTATTCCAAGTTACCCGTGCACACAGACTTTGTGCGGGAATGGGAAAAATCTTATTTCTACTTCGAGGTGCCTGAGATCATGGGAGAGTGAGTGTTTTGCAGGTATTAATGGTGCATTTAACACCAGACTCTGTATATCAGCACAATTTGTCGCATGCAAAGGATCAAACGACCATCAGGGCAGACATTAAGTAGACCAATTTAATTCAGCTATCATAAATCAAGGTACGTTGGAGCAAAGTATAATGTCGGTAACCAAAACGGAGCTAAGGCCTGCCAGCCAGCAGAGGATAGGAAACCAAATAGTAAAGGAAATATCTCGGCCGCTTCCCATGCCTAGAATTTGTTGTTGATCAAATTGTCACAGGACTGAATGCTGCATCATAGACTTACAATGCCCTCTTCATGTTCCTCCATGATGACACCATGGTGCTCATCATCAACATGCTCTTCGCCATCCCCTTCATCAGAGGAGACATCTCGGCCTTCCATGTATCCCTCAGACAAGACATGCCCCCCTTCGCTGTGCGACATTGTGCAGGGTGCTTCTAACGTGTTTCTGGCATTGTCTTTTGCTCATCTATAGATGAGTGCAGAGGGAGGCATGGTGGCACAGTGGTTGGCACTGCTGCCTCACAGCGCCGAGGACCTGGGTTCAATCCCGCTCCCGGGTCACTGTCCGTGTGGAGTCTGCACATTCTCCCCATGTCTGTGTGGGTCTCACCCCCACAACCCAATCGTGTACAGGGTAGGTGGATTGGCCACACTAAATTGCTCCTTATTTGGAAAACAGAAGAATTGGGTACTCTGAATTTATTTAGAAAAATCTCTATAGATAAGTGCAAACCTTGCGATTTATCTGTGGTCAGACCAAAGCTTCCCATTGCATTGGCCCCTGGTTGCCAGTATCCTGACTTTCTTGAGGCCCTGCTGCTTCTTGCTACGCAGGCCGTTGCTCTCTCCTGTGCCAATCCCTCCTCCTCATCCGGAAGAGAGCCAGTAGAAACGAAGGTTTGCATGGAGCCTGCATCACCTAGACCTCAGTGGATCCATAAACGAATTGCAGTAATGAATCGAACGAACATATTCTTTTAGGTTTGCCTCCATCTCAGAGACACCAAGTCGGTGCTAAGCCTGAAACTGGCTTCCATCTAAACAAGGCATCTCCACCCCACCCCATTCCAGGAAGGAAACCCTGGAGCAGCAGAGATGAGTGTTCCTCGTATTCATACGTGACTGTGCATAGTGTCATTGCTCTTTGAACAAGGTAATGAGAGCCATGTGAGACAACCCTCCCACTGACACTAATCAGCTTGCCTCCATTGCCCTTGAAACTCTATGGAGAGAACATTGCCTTGGCATCATTGACAGACTGGCTACATGAGCCTTTGTCAGCCATGACCATTCACCTAGGAGGATGGAGGTTTGGACTCAGGAGCTTGCTGCCGTTCACCAGCTGCGTCCCTTGGAGGCATCCATTTCCTTCCCTCCCTTCATCCCTGATTCTGATAGCAGCAGTTGACAAATCGCACAGAATGAACGGCAGCTCCATATCTTGTGGGGATCTCGATGTTAGGAGACCCAAGAGTCAGGGAGGATATCTGCTGCCATCTGGGACCCACCACAAAGAGGAGAACACAACTGAGCATGGTTCTCATCTAGTGGCTCATCTTGTGCTCACCTTGAACTATGCCCACCTGAAAAGACCCTCTTCCAACTTTAAGGGATTTTAGTTTCAGAGTAACAGTGTTGCAAATCTGAGAGTCCCAAAGAGGTGCGCGAAACTCACACCACCATTTTCTACCCTCCCCCTGTCATTCACTAACATTGTCCATCACCCTTGACCCACCCAATATAACCATTCCGCTCCCCTGTGTCATCCTTGAACCCCCCCTCAATTACCCTTGCACCTATAACCATCAACCCCTCTGTTACAGTACCCTTGCCCACCTTGACCCTCCTATTATCAAAGCCCACAGTTTTGTCCATTTCCATGACCCCCTCCACTTTTGAAATGTTCAACTACCTGACTATTACCCTGGACCTGTCACAATACAGCATCCCACTCTTTCCTGTCGCTATGACTGCTCCCCCTGCTGCCTTGTACCTCAGCACTCCACCCCACACAGCATGGACCCCGCCCTCTAGGGCCATCTCTTTTCCACCACCTTTGCCCAGAAAAACCCTCCTTTGCCCAACTACAGGACTCCCAGTCCCAAGAAGCAAGACCCATCCCTTCACCCTACAACCCTGCATTCATTCATTGACTCCATCCCTGCCCTGAGCAGCTTTAACATCCCTCCCATGCCCAGATGTTGCTGCATCCTTCCATCCTTCTCTGTGCATCCTGCCCCTTGTGTCCAGCCTCCACTTCATCCTTCTTTTCCATGTCCAACATCTGCGCAGCTTGGCTTACCGGCAACCAATTTCAATCAAGAAGTTGACGTTTGTGAGCGGTCCCCAAGATGACCAAATCAATGTTTACTCACTGCAAATTTGGAAGAAGTCAAGCTCAACAGGTGCACACCACTTATATACAGCTAGGAATTTCTAATTTCTTGCTGACTGTGTTGCTCTTATTAGCCCTAGTTTTATTAGCTCTAATTCTGTCACCTTTGCTCACGAGTCGCCAGGTATTTTTCTGATACCGCCACGTGGTTCAAGCTCTAGTTATGATTAATAAGACAGCACACCGCTTAGTAAGAGTTAAATCAACGATCATTTATTATATACAGCAATAAATACTTATGCAATAATCCTACTTTCTAGACTACTACCTGCCACTACAGGCCAATACTTAACTTTGGGAATGGCCCACCAGGTCAGGGAAACGAATGGCTTATCGAATTGGGTCTGGCCTGCGGGATTCAAAGGCTAATACAGGTCGATGGCTAGGAGTCTCTATCGGGTAGCGATCGCTGGAGTCAAACTTACGGTTTCTTGTTGATGGTTCTTGCGAAGGTTGCAAGCAGGAGAAGAAGGGAGAGAAGGGTCTATCTGAACTTGGCCCCTATCTTTATAGTCCCCAGGGGCTTCCCGCCTCTCGGGGCGGACTTCGACCCTGGTCCCAAGTGATTGGACTTGTTCCCAATCACTGGGTTCGATATGCTCCAATAATGGGGCGATTCCTTGATCGGGGGGTGGTCGTTCACCTTTCTTTGTCTCGGCCACTGCTGGCGCCGAGGGGTCTGGATCGGCATTCAATTGCTAATTTGTTGCAATTGTTCCCGGGGATCGCCGATTAAACTGCAGATGGCTGGGTTGATGTGCTGTTAATGGTTGCAGGTATCGATCTGGGCCGACTTCCCCAGAGCCGAATACACTGTTCTGTCTGCAGCTGTCCGTTTGTGCCCTGTTGGCTGATTTTCCCATCAGCCTTTTCGGTTAGCCATTTTACATCGGGTTTTGGCCAAATTAATCGGGAATCAGCCATTTTAGGTGGCTACAACTGGAACTTTATTTGGAGGGAAAACTTAATTCTAGCAAGGTAGCCTTTTAATGAGCACGCATGACATGTTAATGACTGCTAAAGGACTTCCTGACATTGTTTATTGGGAAGCTCAATCTACCTTCAGAATCCTGAGAACTTAATTGCTAAAGTTCACCCCGCAATTGGGAAACTAATTTGTGGCCTCCAATTAAGTTCTTCCACCCGCCAAGTTTGTTGCTGCTGGGACTGGAAGATTCCTCACATGATCTCTGACACACCTTTTCCTCTGGCAACTCATCTTCTCCATGGTTTGATGAATATAAGAAAATTGTAATACTGTAGTAATATCAAAGCCAAGGTTAAAATGTTTACAGACAGTATGTCTGCTAGAGCTATGATTAAAAGTGAGGTAATCAGTGATTTTTTTTCAGGAGAGTGTTTTGCTAATGGAGATTAAAAGCCATTTTACCTGTTTCCAGGTAGAGAGCTAATATAATGTTGCAACAATTTGTGCCTGGTTAAACAAATCAAGGCACATCTTGTAACAAGAGACAAAATAATGCTGTGTACTTTGAGTGCAGCTGGCGTAACTTATGGGAGGAGCCAGGTCTGTCTGGACAAAATAGTTGATTTCAGGGCTCTAAGCTGAGCAGAGGGGGTTTTCAGCTTAGTCCTAAAAAGATTTTGGGCTGGATTCTCCACTGTCAGGATTCTCCATTGCGCCAGCAGTGCACCCACGGCTGAGGATTTCCTGACAGCTACCCATAATGGGAAATCCCATTGGCTGGCTGGCGGGACGGAGAATCCTGCTGCCGGCGAGGGCGCGCCACACCAGAAAACTGGTACAGCAGGGCAGAGAATCCTGCCCAATGTCTCTCCAAGGACTCTGCACCAAGATGAGCAAGTAAAACCTGGTTGTTAACTTTATACATAAGTGGAGGTGCAGTCGGCAGTTAAGAAGGCAAATGCAATGTCAGCATTCATGTCAAGAGGGATAGAATACAAGACCAGGGATGTACTTCTGAGGCTGTATAAGGCTCTGGTCAGACCCCATTTGGAGTATTATGAGCAGTTTTGGGCCCCATATCTAAGGAAGGATGTGCTGGCCTTGGAAAGGGTCCAGAGGAGGTTCACAAGAATGATCCCTGGAATGAAGAACTTGTCGTATGAGGAACGTTTGAGGACTCTAGGTCTGTACTCGTTGGAGTTTAGAAGGATGAGAGGGGAACTTATTGAAACGTATAAGATACTGCGAGGCCTGGATAGAGTGGACGTGGAGAGGATGTTTCCACTTGTAGGAAAAACTAGAATCTCAGATTAAAGGGACGATCCTTTAAAACAGAGATGAGGAGGACTTTTTTCAGCCAGAGGGTGGTGAATCTGTGGAACACTTTGCCGCAGAAGGCTGTGGAGACCAAGTCACTGAGTGTCTTTAAGGCAGAGGTAGCTAAGTTCTTGATTGACAAGGGGATCAGAGGTTATGGGGAGAAGGCAGGAGAATGGAGATGAGAAAAATATCAGCCATGATTGAATTGCGGGGCAGACTCGATGGGCCAAGTGGCCTAATTCTGCTCCTATGTCTTATGGTCTTTGAAATATATGGGTTGCTGAATATGAATGTAGAGGCAGGTTTCAAGAAGCAAGTTAAGGTGTTGTACCTGTTAACTCTAAAGCTATTTATTTGTTTCTCATGTGCTTAATTCTGTGTTCAAATTAAATGTTGCTTTAATATAAGAGCTGTATACTGGTCAGTGCTATCACCCCTGTGGTGCAGTAACATTTCCTCAGTTTTACCAAATGAAAACTGTTGCGTTCGAATTTGTAACCACAACAATGGGGCGTCCTTTAATATAACATACATTTCTGCAGGGTGTCTGTCACTGTAATATATCCTTCATTGTAGGGTATCCTTAGTACATGTGACAATAAATCTAAATCTACAGAGTGCTCGGTACTGTTGCATGGCTCTTTCTGCAGAATGACATTGTGGTGGTGTGGTGCAGGATAGTCAATATTGAGAAAGACTCCAACAGTTTACAGGAGTACAACAATAAGCTTGGAAAATGGGCAAAAATTTGCCGAAGTTCAGCACACATTAATCTGAGATAATACATGCTGGTAGGAAGACTAGAGAGATAACCTATTGGAAGGTAGAAATATAGGTGGGGTAGAGTAACAAAGGGATCTCAAAATACAAATGCACCAATTACCAAAAATTGTGCCACAAGTTACCAAGCCTTTAGAAAAGCAAACCAACCACTCAGCTTTATATTTAGAGACAGAATTAAAAGTAGATAGGAACATTGTGCTAATAAGCCTGTATCAAAGCTTAGTTAGACCACACGTGGATGGATGAAGATGTTCATGTTGCATTTCACATGTCCAATTGGCTGGACGTTACACTGCTAAGTAGCCCTTATACAAATGACACTATTCATGGCACTGACTGACAGCCAGTAATCAAGAATCAAATTAACAGACTGCTACCTATCACATTCAGCAGCCCAGTGTATCATATGTCAAGGTGAAGCAGACCCATTCATTATAACTACCTAATAACGCAAGCTTAATGGTTTGGATTTTGTGGTTATAATGATAGCAAAACTGTTGGCATTTGGCATCTTTACATGTTGGCGGCAACCTCTGGCATCTGCACCTGTACAGTAATTTTGGAAATCTAGAAGTTGCAGTCTTCACAAAGTGTGCTGCTGAAATCCCCACAGTTGGAGATTCAGAAATGACCTGATTTAACATAAGAACATAAGAACTAGAAGCAGGAGTAGGCCATCTGGCCCCTCAAGCCTGCTCCACCATTCAATGAGATCATGGCTGATCTTTTGTGGACTCAGCTCCACGTTACGGCCCGAACACCATAACCCTGAATCCCTTTATTCTTCAAAAAACGATCTATCTTTATCTTAAAAACGTTGAATGAAGGAGCCTCTACTGCTTCACTGGGCAAGGAATTCCATAGATTCACAACCCTTTGGGTGAAGAAGTTCCTCCTAAACTCAATCCTAAATCTACTTCCCCTTATTTTGAGGCTATGCCCCCTAGTTCTGCTTTCACCCGCCTGTGGAAACAACCTGCCCGCATCTATCCTATCTATTCCCTTCATAATTTTATATGTTTCCAGAAGATCCCCCCTCATCCTTCTAAATTCCAACGAGTACAGTCCCAGTCTACTCAACCTCTCCTCATAATCCAACCCCTTCAGCTCTGGGATTAACCTAGTGAATCTCCTCTGCACACCCTCCAGTGCCAGTACGTCCTTTCTCAAGTAAAAAGACCAAAACTGAACACAATACACCAGGTGTGGCCTCACCAACACCCTATACAATTGCAGCATAATCACCCTAGTCTTAAACTCCATCCCTCTAGCAATGAAGGACAAAATTCCATTTGCCTTCTTAATCACCTGTTGCACCTATAAACCAACTTTTTGCGACTCATGCACTAGCACACCCAGGTCTCTCTGCATAGCAGCTTGTTTTAATATTTTATCACTTAAATAATAATCCCTTTTGCTGTTATTTCTACCAAAATGGATAACCTCACATTTGTCAACATTGTATTCCATCTGCCAGACTCTAGCCCATTCACTTAGCCTATCCAAATCCCTCTGCAGACTTCCAGTATCCTCTGCACCTTTTGCTTTACCACTTATCTTAGTGTCGTCTGCAAACTTGGACACATTGCCCTTGGTCCCCCACTCCAAATCATCTATGTAAATTGTGCTTTCTATTCATTAACCAATCCTCTATCCCTGCTACTACTTTCCCCTTAATGCCATCCATCTTTATCTTATGCAGCAACCTTTTGTGTGGCACCTTGTCAAAGGCTTTCTGGAAATTTAGATATACCACATCCATTGGCTTCCTGTTATATACCGCACTGGTAATGTCCTCAAAAAATTCCACTAAATTAGTCAGGCACAACCTGCCCTTTATGAACCCATGCTGCATCTGCCCAATGGGACAATTTCCATCCAGATGCCTCGCTATTTCTTCCTTGATGATAGATTCCAGCATCTTCCCTACTACCGAAGTTAAGCTCACTGGCCTATAATTACCTGCTTTCTGCCTACCTCCTTTTTTAAACAGTGGTGTCACGTTTGCTAATTTCCAATCCGCCGGGACCACCCCAGAGTCTAGTGAATTTTGGTAAATTATCACTAGTGCATTTGCAATTTCCCTAGCCATCTCTTTTAGCACTCTGGGATGCATGCCATCAGGTCCAGGAGACTTGTCTACCTTTAGCCCCATTAGCTTGCCCATCACTACCTCCTTGGTGATAACAATCCTCTCAAGGTCCTCACCTGTCATCGCCTCATTTCCATCAGTCACTGGCATGTTATTTGTGTCTTCCACTGTGAAGGGCTCCTTCCAAACGTGCTGGTGATAAGAGTGGAAGAGACCCCTGGTCAGCCATGAGACTGAGGATAGAGCTTGGAAATGGAATTTGGATTTGGGATTCATGTTGTTAGCTGGGCGTAGAAAGCAGGGTGCAGGTGTTGGCAAGCTCTGGCTGGTTCGTCTGGAAAGAGTGAGGAATTGATCTGCTGTGACAAAGAGGCAAAGTGATCAGTGAAGTATAGCTGCCATTTGCTAAGACAATGTTTGCATTTCCAATCAGTGATTCTCAGTTTCAAAATAATGATAAGCAGAGCAGCCAGTCATTAACTTGATGTCCTGGAGTTAATTAGCATTGGGATACAGGTCATGCTTTCATGCAGACTTTAGCTTCAATTGAGCTTTAATTGGCTGCTCTTAATTGATAATCAGTGTAAGATTTTTTTTAAAAAATGCTGCCTTACTACTTGCTGAATAGTCTGTTTAGTGAGGTTGGTGAAAGCATTGCACTTGTCAGAAAATCTGCCAGGGTGTTAAAAGCTGGAGGGACTCCAGTTTAGGGCCTTCAAATCTGGGACCATTCCTGTGCTCTCTGCCTCTAACGCAGTTGTATCTCCCATCGGCCCTGACATCGCTCCTGCTGGCTTCAGGAGGCAGACACTGATTGATTATTCAAATGAGTTAACATGGCCTTGGCCTCACACGGAGTTCTCCACAGGTTGACGTCAATGAAGAATCTAACTGAGCAAATAATTGTCCCCCAATCGTTGACTTTATACTATCACTGATGATTGAACTCATGCCTTCTCTCTCTCTCTCACTGTCTCCTTTCGTCTCTTCCTCTGCTTCAATTTGCACATTTTATATTTCACTTAATTCTCATCTCTGCAACAGTTCTTCTCCTTTGTTCCCGCTCCACTCACCTCCTCTAATTCACTCTCACTCCCCCTGCATTCCTGTCTTTGCATCTCGAGTTGACCTGCAGACATTCTGCCTGGCAGTGAGGTTAACCATTTATCAGATACAGTGAGCCTATTTTACAGTGATCATATTTTACCCATAATAACTATCACAATGACAGCACTAATTATTTTACACAGTGGAGTTATAATCAGTGTTATATTAGGGATATCATTAATATGAAATCTAAGCTATTAAACTAAAATAGAATCGAGATAGTGGGAAAAAAAATGAATATACCCAAGAAATAGGAACTGCTCTCGTTATTGAAACTCATAATGATGAAGATAAAAAAGACCGATAAAAGGAAATGTTTGAAAAATGGTAGAATTTCATTAACAAACTTGTGTGACATGTGCTGGATATTATTTTATTTTATGAACATTTCATTGATAGGAAGTAACACAATGTCATATAAAGGGGCAGAAAATCAATAATGAAGTGAAGGACCTGTACAAAGTAATCATTGAAAGGACAGGATTTCAATGAGTATGTTACAGGATTGTTTAAATATTTTCAAAGTATAAACACTACTTTATTCAGATTACAAGATGATTGATACGTTCTTTCACAGCACACAGAATACTTCAGAATTATAAAATAATCAATCATGGGAGTTAGATTATGATGCAGAAATATTGAACACAATAAGGGTCAGAATAGGCACTGTTGTAAAAGATTTGAAATTAAAATTGTTACACACAATGTGGCATTAAATGATTAAATACTGGCTTGGGAATTCTTACACGTTAGATGGATACAGTGGTAGAATGGTTACATGATTGGACCATAGAATCATAGAATTTACAGTGCAGAAGAAGGCCATTCAGCCCATCGAGTCTGCCTTGGCCCCTGGAAAGAGCACCCTACCCAAGCCCACACCTCCAACCTGATGTGTTGGGTGTTCTGGATCACAAACAGGTCACCAACACTGGAAGTGGTGCAACTCTATTTTATTATAAGGTTAACTATATTAACATACTTGAACTGTGGGTAAATGCAATACAAGCTTTAACTGTTGACCCTTGCCTAGTCCTAACCAGGTGATGCACTCAGCACATGGTGAATGTCTGTGTTGCAGGCTGTGAGCTCTGTGCTCTGAGCTGGTTGCTACTAGAATGAGCGGGAACTCTCCTGTCCCCTGTCTTTATAGTGCATGTGCTCTCACTGGTGATTGGCTGCAGTGTTGTGTATGCTGATTGGTCCCACTGCATGTCCATCAGTGTGTGTGTGTGTGTCTGCACCATAATATACTGGTGTGTATTATGACACAACCTATGCCTGTAAACCAGTAACCCCACCTAATCTAAGGGCAATTTAGCTTTGTCAATCCACCTAACCTGCACCTCTTTGGACTGTGGGAGGAAAGCGGAGCACCCGGAGAAAACCCATGTTGACACGGGGAGAATGTGCAAACGCCACACAAGACAGTGACAGGAATCAAACCTGGGATCGTAGAGCTGTGAAGGAACTGTGCTAACTACTGTGCTACGATGCCGCCAGAAAAGACCAGAAGAGTATAGAAACCGAACTCAATGATCCAGAGACATGAGTTCAAGCCAAATCACAGAAGCTGGGGAATTTAAATTCAGTTAATTAAATGGATCCAGTATCAATAATGGTGACTGTGAAGTGACTGGATTGTTGTAAAAACCCATTTCATTAATTTATGCCCATGAGGAAAGGAAATCAGTTGATCGCCCACGGTGTGGTAGGTCTGGCCTACATGCGACTCCAGACCACAGCCATGTGGTTGACTCTGCCCTTTGAAATGGCCTAGTGAGTTACTCAGTTGAATAACATCATGACAACAAAAAAAAAGAGAATAAAACCAGATGGATCATCCAGCATTGTTTTAGACATCGGCATGACAGAGGCACACTCAGCCCAGTCAAAATCCTCCTTGATGCCAAAATTGAAAGAGCTGTCCTGGAGGCTAGTCAAGCAACAGATAATAATAATAATAATCACTTATTGTCACAAGTAGGCTTCAATGAAATTACTGTGAAAAGCCCCTAGTCGCCACATTCCGGCACCTGTTTGGGGAGGCCGGTACGGGAATTGAACCCGCGCTGCTGGCATTGTTCTGCATTGCAAGCCAGCTATTTAGCCCACTGTGCTAAAGCAGCCCCATAAGCACCCAGAGGAAACCCATGAAGGCACGGGGAGAACGTGCAGACTCCGCACAGACAGTGACCCAAGCCGGGAATCGAATCTGGGACCCTGGAGCTGTGAAGCAACTATGCTAACCACTGTGCTACCTTGCCACAGCTGGAGCTGTGAAGCAACTATGCTAACCAATGCTGGATGATTTGTATGAACATATAAATTTGGAGCAGGGCCATTTGGCCCCTCGAGCCTGTTCCACCATTCAATAAGGTCATGGCTGATTTGAAAGGATTTTCTTCCTACACCTACACCCTTTGACTCCCTTGGCAATAAAGAATCATCAAATTCAGCTTTAAAAAATATTCAATCCACTATCTCTGGAAAAGAGAGTTCCACAGACTCTGACCCTCTGAGAGAAAACATTTCTTCTTATATCTATCTTTAATGGGATATCCCTTATTTTTAAACATTATTCCCTAGTTCTAGTCTCCCTCATAAGGGGAAACATCCTTTCAGCTGTCAATTCCTCTTTGGATCTTAGGTGTTTCAATGAGATCACCTTTCATTCTCCTAAACTCCACTGGATACTGGTCCAACCTGTCCTCATTAAATAACCCCTTCATTCCAGGAATCAGGAACTACTTCTAATGCAATAATGTCCTGTTGCTCGTTTTAGCCTTAGTTTAATTGCTCTTGTTCTATCACCTTTGCTCGAGGCGCCAGGTATCTTTCTGATACCGCCACGTGGTTCAAGTCCGTGGCATCCGTATGCTGCGGAAGCCATTCCCAGGGGGCTCCCTTCTTTAGGAGGTCTGAGAGGGGTGCTGCTTTGCTGGCGAAACCGTCAATGTGGTTTCGGCAGTAGCCAACCAGTCCTAAAAACGACCGGAGGGCTGAAACGTTCTGGGGAAGGGGCAATTTAGCGATCGAGTCAATCCTTTTATGCTTGATCTCGCGTTTACCGTGCGTGATAATTGTTCCCAAATATATCACTTTTTCTTCCAAAATCTGGGCCTTTTTGGGGTTGACATTACAACCGATTGAATGTAATAGTTCCAGGAGTTCGGACAGAAGCTCAATGTGCTCTTCCTTGGTGTCTGTCTGCAGTAGTAGGTCGTCTACGTATTGTACCAGACATTCGGGGCAAGAGAATTTTGCTAATCCATTTGCCAGCTGTCGGTGGAAAATGTAGGGGGAGTTGTGGATGCCTTGTGGCAGGCATGTCCACGTGTACTGCTGTGCTTTAAAGGTGAAGGCAAATTTGTACTGGCACGCCTTTGCCAATGGAATGGACCAGAATCCATTACTGATGTCCGAAACCGTGAAGTAGCGGGAATTGAGTCCCTGCTTGAGCATGGTCTCGGGACTTGTTGCGACGGTGGGAGCTGCTGCGTGGGTGACTTTGTTGAGTTCCCGATCATCGATGGTCAGTCGCATGTTCCATCGAGCTTTCTCACTGGCCAAATTGGGGCATTATTAGTGGAGGCTACTGATCTAAGTACGCCCTGCTCTAATAAGCTCTCTATTACTTTTGAGATTTCTCCCTCTGCCTCTTGGGGAAATCCGTACTGTTTTTGGGGTCTAGGGTCAGGTCCTGTTACTTGTACGGAGCCAGTCATCCGTCCACAGTCGTGCTTGTGGGTTGCGAATGCTGCCCTGTTCTTTTGCAGAACTGCCCTAACCTGCTTGTCCGTACTAAGCGTGGTCGGGTTGAACCAAAATTCACCTACGGCGCTAATTTTGTTCATATATTCGCCTATGTTGAGCAATATATAGGGCTCTTGCGGATTTCGCCATCTTCCAGACACACTGGTTGACTGGATCGAATGAAAGGTGGTGGGAATTCATGAAATCAATTCCCAGAATGCGTTCTGCTGTGTGGGGCAGGTCAACTAAAACCACGGGGTGTTTGGTGGTGATGGTTCTGATTTGAATGGGTACAGGGGCTGCGATATGTCCCTGCTGTGAGTGGCGGGGGCTGTGATATGTCCCTGCTGTGAGTGGCCTGTGAAGCCACTGAGGGTGATAGTGGCTGTAGTGGGCCACGTGTCCTTTTGAAATAGGGTGGAGGAATTTATGGTTGTGCGGGACCCTCCTGTGTCCCAGAGAAACTCGATAGGCTGTCCCCGAATTTTTGCTGCAACTACGGGTCATCCTGAACTATCCCAAAGATTGTTGCAGACCCAACTGGGGGAGCCCGTACACCGTCAGTCCGTTCTGGTCAAGTCCATCCGATCCGAACGTGCGCTAACGCTATGAATGGGCTCAGTCTTTTTCTTACTCAGAGTGCCCGTCTGCTGGGCTCTCTGTGGCTTTTTAGGGGCATTGCACTCTTTGGCGAAGTGTCCCAACTGTCCGCAGTTGTAACACTCTAGTGACTTGGGTGGGGGGCTGTTCTTTCCCTCATTCACCCATGCGGGGTTCTGGTGTGTTGTTTTTACTGCCTACATATCTGCGCCGACCTGCTTTTCCTCGCTATTTTTAACGGTGGGTTTGCTCTGAACAGATTGCTCCCAAACGCGGGACAATCTTTTCACTACCCACTTCTCGTTATGGACCTCCTCTGAGGGATCATAACTCGTACAGGCTTTCTGTCCTGCATCTGTGGCTTGGGAGATAAGGGTGCGGGTCCATTTGGCCATGTTGCCTGGGGACAAATGGGCACGGTCTACGTCGCCAAAGACTGCTGCGAAGTGAATCCGCAGGCGTCCAGCGAATGCTGTGGGGTGCTCAGATTTCTTCTGCCTACATTTATTGAGGCCATCTACGGGGTCACCCCGGTTATACCCGATCGCATCCAGGATCACAGTATGCATTTCTGCAAGGGTGCCTCCTCCTACATTCTGTGGGTCGGGAAGGGCTGCTGCTACCGACGGATCTAAACTTAAAACCATGAGCTTTACCTGCTCTCTCTCATCCAGGCCGTACATGTTCGCCTGATGTCTAACTGTGGCAAAGAAATGGTGGGGGTCTGAGGCGGGGAGGAACGGTGTGATCTTCTCGCACGCGTCCCATAATTGGGTCACTGTTAAGGGGTGGAATATAGAAATTCCGCATAGTCCGATGTGGCTGTGCGGTGGGTGGTTACAGGGTTCATTGGAGCGTGAACTATCTGCTGTGTGGGGGGTTAGGGTGCTTTTCTCTTTTGGGGCTTTCCCTGCGCACATGTTCCCTGAACATATCTCTGCGCTGTTTCCTGTAACTCTTCCCAATCGGGCCGTCTTCCTGGTCTAATTTTTCTCCAAAGGTTTCCTGAAAACCTTTCTGAACTGAAAGCAGCGATTGCAGCTCTGCAATCTGCTTCCGGCACTTTGCGTGATCTAAGGTGCTTTGTCTTTGTTCTGTGGTGGCAGCATGGAGTGCTCTTAATGCTGCCTTGAGATCACTACACTGTTTCTGTAATGTCTCTACCTGTTTTTCTCTCTCCTCTCGTACCAGGACTGCACGTTGCGTGTCCTGATAGGCCTTTTCATATTGCGCCTGGAAACTGCTTAAGTGCGCCAGACAAGACTGGTGAGCCCATTTGGCGTCGGCCACCTCTCCATCTTTTGCTGCCAATTTCCTCCTTAATTCTAAATTCTCTTTTTCTACTTCGCTTACATCGACCTTACTCATCCGATGTATGCCCTCAACTTCTTTGCGGAGCATCTTGACGACCTCCTCTGTGCCTCGCAATTGTGCCGAACAGGACACGATTGCCATCGGCTTGCGAGATTTTCCCAAGCTCTTTTTGTGTATCTCGTTCAGGTTCTCCCACCAAGTATGTCCTATACTCCCGGGACCTGATTCCTTGTTATCGCAGAAATTAGTCCACAGGGGCCATCCTTTCCCCTTGAGATATTTCCGGATTTCCTCCTCCCAAATGGGACACTGTCCCACTCTACTGCTGCTGGTCGCTGCGACCGCAAATTCCTCAGGGTTCATGAGGCGCTGCATTGCCTGCATGGCCATCTTTCCTATCCGACTGCTTCTTCTAAATTTGGAACAAGGGGCTAGGGCGGTGTTGTAAATGCGGGTACGGCTTTTGCTACTTTCTGAAAATACAAACTTCCAGCAGTTTTGACGCAACAAAAATCTATCCGTTTTACCTTATAGCCCTGTTAGTTACACATGCATACACACACTTCCGAATTATGAGTGTTGATCAGAACTGTTTGAACACTTGTGGTTTTCTGTTTCCAATTGGGTTTCTAATTCAAATTCTTGGGTTCTCCCAGAGTGGTTTTCCACTTCTAGATCGGGTCCTGTCAGGATGTCGCCAAAATGTTGCTCGTTTTAGCCTTAATTTAATTGCTCTTGTTCCATCACCTTTATTCTTGAGTCGCCAGGTATCTTTCTGATACCGCCACGTGGTTCAAGTCTGAGTAATGATCAATAATCCAACACACCGCTTAGTAAGAGTTAAATCAACGCACATTTATTATATACAGTAATCAATACTTATACATTAATTCTACTTCTAAGCTACTTCCTACAACTAACAGGCCAATACTTAACTTTGGAAATGGCCCACCAGGTCAGGGAAAGGAATGGCCTTTTGTATGGGTTCTGAGCCTGCGGGATTCAAAGCTGGTACAGGTCGATAGCAAGGAGCACCTATCTCGTAGCGAGCGTTGAAGTAAGACTTACGATTTTAACGGCTGTGCAGAAGGTAAGCAGAAGGGTCTCGAAGGATGGAGAGAGGAGAAGAAGGGTTGATTTGAACTTGGACTCTATTCTTATAGTCCCCAGGGGCTTCCCGCCTTTCGGGGCGGACCCTGTACCTGGTTCCAAGTGATTGGACTTCGTCCCAATCACTTGGTTAGATATTCTCCAATGCTGGAGCGATTCCTTGATCGATGGGCGGTTTTGGGTTGGTCGTTCACCTCTCTTTGTGTAGGCTCCTGCTGGCGCCGAAAAGTCTGGGTTGGCTTTGTGTGTCTAATTTGTTGCACATTGTTCCTGGGGATTGCTACTTAATATTCAGATGGCTGGTGTGTTGTTATGCTGATGGCTGCAGGTATCAATTCTGGCTGGCCTCCCCAGAGGCAAATACACAGTTTTACCTGCAGCTGCTTGTTTTTAGTCCTGTTGGCTGATTTTCCCATCAGCCTTTTCCGTTCGCCATTTTAAATCGGGGTTGGCCATTCTAAATCGGGAGTTAACCATTTTAACTGGCTACAGTCCTCTCTTAATTAAGGAGACCAAAACTGTACACAGAATTCCAAATGGGGCCTCACCAAGCCCCTATACAACTGTAGCAAAACATTCCTACTTTTAGATACCATTCCCCTTGCAATAAACAACAACATTCCATTTTCCTTCCAAATCACTTGCTGTTCCTGCGTACGAACCTTTTGTGATTCATGTACCAGGCCACCTAGATCCTTTTGTACCTCAAGAGTTCTAATCTCTCCTCATTTAAATAATATGCTCCTTTTTTATTTTTTCTGCCAAAGTGGGAAAGTTCACAAAAAGGGGATCTACGAATCGATACACTACCCCTGACTTGGACCAACTGCAGGCAGAGGCATAGCCATACGTGAAGTGGCAATGAAGGTCCCCTCACCTGGCCACTGGAGGGGAACTTCAGATTTGGGGATGGGGTTGGAGGATGTAATAACCCTTACAAGGTCCACGAGGATACCCTAATCGATCTCTCTGTGGGACTCATGGAATACAAGCTTCGCCGCTATTGGGCAGAGGCCAGCCCAGCTGGGGCTCATTACCGGTCTATGTTAAAAAGCCAACTCGGACAAGGACCGACATTTGGTAGCCCCGATGTGGACCTATTGTGTGTATGCTGCCACAGCGGCCATTTTCTATGACTACAATAAACTTGCGTTTATTCACCTACAAGGGCCTCCTGGATCTTCGTAGCACCCTTAAGATTAAAAGTTGGCAAATGTTACAGCATTTTCAAGAAAGGAGGGGGGAGAGAAAGCAATGAACCACAGGCAATTAGCCCAACAACAGTTGTTGGGAAAGTGCTAGAACCTATTAAAGAAATCTCAACAATTCATTTTGAAAAGCATAATGTTGGATTAGGTCAATTCAACATGATTTTACGAAAGTGAAATTCTGTGTAACAAATTTATTCGAGTTATTTTGAAGGTGTAACTGGTAGGGTAAATAAGGGGGAACCTGTAGATGTAGTATATCTAAATTTCCAAAAGGCATTTGATAAGATGCCACACAAAAGGTCCATAAGCAAGATAAGGGCTGCTAATGGAGTTGGGGGCAATATTTTAGCATGAGTAAAGAAGTGGTTAATGGTTAAAATGTAGAGTGTAAGAATAAACGGAGCTTTTTCAAGTTGGCAGACAGTGAAAAGTGTAGTGCCACAAGAAAGAGTGCTGGGGCCTCAGCTATTTGCAATCTATATTAATGACTTTAATGAAGCGGCAAGAAATAATGTATCAAAGGTTCCTGATGATACCAATCATGTTAGCTACTCCTGTTCCTATTTTGTAGGTGGTAAGGTAACCTGTGGAAAGGACACAAAGAGGCTACAAAAATAATATAGACAGGTGAAGTGAATGCAGAACAAGATGACAGATGGAGCATAATGTTGGGAAGTTACCATAAACATAGAAAAGCAGAATATCTTTTAAAAGGTGTGAGACTTTTAGGTTGTGATATTCAAATAGATTTGGGTGTGCTCATTCAAAGAATGCAAAAGGTTAGCAAGCAGGTGCAGTAAGCAATTAGAAAGGCAAATGGCACATTGACCTTTATTAGAATATCTACTAGAGTTGAGAAGAGTAAGGTGATTTGATCGAAACCTTGAAAACGCTGAGGGGTCTTGACAGGGTGGCTGTGAAGAAGATTATTCCTCTTGTGGGAGAATCAAAACTAGGGGTCACTGTTTAACAGTAAGAGTACGAAGTCTTACAACACCAGGTTAAAGTCCAACAGGTTTGTTTCGATGTTACTAGCTTTCGGAGCGCTGCTCCTTCCTCAGGTGAATGGAGAGGTATGTTCCAGAAACATATATATAGACAGATTCAAAGCTGCCAGACAATGCTTGGAATGCGAGCATTAGCAGGTGATTAAAGTTTTCCTGGCGGCGGGGTCCCACTCCGCTGAAATCAAAGGGTTCTGCATCGCAAACCTCACGTTGCAGGGGAGAGAGTTCAAAAATTACCGGCTGTATGTCCTTCCCCACCTCTGCGCTCCCACCCTCCTGGGGTTGGACTTCCAATGCAACCTCCAGAGCTTAACATTTAAATTTGGCGGCCCTATACCCCCACTGACTATCTGCGACCTCGCGGCACTCAAGGTCGAACCGCCCTCCCTGTTTGCGAACCTCACCCCGGATTGCAAACCCGTCGCCACTAGGAGCAGACGGTACAGCACCCAGGACCGGACGTTTATCAGGTCCGAAGTCCAGCGGCTGCTGAAGGAAGGCATAATCCATGCCAGCAATAGTCCCTGGAGAGCCCAGGTGGTAGTAGTGAAGACCGGGGAGAAGCAAAGGATGGTCGTAGACTACAGTCAGACCATCAACAGGTACACGCAGCTAGATGCGTACCCTCTTCCCCGCATATCCAACATGGTCAATCGGATTGCACAGTACAAGGTCTTCTCCACCGTGGACCTTAGGTCCGTCTACCACCAGCTCCCCATTCGCCCTGGTGACCGCAAGTACACTGCCACACTGCCTTTGAAGCAGACGGGCGGCTATACCACTTCTTAAGGGTTCCATTCGGCATCACAAACGGAGTCTCGGTCTTCCAACGGGAGATGGACCGAATGGTCGACCAGCACGGTTTACGGGCCACGTTCCCGTACCTCGACAACGTCACCATCTGCGGCCACGACCAGCAGGACCACGACGCCAACCTCCAAAAATGCCTCCAGACCGCTAACGCCCTCAACCTCCCCTACAACGAGGCAAAATGCGTGTTTAGCACTGACCGTCTAGCCATCCTTGGCTACGTAGTGCGTAATGGAGTGATAGGCCCCGACCCCGAACGCATGCGCCCCCTCATGGAGTTCCCTCTCCCCCACTGTACCAAAGCCCTGAAACGCTGCCTGGGCTTCTTTTCCTATTACGCCCAGTGGGTCCCCCAGTACGCAGACAAGGCCCGCCCACTAATCCAGTCCACTACTTTTCCCCTGTCGACACAGGCCCGCCAGGCCTTCAGCCGCATCAAACCGGATATCGCAAAGGCCACGATGCACGCCATCGACGAGTCCGACGTAGCTCTGGTGGCCACGCTCAACCAAGCGGGCAGACCCGTGGCCTTTTTCTCCCGGACCCTACACGCTTCAGAAATTCGCTACTCCTCAGTAGAAAAGGAGGCCCAAGCCATAGTGGAAGCTGTGCGACATTGGAGGCATTACCTGGCCGGTAGGAGATTCACTCTCCTCACTGACCAACGGTCGATAGCCTTCATGTTCGATAGTGCACAGCGGGGCAAGATAAAAAACGACAAGATCCTGCGGTGGAGGATCGGACTCTCCACCTACAATTATGAGATCTTGGACCGTCCCGGAAAGCTGAACGAGCCACCCGATGCCCTATCTCGCGGCACTTGTGCCAACGCACAAGTGGACCGTCTCCAAGCCCTTCACGAGGACCTCTGCCACCCGGAGGTCACTCGTTTCTACCACTTCATAAAGGCCCGCAACCTCCCTTACTCAGTCGAGGAAGTCCGAACAGTCACCAGGAACTGCCAAATCTGCGCAGAATGCAAACTGCATTTTTTCAGGCCAGATAGAGCGCACCTGATAAAGGCTTCCCGTCCCTATGAACGCCTCAGTTTGGACTTCAAAGGCCTCCTCCCCTCCACCAACACATACTTTCTTAACGTCGTTGACGAATACTCCCGCTTCCTCTTCGCCATCCCCTGCCCCGACATGACCGCGGCCATGGTCATTAAAGCCCTCGGCACCATCTTTACCCTGTTCGGTTTCCCCGCCTACATCCATAGCGACAGGGGGTCCTCCTTCATGAGTGACGAGCTGCGTCAATTCCTGCTCAGTAAGGGCATAGCCGCGAGCAGGACGACCAGCTACAATCCCCGGGAGAACGGGCAGGTAGAGAGGGAGACCGGAACGGTCTGGAAGACCGTCCTACTGGCCCTACGGTCTAGGAATCTCCCAACTTCCCGCTGGCAGGAAGTACTCCCGGATGCCCTTCATTCTATCCGGTCCCTGCTGTGTACCACCACTAACCAAACGCCCCACGAGCGCCTCCTTGTCTTCCCTAGGAGGTCCGCATCTGGAACGTCACTTCCGACCTGGCTGGCAGCCCTGGGATCCAACCTGCTCTGGAAACATGTGCGGGCGCACAAACCAGACCCACTGGTGGAGAAGGTACACCTACTCCACGCAAACCCGCAGTACACCTACGTGGCGTACCCAGACGGCCGACAGGACACGGTCTTTCTGCGGGACCTGGCGCCCGCCGGAGCTCCCCAACCCCACCAAACACAAATCACCTCCCCCTCACTCCCGCTGGTGCACCCCACAGCCACCCCCTTCCCGGGGGGATCAGTTCTCCTCCCAGGCCCTTCCAGGGGTAAGGAAACAGAGGGGACAGCGCGATGCTCCCAGAGTCGACCGGACCCGAGCCAGCACCACCACCACCACCCGGGCTGAGACGATCGGAAAGGGCGACCAGAGCACCATCTCGACTCATCGAATCGACTTAAGATGTATATAATTCAGTGGCCCAGTAAAGCGGCATTGTTGTAAATAGTTAACGCTGCAAATCGGGTAAAATGTGAATAATTCGGGGGCCCAGTAAAAGCGGCATGGTTGTATATAGTTCAATGGTTAAGGCACCGACCCTGTAAACCCCTACCACCATACCACCCACCACCCCGCCGGGTTCTTTTTTAACAAGGGGAGAATGTGGTGGTATGTATTAAGGGTAATACGGTACACCATGAATGCCGAGGAGCCATTGGAGGACAGATGCTGGATCCCGATTGGATCCGCCGCCTACTGGGCTCCACCCAGATAGGCGGGGTATGAGAACCTGGGTTAATCCCCGCAGCTGCATTCTGTGACTGAGCTGCTGGGGAACGAGTCTGAACAAGTCTGCTCAATAAAGCCTCGATTGAAGTTCTTTACGTCTCGCCTCGTGTGTGATCGATGGTGCTACACGGGTTTCCTTGTGTTGTGGGATGGTTACAATGGGAAATCCCATTGACAAGCGGCGGGAAGGTAGAATCTTGCCGCCGGTGAACAGTGCGTGGCTGGCGGACTGGAGAATCCAGCCCCACATCTGAAATATTTTGTGCCATTTTGGTTACTGTGTGCAGTTTTTGTCTCCACATTTAAGAAAGGATATAGTTGCATTGAAAGTGGTCCAATGAAGGTTCACTAGATTAGTGCCTGGGACAAGGGGTTTGCTCTCTTTTGAGAGGCTGAGTAAATTGAGCTTATATTCTCTGGACTTTAAAAGATGGAGAGTTGATCTCATTGAAACATGCCAGATTCTGAAGTGGCTTAATAGGAGATTCGCTGCGAGGTTGTTTCCGCTGGTAAGAGAATCAAAAACACCGGAGCCCAGCCTCCGGAGAAGACTCCGATCATTTAGTGCTGAGATAAGGTGAAATTATTTCACTCAAAGGATTATAAACCTTTGGAATTCTCCACTCCAGAGGGTTGTGGATGCTCTTTTGTTGAATACATTTAGGCCTGGGAGGACAGATTTTTGGTCTCTCAGGGAATTAAGGAATTTGGGGAGCAGCTGGGAAAATGGAGTTGAGGCCGAAGCTCAGCCGACTCCTAATGGCCTACTCCTGCTTCTATTTCCTATGTCCCCATGTGTTTTGAAAGATCATTTCGTTTCGACACAAATAATGTGCACGTCTTAATCTCCCATGCACCTTTGCAGCACAGCCCATCTTACCTGCTTGATCCTCGATGCCCAATTATAAGATAACAGAAAAAAAAAATGTAGTTGTGGGGAATAAAATGGAGTCTGACTACTAATGCGAGTGTGGCATGTTGTGGCTGAAAAGGAGGGTTGTCTTAAACACTGAGTATGTACAAAAACATGATTTTTGGCACCAGAAAAATTGTACATGATTCCATGATTTCTGGTAGTAATGCCTTTTGAATACCACGGTCTCTAAGCCACATATCCTGATGTCCTGAATATTAACACCTTACCTAATTCCAGCAATTTCTCCATTACTGATGTCACGCAAACAGGTTCCCAATTCTCTATCCCCACTCTCCCACTCAGCCCCCCCCCCCCCCCCCCCCCCCCCCCACACCACCCCCTCCTCTCTCGTTCTAATAGTGGGTTAGATTTGCTACTTTCCAATCTGCAGGAACCATACCAGAATCCGTCAAAGATGATCACCAAGGAACTACTACCTCCACATCCATCTTTTTCAACACTCTGGGGTGTAGATCACATTAATTTCTACTTTTTCTTTAAACTGATAACCTTTGTGGGCAGCATGGTAGCATAGTGGTCAACACTATGGCTTCACAGTGCTAATGTCCCAGGTTCGATTCCCGGCTTAGGTCATTGCCTGTGAGGAGTGTGCACGTTCTCCCCGAGTCTGCATGGGTTTCCTCCAGGTGCTCTGGTTTCCTCACACAAGTCCCGAAAGATATGCTATTAGGTGTGGTGAATGTATTATGGCAACCATTCACCACTGTTGCATTGTACTATGTTGTTGCCCTTGTGGGCTCCACCTATGGACCATTGTACTGTATTACACCGCTTGTATCATATTGGTGCCCTTGTGGGCTCTGCCCCTGGCTCCATCCCCTTGAGGGGAGATATATAGAGCAGCTGCCCTGTAGGCAGCTCTCGGTGCAGAGCAGTCGCAGGCAGGCACTCTTCTAGTTGATTAAAGCCACTGTTCACTTCAACTCTCTGTCTCTTGTGAATTGATGGTCGCATCAATTTAATCAACTACAACATCGCGATGGAAGCAGCCCCCAAACCTGACCGACTGGAACTCGACCCACTGGCCGCGGAAGCCAAAGGGATTTTTTCACACGGGCTCCGATGTTTCGAGGCCTACCTCGCCACCTCCTCCTCGCCCTCTGTCACCAACGAACAGAAGCTGAGCCTCCTCCACGCCCGGGTGCGGCATCGAATCTCTGTGCAAATCGAGGAAGCGACCACATACGCAGACGCGCTCGTGATCCTGAGGCGGCAATACGTGAGGCCGGTGAACAAAGTGTTCACGTCGCATCTCCTCACCACTCGCTGCCAACGCCCCAGGGAATCACTGGAGGAGTACCTACACGACCTGAAAGTCCTCGCGCAAAGCTGCAACTACAAGGCCGTCACGGCCTCGCAACACATGGAACTCACCATCCGGGAAGCCTACGTGGCTGGAGTCCGGTCCAACTACGTCAGACAGTGCCTGCTCGAGAAGGGCGCCCTCGACCTAGAAGAGACAGTAAAACTATCCACCTCCCTAGAAGTAGCATTTCAGAGCCTCAACGCTTTCCCCTCCGACCACGCGACCCCCTCGTGGACGCCCGACCAGAGAGTACCCCAGGCCGGTGCCGCGCGGCTGCCCGCCCAACCCGGGGGGCTGCCCTGCTACTTTTGCGGCCAGAACCGGCACCCCAGGCAGCGTTGCCCGGCTCGGAACGCGAACTGAAGCGACTGCGGCAAGAAAGGACACTTTGCGAAAGCTTTCCCGGCCAGGTCCAAGTCTTCCAAATCACAGGCCCGACTCTCAGACTCACAGGCCCGCAGGCCCCGCAGCGCGGCTGCGCGCCTACCGGCTCCTCCCCCTTCAAACGCGTCACCCGCCTCGTGTTGTCCGTGGGGGCAGCCATCTTCGACTCTACATATCACCTGCGACTCACGGGGGCCGCCATCTCCTACGCGTTCCGCCATGTGCGACTCATGGGGGCTGCCATCTTGGGACCACCCCACCACCTCTTGACCATGCCAGCTACCCGCAACTCGTCGCGGTCACCCTCGACCAGTCACGCCCAAAGCACCTCAGGAACTCCATGATGACCGTCCGGGTCAATGGGCACGAAACTCCCTGCCTGCGTTCACCCAGACACGGTGAGGTGCTGTTCTCTCCAAATCTCCCCCGCATTTCAAACAATCTCCCTTGCTTCCGGATCGCACTCAGTGCAGATCCGGGGGTACACATCCGGGGGCACACTGTCGTGAACCTCGCGATACAGGGCATCCAATACGCAAACTTTAAACTATATGTACTCTCCGATCTCCGCGCTCCTCTTCTGTTGGGACTTCCAGTGCAACCTCAGCAGCCTAACCCTAAAGTTCGGCGGGCCCCTACCCCCCCTCACCGTTTATAGCCTCCTGACCCTGAACGTCGACCCTCCCCCGCTATTCGTGAATCTCACCGCCGACTGTAATCCCGTCGCCACCAGGAGCAGGCGGTACAGTATCCAGGTCAGGACTTTTATCAAGTCCGAGGTCCAGCGGCTCTTGCGGGAAGGGATCATCGAGGCCAGTAACAGCCCCTGGAGAGCTCAGGTGGTGGTCATCAGGACCGGGGAAAAGAACCGGATGGTTGTAGATTACAGCCAAACCATAAACCGGTACAGACACCTCCGTGCGTACCCCCTTCCCCGGATTGCAGACATGGTGAATCAGATTGCACACTACCGGGTGTTCTCCACGGTAGATCTGAAGTCCGCATACCACCAGCTCCCAATCCGCCCTGAGGACCGCCACTACACGGCCTTTGAGGCAGACGGCCGCCTTTTCCACTTCCTCCGGGTCCCCTTCGGCGTCACCAACGGGGCCTCGGTCTTCCAAAGAACGATGGACCAAGTGCTGGACCAGTACGGGCTGCGGGCCACATTTCCGTACTTTGACAACGTCACCATCTGTGGCCACGACTAGCAGGACCACGACGCCAAACTTCAGAAGTTTCTCCAAACTGCCCAAGCCCTCAACCTCACTTATAACAAGGAGAAATGCATTTTCTGCACAACCAGACTAGCCATCCTTGGCTATGTCGTGGAAAACGGAGTCCTAGGGCCCGACCCCGACCGTATGCGCCCCCTCCAGCAACTCCCCCTTCCCCACTGCCCCAAGGCCCTGAAAAGATGCCTCGGATTCTTTTCCTATTATGCCCAGTGGGTCCCCAACTATGCGGACAAAGCCCGCCCACTGATCAAAGCCATCATCTTCCTCCTGATGACTGAGGCCCGCCAGGCCTTCAACCGCATCCAGGCAGATATTGCCAAAGCCACGATGCGCATGGTGGACGAGTCTGTCCCCTTCCAGCTGGAGAGCGACGCATCAGAGGTCGCCCTCGCCGCCACCCTTAACCAGGCAGGCTGGCCCGTAGCATTTTTCTCCAGTACCCTCAACGCCTCCGAGATTCGACACTCCTCAATCGAAAAAGCTCAAGCCATCGTGGAAGCTGTACGGCACTGGAGGCACTACCTCGCTGGTAGGAGGTTTACCCTCGTCACCGACCAACGGTCGGTAACCTTCATGTTCGACAATACACAGCGGGGCAAGATCAAGAACGATAAAATCTTGAGGTGGAGGATCGAACTCTCCACCTATAATTACGATATAGAGTATCGTCCTGGGAAGCTCAATGAGCCCCCAGATGCCCTGTCCCGTGGCACATGCGCCAGCGCGCAAGATGACCGACTCCGGGCCATCCACAATGACCTCTGCCACTCGGGGTCCACCCGGCTTATCCACTACATCAAGGCCCGCAACCTGCCCTACTCCACCGAGGAGGTCAGGGCCATGACCCGGGACTGCCAAATCTGCGCGGAGTGTAAGCCGCACTTCTATCGACCGGATAAGGCCCACCTGGTGAAGACATCCCGGCCCTTCGAGTGCCTCAGTATCGACTTCAAAGGGCCCCTCCCCTCTACCAACCACAACGCATATTTCCTCAACGTAGTTGACGAGTACTCCCGCTTCCCCTTTGCAATCCCTTGCCCCGTCATGACCACGGCCACCGTCATTAAGGCCCTACATAGTATCTTCACCTTGTTCGGTTTCCCCAGTTACGTCCACAGTAACCGGGGCTCCTCATTTATGAGTGACGAACTGCGTCAGTACCTGCTTGGTAAGGGCATCGCCTCGAGCAGGACTACCAGTTATAACCCCCGGGGAAACGGGCAGGTGGAGAGGGAGAACGCGATGGTCTGGAAGGCCGTCCTCCTGGCCCTGTGGTCTAGGAATCTCCCAGTTTCCCACTGGCAGGAGGTCCTCCCCAACGCGCTCCACTCCATTAAGTCACTTCTTTGCACAGCCACGAACGAGACCCCTCATGACCGCCTATTTGTTTTCCCTAGGAAATCCACCTCCGGGGTCTTGCTTCCAGCCTGGCTGAAGACACCGGGGCCTGTACTCCTCCGGAAACTCGTGAGGAGCCATAAGTCCGACCCCCTGGTCGAGAGGGTCCAGCTCCTTCACGCCAGCCCCCAGTACGCATACGAAGCGCACCCCGACGGCCGACAAAATACGGTCTCCCTCCGGGACCTGGCACCCGCAGGATCCCTTATGACCATCCCCTACCTCCCCCCAACCAACACCGAACAGCGCCCCCCGCCCCTACATGACCTCCACACCCCCTCCTATACCCCCTCTCCCCATCGCCGGCCTACAGGGATGAAGCTCCAGAAGACACGCTCCCGGAGTCCACACCTGTGCCCGCATCGACGAGTTCAACACCCATGCCCGCACCGACGAATTTGACACCCGTGCCCGCTGCAAAACCAGAGCTCAGGCGGTCGCAGCGCACGATCAGATCACCGGACAGACTCAACCTGTGAGCCCTTCACCCCCGCTAGACTTCAATTTTTTAACAGGGGGTGAATGTGGTGAATGTATTATGGCAACCATTCACCATTGTATTGCATTGTACTATGATGTTGCCCTTGTGGGCTCCACCTATGGGCCATTGTATTACACCGCTTGTATCATGTTGGTGCCCTTGTGGGCTCCGCCCCTGGCTCCGCCCCCTTGAGGGGAGGTATATAGAGCAGCTGACCTGTAGGCGGCTCTCAGTGCAGAGCAGTTGCAGGCAGGCACTGTTCTAGTTGATTAAAGCCACTGTTCACTTCAACTCTCAGTCTCGTGTAAATTGATGGTCGCATCATTAGGTAATTTGGACATTCTGAATTCTCCCTCAGTGTACCTGAACAGGTGCCGAAATGTGGCGACTCGAGGCTTTTCACAGTAATCTCATTGCAGTGCTAATGTAAGCCTACTTGTGACAATAAAGATTATTATTAAAATTTGTTTCAATTGCTCATTTTTGCTAGTCCCTTGGTTCTCTGTTTTATCTGGGACGCTTTTTGCATCTTCCTCTATGAAAACAGACACAAAGTTATTGTTTAGCTTCCTTGCCATTTCCTATTACCCACTATGAATTCTCCTGTCTCTGCACATGTTTGTCTTTGCTAATCTTTTCCTTTTTACATACCTTTTGTCGTCTGTTATATGTTTCTCGCTAGTTTACTTTCATTTTCTTTTTCCCCTTTCGCAGTTTCTTGATCTTCCTTTGCTTAATTCTAAAATGCTCCCAAACCTCAGGCTGAACCTTTATAATTCTCTTCCATTGATGTTATACAATCTTTGCTTTCTCTTGTTAGCCGTGGTTGGATCACTTGTCCTGTTGGATTTTTGTGTATATTTTTTGAAAACCATGTATTACTTCTTTAAATGCTGTCTACCATCATACCTTCATAACCTTCATAATTTACCTTGTTTAGATTTAAGACCCTAGTTACGGAATGAACTACATCACTTTTAAACTTAATGTAAAAGGCTTTCATATTATGGTCACTTTTCCCTTAGGGCTCCTTTACAATGATATTAATTAGCCCTTTCTCACTGCACAATACGAGATTTAAAACAGCCCATTCTCTTGTGCTTCATCACCCTACTGTCCAGGAAACCATCTTGCATATACTCCAGGAATTCATCTTTCACAGCATTATTGCTAAGGGCGGCATGGTTTTTAGCCGGCCATTTTCACCCTGATACAAAATGGACAAGCAAAGAAAGGACACTATTACGGCCTAATGGAAAATGTGGCTAATGAAAGAGATTTTAAGCAAATGATCAACAGAACAAATGACTTCAGACTGTGGCCTATGTGATTTACCACAAATGTCTCTGATTTTACAACCCACCATGAAAAGTCAGCAGGACAGTGGACAATAAATGTCTTCAAAGGAAAGACTGACCATGCCTGAGAAGAAATACAACCCCTGAGGAAGTCGTGCTCCTTTGAACATTTCATAGCCAGAAAGGACAGTGATTGATTGGTGCTGCTCTGTGAGTACATGACTAGAAGCATGACATCTATGTAAGGAAGAGAGACAAAGAGATTTCATCAGCGTAACCTCGAGAACCAACATTGCAGAAGGAAGCAACCTCAAGCTATGAGCTTGACATAGTCCAATCCTTCTCTATGCCTGGCGCCTCTCTATGCCTGACCAGCGCAAGTGGACAGTGATGCCCCTACATTAGATAAGTATTAGTAATTAAAATCTATGCTTGTAAACTTATGGTGGTAGCCAAAGAGGGGAATAGAGGTATTTATGTGTGTGATAGAGTTTATGAGAATCAGTTTTGTAGCTGTCATAAGTGTTGGAAGTTCTTTTTTACATTTTCCTGATAAAGACGTAATTTGATTTAAATATACAGTTGTTGGGCTGGATTATACGTTGGCGGGATCCTCCTCTTCACCCGCAGTGCACTCACGCCCGATTTCCCGACGGCATGGAGGTGGGGGGGGGGTTGGGAAATTCCATTGGCCGGCTGCCGGGACGGAGGATCGCTCTGCTGGCGGGGACGCACCGCACCAGAAAACGCAACAGAAAGGAGCCGCAGGACAGAGAATCCACCCATTTTGTGTCTCTCAATTAACTAGAGTAACAGTCTTGGTCAATAGGTGGCACAATGGTTAGCACTGCTGCCTCACAGTGGTACAGTTCAAAGATGTGTAGGTTAGGTGGATTGACCATGGTGTTGGGGATAGGTCGGGTGTAAGAGGCAACAAAAGGAGTCCACATCTTGTTGTAGAGAAAAACAAAACCTATTTTATTCAACACATTACTGTGCTTTACATTGCCACTACTGTTTGGTGGCCCGTAAACAACTCCCACCAATGTTTGCTGTCCCTTGCTGTTGCTCACCTCCACCCAAACTGATTCTATATCTTGATCTTCCGATCTAAGATCCTCTCTCACTAATGTACTGATTTCAGCCTTGATTAAAAAGTGCTATCCTTCCTAAATGTCAAATACCTTTGCGTATTCAGTCCCAACCTTGGTCACCCTGCAGCTATGTCCCTATAAAGCCAATTAGATAATATCCATTTGCTTCTATCTGTGCCGTCAATTCATCCCCTGTTTGTGAATGATGCAGGCCTTTAATTTTTCCTTTTTATCTTTATTTTCCATATTTTGACCAAATTTGAGGTTGGTCGTTGTTTCCACAGCCTTCCAATTTTGTTTACCCCTTTTCTTCACACCATTACTAGCTTTCTTTCACTCCTATCTGAATTGCCTCTCAGGTTGTCATCCCCTTGCCATGCTGGTTGAAACCCTCCCCAACAGCAGGGTCAAATCTCCCAATGAGTATATTGGTCCCGATCCTGGTAAGGTATAACCCTCCTCCCCAAAGAGGTCCCAACTGCCCCAGAATCCGGTCCCACTGTCTCTGAAACCTGAAGCCGCCCCTCTCCTGCACCATCTCTCCAGCCACATGTTCATCTGCTTATTCCTCTGTTGTGGGAAAAATCAACCACTTCAAGAGTCAGACTTGCTGTGTTCAAATAAGTGCAGTTTTATTGTTACACGAAGCTTCGGGAGAAAGTGTACGTACCCCGCGGTACAGTAGCCAGCCTTTCTCCCGGTTTGAATGGCAGTCATTCATTTTATACTTTGGGTTCACAATGAGTCCAGATACAAAACAATTATCACCTTGTTATCTTTAAACAGCCCATGATGGGGTGGCTACGCACCGCCTGCGTGATCTTCGGCCTCACCTCGCTTGGGGTGACATCGGGGACGGACATGGAAAAGGGAAATATTATCTACATTTGTAACCCCAACCAAACTACAAGGACATTTTGTTTATGCAGAGGTGATGTTCTTCGGTGCCCCCATATATGAGGGCATGGTATCGACTCATGGAAGGTCACCAGGTTAACGGACAATGCAGGACAATTGCACCAGTCCCGGCGATGGGACATTGCTTGGACATTGCATTGTTTTTGGAGTACATGTAAATTTGATTTTGGGATGTGTTAAGATTGGTGCCATAAAGGTAAAATCAGACGGTCAGGAGAGGGTAGGAAGAGGTTGTGAGAGAGAGAGGGGGACTAGAGAGAGGACGGGCCGTGCGAGGAGGGGAACTAGGACGTAGGTTATCAGGAGATACACTTAAGTCATTTAGGGCCCAGACTGAGGAAAACCCGGGTGGTATGAATCTCTTCTACCAGATTTACCACCGCTTGTATGGCCAGGGACGGGTTGTCTGCTACCCGAACCCCGCAGCGGTGTCTAGGTTATTTTCTGTTTCACCGCTTTGGGGCACTCCCCAAACGGTGGTTCATTGTCAGCATTCCGAGCCACCGCCCGAGCAAGTCACTCTTCCTTCCGATCCCGGTTCAGCACCTCCGGCTATTTGCCTTCCCCTTCCTCGGGATAATTCCCACTCACAGTATGATAGGCTGCAACGGTGGAGGGCGTACATACCTAGCCATTTCACTCCCAATAGGGACTCCCGGTCGTACGAGAATTGTTTCGGTTACGGCTGTTTCCTGGTAGAGGTGGAAACGAATATAACATGTCTGTTCCCCACCTGTACGGACAGGAGGTGTCATATCACCCAGGTGTCTGGCAAATGCGTTTGTTACAACGCCACCTGCGTTCCATTGAACTCCGGCCTCCAGCTCCTTTGTGGCTGGGCGAATGTCTCTCATATCACTGTTGGGACTAGGGCTTTCCGCATTGCTAGGTGGCCCGAATGGACGTTCCAAAGCTGGGTAAACTGGGCTACTGGGGGATCCCTACGCAACCGATATACTGATTGTGATGCTAGCCTGTACACGGAGCAAGGATACTACTTTTTATTTAATGGCACAGCGACCAATGTTTTGTCACCCCCATTTCCCCGCCAAATTGCTATTGGGACTCTAGTCCCTACCACAGTCCCCTGCCCCTCGGCGTGGATGCTGCATAATCAGTTAGCACGCCGGGCAGTCTCAGCTGAATTCTGCGAGAACTGGAAACAACCTCAGGTTCTCGCACCCATCCGGGGCCACTCAGCCGGGTGGGGAATTCTGAGCGTCTTGTAGCTGCGGTTGTTTGCAATGCAGAACCGGTATGCTCTTGATTATCTTCTGGTCCGTGAGGGTGGGGTATGCGCCATACTGCAGGGCAAGTGTATCATGGGAGTTCAAGACCTAACCGTTAACATCATTAAATTTATGGATCGCATACAGGATCACCTGGACGGAATGCAGGACCCTGGCTTTTGGGGTAACTGAGGATTTGGAGGTTGGAAGGACTGGTTGATAAATATGGCCATGTATTTAGCAGTGGCTATTGGCTGCATCTTTGTGGGCCTGGCCATCCTTAAATGCGTGATGGGTAGAATGCGGGGTGCACTGGAACAGATAGACGCCCCAAGAATCTTGGCTGTTAGGATCCATGAGAGTGCAGCGGATGAAGGGGGCTACAACAGGAATTGGAAATGCAGCGACAAATCTTTTTAGATGAGGGGCCGTAGCTACGGATTGAATAGATAGGCTATCATGGAATGATAAAAGGAGGGAATGACGAATGTGATATAAAATAGTTACTTTAAAGATATTAGTTACTGTAATGTAGATATAGGCCGGTCTAATTCTAGTGAGTTCACAGACAAAGGATTTCAGAATGCATGGCAAATGAGGGGGGATGGGGTGTCCAGTGGAGGAGGAGAAAAGGATGCTGGGTAATAGGAGGCCAGGGAAAGGGATGAGAAGTGAGCCAATCAGGATGTATGGCCAGGTCAGGAGGGGTATAGGATGATCTATGGGAATCGTGTATGTGAAACTTGATGCCATTTGAATGTATTTGCAGAGATCCCTTTGTCTCCTTCCTCATTCGTTTCCCAGGGGTCCAGGAGACTGGTTCTGTGTCTTGTGTCTGTGTGAAACGAGTCAGACTTGCAAGTCAAATAAAAATAACTAATGCTATGCCTGCAAATCCATCTCGAGTTTTATTGAGGCCAGACTGATGGGTAAAGAAATTTATAATTTGTCAGTTTCATATTTCCACCACCCTCGGGCAAAAAAATGGTTCCTCAGGTCCCCTCTAAACCACTGACTGCTCACTCAGACTAAAGGGACGATCCTTTAACACAGAGATGAGGAGAAATTCCTTCAGCCAGAGGGTGGTGAATCTGTAGAACTCTTTACCGCAGAAGGCTGTGGAGACCAAATCACTGAGTATCTTTAAGACAGAGATAGATAGGTTCTTGATTAATAAGGGGATCAGGGGTTATGGGGAGAAGGCAGGAGAATGGGGATGAGAAAATATCAGCCATGATTGAATGACGGAGCAGAATCGATGAGCCAAGTGGCCTAATTCTGCTCCTATGTCTTATGGTCTAAACCTATGCTCTCTGGTCTTAGACATCGCTGCTGCTTACAATCTACCCTATCTATGTCTCTCAAATTTGTATACCTTTGATCAGACCCTCCCCCCCAGCCTCCTCTATTACTGGGAAAACAAGCCCAACCTATCCAGTCTCTCTTCATAACTGAAACTTTCCATCTCAGGCAACATCCTGATGAATCTTTTCTGCAATCACGGCCTTCCGATGGTGTAGTGACCAGAATGACACATGATATTCCATCGGTGGCTTAACCAATGCTTTACAAATTTATACCAAGACCTCCCTGATCCCATATTCTATGCCCCAGCTAAAGGCAAGCATTCCGTAAGCCTTCTTCACCACCCTATCTACCTGTGCTGCACCTTCAGGGATATGTGTATATTCTATCCTTATTAGACCCCCAAAAATGCATCATCTCACACTTACCAAAGTCCCAGCTGCCATTTCTCTGCCCAATTTACCAGCTGATCAATATCAGTCTGTAGCCGAAGATTATCCTTCTCACTACCAACAATTTGTCAACTTGCCTTGGATGCCACAAACTCTATTGGATCAGCCTTCCATGTGGCACCTTGTCAAAGGCCTTACTGAAATCCATGTAAACCATATCAACTCCGCTACCATCATAATTATATTTAGTTACCTTCTCAAAAAACACAATTAAATTAGACAGGATCTCCCAGCAACAAATCCTTGCTGACTATCCCTGCTCAATCTCTACCTTTCCAAGTGTTGATAAATCCTGTCCCTCAAGAGTTTTTCCAATAATTTCCCGACCACTGATGTTAGACTAAATGGCCTGTAATTACCTGGCTTATTCCTGCTGGCCTTCTTGAAAAAAGGTACCACGTTAACTTATCCTCTCGTCATCTTGCACTTCATTTGTGGCCAGCAAAGATTTAAATATCACTGTCAGGGCCCCAGCAGCCTCCTCCCTGGCCTCCCATAGCAGCCTCGGATACATCTAATCGGACCCTGGAGATTTATGCACTGTTATGCAAATCTGTTCCGCTTAGTTCAAGAGTCAGTTACGCTGGGACACATGTTCAAGGCACGGTTTTGGGGGGATTTGAATTTGAGGAAAACCTTTTTACCCAGATGGTAGTGACGGTGTGGAATGCACTGCCTGGGAGGGTGGTAGAGGCAGGATGCCTCACATCCTTTAAAAAGCTTCTGGATGAGAACTTGGCACGTCATAACATTCAAGGCTATGGGCAAGTGCTAGCAAATGGGATTATGTAGGCAGGTCAGATGTGTTCGTGCGTTGGTGCAGACTTGTTGGGCTGAAGAGCCTTTTCTGCACTATTATTATGTGGACGTCCCTTTTTTTTAAATTCCCAAGCTCCATTCATATGGCCTCATTTGAAGATACTTCTCAGACATCTTCCCTCATTACTACAGTAATGGTCACTTTTATCAATAAAGCAATCCTCTCTCTTCCTCCCTTCCCCCCCCAGCCTGAAATTTCTATCTATATCCTGGAATGTTGAGTTGCCAGTCCTGCTCTCAACCATGCCTCAGTGATTGCAACAATTACATAGTTCCATGTGCTGATCAACATTCTAAGTTTATCAGTGTTCCTAGACAGGCTCTTTGCATTAAAATAGGTGCGATTTAGGCTATAGGCTTCCAATCCTCCCATGTTCCGAATCATGCCCATGTCTTCTCTGCCTGTTGAACTGGCCTCGTTCTCCTTCTATATTTTATTGAACCTCACTCCCAATTGTATATCTACTCTCGGTTCTATCCGCCTGCCAAATTAGTTTAAAACCTCCCCAACAGCACGAGCAAACCTCCTTGGACCCGTTCCGGTCAAGGTGAAACCCGTCCAGCTTGTACAGGTCACACCTACCCCAAAAACTATCCCAATGATCCAAGAATCTAAAGTCCTCCTTCTACACCATCCCTTCATCTGACCGATCTTCTTATTCTTCGACTCAGTGGCACGTGGTAAAGAAAGTAATCCAGAAATTACAAACTTAAAAGTGCTGCTCTTTAATTTAGTACCCAACTCCTTAAATTCCGGTTGCAGGACCTCATCCCTTTTTTTAACCCTGTCATCGGTACAATGGGCGCGATTACATGGGCGTGGTAAATCTAATTCTGCTGTTTTTCAGTTAAAAGTGCAGTGTGTAGATTAGTGTCTGATTGGCTGAAGCTGCCCCCACCCTAATTGCTGAGAGGCAGTTATCTGGCAGTCACCTGAGGCCTGTTATGGGGCACAAAGGTACACATTGTATTCTTCTCTTTGAAGTTTAAGTAGTGTGAGTCATTCTGAAGTCTGTATAAAAGTCAGACAGAAAGCGCACTCAGTAAGCGTTGCGCAGGTCAAAGAGACACGGCCTGAGTGAGTGAGACACATCCAGAGTGGGGAATTTGGAACTTGGTAATTTGGTGCAGCGAGGTAATTCGGTGCAGAGTGGGAGAAGGTGCTTTTTCCCTACTGTTTGTTCTCTCTTTCTTCTGGCCTGTAACTTTTAATCTGCAGGGAGAGAACCAGAGAGCATCTGAGATCCTCAGAAGGTAAGTAAGTGATTTTTACTCTTTTTACTTTTATTACCTTTTCAAATTGTGTGTGTGTGTGGGGGGGGTGGGGGGGACTGAAGTGACATCACAGAAAAGCTGTGACCTGATTGGCTGGTTGGGAATCTACACTAAATTAAGCATTGGTAAATTAATTAAACATAATTACTTAATTATAATTTAGAAGGGTATCCAGGCCAGAGATCGGAGAGTACTGTATTTAGCTTTCACATTTATAGTAGAAATCTAATGCTAGGAAACATAGAGTTAACAGTAACTTTTTAAAAAAACTTTTAAATTTAAATTTAATTTACTAATTAATTGACGCAATGTCAATTAGAGGGGTGCAGTGCTCTGACTGTGAGATGTGGCAGGTCCGGGAGGCTTCCAGCCTCCCGGATGGCTTCATCTGTAGAAAGTTAACCCACCTGGAGCTCCTCACAGACCGCATGGTTCGGTTGGAGCGGCAGTTGGATGCACTTAGGAGCATGCAGGTGGCGGAAAGCGTCATAGATAGCAGTTATATAAATGTGGTCACACCCAAGGTGCAGGCAGAGAAATGGGTGACCACCAGAAAGGGCAGGCAGTCAGTGCAGGAATCCCCTGTGGTTGTCCCCCTCTCGAAAAGGTATACCCCTTTGGATACTGTCGGGGGGGATAGCCTATCAGGGGAAAACAGCAGCAGCCAGAGCAGTGGCACCATGGCTGGCTCTGATGTTCAGAAGGGAGGGTCAAAGCGCAGTGATAGGTCATAGGTGACTTTATAGTCAGGGGCACAGATAGGCGCTTCTGTGGACGTGAAAGAGACTCCAGAATGGTATGTTGCCTCCCTGGTGCCAGGGTCTGGGATGTCTCTGAACGGGTAAAGGGCATCCTGAAGGGGGAGGGCAAACAGGCAGAGGTCGTTGTACATATTGGTACTAACGACATAGGCAGGAAGGGGCATGAGGTCCTGCAGCAGGAGTTCAGGGAGCTAGGCAGAAAGTTAAAAGACAGGACCTCTAGGGTTGTAATATTGGGATTACTCCCTGTGCCACGTGCCAGTGAGGCTAGAAATAGGGAGATAGAGCAGCTAAACACGTGGCTAAACAGCTGGTGTAGGAGGGAGGGTTTCCATTATCTGGACCACTGGGAGCTCTTCCGGGGCAGGTGTGACCTATATAAGGACGGGTTGCATCTAAACTGGAGAGGCATAAATATCCTGGCCGCGAGGTTTGCTAGTGTCACACAGGAGGGTTTAAACTAGTATGGCAGGGGGGGTAGGCATGGGAGCAATAGGTCAGAAGGTGAGAGCATTGAGGGAGAACTAGGGAATAGGGACAGTATGGCTCTGAGGCAGAGCAGACAGGCTGAAGTTGCTGAAAACAGCGGGTCTGGTGGCCTGAAGTGCATATGTTTTAATGCAAGAAGTATTACGGGTAAGGCAGATGAACTTAGAGCTTGGATTAGTACTTGGAACTATGATGTTGTTGCCATTACAGAGACCTGGTTGAGGGAAGGGCAGGATTGGCAGCTAAACGTTCCAGGATTTAGATGTTTCAGGCGGGATAGAGGGGGATGTAAAAGAGGTGGCGGAGTTGCGCTACTGGTTAGGGAGAATATCACAGCTGTACTACGGGAGGACACCTCAGAGGGCAGTGAGGCTATATGGGTATATGAATAAGAAGGGTGCAGTCACAATGTTGGGGGTTTGCTACAGGCCTCCCAACAGCCAGCGGGAGATAGAGGAGCAGATAGGTAGACAGATTTTGGAAAAGATTATAAACAACAGGGTTGTTGTGATGGGAGACTTCAACTTCCCCAATGACTGGGGACACTAAGTGACTGGGACTCACTTAGTGCCAGGGGTTTAGACGGGGCAGAGTTTGTAAGGAGCATCCAGGAGGGCTTCTTAAAACAATATGTAGACAGTCCAACTAGGGAAGGGGCTGTATTGGACCGGGTATTGGGGAATGAGCCCGGCCAGGTGGTAGAAGTTTTAGGAGGGGTGCATTTTGGGAACAGTGACCACAATTCAGAAAGTTTTAAAGTGCTGGTGGACAAGGATAAGAGTGGTCCTAGGGTGAATGTGCTAAATTGGGGGAAGGCTAATTATAACAATATTAGGCCGGAACTGAAGAACCTAGATTGGGGGCGGATGTTTGAAGGTAAACCAACATCTGACATGTGGGAGGCTTTCAAGTGTCAGTTGAAAGGAATTCAGGACCGGCATGTTCCTGTGAGGAAGAAGGATAAATACAGCAATTTTCGGGAACCTTGGATAACGAGAGATATTGTAGGCCTCGTCAAAAAGAAAAAGGAGGCATTTGTCAGGGCTAAAAGGCTGGGAACAGACAAAGCCTGTGTGGAATATAAGGAAAGTAGGAAGGAACTTAAGCAAGGAGTCATGCGGGCTCGAAGGGGTCACGAAAAGTCATTGGCAAACAGGGTTAAGGGAAATACCAAGGCTTTTACACGTACATAAAAAGCAGGAGGGTAGCCAGGGAAAGGGTTGACCCACTGAAAGATAGGCAAGGGAATCTATGTGTGGAGCCAGAGGAAATGGGCGACGTACTAAATGAATACTTTGCATCAGTATTCACCAAAGAGAAGGAATTAGTAGATGTTGAGTCTGGAGAAGGCTGTGTAGATAGCCTGGGTCACATTGAGATCCAAAAAGATGAGGTGTTGGGCGTCTTGAAAAATATTACGGTAGGTAAGTCCCCAGGGCTTGCTGGGATCTACCCCAGAATACTGAAGGAGGCTAGAGAGGAAATTGCTGAGGCCTTGTCAGAAATCTTTGGATCCTCACTGTCTTCAGGTGTTGTCCCAGAGGACTGGAGAATAGCCAATGTTGTTCCTCTGTTTAAGAAGGGTAGCAAGGATAATCCAGGGAACTACAGGCCAGTGAGCCTTGCGTCAGTAGTCGGGAAATTACTGGAGAGAATTCTTCGAGACAGGATCTACTACCATTTGGAAGCAAATGGACGTATTAGTGAGAGGCAGCATGGTTTTATGAAGGGGAGGTTGTGGCTCACTAAATTGATAGAGTTTTTCGAGGTCACAAAGATGATTGATGCAGGAAGGGCAGTGGATGTTGTCTATATGGACTTCAGTAAGGCCTTTGACAAGGTCCCTCATGGTAGACTAGTACAAAAGGTGAAGTCACACGGGATCAGGGTGAGCTGGCAAGGTGGATACAGAACTGGCTAGGTCATAGAAGGCAGAGAGTAGCAATGGAAGGATGCCTTTCTAATTGGAGGGCTGTGACTAGTGGTGTTCCACAGGGATCAGTGCTGGGGCCTTTGCTGTTTGTAGTATATATAAATGATTTGGACGAAAATGTAACTGGTCTGATTAGTAAGTTTGCAGACGACACAAAGGTTAGTGGAATTGCGGATAGCGATGAGGACTGTCAGAGGATACAGCAGGATTTAGATTGTTTGGAGACTTGGGCGGAGAGATGGCAGATGGAGTTTAATCGGGACAAATGTGAGGTAATGCATTTTGGAATGTCTAATGCAGATAGGGAATATACAGTGAATGGTAGAACCCTCAAAAGTATTGAAAGTCAGAGAGATCTAGGTGTACAGGTCCACAGGTCACTGAAAGGGGCAACACAGTTGGAGAAGATAGTCAAGAAGGCATACGGCATGCTTGCCTTCATTGGCCGGGGCATTGAGTATAAGAATTGGCAAGTCATGTTGCAGCTGTATAGAACACTTAGAGTATGGTGTTCAATTCTGGTTGCCACACTACCAGAAGGATGTGGAGGCTTTAGAGAGGGTGCAGAAAAGATTTACCAGAATGTTGCCTGGTATGGAGGGCATTAGCTATGAGGAGCGGTTCAATAAACTCAGTTTGTTCTCACTGGAATGACGGAGGTTGAGGGGCGACCTGATAGAGGTCTACAAAATTATGAGGGGCATAGACAGAGTGGATAGTCAGAGGGTTTTCCCCAGGGTAGAGGGGTCAATTACTAGGGGGCATAGGTTTAAGGTGCGAGGGGCAAGGTTTAGAGGAGATGTACGAGGCAAGTTTTTTTACATAGAGGGTAGTCGGTGCCTGGAACCCGCGACAGAAGGAGGTGGTGGAAGCAGGGACGATAGTGACATTTAAGGGGCATCTTGACAAATACATGAATAGGATGGGAATAGAGCGATATGGACCCAGGAAGTGTAGAAGATTGTAGTTTAGTCGGGCAGCATGGTCGGCACGGGCTTGGAGGGCCTGTTCCTATGCTGCACTTTTCTTTGTTCTTTGATTCTCCAGCCTCGTTGCACTCTCGCTCGAGAAGGACGAGGCCGGTGAATAGCGGGAGAGGTGGAAAACGAGAACTGCACCGGGCGCCAAACTGTTTGCGATGCAACCAGTCCGCTCCTGTAGGTGATAATGGAATCTCGCCATAGCGTGGCGAGAAACCAATTATCACCCCTCAAGCCTAATTTCCACAAATGAAATGGGAGCCACCCCCTTTTCCAATAGCCTCCCGTGATTCAGCAGCCTCCTCAGCAAGCGGTCATGCTGGCGCCGATTAGTACTCCTTTAGAAAACATGAACCTGGTGAATGGGCTGCTGCAGGGAGCCGAGAAGGTGAGCAACCATCTTCGCTCAGAGGTAATGAGCCTGGGGCACAGGGCATGCTGACCCTGTGCTCTGGTGGAGGAAACCGGGCGGATGCGACCCCCGCCATCGGGGGCATTGGGGCTGGTGGGGGTTGCGGGTCCACAATGCCAATCCCTGTACCATGTGTTTCCATACCGAGGGCAACCCTCGCCCCTGCCTGACCGGAGGGGCCTCTGGTCATTTGCCTGAAGGCTATTGCTAATAAGGAATTGACAGTGTGACTGAAGGCTATTGCTAATAGAGATTTGGCAATCGTGGTTAAGTGAGCACTTCACACATCCCATGTGGATCCCCGTGGGTGGGCGGGCCATGTTGCATGTGTGGCTCATTGCCTAGCATCTCAATCACACCTTGATGAATGGACACTGTACTTGAACACTGTGGTCACCTGAGGAAGGAGCAGCGCTCCGAAAGCTAGTGACATCGAAACAAACCTGTTGGACTTTAACCTGGTGTTGTAAGACTTCGTACTGTGCTCACCCCAGTCCAACGCCGGCATCTCCACATCTGTGGGAGGCAGCACCATAGAAACAGCGGATAACCTCCGAACACCCAGTGGATGCTAAACATGCTATCCACGATGTCCTCGGCATTGTGGATGCTCCATACTGTGCCCATCTGCAGCTCTAGTTGCGCAATACAGTAATTCAGGAGTTGGATATATGTCTTGCACACATCGTGAGCAGAGACACTGGGAGTATTCCTGTTTTCCCAAATAATGCAGGACGAACACAATGGAGTTGAGGCCAGAATGGGATCAGCTATGATCATTTTGAGGGTGTTAGGCTTGGGAGGCTAAATTGCCTACACGCTCCTTGGTCATGTGTTCGAGGAAGGAGATGCTCTGGCTGATTCTGCAATCCAGCTATTGGTCTGTAACGTTGCAGATAGCAGATGCGGAACATATCAGCCATGATAGAATGGCGGAGCAGACATGATAAACTGAATGGCCTAACTCTGCTCCTATAACTTATGAACGTATTCCACGGGGCTGCTCCTGCCACACCCTTGAACTGTGCTCTTAGTTGCTCCATTAAATTTGGAGTACTGGTTACGCAAGAGACCTTCCTCTACTTTATACATGAGCTACTCCAAAACTAACATCCCTGAAAGTGTTAAAGGGAAGAAATACCCAACTAATTGTTACTCACCAATCAGCTGCCTCCACTGCCACACATCAACGTCTTCATACTCGGCCTTTTTAGCTTCTCCTTCTCCCTGCTTTAGCCCAAGCCCAAAAGCCAAGCAGCTCTCACAGTGCAGTAAATCAACACCGAGGTTGGCTTCTTTCTATGGGCCCCAAAAACAAAGCTTTTGAAACTGAATTAAGCCAGTTGTTCAGTTAACCAGCTTCAGCTGAGAGTGACTCAGCTGATTCCTGTTTCAGAAAAGCAACTCGACTGCACCCGATGAAAAGAACAGCTTTTAGTTACTTGATTAATTAACTAAACAGCCTCAAGTCCCTCAGCCTTCCCTCATAAGATTTTCCCTCCATACCAGGCAACATTCTGGTAAATCTCCTCTGCACCCTTTCTAATGCTTCCACATCTTTCCTATAATGCAGCGACCAGAATTGCACGCAATACTCCAAATGCGGCCGCACCAGAGTTTTGTACAGCTGCAACATGACCTCATGGCTCCGAAACTCAATCCCTCTACCAATAAAAGCTAACACACCCTATGCCTTCTTAACAACCCTCTCAACCTGGGTGGCAACTTTCAGGGATCTATGTACATGGACACCGAGATCTCTCTGCTCATCCACACTACCAAGAATCTTACCATTAGCCCAGTACTCTGTATTCCTGTTATTCCTTCCAAAATGAATCACCTCACACTTTTCTGCATTAAAATCCATTTGCCACCTCTCAGCCCAGTGCTGCAGCTTATCTATGTCCCTCTGTAACGTGTAACATCCTTCCGCACTGTCGACAACTCCACCGACTTTAGTGTCATCTGCAAATTTACTCACCCATCCTTCTACGCCCTTCTCCAGGTCATTTATAAAAATGATGAACAGCAGTGGCCCCAAAACTGATCCTTGTGGTACACCACTAGTAACTGGACTCCAGTCTGAACATTTCCTATCAACCACCACCCTTTATCTTCTTCCAGCTAGCCAATTTCTGATCCAAACTGCTAAATCACCCTGAATCCCATGCCTCCGTATTTTCTGCAGTAGCCTATCGTGGGGAACCTTATCAAACGCTTTACTGAAATCCATATACACCACATCAACTGCTTTACCTTCATCTACCTGTTTGGTCACCTTCTCAAAGAACTCAATAAGGTTTGTAATGCACAACCTACCCTTCACAAAACCGTGTTGACTATCTCTAATCAAATTATTCCATCCCAGATGATTATACATCCTATCTCTTATAAACCTTTCCAAGACTTTGCCCACAACAGAAGTAAGACTCACTGGTCTATAGTTACCGGGGTTGTCTCCACTCCCCTTCTTAAACAAGGGGACAACATTTGCTATCCTCCTGTCTTCTGGCACTATTCCTGTAGACAAAGATGACTTAAAGATCAAAGCCAAAGACTCAGCAATCTCCTCCCTAGCTTCCCAGAGAATCCTATATAAATCCCTTCCGGCCCAGGGGACTTATCTATTTTCACACTTTCCAGAATTGCTAACACCTCCTTCTTATGAACCTCAAGCCCTTCTAGTCTAGTAGCCTGAATCTCAGTATTCTCCTCGACAACATTGTCTTTTTCCTGTGTGAATACTGACGAAAAATATTCATTTAGCATTTCTCCTATCGCCTCGGACTCCAAGCACAACTTCCCACTACTGTCCTTGACTGGCCCTACTCTTACCCAATCATTCTTTTACTCCTGACATATCTATAGAAAGCTTTAGGGTTAGCCTTGATCCTACATGCCAAAGACTTCTAATGTCCCCTCCTGGCTCTTCTTAGCTCTCTCTTTAGGTCCTTCCTAGCTAACCTGTAACTCTCAAGCGCCCAAACTGAACCTTCATGTCTCATCCTTACATGAGCCTCCTTCTTCCTCTTGACAAGTGTTTCGACTGCTTTAGTAAACCACGGTTCCCTCGCTTGCCACTTCCTCCCTGCCTGACAGGTACATACTTATTAAGGACACGCAGTAGCTGCTCCTTGAACAAGCTCAACATTTCCATTGTGCCCATCCCCTGCAGTTTTCCTCTCCATCCTAAATCTTGCCTCATCGCATCATAATTGCCTTTCCCTCAGATATAACTCTTGCCCTGCGGTGTATACCTATCATTTTCCATCACTAAAGTAAATGTAATCAAATTGTGGTCACTATCACCAAAGTGCTCACCTACCTCCAATTCGAACACCTGTCCTGGTTCATTACACAGTACCAAATCCAATATGGCCTCGCCTCTCGTTGGCCTATCTACATACTGTGTCAGGAAACCCTCTTGCACACATTGGACAAAAACAGACCCATCTAAAGTACTCGAACTATCGCGTTTCCAGTCAATATTTGGAAAGTTAAAGTCCCCCATAACAACTACCCTGTTGCTTTCGCTCCTATCCAGAATCATCTTTGCAATCCTTTCCTCTACATCTCTGGAACTTTTCGGAGGCCTATAGAAAACCCCTAACAGGGTGACCTCTCCTTTCCTCTTTCTAACCTCAGCCCATACTACCTCAGTAGACGAGTCCTCATCAAACGTCCTTTCTGCCACCGTAATACTGTCCTTGACTAACAATGCCACCCCTCCCCCTCATTTACCACCTTCCCTGAACTTACTGAAATATCTAAACCCCGGCACCTGCGACAACCATTCCTGTCCCTGCTCCATCCATGTCTCCGAAATGGCCACAACATCGAAGTCCCAGGTACTAACCCATGCCGCAAGTTCACGCACCTTATTCCGAATGCTCCTGGCATTGAAGAAGACACACTTTAAACCACCTTCCTGCCTGCCGGTACACTCCTGCAACTTTGAAACCTTACTCATGACCTCACTACTCTCAACCTCCTGCATACAGGAGCTACAATTCAGGTTCCCAATCCCCTGCTGAACTAGTTTAAACCCTCCCGAAGAGCATTAGCAAATTTCCCCCCCAGGATATTGGTACCCCTCTGGTCCAGGTGTAGACCATCCCGTTTGTAGAGGTCCCACCGACCCCAGAATGAGCCCCAATTATCCAGGTATCTGAATCCCTCCCTCCTGCACCATCCCTGTAGCCACGTGTTCAACTCCACTCTCTCCCTATTCCTCGTCTCGCTAGCACATGGCACGGGTAACAACCCAGAGATAATAACTCTGTTTGTCCTAGATCTAAGTTTCCACCCTAGCTCTCTGAATTCCTGCCTTACATCCCTATCCCTACCTATGTCATTGGTACCTATGTGGACCACAACTTGGGGCTGCTCCCCCTCCCCCTTAAGGATCCCGAAAACACGATCCGAGACATCACAGACCCTGGCACCTGGGAGGCAACACACCAACCGCAAGTCTCTCTCGTTCCCACAGAATCTCCTATCTATCCCCCTAACTATGGAGTCTCCAATAACTAATGCTCTCCTCCTCTCGCCCCTTCCCTTCTGAGCAACAGGGAAAGACTCTGTGCCAGAGACCTGTACCCCATGGCTTACCCCTGGTAAGTCCCCTCCCCCCCAACAGTATCCAAAGCGGTATACTTGTTACTAAGGGGAACGACCACAGGGGATCCCTGTACTGACTGCTTCCTCCCAGCCCCTCTCACCGTCACCTACCTATCTTTATTCTTTGGAGTAACTACATCCCTGAAGCTTCTATCTATAACCACCTCTGCCTCCCGAATGATCCGAAATTCATCCAGCTCCAGCTCCAGTTCCCTAACGCGGTTTCTGAGGAGCTGGAGATGGGTGCACTTCCCACAGATGAAATCAGCAGGGACACTGATGGCGTCCCTCACCTCAAACATTCTGCAGGAGGAACATTTCACTACCTTCCCTGCCATCCCCTCTAGATATAAAAAAAGAAAATGAAAGAAAGTGCTTACCTGTTATTCACTCTACCCCTTAGGTTAAAGGAGGTGGAAGGGTGGGGGACAATACAAGTGTAATGTCTAGGGTTTAGAAACTGCCCAACTTCAATACAGGTAAAAATAGAACACTTAACCAGCAACCACTGCACCCCACACGAAAACAGCAATCAGCTGTTATGGGCTTGCGCAAACAATTTAAATCTTTACTACTTACCCAGCAGTCACTCTGTCCTCACTCCGACTGGATTTAGCTGGAAACTCCCTACAGTAAGTTTTTAAAAATTTACTCCCCTTCTCAGCAAGCACTCACTCAGCAACCACTGCACCCCGCACGATAAAACCTCAGGGAAAAGAAAACTACTTACCAGTCATCAGTCAATCACTTACCTGCAGGCTGTGACGTCACGGTTCAACTTCTTTCTACTTCTACCTGCCCTCGAGCCCTCCTTTCGGCTGGGATCCTTCCAGCGGTTTTTTTTTTTTTGGTCACTTGACACCAGCGCCTCCACAAACTACCTTACGGTGACCACAATGCACATATGCAAATTTCCCCCGCAACAGCCAATCAGCAGCTCTGCTCTACTGCCCTCTGCTGGATGCTTGCCTTCACTTGAACTGCTAGGGGCTCTTGCACAGGTACACCTTCACGTTACGGTGACCACAGTGCACATATGCAAATTTCCCCCACAACAGCCAATCAGCAGCTCCGCTCTACTGCCCTCTGCTGGGCACTATTTACCCCTTATACTATTTACCCCTTACAGGGCTGGTTTAGCTTAGTGTACTAGACAGCTGGTTTGTGATGTAGAACAACTCCAGCAGTGCGAGTTCAATTCCCATACCAGCTTACCTGAACAGGCGCCGGAATGTGGCGAATAGGGGCTTTTCACAGTAACTTCATACTTGTGACAATAAAAGATTTTTAAAAAATTTTTTTTTTTTTTTTACAACTTAGCCTTTGAACACCCCTGTTTTCAACCAACTTCAAAAGCACACTTGTTTAGCAAAGCAGCGCTCACAGTGCAGATCTGTGTGTTAAAATCATTTGATTCAGCTGGGGACAGATTGTCTGGTCGGGTTTGAGATGTGAGAGGAGTTTAGGTGTCAGAGGCAGGTGCAGGCTATTTTTCTTTTTCTGTGTGTTTACCACTTTAACAGTGCTGCCGCATTAAGAGCTGGCAGCGCAGGCACGCAAGAAATCCTGAAACATTAAAAAAATTTAGTCATCCGCAGTTGATTTTCTATCAGATAATATGTGTTCAAAGTTCTAATATTGTATCAAAGAGCTGAACAGTAATTAACTAATTAGCAATTAAAAGCCCAAATGATGCTTTAACCATTGAATCTGTCACTTCAAGACGGATTTCCGTAAAGAGCTGATTTTAAGCTTTGTTGATGAGCAGTTCGGTGTCCTTAAAGAACATTCCTTTGTTCCAGCATTAAGACATTGAATAGAAGAGGAACTTAGCAATTCATGAGAGCGATCTACAGTGACAAACACGAGCTCAATGCTACACTAAACTGAACAAACATTAGACATTACCAAAGTTAACAGAGTGGTCCTCTGTGTATTAGATTATTTATTGAAAACTACCCATTAGAAGGGTTATTTGCTTTTGAAACACAGACAGATTGGGCAAGATAAAGCAAGGGCCATGAATTCTGTATAAAACAATTGCCCAGATTTAGTTATAATAACAGCAATGCTATAAATGTTGGGTGTGATTACAGAGTACATTGAACAACAATGTTTGGTGTCTGCACATGCACAGTTAATTGCAGAAATCCAGAGGTTGCCATCAAGATGATCTTCTCTTCCACAGAGTGCACTGTTACACTTCTTGCTGATAGATTTAAATCAGTATAATAGTGTAAACTAATTTTCCACTCAAACTGGTTGAAAAAGTTAGGGTTAGTCGATTTAGGAATAAATGAATAATCACCCCTGAACAGCCTCTTGTGCCCTGAAATTATTTTATAAAAGTGGCGGTTCACTCCTTCAGAAGCAAATCAATTTTGCAGATTAAAATAAATATCTTTACTTTTACTGTGTGTCTCAGTTATTCCTCTCCCTTGATCCACCAGTACTTATCAATCTTTATTTTACTTTCTCTTTTACCTCCTTGTTTAGATTCTGCCGATCCCATCGAGGATTCGTCAATGTGATTGGTTAACGAGCCTTACGATTCCTTGTCCTGATTGCAGACATCGCAGGTCCGCTGTGGAGGGCATGGTGCTGGGATGGACCCATGCTGACGGGAAGTCCCTCCTGTTAAGCCACTCTAATCTTTGTGGGCAGCTGTTAGTTAGTTCAATTCTTTTGCCACTGATTGTAAAATTTCGACTGGGGTCTTAACTTTCAAGATGGCTCAATTGGTTAAAGTAGTGAGTAGCCAACCCACACAGGCCAGGAGGGAACAAGATATATCATCATGTGTTAAGTTAGCTAATAGCCAAGTTGCAGACAGGACACTAGGACCGATGTCCATGTCCTTAGCCTCTGGAAGTGAAAATTGGCTAACCAGTGACCCTTGTTGAAAAGTGTTAATGGCTAAACATTGTTTTAAAGACCAGGTAGGAGTTGGCGTGTGACGCACATTGGACTTAAATAAATTGTTGCTCCTCACTGTTGTTGCACATATAAGGTCAAAGCTCCAGATTTCAAAAAAGTGCCCACCCCATGCCAAACCGTGTTCGGTGAAGTCAATGCCTGTGCGGAAGGGAGGAAGACGAAAATTCTTCTTTCGACTAAGAGGATTGATTTTATTTTATTTTTCGATGGCAACAAACAAACAAGTGGAGATTTCTTTCTTCGTAGATGCAGGTGGAAGCGTAAAGTTTGTGACCTGGAAATCGGAACTGGCATCAGATTCAGCCAAACAAACGTCAGATTGAGTTAGAGGGTCAGCATGACTGGAGTTAGCGACTGCAGCTCAGGGTGAGGTGTGGTCCGTGCCTCAATGGAGCATTCATTCCAGCTGGTGAGTCTCATGTGCTCAAGAACATAAGAAACCGGAACAGGAATAGACCAATCAGCCCAGCGAACTTGCTCCACTATTCAATAAGAGCAAGGCTGATCTCAGTGCAACCTCAACCATAAATGGCAGAATGCTTAGGAACCTTAGAAACATTAACATACAGAGGGATCTGGGTGTGCAGTTCCCTAAAAGTGGCATCACAGGTGATTAACAAAGCATATGGCATGCTTGCCTTCACCAGCTGGGGCATTGAGTACAGGAGTTGGGAAATCATGTTGCAGCTGTATGAAACCTTGGTTAGGCTGCATTTGAAGTATTGCATACAGTTCTGGTCACCACCTTATAAGGAGGCGTGGAGGCTTTGGAGAGAGTGCAAAGAAGGTTCACCAGGATGTTGCCTGGTTTCAAAGGTGTTGGCTATGAGGAGAAGTTGGATAAACTAGGATTGTTTTCAATGGAAAGACGGAGGCTGAGGGGAGACCTGACAGAGGTCTACAAAATTATGAGAGATATAGACAGGGTGGATAATCAGAGGCTTTTTCCACGGGTGGAAGTGTCAATTACAAGGGGGAACAGCTTCAAAGTGAGAGGGGGAAAGTTTAAGGGAGATGTGCGGGGTACGTTTTTCACACAGAGTGTGGTGGGTACCTGGAACGGGCTGCCAGAGGATGTGGTGGAAGCAGGCACATTAGCAATATTTAAGAGGCATCTGGATGGGTACATGAATAGGGAGGCAGCTGGATGGGTACATGAACTGGGAGGCAGCTGGATGGGTACATGAATAGGGAGGCAGCTGGATGGGTACATGAATAGGGAGGCAGCTGGATGGGTACATGAATAGGGAGGCAGCTGGATGGGTACATGAATAGGGAGGCAGCTGGATGGGTACATGAATAGGGAGGCAGCTGGATGGGTACATGAATAGGGAGGTTATAGTGGGATACAGGTTGAGTGAGGGCAGAAGGATTTGTTTATAGTTCGGGCATCATGACTGGCACAGGCGTGGAGGGCCGAAGGGCCTGTTCTTGTGCTGTACTTTTCTTTGTTCTTTAGAACATAGAACATAGAACATTACAGCGCAGTACAGGCCCTTCGGCCCTCGATGTTGCGCCGACCTGTGAAACCACTCTAAAGCCCATCTACACTATTCCCTTATTGTCCATAATAGAACATAGATCTTTGTTCTTGTATAACTTGTCACACTTCCCCCCACAATTGCTCATCAAGAATCTATCCAGCTCTGCTTTAAAAATATTCAAAGACTCTGCTTCCACTGCCTTTTGAGGAAGTGAGTTTGAAGGGTTCACGATCCACTGAGAGAAAATATTTCTCCTCATCCCTGTCTTAAGCGACTCCTTATTTTTAAACAGTGACGAGCGGGCTTTCAACATTGAGATGAAAAGGGTTTAGTTAGGCCAGGATATCAAGGGATATGGAGGAAAGGCAGGAAATAGAGTTGTGGTGCAGTCAGCCATGATCTAATTGAATGTCGCAGGAGGCTCGAAGGGCTGAATGTCCTACTTCGACTTTTAACATGAAATACAAATGAAATTCATGATTCTTTTTCTGCTTCTGTTTTTTCAAAAAGTGAAAGTTTCAAGACTGTTTGTACAGGGAAAAGATTGTTTAAATATGTACGAGAGCTTGTAGATGGCATTAATAATGGATGTTAGCTGCAGGCTTTGAACCTTCTGAGGCTTTTTGTATTCGTGGCTAAGGAGTTAAATGGAGGTGACTTTAGGATTCTGTCGTGACTGCAATGTACTCATCAGCTTTCTATTCGCCTCTTTGCTCGTGTGACACATGAAGCAGCTGCTTCTCAGAGATTTAAAAAATCAGTTTAATTATCCTTGTTTCGGGAAACCGGTGGAATGTTTGTGAAGTGGCAGAGTTAGGGCTGCTTCATCAATGTAGCCACATGATGGACCTTTGAGCTTCTTGTTCTAATGTGACACCGAGGCAGAGATGATGGAACACTGTTATGGCACTTTTGGCATCCATGTGATCAAATGCGTCGCTCTGAGCTACCCGATGTGCTGGGATATGTGAGGGGGGCGGGGGTGGGGGGGATGATGGTAAGCGGGTTAGATGCAGTGGAATGCTGTTTTGACGATCTCAGAGCTCCTTTCATTCACAAAGTCTTAAAGGATTGTCATGGTTCTAAATTCCCTGCTCTCAACAATCACTGATTATTTTTGCCGCAACCTCCATCACATAGAATTGTAAATTCTATGATATTCTATGATCACGTTCAACTTTTCAACAGGCGGGACCGGCTCCCAGGGATGACAAAAGGGAAAGCACCAGCTCTGCGGCTTCAGACGTCAGGCTGCTGGGCAGCCACTGGCTGGGTATTTGGAACATAAGAGATGGATTACTCCGAGTTGGCCTTTTCCCTTGTCCTCTCTTGCGATGAAGGTCCCCGAGGTTAATTAGCTTTTGATTCCATTACCGCTTTTAAATCCTGCCTCGTTCGGGGTGTTTTCCTGTAGTATCACCCCAACTATAAGAATTCTCTCTCCAATTTGCTGTTCCCCCTTCCTAAAGGCATTTACAGGTCCACGGGTAACAGCCTTCCCGAGAATGTCGCCTTGTCCCCAGATTTGGAATACTCGCGAAAGGCAGTTGATGCTTGAGTGGTTGAAAAATGAAATAGATCTATTTTTGTTGACCAACGGTATGAGGGGCAAAAGTGCGTCTGTGGAGTCCCTTTGCAAATTAGCCATAATCTCACTGAACGGCGGAACAAGCCCACTTTTCCCATAGTTGCCATTCTTCATGGGCCAGCACTGTCAGTGAGGAGCTGAATTTCCACAAATGTTCTCCAGCTTGTCCAGTGGAACATTAGAAGGCACATAGGCAAGTGTCAGTGGACCATTCGACTGGCCATTCTGCGCTATTTTGTCCTCATTTGACAGCCACATTGGGACAAAATGTTGTCATCGGATGATGACCAAGGTGAGAGCAGAACGCCTGAATGGTCATCCTCTTCCGAGCCCAGGGACACGAAGGCCACTTTTCGTCCATATCGCACACATCTTGTCATTTTCGATCTGGAGCAAAGTCAAATTGCTCAGCTGCTGCTAGGAAAATTGCATCAAAAATGTTAATTCCATCCCAGATTCAATCCACATATCCACAATTGTTTTCCCTGATCAACATTGACCTGCGTTTTAAATTTCTCATCCAGTCCATTAGCTAAAACCTCACTCCCACCCCTGGAACATAGCTGGCCTCAGCTTTTTTGTCACATCACGGCTCAGGTTTTGACAATGCTCTTCGAAGCAGCCTCTACATAGATAGGCTCCAACTGATCAACTGGGTTGGACTTTATGCTCCCGCTGTGAGGGCTGACGGGCAGGTAGGAAGCATAAAATTTAACACAATATGATCAGCACTCTACCTGGTGCCTACCTGCCTGCCCCAGCCCTCCTGTAATTTAACTTGCTGTGGGTGAGGTATAGGATGGGCTGCCCGCCCATGCACCAATTGAAGCATTGAAGTGGCCCAATAAAATGCCACTTAATTCCCTTTTCCCACAATTTTTCATGCAGCAAACAGAGGGTGGGGGGGGGGGTAGCCACATTCCTATTGTTATTCTCCTCCTGCACCTGATGGGTGCACCCCAAGGTTTGCCCTTCTGCCCCTGTCCTGTCCACTCTGGCATCCCACACCCTTTGCCAGCCTTGCCAGGGCCAATGGATGCAGTCCCAATAGTGGCCATCACTCCCAGTGGCACTGCTGGGACCAGGGAGCTGCCACCTACTAGAATGTTTTTTAAAAAATCCATTCAGGGGATGTGGCTGTCGCTGGCTAGGTATATTCCATTGCTAATTGACTTGAGAAGGTGATGCTGTGCTGCCCTTTTGAACTGCTGGAGTCCATGTGGTGTAGCTAAATTCCGTCTTCTGTTTGAGAGGGAATTCCAGGATTTTGACCCAGCGAAAGTGAGGAATAGTGATATAGTTCCAAGTCAGGATGGGGAACTTCCAGGTGGTGGTATATCCATGTATTGGCTGCCCTTCTCCTTTTAGATGGCAGTGGTTGTTGTTTTGGAAGGTGCCGTCTAAGGAAGCATAGAATTCCTACAGAGCAGAAGGAGGCCATTTGGCCCATCAAATCTGCACTGACCCTCTGAAAGAGCATCCTACCTTGACCCACTCCCCTGCCAAAGCCCCAACTAATCTACATATCCTTGGACACTAAGGGACAATTTAGCATGGCCAATCCACCCAATGTGCACATCTTTGTACTGTGGGAGGAAACCAGAGCACCCGGAGAAAACCCACGCAGACATAGGGAGAACATGCAGACTCCGCACAGACAGTCACGAAAGGCCAGAATTAAACCCAGGTCTCTGGTGCTGTGACGCAGGAGTGGTAACCACTGTGCCACTGTGCCCCTCCTTAACCTTGCATGAGCTCCTGCAATGCATCTTGCAGATAATGCACACTACTGCCACTGTATTTTGGTGGTGGAGGGAGCAAGTGTTTGTGGATGGGGTGTCAATCAAGAGGACTGCTTTGTCCTCAATGGTGTTGAGCTTCTTGAGTGTTGTTGGAACTGCACTCATCCAGACAAGTGGAGAATATTACACCACAGTCCTGATAGTCTTTGTGGAATTATGAGGTGAGTTTCTTGCCATAGGATTCCTTGCCTCTGACCTGCTCTTGAAGCCACACTAATCATGTGTTGGTAGTGTGGATTTCAGTGATGGTTAGGTTCTCTCTTGTTGGAGATAGTCATCGCCTGGCACTTGTGTGGTGTGAATGATACTTGCCACTTGTCAGTCTGAGCCTGGATATTGTTCAGCTCTTAATAAAAGCAAATTACTGCGGATGCTGGAATCTGAAACCAAAAGGAAAATGCTGGAAAATCTCAGCAGGTCTGGCAGCATCTGTAGGGAGAGACAAGAGCTAACGTATCGAGTCCAGATGACCCTTTGTCGATTTTACAGCATTTTCTATTTGGTTATTGTTCAGCTCTTGTTGCATTTGGAAATGGACTGCCTCAGTAGCTGAGGAATTGCAAAATGGTGCTGAACATTGTGCAGTCATATGCGAACATACCCACTTCTGACCTTATGATGGAGGGAAGGGTTTTGATGAAACAGCTGAAGATGATTGGACCTTGGACATTATCTTGAGGAACACCTGCAGTGACGTCCTGAAATGGAAATGACTGACCCCTCACAACCACAACCATCTTACTTTGTGCCAGGTATGACTCCAATCAGTGGGGAATTCTCCTCCTGATTTTCATTGACTGCCATTTTGCTAGGGTTCCTGAATGTCATACTCGATCAAATGCTGCCGTGATGTCAAGAGCAGTCACTCTCATTTCACTGATCGAGCTCAACTCTTTTGCCCATGTGTGAACCCAAACTCAGAGTCAATGAGCAGGTTATTGCTATGCAAGTGCTGCTTGATAGCATTGTTGGTGATCCCTTCCATCACTTTTCTGATGATCGAAATTGGGCAGATAGGACGATAAATGCTTGGGTTGGATTTGTCCTGCATATACAGGATTTTCCTGGGCTATCTTCCACATTGTCCGGCAGATGCCGGTGTTGTAGCTGTACTGGAACAGCTTAGCTAGGGGCATGACAAGTTCTGGAACTCAAGACTTCAGTACTATAGTCGGAATATTGTCAGGGCCATAGCCTTTGCAATATCCAGTGCCTTCCACATGGAGTACATTGAATTGGCATCAGATTGGCATGCGTGACGCTGGGGTCCACTGGAGGAGGCTGAGACGAATCACCCACTTGGCATTTCTTGCTAAAGATTGATACAAACTCTTCAGCCTTATCATTTGTACTGATGTGCTGGGCTCCCCCATCAGTGAGGATATTTATGGAGCCTCCTCCTCCAGTGAGTTGTTTAATTGTCCATCATTATTCATGACTGGATATGGCAAGACAGTAGAATTTTGATCTAATCTGTTGGTTGTGGAATCACTTAGTTCTGTCTATCGCTTGCTGCTTAAACTGTTTGGTAAGCAAGTCGTAACTTTGCTGTCTGACACCTCATTTTTAGGTATGCCTGGTGTTGCTCCTGGCAGGTTCTCCTGCACTCTTCATTGAACCAAGGTTTATGCCCCATCTTGGTGGTAATGGTCGAGTGAGGACTATGCCAGGTCATGAATGGCTGCTTGGAGCCAAGTTGACCCTCAACATTTATTAGGTGTGTGTGTGTGTGTCGGGGATGGGGGGGGGATCATATGAGCATGAAATTATGGCCCACGTAGGATAGAATTTTTAAAAAAATAACTCAATGTGTGTAGGTTTCACTGGCTCGGCCAGTGCTGTACCTGTAAAACCTCAGGTACTTTCGACCAGCTTACTTATTCAGAGGTTTTACCTAGGAGGTCTTTATTTATGAGGAAACAAACAACAAACACAAGTTCAAAATTCAACCACATTTATTAACACAATTTACCCTTAAATTACCCACAAAATCCCAGAGGAACCCAAGATCCGTGTATACTACCTGTAAAGATGGCTTGGTAGGCTATGGATCAGATCACTGGAATTCCTCTGGCCTGTCTTCACAAAGGTCGTTCTCGTTGGTGGTCTCTTCCTTCCTTCTGGTCTAGTTAAGGTTTGGTTTGGTCAGGTCTGGTCTTCACTTCTCCGAGCTGGTCAAGGTCACCTCGCAGACCAAGTCTTTGCTTTCGAGGGGTCCGGAATGCCTGTTTTTATCCCCTCCCTTCAATGGTACGGTTGATGATCATTTGACAGGTCCCCTGAGCCCGCCCCAGGTGTCCCATCTCTGGTGGTGTGGCTGCACATAACCTGTTCCCATATAAGGCAACAGCAAAAACTCTGGGTGACGGAAAGTCTGGCTTGATCTGGGCTACTAACAGTAGACCTGCGCATATCAATAGGGTGCAATGATCTCCTTGATGGGTGATTGACGGGGCAGGTCTAGACACATTCTGGCAGTTTGTGTATTGCTTGTGTATTTGACTTTGGTCAATCTGAACTTCAACAGCCTGCCTGAGGTTTGACTGCAGTATGATTTTAAAATGCCCAACTCTTTAATTTAGGATATCTAATTTACAAAGAACAAAGAACAAAGAAATGTACAGCACAGGAACAGGCCCTTCGGCCCTCCAAGCCCGTGCCGACCATACTGCCCGACTAAACTACAATCCTCTACACTTCCTGGGTCCGTATCCTTCTATTCCCATCCTATTCATATATTTGTCAAGATGCCCCTTAAATGTCCCTATCGTCCCTGCTTCCACTACCTCCTCCGGTAGTGAGTTCCAGGCACCCACTACCCTCTGCGTAAAAAACTTGCCTCGTACATCTACTCTAAACCTTGCCCCTCTCACCTTAAACCTATGTCCCCTAGTAATTGACCCCTCTACCCTGGGGAAAAGCCTCTGACTATCCACTCTGTCTATGCCCCTCATAATTTTGTATACCTCTATCAGGTCGCCCCTCAACCTCCTTCGTTCCAGTGAGAACAAACCGAGTTTATTCAATCGCTCCTCATAGCTTATGCCCTCCATACCAGGCAACATTCTGGTAAATCTCTTCTGCACCCTCTGTAAAGCCTCCACATCCTTCTGGTAGTGTGGCGACCAGAATTGAACACTATACTCCAAGTGTGGCCTAACTAAGGTTCTATACAGCTGCAACATGACTTGCCAATTCTTATACTCAATGCCCCGGCCAATGAAGGCAAGCATGCCGTATGCCTTCTTGACTACCTTCTCCACCTGTGTTGCCCCTTTCAATGACCTGTGGACCTGTACTCCTAGATCTCTTTGACTTTCAATACTCTTGAGGGTTCTACCATTCACTGTATATTCCCTACCTGCATTAGCCCTTCCAAAATGCATTACCTCACATTTGTCTGGATTAAACTCCATCTGCCATCTCTCCGCCCAAGTCTCCAGACAATCTAAATCCTGCTGTATCCTCAGACAGTCCTCATCGCTATCCGCAATTCCACCAACCTTTGTGTCGTCTGCAAACTTACTAATCAGACCAGTTACATCCTCCTCCAAATCATTTATATATACTACAAAGAGCAAAGGTCCCAGCACTGATCCCTGTGGAACACCACTGGTCACAGCCCTCCAATTAGAAAAGCATCCCTCCATTGCTACCCTCTGCCTTCTATGGCCTAGCCAGTTCTGTATCCACCTTGCCAGTTCACCCCTGATCCCCTGTGACTTCACCTTTTGTACTAGTCTACCATGAGGGACCTTGTCAAAGGCCTTACTGAAGTCCATATAGACAACATCTACTGCCCTACCTGCATCAATCATCTTAGTGACCTCCTCGAAAAACTCTATCAAGTTAGTGAGACACGACCTCCCCTTCACAAAACCGTGCTGCCTCTCACTAATACGTCCATTTGCTTCCAAATGGGAGTAGATCCTGTCTCGAAGAATTCTCTCCAGTAATTTCCCTACCACTGAAGTAAGGCTCACCGGCCTGTAGTTCCCGGGATTATCCTTGCTACCCTTCTTAAACAGAGGAACAACATTGGCTATTCTCCAGTCCTCCGGGACATCCCCTGAAGACAGCGAGGATCCAAAGATTTCTGTCAAGGCCTCAGCAATTTCCTCTCCAGCCTCCTTCAGTATTCTGGGGTAGATCCCATCAGGCCCTGGGGACTTATCTACCTTAATATTTTTTAAGACACCCAACACCTCGTCTTTTTGGATGACAATGTGACCCAGGCTATCTACACCCCCTTCTCCAGACTCAACATCTACCAATTCCTTCTCTTTGGTGAATACTGATGCAAAGTATTCATTTAGTACCTCGCCCATTTCCTCTGGCTCCACACATAGATTCCCTTGCCTATCCTTCAGTGGGCCAACCCTTTCCCTGGCTACCCTCTTGCTTTTTATGTACGTGTAAAAAGCCTTGGGATTTTCCTTAACCCTATTTGCCAATGACTTTTCATGACCCCTTCTAGCCCTCCTGACTCCTTGCTTAAGTTCCTTCCTACTTTCCTTATATGCCACACAGGCTTCGTCTGTTCCCAGCCTTTTAGCCCTGACAAATGCCTCCTTTTTCTTTTTGACGAGGCCTACAATATCACTCGTCATCCAAGGTTCCCGAAAATTGCCGTATTTATCTTTCTTCCTCACAGGAACATGCCTGTCCTGTATTCCTTTCAACTGACACTTGAAAGCCTCCCACATGTCAGATGTTGATTTGCCCTCAAACATCCGCCCCCAATCTATGTTCTTCAGTTCCCGCCTAATATTGTCATAATTAGCCTTCCCCCAATTTAGCACATTCATCCTCGGACCACTCTTATCCTTGTCCACCAGTACTTTAAAACTTACTGAATTGTGGTCACTGTTACCGAAATGCTCCCCTACTGAAACATCTACCACCTGGCCGGGTTCATTCCCCAATACCAGGTCCAGTACTGCCCCTTCCCTAGTTGGACTGTTTACATATTGTTTTAAGAAGCCCTCCTGGATGCTCCTTACAAACTCCGCCCCGTCTAAGCCCCTGGCACTAAGTGAGTCCCAGTCAATATTGGGGAAGTTGAAGTCTCCCATCACCACAACCCTGTTGTTTTTACTCTTTTCCAAAATCTGTCTACCTATCTGCTCCTCTATCTCCCGCTGGCTGTTGGGAGGCCTGTAGTATACCCCCAACATTGTGACTGCACCCTTCTTATTCCTGATCTCTACCCATATAGCCTCACTGCCCTCTGAGGTGTCCTCTCGTAGTATAGCTGTGATATTCTCCCGAACAAGTAGCGCAACTCCGCCTCCCCTTTTACATCCCCCTCTATCCCGCCTGAAACATCTAAATCCTGGAACGTTTAGCTGCCAATCCTGCCCTTCCCTCAACCAGGTCTCTGTAATGGCAATAACATCATAGTTCCAAGTAGTAATCCAAGCTCTAAGTTCATCTGCCTTACCCGTAATGCTCCTTGCATTAAAACATATGCACTTCAGGCCACCAGACCCGCTGTGTTCAGCAACTTTTCCCCGTCTGCTCTGCCTCAGAGCCACACTGTCCCTATTCCCTAGTTCTCCCTCAATGCTCTCACCTTCTGACCTATTGCTCCCGTACCCACCCCCCTGCCATACTAGTTTAAACCCTCCCGTGTGACACTAGCAAACCTCGCGGCCAGGATATTTATGCCTCTCCGGTTTAGATGCAACCCGTCCATCTTATACAGGTCACACCTGCCCCGGAAGAGCTCCCAGTGGTCCAGAAAATGGAAACCCTCCCTCCTACACCAGCTGTTTAGCCACGTGTTTGTCTGCTCTATCTTCCTATTTCTAGCCTCACTGGCACGTGGCACAGGGAGTAATCCCGAGATTACAACCCTCGAGGTCCTGTCTTTTAACTTCCTGCCTAGCTCCCTGAACTCCTGCTGCAGGACCTCATGCCCCTTCCTGCCTATGTCGTTAATACCAATATGTACAACGACCTCTGCCTGTTTGCCCTCCCCCTTCAGGATTCCCTCTACCCGTTCGGAGGCATCCTGGACCCTGGCACCAGGGAGGCAACATACCATCCTGGAGTCTCTTTCACGTCCACAGAAGCGCCTATCTGTGCCCCTGACTATAGAGTCCCCTATTACTATTACTCTTCTGCGCTTTGACCCTCCCTTCTGAACATCAGAGCCAGCCGTGGTGCCACTGCTCTGGCTGCTGCTGTTTTCCCCTGATAGGCTATCCCCCCCGACAGTATCCAAAGGGGTATATCTGTTCGAGAGGGGGACAACCACAGGGGATTCCTGCACTGACTGCCTGCCCCTTCTGGTGGTCACCCATTTCTCTGCCTGCACCTTGGGTGTGACCACATTTACATAACTGCGATCTATGACGCTTTCCGCCACCTGCATGCTCCTAAGTGCATCCAATTGCTGCTCCAACCGAACCATGCGGTCTGTGAGGAGCTGCAGTTGGGTGCACTTTCTGCAGATGAAGCCATCCGGGACGCTGGAAGCCTCCCGGACCTGCCACATCTCACAGTCAGAGCACAGCACCCCTCTAACTGACATTGCGTCAATTAATTAAAATTAAAATTTGTCTTTTTTTTTAAATACTTTTTTTTTTAAATTGCAAAGTTACTGTCAACTATCTGTTTCCTAGCACTAGATTTCTAATAGAAATGCGATAGCTAACTATAATACTCTCCGATCTCTGGCTTAGATATCCTCTAAATTATAATTAAGTTATTATGTTTAATTAGTTCCCAAATACTCAAATTTTTTTTAAAAATTTAGGTTAGAATCCCAACCAGCCACTCAGGTCACAGCTTTTCTGTGATGTCGCTTCAGTTTCCCCCCGACACACACAATTTGAAAAAAGGTATAAAAGTAAAAATCACTTACTTGCCTTCTGAGTGTCTGAGATGTTCTCAGGTTCTCTCGCTGACAGAGACTGCTCCTCCACCATCGATCCTTGACCTGCACAATGCTAATAATATAATAATATAATATGGCACTTACCTTACACCAATGGGTCTTATTATTAGGTTAGAGGAGGAGGGCGGGTGGGAGACACTACACGTGTAGTGTCTCGGGTTTCCTCTCCACCAGAATTTATTGGTTGGGGGGGGGGGGGGGGGGGACTTGCCAGAGGTAGAACTTCCGGTTCCCGCCTTATATAAAAACAAATAAAACTGAAAAGAAGAACAGACACGGGACCAGGCAAGGCTTTTAAATACACTACTCACCTCCCAGAAGGCCCCTGCGCACCGCTGCCGCCGAAATCCAAAGGGCTGCTCCTGTAAAGGTAAGGTTTTTAAACTAACTACTCACCTCCAAGAAGGCCCCTGCGCACCGCTGCCGCCGAAATCCAAAGGGCTGCTCCTGTAAAGGTAAGGATTTTAAACTAACTACTCACCTCCAAGAAGGCCCCTGCGCATCGCTGCCGCCGAAATCCAAAGGGCTGCTCCTGTAAAGGTAAGGTTTTTAAACTAACTACTCACCTCCCAGAAGGCCCCTGCGCACCGCTGCCGCCGAAATCCAAAGGGCTGCTCCTGTAAAGGTAAGGTTTTTAAACTAACTACTCACCTCCCAGAAGGCCCCTGCGCACCGCTGCCGCCGAAATCCAAAGGGCTGCTCCTGTAAAGGTAAGGTTTTTAAACTAACTACTCACCTCCAAGAAGAGGGCAAATTTTTAAATTTAAAATACCCATAATCAGGCCTAAATCTAGGCCTTGCTAGGTTACTACACCAGCATTTATTGCCCACACTGAAGTGAGAGGTTGGTGGTGAGCTGTTTTCTTTAACTGCTGCAGTCCATGTGGTGTAGGCACATCCACAGTGCTGTTAGGGAGGGAATTCCAGGATTTTGACCCAGCGCCAGTGAAGAAACGGCAATATATTTCCAAGTCAGGATGGTGAGTGACTTGGAGGGGAACTTCCAAGTGGTGGCGTTCCCATGTGTCTGCTGCTCTTGTCCTTCTAGATGGTAGTTTTTGTGGTTTTGGAAGGTGCTGCCTAAGGAGCCTTGGTGAGTTTCTGCAATGCATCTTGGAGACAGTACACACTGCTGTTACTGTGTGTCACTGGTGGAGGGAGTGAATATTTGTGGGAGGGGTGCAAATCAATCGGGCTGTTTTGTCCTGGATGGTGTCAAGCCTCTTGAGTGTTGGAACTGCACTCATCCAGGCAAGTGGAGAGTATTTAATCACACTGCAGACTAGTGCTTTATTGAATGTGGACAGGCTTTGGAGAGTCAGGAGGTGAGTTAATCACTGCAGGTTTCCAAGCCTCTGGAGTCAAAGCCCTGAGACACATCAATTTAGATCCTGTCTGATGTGTTGGGTGCTCTGGATCCGTGGAACACATACAGGCCAACATTGAAAATAGTACAACACTATTTTATTAAGTTAGAAACTGTTGAATATACTTTCACTGTGGGTTAACACAATGTTAGATTAAACTATGCCTGTCCTAACCAGTCTATGCACTCAGCACATGGTGAAGATCTGTGCTGTAAGCTGTAAGCTCTGTCCGTCTAAGAGGCTGCATCGCGAATGAGCGGGAACTCTGATGCCCTCTGTCTATATAGTGAGTGTGCTCTAACTGGTGATTGGCTGTGGTGTTGTGTGTGTTGATTGGTCCCGCTGTGTGTCCATCAGTGTGTGTGTCTGCACCATGATATACTGGTGTATATTATGACATCCCCCTTTTACAAAGAAATGTATGTGTGTGGCAATAAATAACGTGGTGAGAATGTTCCTAACTACGTGTGGGGTGCAAAGACATATTTATAGGACTACGTACATGAGAACTAAGCTGTTTACATGGGAAGGTGCCTGGTGCAGAGAAGCAGTATGCAACAAGGGTAACGAGATCAACACTATATACAAACCAGGGAAACGATCAAACAAAGCAACGAAACAATTCAGAGAGTCCATAAATTCGAAAAGTTCATAAATTTAGTCTCTGAGGTGGGCGCCGAGTTCTTATTGACCAAAAGAGCATTTGGCCCTGTTGAGGCGGAAGCCATGCTCATGTATACGTCTGAATACGCGTTGGAGGCAACTAACATGCTCCTGCGGGGTGGTGGACCAAATGATTATGTCATCGACATAGACGCGAACACCTTCAATACCTTCCATCATTTGTTTCATAATCCTATGGAACACTTCTGATGCAGAGATGATCCCAAACGGCATCCTGTTGTAACAATTTCTTCCAAAGCAGGTGTTAAATGTACACAGTTTCCTGCTGGATTTATCGAGCTGGATTTGCCAGAATCCTTTTGAGGGGTCGAGTTTGGTAAAGAGCTTGGCGCGAGCCATCTCACATGTGAGCTCTTCGCGCTTGGGAATCGGATAATGCTCCCTCATGATACTGCGATTCAGATCCTTGGGATCAATGCAAATTCTCAATTCGCCGGAAGGCTTTTTTACACATACCATGGAATTGATCCAGTCGGTCGGTTCCGTGACTTTGGAAATCACTCCTTGGTTCTGGAGGTCCTGCAACTGCTGCTTGAGGCGGTCCTTAAAGGGTGCTGGGACCCTGCGAGGTGCGTGCACCACGGGCGTGGCATTCGGTTTTAATAAGATCTTGTAGGTGTACGGGAGCGTGCCCATGCCCTCGAAGACGTTGTGGTGCTGGTTGATAATGGCGTCGAGCTGCGCCCTGAAGTCGGTGTCCTGAAAGGCTGACGTGTCAGCAGGAGAGAGAGAGTGAACTCTCTGAACTAGGTTCAACAGCTTGCATGCCTGCGCGCCAAGCAGGGAGGCTTTCGAGGAGCCCACGATTTCAAAGGGAAGGATGGATTTGCATGACCTGTGCATCACTTCAAGTTGGCATGAGCTGCTGGCAGCAATGTCATTGCCATTATAATCTATACTGACTCGAAAAGGCGGTGAGGTGATGGAGCGGGACAATGCATCTGCAATGATGAGCTCTTTGCTAGGCGTGTACGCAAGATTGAAATCGTACCTCCGAAGTTTGAGTAGTCATGGAATTTGAGGAAGCCGGTGAGAAGACAAAGAACAAACAAAGAACAAAGAAATGTACAGCACAGGAACAGGCCCTTCGGCCCTCCAAGCCCGTGCCGACCATACTGCCCGACTAAACTACAATCTTCTACACTTCCTGGGTCCGTATCCTTCTATTCCCATCCTATTCATATATTTGTCAAGATGCCCCTTAAATGTCCCTATCGTCCCTGCTTCCACTATCTCTTGCTTATGTAAAGATGAGACGTGAAGGTTCAGTTAGGGCGCTTGAGAGTTACAAGTTAGCCAGGAAGGACCTAAATAGAGAGCTAAGAAGAGCCAGGAGGGGACATGAGAAGTGTTTGGCAGGTAGGATCAAGGATAACCCTAAAGCTTTCTATAGATATGTCAGGAATAAAAGAATGACTAGGGTAAGAGTAGGGCCAGTCAAGGACAGTAGTGGGAAGTTGTGCGTGGAGTCCGAGGAGATAGGAGAGATGCTAAATGAATATTTTTCGTCAGTATTCACACAGAAAAAAGACAATGTTGTCGAGGAGAATACTGAGATTCAGGCTACTAGACTAGAAGGGCTTGAGGTTCATAAGGAGGAGGTGTTAGCAATTCTGGAAAGTGTGAAAATAGATAAGTCATCCAGGCCGGATGGGATTTATCCTAGGATTCTCTGGGAAGCTAGGGAGGAGATTGCTGAGCCTTTGGCCTTGATCTTTAAGTCATCTTTGTCTACAGGAATAGTGCCAGAAGACTGGAGGATAGCAAATGTTGTCCCCTTGTTCAAGAAGGGGAGTAGAGATAACCCCGGTAACTATAGACCAGTGAGCCTTACTTCTGTTGTGGGCAAAATCTTGGAAAGGTTTATAAGAGATAGGATGGATAATCATCTGGAAAGGAATAATTTGATTAGAAATAGTCAACATGGTTTCGTGAAGGGTAGGTCGTGCCTCACAAACCTTATTGAGTTCTTTGAGAAGGTGACCAAACAGGTGGATGAGGGTAAAGCAGTCGATGTGGTGTATATAGATTTCATTAAAGCGTTTGATAAGGTTCCCCACGGTCGGCTACTGCAGAAAATACGGAGGCATGGGATTCAGGGTGATTTAACAGTTTGGATCAGAAATTGGCTAGCTGGAAGAAAACAAAGGGTGATGGTTGATGGGAAATGTTCAGCCTGGAGTCCAGTTACTAGTGGTGTACCACAGGGATCTGTTTTGGGGCCATTGCTGTTTGTCAATTTTATAAATGACCTGGACGAGGGCGTAGAAGGGTGGGTGAGTAAATTTGCAGATGACACTAAAGTCGGTGGAGTTGTGGACAGTGCGGAAGGATGTTACACGTTACAGAGGGACATAGATAAGCTGCAGCGCTGGGCTGAGAGGTGACAAATGGAGTTTAAAGCAGAAAAGTGTGAGATGATTCATTTTGGAAGGAATAACAGGACGACAGAGTACTGGACTAATGGTAAGGTTCTTGGTAGTGTGGATGAGCAGAGAGATCTCGGTGTCCATGTACATAGGTCCCTGAAAGTTGCCACCCAGGTTGAGAGGGTTGTTAAGAAGGCATACGGTGTGTTAGCTTTTATTGATGTGGAGATGCCGGCCTTGGACTGGGGTGAGCACAGTAAGAAATCTTACAACACCAGGTTAAAGTCCAACAGGTTTGTTTCGATATCACTAGCTTTCGGAGCGCTGCTCCTTCCTCAGGTGAATGAAGAGGTATGTTCCAGAAACATATATAGACAAATTCAAAGATGCCAGACAATGCTTGGAATGTGAGCATTAACAGGTGATTAAATCTTTACAGATCCAGAGATGGGGTAACCCCAGGTTAAAGAGGTGTGAATTGTGTCAAGCCAGGACAGTTGGTAGGATTTCACAGGCCAGATGGTAGGGGATGAATGTAATGCGGCATGAATCCCAGGTCCCGGTTGAGGCCGCACTCATGTGTGCGGAACTTGGCAAAATGATTCTGCTCGACGATTCTGCGTTGTCGCGCGTCCTGAAGGCCGCCTTGGAGAACGCTTACCCGGAGATCAGAGGCTGAATGCCCTTGACTGCTGAAGTGTTCCCCGACTGGAAGGGAACATTCCTGCCTGGTGATTGTCGCGCGATGTCCGTTCATTCGTTGTCGCAGCGTCTGCATGTTCTCGCCAATGTACCACGCTTCGGGACATCCTTTCCTGCAGCGTATGAGGTAGACAATGTTGGCCAAGTCGCACGAGTATGTATCGCGTACCTGGTGGGTGGTGTACTCACGGGTAATGGTGGCATCCATGTTGATGATCTGGCACGTCTTGCAGAGATTGCCATGGCAGGGTTGTGTGGTGTCGTGGTCACTGTTCTGAAGGCTGGGTAGTTTGCTGCAAACAATGGTTTGTTTGAGGTTGCGCGGTTGTTTGAAGGCAAGTAGTGGGGGTGTGGGGGTGACCTTGGCAAGATGTTCATCTTTATCGATGATGTGTTGAAGGCTGTGAAGACGATGTCGTAGTTCCTCCGCCCCGGGAAAGTACTGGACGATGAAGGGTATTCCGTCAGTTGTGCCCCAGGTTTTTCTTCTGAGGAGGTTGGTGTGTTTTTTTGCTGTGGCTGCTGTCGATCAATCGACAGTTCCAACGCGCCACAGCAAAAAAACCTTCTTTACCTTGCATCCTTTTGTTAAAGGTGTAGCGCTAAAATATTTTGTTTGTGTCAACCTCGCAGCGGCTATCGAATTTTGCCAGGATAGTTTCGTATTTTGTTTTGTCCTGCCCTTCTGTGTATTAAAATGACTTCAAGATCTCTATCGCGTGGTCACCCGCAGTGGTCAGTAGGAGAGCTATTTTCCGAGCATCGGTCACGCTGTTCAAGTCAGATCCTTCTACATATAGTTGAAATTTTTGTTTAAACGAACGCTAGTTAGCACTAAGATTACCGGTGCTCCTGAGGTGATGAGAAGCTTGTGTCTTGTCCATCGTGCCTAAATTCGGTAGCTTTGTACCGGCGGTTATGCTTGTGTTGGCTCTGTTGCTGTCTGAGTTTGTCTCTGAACTTACTGAGTTTAACTAGGTAGATACAGTGGCCACTCCTTGTACCATGTGTTGTTATGTTACTTTGAGTAACATAAGCCGCTACTTGGTGCAGGCGCTGTTGAAGAATACTCCAGACCTCGAGGTAAGTTGAACGTATTTATTGAGCAATTAAGAAAGCTCCTAAATGAGTTCTATACTCTACTGATCTGACTCTAGTAATACAGTACACTACTAACTATATGAACTTACTCTAGACCACATGTAGTGGTGTGACGGTGCTGCTTACTACACACGAGGGGCTGGTTTAGCACAGGGCTAAAGAGCTGGCTTTTAAAGCAGACCAAGGCAGGCCAGCAGCGCGAGTTCAATTCCCGTACCAGCCTCCCCAAACAGGCACCGGAATGGGGCGACTAGGGGCTTTTCACAGTAACTTCATTGAAGCCTTCTTGTGACAATAAGCGATTTTCATTTCATTTCATTTCTCTAGGTTTCTGCGAGTGGAAGGGGGAGAGGGCCTGTGTGTCTTGTCTTTTATAGCGGTCGTGTGATGCCCTCTTGTGGTGATGCCGCCGCTGGGTGTTCTGATTACCCATTGGTTGTGCCTTGTTCTGATTACCCATTGGTTACATGTCAGCATATCATTACACTCCGGTTTCCTCCCACAGTCCGAAGGTGTGCAGGTTAGATGGATTGGCCATAATAAAATTGCCCTCAGTGTCCAAAAAGGGTAGGTGGGATTACTGGGTTACAGGGATAGGGTGGAAGTGTGGGCTCAAGTAGGGTGCTCTTTTCAAGGGCCGGTGCAGACTCAACGGGCTGAATGGCCTTCTTCTGCACTGTAAATTCTAAGATTCTATGGTTCTGGCAGCATCTGTGGAGAGAGAAACAGAATTAACATTTCGAGTCCACATGACTCTTCTACATAACTGTGAGAAATCCAGTTATCTTGTAAAGGTCTCAGTCTTTGTGCCTTTGATGCCTGGGGTTGATTATACAGTGGATAATTCAGATGCCTTGTGAGTGAGGGCATCCTGGATGCATAAGGCCTCTCTATCCAACAGAGCAAGTACCACAATGTTGTGCATTGTGTGTATGCTTTTATTACTGTTTGGTGCAAAGAAAGTTGAATCCGGCACCAAACTCTCTGTCAAGGGGAGGCTATGTGCCCTTACCAGACACAGCCCAACTATCTGAATTTCCTGACAAGATATTTAGGATGATATTTTACAGTTCTTATCATTCTATATTTTCATATTGTCAATCATTTTATTGGGTACCTGGGTGTCACTTTAATGGAGCCTTGACATCGACAGATGCCACTGAGGTTGTAAAGCATTCAGCTTAGTGGAACCACGGAAATTAGATAAAGCACTAAATATGAAGGCTGGAAAAGCCCATATGTTATTCCCATTAACATTGATTTTCTTCACCAACTTTATGAAACAGTGAAACCAAGTACAATTAACTTTTAGTCAATCATTTGCTAAATGTGCAAAAACTAATTGGATATATTAAAGAAATTACACTGTGCGTGTCCTGTAGTTGCACCTGTTTAGTTTTGGAGCAAACAGTTCTACTTTAGTATGCGGTACTGCAGAACTTTAATTAAAGAGGTACTAGTCTGATTTCTGACTTATAATTTATAAAGCGGCACCTCTGGCACCCATCAAACCCAGGTCCACATCTTAGATTGGTAGATAGTGCTTCTGGCAATTCTTCAGGAGGATAGCAATTTCAGACAGAAATATGAGTGGGCGACCCACAATTGGGAAATCAAAAATCAGGCTCTTAAACTTATAATCAAATCTAGGCTGATGCCAGGAAGAGCATCACCTGTGAAGACTACTGGAATCTGGAACAGTAAGATTAAAAAAAAAAAAATCATTTGATTCTGATACATTCTGTACTTTGGATATTTCGAGAGCACCTTCATCATTTTTTTAAATGTGGAAACTGCACTAATTGTATGACGTAGCACCAGCAGGAATATATTCCCAGATACATAACACCCGTCCCCCTTTACTTCATTAGTGCAATGACAACAATTAACATTTATAAAACAGATCCTCTGGTATGTTATTTCTATACATATATAAAATTCAATAAGACATCGTCTGCCGTGGACGTCTAATCCTTTTTGGTAGAATTCAACGTTCTTGAACTTGGCTACTTGAGATTTTCGAAGTGTCCTCATTCCTTTCTGTAGATGGGACTTCTTGGGTAGTTATTTTGTGTCTGTCATTAAAGGTATTGAAAAGTGCTCAGAAGCTGAATTTGTCACTATCTCGGATCTGTCAACCAAAGTATTGCTCTCTAGATTTTCCTGGGGAACAAACTCTTTAGAAATTTCCACAAACTCACTTCATGCAGCAATTAACTGAGATGTTATTTCAAAAGGAAGCCTTCAGTAAAGAAACAGTCCTTTGTATGACACAATGGTGTGTAGCGGCTGTAATTTGGCCGCCACATCCATCTGCAAATATGTCTGTGAAAGATCAATTTTACTGAATTTCTGCCCTCCAGAAAGTCCAGCAAACAAGTCTTGAATTAGCAGTAGTGGATAATAGGCGGCACGGTAGAACAATGCTTAGCACTGTTGCTTCACAGCACCAGGGTCCCAGGTTCGATTAAGGCGTTGGTCACTGACTGTGCGGAGTCTGCACGTTCTCCCTGTGCCTGCGTGGATTTCCTCCGGGTGCTCCGGTTTCCTCCCACAAGTCCCGAAAGATGTGCTGTTAGGTGAATTGGACATTCTGAATTCTCCCTCTGTGTACCCGAAAAGGCGCCGGAATATGGCGACTGGGGGCTTTTCATAGTAACTTCATTGCAGTGTTAATGTAAGCCTACTTGTGACAATAAAGATTATTATAATGATATGTACATAATACTGAGTTAATAGTAGTTGTAAAATCTCCACACATTCTCACTGAGCTGTTGCGTTTTAATATAGAATGATTGGTGTTGCCCAATATTTTGTAGCAACAAGTTAAATGATTCCTGACCGCATTAATCTTTCTAGTTCTTCTTTAACTTTAGGCCTGGTGGTGTATGGTACGGTTCTAGCTTTGATACATTTGGGTGTGCTGTCTGGCTTGATTTTTAGGTGTACCTCAACTCCGGTTATTGAGCCTACCAAATTTTCAAACGTCTTCTATTTCTTCAGAAGGTGATGCAAGTTGCTCTTTGAATCAAATTGATTGACTGTTTCCCAGTCAAGTCTAATCTTAGCCAACCACGCTCTGCCAAAGAGATCAGGAAAGTTTCCACAGACAACGTGAAGAGGCAACTTTGCCGTCTGCCCATTTGCTTCTACATTCACCATACCGCATCCTTTTAATTGTACAACCTCTTCAGTGTACGTCCTTAGGATCACATACGGCAGTTTTAAACAACGTCTTTACCTTCGACAACAAGTTCCTCATCCAGACGCACGGAACAGCCATGGGGACCAAATTCGCATCTCAATATGCCAACATCTACATGCACAAGTTTGAAGAAGGCCTCCTCACCGCACAGGACCTTCAACCGACGTTATACACCAGATACATCAATTACATTTTTTTTCTTTGGACCCACGGCGAAGAATCATTGAAACGACTACACGATGACATCAATAAGTTCCATCCCACCATCAGACTCACCAAGGACTACTCTCCAAAATCAGTTGCATTCTTGGACACACTCATCTCCATCAAGGACAGTCACCTCAGCACTTCGCTTTACCACAAGCCCACGGATAACCTCACGATGCTCCACTTCTCCAGCTTCCACCCTAAACACACTAAAGAAGCCACCCCCTATGGGCAAGCCCTCCATATATACAGGATCTGCTCAGACGAGGAGGAGTGTAACAGACATCTACTGACGTGAAAGATGCCCTCGTACGAACGGGATATGGCGCTCGACTCATCGATCGACAGTTCCAAAGTGACACAGCAAAAAACCGCACCGACCTCCTCAGAAGACAAACACGGGACACAACCGACAGAATACCCTTCGTCGTCCAGTACTTCCCCGGAGCGGAGAAACTACGACAAGTTCTTCGCAGCCTTCAACACATCATCGATGAAGATGCACATTTTGCCAAGGTCATCCCCACACCCCTATTACTTGCCTTCAAACAACTGCGCAACCTTAAACAAACCATTGTTTGCAACAAACTACCCAGCCTTCAGAACAGCGACCATGACACCACGCAATCCAGCCACGGCAATCTCTGCAAGACGTGCCAGATTATCGACATCAGTACCACCAATACACATGAGAACACCACCCACCAGGTATGCGGTACATACTCGTGCGACTCGGCCAACGTTGTCTACCTCATACGCTGCAGGAAAGGATGTCCCGAAGCATGGTACATTGGCGAGACCATGCAGACACTGCGACAACGGATGAATGGACATCGCGTGACAATCGCCAGGCAGGAATGGTCCATTCCAGTCGGGGAACACTTCAGCAGTCAAGGGCATTCAGCCTCTGATCTCCGGGTAGGCGTTCTCCAAGGCAGCCTTCAGGACGCGCGACATCGCAGAATCGCCGAGCAGAAACTTATAGCCAAGTTCCGCACACATGAGTGAAATGAAAATCGCTTATTGTCACAAGTAGGCTTCAAATTAAGTTACTGTGCAAAGCCCCAAGTCACCACATTCCGGCGCCTGTTCGGGGAGGCTGGTACGGGAATTGAACCGTGCTGCTGGCCTGCCTTGGTCTGCTTTCAAAGCCAACGATTTAGCACTGTGCTAAACAGCCCCTGAGTACGGCCTCAAATGGGACCTTGAATTCATGTCGCATTACATTCATCCCTCACCATCTGGCCTGGGCTTGCAAAATCCTACCAACTGTCCTGGCTTGAGACAATTCACACCTCTTTAACCTGGGGTTACCCCTATCTCTGGATCTGTAAAGACTTAATTAACTGCAAATGCTCGCATTCCAAGCATTGTCTTGCATATTTGACTTTGTCTATATATATGTTTCTGGAACATACCTCTTCATTCACCTGAGGAAGAAGCAGTGCTCCAAAAGCTAGTAATTTGAAACAAACCTGTTGGACTTTAACCTGGTGTTGTAAGACTTCTTACTGTGTTCCCCCAGTCCAACGCCGGCATCTCCACATCATGGCAGTTTGAAAGACAGATGCTTTAGCTTTTGATAATAAATTGTCGCAGATATTAGTGATACTGCTGCACCTCTATCCACTTTCATCTCAATTTCATGACCTTCAAATTTTGGTTATGCCAAAAAACATTGTTGACCTGCGTTGACAAAACAGCTAACTTTAACTTTTGCTCAGTTGTGCTGTCTTTTGAGTGATATATTTTCAAGTCAGGATGGTGAGTGGCTTTGAGTGAAACTTCCACATGGTGGTGTCCCCATGTACCTATTGCTCTAGATGCTAGTGGTCATGGGTTTGGCAGGTGTTGCCTGAAGAACCTTGGTGAGTTCCTGAAATACATTTTGCAGATGGTACACACGGCTGGCCACTGCTCGGCAGTGGTGGAGGAATTCAATGTTTGTGGAATGGGGAACAATCTAACGGGCTGCTATTTCCCGTATGATGTTGAGTTTCCGGAGTTTCGCTTGAGCTGAGCTCATCAGGCAAGTGGGGAGTGTTCCATCGCAACCTTGACTTGTGCCTTACAGATGGGGAACAGGCTTTGGGGAGTCAAGAGGTGAGTTGCTTGCAGCAGGACTCCTAGCCTTTGACCTGCTCTGGTAGCCACAGTATTTGTATGTCTAGTCCAGTTCAGTTTCTGGTCAATGGTAACCCTCAGGATTTTGATCGTGGGGGTATTCATGGCTAACATTCTGCAGAATATCAATCTCCAGAACTATAGACCTAATTTAGTCCCCTGCTTCATCCTTGTGCTCCCTCTGCTGATCTTATAATTGACAGAAGGTGGTGGCTTTAACAGTCTCATGACTACCATGGGCAATTAAATAGGTGATCAAAAGTCATTGCAGTAATGTCTAATCCATGGCATTAAGTTGCCTGATTCATCGTATTACCATGTCTGATTCACAACATTTATGAACCTGATTCATCATATTAGGGCACATGATTCATAGCATAAACAGTCCCATTTCAGAGATGGCTCACCATTGATTTTTCTGCATTAAAGTGGATCTTTGCCTTTTTTATAGTTGTGTTTCATGTACTCTGAAGAAAGGCACCCGTATTCTCTGTGTGCTACGTTTATTTTTTTAACAAACAGAAAAATCAATCGAAATATATTAAATCTAAATCCAACATATTAATAATATCTGTGCTGAGTTTAACACAACCACAGTGTACCTACTTCCAGAATTAGCATGCACTACCTCGAGCTTCTGCTCAAAGGGAAATCAAATAAACTTACTAAAATATAATTCAATACTTTTCTGAGGAAAGGGTTCTAAAATCCCGTTTTGTGATTCTCTTTAATTGAAGAGTTATTAAAGAGCTGTCTGGGTACTGTTATCTTTCTGAGCTGCATCCTGCATGATTGCCTTTGATCTGATATCCCTCCATCTCGCTGAACATCACTGTGCGATGGACGAATTACAAGAGTGTTTCTGCCTGATTCTTGAACTGACATTCTAGCCGAGAATCATGAATAGAAAGGAGATCCCTCATCAGAGAGGATCATTCGCAGGGACACCTGTCTCCAGGAACAAGCTGTGTATGGAGATTCCCCCGCGATCACACCGCTTGTCCTGGAGGAGAGGTGGGGGTGGGGGGAGCAGGCCAAATTGCAGCTTATTTTCTGATTCATTAGGTTCCAAACCACTAGTCTGAGCCCTGGTTTTACAGCATTCACAGGTGTGTCTAGTTTCTGGTATACAGGGCTAAATCTTTCCCTTTTCAGGTGTTGGGACAAGGCTAGAGAACCCGAAGGAATAGCCTCTGAATACATATATAGATTACATAGAATTTACAGTGCAGAAGGAGGCCATTCGGCCCATCGAGTCTGCACCGGCTCTTGGAAAGAGCACCCTACCCAAGCCCACACTTCCACCCTATCCCCATAACCCAGTAACCCACCCAACACTAAGGGCAATTTAGCATGGCCAATCCACCTAACCTGCACATCTTTGGACTGTGGGAGGAAACCGGAGCACCATGCATTTTCTGCTATTATTGGAACCGTCAATGGTGCTGAGATGAAGCTTTCTGATCTGAGGGGGCTCCCCTGTGAGTCTCAGAAAGACCTTGTTGTGCCCGGCACAGATTGGAGCATGCTGGGTGAATAGCGTGAGAGGGAAAAATTGAGATTTGCGTCAGACGTGAACCATTTCGTGATTCACCCGACCTGCTCCCCATGGGAGTTCCAGATCACGCCCAAAATTGCTGAGAATATTATTAACCCTCATTTGCATTCATTTCTATCTCGCGGGAATTACCCAACTCCCCAGTAGGAAGTCACGCGGGAGTCGTTTAGTATTCCTTTTCAAGAACTTCAAGCTGGAGTAATGACTACTGAGTGGAAGTGAGGAAGTGAGTAGCCATTTACATTTCCTGGCACGCAGCTCAAGTACACCGAAGCTGCTGCCCCAGTGCTCGTGGGGGGGAACCTTTCAGGAGGGTGGGACATTTCAGGGGGGTGGGCGTGGTCAGGGGGCTGAAGCATTCCAGATAGATAGATAGCATTCCGGATAGATAGCATGCCAGAGGGGCATTCCATCGCCGGAATGCCCTAGCTCCAGGCAGCCATTGATGGCATGCATGTTACCTGGAATGGAGAGTAGGTCTTACGAGGAAAGGTTGAGGGTGCTAGGCCTTTTCTCATTAGAACGGAGAAGGATGAGGGGCGACTTGATAGAGGTTTATAAGATGATCAGGGGAATAGATAGACAGTCAGAGATCTTTTCCCTGGGTGGAACAAACCATTACAAGGGGACATAAATTTAAGGTGAATGGTGCAAGATATAGGGGGGGATGTCAGAGGGAGGTTCTTTACCCAGAGAGTAGTGGGGGCATGGAATGCACTGCCTGTGGAAGTAGTTGAGTCGGAAACATTAGGGACCTTCAAGTGGCTATTGGATAGTTTAGTGAGGGCCACGAAGAATCCAGCACTTGTTTCAAGGATACAAAGAAATAACATTTATTTACAATAACATATATATATATATATATACAGCAGCAGCAGCAACTTCCCCTGCTGCTTACTCCTTCCTGGCTGGTTCCAAACTGGCCAGCTTTATTAATACAGGGAGTCTGCTAATGATTTCTCCGCCCCCCTCATTGGGGAAGCTCATACTCCCACAGGATTGTGGGATTGTCATTAGTCCCCAGCCAATGGTAAGCAGGCAGGTTATAACAGATAGGGACATGGATTACGGTAGAATGATGGGGTTTAGATTAATTTGTTCTTAATCTAGGACAAAAGTTCAGCACAACATCGTGGGCCGAAGGGCCTGTTCTGTGCTGTATTTTTCTGTGTTCTGTGTTTTGCTATGGGGGGTCGGACAGCTTTGTGTCTGTGAGGCCTTCAAGCCATCTTTAAATATTGTGGAGACCCATAACAGGGGCAATCACAGCTGCAGCCTGTCTGTCCCACCAAGCTTTTCCAGGAGAGAGCCCTGGTGCGGCTTTGATTCTGAAATTCAATTGCACTTCCTTTGACTGTGACCAGCCTCTAGCTTCACAGGTGAAGACTATTTCAAATGAAGAAATAGCCTTGTTAGTTTGAGATCACCTCACACTTCTCAATTCTCAAGTGCCTGCTCAAGGATCCCGGCCCTGGGTCACTGTCCGTGTGGAGTTTGCACATTCTCCCTGTGGCTGCGCGGGTCTCACCCCCACAACCCAAAGATGTGCAGGCTAGGTGGATTGGCCACGCTAAATTGCCCCTTAATTGGGAAAAAAATTGGGCACTCTAAATTTATTTAAAAGAAAAAGAAAAAGTGCCTCCTTTCAGGCACACCTGACCTGCCATGCCTCCGAGGATGATTAGTGCACTCCATGTCTAACAATCGTTGATGCCTGAACAGTGTGCCTGAACTCCACGAGGGTCAGCACAATAGATGCAGCTGCCAACAGTCAAGCACTAAAGAGCAGGGCTTCACCACTGTGGATTTTCTCGCGACCAAAGGAAAGCGTGCGGATGAGCAGAGGGCAGCTGAGTACAGTCTTCCTAATGTTTCCAGCAGAGGACAGTTGTTGGGGGTCTAGAGGCTACTGATGTGGCCGGGGGGGGTGAGTGCGCGGAGCAAAGTTTGCAAGCAAAATAGGCTCACTGGATGGCACTCTGAGAGAAGGCGGGACAGTAATGGTGGGGGAGGCTTGGGGGACTTGAGAGTCCCGAGGTGGAAGTCCTAACTGATGGTCGGTCTCCTTCTGCAATTCCTTTCAGATAGAACTATGTTTGCTGGAGTTGATCCCGCGGTGCCTGTCCTCCTGTTGCCTGCGTCAGCCGAGGCAGGCAGATGCCAGAGATGGCAGCAACACCAACACAGGCTAGAGACAGTACCATATGTGCAGGGGGCCGCCGCACATCCTGAAGACCAGACCACCCATCAGGCCGAGGAGGGACTCAGAAGGGGAGTCCAGCGACGTCCCAAGGCGGGCAGGTATCATTGAATGCCTGAGCTGCAGAATTTGCTTCCATCGCCGGAATGCCCTAGTTCCAGGGAGCCACTGATGGCATGCCTGCAAGCACTGGGGCATCAGGCATTGCCCTATACTAACAGGAAGGGGTTTCATACCCTGAATATTCAGATTGAGTGTAACCACCGCTGACACATTATGCATGTGTGTGTCCTCTACCCTGGGAGCGTGCCTGGCAGCTCAATCCTGGGACACTCGGAGATCCCTGGTGTCTTTGAGGACAACCCCATGGTGATGGGTTGGCTCATGGGGGACAAGGGATACCTGATGAGATCATGACTGATGACGCGAGCGGAGGCCTGAGCTGAGGCAGAGCCCTGTTATAATGAGGTTCCCATTACCACCCATTCTGTCGTTGAGCGGTGCATCAGCCTGCTGAAAATGCGATTCGGATGTTTGACCGTTATGGCAGTTGTGATGAGTAGATTGTCATCTGTATGTAAATATACTATATGTGTAACTGTTGTCGTTCCGATGATGTGGAGATACCCGCGAGCACAGTAAGAAGTCTTACAACACCAGGTTAAAGTCCAACAGGTTTGTTTCAAACACTAGCTTTCGGAGCACTGCTCCTGCCTCGGGTGAATGAAGAGGTCTGTTCCAGAAACACATATATAGACAAATTCAAAGATGCAAGACAATGCTTGGAATGCAAGCACTTGCAGCTAATTAAGTGTTTACAGATCCAGAGACAGGGGTAACCCCAGGTTAAAGAGGTGTGAATTGTCTCAAGCCAGGACAGTTGGTAGGATTTCGCAGGCCAGATGGTGGGGGATGAATGTAATGCGACATGAATCCCAGGTCCCGGTTGAGGCCGCACTCATGTGTGCGAAATTTGGCTATAAGTTTCTGCTCGGCGATTCTGCGTTGTCGCGCGTCCTGAAGGCCGCCTTGGAGAACGCTTACCTGGAGATCAGAGGCTGAATGCCCTTGACTGCTGAAGTGTCCCCCGACTGGAAGGGAACATTCTTGCCTGGTGATTGTTGCACGATGTCCGTTCATTCGCTTTCGCAGCGTCTGCATGGTCTCGCCAATGTACCACGCTTCGGGACATCCTTTCCTGCAGCGTATGAGGTAGACAACATTGGCCGAGTCGCACGAGTATGTACCGGGTACCTGGTGGGAGGCGTTCTCACGTGTAATGGTGGTATCCATGTCGATGATCTGGCACGTCTTGCAGAGATTGCCATGGCAGGGTTGTGTGGTGTCGTGGTCACTGTTCTGAAGACTGGGTAGTTTGCTGCAAACAATGGTTTGTTTGAGGTTGCGCGGTTGTTTGAAGGCAGTGGGGGTGTGGGGATGACCTTGGCAAGATGTTCATCGTCATCAATGATGTGTTGAAGGCTGCGAAGAAGATGTCGTAGTTTCTCTGCTCCGGGAAAGTACTGGAAAGGATGTCCCGAAGCGTGGTACATTGGCAAGACCATGCAGACGCTGCGACAACGAATGAACGGACATCGCGCGACAATCACCAGGCAGGAATGTTCCCTTCCAGTCGGGGAACACTTCAGCAGTCAAGGGCATTCAGCCTCTGATCTCCGGGTAAGCGTTCTCCAAGGCGGCCTTCAGGACGCGCGACAACGCAGAATCGCCGAGCAGAAACTTATAGCCAAGTTCCACACACATGAGTGCGGCCTCAACCGGGACCTGGGATTCATGTCGCATTACATTCATCCCCCACCATCTGGCCTGCGGAATCTTACCAACTGTCCTGGCTTGATACAATTCACACCTCTTTAACCTGGGGTTACCCCATCTCTGGATCTGTAAACACTTAATTAACTGCAAATGCTCGCATTCTAAGCATTGTCTTGCATCTTTGACTTTGTCTATATATATGTTTCTGGAACATACCTCTTCATTCACCTGAGGAAAGAGCAGCGCTCCGAAAGCTAGTGTTTGAAACAAACCTGTTGGACTTTAACCTGGTGTTGTAAGACTTCTTACTGTTGTAGTTCCAGCATTTGACCACCAGGTGGTATGATTATGCAGACACGTGACCCGGACGCATTGAGTGTTCTAGGACAAGGGGCGGGATTCTCCAACTTCTCGGTGGGTCGGAGAATTGCCGGGCGGCGGCGTAAATCCCGCCCGCCCACCCCGCGATATTCTCTGGCCCCCCCCAAAATCCCGTTGACGTGAATCGCGCCGCGTGCCTCGGAGAATGTCTCGGACCGGCGCGACGTAACGGGGCCCGGAGCCACCCCAATTCTCCGGGCCGGATGGGCCGAAGTCCCGCCGACGTGATCACGGGCCATGCCGGTGCAAATCAAACCACGTATTCAACGGCGTCAACCAGTCGTGCTGGTTGACGCCGGCCAGCGCGGATGTGGGGGTCGGCGTGGGGCAGCCGCCGGAGAAGTGACGGCACGGCCGCAGGTGGTGAGGGGGGGGGTCGCAGGAGCCATAGGAGTGTGCGTGCCGTGGGGGGGAGGGTCTGGGGAAGGGGGAGTGACTGGGGGGAGGGGCTAGGGGGAGGGGTGAGGGGATGTGGAGGAGAGGGGGGGTTGGGGAGGGTGCGTGCCAGGGAGGGGGGGTTGGGGAGGGTGCGTGCCAGGGAGGGGGGGGTTGGGGAGGAGAGGGGGGCGGTTGGGGGGGTTGGGGAGGAGAGGGGGGCGGTTGGGGGGGTTGGGGAGGGTGCGTGCCAGGGAGGGGGGGGTTGGGGAGGAGAGGGGGGCGGTTGGGGGGGGTGTTGGGGAGGGTGCGTGCCAGGGAGGGGGGGTTGGGGAGGGTGCGTGCCGGGGAGGGCGGGGGGTTGGGGAGGAGAGGGGGGCGGTTGGGGGGGGGGGGTTGGGGAGGGTGCGTGCCAGGGAGGGGGGGTTGGGGAGGGTGCGTGCCGGGGAGGGGGGGGCGTCTGCTTGGCCATGTGCCAGCTGGCAACAGTCACGACCATGCAGCCCATGGCACCTGGCTGCAGGGGGGGGAGGGGGTATGGGCAATGGTGACATGTCGTCCCCCACCCCCACCCCCTGCAGGCCGTTACGTTTGGTCATCACCCAGCAATGTTGACCGCCGTGGCGGGAGCCGCACTTCTACATGTTGCCCTGGGGGAGCTGGAGCAGGAGCGTGCCAGGGAGGTGGCGGAGGCTACCGCAGAGGGGCATGCCGCAGGGAGGTAGGTGGCAGTCACCCAGGCTGGAAGGCTGCCCGACGACAGGATGAGGAGGAGGAAGAGGAGGAGGAGGAGGTGGTGCCACGGCGACGGAGACGCCCTATGAGGCCCCATGTGTACCGGCCCCGCTCGTCGTACCAGGACATCTCGGACCGGGCATGCATGATGGGATCCGGATGAGCCGGGAAACCGTCGCCCATATCTGCCAACTGATGGCACACCTGGTACCGCGTGGCACTGGGGGAGGACACCAGCTCCCCGTGGCCATTAAGGTTATGGTGACCCTGAACCTTTATGCCACGGGGTCATTCCAGGTGCCGAGTGGGGACCTGTGCGGCATCTCGCAGGCGTTGGTGCACCGGTGCATCCGGTCAGTGACAGACGCCCTGTATGCCATTGCGGACCGCTACATCCAGTTCCCCGTGCACCGGGCCAGCCAGGGTGTCCGGGCAGCCGGCTTCCCTGCTGTGGCCAGGGTGCCCATGGTCCAAGGGGCGATCGATGGGATGCACGTTGCCGTGCGGCCACCTGCGGATAACAGGGCCGTGTTCACGAATGGGAAGGGGACCTATTCCATGAACATGCAGGTGGTCTGTGAGGATCCTGCACGTCTGCGCCCGGTACCCGGGCAGTGAACATGACCCGTCCGTATTGGCGCAATCTTTCATCCCCACCATGTTTGAGGGATGCCCCCCCCCCCGGCAGAGGGGGGCTGGTTGCTGGGCAACAGGGGTTACCCATTGCGATCGTGGCTGATGACGCCTATACGGAGGCCACAAACTGACGTGGAGAACCGCTACAATGATGCCCATGCAGCGACCAGGGGTGTGATAGAGAGGTGCTTTGGGCTGCTGAAGATGCGTTTCAGGTGCCTGGACCGCTCTGGAGGAGCCCTCCAGTACCCGTCAGATAGCGTCGGCTGCATCGTTGTGGTCTGCTGCGTCCTGCACAACATAGCCCAGCAGAGGGCGATGTGCTGCAGGCAGAGGAGGGGGAAGGGGAGGAACAGCAAGACGAGGCGCAGACCTCCCCAGATGAGGAGGATGGGGGCAATGGTCAGGACAGATGGGGTGGGCATGGACAGGAGGCTGCCCACCATTACCGGCTGGGCCAGCGGGCACGGGACAGGCTGATAGCCGCCTGGTTCACGCACTAGTGGGGGGTGGGAATCGCCGAGTATGGGCACAGACTGCACACTATGGCACCAGCCTACCACCCTCACCCCACCCACCCAACACCAACCACTCACACCCCACCCGCATGCACACCACCCCTCCATTGCCAATCCACCTGCGGCACAACGGGCCAGGCTCACACGGTCGCCGGTGGAAGCGTGTCTATTGGAAGCCATGGAGGATGATGACAACTCGCCCTGCGATGAGCTCTGGGCTCTATATAGTTGGACAATGTCTGACCCATGGCCACAGTACCGCCCTCCACCCGAACCGTCCCTGCATGCGGCCGTGACACTGCAGCGCACGGTCCCGTCGTCAGTCCGGAGGGATGGCGAGCGCGACCCGGGGGGAGGGGGGGCACACTCACCTGAGGCCGATGTTCTATCACCCCTCACACACACACTGGCGCTCACCTCACACCACACACCCGCACGCATCGGACAGAGCACAAAGGCAGCTTCTGTAGGTGTGAAAGTGATTTTAATGACAAACAGTTCATACATGTGCCCTAGCCCCTGAACTAATCTGTGCCCTGCACCCGTGCCAACTTACTCAGTGTCTAATTTTTTGGCCTTACGGGCCCTATGACTACGTCTAGGTGGTTCCCCAGACGGTACAGCAGAACTGGAGGTGAACTCCTGTGATTCCTGCCCTGTGACCCCTTTGGCGGCCGTTTCCTGGGGCGGCCCGGCCTAGATGGGCCAGGCTGCGGCCCGGGTGACTGGGATGGCGAGCTGCCAGCCTGTCCTGCCCATTGCCCACCAGATGCACCTGGGACGGAAGGAGGGGAGTCCGAGGTGTCGCGGTGTTCCGGGACCTCCCCTACAGGGGGACCCGGAATGGGCCCCAGCACCTCCTCCTCCCTCAGGATGCCCGATGGCCCCCGGGCCTCTACATGGGTCGGGGATGCGAACAGACCGAGCACCCAACGCCCCCCCGACACCTGGCGCTGCCAGTCTTGGAGGCCCGCGCTGGTATCAACAAGGGTCTGCAAGTTTACAGCCATGGAGCTTAGGGAGTTGGCCATCCCTGTCTGTGTCTGGGCGACGCCGGCCAGCACCTGGGCAATGGCACCGATGCCCTCAGCGATGGCCTGCAGAGACTGGGCCATTGCCTGCTGAGACTGGGCCATGGCCTGCTGAGACTGGGCCACGGCGTTAAGCCTCTGCGATCTGCTGCTGGCTCTGGCTCATGGCTGCCTGTGAGAGGGCAGCTATGTTCTGGGCCACGAAAGCCCCACACCTTGCAAACTGCGACCCATGTCTGACACCGTCGCACCCATTGCCTCCACCGCGGACGCCACCCGTGCGGTGTCAGCCTGGGTGGCACGCATGACCGGCACCACTCCCTGCTCCTGCACGCGGGTGGACTCCTCCACCTTCGTCTGCAGCTGACGCAAGCCGGCCGTCACCCCCTTCAGTCGTCCCTTGGTCCGTGACTGCATCGGGTCTGTGGGTGGGTGTGGTAACTCCAGGAACCCGGGACCTGTCTGGGCAGCAGTTGGTTGCCTGCGCCGGGCTGCCCTCCGACCGCCCGGCCCCTCGGCTGCTCCTACCTCCACCTGCTGTACCGGGACGGCTGTGTGTGCGCACCAGATGACTCATCGCTAAAGTGCCCAACTGAGGTCAGTGTCTCTGCAATGGTGGAGGGTGTAGGAGATAGCAGTGGCGTAATGGCGTGCTCCTCATCCGACCTGAAGTCTGGGGTCCCCTGGAGTGGTGATTCCTGTCCATTCGTCCCCTGTGTGTTCGGGTCCTGTGCGTCAGTGTCCTGTGTGTCAGGGTCCTGTGCGCAGTGTCCTGTGTGTTAGGGTCCAGTGTGTTAGGGTCCAGTGTGTTAGGGTCCTGTGTGTCGGTGTCCTGTATGTTAGGGTCCTGTGCGCAGTGTCCTGTGTGTTAGGGTCCAGTGTGTTAGGGTCCTGTGTGTCGGTGTGCTGTGTGTCAGTGTCCTGTGTCTTAGGGTCCAGTGTGTTCGAGTCCTGTGTGTTAGGGTCCTGTGCGTCAGTGTCCTGTGTGTTAGGGTCCTGTGCGCCAGTGTCCTGTGCGTTAGTGTCCAGTGTGTTCAGGTCCTGTGTGTTAGGGTCCAGTGTGTTAGGGTCCTGTGTGTCGGTGTCCTGTATGTTAGGGTCCTGTGCGCAGTGTCCTGTGTGTTAGGGTCCTGTGTGTCGGTGTCCTGTGTGTTAGGGTCCTGTGTGTTAGTGTCCAGTGTGTTCAGGTCCTGTGTGTTAGGGTCCAGTGTGTTAGGGTCCTGTGTGTCGGTGTCCTGTATGTTAGGGTCCTGTGCGCAGTGTCCTGTGTGTTAGGGTCCAGTGTGTTAGGGTCCAGTGTGTTAGGGTCCTGTGTGTCGGTGTCCTGTATGTTAGGGTCCTGTGCGCAGTGTCCTGTGTGTTAGGGTCCAGTGTGTTAGGGTCCTGTGTGTCGGTGTGCTGTGTGTCTGTGTCCTGTGTCTTAGGGTCCAGTGTGTTCGGGTCCTGTGTGTTAGGGTCCTGTGCGTCAGTGTCCTGTGTGTCAGGGTCCTGTGCGCAGTGTCCTGTGTGTTAGGGTCCAGTGTGTCAGGGTCCTGTGTGTTAGGGTCCTGTGTGTCGGTGTCCTGTGTGTTAGGGTCCTGTGCGCAGTGTCCTGTGTGTTAGGGTCCAGTGTGTTAGGGTCCTGTGTGTCGGTGTGCTGTGTGTCAGTGTCCTGTGTCTTAGGGTCCAGTGTGTTCGAGTCCTGTGTGTTAGGGTCCTGTGCGTCAGTGTCCTGTGCGTTAGTGTCCAGTGTGTTCAGGTCCTGTGTGTTAGGGTCCTGTGTGTCAGTGTCCTGTGCGTCAGTGTCCTGTGTGTTAGGGTCCTGTGTGTCAGTGTCCTGTGCGTCAGCGTCCTGTGCGTCAGTGTCCTGTGTGTTAGGGTCCTGTGTGTCGGTGTCCTGTGCGTCAGTGTCCTGTGTGTTAGGGTCCTGTGCGTCAGTGTCCTGTGTGTCAGTGTCCTGTGCGTCAGTGTCTTGTGTGTTAGCGTCCTGTGCGTCAGTGTCCTGGGTGTTAGCGTCCTGTGCGTCAGTGTCCTGTGTGTTAGGGTCCTGTGTGTCAGTGTCCTGTGCGTCAGTGTCCTGTGTGTTAGGGTCCTGTGTGTCAGTGTCCTGTGCGTCAGTGTCTTGTGTGTTAGCATCCTGTGCGTCAGTGTCCTGTGTGTTAGGGTCCTGTGCGTCAGTGTCCTGTGTGTTAGCGTCCTGTGCGCCAGTGTCCTGTGTGTTAGGGTCCTGTGCGTCAGTGTCCTGTGTGTTAGGGTCCTGTGAGTCAGTGTCCTGTGCGTCAGTGTCCTGTGTGTTAGGGTCCTGTGTGTTAGCGTCCTGTGCGCCAGTGTCCTGTGTGTTAGCGTCCTGTGCGTCAGTGTCCTGGGTGTTAGCGTCCTGTGTGTCAGTGTCCTGTGTGTTAGGGTCCTGTGTGTCAGTGTCCTGTGTGTCAGTGTCCTGTGCGTCAGTGTCCTATGTGTCAGTGTCCTGTGCGTCAGTGTCCTGTGTGTTAGGGCCCTGTGTGTCAGTGTCCTGTGCGTCAGTGTCCTGTGCGTCAGTGTCCTGTGCGTCAGTGTCCTGTGCGTCAGTGCCCTGTGCGTCAGTGTCCTGTGTGTCAGTGCCCTGTGTGTTAGGGTCCTGTGCGTCAGTGCCCTGTGCGTCAGTGTCCTGTGTGTCAGTGCCCTGTGTGTTAGGGTCCTGTGCGTCAGTGTCCTGTGCGTCAGTGTCCTGTGTGTCAGTGTCCTGTGTGTCAATGCCCTGTGTGTCAGTGTCCTGTGTGTCAGTGCCCTGTGTGTTAGGGTCCTGTGTGTCAGTGTCCTGTGCGTCAGTGTCTTGTGTGTTAGCATCCTGTGCGTCAGTGTCCTGTGTGTTAGGGTCCTGTGCGTCAGTGTCCTGTGTGTTAGCGTCCTGTGCGCCAGTGTCCTGTGTGTTAGGGTCCTGTGCGTCAGTGTCCTGTGTGTTAGGGTCCTGTGAGTCAGTGTCCTGTGCGTCAGTGTCCTGTGTGTTAGGGTCCTGTGTGTTAGCGTCCTGTGCGCCAGTGTCCTGTGTGTTAGCGTCTTGTGTGTCAGTGCCCTGTGCGTCAGTGTCCTGTGTGTCAGTGTCCTGGGCGTCAGTGTCCTGTGTGTCAGTGTCCTGTGCGTCAGTGCCCTGTGTGTCAGTGCCCTGTGCGTCAGTGTCCTGTGTGTCAGTGTCCTGGGCGTCAGTGTCCTGTGTGTTAGGGTCCTGTGTGTCAGTGCCCTGTGCGTCAGTGTCCTGTGTGTCAGTGTCCTGTGTGTTAGGGTCCTGTGTGTCAGTGCCCTGTGTGTCAGTGCCCTGTGCGTCAGTGTCCTGTGTGTTAGGGTCCTGTGTGTCGGTGTCCTGTGTGTCAGTGTCCTGTGTGTCAGTGTGCTGGGTCGGCTGCGACGGGGGCCTGTTGCTGTGGCTGCCCTCCTCGTCGCTGGGTGTGGCCCGCCGGTGTCGCCGCACTCGCACTCGATGTGGGCGGCGTCCGCCTGGTGCTCCGGGTCTGTCCCTGGCTCGTGTCCGCCCTGGAACGTCCTGAGGCTGTGGCCGCCTGATGGGCTGAGTCCCCACCCCTCCCCCATAACCTCCTTCCCCCATATCCCGCCTTCCCCTCTTTCCCACCTTCCCCCATATCCCCCCTTCCCCCATATCCCCCCTTCCCCCAGATCCCCCTTCCCACAGGGGATATGGGGGAAGGGGGATATGGGGAAGGGGGATATGGGGGAAGGGGGGATATGGGGGAAGGGGGGATTGGGGGAAGGGAGGATATGGGGGAGGGGGGAATTGGGGGAAGGGGGAATATGGGGGATATGGGGGGAAAGGGGATATGGGGGAAGGGTGGATATTTGGGAATGGGGACATGGAGGAAGAGGAGATATGAGGAAAGGATGATATGGGGGAAGGGGGGATAAGGGGGATGTGGAGAAGGGGGGATATGGGGGAATGGGGAAGGGGGGATATGGGGGAAGGGGGGATATGGGGGAAGGGGATATGGGGGAAGGGGGATATGGGGGAAGGGGATTTATGGGGGAAGGGGGGATATGGGGGAAGGGGGTATATGGGGGAAGGGGGATATGGGGACAGGGGGGATATGGGGGAAGGGGGGATATGGGGGAAGGGGATTTATGGAGGAAGGGGGGATATGGGGGAAGGGGGATATGGGGGAAGGGGGATATGGGGAAGGGATATGCGGGAAGGGGGGATATGGGGGAAGGGGGGATATGGGGAAGGGGGGATATGGGGAAGGGGATATAGGGAAGGGGGGGTGGGGGAAGGGGGAAAGTGGGCAGGCAGTGGGGGATCTCACTTGGCGCTGCATGGCGGGCGGCCATTTTGCCGGGCCTCCGGGGGGGGGGGGTGTCTTTTGTGCAGTGACGGTGCGCGCGTCCGTGACGGGTGACTCTGGCGTCACACCGCTACTAGCCCATTCCCGGCCGGAGAATTTGCAACGTTTCGGGGGGCCCGACGCCGGAGTGAGTCACGCCGTTTTTGGCGGCGGGTTCGGGCCATCGCGCCGATTCACAGAGAATCCCGCCCAAGGTGTTAGTAAGGCGTTGATGGCAGTCGGATATTAGGGTAGCTCTGTAGCATCTCAGTGTAAATTAGTGTCAGACCATTATTTCCAACTGCATTAATCTTAGCCATTTTAGTGATTCGTTAGTGTAGTGTTTGTAATAAATAATGTTGTTTATAAAACAAAGCCTAAAGTTCTTTGCTCACCCTACAAAATCAAGATTCAACATCAGCCCAATCAAAGAACATTACCGCGGTGTCTTGCAATACACCCACAGAGTGTCACCTGCTGTGTGGTAGTCTGCTCTGCCTGGCACAATCTGGCACAGCAGCGGGGCAACATGCTGGAGGAGACAGAGGAGGAGCAGGAGGAGGAGCAACATGCGCCTCATGAGGAGGTGGAGGAGGCGGTCGAGGAGGGCTGGAGGATGGCTTCAAGGAGGAGCCGGAGGATAGAGGACAGGGGATGGCAAGGGTCCAATGTGCCAGGACGACCAAGGAGGCCCTCAATGTCCCCAGATCCTCCTAGGATGAGGCTGTGTCCATCAGCTGAACCTTCTCCATTTCCCTCGCAGCTCTGGCTGCCGATACGGGACCCTGCACTTCCGGCCGGAGGTCCACGCATGTGCGCAGTGGCGGTCTGTGGCGGCAGCCCTGCGCGACATGGCGGACCCGCACAGCGGACCGGCCCTGAGAATATAGCCCCCGCCCCCGATATCGTGCATGCCCGCAGATTGGTGGCCCCCGATTACAAGCCTGGCCCCCCCGCAATTGTGGCGTGGAGGCTCGGAGAATCGCGGCCCAGATCTTTGTATCATCTTTGTATCATTCCCCTTCCCCATTCCCAGCCCCCTCATCACACCGCCCCCTCCCCGACCACCCTGTTCCCCTCTGCAAGGGTCTGTGCTGGGCGGTACGGTAGCACAGTGGTTAGCACTGTTGCGTGACAGCGCCAAGGTCCCACGTTCGATTCTCGGCTTGGGTCACTGTCTGCGTGGAGTCTACACGTTTTCCCCATGTCTGTGTGGGTTTCCTCCGGGTGTTCCGGTTTCCTCCCACAAGTCCCGAAAGACGTGCTTGTTAGGTGAATTGGACATTCTGATTTCTCCCTCAGTGTACCCGAACAGGCTCCGGAGTGTGACAGCTTGGTGATTTTCACAGTAACTTCATTGCAGTTAATGTAAGCCTAATGTAAGCCTAATTGTGGCAATAATAAAGATTATTATTGTTATTATTAACACCACTCCGCCCTCAGCAGTGCTCCTCAGTAACTGGGCCATGCTCTGCAGTGCATCGGCAATTTACATCTGCATCTGGAACATATCCATCAACGACTGGGACATGATGTCAAGACCCTCAGCCATGGATGTCACAGATTTAGCCACTCAAGACGCGGAGCCCTAGGTAAACTCACTGAATCCCCCACAATCAACATCCTGGGGGCTACCATTGATCAGAAACTGAACTGGACGAGCCACATTAACACTGTGGCTACCAGGGCAGGTCAAACGCTCTAAATCCTACGGCAAGTAACTCACCTCCTGACCCCCCCAAAGCCTGTCCACCACCTACAAGGCACAAGTCAGGAGTGTAATGGAATACTCTCCACTTGCCTGGATGAGTGCAGCTCCAACAACACAAAAGAAGCTCAACACCATCCAGGACAAAGCAGCCCGCTTGATTGCTCCCCCATCCACAAACATTCAAACCCTCCACCACCGACGAACAATGGCGACTGTGCGTATCATCTACAAGATGCACTGCAGTAACTCACTGAGGTTCCTTTGACAGAACCTTCCAAACCCACGACCACTACCATCAGGAAGGACAAGAGCAGCAGATGCCTGAGAACCCCACCACCTGGAGGTTCCCCTCCAAGTCACTCACTACCCTGGCTTGAAAATATATCGCCGTTTCTTCACTGTAGCTGGGGCAATATCCTGGAACTCCCTCCCTGACAGCACAGTGGGTGTACCTACACCTTTCTGAAGGACAATTAGTGATGGCTAATAAATGCTGGCCTAACTAGGGACGTCCACATCCCGTAACTTAATTTTTAAAAGTGTCGGTCTCGGTGCCACAAATTGTTGGCACCATCTCCTGCAAGCAAAGCCTTTGGGACTCCACCATTGGCCTTGCAGTCACTGGAATGTCACTGACTCCCCTCCTGAATCTCACAACTGTGTTATATCATCTATATCAGCTCTGGGAGAACCTTGCCCAGAGGCTCGGCATCTGGTTGGGACCCAGCTGTGTCCTGGGATCCACCAGACGTCTGACTGCTGTCTCCTTGGATGTTACTGCCTCCAGCTGATGTGTATCAGCAACAGTGCTCACCAGATTGTACTCCAGAAGCCTGTCCACTAATGGCCCCCACTGAGGTATGTATCTAATGGAAGGAGCGAGTGACAGCTGTGATGCCTTGCCGGTGGTTTCCTTGGAGCTCTCCTCTTGGGTGTCAGGGGGAGGGATGACCCAGTCTCATTATATGGTGATCCTGCGAGACAATGGACGTGTGGTCAGTGAGAGGGAAGGATAACTTTGTCTGACACGAAGTACTCACCTGGGTGAAGGGGCAGTGGATCCTCACCTCTCTGGTGCAGGCCAACTTCACTGTCGGTGACTGCTCTCCCCTTGGACAACTCCAAGATTTCAAGGGGGCGTTCCTCAGAGGGGGTGAGGATTCGAATCTCCATGATTACATCCCTGTCTTGGCCCTTTCCCGTTTATTATGGGCTATCTTCTCCTGCGGGGACAAAGAGAGGGCATTGTGAGCCGCACGCTTGATGGATTGGGGGGGTTTCTTTAGCAGGTGGCATGTGTGGGCACTGGCCCTGGACATGAAGCGGTTATGTTGGTGGGTGCCAGTGGATCTGAGGAACAAGCACAAAGATTGGATGTGGGGAGGATGCGAGGTGCCGGACAATAAATTGGGGGGGGGGGGGGGGGGCGTTGTTGGAAATGTGAGGGATGGCAGGCGGAACTGCTGCAGCTCATTGGAGGTCGCTTGACTTCTTCCAATATTGGATGGCAGTCCTGCTTGTCATTCATCCCGCACTGACAGCTGTTACCACTACCTCCCAGGCCGCATTGCTGACCCTGCTGCTGGTCCCCCGGCCCTCTCGGGGGAACAGGGTACCCCGCCTCTCATCCACAGGATTGAGAATCCCTGTAAGGTCGCCATACCCAAAGTGAGGAGCAGGTCTGCCCGCTGCAATCCTTGTGTGTTGACTGGCAGTCAGTGGTGAGGGAGCATTTAAAAATAGTTCCCCCTTATTAGTGATTAAAGAAAGTTCTGGGGAAACTGAAAAGTCTGATGGTGGATAAACCACCTGAACCGGATGGAATTCATCCCAGGGTCTAAAGGAGCTAGCTGAGGATTTTGTGGAGGCATTGGTGGTGACCTTTCAGGAATTACTGCAGGCAGGAAGGGTCCCAGAGGACTGGAAAGTGGCTAATGTAACACCGCTGTTTAAGAAGGGAGGGAGGCAGAAGACGGAAAATTATAGGCCAATTAGCCTGACTTCTGTCATTGGTAAGATTTTAGAGTCCATTATTAAGGATGAGATTGCAGAGTACTTGGAAATGCATGATAAAATAGCATGGCTTCATCAAGGGAATGTCATGTCTAACAAATCTGTTAGAATTCTTTGAGGAGGTAACAAGGAATTTAGACAAAGGAGAACAAGTGGACATGATCTATTTAGATTTTTGACAAGGTGCCGGAAGGAGGCTGTTAAATAAGTAGAGCCCATGGTGTTAAGGGTAAGTTCCTGGCATGGATAGAGGATTGGCTGATTGGCAAAAGGCAGAGAGTGGGGATAAAGGGGTCTTTTTCAGGATGGCAGCCGGTGACTAGTGGTGTGCCTCAGGGGTCGGTGTTGGCACCACAACTTTTCACAATATACGTTAAAGATCTGGAAGAAGGAACTGAAGGCACTATTGCTGAGTTTGCAGATGATACAATGATATGCAGAGGGACAGGTAATATTGAGGAAGCAGGAGGGCTGCCAAAGGACTTGGACAGGCAAGGGAGTGGGCAAAGAAGTGGCAGATGGAATACAATGTAGAAAGGTGTGAGGTTATGCACTTTATCAGGAAGAATGGAGACTGAGATTATTTTCTGAATGGAAAAAGGCTTAGGAAATCAGAAGCACAAAGGGACTTGGGAGTCCTTGTTCCCGATTCTCTTAAGGTTAATGTGCAGGTTCAGTCGGCAGTTAAGAAGGCAAATGCAATGTTAGCATTCGTGTTGAGAGAGCTAGAATCCAAGAGCAAGGATGTACTTCTGAGGCTGTATAAGGCTCTAGTCAGACCCTGTTTGAAGTATTGTGAGCAGTTTTGGGCCCCGTATCTAAGGAAGGATGTGCAGAGGGTCCAGAGAAGGTCCACAAGAATTATCGGTGGAATGAAGAGCTCGTCATATGAGGAGTGGTTGAGGACTCTGGGTCTGTACTCGTTGGAGTTTAGAAGGATGAGGGGGGATCTTATTGAAACTTACAGGATCCTGAAAGGTCTGGATAGAGTAGTCGTGGAGAGGATGTTTCCACTTGTAGAAAAAACTAGAATCCAAGGGCACAGCCTCAGACTGAAGGAACAATCCTTTAGAACTGAGATGAGGAGGATTTATTTCAGCCAGAGGGTGGTGAATCTGTGGAACTCTTTGCTGCAGAAGGCTGTGGAGGCCAAATCACTGAGTGCCTTTAAGACAGAGATAGATAGGTTCTTTATTAATAAGGGGATCAGGGGTTACGGGGAGAAGTCAGGAGAATAGGGATGAGAAACATATCAGCCATGATTGAATGGCGGAGCAGACTCGATGGGCCGAATGGCTTAATTCTGCTCCTATGTCTTATGGTGTTATGCTGAGGGGTGAATGAGGGGGTGCAAATCAGACAGCGAAGCAGCCGGTAATGTAGAGAATCTCGTGGAGGCTCATTTTTGGCACTAAGCGACGTTAAATACGGGCTGTGATCTTATCAACTCTTTCATCTTGAAACCCCACCAAACGCGCCCAAAACCATTGAATTGGGCCCCAAGCTCCTCATGCTGAGAGGAATTGTTTCTTCCCTTTGAAGATGTATGATGTTTTCTGGATGTCGTGATTCTGGATGTAAAATAATCATTTGTGAAGAAATAAGATGACCAAGGATTTATTTATAAATATATCACAAGACTTCATGATAATCGTACTTTGGTATATACATTTCAAAGGACGGTGAAACCTATAGTATTCGGAGGAACCTTTTGATTGAAAATTAGCATTAATGTTCAGAAAATGAACAGGCTTTCAAAGCAAGCATCATTTGCATTTATTTTTCTTGATTATTTTCCCATTATTTTCTTAGTTTTTTAAAAAGCTCACTTTCAATTGATCCAATATTTTCAGTCCTGCATCTATAACTCATTAACAGGAAATCTCTGTTTGAAGGGATTTGAACACATGCAGAACAAACCCCTGCTTGAATGTTCTTCCCAGATACGGTGGAGTGAGAACTGCACTGATTGTTGGGCTGTGCCATCGTCATAGAATTTACAGTGCAGTAGGAGGCCATTCGGCCCATTGAGTCGGCACCGGCTCTTGGAAAGAGCCCCCTACCCAAGGTCCACACCTCCACCCTATCCCCACAACCCAGCAACCCCACCCAACACTAAGGGCAATTTTGGACACTAAGGGCAATTTATCATGGCCAATCCACCTAACCTGCACATCTTTGGACTGTGGGAGGAAACCGGAGCACCCGGAGGAAATCCACGCAGACATGGGGAGAGCATGCAGACTACGCACAGACAGTGACCCAAGCCGGGAATCGAACTTGGCACCCCGGAGCTGTGAAGCAATTGTGCTAACCACAATGCTACCGTGCTGCCCAGTGTGCCCACACTCTTGAGTGTGTTTGTGTAGTTTTCACTGGATGTCTCGCAAGAAAAGAATTTGTTCCTGACTCCTACGGACCAAGATAAGAGGAAATCTTCACAAATCTATTTAAAATGGTGATTAAACACAGCAATCAGAGGGATTCTTATCCCACAGAGCTGGTGACTCAAGCATTACACTGGGACTGTTACCTTGAGCATGACCTGTTTATCTCTGTTATGTCAAGTATTATTCTGCCCACAGGCAATGGTTGCACCTTTTAAAACTAAGGCTGATGCGTATGTGGGATGGATCGTGGCTGTGGCATTTTGGTTGACATGAAGTTTGTAGAAGACGCAATGTCGGAAGCTCACAGAGGGAGCATTTGAAATATACCTTGAGGTGTGCAAAGCTTAGATTAGAATTTCAGTAACAGCAGATGAGATGTAGGCACGCATACTGGCAATCTCCTGGAGGTGGAAAATGCAGTGTGGCAAATGACAGATCTACTGTAGGGAGTATGGAACAAGATGAAGGAAAATGCGAATATAGCACCTGAGTCATTCTGAGCAGACAGCCAGGTTGGCTGATCGATCTGGTGCCAGAGACATGTCAATGTTAGTGGTAAGCTGCCAGTGATTTGATTTCTTATGTAAGAGGGTGGACCGTGAAACCTGAGTCTAAATGCATAAAGTAGCTTTTGTCTTCTGATTTGTGATATAGGTGCGGCTCCATCAATAGCATGAATTGAGATCACCCTCGTTCTTCCTCACCCCAATTCCGGCCAAACGTCCAGCATTCCTCATGGCCCCATGTGAGGTGATATTGTAAATGGTTCCCTCATTTCAGGCAAAAACCAGCCTCAACCTCTCAGCCCTTGTAAATTACAATGCCATCTCGTTTCTCTCCAAACTCTTTTGGCATGTTGCTGCATACTAAATACTTGTCTATTTCTCCTGTGCTATATTATCCTTCCATTCAAAAACAAAGAACAAAGAACAATACAGCACAGGAACAGGCCCTTCGGCCCTCCAAGCCTGTACAGGTCATGATACTAACATTGGCCAAAACCCTCAGCACTTTCTTGTGCTGTATCCCTCTATACCCATCCTATCCCTGTATTTGTCAAAAGAACAAAGAAAAGAACAATTCGTTCCTGATTAGCTTCAACCTTTTTCGCAGTTGACTGCACCATCTTCCTCTCATGCCTTTTTTCATTGCCTGCAATGGTTCATCAAGTTCCACTTTTACTTATCCAATTATAGCCTGAATACTTTCAGTACTTGCTTTTCCTCACCCCATATCATTGTGCCTGTAGTTCCTTAAGGCTCTATGCGGTTAGCTCAGTTACCTGGATGGCTGGTTCATGATGTGGAGCGATGCCAATAGCACAGGTCCAATTCCCGTAATGGCTGAGCTTATTCACGAAGGCCCCACCATCTCAACCTTGCCCCTTGCCTGAGGTGTGGTGACCGTCAGGTTAAATCACCACCGGTCATCTCTCAAAGGGAAGAGCAGTCTGTGGTCCTCTGGGACTGTGGCGACATCTAAAAAACACATTCTTAGCATTTCCTCTTTCTTACCTACCCAATGTCGGATGGGGTCAGCTCCCACATGTATACTGATGAAATGCATGTTTTCCTTTCTGTCATGTCTGTCAACTATATCACTGTCTCTGTACTGTCAGAATCCATGCCAAACATCGAGTCTTGAATGAGCTACAACTTCCACCAGATACAAATTGTGTTGAACAAACCCGTTGATTCATCACAACATCTGGGGCGGCACAGTAGTACAGTGGTTAGCACTGTTGCTTCCCAGCACCATGGGCCCGAGTTCTTTTCCTGGCTTGAGTCACTGTCTGTACGGAGTCTGCACGTTCTCCCTGTGTCTGCGTGGGTTTCCTCCGAGTGCTCCGGTTTCCTCCCACAATTCCTGAAATAAATGCTTGTTAGGTGAATTGGACATTCTGAATTCTCCCTCAGTGTATCCAAACAGGCGCCAGAGTGTGGTGCATTAATGCAAGCCTACTTGTGATACTAATAAAGAATATTATTATTGCCACTAACCATCTGCTATATGGCCACTGTCTCAGACTGAACGGAGTACTTACAAACCCAGCCTTCGACCCTGATCTGAGCTTTCAATCCCAAGACGTTTACCTCACAAATATTGCGCACGTCCAGCTCCATAAAACTGCTTGCATTATGTGCTGAATGTAAGAATTTCAGATATTTTGTATTATAGGTACTTGATGCAATAAGGGTTAAAAGCTTGGGTTAGAGTGTATGATCGATGCAGTACTGAATCCTGGCTTGAAAGGTTTTGGGAGCCAAAGGTGCAGTTAAGACATTGTTAAAAAACTTGGGCTAATGCAGTTTTGTTCGAGTTAAGATGCGGGGGGTGGGGGGGATTCCCTGTGGAGTTAATTAGATTTCAGCTTGCATTTTGCAGAAAAGCAGTTGTAGATGAGTTTTAGATGGAGCTGTGAGCAGGAGTCAAGCATTTGCTCTCACTGCAGGTCATTTAAAGATATGTCTGTAGACAGATTAGCAACTTCTTTCCAAGTAGTTCAGAATGGTCTGATTAGAATGTGAGCTGAAACAAGCTGAGAAACAACTTCTGAAGAAATACAGCTGTACAGCTCTGACAGGATTCAGGTCTTTTCTTTAAAACAGTCTCAGAGAACATCTTTGTATTGCAGGTATTCCTGAATGCTAACTGTATTTAACAGTGGATTGAGAGCTGAGATGATTTTTTGGGTGTTTGAGTGTGAATAAAGATACCAGTTAAGGGTTATTGTGCCACTGTATTGATTAGCATTGTTTAAGGGGTAATTGTAAATTATTTTCTTGTGTTAAAGATATTTTAATACTGTGTGAGTAATAACATTTGTTTGAATCTACCATATACCTATGGGGTCCCCGCATCCCCTCCACTGGCTCCTCTGCGACTGGCAACCTGGATGGTAATGGCAGCCTGAGCGCTCACCTCTGATATTCCCTTCGGATGTGAGGTCACCAGGTTCCCATTTCTATACAGCTGTTGTAAATCGCGCTGGTGAGTGGGTAAGTCCGGGAGGGAGGGCTCTCTAGTGATGTTATAATGTATTAAAATTAGGTTCCCGATTTCTCATCACACTACCGGCGAGGGGTCTGGAAAATCAGAAATCACAATCTCGCCGGAGAGAATTGTGTTTTCCGATTCTCGCTGAATTTCCCTCCCGCGTCGTTGTTCGCACTGAAAGCTAACGCGGGCTCAAAATGGCCCCCTTGTGTTTAAAAAGCTTTGTGGTCTCAAGCTTTCATATCTCTGCAACTTTGTCAGTGTTGCAATTCTCTTTGAACATTCATTTCTTCTCGACTCCAGCCTCCCCTTTGCTCCATTGGGATTGGCCGAACCTTCAGTCACATTGGCCCCATCTGCTGTAATTCCCTCCTAAATGCAACATTCCCACCACCCTTAAAACCTTCCCGAAAATCCATCTTTGACCGAGCTTTGGTTATCCCTTCCTATTTCTCCTTCTTTGTCTCAGCATCCTGCTTAACTTTATATCTCTGCAAAGTGTCTCGAGATATTTATATTAACGACGCTGCATAAATGCAAGTAGTTGTGGATGATGTTAGATCAATAAGAAGAAATGTTGGTGGCAAGTTCTGCATTATTTGTAAGATAGCCCCTAGTTTCAGGATTTCAGTCCAGGTCATTACCTTATAAGCAATTCTTAAATGAAATTTATGATGCAGTTGTCAATTTGAACCAATGCACCCATGGGGTCAAGCTGAGCAATATATACTAACGAGGTCTCACGTTTGATTGCAGATTTATACTTAGTTATCTGATATCAGCTGGGGCAACATGACCCTGAGTAAGGAACGAATAGTTAGCCAGAGTTATGCTCACGATTGTTATCCAATGGTCCCTCTGAAAGTTGCATGCTGGGCTGTTGGGCAAAGACAGAATTAAACTTGTCATTTACTTTATTTATTCATGGGGTGTGAGCGTCACTGGCAAGGCCTGCATTAGTTGCCTGTGGTAACCCTCCCGGGGATCCTGAGGAATCAGCCATTGATCCCCCTGTGGCGCTCGTTGAGTACGAGTTCCCATGGTAACAGGCTGAGGACCATCCAGCTGGGACTCACTATCAAGCCTTTGAAATACTGTCCCAGACCCAGACTGGGAGTCCCTGTTAGTCCCGGGATGGGACACTCGTGCTGTATTCTGGGGGTGGGGGCTTTACTTTTGAGTTAAAATAAAGTTGATTTAACCTTTATTTTCGTGTCTCCTGGATTACTACGCTAGCGACATGGGTGGGATAAATAAGGTCGCGACACAGGGAAAACTGCTTGCAGAACCCACCCTAGATCTTAGAAAAGTCACAGAACTGGTGCTGACCCTGGAGGTTGCCGTAAAAGAGGCTCAGGAACTCCCAGGTTTAGTGGACTGCAGCATGCTCAGTGTCGGACATCCCCTGTATCGGAAAACCGGATAGATAGCACCTTCGCATCCCGCTCACCCCCTGGTCATTAGTCATCCACAGCATACAAAGACATGGGCAGATGGCCACAAATCTCCAGGACTATCAGAGAAGCTTCCCCAGAGAACTTTGGGCAGCAGTCATGCGAGTGCTGTACCTGTGACCGAAGGACATGCCCAAGACAAGGCTGTCAGAATGGTCAGTACGTATACCTCCCAAGCCGGCAGTTGAAGCCACCTCAGGCCCGATCCACTAGCCCAAACAGGACGAACTCATGAAGTTGAACTGCATCACCACCCCCAAAGCTGCCCCGATCAAAATTAAACTCTGGGTCAACAGTCATGCCTTGGAAATAGAAGTGGCACGGGAGCCACCGTCTTCATATTAGGGGGACAGACCTTCAGGCACCTCCGAGCTGACATCACACCCCTGTGCCTGCAGGATAACAAGGCCAGGTTGGCCACATATACGGGGGAACCTCTACGAATTGTAGGAACCACCATGACCCCAGTTGCCCAAGAGCAACAGATAATCCGATTGTCCTAATAGTCGTGCAACCACCAGGACCCAGTCTCCTGGGCAGAGACTGGCTGCAAAATTGGACTGGCAGCAGATCTTCCAGATGCAAACCAGGAGTCTGTATAAAGTCATCGGAAAATACATAAGAACATAACACATAAGAACATAAGAACTAGGAACAGGAGTAGGCCATCTGGCCCCTCGAGCCTGCTCCGCCATTCAATGAGATCATGGCTGATCTTTGTGGACTCAGCTCCACTCTCCAGCCCGTACACCATATCCCCGAATCCCTTTATTCTTTAGAAAGGTACCTATCTTTTTCTTAAAAACGTTTAAAGAAGGAGCCTCAACAGCTTCACTGGGCAAGGAATTCCAGAGATTCACAACCCTTTGGGTGAAGAAGTTCCTCCTAAACTCGGTCCTAAATCTACTTCCCCTTATGTTGAGGCTATGCCCCCTAGTTCTGCTTTCCCCGACCAGTGGAAACAACCTGCCCGCATCTATCCTATCTATTCCCTTCATGATTTTATATGTTTCAATAAGATCCCCCCGCATCCTTCTAAACTCCAATGAGTACAGTCCCAGTCTACTCAACCTCTCGTCATAATCTAATCCCCTCAACTCTGGGATCAACCTAGTGAATCTCCTCTGCATTCCCTCCAGTGCCAATATGTCCTTTCTCAGGTAAGGAGACCAAAACTGAACACAATACTCCAGACGTGGCCTCACCAACACCTTATACAATTGCAGCATAACCTCCCTAGTCTTGAACTCCATCCCTCCAGCAATGAAAGTCAAAACTCGATTAGCCTTCCTAATCACCTGTTGCACCTGCGCACCAACTTTTTGCGACTCGTGCACCAGCGCACCCAGGTCCCTCTGCACAGCAGCATGTTTTAACATCTTACCGTTTAAATAATAATCCATTCTGCTGTTATTCCTGCCAGAATGGATAGCCTCACACTTGGCAACATTGAATTCCATCTGCCAGACCGTAGCCCATTCAACTAACCTATCCAAATCCTTCTGCAGACTTCCGGTATCCTCTGCGCTTTTTGCTTTACCACTCACCTTAGTGTCGTCTGCAAACTTTGCCACATTGCACTTGGTCCCCAACTCCAAATCGTCGATGTAAATTGTGAACAACTGCGGGCCCAACACTGATCCTTGAGGGACCCCACTAGTTACAGGTTGCCAACCAGAGAAACACCCATTTATCCCCACTCTCTGCTTTCTGTTAGTTAACCAATCCTCTACCCATGCTACCACTTTACCCTCAATGCCATGCAGCTTTAGTTTATGCAGCAACCTTTTGTGTGGCACCTTGTCAAAAGCTTTCTGGAAATCCAGATATACCACATCCATTGGCTCCCCATTATCTACTGCACTGGTAACGTCCTCATAAAATTCTACCAAATTAGTCAGACATGACCTACCCTTTATGAACCCATGCTGCGTCTGTCCAATGGGACAATTTCCCTCCAGGTATCCCACTATTTCCTCCTTAATGATAGATTCCAGCATTTTCCCTACAACCAAAGTTAAGCTTACCGGCCTATAATTACCCGCTTTCTGCCAACCTCCTTTTTTAAACAGTGGTGTCACGTTTGCTACTTTCCAATCCTCTGGGACCACCCCAGAGTCTAGTGAATTTTGATAAATTATCACTGGTGCGTTTACAATTTCCCTAGCCATCTCTTTTAACACTCTGGGATGCATCCCATCAGGGCCAGGAGACTTGTCTACCTTTAGCCCCATTAGCCTGACCAATACAGCCTCCTTAGTGATTACAATCATCTCAAGATCCTCACTTATCATATCTTTATTTCCATCAGTCACTGGCATGTTATTTGTGTCTTCCACTGTGAAGACTGACCCAAAAAACCTGTTCAGCTCCTCAGCCATTTCCCCGTCTCCTATTATTAAATCTCCCTTCTCATCTTCCAAAGGACCAATATTTACCTTAGCCACTCTTTTTTGTCTTATATATTTGTCTTAAATATATATAAAGTGTGCGGAATGGGCTGTGCCGGTGATTCCGGTATTAAATCCCGACAAATTGGTCTCCCTTTGTGGAAACCATAAATTGACTATCAACAGAGCCTCCTGCCTTGACTGTACGCCATATCACGCATCGAAGATCGCTACACAAAGCTGGCTGGAGGCCGCACATTTACCAAGCTGCACATGAACCATATGTACCTCCAGCTGGAGCTCGATATGGCATGGAAGAGGTTCGTCACCATCAATGCCCATCAGGGGTTTTATAAATACCCTCGCTTGCCTTTTGGAGACTTGTCGGAATGTGTCATTTTTCAGCGCGTAATGGAAAATATCCTTTAAGGACTGCCAGTGTTGGCAGTGTGCCAAGATGATGTGTTAATCACAGGAGCCATGCCTAACACGCGGTGCCTCTCCCTACTGAGTAGGGACAATGGCATCGAATAACTACTGCATGCGTCGTGAACCCTGGCAGATGCAGAACGACGCTATGACAATCTGAAAAAGTGGGTCTGGCCGTGATATTTGATGTGAAAAAATTCCATCTATACGCCTACGGCTGACACTTTATGGTAATCACAGACCACAATCTCCTTTTGGACCTTTTAAAGGAGGACAAGGCGATCCCACCCAATGTCTGGGCTCAGATCTAGCGCTGGGCACTCTTGTTGGCAGCACAAAAATACTCTGTCTCGAGAACCGCCCGGGATTGCACATAGCCAATGCTGAACGCCGAGTCGCCTACCATTACCCGCAAGCCTTCATCGGCCGAGGCATTGAGTTTAAAAATTGGCAAGTCATGTTGCAGCCTTATAGAACCTTAGTTAGGCCGCACCTGGAATATCGTGTTCAATACCAGAAGGATGTTTTGGAGAGGGTACAGAAAAGATTTACCAGGATGTAGTTCTGGCTGGTCCGATACTCTGAAGACTGCCACCCTGCCTGTGCCCACAAGGCAGATCCAGACATGGGACCCAGAAAGACCCCACACTGGCAAAACTATGCCACGTGTTCCTAAACGGTGGACCCCATGGACTCCCAATGGAGGATTTGAAGCCCTTCCTGTTTAAACACCATGAATTCAGTGAGGGAGATTCCTGTGGGAAGCCCGAGTGGTTATCCCTCATCCTGGCCAGTACCCCATCTTGAAGGAGCTCCATAGCGGTCACCCAGGGGTCTCCAAGATGAAGATGCTTGCAAGGAGCTCTGTCTGGTGACCCAGGCGTGATCCTGACATTGAAGGTTTGGTGAAAGAGTACCCATCATGTCAGGAGAATAAGAAGCTCCTGCAGATGACTTCGCTGCATCTGTGGGAATGGCCAGACAGCCCTTTGGTACAGGTACATTAAGGTAGATAAGTCCCCAGGTCCCGAAGGGATATACCGCAGAATACTGAGAGAGGCAAGGGAGAAAATGTATGGGTCCTTGAGATAAATCTTTGTATCCTCATTGGCTACAGGGGAGGTCCCAGAGGATTGGAGAATAGCCAATGTTGCTCCTTTGTTTAAGAAGATTAGCAAGGATAATCCAGGTAATTACAGGCCGATGAGCCTTACGTCAGTGGTAGGGAAATTATTGGAGAGGATTCTTTGAGACAGAATTTACTCCCACTTGAAATAAGTGGACATGTTAGTGAGGGGTAACATTAGTTTTGTGAAGAGGAGGTCGTGTCTCACTATCTTGATTGAGTTTTACGACAAAGGTGATTGATGAGGGAAGGGTAGTGGATGTTGTCTTCCCGCCCCCGCCCCCCCCACATCTACATCTGTCACAGTTTATCCTCTGATGTTAGTTTCACTGCTGTTTGGCCTTTCACACCTTTTGTTAGCCATTAGCATTCTTTCCCCTTGGTTTCTGTGGCCATTAGCACCCGGTTTCCCTGGGTTTCTGTGGCTATGACTCATCTTTCATTCTCACTCCACAGTATAAATATTTCCCACTTTCTCTGTATCATAGCTTTGACAAAGGGTCATCTGAACTCAAAACGTTAGCCCTTTTCTCTCCCTACAGATACTGCCAGACCTGCTGCGATTTTCCAGCATTTTCTCTTTGGTTGTCTACATGGACTTCAGTAAGGCCTTTGACAAGGTCCCTCATGGCAGACTGGTAGAGAAGGGGAAGTGACATGGGATCAGAGGTAAGTTCACAAGATGGATAGAGAACTGCCTTGGTCCTGGAAGACAGAGGGTAGCAGTGAAAGGGTGCTTTTCTGAATGGAGGGCAGTGACTAGTGGTGTTCCGCAGGGACCTTTGCTGTTTGTAATATATATAAATGATTTGGAGGAAAATGTAACTGGTTTGATTAGTAAGTTTGCAGACGACACAAAGGTTAGTAGAATTTTGGATAGCGATGAGGACTATCAGAGGATACAGCAGGATTTAGATTGGTTGGAGACTTGGGTGGAGAAATGGCAGATGGAGTTTAATCCGGACAAATGTGAGGTAATGCATTTTGGAAGGTCTAATAATGGGTAATATGTAGTAAATGGCAGAACCCTTAAGTGTATTTATAGGCAGAGGGATCTGGGTGTACAGGTAGACAGGTCACTGAAAGTGGCAACACAGGAGGAGAAGGTAGTCAAGAAGGCATACAGCATGCTTGTCTTCATCGGCCGAGGCATTGAGTTTAAAAATTGGCAAGTCATGTTGCAGCCTTATAGAACCTTAGTTAGGCCGCACCTGGAATATCGTGTTCAATACCAGAAGGATGTTTTGGAGAGGGTACAGAAAAGATTTACCAGGATGTAGTTCTGGCTGGTCCGATACTCCGAAGACTGCCACTCTCGGGCATGGCTCCACACTCACCCCCACAACTTTGGACATCACCTCGAAGAAGGCTGTCCAGAACCCAACATGTCTGTGACAGGCCTAGAAACATGGGGGTGTGGTTGGCTGGGCCTCCCTGGCACTGTTCATATTTACGCTCCACCTCCTGGAAGAACCTGTTCATTCGGGTTCTGGTCATGTGTGCTCTGAGCATCACTTTAAGCTGCATGAGGCTCAGCCTTGCACAGGAGGAGGTGGAGTTGTCCCTGCTCAATGCTTCACTCCAGAGTCCCCATTTCCATCCAGGGTTCGCCTTCCCATTTCTGCCTAGTTCTGTCCAATGGTGACCATGCCTTTTCCAGAAGTTGTTTGGAGATGTCCCCACAGTTCCCCCTTCCCTTACTGTCCATATTTAGTAGTTCCTCCAGTAAAGTGTCTCTCGGGGCCCTAGGTTAGCTCGTTGTCTCCTTGTGGAGAAAGTGTTTGAGTTGAAGGTGCCAGAGTTCTTGTCCTGTCGGTGTCATGATATTCAGATAAACATCATGGTGCAAACACACATACACACTGATGGACAGATCAACGGACCAATCAACACACATGCACCATCACAGCCAATCACAAGCAAGGGCACACGTACTATAAAACGGGGAACACTACAGTTCCTGCTCATTCCAGCAGGAGACAGCTCAGGGCACAGAGCTCACAGCAAGCCACTCAGACATTCACCATGTGCTGAGTGCCTCTCCAAGATAGTGTTAGGGCTGGGTCCACAGGTTAAAGGGTAATGAATGAACCACAGTAACATGTTTACAGATGTTGTTATTGAGAGTAATAAAACAGAGTTGTACCATCTGCAACCGTGTTGGCTCGTCTGTGTAGCAGACCACCCAACACGACATGATACCAGGATTGGAACCCAGCAACTGTGAGACCTACCTACACATCTTCAGGAATCCGCCATCCTGCGCCATGGACACCATCAGCCCGCCGCAGCCGCTCCAAATCGCTGGAAACCTCGGCGTCAACTGGAAGCTGTTTAAACAGCGCTTCCAGTTCTTCCTAGAAGCCACGGAAAGGGAGAATGCTTCGGACACCAGGAAAATCGCCCTCCTCCTCTCCACGGCAGGGCAACATGCCATCTACGTCTACAACTCCCTGCTGTTCGCGGAAGGTGAGGACAATACGAAGTACAAGACGGTCCTTCTTAAACTCGAGCAACACTTCAGCGTCGAGGTAAATGAGAGCTTCGAGAGGTACCTCTTCCATCAGCGCCTGCAGGGTAAGGATGAGCCTTTTAAATCTTTCCTAATACACCTCCATATCCTCGCGCAGTCCTGTAGTTACGAGGCCACCTCCGATTCCATGATTCAGGACCAGATAGTTTTGGGGTCACCTCGGGCACCCTACGCCAGCAGCTCTTCAAAATTAAAAACCTCACCCTAGCCACCGCCATCGAAGCCTGCGTCCTCCATGAAAATGCGACAAGCCGCTACTCCCAATTCCAAGCGGCCGAATCGGCACGGCAGGGGTCCTACGCAGCCGAAACGGCACGGCAGGTGTCCTACGAGGCCGAGCGGGTCCATGCGATCGAATTCATCCCGGCCCGCGGCCCGGATGAGGGCGGCCATTTTGCGCGCTTTCCATGGCCTCCCGCTCTTGTACGCGCCAAAAGAGACGTTGATGCAGAGGGACGTGACGCGCAGGCGCGCTCTACGCAGGACCGAACTGCGCATGCGCGATGGCACAAGGAACGCTATGACGTCACAATGTGCGGCAACTGTGGATCCGCATATTTAAATCGGCAATGTCCAGCAAAGAACCGACAATGCCTCCGCTGTGGCAAGATGGGCCACTACGCTGCCTGCTGTCGAGCAGCTCAACCTGCCAACGCTCCCCAATTCCGCCAGCCTCGCAGGGACGTGCGGACCATTCAGCCTCCATACACCGAGTCATACCCTGACGATATACAGACCGGTGATACAGACGACAGGGAAGCCTTCCGTGTTGTGGTCATTGACAGGAACCGGATGTCCCCAAGCAGGACCCACCAGCCGATGCCAGTGAACAGTGTCAATCCGGGTGATGAATGGTGTCCCACTCTAACGGTCAACCGATCACCAATCACATTCCGTCTGGACACTGGTGCCTCCGCCAACCTAATAGCATGGTCAGCCTTCTATGCCTTGAAGGTCAGACCACCAATTCAGCCATCCCGTTGTAAGATGGTCGCCTACAACGGAAACGTTATCCCGGCCATGGGATCCTGCCAGCTCCAGGTGACACACAATGCATACACAGCATCACTGTCTTTTGAGATAGTTGGATCATCAAAGGACTCCCTGCTGGGCGCACAGCTGTGCAAGGTTCTCCACCTCGTTCAGCGGGTACACACTCTGTCTCCAGAAGGCACGTCAGACTTCCCGGATGCAGAATTTAGGGCACAGCTCCACTCGCTCCTCACCCACAACCAGGAGGCATTCGAGGGCATGGGCACACTGCCCTACACTTACAGAATACGGCTCAAACCGGACGCCACCCCGGTCATTCACGCACCTCGTAGAATCCCAACACCACTCAAAGACCACCTCAAGCAGCAGCCGCAGGATCTCCAGGACCAAGGAGTGCTATCCCGGGTCACGGAGCCCACGCCATGGGTCAGCTCCATTGTGTGCGTTAAAAAGCGCTCTGGCGAACTCCGGATCTGCATCGACACGAAAGACTTGAAGAACAACATCATGAGGGAACACTACCCCATACCCAAACGGGAAGAGATCACGAGCGAAATGGCCCGGGCTAAAATATTTACAAAGCTTGATGCCTCAAAGGGTTTTTGGCAGATCCAACTGGATCCGTCCAGCAGGAAGCTGTGTACTTTCAACACTCCCTTTGGCAGGTACTGTTACAATAGGATGGCGTTTGGTATCATCTCGGCATCCGAGGTATTTCACAGAATCATAGAACAGATGATGGAGGGCATCGAAGGGGTGCGCGTCTATGTTGACGACGTCATCATCTGGTCCACAACACCACAGGAGCACACCACACCACAGGACCACACCACATCAGTCGGCTCCAGCGTGTCTTTGCTCGGATACGAGAACATGGCCTGCGCCTCAACCGAGCCAAGTGTTCTTTTGGCCAAACCGAGCTAAAGTTTCTGGGGGACCACATATCCCGGTCAGGAATGCGTCCGGATGCAGACAAGGTGAGCGCCATTACAGCCATGCCGCAGCCGGCAGACAAGAAAGCAGTGCTACGCTTTCTCGGGATGGTCAACTTCCTGGGGAAGTTCATTCCCAACCTTGCCTCCCACACTGGCTCTTCGCCACCTAGTGAAGGAGACCACGGAGTTCCAGTGGCTGCCCGCACGCACCAGAAGGAATGGGAAGAGCTCAAAATTAATCTCACCACAGCCCCGGTATTGGCGTTCTTCGACACCTCTCGCGATACGAAGATCTCGACTGATGCCAGCCAGTCCGGCATTGGGGCGGTACTCCTGCAACGGGACGACACCGCATCATGGGCCCCGGTCACCTATGCCTCGCGGGGTATGACCCCCACAGAACAGCGCTATGCGCAGATTGAGAAGGAGTGCCTGTGTTTGTTAACCAGCATAGATAAGATCCACGACTACGTGTATGGTCTCCCTCACTTCACCGTGGAAACCGACCATCGCCCCCTGGTCAGCATCATACAAAAGGACCTGAATGAGATGACCCCTCGCCTCCAGCGCATTCTGCTTAAGCTCCGGAGATACGACTTCCAACTGGTCTACACCCCGGAAACGACCTCACCATCGCGGATGCCCTATCCAGAGCAGTGAGCACACCGCCCGATTCGGAGGGGTTTTGTCTGTCAGGCCGAAGCGCATGTGGCCTTCACATCGGCCAATCTGCCAGCTGATGATTCAAGTCTGGCCCGTATTCGCCGGGAGACTGCGGCCGACCCCCTTCTACAACGTGTGATGCGCCACATGACGGGAAGGTGGCTCAAAGGACAGTGCCCACAATTCTACAATGTCCGGGACGACTTGGCCGTCATTGACGGTGTCCTCCTAAAGTTGGACCGGATTGTGATTCCACACAGCATGCACAGGCTGGTCCTCGAACAACTGCACGAAGGCCATCTCGGGGTTCAGAAGTGCAGGCGGAGTGCCCGAGAAGCTGTCTACTGGCCGGGCATCAGTGACGATATTGCCAACATGGTGCTCAACTGCCCCACCTGCCAAAGGTTTCAGCCGGCGCAACCCCCCGAGACGCTTCAGCCCCATGAGTTGGTAATGGCCCCCTGGGCGAAGGTGGGTGTGGACCTTGTTCTTGCGCTCGGCAGGGGCTACGTCATCATCATAGATTACTTTTTGAATTATCCAGAGGCCATACCCCTGCACGATTTGACATCGTCCGCTGTCATCAGGGCATGCAAAGAGACCTTCGCTCGCCATGGCATTCCGCTTACTGTCATGTCGGACAATGGGCCCTGTTTTGCAAGCCAAGAATGGTCTTCTTTTGCTGCTTCGTATGGCGTCACACACGTGACATCCAGCCCTCTGCACCCCAGTCCAACGGCAAGGCGGAAAAGGGCATTCATATCATCAAGCGGCTCCTCTGCAAGGCTGCTGATGCCGGATCTGACTTCTGTTTAGCCCTGCTGGCCCCACTAGCCACTGGCCTTTCACCAGCCCAGCTGTTGATGGGTCGCGCCCTCAGGACCACTGTGCCATCCATTCTTGTTCCTACTCCCGACTATGCTCCAGTACTGCAAAGGATGCGACAGCAGCGTGCTCAGCAGAAGGTGGCACATGACACTTGGGCAACTGATCTTCCTGCCTTGGCACCTGGAGACAACGTCCGCATCCACCTACCAGAGGGTGGCTGGTCGGCAACTGCCGAAGTTCTCCGATGCGTGGCTCCCCGCTCGTTCCTTGTTCGCATGCCTGATGGCTTTATTCGCCGTCACAATCGCCGGGCTCTTCGCCTGCTTCCGCGCTCGCTACGTGATCATACACCGGTGCCATGCCCTCCTGTTGTTCCTGATGTCGACTTCGTGGAGCTTCCTGCCACCATGCCCATTACTCTGTCGCCTGTGGCCAGGCCCATTCCTCCGCCGGTGGATCCTGACCCACCCTTGAGGCGGTCAACAAGAATTCGTCGCCCACCTACTAGGCTGGACTTATGAGCCTGTTTGAACATTGGACTCACTAAAGTTTTATGCCACAATGTTAATATGTTTCTCTTTTTGTCGTTACAGGAGTTCGTTTTGATGCTTGATGTTTACACTTGTTTTGTTTATGATACAACCTCGTTGCTATGTTGCACCTGACACCTTCCTATGTATATAGTTTAGCCTCATGTACATGTTGTAGATATTGCACACACACATTCAGCTGCGCTCAGTACACATCTATATTTATTAACACATAGGCATATATTTCTGTAAAAGAAGGGGGGGATGTCATGATATTCAGATAAACATCATGGTACATACACACATACACACTGATGGACAGATCAATGGACCAATCAACACACACGCAACATCACAGCCAACCACAAGCATGGGCACACGCACTATAAAACGGGGAACACCACTGTTCCCGCTCATTCCAACAGGAGACAGCTCAGGGCACAGAGCTCACAGCAAGCCATTCAGACATCCACCATGTGCTGAGTGCCTCTCCAAGATAGTGTTTGGGCTGGGTCCACAGGTTAAAGGGTAATGAACGAACCACAGTAACAAGTTTACAGGTGTTGTTATTGAGAGTAATAAAACAGAGTTGTAACATCTGCAACCGTGTTGGTTCGTCTGTGTAGCAGAGCACCCAACACAACAGTCGGTAGCACCAGTTCTTCCGTCAGTTCATCCAGGGTCGCAAGTCTGTCCCCTATGTAAATGTCCCCGACCGCTAGCATCCTCCCGTCCCATCTCCATATTTGAAAGGTGGCATCTCGCATGGCTGGCGGGAATTTATGGTTACCGCAAATGGGGGCCATAGAGAACTTCCCAGTTAAACTGAAATGCTGCCTCATTTGTTTCCATGCCCTTAGTGTGGCTACCACCACTGGGCAGGATGTGTATTTTGCCAGGGGGGATGGGGGTGCTGCTGTGGCGAGAGCCTGGAAGGTGTTTCCTTTGTAGGAGGACTCCTCCAGCCTCACCCAATGCATGTTAGGTTCTCGTATCCATCCCCTCACCTTCTGGGCTGTGGCTGCCCAGTGGTAGTATTGCAGGTTTAGGAGGGCCAGGCCACCCATGTTTTTCCTCCTTTTCAGTGTAGACTTGGGAATCCTTGGGTTTCCCCCCCCCACAAACGCTATGATCATTTTGCCTATCCCTTGGAAAAAAGCCTTGGGGATGGAGATAGTTATGGATCTGAACAGGAAGAGGAACCTCGGCACCACATTCGTCTTGATTGTCTGCACCTTCCCCACCAGGGAAAGTGGGAGTACATCCCACCTCTGTAGGTCCTTTTGACTTCCTCCGCCAGACTGGTTAGATTCCACTTGTGGATCTGTGTCCAGTCATGGGCTATCTGGATTCCCAGGTAGCGGAATTTGTTTGGGCTAGTTTGAATAGTAGATCCTCCAGCTCTGTCCCCCTTTGGGTTCACCAAGAATACCTCGCTCTTGGCCAGGTTGAGTTTGTAGCCCGAGAAGGCCTCAAACTCTTCTAGGAGCTTCATGATTACTTTCAGGCCATTCTGTGGGTCTGAGATGTAGAGGAGCAGGTCATCCACACAGAGCGAAACTCTGTGCTCTCCGCCGTCCCTTCCAGTCTTTCGCGTCTTGCCGAGCAATCGCCAGGGATTCGATTGCCAGGGCGAACAAGTGTGGGGACACTGGGCATCCCTGCCTTGTGCCTCTGGAAGTATTCAGAGCTGGTGGTGTTGATCCGAATGCTCGCCTTTGGGGCGTTGGGCAGGAGTTTCACCCATAGGATGAACCCTGTCGCTAGCCCAAACCGCTCCAGTACCTCAATGAGGTTCGTCCATTCAACTCTGTCGAAGGCCTTTTCTGTGTCCACGGAGACAATCACTTGATGGGGTCATTATTACATTCAGCTGCCGCCTGATGTTCGCAGTTAGCTGTCTACCCTTGACAAAGCCGTCTGGTCCTCTGCAGCCACCTCTGGTACGCCAGGACTTCGAGTACTTGACCCAGTAAATGTGAAGGAATGACAATACATTTCCATGCCAGGATAGTGTTTGACTGCAGGGGGTCTTTCAGGTGATGAGTTTTCCTCAGTGCCAACTACCCTTATCCTTCTAGATGGTAATGATCACAGGTTTGGAAGGTGCTGTCAAAGGAGATTTGGCATGTTGCTGCAGTGCATCTTATAGATGTACACACTGCTGCCACTGTACACAAATGGTAGAAGGAGTGAATATTTAAAGTGCCGAATGAGGTGCAAATCAAATGGGCTGCTTTGTACTGGATGGTGTTGAGCTTCTTGAGTGTTATTGGAGCTGCACTCATCCAGACAAGTGGAGAGTATGATTGAGTAGCTTACTGACTCTTATTGTATCAGCTCATACAAGATGAAAGGCCAGTTTGCTGAGGTAGCAAAGGTTAACCAACAGCTGTGGAACTGCTAAGTAAAATCAGCACCATCTGGAGTGTAGGAGAAAAAGTTGGGTCAAAATTAAAAAGTAGATTGTGTTGTCAGATAAAGTTGCTTTAGTTTATCCTGATTCTTATTCAAGTCTTCCCACTGTCCTATTTTAATATATTCCTCAAGGGATACTTTGCCAAACTCCAAAGTGCACATAAACTGCTTGAGAAACATACACATTATCATCAAAGAAAGAAATGAATGGTCCATGAATGGCATTTATTAGGCACTAACTACCTCCAACACAGCTAGGAGCAGCTGAGACAGCTTTGTTACAGCCTGATAAATTATGGTCAAATCCCAGTGACTGTGCATCTATTAACCAGTTATTAAAATGCACAGCCAGCTGTCCCTGCCTTATAATGGCTGGAAATGAGGTCAATGTCTTTACAGCAACTTGCAAAATGTTATTTGACATTAGTCCTTTTTATTTACAGCATTTTAAAGGTTGGTACAGCTAATGTGTCTGGAAAACAATAGAACAAACCTGACTTCACTCCGGACAACAGAACAGTCGGGAGCATATCTAGTAAAGCATTGAAGGTATTTAAAAAGACCTTATAGGAAATGTATGTTGATGAGAACCTGCAGAGCAGTGAGAGTATGAGGAATAGTTTGGTCATTATAAGGTGGTGTGTGCCAGCAGTAATCATACTGCAGCATTATATCAGCAAAAATTTATCATAACATCACAGCATGTACTATCAGTAATCTTCATATATGTAATGTATCATACCCCAAACCTTCACATACTAATTCCCAATGGGAACTAATTTCTGATGCTGTCTGACAGTTGACAAGGTCGGGTTCTGATAAGGACCAGCCTTTGATGAGGATTGTTCCTGAAGAGGACTGAATGAGGATTGGCCCTTGAAGAGGACTAGTTCATGAGGAGGATTGGAATTGATGAGGACGGTTTCTTGATGAGGATTAGTTTTTCTTGAGGATTGTTCTTGAGAAGAACTTGTTCTGAATGAAGATTGGGTCTTGAATGGGATTGGCTCTTAAACAAGACACCGGCATAAGGAACGGAACAGCCATCAGTCCCCGAAGCAAACACCTCCCCAACAAATGCAACAGATTGATGAGGATTGGTTATTGATGGGGGCTGGTTTAACGAGGGAGATTGGTTTCTGCTGGCAGCTGACAGCTGATAGGGACTGTTTCTGATGGGAGCTAATTCCTTTACTGGCTAATACCTTCAGAGCGCTATTCCTGCGAGGAATGGTACCAGATGGGCACTGCTGATGGCTGCTATTATCAGGTATTGATTCCAGATTGGGACTAACTCCTAATCTAACAGGATTCTGTAAGGGATTTATAGCATTCAGAATTAGCATCAATGAAAACTCTTCTTTGGTCAAGAGATGTAGGTTATGGGAATTACTTTCGGTGTGCCTCCCCATGCTGCAGCCAGGTACAAAAGCAAGCACAATGGTGATTGAGGAATGAGACTTGACGCGTTCAGGTTTACATAGAGAAGAAATTGGGAGAACAGCCACGGGTGTATTGGAATAATTAAGTCTAGGGGTAACAAAGGCATGAATGAGGTTTTCTGTTGTAGATGAGCTGAGACAGGAACAAAGTCAGGTGATAGGACATTGACACCAGTACTGGGGAAGGAGGGAGCTGTTCCGCTGGGATGGTCTTCACCAGAATCAAGCTGGGACCAGAGTCCTGGCGAATCGCATTACTAGGGCTATAGATAGGGCTTTAAACTAAAGAGGGGGAGGTTTTTTTTTTCGTTGTATGGAAAATTAGAAAATCAAATTTGAAGGAGAAGATGGCAGTGCAGGTTAATGATGAGGACTTTAAACTAGTTAAATGGGCCGAGGGCTCAGTAGAGGTTAGTAAAGTTTTCAGACGTTTTCAGGGCGGCACAATAGCACAGTGGTTAGCACTGTTGCTTCACAGCGCCAGAGACCCGGGTTCGATTCCCGGCTTGGGTCACTGTCTGTGCGGTGTCTGCATGTTCTCCCCTTGTCTGCATGGGTTTCTCCGGGCGCTCCAGTTTCCTCCCATAAATCCAGAAAGACGTGCTTGTTAGGTGAATTGGACATTCTGAATTCTCCCTCAGTGTACCCGAACAGGCGCCGGAATGTGGCGACTAGGGGATTTTCACAGTAACTTCATTGCAGTGTTAATGTGAGCCTACTTGTGACAATAAGAAAGATTATTATTAAAATATGTAATAGAACAGAGAGTATAGAAAGCGGCAGGAATCTAATTTCAGGCATAGCAAAAAGGGGACAACTATGAGAAGGGTGTTGTACCTAAATGTGCGCAGTATATGAAACAAGGTAAATGAGCTTGATGCGCACATTGAAATTGGCTGGTACGATGTTGTGGGCATCACAGAGATGTGGCTGCAAGGGGATCAGAGCTGGAATCTAAATATCCAAGGACTGTCCTATCGAAACGACAGGCAGATGGTCATAGGGTGCGTGGTTGCATTATTAGTAAGTAGTGAAATTAAATCAATAGCAAGAAACGATATAAGATCAGAAGGCATAGAATCTGTGTGGATAGAGCTGAGGAATCACAAAAGAAAAAAGACCCTGATGGAAGTTATGTGCAGGCCCCCTAGCAGTAGTCAGGATGTGGGGCAGAAAATAAATCGGGAGATAGAAAAGGCATATAAGAAAGGAAATATTACGATAATCACTGGGACGTCAATATGCAGGTGAACTGGAAAAATCAGGTCGGTAGCGGATCCCACAAAACGGAATTTGTCGAATGTCTACAAGATGTTTTTATTGGAGCAGCTTGTGGTACAGCCCACCAGGAACAGGCAATTTCGGATTTGATGAAGTGAAATCAGGCAGACTTGATTTGGGAACTTAAAGTGAAGGAACCCTTAGGGAGCAGTGACCACAATATAGTAGAATTTACCCTGAAGTTTGAGAGGGAAGAAGCTGGAATTAGATGTAATCATTTTACAATTAAGTAAAGTTAACTATCGAGACATGAGGAGGAGCTGGCCAGAGTTGGTTGGAAAAGGAGCCTAGCAGGGAAGACAGTGGAACAGCAATAGCAGGGGTTTGGGGGGGTTATTCAGGAGGCACAACAGAAATTCATCCCAAGGAGGAGGAAACATGCCAAAGGGAGGAATAGGCAACCATGACGCACAAGGGAAGTCAAGGGCAGCATAAAAGCAAAGGAAAAAATGTACAATGTGGCGAGGATTAATGGGAAGTCAGAGGATTGGGAAGCCTTTTGAAGCAAGCAGAGGACTACTGAAAAAGCAATTTGGGAGGAGAAGATGAAATATGAGTTTAGCTAGCTAGTAATATAAAGGAAAATGCTAGGGATTTTTAAAATATATAAAAGGTAAGAGGGAGGCAAGAATAGACATTAGACCACTGGATAATGAGGCTGCAGAAGTAGTAATAGAGAAGAAAGAAATGGTAGAGGAACTGAATCGGTACATGTTTTAAATAATCTTTATTGTCACAAGTAGGCTTACATTAACACTGCAATGAAGTTACTGTCCAGCAGTCCTCACAGTGGAAGACACACCAGAACTTCCCAAGAGTCAGGAGGCAGAGATGAGTGTAGTGGTCATCACTAAGGAGAAGGTGCTGGGGAAACAGAAAGGTCTGAAGGTGGATAAATCAAACGGACCCGATGGACTACACCCTAGTGTTCTGAAGGAAATAGCTGAGGAGGTTGTGGAAGTATTGATGGTGATCTTTCAGGAATCACTGGAGGCCGGGAGGGTCCCTGTTTAAGAAGGCAGGGAGGCAGAAGACAGAGATTGATAAGCCGGTTAGCCTGACTTCGGTCATTGGTAAGATTTTAGAGTCCTTTATTAAGGATGAGGTTGCGGAGTACTTGGAAGTGGTTGGGAAAATAGGACTAAGTCAGCACAAATATGTCAAGGAGAGGTCATGCCTGACAAATTTGTTAGAATTCTTTGGGGAGGTAACAAGAAAATTAGGCATAGGAGAACCAATGGACGTGATCTATTTGGATATCCTGAGGGCTTCAACAAGGTGCCGCATAGGAGACTGTTAAATATGATAAAGGGACAAGGTACTGGCATGGGTAGAGGATTGACTCAATGGTAGAAGGCAGAGAGTGGGGATAAAGGGGTCTTTTTCAGGATGGCAGCCAGTGATTAATGGTGTTCCAGAGGGGTCAGTGTTGGGACCATAACTTTTTACAATATACATTAACGATCTGGAAAAAGGAACTGAGGGCATTGTTGCTAAGTTTGCAGATGATACAAAGATACGTAGAGGGACAGGTAGTGCAGAGGAAGCAGGGAGGCTGCAGGAGAACTTGGACAGGTTAGGAGAGTGTCTAAGAAGTGGCAGATGGGTAACAATGAGGAAAAGTGTGAAGTCATGCACTTTGGTAAAAAGAATAGAGGCATAGACTATTTTCTAAATGGAAAAAGGCTTCTGGGATACGAAGCACAAAGGAACTTGGGAGTTGTAGTTCAGGATTCTCTTCAGGTTAACATGCATGACCAGTTGGCAGTTAGGAAGGCAAATACAATTTATAATTCATGATCAGAGGGCTAGAATACAAGAGCAGGAATCTACTGCTGAGGCTGTATAAGGCTCTGGTCAGATCCCATTTAGAATATTGTGAGCAGTTTTGGGTCTCGTATCTAAGGAAGGATGTGCTGACCTTTGAGAGGGTCCAGAGGCGGTTCACAAATATGCGCCGTGATTCTCGGCGGGATGGAGTGACGGGAAGCATTCCGGCGTCGGGCCACCCCAAAGGTGCGGACTTCTCCGACGCCAACGCCGGAGTGTTTCCCGCCACTCCATTTCTTCGTACCTTTAGGGGCCAAGCCCTCACCTAGGCCTGTGCCGGACTGGTTGGCATACCGCCGGCTGGCAGGAAAGGCCTTTGGCGCCACGCCAGCCGGGGCCGAAGGGACTTCGCGGCTGCTGACGTCATTCCCGCGCATGCGCAGGGGGAGGGGTCACTTCCGTGTCATCCATCGCGGAGGCTATGGCCGAGGCGGAAGGAAAAGAGTGCCCCTACGGCACAGGCCCGCCCGCAGATCGGTGGGCCCCGATCGCGGGCCAGACCACCGTGGGGGCACCCCCGGGGCCAGATCGCCCCACCCCTCCTCCCCCCAGGACCCCGGAGCCCGCCAGCGCCTCCAGTCCTGCCGGTAGGGTAAGTGGTTTGATTCACGCCGGCGGGACCGGCATTACAGCAGCACCGGCATTACAGCAGCGGGACTCCGGCCCGTCGTGGGCCGGAGAATCGTCGGGGGGGGAGCCCGCCGACCAGCACGGCGCAATTCCCGCCCCCGCCGAATTTTCGGTGCCGGAGAATTCAGCGGCCGGCGAGGGCGGGATTCACGTCGCCCCCCGGCGGTTCTCCGACCCGGCGGGGGGTCGGAGAATCCTGCCCAAGATTCCTGGAATGAAGGACTTGTCATATGAGGAATGGTTGAGGACTCTGTGTCTGTACTCAACGGAGTTTAGAAGGATGAGGGGGAATCTTATTGAAACTTACAGAATACTGAGAGTCCTAGATAGAGTAGACATGTAAGACTAGTACTAAGACTAGTAGGAGAAACTAAAACCCGAGGTACAGCCTCAGACTGAAGGGATGATCCTTTAAAATAGAGATGAGGAGGAATTTGTTCAGCCAGAGGGTGATGAATCTGTGGAACCTATTGCCGCAAAAGGCTGTGCAGGTCAAGTCACTGAGTGTCTTTAAGACAGAGATAGGTAGGTTCTTGATTAATAAGGGGATCAGGGGTTTTGGGGAAGGTTGGAGAATGGGGATGAGAAACATATCAGCCATGATTTAATGGTGGAGCAGACTTGATGGTTGAATGGCCTAATTCTGCTGCTATATCTTCTGGTCTTGCGGTTGTTTGAAGTGGTAATAGGCAGTCTTAGTGTTCATGAGTGATTGGAAACTCATCTTAAGTATGCCACCAAGATTGAGAACAGTCTATGTTCAGTATTAGACACTTGCCTGATCGGAAGATAGAGTTGGTAGGTCGGGAACAGAGTTTGTGATGGTGGCCGAAGACAATAGCCGGAATTTACCAATCCTGCACTTGGCGAGAGGGATTAAAATTTGACAGACCAGGAAAAGGTCTGTTGACTTTGGGGATTCTGATTCCACGGCAGGTGAGACTGAAAAATCCCGGCCAGTGCCTTTAGTCTTCCCAATATTTAATTCAAGGAAATTTCTGATCATCCAATACTGGATGTCAGATAAACAGTCTGATAATTTATCAAGCAACAGAGGAGGGGTAAAGAAAGGTGGTAGTGAGGTAGAGCTGGGTGCTGTCAGTGTACTTGAGAAACCTAACTCTGTGCTTTCAGTCGACGTCGTTGAGGGGCAGCATGTAGATGAGAAATAGGAGGGGCCAAGGCTAGATTTTTGGGGAACACCAGAGGTAACAGTACGGGAGTGGGAAGAGAAGATACTACAAATGATACTCTGGCTATGATTATATAGGTAGAATGAAACCATGTGAATGCAGCCTCAGCCAGCTGAATGCTAGTGGAGACGTGCTTCAGGATTATGATGTGGTCAACTGTGCAAAGGCAGCAGGCAGGTGGAGAAGGATCTGGTGGAATAGTTCACCTTTGTGTCCGTCACTTTGGGCGTTATTTGTGACTTTGATAATAGTTGTTTGGGTACCGGACCATGTCAGAAACCTGGTTGAAGGGATTCAAACATGAATTTCTGGGAAGGATATGCATGGACTTGGGAGGTGACAACACATTTCAGGAAATTGGAGAGGAAAGGGAAGTTGGAGAAGAGGTCGTAGTTTGGAAGGATCGGTGGGGTTTTTGAGGAGCGGGGTATTGATGGAAGATTTAAAGGAGAGAGGGACAACACCTCGAGAGAGAGCCGGTAACAGTATTAGCTAAAATGGGGAGCAGGAAGGAAAGTTGGGTGGTCAGCAGTTTAGTGGGAATCAGGTGGGAATAGCAAGAAGTTGGTGTTGTGGTCATGGTGAGATTGGAGAAGGTGAGATTGGAGAGTACATGAGAAGCGAAAGGAGAGAAAATAGCGAGTTCAGGACAAGTGGAGGGGGAGATTTAAAGGCAGCTTGGCTTAGAGGTTTAGTGGAATAGAAGGAAGTGGCAGAAGTAGCTGATGGTCTCTATCTTGACAAAGCCCATGAGCTCCTCTGGCTAATTTAATGATAAGGACATTGGAAAAATAATGTGAGCTGCCCTGTGACCTGTAGAGTTGACTAATATGCTGCAATGTTTGCACTCTGCCATTAGATTGAGTTGTATTCTTTAGCTGATCCTATCATTACCAATCAGAAAAGGACTGAATTTATTGATGCACGAGGCTATGGGATCACTTTAGGTTATTTTAGCAATCTTTTAGCATCTCTGCTTTTCATGAAAGGAGAAGCAATGATTTAAAAAAAAAACTAATCAAGCAGTCTGCCCAATGACTCCATGTTTGGAATGTGGTTACTGGGATTAAAACAGTTTCTTGATACCAAACACAGAATTTACTTGGATTGGCCTTGAGTGCAGTTATTTAGAGAAGAAAAGAACTGCCCATGGAGTTAATTTCATTGCTTGCAAGATGGATGATTTCTGGCTCACAGTTCTTATAATGGGTCAATAACCTCATGTTATCTATTTACCTGCTGTCTCATTAAGTCTTTACTCGATCTACACATTCTTCTTCCTTCACTCCCACTGAACAATGGCTGTCTTTGACAGCACAGATACTCTGTTAATAGAAATCTCTGCTAATTGATTTCTGTCAGTTTGTCCCATTAGTGTGTCTGCTTTTTGTATATTTTGATGGAGAGGTTTTATCAGAACTAGTGCTGTAAGCCTCTGCTTTGAGCAGTGTAGTGTTGATTAAAACACCAGCCTGGGAATGTTGGCATTAGCCCGAAACTCAACTCTATTGGAGAGTAATAAGGTTCAGAGTGCTGTGCAGAGGATGCTATTCAAGGGAAGAAGTTTGTGTGTGTTATGGCAGTGAATTCCTGCACCTGCATTATTACATTTGTTATTTCCCTCAAAAGTAGGTGAGAACCATAGCTCAATGATAGTTCAGGGGCCTGAGCCCAAATCCAGGTTGATACACTAGTGCACTACTGAGGAAGTACTGCACTATTGGGCAGGATTTTGCAACACCCACTGGCATATTTTCTGGCAGTGGAAGTAGCCCGCCATTGGCCAGCGGAGGCTTCTTTCCGGTCCTGCGGTTGTCTATGGGGATTTGCGTGCCCTGCACTCTCTGTCACCGGGGAACCTGCTGCGGGGGAATCGCCATTGGTGGGACTCGAAGATCCTGCCAGCGGGAATGGCCGGAAAATATTTGCCAAGTTGTCTTTTCGAAGGAGACATTAAACTGACCCTGGCCTTTCGCATGGACGTACACGAGGATTACACAAGGGCAGCACGGTAGCATAGTGGTTAGCTCCAGGGTCCCAGGTTTGATTCCTGGCTTGGGTCACTGTCTGTGCGGAGTCTGCACGTTCTCCCCGTGTGTGTGTGGGTTTCCTCCGGGTGCACCGGTTTCCTCCCACAGTCCAAAGATGTGCAGGTTAGGTGGATTGGCTATGCTAAATTGCCCTTAGTGTCCCAAATAAAAGGTCAGGTGGGGATACGGGGATAGGGTGGAGGTGTAGGGATAGGGGGAAGTGTGGGCTTAGGTAGGGTGCTCTTTCCAAGGGCCGGTGCAGACTCGATGGGCTGAATGGCCTCCTTCTGCACTGTAAATTCTATGATTATTTTGAAGAAGAGCACAATAGTTCTCCATAGTTTCCAGGCCAATGCCCCTGAAAGAGATTTTATGGTCATGATCTCATTGTTGTTTATGGGACACTGTTCATGTGCAAGCAAAATTGGCTATCACACTTCCTAAATCACAATGGAAACCACACTTCCAGAGCACCTCACTGGTTGTGAAGTGCTCTGGGGTGTCCTGAAGGCTTGAAAGCCACAAAATAATTGCAAGCATATCATTGTCACCTGTGGAGTGAGGTAGCATTGTTTTGAGAGCCAGTGCTTGGTCCATCACCGGTGTTGATCTCCTTGAGAGGAGAACATTAACCACTGGTGAGGTTTGTGATTCCTTGCTTCAATATGATTGCTATCTGTTTTCCCTTCATGTTATACCAAGTTAAACAAGACTTTTTTTCAGTTTTGAGACTAAGGAACCTGTATCCTACAGTGTGTATTTATTGAAGGAAGCTCCATCTGTGCCTCTGGTCTGCAACATGAAGCTTTGTAGATGCTACAGCAGTTACAATTGCTGCATTACCTGCTGAAAGAAAACAGAAAGACTTGCATTAATATAAAATACTCCACAACCTTTCAATGTCCCAACAGCTTCAGAGCCCATGGCGTACATTTGAAGTTTGGTCATTGCTGTATGCAACCAATTTACATGCAGCAAGGTCCCACAAGCAGCAACTTTATAACAACCAGACAATCTCGTTATCATTTTTACTGCAGTACAGCCAACTGTTCTCCCAAGTCTATACAGATCTACAGAGTGAGCGTTTCCATATTCCTTGCTAGATCATGCAGTGCAGCATTGTAGACGATTTTGCTTAATTTTAATTTTACCCTCAAAAATTAGTATGTTTAGGTAGGGTGAGAAGATAAACTTTAAAAAGTTTTTAAACCAAACACTAATACGCCTCTGCCTCCTCGCCCCCTGGTTTTAACCAACTTGGGTTTGCGCGGGTACCCAATCTACTCTCAGGAGACGGGTCATCAGGTAAAACCTATTTCGGAGGCTGCATACCTCAATTTGAATATTCTTTTATTCTGCTGTCAGCCTGGATTTTCAGGTCATGGGATAACTGGCAGGAAAAAAAGGTGAGAAGGATTGTATCTAAGAGGTAACTGTTTTGCAGTGTGGCTGATGGGCAAAGAAGAGCAGGTGAATATCCTCCAAGCCTAACAAGCAAATCCTCCCTCATTGATCTCCCCTCCCACTCCAAGCATAATCTCACCATCGGCGACCATGCTGTACTCCCTGATCATCAATTACCCCACTCTGCAATTGCTCCCCAACATTTGAGTAGCTGACTGTGATCCCATCTTGCGTCTACACCTAATCCTTCATTGCATCCTTCCGCTTTAACCTTCTCCACTCAACAGGCATCTGGCCTGTCAATCAACTAGCCGTTGGGCGGGAGACCTGGAGAAGGAAATGTAAAAGGTAGCCTGCAATGTAGAATAAACTGCAAGACGTTCAGGGACTTGAGTTTTTCGGTTTCCCAACACTAACTCCTAACTCTCCCTGTTCTGAAAACCCAGAAATTCAAGAGGGAATTCAGAAGAAGCCTCTTTACGTAAGGATTGGGGGAAATGCAGAAACCCCTGTCACAGGGAATGGTTGAAGTGAGCTTTAATGTATATAAGCGGAAGCTAGACAAGCACAAGAGGTAGAAATATATAGATTTAGATGAGGGAACATGGGAGGTTGCTCAAGTGGAGCATAAATGCTGGCATTGGCAGGTTGAGCCCAATGACTTTTTTTCTGTTCTCTATGTCCCATGTAATTCTGTGCTATATATCCCATGTAATTCTGTGCTATATGTCCCATGTAATTCTGTGCTATATGTCTCATGTCCCATGTAATTCTATGTAAAATTCTATCTTTGGGCGACACAGTAGCACAGTGATTAGCACAGTTGCTTCACAACGCCAGGGTCCCAGGTTCGATTCCCGGCTTGGGCCACTGTCTGTGTGGCGTCTACACGTTCTCCCCGTGTCTGTGCGGGTTTCCTCCGGGTGCTCCGGTTTCACCCCACAGTCCAAAGATGTGCAGGATAGGTGTATTGGCCATGTGAAATTGCCATTACTGTCCAAAAGAGTTAGATGGGGTTAAGGTGGAGGTGTGTAGCCATCTGGGATGGCCACTTCCCGATTACAAAATGGACACTTTGCAAAGATTGCAGGGAAAATGGACAATGCTGAGAAAACAAGCAAGTTCAGAGCTTGTCTGTATATTGGAGCCGCAGCTCCCAGACAAGACCAAAACTGTAAGCCCATCTCCGGGAACAAAAGAGTAACATTTGAGTAACCGATACTAAGGCAGCCACCCTGGCACCAGAGGAGACCGAAACAAAGCAGGCCAACGGCCACCTAGGACACGCCCAGCCATCAGGGCACCCACCCCTTTATTGGATGAAATCAATAGGAATGATCGAGAAACGGCCCAATTGATTGGGGCCAAGTTCAAGGCCCGCCCCAAAGAGCGCAAAGCCCCTTTGGATATAAGAAGGAGCCCCCAAGAGAGAATCGTTCTCTTGGACTTGGCGCTTACAGCGGAGAGACCCGTCCACCAGCTGCACCAGAAGCAAGTAAGTCCAAGGTAAACGCTCGCTACCAGACAGACGACCTTAGCTGTTTCCCCTTCACCACTTCAACCCCAGCAGCCTCAGAACCGAACAACGGCCATTGTTTCTTTGACTGAGTGGGCGCCCGAAGCTAAGTATAGGCTTTAGCAGTAGTGGTAGTTTAGTCTGTAGTATTTGTGCATGAGTAGATATTACTGTGTGTGTAAATAAATAGTATTGACTTTGAACTAACTAACTGGTGTACCGAGTCTTTGATCAGTATTCGGTTTTGAAACTTGTGGCGGTATCGAAAGATACCTGGCGACTCTAGAGCAAACGTAATTAGAATTAAGGAAGGCGACCATATTGACCACCATATTCAGAACCAACCAAAGAGAGCAACATTTACTGGCAACCTCTGACGGGACTCGACCTAGAAGTCTCCTAGTCACTCCGAGAGAACCCAAATTTGAATTGGAATCTAATTGGAAACAGAAAAACCACAAGTATGAGAATGATACTGATCAAACCTACGAGATTCGGAAGTGTGTAATGCATGCGTACTAATAGGGATATAAGGTAAACCTGAGAGATTTTGTTGCGTAAAACTGTCGGGAGTTTTGTAGGCCAGAAAATAGCGTAAGCCGTACCCGTGTATACATCACCACTTTATCACCCCCTGTCCCAAATTCAGTAGAGAACCCAGAGATAGAGAGAAAATGGCAATGAAGGCAATGGAATGCCTTATGAACCCCCAAGAATTCGAGGTTGCAGTGACCAGTAGAGTAGAACAGTGTCCCGTATGGGAAGAAGAGATCAGAAAATATCTCAAAAAGAAAGGATGGCCCCTTTGGAGTGAATTCTGTGCCAATGACGAAACTGGTCCCGGGAGTATAGGACATACTTGGTGGGAGGACCTGTCAGAGATTCATAAGAAGAGCTTGGAGAAATCTCGCAAGCCGATGTCAACCGTGTCCTGCTTGGCACAATTGCGAGGCACAGAGGAGGTCGTTAGGACGCTCCGTAGAGAGATTGTGGAGAGAGACAGAAATAGTGAGGGAGATGTGAGTGAATTTGAGAAGGAGAATAAGGAGTTAAGAGAACAGTTAGCGGCGAGGGACAGAGAGGTGGATAATGCCAAGAGGGCACACCAGTCTTGTCTCGCCCATTTGAGTAGTTTTCAGACCCAGTACAATAAGGCACACAACGCGCGGTCTTGGTAAGACAAGAAACCGAGCAACAGGTAGAGCAATTACAGAAACAGTGCAATGATTTAAAAGCAGCCCTACGAGCGCTCCACACGTCCACGATGGAACAAAGGCAGATCTCCATAGATCACGCAAAGTGCCGGAAGCAAATTGCAGAATTGCAATCTCTGCTTTCTGTCCAGAATGGGTTTCAAAGTACGTTTGGACCCCAGTTAGACCAGGAAAATGGCCCCGATTGGCAGGAGTTAAATGAAACTGCCCATAGATACGTACATGGGACATGTACGCAAGGAAAACGCCAGAAAAGGAAAGCACCCCAACCCCCGACTGAACAGGCAGAACACACCCCATGAACCTGGGAACCACACACCGCAGGGCCGCAGCAGAAGGAAACGCAGATTTCCTATATACATACCCGTTAACCGTGACCCAATTAGGGGACGTGTGTGGGAAAAGTACACCGTTCCTTCCTATATCAGACCCCCACCAGTTTTTCACTAGAGTTAAACAGCAGGCTATCATGTACGGCCTGGACGAAAAGGAGCAAGTGAAGCTCATAGTTTTCAGCCTCGACCCTTCAGTCATGGCAGCCGTTCCTCGTTCCACAGAGTGTAGGAGGAGGCACACTCCAAGAAATGCACACAGCGATCCTGGATGCGATCGGCTCTAATAGAGGAGACCCCGTAGAAGGCCTAAACAAGTGTCGGCAAAAGAAAACAGAGCACCCCACAGCATTTGCTGGACGCTTGTGGATACATTTCACAGCAGTATTTGGAAAGTTAGCCCGCGCCCATTTGTCCGCGGATAATATGGCCAAATGGACTCGAATCCTAGTCTCTCATGCGACAGAGGCAGGACAGAGAGCTTGCGCAAATTACGACCCCTCAGACAAGGCCCATAACGAGAAATGGATATTGAAAAGATTATCCCACACTTGGGAACAATCCATCCAAGGCAAAACCGCATTTGCAAAACCAGAGGAAGAGCAGGCAGACATGAATCCAGTCAGGGCGCACCAAAACCCCGCATGGGTAAATGAGGGCAGGAACAACCCACCACAGCCTAAATCCCAGGAATACTACAATTGTGGACAATTAGGACACTATGCACGAGAGTGCAACGCACCCCAAAAGCAGCAGAGAAACTAACAGACAGGCACCCTAAATAAGAATAGGCAAACCAATCCATAGTGTTAGCGCCCGTTCAGAGAACGCAGACATGAACGGCACCGACTGGCGGTATTCGGGTTCCCCAACTTGGGTCTGCGACACCCTTTGGGACAAGTCATGTAGAGCGGTAGTTGCAGGCAAAGTCCGGGGACACCCTTTAGAATTTGTTTGGGACACAGGAGGGTCCCGCACCATGCTCAATTCCTCCACGATGTTTCAGCAAGACACATGGCCCACAACAGACACCATCACACTCAGCGGCTTTACAGGTCATTTACAACAAGGACACATCACAGACCCTGTCGCGATACAAATAGGAACATTACGACTAAACACGCCGTAGTTTTGGTCGATCTACTCCAGACAGCTGAAGACATCCTATGAATCGACTTTATGAGCTCCCACAACCTCTCATTTGATCCGGTAAATAAATGTGTATGGAAAATGGCAAAGGTAGCACGAGCCTCCGCCACGCTCACAGTTGGAGAGTATGCAAACAGAATCCGCGCAGTAGGAGACTTCTGGTTCAACCTTGGAGCCATTAGTCAGGACAAACATGTTAGGGAAGTCCTGCAGCAACACAAAGCAGCATTTGTACAGCACAAGCACGACTGTGGCAAGATAGCTGGCTTAGTGAACATTTCAGGTCCCAACCCCAGACCCCAAAAGCAGTACGGTTTTCCCCAAGAAGCAGAGGGAGAGATCTCCAAAGTAATAGAGAGTCTGCTTGATCAAGGCGTACTCCAGTCAGTAGCCTCCACAAATAACGCACCAATTTGGCCCGTCAGGAAACCCGATGGATCATGGCGACTGACCATTGATTACCGGGAACTGAACAAAGTAACCCCAACATCAGCCCCCACCGTAGCCACGAGTCCCGAGACCATGCTCAAACAGGGACTCCAGTCAAAATGTTTTTCGGTTTTGGACATTGGCAATGGCTTTTGGTCCATTCCATTGGATAAAGCGTGTCAATATAAATTCGCATTCACATTCCTGGGGCAACAATACACGTGGACGTGCCTTCCACAAGGCTTCCACAACTCCCCCTCCATTTTCCACCGACAGCTGGCAAATGACTTGCAATATTTTCCCACCCCGATTGTCTGGTCCAGTATGTAGATGAGTTGCTACTACAGACAGACACAAAGGGAGAGCACATTTCGCTTCTCGCTGAACTTTTAGGATTCCTCCAACAGATTGGATGTAAAGTCAACCCCAAGAAGGCCCAGATTTTGCAGGAAAAAGTGATTTACTTGGGTACAGTAATCACATATGGTAAACGTGAGATCGAGCAAAAGAGAATTGACTCGGTCATCAAATTGCCCCTTCCCCACAATGTATCAGCCCTCCGGTCATTTCTAGGACTGGTTGGCTACTGCAGAAACCATATCGACGGTTTCGCCACAAAAGCAGCGCCCATATCCGACCTTCTCAAGAAACAGGCACTTTGGGAATGGCTTCCACGGCACACAGATGCCGTGGATGCTTTAAAAAGAGCACTCAGCACAGCCCCTGCTCTACAGGTCTCAGATCCACTTTCTCCGTACGCAATCGAAGTAGCAAGCACCGACCAAACCCTTTCGGCCGTGCTCCTCCAGGAACGCCATGACCGATTAGGCCCCGTGGCATACGCCTCACGCGTGTTAGATCCTGTCGAGCAAGGATTTTCTGCCTGCGAAAGGCACCTGCTCGCAGCTTTTTGGGCAGTACAGTACTTCGCCTACATTACAGGACTCAACCCCATCACCATTCTCACTGAACACACCCCAACACAGCCATTATTAGACGGTCAACTTAAAGATGGCAGTCAGCCAAATCCACGCAGCCCGTTGGACCCTTCTTTTACAGGGACGGGACATTACAGTTAAAAGAACCAAGACCCACACTTTCCTAGCCGACAATTTGCAATATGCAGGTACCCCACATGAGTGTGAGATCCTCACCACAAACCATAATTCAGGCCCATTTATACCTAAGTCAGCTCCCAGGAAAGCAGGTAATACACCCCAGAGACCCCAGCCCACAGACACGTGCGCACCCCTGAAAATTTATGTGGATGGCTCCTCCACAGTTTTGAATGGAAAGAGAATCACCAGTTGCGGCATTTATGTAGAGGACGCGCAGGGACGCGCCCTTGAAGAGATTCCATTAAAGTTGCCAGGACATCTAGGCTCGCAGGCAGCAGAACTGGCAGCCATAGCTTACATTGTTGATCACCCTGACTCGTTTCCGACCCCAGCGGACATATATTCGGACAGTTTATATGTCTGCAATAGTTTAACAGAATTCCTACTCCTGTGGGAAACTAGGGGATTTGTTTCCGCAGACGGAAAGCCCCTACCCTCAGCCCCATTACTCCGGCATATCCTAGACAGCTAAAGATAGGAAATATGGTATCATTAAGGTTCGCAGTCATCACCGTTCTTCCCCCCTGGTAACATTAAAGCAGACGCCCTAACGAAGGCAGGTTCCAGAAATGGTTATTTTTGGAACCCCCCAGAGAGAACCCCAGTACAGGCGGTTCAGGTCTCACAGACCAACATTCAGGATCTAGCGAAAGCCCAAAAGGAAGATGAAAAGCTCAGGGAAGTTTTAAAAGGAACCTTCCCAGCCCCATACGATAAGTTTAAGAACGCAATAACCACACATGGCGGTGTGATTTTGAAAGACGGCATCTATGTAGTTCCCAGCCAGGACAGGAACCAGATTATTTGTCAGTTCCATGACAATCATGGACACCAAGGCATTGAACCCACCCTAACCCACCTCAGACCTCTCTGCTGGTGGCCTGATTTAAAAGCCGATGAAACCCATTACATTGAAAACTGCTTGATCAGAACAATCCGGACAGATATGCAAGAAAGGCTCACCTTAGTCACACCTGCCCCATTAATGGCCCCTGGACGAATTTGCAGATAGATTACATAGGACCCCTACCCCCCTGCAGAAATGGTTTTAAGTATGTATCGGTGGTCATCGACACTTTCACAAAATGGGTGGAAGCTTTTCCATCCAGAACGAACACGGCCATAACAACAGCTAAAACCTTCACAAGATGGGGCCTCCCACACAGTATAGAGTCCGATCAAGGCTCCCATTTTGCAGGACGAGTGATGAAGAACATCCTCACAATTTTCGGAATTAGGCAGAAGCTTTACATAGCATACCACCCCCAGTCAAGCGGCATTGTAGAGAGGATGAACAGAACTCTAAAAGCCACCCTCAGGAAAATGCAACAGAACAACAGCACCTGGGATTCATTCTCCCATTTGTTTTAATGTTCTGATGAAACACGGTATCCACGTTCGCAGGATACACCCCCCACACCCTCATGACCGGATGCCCCATGAAAGGGACAGAGTATTGATTAGGACTGGATTTGTCCAGCCCCGCAGTCACCGTCCTCACGCATGAAAATGCTGTACAGCAGCTTATTGAGAATATAAAGGCAGCCCAGCTCGCAGCAGCTGTGAGACTTGGGACCAGGAGGAAACAAAGCAAGGCTTGTTTCGATAAAATTGTACACGCCACCAAGTTTGTCGTAGGGCAGCAAGTGATGCTTTCCCTATACAACCCCAGTTCATTCCTTTCCCCCAAATTTTCCGGACCGTACTCCATTTCCGACAAAGTCAGCCTCTCGGTATACAAGATCACATATCCCAAAGGCAAGTCTGCGTGGGTTCACATAAACCAGCTTAAAGCTTATGGCTCGCAGAACAACCATGCACACCGCATCTCGCTCGCAGCAGCAGATGAGCACGCCCCACCCACAGATGACGCATTCCTACCCTCCCCCAGCCAGTCCAGCCCGTCCTCAGACACATCTTCAACATCACTCCCAGAGGCACGACTCCGCCTCTCCCTTCCTTCAACCAGCAGCAACAGCGACAGTGATAGCGATAGCAATGATGACAGCACACCATGTTATGATTACACCCCTGCACCAGTCCCCACCCCCAGCGAATCCGAGCATGATTCCAATGACCCCTTTGAAATCACGTACATCAAAGCCCCTGACCCAGGCCCACCGCCCGACGATTACGGATTAAAACCTAGTAGCTCCAACCTCGACACACGATTCTGGCACTGAGACAATTCGTTCAGGCTCATCTGGAATGATGAGATTGACCGCAATTCGCCCCAAGCAGCTTTAGCCAAACTACTCCAGTCACGAGTATGGCAGTCGGGAGAAGAGGATGACATAGAGTCTGACTCCTACCAGACGAATCCCTTTGCGACCCTGTTTGCTACTGAGCAATGAGGTGTCCACATGATGGTAAAAAGGAACCGATGGAGAGATACGGTGTCCTTTCTGATGGAACCTGCACCATGTTTGTCGTATGTTTGTTCGTTTAATGTACATGTTAAATGTTGTTTGTGAATGTAAAAGTTTTCATGGCCTACGCCACCACTCTTTTAACGCCCACTGGCATTTAACGGAACAAGTTTGTCGGCAGACAACCATTCTTACCCGTTCTTGCCGGTCGCTCAGGCAGTGGGGAAACGGCACTGGTCCCCGCCCTGCCTGAGGACCCCCTCTGGTCAACTATGCTCGGGTAGAGCACCAACGGCACTTATCACCGTCCTACCCAGGGATTCCACCCATTTCTTACCCACCGCGGCCCATACGCACCCCATTTTGGCACTTTCAGTTCGAAATTTTTTTGTCTGTTTCTGGCGACCCTTAGGTTGCTTCCGTATACTATTTACATCCTCAGACACTAGGATGGTAGATCGCACAGGCCGCGAGACGGCTCGCACTGTGTCAGTATTTTTCTCGGATGTCTTGTCCAAATATTCGTTTTTTTAAAAATGAGGGAGTCACAGATGGTGACCAATCATAATGGGTAATTGCCAACAAAGGACAGACGGACAGACATACGAGATCTTAAGCAAGATAATAACAGATATTATGCTTGTGTCCACAGAACTCCAGAACCTCAGGAACCCCAGAGAAAGCGAAAGAAGAAGACCGACAAAAGGAAAGATGAAGCAACCTTCATGTTTCTCACCTGGATCTTAGCGGGATCCTTTCAGTTGCGCACAGACGCTACCCCCCTGACCCCTACCACACAGGCCGTGAATGATTCTCACCCCTGCCTCACACTGTACCCCGACATAGTTAGCCCCGAGACAGTTACCGATACCCCGACCTGGTGTGACAAGTTTATCACCTGGTATTCACTATCTTACATCGTAGAAGCACTCTTAGTACTGGCAATACTCTGCAGTATCGTGCAGACACTTAGACTCAGAAAATGGCGAAGGAGAGCCTCCTGCTCTCGCAGCCCTGTATGCATGTTTAGATCCCCTATCTTCAGATTCCAACAAACCCCCCAACCCCTTTAAGTGAATTAAAGTTCATCCGTTTTTGTGTGTTTTGTTTGTTTAATAAAGAAATGTAAAACTCTGTGCTTGACTGCCAAGCCAGAGAGGCCTGTGTTGCTGCTATTTGTACAGTTTAAAATGTTGTAGATTATTTTTGATTGTTTAAGTGAGGATACTTTATTTAGGATAGTTAGAGGTCCCAGTTTTTTATTTTGTAATGCATGCCTGAATGTCATAGCGCCCCGTAGAGTTTTATAATGATGTATTTATATAAAATAACTTAGGTAAAGTTGCAATTCATAGGACAGAGCAGTGTAGAGCCTCTGAAGTGCTTATGGGTGCCCAGCTTGGTCAGAGAATGAAGACGACACGGTAATGTGATCCTTCACGCTTCGCGTGGAGGATCACAAGGAGGGGTTGTAGCCGTCTGGGAAGGCCATTTCCCGATTACAAAATGGACACTTTGCAAAGATTGCAGGGAAAATGGACAATGCTGAGAAAACAAGCAAGTTCAGAGCTTGTCTGTATATTGGAGCCGCAGCTCCCAGACAAGACCAAAACTGTAGGCCTATTAGCATACTAATGGCCCATCTCCGGGAACAAAAGAGTAACATTTGAGTAACCGATACTAAGGCAGACACCCCAGCGCCAGAGGAGACCGAAACAAAGCAGGCCAACGGCCACCTAGGACACGCCCAGCCATCAGGGCACCCACCCCTTTATTGGATGAAATCAATAGGAATGATCGAGAAACGGCGCAATTGATTGGGGCCAAGTTCAAGGCCCGCCCCAAAGAGCGCAAAGCCCCTTTGGGTATAAGAAGGAGCCCCCAAGAGAGAATCGTCCTCTTGGACTTGGCGCTTACAGCGGAGAGACCCATCCACCAGCTGCACCAGAAGCAAGTAAGTCCAAGGTCAACGCTTGTTACCGGATGGACGAGCTTAGCTGTTTCCCCTTCACCACTTCGACCCCAGCAGCCTCAGAACCGAACAACGGCCATTGTTCCTCTGACTGGGGCCCGAAGCTAAGTATAGGCTTTAGCAGTGGTGATAGTTTAGTCTGTAGTATTTGTGCATGAGTAGATATTACTGTGTGTGTAAATAAATAGTATTGACTTTGAACTAACTAACTGGTGTACCGAGTCTTTGATCAGCATTCGGGTTTGAACCTTGTGGCGGTATCGAAAGATACCTGGCGACTCTAAAGCAAACATAATTGGGATTAAGGAAGGCGACCATATTGACCGCCATATTCAGAGCCAACCAAAGAGAGCAACAGGTGTGGGCTTAGGTAGGGTGCTCTTTCCAAGGGCCGGTGCAGACTAGCTGAGCCGAGTGGCCTTCTTCTGCACTGTAAATTCTATGATCTATAATAATTCTATGAAAACACGTAACTCGGTAAATATTGGGGTTTATGATTTACCTTGCGCTGCTCACTCAAACTTTATGATCTACATCCTTTGTGGTGCATTTAGTTGTCCTATTGTTTGGCAGAGTTGGTGATGGCAGCTCAGGATTCTGTGGGGTAGTGTCTGTTCCTACTCCTAACAAAGCAGAGAAGAACAAATGTTCAAATGCTGTCTCAAATAAGCACTTTAACACCACTCTCAGTGCTTGAGATCCCACGCGCTGCCGCTCCAGTGTGATAGTCACTCAAATGGAAAATATTACATGACAAGAGCATTGTGGTGCTAGATTTAAGCTCAAGGGATGCCTCCAATTTCACTGTCCACTTCACCAACCCTATTCCTTGATGCTCTCATGGTTAATGGATTCTTGATTGCCCTCTTCAAAAGGGGCCAATGGTTTAAACTGTTTTGAGTGGCATCTCCAAGTGCGCCTGTTTATGGCAATTAATAGTCATCTTGTCTTGCAAGCAGACTAGTTGAGATATTGGGCGCTATCTACCCGAATGGGAACAGTGTACCGTAACGCACGTGATTAGCCGGGTGTTTCCTGGCACTCAGAGCACCATGAAATACCATGCTATCAAACAGCCATTTGGGTAGATATGCCTTAGAGAAGATCCCGCGGCCAAGGCTCCCTTAATCCCGTTTCCTGCACTGAGGAGCTCCTCTATTTTTAAATGATGTCCCAATCTCTCGCTCCCCCCCCCCCCCCGCCCCCCCCCACAGCGCAACCCCCATACCTCCATTATGGGGGTCTTCAGCCTCCTTCCACCTGCGCAGGGCACCGCCGGGCCCAATCCCCATCACAGGAAAAATGCCAGCCTGGCACCTTGGCACTGCCAGCCTTGGCACCCTGGTAATGCCTTTGCCAGCTCACAGTGCCACCTGGGCACCTTAGCAGTACGAGGCTGGCACCCAGGTATCACCCTGCCCAGAAGGCAAGCACATGGGGGCCTCCAATTCAATGGGAGACCCCCAAGTGTGCTGTTCCGTCTGGTCCCCGTTTGTGGAGACCAGCACTGAGCGCGCTCGCCCTAGTTCTCCCAGACGAGGGGGTTAGATCCCACATCTTGGGTAGATTGTGGGAGTGCATACAGAGTGCGACTAGCTGTCTCACTCTAATTTGCAGATTTGCTAAAAAATGATCCCACCCATAATGGGCAGGTTTCACATTGCGATGTCTCACGAGATCCTGTTAGATCTCGCGTGACGTGGTGAGCCGTGTAGATCCCAGAAGTGGGATCTCCCGGCATCTACAGTCACATTGCGCTGTGCCTCTCTTCATTTCTGGCGTAACGCGGCCGGTAGATCTAGCCCATTGAAAAGATATAGAACAATGGCAGCTTCAGGGGAGTATGCTTCAGGGGAGTATGCTTCAGGGGAGTATGCTTCAGGGGAGTATGCTTCAGGGGAGTATGCTTCAGGGGAGTATGCTTCAGGGGAGTATGCTTCAGGGGAGTATGCTATGTTAAAATGCAAAGCTGCGATTTTCTTTCATGAAAGGGCAGCACGGTAGCACAAGTGATTAGCACTGTGGCTTCACAGCGCCAGGGTCCCAGGTTCGATTCCCCGCTGGGTCACTGTCTGTGCGGAGTTTGCACGTTCTCCCCGTGTCCGCGTGGGTTTCCTCCGGGTGCTCCGGTTTCCTCCCACAGTCCAAAGACGTGCAGGTTAGGTGGATTGGCCATGCTAAATTACCCGTAGTGTCCATAAGGGTTGGGAGGGGTTATTGGGTTGCGGGGATAAGGTGGAAGTGAGGGATTAATGTGGGTCGGTGCAGACTCGATGGGCCGAATGGCCTCCTTCTGCACTGTATGTTCTATGTAATGTAATGAAATCCCTTTAGGAATTGTTACTGTGAACGCGGCTTCACATTTGCATGTCCTAATTGTAAATATAGCACATAAACCTATTTTAATGATGCAGTATTTGTCCTGGTTTTATTATGATGGGACCTACTTTCCTAACAATAACAACTTGCATTATTATAGCATTGTTAATATAGACAAACATGTTCTCCGCTACCCAGAAATCAAAGGCTGTGGCCTCCCCTGTTCCTGACCCCTTTCCTTCCACAAAATATTTCCTCACATCTACCTTCTTGCCAGTGCCTGTTGTCTCCGTCATGCCTGGAACGGGTAGGAACTTGACCGGCAGGATGTTAGTGAGTCCTAAGATCAAAATAGCATTTAACAATCTCTAATTTTTCTTCAACATAGTGTGTTTTGTACTCATTCTGCACATCCAAAACACTTCCATGCCTCAATAAAATGAGAAAAAGGAGAAGATTTCCATGAACATTTCACATTGAGATTTGAGAAGGTGGTGTTTAGGTTTTGGCAATTGCAATCTTTACTAAATGTACTACCTGGCTTGCTGTAGTCATGTGACTCTGCGTTAAGCGAGCTCACTGTAGCCTGCCTTGTCTGATCAGTGCAATAATTCTCTCATTGAGGCAGACGCTGAAAATGATTGCTGTGTTTGTACTTTAAAACGTGGGCCATGGTTTCATACTCCTCCTGAGGCAGTGGTCAGGGGGAGAGGGAAATTGCAGGGACAGGTTTCCCACCCATCCTGACCCCAGAGCAATTTTATCCTGGCGTGGACAAAGGTCGGATAGGATGCCTGATCTTGCCCCAATTAAGGCCTTTAAGTGGCCAGTCAATGGCTACTTAAGGGCTGTTTCCCGCCCAGTCTCAATTTTTGGCTTGGCAAGGGATAGGGGGGGAAGGCGGGAGCAGGATATTGAACTTGATGATCAGCCATGATCATAATGAATGGCGGAGCAGGCTTGAAGGGTCGAATGGCCTCCTCCTGCTTCTATTTTCCATGTTTCTATGTTTCCAGCTTCAAACAAAGGAAAACCGTTGCAGGTCTTCATCTCCTACAACGGGCATGAGAAATTCTGCCACAATGGTCTCAACAAGGAGAGCCTGTTTATCGACTCGAGACCTGTCTCTCTCCAAAACAACATGGGACCCTGGAGCTGTGAAGCAATTGCGCTATCCACAATGCTACTGTGCTGCCCCTAATTCTCCTGGGGTCCTCTCAGCAGTATTAAACTGGTAACGTTGGACTATCGTGGACGGGGTTGGGTTAAAATGTTGCCCCACTAAATTCCCAAGTTCATCAAACGTTTTGGTGTCCGGCGCGGCTGGGTACGTAAGGCTCCTAATCACCCCCAAATGTATGCGGGCCGCAGGCGGTGAGCAATATGACCAACTGGCGCTCGTTTTCAGTGATATTGTTTGCCCGGAAATAGTAACCGTTCTGTGTACTGGTTTTAGCTTTCCAGCGCAGCATCAAAAACATCTAAACGTCCGTACAGAGGCATGGTATAATAGAAAACAAATTCCAACCTGTATCCACCAAACATCCAGGGAGGTGGCTTCAGCAGTGTCGACAGCTATTCACTTTAACTCTGGTCGCCAGTTTTGTGAGGGTCATGAAGAACCCAGCTCGTGTTTTAAGGATACAAAGAAATAACATTTATTTACAATAACATATATATACAACAGCAGCAGCAACTTTGCTTGCTGCTCACTCCTTCCTGCTGGTTCCAAACTGGGCAGCTTTATTTATACAGGGAGTCTGCAAATGATTTCTCTGCCCCCCTCATTGGGGAAGCTCATACTCCCACAGGATTGTGGGATTGTCATTAGTCCCCAGCCAGTGGTAAGCAGGCAGGTTATAACAGGCAGAAAATCTGTCGTCCTTACCTGGTCTGGCCTTCATCTGACTCCAGATCCACAGCAGTGTGGTTAATTCTTAACTGGCTGAGCAAACCACTCATTCAAAGGCAATTCGGGATGCTGGTCAGCTTGCAATGCCCACATCCCATGAATAAAAAAAGTCACACTTCCAGCCATTAGTTGCATTAGGTATTTCTAGGGTGTATGCCAGTTAGTGTCAGAATGATTCCCTCTTTACATTGATTCCAATCACAAAGAATTTTTCTAGTTCTGCATTGTAAGGTTTGCTTTGCTCCATTCTTCAAAACAACTGGTCAGGTCTAGATGTTGCTATTTCAACTGTTTATATAGTAGTCTGTTGCAAAATTGTCAGGTTTAATGCTTCTGATACACTGTTGAATGACCTGCTGTGCAGGCACTAAGGCCGGGATTCTCCGACCCCACGCCGGGTCGGCGAATCGCCAGGGAGGTCGAGAAATGTGCCAAACCATTCCCAATGCTGGGCCGCCGATTCCCCGGCGCCGATTCTTGGGCACCCGCGGGATCGCCGCCGCGCCGGTCGGGGGCTGTTAAAAGCGGTCCCCCAGCGATTCTCCCGGTCTCGGCAGGCCGATTGCCCGCCGAATTTGGCCGAGTCCCACTGGCATGGGTTATGTATGGTCCCACCCGGCGGGCCTCGAGTTCTGGCTGCGGGGGCTGGCCTGGTGGGGGGATCCACGATGGCCTGGCCCGCGATCGGGGCCTACCAATCGGCGGGCAGGATGGTTCCATGGGGGTCCTATGTTCCTCCGCGCCAGGCCCCTGTCGGGCTCCGCCACATTGGCCGGGGGCCAGCGCGGAGACGGGAACCCACGCACATGCGCGGACTCCCGCCGGCCGTGGCGCGCATGTGCGGACTTGTACCGTCCGTGGCGCACCGGCTATTGGGCGCCGGAGCTTCGGACACCACTCCGGCGCCATTCTAGCCCCCGAGGAAAGGGTGAAGACCTGCCACTTGAGGCCCATTGATGCTGGAATGGCTCGCGCCGCTTTCCATGCTGGCGTCAGAACTTGGCCGCGGGATTGGAGAATCCCGGCCTAAAGATCACGGGCGAAATTCTCCATTATCGGCGGAAAGTCCGCCGATCGGCGCAAAAACCGGCGCAAATCCCACTTGCGTCACGTCATAAAAATGGGCCGATATTCTGCGGCCCGAAATGGGCTAGCAGCGACGTAACGGGATCCGCGCTTGCGCAGTGGTTCACGCCGTGCAGCGTCATACGCGCTGCACGGCGTGACGGCTAATAAGGCCGCGCAGCTCCCCCCCACCCGACCGGAACAGCCGACCGCAACACCCGACTTGATGGCTGGCCGTCGCTCAGCCCCGAGGTTCGAGTCACGCGATGTGGAGGCGCTCCTGGATGCGGTGGAGCAGAGGAGGGACGCCCTGTATCCCGGGCACGGCCGCAGAGTTGCCCCACGCCACAGCCGGCGTCTGTGGAGGGAGGTGGCAGAGGCCGTCACCGCTGTGGCCCTAACACCACGGACAGGCACCCAGTGCCACAAGAAGGTGAACGACCTCGTCAGAGCAGGCAGGGTGAGCCTCCCCCATATCCCCCCTCCCCCAAATCCCCCCCTCCCCCATATCCCCCCTCCCCCATATCCCCCATATTCCCCCCTCCCCCATATCCCCCCTCCCCCATATCCCCCATATCCCCCCTCCCCCATATCCCCCATATTCCCCCCTCCCCCATATCCCCCATATCCCCCCTCCCCCATATCCCCCCTCCCCCATACCCCCCATATCCCCCCTCCCCATATCCCCCATATTCCCCCCTCCCCCATATCCCCCAATGTCCCCCCTCCCCATATCCCCCATATCCCCCCTCCCCCATATCCCCCCTCCCCCATATCCCCCATATCCCCCCTCCCCCATATCCCCCATATTCCCCCTCCCCATATCCCCCCTCCCCATATCCCCCCTCCCCCATATCCCCCATATCCCCCCTCTCCCATATCCCCCATATTCCCCCCTCCCCCATATCCCCCATATCCCCCCTCCCCATATCCCCCATATTCCCCCCTCCCCATATCCCCCATATCCCCCCTCCCCCATATCCCCCATATCCCCCCTCCCCCATATCCCCCATATTCCTCCCCCCCATATCCCCCCCTCCCCCATATCCCCCCTCCCCCATATCCCCCATATCCCCCCCTTCCCCATATCCCCCATATTCCCCCCTCCCCCATATCCCCCATATACCCCCTCCCCCATATCCCCCATATTCCCCCCTCCCCCATATCCCCCATATCCCCCCTCCCCATATCCCCCATATTCCCCCCTCCCCCATATCCCCCATATCCCCCCTCCCCCATATCCCCCATATTCCCCCCTCCCCCATATCCCCCATATCCCCCCTCCCCCATATCCCCCATATTCCCCCCTCCCCCATATCCCCCATATCTCCCCTCCCCCATATCCCCCATATCCCCCCTCCCCATATCCCCCCCCTCCCCCATATCCCCCAGATCCCCCCCTCCCCCATATCCCCCATATACCCCCCTCCCCCATATCCCCCATATTCCCCCCTCCCCATATCCCCCCCTCCCCCATATCCCCCCTCCCCCATATCCCCCATATCCCCAAGTGAATCCAGCCCTAACCTTAACCTCTGCAATGCACGCGCAACCGATGGCGTGCATTCATATACCTGCCTAACACTGTTGCCTTTTACCCCTGCCACCCCCCCCCCCCAGGAGAAGCGCGCACACAACAATAGGGAGCATGTGAGGACTGGAGGAGGGCCCGCTGATGAGAGGCCACTGACCGTACACGAGGAAAGGGCCCTGGAACTGGCTGGCGGACCTGAGGACCGGGAGGTTGCTGATGCAGAGGTCGGGGCCCCACGAGAAAGTGAGCCACCAACAGCCTTCCCCATATCCCCCCTCCCCTATATCCCCCTCCCCCGTATCACCTGATCACTGCCTGATGTCTAACCATGCATGCTTCATTGTGTATCGCAGGACCAAACGTCCAGGCACCCATCCCCGCAGATGCAGACCGCCCGCAGGATGCCCCTCGGAGACCACAGGAGACGGAGAGACCCGAACCCTCCAGCATGCGACGCCCGCAGGATGCCCCTCGGAGACCACGGGAGACGGAGAGACCCGCACCCTCCAGCATGCGACGCCCGCAGGATGCCCCTCGGAGACCACGGGAGACGGAGAGACCCGGACCCTCCAGCATGCGACGCCCGCAGGATGCCCCTCGGAGACCACGGGTGACGGAGAGACCCGGACCCTCCAGCATGCGACGCCCGCAGGATGCCCCTCGCACACCACGGGAGACGGAGAGACCTGGAGCAACAGGGAGACGACACCCCCGTCACGTGCGGGAGCGACCACCCAGCGATGAGGGGGGCAGCCACAGGCCCCCGTCACATCCGAGCCAGGACACCACTACCCAGGACACCACTATCCAGGACACCCCTACCCGGGACACCACTACCCAGGACACCCCTACCCGGGACACCACTACCCGGGACAGCACTACCTGGGACAGCACTACCCGGGACAGCACTACCCGGGACAGCACTACCCAGGACACCCCTACCCGGGAAGACGAAATACCGGACAGTGACTCAGAGTGGATGGGTGGAGACGAACCCCCACCCCAAAGTGCCATGGACTCAGAGTGGGACGAAGAGCACGACACAACGCCACTGCTGTCACCAACACCCTCCACCATCGCAGAAACACTCACCACGGTTGGGCACTTTAGTGATGAGGCGTCTGGTACACTCACTGGTGCGCACAACACAGCCGTCCCGGTACAGCAGGTGGAGGTAGGAGCAGCAGAGGGACCGGGCGGTTGGAGGGCAGCCCAGGCCAAGCGAACATCTGCCGCCCAGATGGATCCCGGGTTCCTGCAGTTACCACACCCACACATAGATCCGATGCAACCACTGACACGGAGACGAGCGAATAGGGTGACGGGTGGCTTGCGGCGGCTGCGGTCGCAGGTGGAGGAGTCCACCCGCGTCCAGGAGCTGGGAGTGGTCCCAGTCATGCGTGCCACCCAGGCTGACACTGCACGGGTGGCGTCCGCGGTGGAGGCAATGGGTGCGACGGTGTCAGACATGGGGAACGGTTTGCGAGGCCTGGGGCCTTCCGTGCAGGCGGCGTCTGTGGCCCAGGAAATGGCTGGCCTCTCACAGGAGGCCATGAGCCAGTGCCAGCGCCAGATGGCAGAGGCGCTCAACGCCATAGCCCAGTCTCAGCACGCCATAGCCCAGTCTCAGCAGGCCATGGCCCAGTCTCAGCAGGCCATAGCCCAGTCTCTGTAGGCCATGGCCCAGTCTCAGCAGGCCATCGCTGAGGGCATCGGCGCCAGTGGGCATGTGCGAGCTGGCGTCGCACTGTCGCAGACAGGGTTCGACAACCCCCTGGGCTCCATGGCTGCAAACCTGCAGACCCCTGTCGATACCAGCACGGGCCTCCAGGACTGGCAGCGCCAGATGTCGGGGGCGCGTCGGATGGCCAGTCCGTTCGCATCCCCCACCCATGTAGAGGCCTGGGGGCCATCGGGCACCCCGAGGGAGGAGGAGGTGGTGTGGTCCGTCCCGGCTCCCTCTGTAGGGGAGGTCCCGGTACACCGCGACACCTCGGACTCCCCCCCTTCCGTCCCAGGTGCATCGGGTGGGCAACGGGCAGGAGAGGCTGGCAGCTCGCCATCCCAGTCGCCCGGGCCGCAGCCTGGCCCATCTAGGCCAGGACGCCCCAGGAAACGGCCGCCAAAGGGATCCAGTGTCAGAGGGCAGGAATCACAGGAGTCCACCTCCAGTTCTGCTGTACCGTCTGGGGAACCACGTAGACGTAGTCAAAGGGCCCGTAAGGCCAAACAATTAGACACTGAGTAAGTTGGCACGGGTGCAGGGCACAGATGAGCTTTAGGCGCTAGGGCACGTGCATGAACTCCTTTGGTTATTAAAGTCAATGTTACACCTACCGAAGCTGCCTTTGTGCTCTGTCCAAAGTGTGCGGGGGTGTCATGTACGTTGATCGCAAGTGTGTGTGTGAGGGGTGGTCTTACCTCAGCCCCAGGTGAGTCTGCCCCCTTCCCCCTGGGCCGCCATCAACATCCCCCGGGCAGAGGACGGGACCGTGCGCTGCAGTGTCACAGCCGCATGCAGGGATGGTCCGGGTGGATGGTGGTACTGTGGCCATGGGTCAGACATAGTCCAACGATGTAGAGCCAGGAGCTCATCGCAGGGCGGGTTGTCATCATTCTCCATGGCCTGCGATAGACACGCGTCCACCCGCAACTGGGTGAGCCCGGCCCGTTGTGCCGCCGGTGCATCGGCAATTGGGGGTGGGGGGGTGGTGTGCATGCGGGTGGGGTGTGTGGGGTTGGGGAGGGGGGTGAGGGTGCTGGGTGGGTGGATGGGTGGGGGGTGTGGGTGGTCGGCTGTTGTCATGGTGTGCGGTCTGTGGCCATACTACCCGATTCCCACGCCCATCTAGTCAGTGAAGCGGGCGTCTATCAGTCTGTCCCGTGCCCGCTGGGCCAGCCGGTAAAGGTGGACAGCCACCCGTCTGTGTCTACCCCGTCTGCCCTGACCATTGCCCCCATCCCCCTCATCTGGGGAGGACTGGGCCTCTTCCTGCTGCTCCTCCACTCCGCCCTCCTCTGCCTGCGGCACATCGCCCCTCTGCTGGGCTATGTTGTGCAGGACACAGCACACCACAATGATGCGGCCGACCCTATCTGACCGATATTGGAGGGCGCCCCCAGAGAGGTCCAGGCACCTGAAACGCATCTTCAGCACGCCAAAGCACCTCTCGATCACTCCCCTTGTCGCTACATGGGCATCATTGTAGCGGTTCTCCGCCTCATTGCGTGGCCTCCGTATAGGCGTCATCAGCCACGATCGCAATGGGTAGCCCCTGTCGCCCAGCAACCAGCCCCTCAGCCGGGGATGGCGTCCCTCGTACATGCCGGGGATGGATGACCGCGACAACACGAATGAGTCGTGTACACTGCCTGGGTGACGGGCGCAGACGTGCAGGATCATCATGCGGTGGTCGCAGACCACCTGTACGTTCATTGAATAGGTCCCCTTCCTATTAGTGAACACGGCCCTGTTCTCTGCAGGTGGCCGCACGGCGACGTGCATCCCATCGATCGCGCCCTGGACCATGGGGAACCCGGCAACGGCAGAGAAGCCCACGGCCCGGGCATCTTGGCTGGCCCGGTCCACGGGGAAGCGGATGTAGCGGTGCGCCATGGCATAAAGGGCATCTGTCACTGCCCGGATGCACCGGTGCACCGATATCTGCGATATGCCGGACAGGTCCCCACTCGGTGCCTGGAATGACCCCGTTGCGTAAAAGTTCAGGGCCACCGTAACCTTGACGGACACGGGGAGAGGGTGTCCCCCGCCAGTGCCACGCGGTGACAGGTGTGCCAGCAGGTGGCAGATGTGTGCCACGGTTTCCCGGCTCATCCGGAGTCTCCTCCTGCATTCCCGGTCCGTGAGGTCCTGGTATGACTGCCGGGGCCGGTACACACGGGGCGGCCTCGGGTGCCTCCGTTGCCGTGGGGCCGCGACGTCCTCCTCCCCCTCCTCGTCCTGTCGGTCAGGTGTCCCTCCAGCCTGGGCGGCTGCCGCCTGCCCCTCTGCGGCAGCCTGCGCCGCCTCTCTGGCACGCTCCTCCTCGTCCTCCTCCTCCTCCTCCTCATCCAGGGCAACATAGACATGAGCGGCTGCCACCACGGCGGCCAACATCGCTGGATGGTCTGAAAACATGACGGCCTGGTGGGGGGGAGGGGAACGACGACATGTCATCATTGCCCATATCCCCTCCTCCCCCCAGCCAGGTGGCATGGACCGCATGGGTCCAACTGCTGGAGGCTGGCACCTGGCCAGGTGGACCAACTCATTTGCCCTCCCATCACCCACCCCGGCACGGACCCCTCCCCAACCCCCAACCTCCACCCCGGCACGGACCCCCCCCCCAACCTCCACCCCGGCACGGACCCCCTCCCCAACCCCCAACCTCCACCCCGGCACGGACCCCCCCCCAACCTCCACCCCGGCACGGACCCCCTCCCCAACCCCCAACCTCCACCCCGGCACGGACCCCCCCCCCCAACCTCCACCCCGGCACGGACCCCCTCCCCAACCCCCAACCTCCACCCCGGCACGGACCCCCCCCCCCCAACCTCCACCCCGGCACGGACCCCCCCCCCAACCTCCACCCCGGCACGGACCCCCTCCCCAACCTCCACCCCGGCACGGACCTCCTACCCAACCTCCACCCCGGCACGGACCCCCTCCCCAACCCCCAACCTCCACCCCGGCACGGACCCCCCCCCAACCTCCACCCCGGCACGGACCCCCTCCCCAACCTCCACCCCGGCACGGACCCCCTCCCCAACCCCCAACCTCCACCCCGGCACGGACCCCCCCCCCCCAACCTCCACCCCGGCACGGACCCCCTTCCGGCACTCCCCCGGAGCCCAACCTACTCTAACCACCCCCCCCCCCCCCCCGCCGCACACACACACAAGCCGAGACACACCTCTCCTCACGCAATCAGTCTGCGGCCACGCCATTTCCTGCCCAGAGCCAACCCCCCAGGCCGTCACTCACCTCCTCGCTGGTCGGCGTGAGCCTGGAGCACCGGGTCACGCCGATGAAAAGGAGGTTTGATTCACGTCGACGTGAACGGTCATCACGTCGACGGGACTTCGGCCCATCCGGAAGGGAGAATATCGGCAGGCCGAAAATCGGCTGCCTTGCGCAGACCCGTGACATTCTCCGCGGCAGCGGCGCCATTAACGCCCCGCCGACTTTTCTCCCTTCGGAGACTTCGGCGGGGGCGGGGGCGGGATTCACGGCGGCCAACGACCATTCTCCGAACCGGCGGGGGATCGGAGAATGACGCCCCACATTCTATGACTACTCCAAAAAGTGGTAGAATTTGAGGGCGGGTGCGGAGTTGGGATGGGGTGGGAAGGGAGGCATGAGAGTGAGCGATGTGCTCAAAAACTCTCGGGGACCTTCATTCATGTCTAGTCAACTGTTCAATGGGGTCAAAACAATAATTTTCTAGCTGACAACATCCTCAGTGTTCCTGACTTAAATCTCAGGTATATCCACAGTTGGGACATTACACATTAGCTAATCATTTTTAAGCTCCCGTTTAAATGTGCCGATCTTCAGATAGTGGCTATGGTCTCTTCTTTTGACAGGCCCCTTTCATGCTTAGTGTCATTCAAACGCTCTGCGGAAAAATGATCAAAGTATCCATTCCATTTGTCAGTTTATCACATAAACATGTTCTGTGGTTATGAGAAAAAGACTGACAACATTGAAAGGTAATTGAGTTTATTGTGAATGTCCATAGCCAGCTTCTCAATTTAACATCCCATCTGGACAGCAACTTTGATGCTGCCGACCTCACTTCATTGCTTAATTGAAGGGTTAGCCTCAGCTTCCCGTCTGTGTTCAGTCCTGAGAGCAGGGTTTAAACCAATAATCTTATGACCCACTCGCTAACAAAGCCAATCTAGGCACCACAACTGTGCGCATATTGTATGAAAGGAGCGGGTGTGATGGGCTGCATGGCTTTTTCTTGTTCCATGTTCCATGATGGGTGGCACGGTGACACAATGCACGGCTGCCTCACAGCTCCCAGCTACCTGGGTTCAATTCTGGCCTCTGGTGACTGCCTGTGTGGCGCTTGCATTTTCTCCCCTTGTCTGCGTGGGTTTCCTCCGGGTGCTCCGGTTTCCTCCCACAGTCCAAAGATGTGCAGGCGAGTTTGACTGGCCATGATCAATTGCCCCTAAGTGTCCAGAAGGTTATAGGTTGAGTTAGGAGGGGTTACTGGGTTAAAGGGATAGGGTGGTTGCCTGACCTTAGGTAGGGTACCCTTTCAGACGGTCGGTGCAGACTCAATGGGCCAAATGGCCTCCTCCTGCACTGTAATGATTCTATGATATGTCACCTCATGTTATGTTTTTAACTACAATATCACTGGCCCATTTGATCTACCGTTACAGAACACCAACAACAAGTTACATGGTACCTTTAACGGAGTGAAACTTCCAAAAACATTTCTTCTGAGGGAATCACCTACAGTATTCCCATTATCCTGTCCTTAAAGGTTCATGCTCCCGGCCTTGGCGTTCATTTTAGTCTGAGCATTCCTACAGTGCTAGCACCAAAGGATGTTGGATATGTCTTCTGATTAGACGAAAGATAACTGAAAAAATCGAAGTACTGAGATCGCAGAGAGCTCCCACTGCACATTTGTGGAAATGCATTGCTTTAAGTAAATGTCGTATTAATCTGAACTGTCTCCAGAATCACAACGTAACCTGAGGCAAGTCACATATCGGGTAAATAAAAGCACTGCTTGCCATCAGCTTCACCAATTTATTCTCACTGCAGGCAGGCTGAAGTGGAACTATTGGATAAAGGTGAAAGTTATGTGCCACAGGCAGAACCCCAGAGGCTTCATCTTTGCTTAGATTATATGCTGGACTTCAGAAAGGGGATGTGAATGGCTTGACTAAATGACAGTGTTGCAACCAGTTATCCATTTAAGACCTGAGGCCGACACTGCTGTAAAAAGCAATGATTTCTTTTTCACTTACTGCACAATCTATCTCTGAAAGACCGGCTGTGGTCTACAGTGTCTGGTCCTCTACTTCAGGTACAAGTGCTTTTGCTGAGGAGCTGAGGAAATGGATGGTGAGTTGCGTTAAACAAATGACTGACGAAGTGATCGCACAACGTCATCACTTTCAGCGAGAACAGCTGCTATGACGTGAAGCAAAACTGTGAGCGCAAAGTTCGTTGTGCGGTTTCCTTTCAGTGCTCCAGGTGCTGTTTATAGGTGGCAAGGTAGCACAGTGGTTAGCACTGTTGCTTCACAGCGCCAGAGTCCCGGGTTCGATTCCCAGCTGGGGTCACTGTCTGTGCGGAGTCTGCACATTCTCCCCGTGTCTGCGTGGGTTTCCTCCGGGTGCTCCGGTTTCCTCTCACCAGTCCACAAAGACGTGTTGTTAGATAAATTGGACATTCTGAATTCTCCCTCTGTGTACCTGAACAGGCGCCGGAATGTGGTGACCAGGGGCTTTTCACAGTAACTTCACTGCAGTGTTAATGTAAGCCTACTTGTGACAATAAAGATTATTTTTAAAAATTAAGCCCACATAGCTGAAAATGTGTTCAGCGGAAAGAAGGACTCCCCTGCCAGCGCTTTTTAATGGGATAATCAACTATTTTTAGTTTAAACTTTCTGATTGATTTCTACTGGCTGTTGCTCAGTTTCTGAAAATGTTTGGTGGTTTTAAAGCTGCTGAAGTTCTGCAGTGACATACACTGAAGGCCTTAGGTCCCGAGTTAAGAGTTCTGCTCAAAACTCTTGTACCCAGATATGAGTGCAATAGTTTGCACACTCTTGGATTGCAGCGTGACAATGAGAATGAGCAGAGGCATCACAGAGAAGAACAAGGTGCTGGAAAAGGGAGCAGGAGGAGGGGGGGGGGCAAGACCTCCCTTCAGAAGAGTACATTTGCTCAGGGTGTTCAGAGAGCAAGTCTCCTGCCTGAATTTGTCAAGGCACCCTGGGCTTGAGCACGGTCAATTCCAGCCCCAATTGACCCAGAATCACAACACAGGTGAAATTAGATTTTATTTGAAAATACCCGAGGACCTTGGGTTGGACCCAATAAACTACAGTCACCAGGTTTGTAACTTTAAAACACAAGTAATCTTTTATTATGTACAGTATTATAATTAAATAGACAGAAAATGTAACTGACTAATTACTACCCCTTTCTAACTCACCCCACTCTTTACACACACACACACACACACAAACACAGACAAAGAACACAGAGGGGAAAGGATGGTGGGAAGGGAAAGAAAAAATATTAATAAAAGCAAAAGGATAAGGATCTCAGGTGTCTGGGATGACCTCCAGTCAATGTCTTTCTGAAGTTCAGGCTTTCATTCTGGTATTTCTTTCTTCTAAGCTTGAGATGGTTTTCTCCGCAAGGTTGTCTACTTTCTCTGCAGATTTAGCATCATTTCAAATTCGCAGCAAAGGATGTGCCAGGCACTCACTGCTTTCAGAACTACAGAGGAATTCTTTCACTTCAGCAAATAAGAGCGGGAGAACGTTCCTTTCACTTCAAAGGTCTAAACACTTCTGCCCAGTTCCCTGAGGAAACATCACTCAGGAAGCAATCACTGACTGTTGTCAGGCAGAACACTGTCCATGGTCAACCCACCTGGTGCGAAGAGTCTGCTTTCTCCCTTCCAAATTACGAAAACTGGGAACACAATGTCATGACAAGCAGGCTGCTTCAACTTTGAATTTTTTGCTTAAAGGCAGATTCCGATTATGGGTCCACGGACCAAAATAATAAAAATAAAATAAAAGAAATGGAAACAAAGAAAATACACAGGAAGGACTCTTACAAACGTCAGTGAGGAGCAATGTGTCAGATGTCTGCTCTTCAGTAAAGAAGTACTGTACTACCTGAAATCATCTATCTGCTGCAATGACAACTACATCCCCTGAGCAGGGCAGGGACTACATTGCCAGTAGCCGTGTAGGTGGCCGTGGCCATAAACTTTTGAACCTCTGGTTCATTCTAGATATTTGCAACATCTTATAGTTTAACCTTCACTGTTGCATAAGGAAGGCCACTGGGCAAAGAAAGCTGAATGCATTTTATTCTCTCAAGCCAGTGAGATGCAAGTGGGGTGTGCATGCAAGTTTTGTACAGGCTATCATTTCCCCATGATGCAAGGTGCTGTTGAATGGGAAAAGTTGCTTTGTGGGAGCTGTAGGCCAACTCTGAGATGTAGTGGAACAGGATAGGATCCCATTGTCTCAACGTCCAGTCTGTGTACAACCATACTTCGCGTATTGCCCAGAATCTTGGGAGATGTCCTGATGCTTTCACTCTGTCGAGTCCATTGTATTATCTGCAATTGAATCATCACAACAAACTAGAGGGTGGCTGCTGAAGCAGGGCTATCCAGCAAGCACCCGGCTCATGACTCTGTTGCGCAATCCCTGTCCGTGTGGGCAGCATGTGCATAACAAAAGCCAAGTGGCCATAGAAAATGTGAGCAAGCAGTGCTTCTGATGCCTGGACAGTTCCAGAGGAATCCTGCAGTTCTTGCCAGAGCACATTTCAAAATTTGCCATGGTCTGTGCAAGCTGCACAACCTTGCGACCATAAAGTACAAGCATTTATCACCAGGCATACAACAACCAGCAATGGCGGAGGAAGAGCATCAGGCAACCAACATATCCACTTTCTGGCTGGTCTGCATGTCATTGACTCTCCAAATATGAGAGAAATGAGTAAAATCCCAATTCCATTTTGACCAACACACACACACCTTACCACCCCTCTGTTACTAACCATTATAACCTCCTCTTGGCTACCACAAAACAAACATCCCAAATCAAATTTAGTATTCCATAAAAAAGTCAACTAATCAGTCTTCTGCATTTGGGTAGTTTTTGTCTTGCGTGTGCCTTTGCCGGTTCCAGTGCACCAATGTAGTTCTGCCCCAGTGGCTGTAACATGGCTGGTAGAAGGCGTCCGACCTTCTGTGAAGGAGGTGGTAGGTGGCTTTGCAGAATGGCCTCAGGAGGCCCGGCTTTGGACTGCGCCATCTTGGCATGAGTAGCAGCAACCTGGGCTGCTGGGTAACAGCAAGGGCAGGGTGGGAGGACAAATGTTGTCCTCCCGAACGAGGACAGCATGTTCATGCTCAACAAAGCCACTACCAATATTTCAGTGGCTCAGCAATCCTAGAAATGTGTTGGGCAAACAGATTTCTGGCTGCTGTAACACCCTGCAAGCTCCTTTGCATACTGACACCCACGGCTATGATGGCAGCAGCCTGACATTACATGACTCCAGTTTGCACTTTCACTCCAGAATCCAAAGATTGGCTGGCTTCTGTTTGTGTAAGAACCTGTGTAAGAAGCCATCGATGTTGCACCCATGGATGGGTCCTCAAGTGATAATGATTCCGTTGGCATGATATGGCATTTGGAGATACATTGATGCACCTTGACCATTCACGGGAGGTCATTGAACTTCTTGTGGCACTGCTTCCTCAGGTCTTTACGTGGAGCTGGTCAGGGGAGACGGTGGCTTTCTTATATAAGAAATGAGCAGGATGGTTCACTGGTGAAGCAACGCTGCCCAGTCTTTCAAACAATATGTGTACTCATAATTCCTCACTCCTCCATTCCTCCGAGGTATCCTGACCTGGATGTGGAAAGTGGGAAATGTGCAATTCCAGCCTGTCTGTTGTTCCTGTTGCTTGTGACAATAAGCGAATTTTTCATTTTTCAATTGGAGAAAGGCTGCAGAAAGCTGCAGTTCAGAGGGATTTAGGGATCCTCGTGCACAAGCATGTAGCTTCAGCAGGTAATTGGGAAGTCGAATGGAACGTTGACCTTTATTTCAAAGGGATGTGTGAAAAAACAGAAGTCCTGCTATAAATATACAAGGCACTAGTTAAATCTCCCCTAGAATACTGTGAAGAGGTTTGGCCTCCTTAATCTGAGGAAATATATACTGGCATTGGAGGCCATCCAGGGAAGGAGGGATTGTCTTAATAGGAGAGGTGGAGTATGTTGAGCCTGTACACATTGGAGTTTAAAAGAATGAGAGGCGACCTTACTGAGACATATAGGGTGAGATTCTCCCTACCTTTATTAGGGAGACGATCTTCTCCCACCGGAGGAGAGTTGCTATTGATTTATGTTCTGCCTGGGAGCGCAAATCAGGGAGCAGTTCAATATCCTTCGCCATGGTGAGGAATACAAGGGATTCTCGAGGAAGAGGCTGTGGGATTCCCTGTGGGTGGGGGGGGGGGGTCCTCTAGTTAGGGCATCTCTGTGGGGGTTATTTTAGTTAGGGGGTCCCTAACTGGGAGGGGGGGCTATCCCTATTAAGCGGGTTCCTGGGGCATCCCCCTATTTAGAGGGTCTCTTGGGGTGGGGCGTCTCCTGTTTTAGGGGGCCTCTAGGGAGGGGCTGGGGGTAGGCAGGATTCGGAAGAGGAAGCTGGGCAGGTCGTGCATTGTGGAGGGGAGAGTGGCCCTCAGGTGGACTTTGGGGGCAACTTCCAATCACCTACTTATCTGTATCCTTTCATAGCCTCCTTATGTCCTCTTCACAACTTATTATCCTACCTATCTTTATGTCATCAGCATATTTAGCAACCATACTTTTGGTCCCTTCATCCAAATCCTGTTATGCTTGAGTCTTGATTGATAAAGATTATTTGTTATGGAGATATGGAGCTGGACTCTCCGTTTCGGATACTAACTCCCACGCCGGCGTGAAAACAGTGATGTTTTACACGAGGAAAACTGGCGCAAAATGGACACCACTTTCCTGCTCCAGGGGAGGCGAGCAGGAAGGCAGCGTAGAGCTTGCAGCTCCAGCTGCGGATACGGCCCAGAGCACTGCCGGGTCCGTGCTGCCGCGTAGTGCTTCATGGCAGACACAGCCCGCGGATGTGGACAGCAAAAACAGCCCCCCCATTTGGCTACTCGTGCACCCCGGACCACCACCCCACAGTGTCCCCAGCCCCAAATAAAGCCTCCACTGCCTACGGATCGGCCCTCCCCAACTGTGGCGGCGACAGACTGAGTCCGCAACCGCCACGCCGTGTCCCGACCGTCGGGAACTCGGCTGGTTGGGGATGGAGCATCGCGGGGCAGGCCTCAGGCAATGGCCTGAGGCTGTCGATACAGCGTGCGGCGTACTCCGAGAGTGCGCCGCTTTTCAGGGGGCGGAGCATCGCAAATTTGGCGTCATCGGGGATTCTCTGCCCCGTAACCGAACGCGATTTCGGTGTCAGGGATCGGAGACACCAGCCCATGGTGAATTGATCAATGTGTGAGACTAATGGTTTAGTTGGTAGGATATTGTATTTGAAGATGCATTCACTGAGTTTGGTCATTCATGTGAGATTATTGAACATTTTGAGGCACTGCATGCAGGACCGAAGGACTAGATGGCTGACATTGATAGCAATGGCTATCTGATCCCGCTGTTTTTGCAATGTTTGTCTGGAGAGTCTCCTGATTCTCCTGGATAGAGGAAATCTCTCCCCCTGTCGACCTCCTGCACTTGCCACCAAGAAAGCACAACAGCGCCACTACTTCCTCAGGTAACTAAGGAAATTCGGCATGTTTACTTGGCTCTTACCAGCTTTTGCAGGTGCACCATAGAAAGCATCCTATCGGGCTGCATCACAGCCTGGTATGGCAACTGCTCGGCCCAGGACCGCAAGAAACCTCAGAGAGTCATGAACACAGCCCAGTCCATCACACAAACCTGCCTCCCATCCATTGACTTTATCTACACCTCCCACTGTCTTGGGAAAGTGGGCAGCATAATCAAAGACCCCTCCCACCCGGTTTACTCACTCTTCCAACTTCTTCCAATGGGCAGGAGGTACATACACAAACAGATTCAAAACAGCTTCTTCCCCGCTGTCATCAGACTCCTAAACGGCCCTCTTATGGATTGATCTGATTGACACTATGCTCCTGTATGCTTCACCCGGTGCAGGTGTCTATGTATTTATGTGTTTGCCCTATGATGTATTTTCTTTTCATGCACTAAATGATCTGTTTGAAAAATACTTTTCACTGTATGTCAGACAACAAACAAATCCACTCCAATCCAATCATATCCAAGGCCTCCATTGTAGTGTCTGAGAAGCTTGAAACTCTCTTACCTGTTGCACTATTGGTCACGCTTCTTGCAAGCCTCACGCTTCTTGCAAGCCTGACTATTTTTGTCAGCTACTTCCAACCCCTGCTCCAGCCAGAATGCACTTCCCATTTACAAGGCTGGCTTACAGCAGTGCAAGCTCATTTTAAATGGTGCTAATCTTGTAGACTTGTGCCCCTGCTAAGATGTGTCGCCGCTCAACATTGCATTTATAACTAGACTAGGTACGTGGTTGGACCAGTCCTGAAAAGGTTAATGATTTGTTCTGTTTAGAGCAGGCAGTAAATGACAAGGTCATGGTAGTAGTGATAAAATACAGTTCCCACTGAACAAATAAATGGCAGCAAGTGACTGTGTGATCTATAACACCCCTGAAAACAATGACTGATAGCTTCTGTAGCAAAGGGCTTCAGATAATCTTGCCGCAGATTTGTTCTTCCAGCTGGATGTAGATGTTACAATGAGGATGTGCATAGGTTACCAACAAACCTACGACAGTTAAATGCCTAAAAGATGAATTCCTGACTTGAGAAAAAATTTCACTCTTGGCAGATAACATATTAACCATATCCGTGCTGCAAAGAGTTCTAAAAGGCAGTTTAATCAAAATTTCATGGTAAATTTAATAATATTCACTTCTTAAACGCTTCTAGTTTATCTTTAGAATGCTGACACAATCCTTTCAGTATAGTTCAAATGAAGGGTTATGGAATGATGCATGAATGGTGCTGAGTTCTTCTTAAGAAAAGCACTTGACCCACTAAAAAAAAAGCTTTCAGTAAAGGCTAAAAATGAGGGAGAGATTGAAACATTTAAACAGTATTACAGGGATTTGTTTCAAAGCTAGCTAGTGTGGAGCATCAGATCAGGTTTTACAGTCAGATTTCCCAGTTTATGAAATAAAATGCTCTTTGGAGGCAAAAATAAAATTGCAGTTGGCTGGAATGGAGAAGTTAATTATCACCATGTCGAATTTCATGCACATGTCTGTGCTTGCGCGTGGAACTGGAAGTGGCCGTGTTTCCCGGTTCAACCTGTGATCAATTGGGACTTGCGATATTAAATGGCAGCCAGCGTGAATCGTGGTCAGCTTGGTGAGTGGGGTTGGCGTGGGCGGGTGCGCGGTGGGCGCCCTGTCGAATGGTGGCCCGCCGCAAAGTTTAAAGGCGGCACTCGGAGACTGCTGAAGAAACCGGAGGAAGACACATCAACAGGCAAGGAGCTCTGGTGGGCAGTAAGCCCTTCCTTTCTCCAAGGATTGTCTGCGAGCTCTGGTGGAGGCAGTGACTGCCAGGAGGGAAGGAGGAGGCTACCCCACAACTATGTATCACAGTAAAACCATTGGCTGGTGTAATGTCACGTGTAACGGTTACGGGAGCATTTCATGGGCTTTTTTGGCGTTCATCATTAGGACATAGGATATAGAACATACAATGCAGAAGGAGGCCATTCGGTCCATCGAGTCTGCACCGAACCACTTTAAGCCCTCACTTCCACCTTATCCCCCTGACCCAATAACCCCTCCTAACCTTTTTGCACACCAAGGGCAATTTCGCATGGCCAATCCACCTAACCTGCACATCTTTGGACTGTGAGAGGAAACCAGAGCACCTGGAGGAAACCCACGTGGACACGGGGAGAATGTGCAGACTCCACACAGACAGTGACCCAGCAGGGAATCGAACCTGGGACCCTGGCGCTGTGAAGCCACAACGCTAACCACTATGCTACCGTGCTGCTCCTTTGTACCCTGTTTGAGCAGCATCTTGTAAATAAACCACTTGCACTATTTTATATGAACTTGACGTGTGCCACCTCTGATTCTTTCTCTTTGAGGCTACAACAAAGAACATCACAAAAGAGAAACTGTCGATGAGATATAGAACATAGAACATAGAACATAGAACAATACAGCGCAGCACAGGCCCTTCGGCCCACGATGTTGCACCGAAACAAAAGCCATCCAACCTACACTATGCCATTATCATCCATATGTTTATCCAATAAACTTTTAAATGCCCTCAATGTTGGCGAGTTCACCACTGTAGCAGGTAGGGCATTCCACGGCCTCACTACTCTTTGCGTAAAGAACCTACCTCTGACCTCTGTCCTATATCTATTACCCCTCAGTTTAAAGTTATGTCCCCTCGTGCCAGCCATATCCATCTGCGGGAGAAGGCTCTCACTGTCCACCCTATCCAACCCCCTGATCATTTTGTATGCCTCTATTAAGTCTCCTCTTAACCTTCTTCTCTCCAACGAAAACAACCTCAAGTCCATCAGCCTTTCCTCATAAGATTTTCCCTCCATACCAGGCAACATCCTGGTAAATCTCCTCTGCACCCGCTCCAAAGCCTCCACGTCCTTAATATAATGCGGTGACCAGAACTGTACGCAATGCTCCAAATGCGGCCGTACCAGACTTCTGTACAGCTGCAACATGACCTCCCGACTCCGGAACTCAATCCCTCTACCAATAAAGGCCAACACTCCATAGGCCTTCTTCACAACCCTATCAACCTGGGTGGCAACTTTCAGGGATCTATGTACATGGACACCTAGATCCCTCTGCTCATCCACACTTTCAAGAACTTTACCATTAGCCAAATATTCCGCATTCCTGTTATTCCTTCTAAAGTGAATCACCTCACACTTCTCTACATTAAACTCCATTTGCCACCTCTTGGCCCAGCTCTGCAGCTTATCTATATCCCTCTGTAATCTGCTACATCCTTCCACACTATCGACAACACCACCGACTTTAGTATCGTCTGCAAATTTACTCACCCACCCTTCTGCGCCTTCCTCTAGGTCATTGATAAAAATGACAAACAGCAACGGCCCCAGAACAGATCCTTGTGGTACTCCACTTGTGACTGTACTCCATTCTGAACATTTCCCATCAACCACCACCCTCTGTCTTCTTTCAGCTAGCCAATTTCTGATCCACATCTCTAAATCACCCTCAATCCCCAGCCTCCGTATTTTTTGCAATAGCCTACCGTGGGGAACCTTATCAAACGCTTTGCTGAAATCCATATACACCACATCAACTGCTCTACCCTCATCTACCTGTTCAGTCACCTTCTCAAAGAACTCAATAAGGTTTGTGAGGCATGACCTACCCTTCACAAAGCCATGCTGACTATCCCTGATCATATTATTCCTATCTAGATGATTATAAATCTTGTCTCTTATAATCCCCTCCAAGACTTTACCCACTACAGACGTGAGGCTCACCGGCCTATAGTTGCCGGGGTTGTCTCTGCTCCCCTTTTTGAACAAAGGGACCACATTTGCTGTCCTCCAGTCCTCTGGCACTATTCCTGTAGCCAATGATGACATAAAAATCAAAGCCAATGGTCCAGCAATCTCTTCCCTGGCCTCCCATAGAATCCTAGGATAAATCCCATCAGGCTCCAGGGACTTATCTATTTTCAGCCTGTCCAGAATTGCCAACACCTCTTCCCTTCGTTCCTCAATGCCATCTATTCTATTAGCCTGGGGCTCAGCATTCTCCTCCACAACATTATCTTTTTCCTGAGTGAATACTGACGAAAAATATTCATTTAGTATCTCGCCTATCTCTTCAGACTCCACACACAATTTCCCATCCCTGTCCTTGACTGGTCCTACTCTTTCCCTAGTCATTCGCTTATTCCTGACATACCTATAGTAAGCTTTTGGGTTTTCCTTGATCCTTCCTACCAAATACTTCTCATGTCCCCTCGTTGCTCGTCTTAGCTCTCTCTTTAGATCCTTCCTCGCTACCTTGTAACTATCCATCGTCCCAACCGAAACTTCACACTTCATCTTCACATAGGCCTCCTTCTTCCTCTTAACAAGAGATTCCACTTCCTTGGTAAACCACGGTTCCCTCGCTCGACGCCTTCCTCCCTGTCTGACCGGTACATACTTATCAAGAACACGCAGTAGCTGATCCTTGAACAAGCCCCACTTATCCAGTGTGCCCAACACTTGCAGCCTACTTCTCCACCTTATCCCCCCCCAAGTCACGTCTAATGGCATCATAATTGCCCTTCCCCCAGCTATAACTCTTGCCCTGCGGTGTATACTTATCCCTTTCCATCATTAACGTAAACGTCACCGAATTGTGGTCACTGTCCCCAAAGTGCTCTCCTCCCTCCAAATCCAACACCTGGCCTGGTTCATTACCCAAAACCAAATCCAACGTGGCCTCGCCTCTTGTTGGCCTGTCAACATATTGTTTCAGGAAACCCTCCTGCACACACTGTACAAAAAACGACCCATCTATTGTACTCGAACTATATCTTTTCCAGTCAATATTTGGAAAGTTAAAATCTCCCATAATAACTACCCTGTTACTTTCGCTCATATCCAGAATCATCTTCGCCATCCTTTCCTCTACATCCCTAGAACTATTAGGAGGCCTATAAAAAACTCCCAACAGGGTGACCTCTCCTTTCCTGTTTCTAACTTCAGCCCATACTACCTCGGCAGAAGAGTCCCCATCTAGCATCCTCTCCGCCACCGTAATACTGCTCTTGACTAGCAGCGCCACACCTCCCCCTCTTTTGCCTCCTTCTCTGAGCTTACTAAAACACCTAAACCCCGGAACCTGCAACATCCATTCCTGTCCCTGCTCTATCCATGTCTCCGAAATGGCCACAACATCGAAATCCCAGGTACCAACCCACGCTGCCAGTTCCCCTACCTTGTTTCGTATACTCCTGGCATTGAAGTAGACACACTTCAAACCACCTACCTGAACACTGGCCCCCTCCTGCGATGTCAAATCTGTGCTCCTGACCTCTATACTCTCATTCTCCCTTACCCTAAAACTACAATCCAGGTTCCCATGCCCCTGCTGCATTAGTTTAAACCCCCCCAAAGAGCACTAACAAATCTCCCCCCCAGGATATTTGTGCCCCTCAGGTTCAGATGTAGACCATCCTGTCTGTAGAGGTCCCACCTTCCCCAGAAAGAGCCCCAGTTATCCAAAAATCTGAATCCCTCCCGCCTGCACCATCCCTGTAGCCACGTGTTTAAATGCTCTCTCTCCTTATTCCTCATCTCACTATCACGTGGCACGGGCAACAACCCAGAGATAACAACTCTGTTTGTTCTAGTTCTGAGCTTCCATCCTAGCTCCCTGAAAGCCTGCCTGACATCCTTGTCCCCTTTCCTACCTATGTCGTTGATGCCAATGTGGACCACGACTTGGGGCTGCTCCCCCTCCCCCCTAAGGACCCGGAAAACACGATCCGAGACATCACGTACCCTTGCACCTGGGAGGCAACATACCAAACGTGAGTCTCTCACGCTCCCACAAAATCTCCTATCTGTGCCCCTGACTATAGAGTCCCCAATTACTAATGCTCTGCTCCTCTCCCCCCTTCCCTTCTGAGCAACAGGGACAGACTCCGTGCCAGAGGCCCGTACCCCATGGCTTACCCCTGGTAAGTCGTCCCCCCCACAAGTATCCAAAGCGGTATACTTGTTTCTCAGGGGTACGACCGCAGGGGATCCCTGCACTGACTGTTTTTTCCCAGTTCCTCTTACATATACCCACCTATCTCCAATCTTTGGTGTAACTAATTCCCTGAAGCTGCTATCTATGACCCCTTCTGCCTCCCGAATGATCCGAAGTTCTTCCAACTCCAGCTCCAGTTCCCTAACTCGGTCTTGGAGGAGCTGGAGATGGCAGCACTTCCTGCAGGTAAAATCAGCAGGGACACTAACTGCATCCCTCACCTCAAACATCCTGCAGGAGGAACATTGCACTCCCTTCCCTGCCATTCCTCCAACTTTCTACCAAGATCTGGCTAAAAAATAATAATAATATAATAAAATATGGTACTTACCTCAGACCAATGGGTTTTATTATTAGGTTAGAGGAGGAGGGCGGGTGGGAGACACTACACGTGTAGTGTCTCGGGTTCCCTCTCCACCAGAATTTATTGGGGAGGGTCTTCCCAGACGTCCGCGGGTCGACTTCCTGTTCCCGCCTAAAAAACTAATTTAAAATAAAAAAAAAGAAAAATTCTCAGCTCCTGCTGAAATTGACTAACCAGCCAGCTGTTCTCACGCCGCCGAAATCGACTGGCCTGCCCCTGCAAAGACAAGTGCTTTTAAAGGTTGACTTACCTCCCAGCAACCTCCTTCCGCAATGCTCCCGCTGAAACTGACTCACCACTCACCAGCTGTTCTCCCGCCGAAATCGACTGGCCTGCCCCTGCAAAGACAAGTGCTTTTAAAGGTTGACTTACCTCCCAGCAACCTCCTTCCGCAATGCTCCCGCTGAAACTGACTCACCACTCACCAGCTGTTCTCACGCCGCCGAAATCGACTGCATGGGCTGTAAAAAAAAAATGGCGGAAAAACAACTTTCGATGATGATTTTGTGAGCCAGAAGAAGGAATCATTGGCAGAGATCCAGGCCCATACACCATCGGGAGTGATGTTGGGAGAAATATCATCGGCTTCCAAGGCAAAATTATTGTCGCGGCAAGTAAAAAGAACTCTCAGTACTTGGACACTACAGTTTGTCAAGGCGAGTTGACGAATCATCTGGTCGACCACGACAGCTATGAGTGCAAATATAAGGGTTAAAGAAAATAGCGTACAACTGCGATGATGTGTTGGGTGTTCTGGATCACAAACAGGTCACCAACACTTGAAGTGGTGTAACTCTATTTTATTATAAGGTTAACTATATTGACATACTTGAACTGTGGGTAAATGCAATACCAGATTTAACTGTTGACCCTTGCCTAGTCCTAACCAGGTGATGCACTCAGCACATGGTGAATGTCTGTGTTGCAGGCTGTGAGCTCTGTGCTCCGAGCTGGCTGCTACTAGAATGAGCGGGAACTCTCCTGTTCCCTGTCTTTATGTGCGTGTGCTCTCACTGGTGATTGGCTGAGGTGTTGTGTATGCTGATTGGTCCCACTGCATGTCCATCAGTGTGTGTGTGTGTCTGCACCATAATATACTGAAGTATATTATGACATCCCCCCTTTTATATAAAGAAGATGTGCCTGCGTGACAATAAATATCATGCAGTGAATGTGCCTGACTATGTGTGTGCGTGTCATTTACATGACTATGTACATGAGGCTAATCTATTTACACGGGAAGGTGCCTGGTGCAGAGAAATAGGGTGTCACACCAACAACGAAATGAACATTATATACAAACTACTGGAACGATGAAACAGGATAACAGAACAGATCAAAGAGTCCAACATTGTAAAACTCCTAAGTCAAGTCTCTGAGGTGGGCGACGAATTCTGGTTGACCGCCTCAAGGGTGGGTCAGGAGCCACCGGCTGAGGAACGGGCTGGGCCACGGCAGAGTGAGGAGGATGCAGAGTATTCGGAATCTCCACATATTCCAGGTTGGGGACAACAGGAGGGCATGGCACCAGTGGAGGATCACGTAGCGAGCGTGGAACGAGACAAAGGGCACGCCGATTGTGGCGGCGAATGGAACCATCTGGCAGACGAACCAGGAACGAGCGGGGAGCCACCTGCCGAAGAACCACAGCAGTTACAGACCAGCCACCCTCTGGAAGATGGATGCGGACGTTGTCATCTGGCGCCAGAGCAGGAAGATCAGTCGCCCGAGCGTCATGCGCCGCCTTGTGTTGTGCACAAGACTGTTGCATCCACTGAAGGACCGGAACGTGGTCGAGGTCTGGGACGTGAATGGACGGCACCGTGGTCCTGAGGGTGCGACCCATGAGCAGCTGGGTTGGCGACAGGCCCGTGGAGAGTGGGGCCGAACGATAGGCCAGCAAGGCGAGGTAGAAGTCGGATCCTGCATCGGCAGCCTTGCAGAGGAGCCGTTTGACGATGTGGACGCCCTTTTCCACTTTGCCATTGGATTGGGGGTGCAGGGGACAGGATGTCACATGCACAAAGTTGTACCTACTGGCAAAGTTGGACCATTCTTGGCTCGCGAAGCAGGGGCCATTGTCCGACATCACAGTGAGTGGGATGCCGTGACGAGCAAAGGTCGCCTTGCAGGCACGGATGACCGCTGATGATGTGATGTCGTGCAAGCATACGACCTCCGGGTAGTTCGAAAAATAGTCTACAATCAGAACATAGTCCCTGCCGAGCGCATGGAAGAGGTCAATGCCTACCTTAGACCAAGGGGACGTGACCAACTCATGGGGCTGTAGGGTCTCACGTGGTTGGGCCGGCTGGAACTGCTGACAGGTGGGGCAGTTGAGCACTGTGTTGGCGATGTCCTCATTGATGCCGGGCCAGTACACAGCCTCTCGGGCCCTCCATCGGCACTTCTCCACGCCAAGCTGGCCCTTGTGTAGCTGTTCCAAAACGAGCTGGCGCATGCTGTGCGGGATCACGATGCGGTCCAGCTTCAGGAGGACACCATCGACTACTGCCAGATCGTCTCTGATATTGTAGAACTGCGGGCATTGGCCCTTGAGCTACCCGCCTGTCATGTGGCGCATGACACGCTGTAGTAGGGGGTCAGCCGCAGTCTCTCGGCGAATGTGGATAAGGCGTTCATCCGTGGCCGGCAGATTGGAGGCCGTGAAGGCCACATGGGCATCAATCTGGCAGACGAACCCCTCTGGGTCACACGGGGTGTTGACTGCCCTGGACAGAGCGTCGGCTATGATCAGGTCCTTGCCCGGGGTGTATAGGAGCTGGAAATCGTACCGCCGGAGTTTAAGCAGAATGCGCTGGAGGCGAGGGGGTCATATCATTCAGGGTCTTTTTGTATAATGTTGACCAGCGGGCGATGGTCGGTCTCGACAGTGAATTGGGGGAGGCCGTACACGTAATCATGAAATTTGTCGACCCCAGTCAACAGGCCCAGGCACTCCTTTTCAATCTGCGCGTAGCGCTGTTCCGTGGGGGTCATGGCACATGACGCATATGCAACGGGGGCCCATGATGAGGCCACATCACGTTGCAGGAGCACTGCCCCAATACCGGATTGGCTGGCATCCGTCGAAATTTTTGTTTCCTTCGTGGGATCAAAAAATGCCAATACCGGGCCATGGTAAGCTTGGTCTTAAGCTCCTCCCATTCGCGCTCATGGGCGGGAAGCCATTGGAAGTCCGTCATCTTCCTGACCAGGTTCCGGAGAGCTGTGGTATGGGAGGCGAGGTTGGGGATGAACTTCCCCAGGAAGTTGACCATGCTCAAAAATCGGAGGACCGCCTTCTTATCCGCTGGCTTCTGCATGGCCGTGATGGCTGCCACCTTGTCCGCATCCGACCGCACACCCAACCGGGAGATGTGGTCCCCTAGTGACTTGAGTTCCGTCTGGCCGAAGGAACATTTGGCTCTGTTGAGGCGAAGGCCTTGGTCCCGTATTCGTTTGAAAACGCGCTGGAGGCGACTCATATGCTCCTGCAAATGATGATGTCGTCAACATAGACGCGCACACCCTCAATGCCCTCCATCATTTGCTCCATGATCCGGTGGAATACTTCTGATGCCGATATAATCCCAAACGGCATCCTGTTGTAGCAGTATCTGCCAAACGGGATATTAAAGGTATACAGCTTTCTGCTGGACCTGTCTAGTTGAATTTGCCAGAATCCTTTCGAGGCGTCAAGTTTGGTGAAGATGTTGGCCCGAGCCATCTTGCACGTGATCTCCTCGCGCTTGGGGATAGGGTAATGCTCCCTCATTATGTTACGATTCTTTGGATCAATGCAGATCCGGAGCTCGCCGGAAGGCTTCTTTACGCACACCATGGAACTGACCCAGTCGGTTGGTTCCATCACTCTGGAGAGCACTCCTTGGTCCTGGAGGTCCTGCAGCTGCTGCTTGAGGTGGTCCTTGAGGGGTGCTGGGACTCCGTGACGTGCATGAACCACAGGCGTGGCGTCTTGTTTGAGCAGGATTTTGTAAGTGTATGGAAGCGTGCCTATGCCTTCGAAAACGTTGCGGTGCTGGTTGATGATGGCATTGAGTTGCGCCCTGAAGTCCGCATCCTGGAAGGCAGACATGTCCTCTGAAGAGAGAGAGTGTACTCGTTGAACGAGGTTTGGGAGTTTGCACGCCTGTGCGCCTAGCAGAGAGTCCTTCGAGGAGCCCACGATCTCGAACGGAAGGATGGCTTTTTGCGAGTTGTGCATCACTTCGAGTTGGCATGAACCGGTAGCAGGAATGACGTTGCCATTGTAGTCCACTAGTTGGCAGGTCGACGAAAGAATGGTTAGTTTAACCCCAAGGGTCTGAATGTCTGACCACGCTAGGAGATTAGCGGAAGCACCAGTGTCCAGGCGGAATCGTATCTGGGATCGGTTGACCGTCAGGGTGGCACACCACTCGTCGTCTGGATCAATGCTGTGCACCAACAACGGCTGGTGATTTTGATTTGGGGACAGCCTGTTCTTTGTTATAACAGCGACTCGAAAAGGCTCCCTCGGGTCCTCGGTGTCACTGGTCTGTGGGAAGTCGGAATCGGACTCGGTTTGGGCGTAGGAAACTGCTTGTTGCAGGGTTCTTCGGAGGTTTATTTCATTTCCTGGTTCAATTTGAGGCATTGTGCTGTCATTCCAGGTGAAGGAAGGTTGTTTTACAGCTTTAAAAGATTTTCTCTTTGATTTGGGACGTTTCCCCTTTAAATGGGCGTGGTCCGGGGCCCCTGACATCATGACGCGCATGGCGTAGCACGTAGGAGGCGTTTGCACATGGGCAGATCACGGTTCCTTTACTGATAGCCATTTTCGTGATTGTGCATGCGCGGCGTCGCGTAACTGCGCAAGTGCAGTCCCTTTAGAAAGATGGCCGCCGACCAAAATCGTTCTCTGCTCCGGGATTTCGGCCTCGAGGTGAGTACTGGCGCTTCTCTTACCTTTCCTTGCTGGTTGGAGTGTGTTTTCCTCACAGTATTTGCCGAATTTGTCCAGGACTGCCTGGAAGTCGCTCCTGTTTTGCCCCTTGGAGAACTTGAATTTTTAAACGATTTCTTCTGCTCTGGCACCGGCGATGGTGAGGAGAAGCTCTGTCTTTTAAGGACCGGCCAGGTCTTCTAGTTCGGCTGCCAGCAGGAAGATTTCAAACTTTTGCCGGAATGCCCGCCAGTTTTCACGGAGATCGCCGTGGCACTGGAGCTGCTGCCGAACCCGGATCTTGAACATCTTGCCTGGGTATCGTTGCTGGTTGTCACTGTCTGCTGAGGTCTGGCTATCTGGACTGAACCAGTTCACTCCTGGTATTATGATATGTTGGGTGTTCTGGACCACAAACAGGTCACCAACACTGGAAGTGGTGCAACTCTATTTTATTATAAGGTTAACTATATTAACATACTTGAACTGTGGGTAAATGCAATCCCAGCTTTAACTGTTGACCCTTGCCTAGTCCTAACCAGGTGATGCACTCAGCACATGGTGAATGTCTGTGTTGCAGGCTGTGAGCTCTGTGCTCTGAGCTGGTTGCTACTAGAATGTGTGGGAGCTCTCCTGTCCCCTGTCTTTATAGTGCGTGTGCTCTCACTGGTGATTGGCTGCGGTGTTGTGTATGCTGATTGGTCCCACTGCATGTCCATCAGTGTGTGTGTGTGTGTCTGCACCATAATATACTGGTGTGTATTATGACATGCAAATTACTGGGGGCTTATTTCAAACAGAGGATCGAAGTTTGAAGTCCACTTATTCGTGTAGTGGGGAGAACTGCAGATACCGTGCGCAGGGCACTGAAACGGGCCGCAGGAATGCCAACAACTCTGCCACTGCCCGGGAATCGATAGTGAGGCACTGAAACAGCCAGTCTGCTTGTGTGCTCTGAGTTTGTCTGCTTTAAACAGAGAGAATACTAATAGAAGGGGTTATTGGCTGAAGGCTGAGTAACACAGATCAGGGAGTTGTAATCCAAAAACTGAAGGGAAGAAAAGGCGCCATGAGCAGGAGGAGACAAGTGAACCTCGCCATTGAGAACCTGGCCCACCAGAGGCAGAGCATCGTGGAGGCCCCGGAGAATACCGGGCCGGGCCTGCTAATGACATGCGAAGGGTGTTTACTGTACGCACGTTCCGGTTCACATTGACACCGCTGGCGAGTGGATGGGGAATTATGATTTGGTGTCAAATTGGCGGCTGCCGCAATTTTTGCGTCGGAACGTGCCTCCAGGCCCAGGAATTCACCCCTTCCTAGGGGGATAGAATGGCGCTGGAGTGCTAGCCGCTGCTCCGTCGCCAAAGCCGGCGGGTCACGGCCTGTGCGGGTCCGCGCATGCGCGCACCAGGGCTGGCGTGGGTACGCGCATGTGCACCACAGCCGTCTCTGCGCCGACCCCCGGGCAATATGGCAGAGCCGTACAGGGGCCCGGCGCGGAGGAACATAGGCCCCCCCCTGGAATGAGTCCGCCCGACGATCAGTTGCCCCTGATCGCGGGCCTGGCCACCGTGGAGGCCGCCCGCAGCCAGAACGCTAAGGTCCCACCAGGTAGGACCATACGCAAAGGACACCGGCGGAACTCGGTGGGCACTTGGCCCGTCGAGAGCGGAGAATCGCCGGGGGGGCGCTTTCAACGGCCCCCGACCGGTGTTGCGGCGACTTCACCGCCGCAGTGGCGCCGATTCTCCAGGGCTTTCCCCAGCGATTCTCCAACCCGGTGCGGGATCAGTGAATTCCAGCCTTTAGGTCTGAACAACACGTGAACGTGGCAGCTTTGTCTGGACTGCTGCTGCCAAATCAACAAGATCAAAAAGATAAGCACGAATCTGATGAATAGTTCAACAACATATTCGATTTGTCTCAAGTGGAAAATTATCCAGTCCCATCTTCTCAGGTGTGAAAATGTACCCAAACAGATCTGAGGTGCAGGGTGTGGGGCCCAGTGAGCAGGGGCCCCCTCTGTGGCCGGCGATGCGTGGCCAGGGCCGATTGGATGGCAGGGGACGTGGGGCGGTTGGCGGAGAGGGGGAAGCAATGGGGGAATGGAGAGGCCCGGGGAAGTAAACACTACTGGTTGTCTCAATGGGGGAATGGAGAGTCCCAGGGAGGTAGACACGACTGGTTGTCTGTCTCACACCATCTCCAATTCCTTACAGACCTCACACGGAATGGATTTTATTTTGGACCCGGTGGAAGTTGCCCCCGTGGTGCTACTGGAGGCCAGGCGGCCAGACGCCAAAGAAGCGGCGGCAGCATCATCGACAGAGTGCAGGGCCCATGTGCACGGTCCCATTCCACACCCTGAGGACCCATCCGCTCATCAGGCCAGGGGGGGACCCTGAGGGGGAGTCCGGCAATGGCCCAAGATGTACAGACGTTGGACAAATGACGGACAGCGTGTGCCTCAATGAGGAGATGGTGCAGTACCTGCGCTATGTCCATGCGAACCTGGCACCACGTGGAAGGGGAGGATACCCACTCCCGGTGGCTATCAAAGTCACCACAGCCATGAACATCTAAGCCTCAGGAACATTCCAGGGCTCGAGGGGGGATCTGTGTGGCATCTCACAAACTATAGCCCACAAATGCATCCGTGAGGTTTCGGATGCCCTGTTTGCCTGGGCAGAAAACTATCTGAACTTTGACATGGACCAAGCCCAACAGTTTGCCCAGGCAGCAGGTATCTCCGCCATCACCGGGAACACCCAGGTCCAGGGGTCAACAGATAACAAGCATATCGCCTTGCACGCACCAGGCCATCTGGAAGTGAGTGTCAACAGGAAGGGCTTCCACAACCTAAATGGCCAGCTCATTTGCAACCATAACATGAAGATCATGCACGTGTGTGCACACTTTCCAGGGAGTGTGCACAACAAATATATCCTGCAACAATCGGACATCTCTGGCTTCTTTGAGGACCACCCCTGAATGACCGCTGGCTCTTGGCGGATAAAGGGTACCCACTGAGGACCTGGCTAATGCTCTCTCGCACCCAGCACCCTCTCCACCCAGTCAGTGCCCATAGGGCCCTGGGGTTCACCTCGGGATAGAGGGCCAGCTGGATCGAGCTCCGGGTGCCCCTGCATCACCTGGCTCTGCCAGCCCAATGTCTGCAACATAGTGTTGAGGCCCTCAACGACGCACCTCAGTGACTGGGACATGCTCGGTAGTCCCTCGACAATGTTCAGCTGAGACTGGTACACCTCCCCCAATGACTGGGGCATGCTCTGGAGGGCCTTGGCAATGCCCAGCTTAGGCTGGGACATGCTCTGGAGGGCCTTGGCAATGCCCAGCTGAGGCTGGGACATACTCTGCAACGTCTCATCAATGTCCACCTGCTTCTGGGTCACGTCCCCCAGTGACTGGGACATGCTGCAGAGGTGAGCAGCCATGTCCGCCACTGACTGAGCCTCGCCTTGGGCACCTCCACTTATGGTGTTGATGTCATGCACCAGGATCTCCACTGCAGGCACCACCCTCGCAGTGTTGGCCTCCGTACCACATATTGCCAGCAACACGGGACCCCTCCAATCGGCAATGGACCTGCTGGAGTGTCGCTGACATCTCCCTTTGACTCTCATGGCCACACCCGAGTGTCGGCATCAGCTCTGGGTAAACCTGGCCCAGAGGCACAGCATCTGATGGGTCCCAGCTGGTTCCTGGCATCCAACAGACCTCCGACTGCTGTCATGCCTGGGGGTTCCTGCCTTCAGCAACTGTATGGTGCTCACCAGAATGTGCCTGAGAACCCTGTCCACGACTGTCACCCACCCAGCTGTGTGTCTCTGCGCTGGTGGAGGGTGAGGAATCAGAGCTGTGTCGCACACATGGTGGTCTCCTCAGAGCTCCTCTCCAAGGGGTTCTCATGGGAAGTGGGAGGGGTAACAACCGCAGATGGGGAATTGTGGGGAATGGGGAGTAATGGGGTCGGAGAGTAGTGGGGGCATGGAGAGTAGTGGGGGGCATGGAAAGTAGCTGGGAGCATGGGGAGTATTGGGGTTGGGGAGTATTGGGGAGCATGGAGAGTAGTGGGGGGCATGGAGAGTAGTGGGGGGCATGGAGAATAGTGGGGTGCATGGCGAGTAGTGGGGGGCATGGAGAGTAGTGGGGGGCATGGAGAGTAGTGGGGGGCATGGAGAGTAGTGGGGAGCATGGAGAGTAGTGGGGGGCATGGAGAGTAGTGGGGGGCATGGAGAGTAGTGGGGGCATGGAGAGTAGTGGGGCGCATGGAGAGTACTGGGGAGCATGGAGCGTAGTGGGGGGCATGGAGAGTAGTGGGGGGCATGGAGAGTAGTGGGGGGCATGGGGAGTATTGGGGTTGCGGAGAATTGGGGTGGATGGAGAGTAGTAGGGGCATGGGGTGTAGTGGGGTGCATGGAGAGTAGTGGGGAGCATGGAGAGTAGTGGGGGCATGGAGAGTAGTGGGGAGCATGGAGAGTAGTGGGGGGCATGGAGAGTAGTGGGGTGCATGGAGAGTAGTGGGGGGCATGGAGAGTAGTGGGGAGCATGGAGAATAGTGGGGAGTATGGAGAGTAGTGGGGAGCATGGAGAGTAATGGGGGGCATGGAGAGTAGTGGGGTGCATGGAGAGTAGTGGGGAGCATGGAGAGTAGTGGGGGGCATGGAGAGTAGTGGGGTGCATGGAGAGTAGTGGGGGGCATGGAGAGTAGTGGGGAGCATGGAGAGTAGTGGGGGGCATGGAGAGTAGTGGGGTGCATGGAGAGTAGTGTGGAGCATGGAGAGTAGTGGGGAGCATGGAGAGTAGTGGGGAGCATGGAGAGTAGCGGGGGGCATGGGGAGTATTGGGGTTGGGGAGTATTGGGGAGGATGGAGAATAGTGGGGGGCATGGAGAGTAGTGGGGGGCATGGAGAGTAGTGGGGGGCATGGGGAGTATTGGGGTTGGGGAGAATTAGGGGTGGATGGAGAGTAGTAGGGGCATGGGGTGTAGTGGGGAGCATGAAGAGTAGTGGGGGGCATGGAGAGTAGTGGGGGGCATGGGGAGTATTGGGGTTGGGGAGAATTGGGGTGGATGGAGAGTTGTAGGGGCATGGGGTGTAGTGGGGGGCATGGAGAGTAGTGGGGGGCATGGAGAGTAGTGGGGGGCATGGAGAGTAGTGGGAAGGATCGAGAGTAGTGGGGGGCATGGGGAGTATTGGGGTTGGGGAGTATTGGGGAGGGTGGAGAGTAGTGGGGGGCATGGAGAGTAGTGGGCAGCATGGAGAGTAGTGGGGGGCATGGGGAGTATTGGGGCTGGGGAGTAGTGGGGAGGATGGACAGTAGTAGGGGCATGGAGAGTAGCGGGGTGCATGGGGACTAGTTGGCTGTGCAGGAGCGGTTTAAGTGCTGATCTCCCTTGTTAGCGGGGAGCTGGCGCGCATTGTCCCGGTGAATCAGCTGACGAAACAGTCATTTGCGGCGTGAAGCCCGGGGGCCCCATTCAGTGGTCCAATTAATGGTTATATTGGTGACTGCCTCACCGGGCCGAGGCGTCGGGAAGCTCATGGCACTTCCCGCTCGCTACCACTCTTGGGAAATTTTCCATTAAATAGTGCCCAATATTTTGCTGTTAACCTTGTTTTGGTCTGCCATGTGTACATTTGCAATTTTCTCTTCACTTTTTTTTCCAATGTTTCTCCAAATCTTACAATAGAATACTTTGGTTTTGTAGCAATTAAATGCACAAATCACATCAAGTAACATGGCAGTGGACTGTATGAACGCAAGTAATATCATTGCCCTAAGCCTGAGAGTCTGAAAGACCAATTTTCCCTTCCTATTATTAACCCCTATACAGACAGAAAACCATTGTTTTGAAGGTGACCTGCTGCATGGATACCCTCACAATGATGTTTTTTGGCTTGCAGCCTTATAAACTCACCGGGTGGTGGGCTGGCCTTGCAAACCGAACACCCTGTATTTCCCCTTTTTTGTCCACTCAAACAGACTCATTCCGATAATAGTCTCCTCCGAGTAGGAGGGCTGCAGTAAATTAGACTCATATTAAATCCAACATCACAGCATTTATGTCACTGTTAATGAACATTATTTAGAATCAAACTCGTTAGAAATCCATTTTGATTTGAGCGTTCATTGAGCCCATGGGCATTGCTGTTGAAGGTTTCAGTCACACAGATGTTGGATGACAAACCTCTCTGAGCTAAACTACTAATTGGCCGCAATGAAAGAGAAAACAGAACATCTGGAAATAGGGATGGGACGCACAGTCAGGGCAAGGCAGAGAGTGCTCTCTCTGTACAGTGTACAGTGCTGGCTGAATACTATCGCCAGAGTAAAACGGGGGAGAGGGGGCTGCTAATTGCGGTATCCAGTGTTGACACAGCATCAAGACAAGGCGGAAAACCTTTGTTTGGGATTCAGTATTAACCTTGGAGTGTCCGATGCTGTCATTAAATAGCACGTGGGCAGCAAAAAAAACTTGTCATTCGTTGGCTTGTTTAATTAAAAGGGAATACATATGCCTCTGCTGTACAAATGAACCTGAGCTTCCCTGGCAATAGTTAATACCACGGCAATCTAATGCCTAATTTAAAACTCATTTACTTTATAGCTGTAAACATGAGCCTGTTATAGCTTTGAAAAATGTCTGTGTTGCATCTGGGGATGAGGAAACAGCCGATAACACATCAGCATAATTAGCATCTCTCTGAAACTGTGCAGGATGAATAGGAATCAGGGGCGTCATTCTCCGACCCCCCGCCGGGTCGGAGAATGGCCGTTGGCCGCCGTGAATCCCGCCCCCGCCCCCGCCGAAGTCTCCGCTCCCGGAGATTGGGCGGGGGCGGGAATCCAGCCGCGCCGGTTGGCGGGACCCCCCGCTGGATTCTCCGGCCCGGATGGGCCGAAGTCCCGCCCAGAAACTGCCTGTCCCGCCGACGTAAATCAAACCTGGTATTTACCGGCGGGACCAGGCAGCGTGGGCGGGCTCCGGGGTCCTGGGGGGGGGCGCGGGGCGATCTGACCCCGGGGGGTGCCCCCACGGTGGCCTGGCCCGCGATCGGGGCCCACCGATCCGCGGGCGGGCCTGTGCCGTGGGGGCACTCTTTCCCTTCCGCCTCCGCTACGGCCTCCACCATGGCGGAGGCGGAAGAGACTCTCCCCACTGCGCATGCGCGGGAAACTTTCGGCGGCCGCTGACGCTCCCGCGCATGCGCGGGGAAACTGACAGCGGCCGCTGACGCTCCCGCGCATGCGCCGCATTTCCGCGACAGCTGGCGGGGCAACAAACGCCATTTCCGCCAGCTGGCGGGGCGGAAATCCCTCCGGCGTCGGCCTAGCCCCTCAATGTTGGGGCTAGGCCGCCAAAGATGCGGAGACTTCCGCACCTTTTTGCCGGCGCGATGCCCGTCTGATTTGCGCCGGCTTTGGCGCCAGTCGGCGGGCATCCCGCCGTTGGGGGAGAATTTCGCCCAAGGTGCCAGAGTGGGAGCCAAACTCTCAGAACTGAATTCTCAGCACCTCGGCTGTAGTTTTGTTTAAATGTTTTTCATCATAAGCTTAAGCATTGTGACTCAAACATTCCAAGATGAGTAAAGAGCATTGAGATCCCTCTTAGCTAACTTACGTTTTACAACACCATTCTTTACAGGAATTCTCCAACCCCCTTGGGGCCCGCTCAAGTGTCCTTTACCTCTTTTATGCTCCTAAGTGGACGGAGTTCTCAGACTGAACTGCACTCTAGCTATTTGAAACCCCAGATATAATCTATGAATACTGTGATTAGAAGTATGAAGAGAGAGAGACAGGCAATGTCGGAAGACAGACCTATGACTGTTCCGTTTTCTGTCCATTTCTACATGAGCATATTTTGATGTATGTATAGTGGTGATTGGAACACAACTTACATGATATATTTGTGCCATCGAGTGAACAACATATCTGTATGCATTGCGGAAACTTCGGCATTGTGATGCAGGATATAAACAGCAGAGCTCAAGCCCACAGGAGACTCAAGATTGAAGAAGCCATGTCAGAACATGTTGCAGATTTAACTGCACTGAGAGCATCTTTCAGACTAACTGTGACAGTTACATGAAAAGAAGCCTGGATGTGTCCAAGATCAGAGTGATCACGGATGCAATGGCCTAGAAATTCGCAAATGTGAACTGCTGCTTCACAACTGATGAGAAAGAGGACCGTGCAAAGTTAGCCCTTCTGCATCGTTTGGACATAAGTGGTCTGCTTGAGATGCCCATAGTGCCTAAAAGGACCCAACGTGAGTCTGGGGTTCCAAGGGCGAGAAGAGGTGATTAAAAGGGGGTAAGTGGCGGCAGCAGAATTAATGTGGAGCCATAAGGAGCATCTCTAGAAGCATCGTCCAAACCTGAAACTGTGGTAACTGCATGAGAGCACCATCACTTCCAAACATCCTCCACTAGTCACAAATCATCCCCACTTAGAAAGAGGCAGCAAGGCCACGGTCATTAGAATTGATGCTCGATCAATGACTCCAGAAGAGAGATTGGATGACAATTGAAGGCTTTATTGAACTAGATGTTTCCCCCAGCAGCACAGAATGCAGCTGCTAGGGAGACACAGACTCTTATACTCCGCCTTACTGGGTGGAACCAGCAGGCAGGCTTCACCAATGATCTTCCTGTCTCAGGTACCTCTCACACCAATGGTCTTACAGCCTCAACCTAGGTACTGTAATACCCCTAATACCGACTACCATAAGAATGAAGCTGATTGAAATTTCCAGTCAGCCTCTCAGTCCCCAGAGATGGCGGAGGATGGTTTAGCTGCCTGGGAAAGGCCTCCCAGTGGCAGATCAAGGTAGCTCTGGAGCCCGTCCCTGCCTGCTTGGGTGCAGCAGCAGCCACTGGCCACCTTGCAAAGTGGCTCTCTGGGACACTGGTGACCCAGTTGTAAGAGCTATTTTTTAATTCAAATGTTGAAAATGTTGGAGAGAGGGTAACTCCATTTCGAAATATCCGCCCGCTATTTACATAGATGCTTTCAAGCTGGAAGGCCTATGGTTGACCTTTCAACTTTGAGAGCCTACCAACTGTCCTTCATTGGAAAGCAAGCCTGCCACCATCTGGCTACTAATTGGCCACTCCAGGGAAAATCACAATGAATAAATGTTTCCTCACACCGCAGGACATCTGAGCCATGTTTGAGCTTGATTGTGGGTCCAGAGCTTCCATGGAAAGTTCTGATCCTCGTCTGTTAACCCTAACATTTCATTGTTCAATAACAACGTATCTTTCTCAGGTTCCTGAATCTCAATTCTTTGTTTCTGGTCTCTTAATCCTCGTTTTTCATTCTGATATTTTAGCCATGCGTGGCACGGTGGCAAAGTTGTCAGCACGGCTACCTCACAGCTCCAGGGACCCAGGCTCAATTCCAGCTTTGGGTGACTGACTGCCTGTGTGGAGTTTGCACTTTCTCCCCATGCCTGCATGGGTTTCCCCTGGGTGCTCCGGTTCCCTCCCACAAGTCCCGAACGACGTGCTGTTACATGGATAGGACATTCTGAATTCTCCCTCAGTGAACCCGAACAGGTGCTGAAGTGTGGCAATTAGGGGAGTTTCACAGTAACTTCATTGCGTGTTAATGTAAGCCTACTTGTGACAATAACAAAAATTATTATTGTTATCTTCCCCCCTCATATCATACTTTTTTGCTGCCTGCTCTCATTCTTCTGGCGTTCTTTGATATGGACCTGGAAGCAATGTCCTTAGAAATAGCAGAGGCAGCCCGGGCACAGGCCAAAATTCACTCTGGCTGCAGGCTCTTCCTTAAGCCCCTGCTCAAGGAGAGAAGCCAGCACGCTTTCAGCATCATCACTCTTGGCTTGAATCACATATTTCCCTATATCTACAAGTCCTGAAAGATGTGCTTGTTAGGTGAACTGGACATTCTGAACTCTCCCTCTGTGTCGTCACACTCCGGGGCCTGTTTGGATACAGAGAGGGAGAATTCAGAATGTCCAATTCCAGTCTCCCACCACCTCAAATCCCTCTAAACCTCCTGCCCCTCACCTTAAAATTATGCCCCTCCAACTAGGGGGAGCACTGCTTCCTATCCACCCAGCCTATAACCCTCATAACCATATATACCTCAATCACGCCCCCCTCAGCCTTCTCTGCTCTAACAACCGAGGCTATCCAGCCTTTCTTTATAGCTCAGATACTCCATCCAAGGCAACATCCTGGTGAATCTCCTCTGCACCCTCGCCAGTGCAATCACTTCCTTCCAATTGTGTGGAGAATCGAACTACACACAATACTCCAGCCGAACTAAAGTTTTGTACAGCACCAACATAACCTCCCTGCTCTTATAATCTATGCCACGACTAATAAAGGCAAGTGTCCCGTATGCCTTTTTAACTACTCTATTAGATCATTTGGACACCTCTCCAGGTCCTATGGACTGGAATACTATGGTCAAAACCTTGGGTAGCTTTGTAGCTGTGATGCTGTCCAGGTTCCATGTTGGGGAGGTATTTCCTTTATATCAGCCTGTGGCTCTTAAACAGTGTCTCTACAATAAGCATTACCTGGAGAATGAAAAAGAACATGAAAAAGAGCTGCCCGAAGTGGGCAATTATAAAATATGACCCATTTTCCTTGCCTGATTGTCGGGTGCGAATCATTTTGGAAATGTTCTTCGTATTAATTAAAAAAAGATTTGCCCACATTATTCTGTTGAAAAAATATGGGAAAAATTCTCTGCCTCACAAACTGGAGAATCGGGCGTCTGGCAAAAATTAATTTTTCATAGAATTTATATAGAATTTACAGTACAGAAGGAGGCCATTCGGCCCATCGAGTCTGCACCGGCTCTTTGAAAGAGCACCCTACCCAAGCCCACACATCCACCCTATCCCTGTAACCCAGTAACCCCACCCAACACTAAGGGCAATTTTAGACACTAAGGGCAATTTAGCATGGCCAATCTACCTAACCTGCACATCTTTGGACTGTGGGAGGAAACCAGAGCACCCGGAGGAAACCCACGGACACACAGGGAGAACGTGCAGACTCCGCACAGACTCCGCACAGACAGTGACCCAAGCCGGGAATCGAACCTGGGACCCTGGAGCTGTGAAGCAATTGTGCTAACCACCATGCTCCCGCCTGTGCCCGTGGCGGCATTCAAAAGTGACATTTTCATGCATTTAAATGTGATAAACGGGTTGGACACTCCGCCCTTCTGTGATGCTCTGCTCCTCTCAGGCGTGAATTACTACAAGTATTAACAAATGTGGACTGGGTGCCTTGGCTGCGGAGGCGGAGCGGGAGGCTACAAAAACACTGAAAAACAACTGAAAACTGTGTGGCGTGCTGGGGGATGGCTGCCCGGGTTGGAGGCAGGAGTCGGTAGTGACTCGGTGCCAAGTTCATGAACTTGGGGTGTCTTCTTCGGTCACCCCATTAGCAGCCCCCACCGTTAGTCCCAAAACCATGCTGAAGCAGGGAGTGCATGCTAAGTACTTTACTGTGCTGGACATTAGCAATGGCTTTTGGTCCATTCCCTTAGATAAGGCCTGTCAATACAAGTTTGCGTTCACATTTCAAGGACAGCAGTATACGTGGACACGCCTCCTGCAAGGTTTCCACAACTCCCCCTCCATCTTTCACCGACAATTGGCCAATGGATTTTCCAAAATTTTCCCGACCCTAATGCTTTATTCAGTATGTGGACGACTTACTCCTACAGACAGACACAAAGGAAGAGCATGTTAAGCTTCATTCCGAATTGCTAGGTGTTTTACAATCAATTGGATGCAAAGTCAAACCGAAAAAAGCTCAGATCCTGAAAGAAAAGGCCCTTTACTTAGGTACCATTATCACATACGGGAAAAGAGAGATCGAACGGAAACGGATTGAATCAATAGTTAAATTGCCCCGGCCCCACAATGCCACTGAACTCCGATCATTCTTAGGATTAGTTGGGTATTGTAGGAACCATACAGATGGTTTTGTCACAAAAGCAGCCCCACTTTCAGAACTCCTTAAAAAGAACGCCCCATGGGAATGGCTTCCTCAGCGCACGGATGCCATCAATGAATTAAAATACGCCCTAGGCACAGCCCCCGCTTTGCAGGTACCAGACCCACACTCTCCCTACGCCATAGAAGTAGCGATCACCGACTGAACCCTCTCTGCAGTACTGCTACAGGAAAGTCATGACCGTTTAGGACCCGTAGCCTATGCCTCACGAGTTTTGGATCCCGTGGAACAAGGATTTTCAGCTTGCGAACGGCACTTTCTCGCAGTCTTTTGCGCAGTGAAGTATTTTGCATATATCACAGGCCTCAACCCCGTAACGATTTTAACCGAGCTCACCCCAACGCAGCTACTGTTAGATGGTAGGTTAAAGGACGGTTCAGTCAGCCAGATCAGAGCAGCTCGCTGGACACTGTTATTACAAGGAAGGGACATCACAGTTAAACGGACAAAGACCCACACATTTTTAGCGGATAAACTGTGGTATAAAGGAACCCCACATGAGTGCCAGATCATTGCAGCCAAACACCACACAGAACCCTTTATTCCGAAATCAAGACCCACACAGGCAGGCATCAGAACACAGAATCCCCCGACCACGGATAACTCTTTAAAGATTTATGTAGATGGTTCCTCCACCATTGACAATGGAAAATGAATAACAGGATGTGGTATTTATGTGGAAGACGCACAGGGACGCGCATTAGAGGAAATATCTTTAAAATTGCCAGGCCACTTAGGATCACAAGCAGCCGAATTAGCACCAATAGCATATGTAGTCCAGCACCCAGATTCTTTGCCGACCCCCGCAGGTATATATTCGGACAGTTTATATGTCTGCAATAGTTTGACAGAATTCCTGCCCCTGTGGGAATCTAGAGGATTCATATCTGCTGATGGTAAACGCCTACCCTCAGCCCCATTATTGAAGCATATTCTTGAGACAGTAAAAGACCACACATATGGCATAATCAAAGTCAGAAGCCATCATCGTTCCTCCCCACCCGGTAACGTAAAGGTAGCCGCCTTAGCCAAGTCAGGATCACGACACGGTCACTTTTGGCAACCCCCCGAGAGTGAACCGATACACGCAGACCAGGGGCGAAATTCTCCCGAAACGGCGCGATGTCCGCCGACTGGCGCCCAAAACGGCGCCAATCAGACGGGCATCACGCCGCCCCAAAGGTGCGGAATGCTCTGCATCTTTGGGGGCCGAGCCCCAACATTGAGGGGCTAGGCCGACGGCGGAGGAATTTCCGCCCCGCCAGCTGGCGGAAACGGCCTTTGTTGCCCCGCCAGCTGACGCGGAAATGACATCCCCGGGCGGCGCATGCGCGGGAGTGTCAGCGGCCGCTGACAGTTTCCCACGCATGCGCAGTGGAGGGAGTCTCTTCCACCTCCGCCATGGACAGCACGTCCATGCTCACAGACCAGACCATGTGTCCGCCCACAGGTACGCCTTTCCACCTTGTGCTTGATTCGGACGACGGCGACAGCCCCTGGAACCACGACCAGGACATGTTTGGCCCCCTGTACCCTGTTTCACTGCCACAGCCAGAGCCATCGCCACCGCCCGACAGTGGAAATTTGCCCTTTGCAGCTACCACCCCTCATGACAAACGAACCCCCAGTTGCACCGCAACAACTCTTGTTGATTAGTAAGGAATGACGATTCGGATCCCACAACGTCCCACGCGGCCACGGCACAGAAACAACAGACATGAGTTTGGCAACCGGGAGATGGTGATGACTCAGAGTCTGGCTCTCATTACGGTAACCCTTTCGCAATGCGTTTTGATACAGAAACCTGAGGTGTCCAGATGATGAGAAAAAGGAACCGCATGTGAATTACGGTGTCCTATTTCCTGATGGAACCTGCCCGCTTTCTTTTTTTCTTTCTTATTGCTACATGGTTTTAATTAATGTCGGTTTGACACAAAATGTCTTGATACAGTTTATTCTTCCGATCTCACATGGTTTTAATTAATGTCGGCCAGTTATAACATTTCTTGATACAGTCATGGTTACTCTTCTGACGCCATTTACTGCCCAATGACCATTAAAGGAACAAATTGTTGATACCATACATTACAAATTCTTTCCACTCATTCGGTCACCCAGGTAGGGAGTAACGGCACTAATCCCCGCCCTGTCTGAGGACCCCCAATGCACCCGGTCAGCCAAGCTTGGGTAGTGGAGCAACGGCACAGATCACCGCCCTACCCGGGGAATGCCATCCATTCTTGCCCTGCCGCGGCCCACATGCTTCGATCACTTCAAGTAATCTGGAATGTTTTTTTACACTCCTTACTGTCCTTGGCAGGTCTTTGTTTCCCCTTATCTTCTCTTTAGTGTGGTTTAAAGAATGCCTTTTGCCACAGCCTGTACAGTCAACTCTTTACCTTCCGCGACTCTTTGCTCGCTACCCCAACCGCTATTTACATGTTTGACACGCTTGGTTGTTACACATTTGCTGCTATATGTGAACTACCCCTGGACCCTGGACGGAGAAATTGTCCGCCCACTCACCGCATCTACCACAAGCTGCGGGATTCCTTGCACTTAAACAGAATTTTTTTTTCGGATGTCTTCTCTCGAAAATGGTTATTTTTTAAAAAAAATGAGTGAGTCACACGTGGTGTCGATTCTAATGGGTAATTGAAGTTGAAGAGAGAAAGACAAATAAAACGAGATGTTAACCAACGATAATAACAGATATTATGCTTGCACCGTCAGGAATATACGAAGAACGAAGAACAAAATGACAAGATGAAGACAGGACTGATGACCTCCATTGTGATCATCGCTGGACTCCGACAACTGCGCGCATTGACAGCCTTTGTACCCCACACCACACCGGCCCCGGACATGACCATACAATATGAGACCCTAAGCCCGGACACCACACCTCACATGAAAATAAACAGTGATACCCCCACATGGTGCGAAAACATTGTAAAATGGTATTCCCTTTCCTATACAGTAGAAGCCCTTTTGGTAAAAGCAATACTCTGCAGTGTCGTTCAGACACCCAGACTCCGCAAATGGCGAAGGAGAGCCTCCTGCTCCCCGATATACACACTCCGAGCCCCTTTCCTCGGAATCCAACAAACCCCACAAATCTTTTAAACCTTTTTCACTGACAAAATAAAAAGATTGTACTTCTATGAGTGTAATAGATTAAATAGAGATGTGATGCTGCTGTTTATTTCTTAAAAATGTTTGTATTGTACATAAGTTCCTTTTTGATATTTGCCAGCAGCATGAGAGTAGCTTAGGTAATGATAGTTGGAGGTTCCCTTGTGTAAATAAGTTAAATGTGTAATGATTAAATGTTTTATCGTGGCCCCTTAGAGTTAATGAATTCATGGTGTGTTGATAAAATTAGGTAAATGCTCCAAAAACATAGGACAGAGTAGTGTAGAACCTGTCCTTGACCAAGGGTAACCGGCACACCAAGGACGGATGAGGATCAACAGTGTGATCCACCAGGCTTCGCGTTCAGGATCAAAAGGACGGGATGTAGCCATCTGGGATGGCCACTTACAACGGATCCCGGGAAATATGGCCACCTGCAAAGGACCATGGGAAATATAGTCAACCCAGGACTCAGACGCTCAGAGCTTATGTATATTGGCAACTCAGACAACTAGACGCTATCAAAACCCCCAGCTACTTTGCATTCTAATAGCCCATTTCCCCAGAACAAAAGACCTGTACTCAGGTAACAGATACAGAAACAGACTCATCGGCGCCACTCCCTTTGTTCAGGGAGCCCAAAAAGCCAAGGTCAATGAACGCTCAGGGCATGCCCCGTCATCAAGGAAGCCGCCCCTTTAATGGCCAAAATCGAAGGCAGTAATCAAAGCCTGCCGAATGATTGGGTCCAAAACTAAGGACCGCCCAAAAGAGCGCAAAACCCCAGAAGGATAAAGAGAGACACTGTCATGTGTTCAGGCTCTCTTGGCCCCGGCGCTCGGTCTCTCTTGGCCACGACCTACTCCTAAAACCAGGTGTAGCATCATGACCAGAAGACAAGTTCAAGACCAACGATCGCTACCAGATGGCTGAGCCCAGCAGAAACGAAGTCACTTTTCCAGACCCAGACACGCAAGATCTGAACCAAGGCCTTGTTCCTCTGCATAATGCCGGGTGCCTGAAGTTAAGTACAGGTTGTTGTAGTGTTAGGTGTAATTTAGCTTGTAGTGTTTTATGATGCATGTCGAAGTAATTCTTGTGTGTAAATAAACTATCATTGAACTTGAACTAACTAACTGGTTGTTTGGTCTTTCATCAATATTCGGTAAAACCTTGTGGTGGTATCATTTGATACCTGGCGACTCTGAAAAGCAATATCATCATTAATAACTGTCATATCAGTATCCAGTTAAAAAGAGAATATTATTGACATCTCCGGTGCGAATTGGCAACAAATGTCAGGATAGATAGGATGAATGCGTGGCTCGAGAGATGGTGCATGAGGGAGGGGCATTGGAACCGGTTGTGGGGGACGTGGGACCAGTACAAACCGGATGGTCTGCACCTGGGCAGGACTGGAACCCGATGTCCAAGGGAGGGTGTTTGCTAGTGCTGTTGGGGAGGGTTTAAACTAATGTGGCAGGGGATGGGAACCAATGCAGGACGTCGGAGGGAAGTAAAACGGGGCCAGAAACAAAAAACAGTAAGGGGGAAAGTGTAAGGCAGAGAAGCCACAGTCAAAAATCAAAAAGGGCTACAGTACAGGGTACAGTGACTGAGGAGAGTGTGAAAAGGGAGGAGGCCAATGCAGGAGTGAGTGTGGTGTCCCTAAATGCGCACAGCGTACGGAACAAGGTAAATGAGCTTGGTGCGTACATTGAAATTGGCCGGTACGATATTGTGGGCATCACAGAGACGTGGCTGCAAGGAGATCAGGGCTGGGATCTAAATATCCAAGGATATATGTCCTATCGAAAGGACAGGCAGATGGGCAAAGGGGGCAGGTTCCATTGTTAGTAAGGAATGAAGTTAAATCGAAAGCAAGGAGCGATATAGGATCAGAAGGCATAGAATCTCTGTGGGTAGAGTTGAGGAATCGCAAAGGGAAAAAGACCCTGATGGGAGTTATGTACAGGCCCCCTAGCAGTAGTCAGGATGTGGGGCAGAAAATAAATCAGGAGATTGAAAAGGCACGTAAAAAAGGCAATATTACACTAATCATGGAGGACTTCAATATCCAGGTGGACTGGGAAAATCAGGTTGGTAGTGGATCCCAAGAAATGGAATTTGTGGAATGTCTAAAAGATGTTTTTTTGGAGCAGCTTGTGACAGAGCCTACTAGGGAACAGGCAATTCTGGATTTGGTGATGTGTAATGAGGCAGACTTGACAGGGAACTTAAGGTGAAGGAACCCTTAGGGAGCAGTGACCACAATATGATAGAATTTACCCTGCATGTTTGAGAGGGAGAAACTGCAATCAGATGTAAATAAGGGTAACTACAAAGACATGAGGGAGGAGCTGGCCAGAGTTGATTGGAAAAGGAGCCGAGCAGGGAAGACAGTGGAATAGCAATGGCAGGAGCTATTGGGGTTATTAGGGAGGCACAACAGAAATTCATCCCAAGGAGGAGGAAACATGCTAAGGGGAGGACAAGGCATCCATGGCTGATGAGGGATGTCAAGGACAATATAAAGGCTAAAGAAAAAGCATACAAAGTGGCGACTATTAGTGGGAAACCAGAGGATTGGGAAGCCTTTAAAAGTGAACAAAGGACAACTACAAAAGCAATAAGAGGGAGAAGATGAAGTATGAGTGCAAGCTAGCTAGTAATAGCAAGGAAGATAGGAAGAGATTTTTTTCAATTATATAAAAGGTAAGAGAGAGGCAAAAATAGACATTGGACCACTAGAAAATGTGGCTGGAGAAGTATTAATAGGAAACAAAGAAATGGCAGACAAACTGAATAGTTACTTTGCATCAGTCTTCACGGTGGAAGACACCAGTGGGATGCCAGAGCTCCAGGAGAACCAGGGGGCAGAGATGAGTGCAGTGACCATTACTAAGGAGAAGGTTCTGGTGAAACTGAAAGGTCTGAAGGTGGATAAGTCACCTGGACCAGATGGACTATACCCCAGGGTCCTAAAAGAGATAGCTGAGGAAATTGTGGAGGCATTAGTGATGATCTTTCAGGAATCACTGGAGGGAGGGAGGGTCCCAGAGGACTGGGAGGTGGCTCATGCAACACCACTGTTTACGAAGGGAGGGAGGCAGAAGACAGGAAATCATAGGCCAATTAGCCTGACTTCGGTCATTGGTAAGATTTTAGAGTCTGTTATTAAAGATGAGATCGCGAAGCACTTGTAAGTGCATGGTAAAATAGGACTGAGTCAGCACGGCTTTACCAAAGGGAGGTTGTGTCTGAAAAATCTGTTAGAATTCTTTGAGGAGGTAAAAGGTAAGTTAGACAAAGGAGAACCAGTCGACGCGATCTATTTAGATTTGCAGAAGGCCTTTGACAAGGTGCAGCATACGAGACTGTTGAATACGTTAAGAGCTCATGGTGCTCAGGGTAAGAGCCTGGTATGGATAGAGGATTGGCTGACTGGCAGAAGGCAGAGAGTGGGGATAAAGGGATCTTTTTCAGGATGGCAGCCGGTGACTAGTGGTGTGTCTCAGGGGCTGAGCTGGGACCACAACATTTCACAATATACATTAATGATCTGGAAGAAGGTACTGAAGGCACTGTTGCTAAGTTTGCCGATGATACAAAGATCTGTAGAGGGACATGTAGTATTGAGGAAGCAAGGGGGCTGCAGAAGGACTTGGACAAGCTAGGAGAGCGGGCAATTAAGTGGCAAATGAAATACAATGTGGAAAAGTGTGAGGTTATGCACTTTGGAAGGAGGAATTTAGGCATAGACTATTTTCTAAATGGGGAAATACTTCAGAAAGCAGAGCACAAAGGGACTTGGGAGTCCTTGTTCATGATTCGCTTAAGGTTACCGTGCAGGTTCAGTTGACAGTTAAGAAGGCAAATGCAATGTTAGCATTCATGTCAAGAGGGCTAGAATACAAGAGCAGGGAGGTACTTCTGAGGCTGTCAGACCCCATTTGGAGTATTGTGAGCAGTTTTGGGCCCCGTATCAAAGGAACTGGTCTTGGAAAGGGGCCAGAGGAGGTTCAAAGAATGATCCCTGGAATGAAGAACTTGTCGTATGAGGAACGTTTGAGGACTCTGGGTCTGTACTCGTTGGGGTTTAGAAGGATGAGAGGGGATCTTATTGAAACTTGCAGGATACTGCGAGGCCTGGATAGAGTGGATGTGGAGAGAATGTTTCCACTTGTAGGAAAAACTAGAACCAGAGGACACCATCAGACTAAAGAGACGATCCTTTAAAACAGGGATGAGGAGGAATTTCTTCAGCCAGAGGGTGGTGAATCTGTGGAATTCGTTGCCGCAGACGGCTGTGGAAGCCAATTCACTGAGTGTCTTTAAGACCGAGATAGATAGGTTCTTGATTAATAAGGGGATCAGGGGTTATGGGGAGTAGGCAGTAGAATGGGGATGAGAAAATATCTGCCATGATTGAATGGCGGAGCAGACTCAATGGGCCAAGTGGCCTAATTCCACTCCTATGTCTTATGGTCCTGTGGACACATGCTCCGGACATGGCCTCAAAATCGGAGAATCCAGCCCTTAGTCTTCCAAATGGAGAATTTTGCCCAATATGTTTTGAATAATTATTCAATGACACCATCGGGCTCAGTGGAATATTTGGATATTAAATTGATTTATTCACAAACAGAAACAATTCACTGGATTTAATTTAGATAACTATTCTTAATTCAATTTTCTGACAGTATCTGATTCACACGTGAGATGTAGTCTATTCATCAGCACGAAGATTATCACAGCAGGGCATACGCTTCCTAATGGTTCATAACAAGCAGACCAGTCCTCAGAAGTGAGGTGTCCCAAGGAGACTGGAAATTAGTTTATGTGAAAACCGCTGCTTTTCAGCTCATTTGTAACCGCAGACAGCAGGGATTACTAACTCATTAATGCAAAATAAACCTTACATTTGTATAGCACCTTAACATGGATTTTTGTAACGCTTTAACATAATACACTTTGAGGTAAAAAAAACTGAGAGCAAGTGCAGCAGCCATTTTGCATTTAGTAACAGACTGCAAATAGTAATGAGGTGACGGACAAGGTAATCTGTTTTTGGTGATACTCACTAAGGTGGGGAATGTTGACCAAGTTGCCTGGAGAATTCCTCGGTCTGGAAATAGTACCATGGATTCAATGGGCCATAACTTGCAGTAGTAAAGATGGTGAAACTAGCAGATTAGAGACCAAGGGCGGGATTCTCCGACCCCCCCCGCCGGGTCGGAGAATCGCCAGGGGGCGGCGTGTATCCCGCCCCCTCCGGCCGCCGAATTCTCCGGCACCGAAAATTCAGCGGGGGTGGGAATCGAGCCGCGCCGGTCGGCGCCCCCCCCCCCCCCCCGGTGATTCTCCGGCCCGCGATGGGCCGAAGTCCCGCTGCTGTCGTGCCAGTCCCGTCGGCGTGAATCAAAATACCTACCTTCCCAGCGGGACTGACGGCGCGGGCGGGCTACGGGGTCCTGGGGTGGGCGCGGGCGATCTGGCCCCGGGGGGTGGCCTGGCCCGCGATCGGGGCCCACCGATCTGTGGGCTGGCCTGAGCCGTGGGGGTACTCTTTTCCTTCCGCCTCGGCCATAGCCTCCGCGATGGCCGATGCGGAAGTGACACACCCCCTGCGCATGCGCGGGGATGAGGTCAGCAGCCGCTGATGCTCCCGTGCATGCGCGGACTTCTGCTGCCCATCGCAGTCCCTTCAGCCCCGGCTGGCGTGGCGCCAAAGGCCTTTCCTGCCGGCCGGCGGCGCGCCAACCACTCCGGCGTGGGCCTAGCCCCTCAATGTGAAGGCTTGGCCCCTAAAGGTGTGGAGAAATACGCACCTTTGGGGCGGCCCGACGCCGGAGTGGTTCCCGCCACTCCATCCCGCCGGGTAGGGGAGAATCCCAGTCCATGGGCGGGTTTCTCCATCCCGCCGCACCAGCGGACTCACAACGGAGAATCACGGCCATGGGCTGAATTCTCCGCCGTCGGGATTCTCTGTTTCACCGGCTGCTCAATGGGGTTTCCCTCTGTGGGGCAGCCCTACGCCGTCGGGAACCCCCCCCGGGCTGCCGTCAAAACGGTGGGGCGAAATTCTCCGTAATCGGCGCGATGTCCGCCGACCGGCGCCAAACACGGCGCAAATCAGTCTGGCATTGCGCCGCCCCAAAGGTGCGGAAACCTCCGCATCTTGATCGGCCGAGCCCTAACCTTGAGGGGCTAGGCCCGCGCTGGACTGATTTCCACCCCGTCAGCAGGCGGGAACGGCCTTTGGTGCCCCGCCAGCTGGCGCGGAAATGACATTGCCAGGCAGCGCATGCGCGGGAGCGTCAGCGGCCTCTCACAGCATCCCCGCGCATGCGCAGTGGAAGGAGTCTCTTCCGCCTCCGCCATGGTGGAGACCGTGGTGAAGGCGGAAGGAAAAGAGTGCCCCCACGGCACAGGCCCGCCCGCGGATCGGTGGGCCCCGATCGCGGGCCAGGCCACCGTGGGGGCACCCCCCGGGGCCAGATCACCCCGCGCCCCCCCCAGGACCATGGAGCCCGCCCGCGCCGCCTTGTCCTGGCGGTACGAGAGGTGGTTTAATCCACGCCGGCAGGACAGGCATTCTAGCAGCGGGACTGCGGCCCATCCGGGCCGGAGAATCGCCGGGGTGGGCCCGCCAACCGGCGCAGTGCGATTCCCGCCCCCGCCGAATATCCGGTGCCGGAGAATTCGGTAACCGGCGGGGGCGGGATTCACGCCAGCCCCCGGCGATTCTCCGACCCGGCGGGGGGTTGGAGAATCTCGCCCGAGATTCCCGACGGCGGAGAATTCAGCCCATGGCCGTGATTTTCCGTTGCTAGTCCGCTGCTAGTGAGGACGGAGAATTTGGTGCTCATCCAAATCTCCCATTCACTGTGCCGGGAACGGAGAATCCGGCTGCAGTGAATGGACAGAGAATCCTGCTGCATATATGTACAATTGAATGTGAAAATCCAGAGGTTGCTGTCATTAATTCTATGCATCATCAAAGGAAGTCCAAACAGTATGCAGTCACGTAGAAATAACTGAACTGGTAATTTTTACATTACTGCTCACTCTGTAAATACTCTTGAAAAAGTCAAACCTTGATGAAAGAAGTATAACTGGGTTTTTACCAACCTACAAACTTCGTAATTACCGTTTCACTAGCCATGAAATACTAATTTTATATTTGTAAAACATCAATTCGTAGAATAGCAATACGACAAAAAGATTTGCATATTTAAAAAATATTTTAAAAAGATGTTTGTTTAAGATATTTCAGCTTCTACCTTTGCATAAGTCCCAATCATTTAATTCACACAATTTATCAAATTTAAAATGAAAAGTGAAGGGATTGATTTGTTTTTGCTCTCTGTAGGGATACTCCAATATGATTGGTTGCTACTCTGCTCGATCATATTAGTGTTGTCCGATGCCTGGAGCTCTTATTGACTTGACAACACATTCAAACTGACATTGGGGAAGAGGATAGCCATACCACAGGGATCATTTGATCTTGGTGGGCAGTTTTCTTTGAGGTCAGCAGTGAGCACCATTGCTTTGCTGCTGAATGTGAAATCTGAGCCTTTAGCATTCACCTAATTTGATGAAACAGGCAGATTGTGTTATAAAAATAAGTTTAATATAATTTTAACTCACAGGAGAGATTCATTTTAAAATGGTTAATCTGCAGTCTCTCTGGGATAGCTCTATGAGATGTGTTTTTTTCCCCCCATATGATCAGCTGGAATGCAAATAGCCTTTCGCCTATTTAGACTGACTAAAATACTTTCTGTTAAATATTCATCTCGGTCATTCACCAATTAACTTGCTCCTGGTGTAGTGAGGAGATTAATATGGAATCTTTGATTGTTGTCAAGTGCTAAAAAGACGAGTTGGGATGAATGAAAATCGCATGGATGATATGAGATAAGTGTCGATAGAAAGGAGCGATATAGGATTAGAAGGCATAGAATCTCTGTGGGTAGAGTTGAGGAATCGCAAAGGGAAAAAGACCCTGATGGGAGTTATGTACAGGCCCCCGAGCAGTAGTCAGGACGTGGGGCAGAAAATAAATCAGGAGATAGAAAAGGCATGTTAAAAAGGCAATAACTTCAATATGCAGGTGAACTGGGAAAATCAGGTTGATAGTGGATCCCAAGAAAAGGAATTTATGGAATATCTAAGAGATGTTTTTTTGGAGCAGCTTGTGACAGAGCCTACTAGGGAACAGGCAATTCTGGATTTGGTGATGTGTAATGAGGCAGACTTGATTAGGGATCTTACGGTGAAGGAACCCTTCGGGAGCAGTGACCACAATATGATAGAATTTACCCTGCAGTTTGAGAGTGAGAAGCTGCAATCAGATGTAACGGTATTACAATTAAATAAGGGTAACTACAAAGACATGAGGCAGGAGCTGGCAAAAGTTGATTGGAAAAGGAGCCCAGCAGGGAAGACAGTAGAACAGCAATGGCAGGAGTTTTTTGGGGTTATTAGGGAGGCACAACAGAAATTCATCCCAAGGAGGAGGAAACATGCTAAGGGGAAGACAAGGCATCCATGGCTGACGAGGGATGTCAAGGAACGCATAAAAGCATTCAAAGTCTTGAGGATTAGTGGGAAGCCAGATGATTGGGAAGCCTTTCAGAATGAGCAGAGGACAACTAAATAAGCAATAAGGGGGGAGAAGATGAAGTATGAGTGCAAGCTAGTTAGTAATATAAAGGAAGATAGGAAGAGTTTTTTCCAATATATTAAAGGTGAGAAAGAGACAAAAATAGACATTGGACCACTAGAAAATGTGGCTGGAGAAGTAATAATAGGAAACAAAGAAATGGCAGACAAACTGAATAATTACTTTGCGTCAGTCTTCACGGTGGAAGACACCAGTGGGATGCCAGAGCTCCAGAAGAACCAGGGGGCAGAGGTGAGTGCAGTGACCATTACTAAGGAGAAGGTTCTGGGGAAACTGAAAGGTCTGAAGGTGGATAGGTCAGTTGGACCGGATGGACTACGCCCTGGACCAGATGGACTATACCCCAGGATCCTAAAAGAGATAGCTGAGGAAATTGTGGAGGCATTGGTGGTGAATTTTCAGGAATCTCTGGAGGCAGGAAGGGTTCCAGGGGACTGGAAAGTGGCTCATGTAACACCACTGTGTAAGAAGGGAGGGAGGCAGATGATGGGAAATTATAGGCCAGTTAGCCTGACTTCGGTCATTGGTAAGATTTTAGAGTCCATTATTAAAGATGAGATCGTGAAGTACTTGTAAGTGCATGGTAAAATAGGACTGAGTCAGCACGGCTTTACCAAAGGGAGGTTGTGTCTGACAAATCTTTCAGAGTTCTTTGAGGAGGCAATAGGGAAGTTAGACAAAGGAGAACCAGTCAACGTGATTTATTTAGATTTCCAGAATGCCTTTGACAAGGTGCCGTTTAGGAGACTGTTAAATAAGTTAAGAGCCCATGGTGTTCAGGGTAAGATCCTGGCATGGATAGAGGATTGGCTGACTGGCAGAAGGCAGAGAGTGGGGATAAATGGGCCTTTTTCAGGATGGCATCTGGTGACCAGTGGTGTGCCTCAGGGGTCTGTGCTGGGCCCACAACTTTGCACAATATACATAAATGATCTGGAAGAAGGAACTGAAGGCACTGTTGCTAAGTTTGCAGATGATACAAAGATCTGTAAAGGGACAGGTAGTATTGAGGAAGCAAGGGGGCTGCAGAAGGATTTGGACAATCTGGGAGAGTGGACAATGAAGTCGCAAATGAAATACAATGTGGAAAAGTGAGGTTATGCGCTTCGGAAGGATGAATGTGGGCATTGACTATTTTCTAAATGGGGAAATGCTTAGGAAATCAGAAGCACAAACGGATTTGGGAATCGTTGTTCACGATTCTCTTAAGGTTAATGTGCAGGTTCAGTTGACAGTTAAGAAGGCAAATGCAATGTTAGCATTCATGACAAGAGGGCTAGAATACAAGACCAGGGGCGAAATTCTCCGTTATCGGCGCAAAGTCCGCCGACCGGCGCAAATCCCACCTGCAACACGCCGCCCCAAATGTCGCAAAGTCTCCGGCCCGGAATGGGCTAGCAGCGACGTGACGCTATCCGCGCTGGCTCACGTGGTTCACGCCGTGCGGCGTGACGGCTCATAAGGACGCACTGCTCCCCCCCACCCGACCAGAACACCCGACCGGATGGCCGCCCGCCGCTCAGCCCCGAGGTTCCAGTCCCGTGACATTGAGGCGCTCCTGGACACAGTGGAGCAGAGGAGGGAGGCCCTGTAAGAAGGTGAACGACCTCGTCAGAGCAGCCAGGGCGAGCCGCCCCACCCCCCCTGCCCGATATCCATATCCCCCATATCCCCCCTCCCCCATATCCCCCATACCCCCCTCCCCCATATAAGAACATAAGAACTAGGAGCAGGAGTAGGCCATCTGGCCCTTCGAGCCTGCTCCACCATTCAATGAGATCATGGCTGATCTTTTGTGGACTCAGCTCCACTTTCCGGCCCGAACACCATAATCCTTAATCCCTTTATTCTTCAAAAAACTATCTCTCTTTATCTTAAAAACATTTAATGAAGGAGCCTCTACTGCTTCACTGGGCAAGGAATTCCATAGATTCACAACCCTTTGGGTGAAGAAGTTCCTCCTAAACTCAGTCCTAAATCTACTTCCCCTTATTTTGAGGCTATGCCCCCTAGTTCTGCTTTCACCCGCCAATGGAAACAACCTGCCCACATCTATCCTATCTATTCCCTTCATAATTTTATATGTTTCTATAAGATCCCCCCTCATCCTTCTAAATTCCAACGAGTACAGTCCCAGTCTACTCAACCTCTCCTCGTAATCCAACCCCTTCAGCTCTGGGATTAACCTAGTGAATCTCCTCTGCACACCCTCCAGTGCCAGTACGTCCTTTCTCAAGTAAGGAGACCAAAACTGAACATAATACTACAGGTGTGGCCTCACTAACACCTTATACAATTGCAGCAGAACCTCCCTAGTCTTAAACTCCATCCCTCTAGCAATGAAGGACAAAATTCCATTTGCCTTCTTAATCACCTGTTGCACCTGAAAACCAACTTTTTGGACTCATGCACTAGCACACCCAGGTCTCTCTGCACAGCAGCATGTTTTAATATTTTATCATTTAAATAATAATCCCTTTTGCTGTTATTCCTACCAAAATGGATAACCTCACATTTGTCAACATTGTATTCCATCTGCCAGACCCTAGCCCATTCACTTAGCCTATCCAAATCCCTCTGCAGACTTCCCGTATCCTCTGCACTTTTTGCTTTACCACTTATCTTAGTGTCGTCTGCAAACTTGGACACATTGCCCTTGGTCCCCAACTCCAAATCATCTATGTAAATTGTGAACAGTTGTGGGCCCAACACTGATTCCTGAGGGACACCACTAGCTACTGATTGCCAACCAGAGAAACACCCATTAATCCCCACTCTTTGCTTTCTATTAATTAACCAATCCTCTATCCATGCTACTACTTTCCCCTTAATGCCATGCATCTTTATCTTATGCAACAATCTTTTGTGTGGCACCTTGTCAAAGGCTTTCTGGAAATCCAGATATACCACATCCATTGGCTCCCCGTTATCTACCGCACTGGTAATGTCCTCAAAAAATTCCACTAAATTAGTTAGGCACGACCTGCCCTTTATGAACCCATGCTGCGTCTGCCCAATGGGACAATTTCCATTCAGATGCCTCGCTATTTCTTCCTTGATGATAGATTCCAGCATCTTCCCTACTACCGAAGTTAAGCTCACTGGCCTATAATTACCCGCTTTCTGCCTACCTCCTTTTTTAAACAGTGGTGTCACGTTTGCTAATTTCCGATCCGCCGGGACCACCCAGAGTCGAGTGAATTTTGGTAAATTATCACTAGTGCATTTGCAATTTCCCTAGCCATCTCTTTTAGCACTCTGGGATGCATTCCATCAGGTCCAGGAGACTTGCCTACCTTTAGCCCCGTTAGCTTGCCCATCACTAGCTCCTTGGTGATAACAATCCTCTCAAGGTCCTCACCTGTCATAGCCTCATTTCCATCAGTCACTGGCATGTTATTTGTGTCTTCCACTGTGAAGACCAACCCAAAAAACCTGTTCAGTTCCTCAGCCATTTCCTCATCTCCCATTATTTTTTTTTTTTTAATATATTTTATTCAAATTTTTTCGGCCAAACAAAACAGTACAAAAATGTTTCCCTTTTTACAACAATAAAGCAATATAAATAATAGTGACCGTTTTTAACCAATAAATAAATAATATATAAACTAAATGGCAACTGCCATGACAAAATATTAACTCTCCCAAATAATAAAGTCAAACAAGCCAATATACATATCCAAGTAAAAATATCCATACAAAAACACCCCTGAGGACCACCCGATCCCTCCCCCCCCCTCCCCCCCCCGGGTTGCTGCTGCTACTTTCCCAGTTCCTTTATCGTTCTGCGAGATAGTCAATGAACGGTTGCCACCGGCTGGTGAACCCTTGAGCCGAACCTCTTAGTGCGAACTTTATCCGTTCCAGTTTTATAAACCCTGCCATGTCGTTTATCCAGGCCTCCACGCCCGGGGGTTTAGCTTCCTTCCACATTAACAATATCCTTCGGCGGGCTACTAGGGACGCAAAGGCCAAGACATCAGCCTCTCTCGCCTCCTGCACTCCCGGCTCTTCTGCAACCCCAAATATAGCCAACCCCCAGCTTGGCTCGACCCGGACCTCCACCACCTTCAAAAGCACCTTTGCCACCCCCACCCAGAACCCATGCAGTGCCAAGCATGACCAAAACATGTGGGTGTGGTTCGCTGGGCTTCTCGCGCATCTCCCGCACCTATCCTCTACCCCGAAAACTTTACTGAGCCTTGCTCCGGTCATGTGCGCCCTGTGCAAGACCTTGAATTGTATCAGACGAAGAGTTTACCCTGCGTAGGGCATCTGCCCACAGCCCCTCTTCGATCTCTTCCCCCAGCTCTTCTTCCCATTTTCCCTTCAGCTCATCCACCATGATCTCCCCCTCGTCTCTCATTTCCCTGTATATATCTGACACCCTACCATCCCCCACCCATGTTCCCGAAATCACTCTATCCTGAATCTCCTGCGTCGGGAGCTGCGGAAATTCCCTCACCTGTTGCCTCACAAAAGCCCTCAGTTGCATGTACCAAAATTTTTCCGCTGGGGCAACCCGTATTTTTCCGTCAGCGCTCCCAGACTCGCAAACGTCCCGTCTAGGAACAGATCCCTCATTCCTTATCGGGGACCGCCCCGAGGCACCTGTCATTCCCTTATGCCGTCTCCACTGCCCCCAAATTTTCAGCGTTGCCACCACCACTGGACGTGTGGTGCATTTCTTCGGGGAGAACGGCAACGGCGCCGTCGCCAATGCTTGTAGGCTGGTTCCTTTACAGGACGCCATTTCCAGTCTCTTCCAGTCCGCTCCCTCCCCTTCTCCCATCCACTTACACACCATTGAGATATTGGCGGCCCAATAATAATCACTTAAGCTCGGCAGTGCCAGTCCCCCCCTATCCCTGCTACGCTGCAAAAACCCCCTCCTCACTCTCGGGGTCTTCCCAGCCCACACAAAGCTTATAACACTCTTCTCAATTTTTTTGAAAAAAGCCCTCGTAACCATCACCGGGAGGCACTGGAACACAAAAAGAAATCTCGGGAGGACTACCATTTTGACCGCCTGCACCCTGCCCACCAGTGACAGGGACACCATGTCCCATCTCCTAAAATCCTTCTCCATCTGTTCCACCAATCGTGTTAAATTAAGCATATGTAGGGTTCCCCAGTTCCTGGCTATCTGGATCCCTAAGTACCGGAAATCTCTTGTTACCCTCCTCAGCGGTAAATCATCTATTCCCCTGCTCTGCTCCCCCGGATGCACCACAAACAACTCACTCTTCCCCATATTCAATTTGTACCCCGAAAATTCCCCAAACTCCCTGAGTGTCCACATTATCTCAGGCATCCCCTCCACTGGGTCCGCAACATACAGCAATAGATCATCTGCATACAATGATACCCGGTGTTCTTCTCCTCCCCTGAGTACTCCCCTCCACTTCCTAGAGCCCCTCAGTGCTATGGCCAGCGGCTCAATTGCCAATGCAAGCAGTAACGGAGACAGGGGACACCCCTGTCTTGTCCCTCTATAAAGACGGAAGTAGTCGGACCTCTGCCTGTTCGTGATCACACTTGCCACCGGGGCCCTATATAGCAGCTGTACCCATCCAATAAACCCCTCTCCAAAACCAAATCTCTTCAACACTTCCCATAGGTAGTCCCACTCCACTCTGTCAAATGCTTTCTCAGCGTCCATCGCCACCACTATCTCCGCCTCCCCCTCCGGCGGGGGCATCATCATCACCCCTAGCAGCCTCCGTATATTCATGTTCAGCTGTCTCCCCTGAACGAACCCAGTTTGATCCTCGTGAACCACCCCTGGGATACAATCCGCTACCCTTGTCGCCATCACCTTGGCCAGGAGCTTAGCATCCACGTTCAGGAGGGAAATAGGCCTGTAAGACCCGCACTGCACTTCTTTAAGAGTAATGATATTGTCGCCTCCGACATAGTCAGGGGCAACTTCCCCCTTTCCCTGGCCTCATTAAAGGTTCTCGTCAAAAGCGGGGCCAGTAGGTCCATGTATTTCCTATAAAATTCCACCGGGAACCCATCCGGTCTCGGGGCCTTCCCCGCCTGCATGCTCCCAATCCCCTTTACCACCTCCTCCACTTCAATCCGTGCTCCCAGTCCCGCCCTCTCCTGCTCCTCCACCTTCGGGAATTCCAGCCGATCTAGGAAATGCATCATACCCTCCTTCCCTTCCGGGGGCTGAGCCTTATACAGCCTCTCGTAGAATGCCTTAAACACCCCGTTCACCCTCTCCGCTCCCCGTTCCATCTCACCTTCCTCATCCCTCACCCCACCTATCTCCCTCGCCGCTCCCCTCTTCCTCAGTTGTTGAGCCAGTAACCGGCTCGCCTTCCCTCCATACTCATACTGTACTCCCTGTGCCCTCCTCCACTGTGCTTCTGCCTTGCCCGTGGTCAGCAGGTCAAATTCCATTTGTAGCCTTTGTCTTTCCCTATACAGTCCCTCCTCCGGAGCCTCTGCATGTTGCCTGTCTACCCTCAGAAGTTCTCTCAACAGTCGCTCCCTTTCCTTGCTCTCCCGTCCCGACCACCCCGCCCCATAATAGCTCCCCCTTCCCCTTAGCAGCAGCAACCCAGTTAACTCCTCCCCCCCCTCCGCTAGATCCCTTTCTAGCGTAGTTGCACCCCCCATGTTGCTCCCAGAAGTCAGCAAAGTCTGGCTGACCTCGGCTTCCCCGTTTGCCCTCGGCCCCTCATTGTGCGAGGCCCCCTCCTTCCTGCGTCCCCGTTCCCGCCACAATTGCCATAGCGCGGGAGCAAAGCCTGCGTTTCCCACTCGGCCCCGCCCCTGATGGCGCAGTTCCCTTCTCCTTCCCCTTTCCTTCCCACCGGCGCCCACAGTTCCCCATACTCCCCTCCCCCCCCACGAGGGGAAAAGAGAAAAGTTACAAAATTGAAAAATTGAAAAAGAAATTCCCCCCCCCACCCTTCCCCTTCCTCGTCCCACATAATCACCCCACCACTTTATCCCAGAAGCTCTTTCTCTCGCCAGACTATTCCAGCTTCTCGTCCACGATGAATGTCCACGCCTCTTCTGCCGTCTCAAAGTAGTGGTGCTTCCCTTGGTGTGTGACCCACAGTCTCGCTGGCTGCAACATTCCAAATTTAACCTTCTTTTTGTGGAGCACCGCCTTGGCCCGGTTGAAACTTGCCCTCCTTCTCGCCACCTCCGCACTCCAGTCCTGGTACACGCGGATCACCGCGTTCTCCCACCTGCAGCTCCGGGTTTTCTTCGCCCATCTTAGGACCATCTCTCTGTCATTGTAGCGGTGAAACCTCACCACTATGGCTCGAGGTATTTCTCCTGCCTTTGGTCTTCGCGCCAGAACTCGATAAGCTCTCGCCACCTCCAAAGGGCCCGTCGGGGCCTCCGATCCCATTAGCGAGTGAAGCATCGTGCTCACATATGCCCCGACGTCTGCCCCCTCTGTGCCTTCAGGAAGACCCAAGACTCTTAAATTCTTCCTCCTCGAGTTATTCTCCAGGGCTTCCAACCTCTCCACATACCTTTTGTACTGTGCCTCGTGCGTCTCTGTCCTTACCACCAGGCCCTGTATTTCATCCTCATTCTCCGCAGCCTTTGCCTTCACGACCCGAAGCTCCAACTCCTGGGCCCTCTGCATCTCCTTTAGCCCTTCAATCGCCTGTAGCATCGGGGCCAACACCTCCTTCTTCAGCTCTTCCACACAGCGCCGCAGGAACTCTTGTTGCTCCGGGCCCCATACCAAACAGCCACCTTCCAACGCCATCTTGCTTCGAGCTTCCCTTCCTTGCCGCTGCTCCAGTGGATCCACTGCAATCCGGCCGCTATCCTCTCCTTTATCCATATTTATCCGGGGGGATTCCCTCCTATTTCACCGCACAATGATTTTGGCCGTTAAAAATTGCCGTTGGGGCTCCTAATAAGAGCCCAAAAGTCCGTTTCAACGGGAGGTGCCGAAACGTGCGACTTAGCTGGTCATCGCCGCACCCGGATGTCCCTCATCTCCCATTATTAAATCTCCCTTCTCATCCTCTGAAGGACCAATATTTACCTTAGCCCCTCTTTTTTGTTTTATGTATTTGTAGAAACTTTTACTATCTGTTTTTATATTCTGAGCAAGTTTACTCTCACAACCTACCTTACTCTTCTTCATAGCTTTTTTAGTAGCTTTCTGTTGCCCCCTAAAGATTTCCCAGTCCTCTAGTCTCCCACTGATCTTTGCTACTTTGTATGTTTTTTCCTTCAATTTGATACTCTCCCTTATTTCCTTAGATATCCACGGTCGATTTTCCCTCTTTTTACCGACCTTCCTTTATGTTGGTATAAATCTTTGCTGAGCACTGTGAAAAATCACTTGGAAGGTTATCCACTGTTCCTCAACTGTTTCACTATAAAGTCTTTGCTCCCAGTCTACCTTAGCTAGTTCTTCTCACATCCCATTGTAATCTCCTTTGTTTAAGCACAAAACACTAGTGCTTGATTTTACCTTCTCACCCTCCATCTGTATTTTAAATGCCACCATATTGTGATCGCTCCTTCCGAGAGGATCCCTAACTATGAGATCCTGAATCAATCCTGTCTCATTACACAGGACCAGATCTAGGACCGCTTGTTCCCTCGTAGGTTCCATTACATACTGTTCTAGGAAACTATCGCGGATACATTCTATAAACTCCTCCTCAAGGCTGCCTTGACCGACCTGGTTAAACCAATCAACATGTAGATTAAAATCCCCCATGATAACTGCTGTACTATTTCTACATGCATCTGTTATTTCTTTGTTTATTGCCTGCCCCACCATAATGTTACTATTTGGTGGCCTATAGATTACTCCTATCAGTGACTTTTTCGCCTTACTATTCCTGATCTCCACCCAAATGGATTTAACCTTATCCTCCATAGCACCAATGTCATCCCTTACTGTTGCCCGGATGTCATCCTTAAGTAACAGAGCTACACCACCTCCCTTACCATCCACTCTGTCCTTCCGAAAAGTTTGATACCCTTGGATATTTAACTCCCAGTCATGACCATCCTTTAACCATGTTTCAGTAATGGCCACTATTACTGAATATATATGGATATATCCCCCATATCCCCCATATCCCCCCTCCCCCATATCCCCCATGTCCCCCCTCCCCCATGTCCCCCATGTCCTCCCTCCCCATATCCCCCATATCCCCCCTCCCCCATATCCCCCATATCCCCCTCCCCCATATCCCCCCTCCCCCATATCCCCCATTTCCCCAAGTGAATCCAGCCCTAACCTTAGCCTCTGCAATACACACACAACCGATGGCGTGCATTCATATACCTGTCTAACACTGTTGCCTTTTACCCCTGCCAACCCCCCCCCCCCACAGGAGAAACGCGCACACAACACCAGGGAGCATGTGAGGACTGGAGGAGGCCCCGCTGATGAGAGGCCACTGACCAAACACGAGGAAAGGGCCCTGGAACTGGCTGGCGGACCTGAGGACCGGGAGGTTGCTGATGCAGAGGTCGGGGGCCCACCAGCACGTGAGCCACCGACAGCCCGTCCCCATATCCCCCCTCCCCCATATCACCTGATCACTGCCTGCGTGTCTAACCATGCATGCTTCATTGTGTATCGCAGGAGCAAAAGCGAGGCACCCATCCCCGCAGATGCAGACCGCCCGCAGGATGCTCCTCGGAGGCCACAGGAGATGGAGAGACCCGGACCCGCCAGCATGCGACGCCAGGAGGATGCCCCTCGGAGGCCACGGGAGACGGAGAGACCCGGACCTTCTGGCATGCGACGCCCGCAGGATGCCCCTCGCACACCACGGGAGACGGAGAGACCCGGACCCTCCGGCATGCGACACCCGCAGGATGTCCCTTGGAGACCACGGGAGACGGAGAGACCTGGAGCAACAGGGAGACGACGCCCCCGTCTCGTGCGGGTGCGACGACGCAGGCGTGTGCCACCCAGTGACGAGAGGGGCAGCCACAGGCCCCCGTCACAGCCGATCCAGGACACCACTACCCAGGACACCACTACCCAGGTCACCACTACCCAGGACACCCCTACCCGGGACAGAACTACCCAGGAAGACGAAATACCGGACAGTGACTCAGAGTGGATGGGTGGAGACGAACCCCCACCCCAAAGTGCCATGGACTCAGAGTGGAACGAAGAGCACGACACAACGCCACTGCTGTCACCAACACCCTCCACCATCGCAGAAACACTCACCTCGGTTGGGCACTTTAGTGATGAGGCGTCTGGTACACTCACTTGTGCGCACAACACAGCCGTCCCGGTACAGCAGGTGGAGGTAGGAGCAGCAGAGGGGCCGGGCTGTCGGAGGGCAGCCCAGCCCAAGCGAACATCTGCCGCCCAGATGGATCCTGGGTTCCTGGAGTTTCCACACCCACCCATAGATCCGATGCAACCACCAACCCGGAGACGAGCGAAGAGGGTGACGGGTGGCTTGCGGCGGCTGCAGTCGCAGGTGGAGGAGTCCACCTGTGTCCAGGAGCTGGGAGTGGTGCCGGTCATACGTGCCACCCAGGCCGACACCGCACGGGTGGCGTCCGCGGTGGAGGCAATGGGTGCGACGGTGTCAGACATGGGGAACGGTTTGCGAGGCCTGGGGCCTTCCGTGCAGGCGGCGTCTGTGGCCCAGGAAATGGCTGCCCTCTCACAGGAGGCCATGAGCCAGTGCCAGCGCCAGATGGCAGAGGCGCTCAACGCCATAGCCCAGTCTCAGCAGGCCATGGCCCAGTCTCAGCAGGCCATAGCTCAGTCTCTGCAGGCCATGGCCCAGTCTCTGCAGGCCATCGCCCAGTCTCAGCAGGCCATCGCTGAGGGCATCGGCGCCAGTGGCCATGTGCGAGCTGGCGTCGCACTGTCGCAGACAGGGTTCGACAACCCCCTGGGCTCCATGGCTGCAAACCTGCAGACCCCTGTCGATACCAGCACGGGCCTCCAGGACTGGCAGCGCCAGATGTCGGGGGCGCGTCGGATGGCCAGTCCGTTCGCATCCCCCACCCATGTAGAGGCCTGGGGGCCATCGGGCACCCCGAGGGAGGAGGAGGTGGTGTGGTCCGTCCCGGCTCCCTCTGTAGGGGAGGTCCCGGTACACCGCGACACCTCGGACTCCCCCCCTTCCGTCCCAGGTGCATCGGGTGGGCAACGGGCAGGACAGGCTGGCAGCTCGCCATCCCAGTCGCCCGGGCCGCAGCCTGGCCCATCTAGGCCAGGACGCCCCAGGAAACGGCCGCCAAAGGGATCCAGTGTCAGAGGGCAGGAATCACAGGAGTCCACCTCCAGTTCTGCTGTACCGTCTGGGGAACCACGTAGACGTAGTCAAAGGGCCCGTAAGGCCAAACAATTAGACACTGAGTAAGTTGGTACGGGTGCAGGGCACAGATGAGTTTTAGGCGCTAGGGCACGTGCATGAACTCCTTTGGTTATTAAAGTCAATGTTACACCTACCGAAGCTGCCTTTGTGCTCTGTCCAAAGTGTGCGGGGGTGTCATGTACGTTGAGCGCAAGTGTGTGTGTGAGGGGTGGTCTTACCTCAGCCCCAGGTGAGTCTGCCCCCTTCCCCCTGGGCCGCCATCAACATCCCCCGGGCAGAGGACGGGACCGTGCGCTGCAGTGTCACAGCCGCATGCAGGGATGGTCCGGGTGGATGGTGGTACTGTGGCCATGGGTCAGACATAGTCCAACGATGTAGAGCCAGGAGCTCATCGGAGGCGGGTTGTCATCATTCTCCATGGCCTGCGATAGACACGCGTCCACCCGCAACTGGGTGAGCCCGGCCCGTTGTGCCGCCGGTGGATCGGCAATTGGGAGTGGGGGGGTGGTGTGCATGCGGGTGGGGTGTGTGGGGTTGGGGAGGGGGGTGATGGTGCTGGGTGGATGGATGGGTGGGGGGTGTGGGTGGTCGGCTGTTGTCATGGTGTGCGGTCTGTGGCCATACTACCCGATTCCCACGCCCATCTAGTCAGTGAAGCGGGCGTCTATCAGTCTGTCCCGTGCCCGCTGGGCCAGCCGGTAACGGTGGACAGCCACCCGTCTGTGTCTACCCCGTCTGCCCTGACCATTGCCCCCATCCCCCTCATCTGGGGAGGACTGGGCCTCTTCCTGCTGCTCCTCCACTCCGCCCTCCTCTGCCTGCGGCACATCGCCCCTCTGCTGGGCTATGTTGTGCAGGACGCAGCACACCACAATGATGCGGCCGACCCTATCTGACCGATACTGGAGGGCGCCCCCAGAGAGGTCCAGGCACCTGAAACGCATCTTCAGCACGCCAAAGCACCTCTCGATCACTCCCCTTGTCGCTACATGGGCATCATTGTAGCGGTTCTCCGCCTCATTGCGTGGCCTCCGTATAGGCGTCATCAGCCACGATCGCAATGGGTAGCCCCTGTCGCCCAGCAACCAGCCCCTCAGCCGGGGATGGCGTCCCTCGTACATGCCGGGGATGGATGACCGCGACAACACGAATGAGTCGTGTACACTGCCTGGGTAACGGGCGCAGACGTGCAGGATCATCATGCGGTGTTTGCAGACCACCTGTACGTTCATCGAATAGGTCCCCTTCCTATTAGTGAACACGGTCCTGTTATCTGCAGGTGGCCGCACGGCGACGTGCATCCTATCGATCGCGCCCTGGACCATGGGGAACCCGGCAATGGCAGAGAAGCCCACGGCCCGGGCATCTTGGCTGGCCCGGTCCACGGGGAAGCGGATGTAGCGGTGCGCCATGGCATAAAGGGCATCTGTCACTGCCCGGATGCACCGATGCACCGATGTCTGCGATATGCCGGACAGGTCCCCACTCGGTGCCTGGAATGACCCCGTTGCATAAAAGTTCAGGGCTACCGTAACCTTGACGGACACGGGGAGAGGGTGTCCCCCGCCAGTGCCACGCGGTGACAGGTGTGCCAGCAGGTGGCAGATGTGTGCCACGGTTTCCCGGCTCATCCGGAGTCTCCTCCTGCATTCCCGGTCCGTGAGGTCCTGGTATGACTGCCGGGGCCGGTACACACGGGGCGCCCTCGGGTGCCTCCGTTGCCGTGGGGCCGCGACGTCCTCCTCCCCCTCCTCGTCCTGTCGGTCAGGTGTCCCTCCAGCCTGGGCGGCTGCCGCCTGCCCCTCTGCGGCAGCCTGCGCCGCCTCTCTGGCACGCTCCTCCTCCTCCTCCTCCTCATCCAGGGCAACATAGACATGAGCGGCTGCCACCACGGCGGCCAACATCGCTGGATGATCTGAAAACATGACGACCTGGTGGGGGGGAGGGGAACGACGACATGTCATCATTGCCCATATTCCATCCTCCCCCCAGCCAGGTGGCATGGACCGCATGGGTCCAACTGTTGGAGGCTGGCACCTGGCCAGGTGGACCAACTCATTTGCCCTCCCATCACCCACCCCGGCACGGACCCCCCCCCAACCTCCACCCCAGCACGGACCCCCCCAACCTCCACCCCGGCACGGAACCCCTCCCCAACCCCCAACCTCCACCTTGGCACGGACCCCCCCCCCAACCTCCACCCCAGCACGGACCCCCTCTCCAACCCCCAACCTCCACCCCGGCACGGACCCCCTCCCCAACCCCCAACCTCCATCCCAGCACGGACCCCCCCCCCAACCTCCACCCCGGCACGGAACCCCTCCCCAACCCCCAACCTCCACCCCGGCACGGACCCCCTCCCCAACCTCCACCCCGGCACGGACCCCCCCCCCCAACCTCCACCCCGGCACGGACCCCCTCCCCAACCCCCAACCTCCACCCCGGCACGGACCCCCTCCCGGCACTCCCCCGGAGCCCAGCCTACTCTAACCACCCCCCCCCCCCCGCCGCACACACACACAAGCCGAGACACACCTCTCCTCAGGCAATCAGTCTGCGGCCACGCCATTTCCTGCCCAGAGCCAACCCCCCAGGCCGTCACTCACCTCCTCGCTGGTCGGCGTGAGCCTGGAGCACCGGGTCACGCCGATGAAAAGGAGGTTTGATTGACGTCGACGTGAACGGTCATCACGTCGACGGGACTTCGGCCCATCCGGAAGGGAGAATATCGGCAGGCCGAAAATCGGCTGCCTTGCGCAGACCCGTGACATTCTCCGCGGCAGCGGCGCCATTAACGCCCCGCCGACTTTTCTCCCTTCGGAGACTTCGGCGGGGGCGGGATTCACGGCGGCCAACGGCCATTCTCCGACCCGGCGGGGGGTCGGAGAATGACGCCCAAGTTCTTGATTAATAAGAGGATCAGAGGTTTGGAGAGAAGGCAGGAGAATGGGGATGAGAAAATATCAGCAATGTTTGATTGGTGGAGAGGACTCGATGGGCTGAGTGGCCTAATTCTGCTCCTATGTCTAATGGTCTTATGGGGCGAGATTCTCCGACCCCCCGCCGGGTCGGAGAATCGCCGGGGGCTGACGTGAATCCCGCCCCCGCCGGTTGCCGAATTCTCCACCACAGGATATTCGGCGGGGGCGGGAATCGCGCCGGTTGGCGGGCCCCCCCCGCGATTCTCCGGCCCGGATGGGCCGAAGTCCCGCCGCTAAAATGCCTGTCCTGCCGGCGTAAATTAAACCACCCACCTTACCGGCGGGACAAGGCGGTGCGGGTGGGCTCCAGGATCCTGGGGGGGGGGGCGCAGGCCATTAGGCCCCGGGGGTGCCCCCACGGTGGCCTGGCCCATGATCGGGGCCCACCGATGCGCGGGTGGGCCCTATGCCGTGGGGGCACTCTTTTCCTTCCGCCTTCGCCACGGTCTCCACCATGGCGGGGGCGGAAGAGACTCCCTCCACGGCGCATGTGCGGGAATGCCGTGAGCGGCCGCTGACGCTCCCGCGCATGCGCCGCCCGGAGATGTCATTTCCGCGCCAGCTGGCGGGGCACCAAAGGCCTTTTCCGCCAGCTGGCGGGGCGGAAATTCGTCCGGCGCCGGCCTAGCTCCTCAAGGTTGGGGCTCGGCCCCCAAAGATGCGGAGCATTCCGCACCTTTGGGGCGGCGCGATGCCCGACTGATTTGCACCATTTTGGGCGCCAGTCGGCGGACATCGCGCCGATACCGGAGAATTTCGCCCGTGGTGTCTCAAGCTATTATTCCATGTTTGATTTGTTTAGCCTCCTTAAAAATACCTGCTTTGTCAGCAGAAGAGATTCTAAGGATAAGCATTCTCGGGTTGACTTTTAGTCCGGTGTCAATGCTCGATATCTGTTGAAGCACATTAAATTCTATTAGCATTTTGGGGCTCATCTGTTATGCATGTTACACATCTCGCTGAAGATCTATGCTGACCGTACATTCAACCGACCAGGAAACAAGGCAAGGTGCACAAATATGCATTCAATGAAAATGTAGAACAAGCTGTAAGCAGAATTTGTTGTGCTGTTGCTCTGTAATCACAGTAAAGCTGGCACCCAGAAAGCATAAATTAACTTCTTGAAGTGTGCTTCTGAAACTTTTATATAATAATTGAGCACTTTAATATTTTGCTTTAAAAAAAATTCATATTGGGATGTGGCCGTCGCTGGTTAGGCCAGCATTTATTGCCCATCCCTAATTGCCCTTCAGAAGGTGGTGGTGAGTTGCCTTCCTGAATGCTGCAGCCCCTGAGATGTAGGGAGGGAGTTCCAGTATTTTGCCCCAGTGAAGGAATGGCGATATATTTCCAAGTCAGGGTGAGTGACTTGGAGGGGAACCTCCAGTTGGTGGGGTTCCCAGGTATCTGCTGCTCTTGTCCTTCTCGATGGTAGTGGTGGTGGAAGGCGCTGCCTAAGGAGCCTTGATGAGTTTTTGCAGTGCATCTTGTAGATGGACACATGGTTGCCACAATTCGCCGGTGGTGGAGGGTTTGAATGTTTGTGGAAGGGGGAGCAATCAAGTGGGTTACTTTGTCCTGGATGATGTTGAACTTCTTGAGTGTTGTTGGAGCTGCACTCATCCAGGCAAGTGGAGAGTATTCCATTACACTCCAGGGGCAGGATTTTCCGCAATCAGCTCAATGTCCGCCGACCGGCGCCAAAAGCGGCGCGAATCAGTCCGGCATCGCACCGCCCCAAAGGTGCGGAATCCTCCACATCTTGAGGGGCCGAGCCCTAACCTTGAGGGGCTAGGCCCGCGCCGGACTGATTTCCGCCCCGCCAGCTGGCGGGAAAGGCCTTTGTTGCCCTGCCAGCCGGCGCAAAGCTGACTTTGCCGTGCGGCGCATGCGCGGGAGCGTCAGTGGCCGCTCACGGCATCCCCGCGCATGCGCAGTGGAGGGGGTCTCTTCCGCCTCCGCCACAGTGGAGACCATGGCGAAGGCGGAAGGAAAAGAGTGCCCCCATGGCACAGGCCCGCCCGCGGATCGGTGGGCCCTGATCGCGGGCCAGGCCACCGTGGGGGCACCCCCCCCCCGGGTCAGATCGCCCCCCCCCCCCCCAGGACCCCGGAGCCCGCCCGTGCCGCGTTGTCCCGCCGGTAAGAGAGGTGGTTTGATTCTCGCCGGCGGGACAGGCATTCCAGCACCGGGACTTCGGCCCATCGCGGGCCGGAGAATCGCCGGTGGGGGGGGACCCGCCAACCGGCGCTGCGCGATTCCCACCCCCGCCGAATATCCGGTGCCGGAGAATTCGGCAACCGGCGGGGGCGGGATTCACGCCAGCCCCCGGCGATTCTCCGACCCGGCGGGGGGTCGGAGAATCCCGCCCCTGACTCCTGTAGATGGTGGACAGGCTTTGCGGGGGGGCGGGGGTGTCAGGAGGTGAGTCGCTGTAGGAGTCCTAGCCTTTGACCTGCTATGGTAGCCACAGTATTAATGCGGCTAGTCCAGTTTAGTTTCTGATCAATAATAACCCCCAGACTATTTATTGTGGGAGATTCAGCAATGGTAATGCCATTGAATGTCAAGGGGTGATGGTTAGATCCTCTCTTGTAGGAGATGGTCATTGGCTGGCACTTGTGGTGCCAATGTAACATGCCACTTGTCAGCCCAAGCCTGAATATTGTCCAGGTCTTGCTGCATTTGGACATGGACTGCTTATGTTTTTGTTTCAATGAATAATTGCTTACATCAGTGACTACACTTGCAAAGGTACTTCATTGACTGTAAAGCATTTTGGGACATGATACTGTGAAAGATGGATAAATGCAAGGCTTTCTTTTAATTTTAACTTAATCAGGATGGTAGATTAGCTCATGTAACATTGACCGACACTGTGATAGTTTCCACATTCTCTTTGACAGGAGGCGCTGTGGAAAGCCCACGTGTAGTGCAGCAAACAATTTATCATGATCAGGGTTAATTGTCAGACTTTAGCTCCATAAACTCAAAGTGCCAGAAAGTAAGAAAATAATTTTAGTTCATAAGAGATACAATCTGTTCATGGAAATTGTAGTCAATCTGTTCATGTGAGAGAATAGTGTTGGAAAAAGCCTGAACTGTAACAATTGACAGGAACTTGATTTAATACATCACCTGAAGAACGACAATGCAACACTCTTTCAGGAGTGTGCTGGAGCAGCAGTCCAAATCTCAGCTCGAAGCATGAGTAGGATTGGAAGCTGAAGTTTCTTGACTAAAAGATTAAAGAAAAGACTTGCATGTAAATAACGGGTTGGATTCTCCGGCCTCCCAGCCGTGGGTTTCTCGGCGGCGACGTGCCGTTTGCTGCCGGCGGGATTCTCTGCTCCCGCCGCTCTCAATGGGTTTTCCCACTGAAGCCACCCCAGGATGCCAGGAAACCCGTGGGCCGCCAGCAAAAGGCCGGAGAATTCTGGTCAACGGGCTGAATTATCCGCCGTCGGGATTTTCTGGTTTGCCGGCATCCCGGGGGTTTCCCGATGGCGTAGGGCTGCCACACAATGGGAAACCCCATTGACCAGCGTAACGGTGAATCCCGATGGCGTGCCGCACCAGAAATCTAGTGCAGCGGGATGGAGAAACCCGCCCAGAACCACTATCTGTCTGGAAGCGATTTACAGCCAATTAAGTACTTTTTAAAGTGCGTCACTCCAGTCAAAATAGGAAAAGAAAGGAAGACTTCCATTGGCATAGCTTCTTCAATGTCCCCAACTGGCTTTGCAGCCAATTAATTACTTCCGGAACAATGCTTACATTTTTTCAGACAAACGTTATTATGTATATTTTAAAATCCCATGAACACTGCAATGCTTCATGATGCAGTTTTGTAAATATACAAGCAGGGCAGCACGTATTTGACAGTGACACTGGGCAACAGCAACACTCTCAATGGAACGGAGGAACTGCAGGTCTCGGAAAGCAGAAACGCATATTCAAATACAGCATCACAAAAGCAAAGAGGTGATGGTGAATTGGCACATAACACTGATTTACATATTTACATAGAATTTAAATTGCAGAAGGAGGCCATTTGGCCCATCGAGTCTGCATCGGGCCATGGAACGATCACCTTACCGAAGCCCACACCTCCACCCTATCCCCTTAACCCAGTAACCCCATTTAACCTTCTTTTCTGGACACTAAGGGCAATTTAGCACGGCCAATCCACCTAACCTGCACATCTTTGGACTGTGGGAGGAAACTCACGCAGACACGGGGAGAATGTGCAGACTCTGCATAGACAGTGACCTAAGCCGGGAATCGAACCTGGGACCCTGGAGCTGTGAAACAACTGTGCTAACCACTGTGCTACCATGCTGGCCGTGATTAGGTTACAGCATTCAGCTTTTCATGCTCCATTACAGATATTTGACCCTTGAAAAATATGCAATCTAAATTCAAGGTGCTGATACCTGGAATGTGTTGATGCACTTACGGTGATTTATTTAGAAAATGAGGGCTGCATTCACTGGAATGGTGTCTGATGAAGGGGCCTTCAATAGTAATGCTTGGATTTGTGAGAGGGTAAAGAGTGAAAGATCTCTGTTCCTGAGACTGTGTTGACACTGGTGCAGGATTCGTGGACTTCCACGACAGCAAACCTGGCACGGCACCTGGACCGATACCAATTCAGCGACTGTGGACGGGCTAGCACCGGCGCCACATGGAACACAACCGATTACAATGAAAAACGGTGTCTGATTCACCGGATCTGTGATTGACACTCGGGAGGTTGTCAAACTACAGTCGCATATACGTATTCCACTCCCCACATACACTCATCCCAGCCAACAAGATGGCACTGATTATGCTGGAGCACACCCATCCCATTGATGGGCAGGCTAGGGCCAGAGGGCACCTGGGGGTGTGTGGCTTGGAGGGACATCCAAATGACCCGTGGCACTAAGTTCACAGCGGGCAGTCAGCGGCATGCGCAGTTGCATGGCTGCCTTGCCGGCTGCGGCAATGGTGTTCTGTGCCTGTGCACCCTGGTCCCACAGCCCACCTCCTGGCCCTGGCAGAAGCTCCCCCCCCCCCCGGCCAGTGGCACAACTGTCAGCACACTACGGCGATGTTGGACACTTTCCATATCCACTCTCCCGCTCAGCAGCCATGACGCCGGTTTCACGATTTTTGAACACAAGTAAACCTCACCATCAGGAAGTCCCCCCGGTGGGGGGGCGGAGAATCATGGAATACCGGGTCAGGCCCACTAATGATATGCAAACAGCGTTTACTGCACATGCGGGGTTGAACGCATTGGCGCCGCTGTCGGGCACCGGAGAATTGTGACTTGGCGCGAACCCGGAACCCGCCACGATTTCGGCATCAAAACAGATTCTCCGCCCAATCGCGTTTCCCGATTCCAGTGTTACCCTGCCCCATTTCTGGTCAGTGAATTGTGAAAATCCTATCATAAATTGAGGTTTAGCTCCAGCAGCAGGAGAGGGATTTGTTGTCACTCAGAAGGTTGTTAGAATATGAATTACCATTGGCAACTATTAAATTGGAGGCAGTGCAGAGGAGGCTCAGCAGATTGATTCCGGGGATGAAGGGCTTGACGTCTGAGGAGAGATTGAACAGTTTGGGCTTATACTCGCTGGAGTTTAGAAGGATGAGAGGGGAACTGATCTCGGTATATAAAATACTAAAAGCGATTGATAAAGTAAATGTAGACCAAATGCTCTCCCTTGTGGAGCAATCTAGAACAAGTGGTCACAGATATAGGCAATAGATTTAAAACTGAGAGGAGGAGGAACTACCTCTTGCAGAAGGTGGCGCGTTTGTGTAACTCGCTGCCCCATAGTGCGGAGGAGTCTGAATCATTAAATGGTTTCAAGAAGCAGATAGATATATTTCTGAATTTTAAAAATGGGTTAAAGAGATATGGGGAAAAGGTAGGGAGGAGTATTCGAGACAGGGAAGAGATCAGCCATGATCTGATCGAATGGTGGAGCTGAATTGCCTACTTCTGCTCCCAATTTCTATGTTCCTAAATCCAAGTCCAATATGACTACCAAAGTAAATTAGATAAGTTTTTATGACCAAAGGTAATAAGGAAAATGACTGGAGTATGACTTTGGTGTAGAACAGTAATGGCACTGACACAGGGATAATCAGCCATCTGCTCTGCTGACATTTCTATGATTTCAGTTTTCCCATTATTGCATTCTGCTGCATTTTGAGTCTGTGTCTAAACCTTGCCTGACAGATCGTTCCCAATGTTTCTCTCTCAGTGAATAAAAATGTTTTCCTGATGTTACAGATTTACTTTTCTTTCATTTTTATGATGCCCTCCGGTTCTACTTTTTCTCTTGGAAGCAATTTCCTCAGTTTACCTTATGATATATCTTATTACCATTTAATATTTTATAGAACTCAGTGAACGCCCTTTAACTTTCTAGATGACAAAGCTCGGATTTCCTCCAATCTTTCCTCACAGCTCATCATTCAGCATCAGCCTGCTTGGCCTTTGCATCTTTTTAATGCAGATATATATGTTTTGTGGTGACACAGCATTGAACACAGTAGAGCTTATTACAGTCACAATGGAAATCGGCATGGAAAGGGAATGAGGGTGAAAGAATAGATTTTACATTGTTGAAGCACCTATCTTTGGTTGTGTTGAATTTATCTTGTCGTTTGTATGTTCAATTGTCTTGCCGATTGAGATTGTTTTACTTCATCTTGCCTTCGCTGCTGTCCCAATACAGGACCTACAAATCGGATAAGGTTATATCGCCAACAAGAGGCGAGGCCACGTTGGATTTGGTTTTGGGTAATGACCCAGGCCAGGTGTTGGATTTGGAGGTAGGTGAGCACTTTGGGGACAGTGACCACAATTCGGTGACGTTTACGTTAAGGATGGAAAGGGATAAGTATACACCGCAGGGCAAGAGTTATAGCTGGGGGAAGGGCAATTATGATGCCATTAGACGTGACTTGGGGGGATAAGGTGGAGAAGTAGGCTGCAAGTGTTGGGCACACTGGATAAGTGGGGCTTGTTCAAGGATCAGCTACTGCGTGTTCTTGATAAGTATGTACCGGTCAGACAGGGAGGAAGGTGTCGAGCGAGGGAACCGTGGTTTACCAAGGAAGTGGAATCTCTTGTTAAGAGGAAGAAGGAGGCCTATGTGAAGATGAAGTGTGAAGTTTCAGTTGGGGCGATGGATAGTTACAAGGTAGCGAGGAAGGATCTAAAGAGAGAGCTAAGACGAGCAAGGAGGGGACATGAGAAGTATTTCGCAGGAAGGATCAAGGAAAACCCAAAAGCTTTCTATAGGTATGTCAGGAATAAGCGAATGACTAGGGAAAGAGTAGGACCAGTCAAGGACAGGGATGGGAAATTGTGTGTGGAGTCTGAAGAGATAGGCGAGATACTAAATGAATATTTTTCGTCAGTATTCACTCAGGAAAAAGATAATGTTGTGGAGGAGAATGCTGAGCCCCAGGCTAATAGAATAGATGGCATTGAGGTACGTAGGGAAGAGGTGTTGGCAATTCTGGACAGGCTGAAAATAGATAAGTCCCCGGGACCTGATGGGATTTATCCTAGGATTCTCTGGGAGGCCAGGGAAGAGATTGCTGGACCTTTGGCTTTGATTTTTATGTCATCATTGGCTACAGGAATAGTGCCAGAGGACTGGAGGACAGCAAATGTGGTCCCTTTGTTCAAAAAGGGGAGCAGAGACAACCCCGGCAACTATAGACCGGTGAGCCTCACGTCTGTAGTGGGTAAAGTCTTGGAGGGGATTATAAGAGACAAGATTTATAATCATCTAGATAGGAATAATATGATCAGGGATAGTCAGCATGGCTTTGTGAAGGGTAGGTCATGCCTCACAAACCTTATTGAGTTCTTTGAGAAGGTGACTGAACAGGTAGACGAGGGTAGAGCAGTTGATGTGGTGTATATGGATTTCAGCAAAGCGTTTGATAATGTTCCCCACGGTAGGCTATTGCAAAAAATACGGAGGCTGGGGATTGAGGGTGATTTAGAGATGTGGATCAGAAATTGGCTAGCTGAAAGAAGACAGAGGGTGGTGGTTTATGGGAAATGTTCAGAATGGAGTACAGTCACAAGTGGAGTACCACAAGGATCTGTTCTGGGGCCGTTGCTGTTTGTCATTTTTATCAATGACCTAGAGGAAGGCGCAGAAGGGTGGGTGAGTAAATTTGCAGACGATACTAAGGTCGGTGGTGTTGTCGACAGTGTGGAAGGATGTAGCAGGTTACAGAGGGATATAGATAAGCTGCAGAGCTGGGCTGAGAGGTGGCAAATGGAGTTTAATGTAGAGAAGTGTGAGGTGATTCACTTTGGAAGGAATAACAGGAATGCGGAATATTTGGCTAATGGTAAAGTTCTTGAAAGTGTGGATGAGCAGAGGGATCTAGGTGTCCAGGTACATAGATCCCTGAAAGTTGCCACCCAGGTTGATAGGGTTGTGAAGAAGGCCTATGGAGTGTTGGCCTTTATTGGTAGAGGGATTGAGTTCCGGAGTCGGGAGGTCATGTTGCAGCTGTACAGAAGTCTGGTACGGCCGCATTTGGAGTATTGCGTACAGTTCTGGTCACCGCATTATAGGAAGGACGTGGAGGCTTTGGAGCGGGTGCAGAGGAGATTTACCAGGATGTTGCCTGGTATGGAGGGAAAATCTTATGAGGAAAGGCTGATGGACTTGAGGTTGTTTTCGTTGGAGAGAAGAAGGTTAAGAGGAGACTTAATAGAGGCATACAAAATGATCAGGGGGTTGGATAGGGTGGACAGTGAGAGCCTTCTCCCGCGGATGGATATGGCTGGCACGAGGGGACATAACTTTAAACTGAGGGGTAATAGATATAGGACAGAGGTCAGAGGTAGGTTCTTTACGCAAAGAGTAGTGAGGCCGTGGAATGCCCTACCTGCTACAGTAGTGAACTCGCCAACATTGAGGGCATTTAAAAGTTTATTGGATAAACATATGGATGATAATGGCATAGTGTAGGTTAGATGGCTTTTGTTTCGGTGCAACATCGTGGGCCGAAGGGCCTGTACTGCGCTGTATTGTTCTATGTTCTATGTTCTATATGTATTTTTGCTGCTCAAAGTAAAACAGAGACAAAGCAACATCTCGCTTAGTTTCACACTTCCGTCGCACTTTCTATAAGATGCTTTTATTAAAACTGGTTTTGATCCAATCTCCTGATTAATTGGAAATTTTTTGCATGTAACTTTATCAAAACTTCTTGGACATCCAAATAAAAACACCCTTAGTGAGTTAGTTCCGGGGTCTGATTTGAACTCTTGCAGAGGTTAAAACCGACACCTCAGAATCCACTTTGCAAAGTCTGCAAAGAAGTCAAAGGAGGTTTTCAAGCTGTACATTCTCCTTTTGAATTTTATGTTGACTCTTTCTTATTGTTTTTAACAGGTGACTCTCTAGCTCCTCTTCGAATGGATTCCAAGATTTTACTTAATGTTCCTCGGCTAATGGGTTGGTAGTCCTGATTGCTTGCCCTTTTTCAATATTCATTCCTTCATTCCAGTGCTGGAAAGCTCAGCAGCCCCCAATGATTCCTCCTTGATTATACCCAGTCTCCCGCAGTCTCCTTTAATATGTCCTGGGATAAGTCCCTTTAACTTAACAAATATTTCTGCCAACTTACATTAACCTGCTCTATGATACTGGATACCCATAGGATTTGATAGCAAGTAAGTGTTATCACCTTTGGTGAAGATGTCCAGAAAATATTCATTTATATTGTCTGCTTCAAAGCATTCTCCTGGTGACTTACTTCACAACTCTGTTACCCTGCCAATGGTCTCCCTGACTTTCTCTGCAAGACTGAACCCTTCATTTTTAACACTTATCCGCTGCCAATTGAACTTTTCACTGTCGGAAGCTCATTAAATCTCAAGATTAGTCCCTGCCAATTCCTGGAACAACAGGAAATTGGGTGCATGTAGAAATAATGTTACCCAGCCTCATTTTAATATTCTAGTTAAATTCCCACCTGCTTTTTGGGGAAGCAGAAATGTGCATGGATTACAGATTTGATAGGAATCCACCAGAATGGATCACTGCCAAACATCTCCTTCCGTTCAATCTCATAAATTGATGCATAGAGGTAATGGAGATGAAGGTTTCCCAGAATAACTTCTTTGCTATGGAAAACTATTTGCAACGAGGCATATAATTTACCTTTGGCTGTGGGATGGTTGTTACAATGAACCCAGGCTAATTGTTGAAGTATGAAACGGGCCACTAATTATTTTCTTGATAATATGTTTATTCACAGAATGCAGCCTATCTACCAACCCCAGTGTCCCAGCAATCTCTCTTTGTAAGTACTCTCAGTGATTAATTAAACAATACCTTTCACATATGTATCTTAGCAAATAAGTAACATCCCATTAACAATGATGAGGTACAAAATCTCTTTGCAGTGTCAGATGTACTATGTATTTTCTGCTTTTGGATCTTTATATTTGTTAAAGTAAAATATGGCAGTCCAGTTGGGTCATAAACTGTCTAAACTTTTTTCTAAGGTGATCGAGGATGTGATCAGAGATGAAGAGATTCAGCAAGGCCATGGGTGAAATGCTTCACATTCCCCAGTCAGGATGCACTTTGTAGACTCATCTTCCCTTGATGGTTTTCAGATGAAGATGACTGTGTTTGTCATCTGGGGTGTTTGGTTGGGTTTCAGTTGGGACGTTGGTGAGTGCAAATGCCAATTTACACCCATAATATTCTTCTGCAAGTAGGACAGATGATTGAGTTTTGGATGCATTGCTGGTGCTTGCGTTTTTACTTTTTAATCTGCTTCTGATATACGCAGTATTTAAGTTTTCTCTGGACCAGGCGCAGTGACCCTGGGGCAAGCTAACCCCATGATTCGAAGTTGATGTTGAAACCCCTAAGTGAATCCTTCAGCGTGTCCTTATGGTGCTTTCATAGATTTCTATGAGAGCGCAGCCCGGATTCAAGCTGCCCAATCAAAGGTTCCCTTTGGTAAGCGCGAGTCAAACTTTCTCGCTATGCAATCAGCCCAACTAAATGTGACTGTCTCAACGTGGTGTTGATGCTTGGCGTGCCAGCTCAGATGAACATTTTAATGTCTGGTAATATGCTCTGTCACCCAATCTTCAGAAGCTGTTGAAGGCATTTCAAGTGAAAGTAATTGAGCTTCTTGGCATGACACAAGTACACTATCTAAATCTCACACACGTATAGCAGAGTAGGCAGGACGATTTCTCTCTAGACTTTGAGTTTGGTGGCAGGCTTACTATTCTTCATTCCTCGATTTTATACTCAAAGTCTTCCGAAAGTTACACTTGCATTGGCAATTTGTGCATGGGTCTCATTGCCAATATAGCTAGCTTGAGAGTGTGTGCTCTTGAGATATGTAAACTTACCACTACTGATAGGTTCTGGTCATGGTCTGAAACACTGGACTTGAGAATTGGCTTTCCTGAAGTAGGCTGGTGTATTAGTTCAACTCTCTTCATGAGTTTCGTAAGGCAGAGGTCGGTCGCATACATTGGAGAAGAATTGCATGCTACATTGCTTGTCCAGCTCTTTTCCAACAGCTAGTGCACCAGCATCAGCACATGGGAAATTGTGATGTATATCCTTGAAGATCTTGGTCTTTGCCTCGAGCTGCCTCAGATTTAGATCCATGTGATATCTGATTTTGACGCCAGGATCAACATCATGGAAGGTATAGAAGAACGTGGCGGAGATAGCAGGCAGCCCTATTTAATTCCATTCATGACGCAACATCATCCAGAGCACTCATGAACATGCCATCATGGAACTGTTGAACCATTATGACGAATTCCACAGGCCAGCCGGATTTCTCCGTTACCTTCCAAGCACCATTGTCATGTCAGTATGTTCAGTGCAGAGGTCGATGTTCTATTCTTGGTATTTCTCCTTGAGCTATCTAACTGTAAACACCATTTCCGTGGTTCCTCAACGTTTTCTGAAATTGCACGGACTCTCTGGCACCAGACCCTGGATGAGATAGATGCACCACACTGTTCAGAAAGATTCTGGTGAAGCTTTAGCTGGCAATGGAATGGGGTGAGATTATTTTATGATTGTCGCAAGACTGGTGAGTTCCTTTCCATTTGTGCAGGTGGACAGCGGAGCAACCTTTGCATTCTTGTGGAATGGTTTGTTGCTCATACATAGACTGAAAAAGGTAGTCATAGAGGTTTACAGCATGGAAACAGGCCCTTGAGCCCAACTTGTCCATGCCGCCCAGTTTTTAACCACTAAGCTGGTCCCAATTGCCCGCATTTGGCCCATATCCCTCTATACCCATCTTACCCTGATAACTGTCTAAATGCTTTTTAAAAGACAAAATTATACCCACCTCAGCTACTGCCTCTGGCAAATCGTTCCAGACACTCACCACCCTCTGTGTGAAAAAATTGCCCCTCTGGACCTTTTGTATCTTTCCCTTCTCACCTTAAACCTCTAGTTTTTGACTCCCCTACCTTAGGGAAACAATGTTGACTATCTACCTTATCTATGCCCCCCATTATTCAGTGAGCTTCTTGGCCAGGCAGTGACTTTCAGCATTATAGACCTTAGCTAGGATTGAATAAGCGTCTGAAGCTTTGCCACGAGACAGGATTTCGCATTCATTATTTCTAACATCGTCGGAGGGTCATCAAGAGAGCAGTTAATGGAAGCCCGCGGTAGCCTGTTGATTGTTTCTTCAACTGTGGATGTTTCAGTGGGCATTTCGCTTAGAAATTGATGAATTATCACTGAGAGAAACCCTGTTCAGTCAATGTTTCTCCCCCAGTAGTTCCTGGATTACCTCACTGTTTTCATTGAACCAGTCATGATGCCAAAGGGCCAAAGGCCTCTACAGCAATGGAGCACACCATGGTAGGGATTCTCCGAGCTTGCACCGTGTCGGAGAATCGGCGGTGACGCAGCAAAATCCTGCCACGCCACTCCGACGCCGGGATGTGATTCTTCGGCGGCCGGAGAATCGGCGCCAGTCACGCCCGCGCATCGACAGCAGCGCGACGATTCTCCGCGGTCAACCGGTCGAATTCCCGCCGAGTTCAGCCAAGTCCCCCCACCGTGGTTCCAACGTGGTACCACCGGCGGGAGCTCGGACCCGTGGCCACGGTGGCCGTCTCTGCGCCGCCACCCCACCAGGACGGCCACCGCGCGCATGCGCCAGCACGGAGATGGCCACCACGCGCATGCGCAGACCTGCGCCGGCAGTGCAGGGCCGCGTATCGGCGCCAGAACAGCGCGCAGCACTCTGGCGGCGTGCTGGTCCCCTGATGGCCGCTGAATCGGTGGGCCAGGAGGCCCGTTGACGCCGGCGTGCACCTCTCCGGTGTTTACGCTGGCGTCAACACTTGGCCGGGTTTTCAGAGAATCCCAGCCCATATATCTGACTATTTCCCAGCAGTCAGTGCTGCCTATGCACATCGTCCCTGTCCATCTGCTTGCTGGTGAAAGGGTTGATTAGATGCCAAGGGGGTGCATCCAAGATTTGTTGTGAAAGGAGAGTGAAAAACTGGTCTGTGATTAAAAGCTAATGCTCAACAAACATCTTCAGCAAGAGGTCATTTCTTTTGCAAAGTCCAACCTTGTTTTTTCCAACGGCCGCTTCTCCTTGCTTGGTGACCTGCACCAACTCTTGTGTTAAGTCAGGCTTGTAGCCTTTCCTGAACTGATGAAACACCTCTCCTGATTGTATTTTTACACCTTCTCCTTCCTAACCCCTCTCCCAAAGGATTCATAGAATTTACAGTGCAGAAGGAGGCCATTCGGCCCGTCGAGTCTGCACCAGCTCCCGGAAAGAGCACCCCACCCAAGGTCAACACCTCCACCCTATCCCCATAACCCAGTAATCCCACCCAACACTAAGGGCAATTATGGACACTAAGGGCAATTTTGAACACTAAGGGCAATTTATCATGGCCAATCCACCTAACCTGCACATCTTTGGACTGTGGGAGGAAACCGGAGCACCCGGAGGAAACCCACGCACACACGGGGAGGATACGCAGACTCCGCACAGACAGTGACCCAAGCCGGCATCGAACCTGGGACCCTGGAGCTGTGAAGCAATTGTGCTATCCACAATGCAGCCGTGCTGCCCATACACCTACCTGGAGAGATCACATAGATCCCAGTTTAATGAATTTGCTGAACACAGTCGAAAAAGTAAAAGAAGAAATGTTTGAAAAGTATTTCAAGTAATTGCCATGATGAGCGATGGGAGTGCAGAGTCAGAACTGCTGAAAGTGCAACTCTGAAGGCTGACTGCTTCTCGCTTTAATAATTCTCGGTTTAACCTTAGACTCCACTCTAATCACAAGACAGCCCAACTCCGTAAAAATGGAAGCAATGTGAAGTCCCAAGTGCCTAATTATAAACTCCAAATCGTAAGGGTGCCAAATATATTGTTATACACAGTGTCAGCCGAGGAACAATGTCCTGTTTTCCAGCATTGAATCACTTGTTCCAGCTTACAATGCGACTCTCCCTTTGCTCCTCTGTGTCAAACTCCACGATTCTCCACCTCCATTGGGGAGAATTCCCGGGGCGAGAATCACTTGTGATTTAAAAGGTTGGGAAAAGGTGCCATGGCTGATGAGGGAGTGAGAGGAGGTAGGACATGCAGGGGCTTAACCTTGGGGTGCCGGTCCTGACACTGGCTGGGCTGGCGGGGGGAGGGGGGGACGAGGGGGGGTGTGTGGGGCCGGTGCGGGGTGATGGAAGGATGAGGGCCGCAGAGCCGGGGTGACACCCTACGGGACTGTGGAGGTGTCCAGGCAGGAACCGCATTTGCCGCGGCCTGCATGGCAGCCATCTTGCTGCACACCCCACTGACCACACACCTTGACCCCTGGTTCTGCAGAGTGACATCGGCCATATGAGTGTCTCAACCCCACCACCCCTGCACCTCAGGCTCCACCCTACCACCCGTGCACCCCAGCCCCCACTCTCACACCCCACCCTCCGCCACACCACCCCCCCAACTGGCCGCCACGTGCCAGTGGAGACTTATGTGGCCCACCCACGGGCAACGGCCACAGTAGTTCCTACAGGGGTGACTAAGGGTGTGGGGATTGGGGGCCATGGGGTGAAAAAGTCCGCAGTGCCAACCAGGACCACCATGTAGCCTGGTGGACCTGGTTGGGCATGGGGGTTCGCACCATGCTAACATGTCGGCCTTTCAGCCCCCGCAGACAATTGATATTGGAATACAACCAGCATTGGTGGCCTTCCTCCTGGTCACTGCAGCCCTGGGGGATGCCCTGTGGCTGTCTGAGCTGGAGCTGCTCGAGGAGAAGGTAGCTGAGGTAGCAGAGCCTGCCCCAGAGGAACAGGAGGCAGTCGCTGAGGATGCAGAGCTTGCCATCCAACAGGACAAGGGGGAGGAGGAGGTGGGAAGGATGCAACGCGTGAGACCTCGTGTGTACCGGCAGTGCCTGACATACGAGGACCTGCTGGACCGGGCATGCCGTCAAAGACTGCGGCTGAGCAGGAGGACAGTGCGACATATCTGCCGGATCATGGCACACCTGGCACTGTGGGGGAATGGGGGAGGTCACATGCTCCCGGTGGCCGTCAAGGTGATGGTTGCCCTAAACCTCTATGCCACGGAGTCCTTCCAGATGCCAAGTAGGGACCTGTCCGGGATCTCACAGAGCGCGGTGTACAGGTGCATCCGTGCTGTCACGGAGGCCCTACATGCCCAGTGGCACAATACATCCATTTTAATGTCGACCGAGCCACCGGGATGCTGGACAGCGGGGTTAGCCGCCATCGCTGGGTCCAGGGGGTGATCAACGGGATGCATGACCCCCTGCAGATGACAATCCCCCAAGTGTGGGGTAGGTTCCTGGGTGACAAGAGTTATCCACTGTGGCTGTGGCTGATGACATCTATCCGGAGGCAACAGACCGATGCGGAGAACCGCTAAAACGATGCACATGCTGAAACTAGGGCCGTGATCAAGCATTGCTTCATTGTCTTTTGCGGTGGCAAGGCCTAGATGGGCCCGGCTGCTGCTCGGGTATCCCAGGTGGCGTGGTGCTGCCCTGTTCTGCCCGCTGACTATGTGATGCGCCAGGGACAGTGGGTGGGATATGGGAGTTTGCGGTGCTGTGGTGTTCCGGTACCTCCCATGTGAGAGTCATCGGGCCGTGCCCCATCACCTCCTCTTCCCTTGGGGTGCACGATGGCCCCCGAGCTACTCCCCGTGGGGGGGGGGGGGGCGGTGTTGCTAGCGGAGCGAAGGCTCCCCCTCCGCCAGGGTCTGCATGCTCATGGCTGTGGAGCTCAGGGAGCGGATCACCTCCGTCTGGGACTGCACCACATCACGCTGCAACTGTGCCACTACCTGCTGGATCTGTGCCAGTTTAGCCAGTGACTGCGCCATCTCTCTCTGGGACTGTGCCACATCGGCCAACGCCTGGGCAACACCGCTGACACTCAGCCATGATCCGCTTTGACGGGGTTACGCTCAGGAGCGCCGCTGCAATGTCCAGGTGGGCCTTGCACATGGCTGCCTGTGATAGGGCAGCCCTGTACTGGGTCGCGGCCACCGCCTGCACAGAATGCTACAGGCCTTGGACATGTTGATCCATGGCTGAAACCTTTGCCCCCCAAGGCCTCCATTGCAGATGCCACTCGTGCGGTGTTGACCTGGGGTGGTACGCATGGTCGGCACCACCTCCTGCTCACGCATGCTGTCGGATTCCTTCAACTGGACCTGCAGGTGCTGGATGCTCGCCGACAACCCCTCATGCAGCCCCTGACTCTGCGTCTGCATCTTCACAATCGATGGGACCGTCTGTTCCAGAAGCCCAAAACCCATCTGGACGGCAGCTAGTCCCTCGGGTCGGCCAGCCGTCCAATTGTCCCCCTTTCGGGAGCTCCTAACTCCACCTGCTGTACCGGAGCGTGTTCGGTGCACACCAGATAGTGTCCCAGGAACGTCTCCACTGAAGTACTCAACCAAGGTGAGTGTCTCTGGGATGATGGAGGGTGCGACGACAGCTGTGACTGGAAATCTGTGTCGTTCCCAGACTTGAGCTCAGGAGTATCCTGGGATTCGGGTCGATGGCTCCATTCCGTGTCGGTGTTGCCCCCGTCGCAAGTCGGCACCTGGGGTTCTGGCTGTGGCTGTGGCGGGCATCAGAGGCGGGGGACACCAGAATGGCCCACCCCATCACCAGCAGCTCCTGCAAGAAAGAAGGCAAGAAGCATAATTAGACCGCGGGCCGGGGGGCGAGTGCTGGCGGTGGGGGGGTGTTGGTGAGGGAGGGTGTGTTGGGGAAGGTTGGAGGGAGATATAGGGGTGGTGGTGGAGTGGGGGTGGTGTGGATGTGCGGGTGTGAGGGTGGTGTGGGGGTGGCAGTGGAGGGGGTTGGTGACGCATGTGCCATGGGGAACCGCAACTCAGCAGGGTCTCACTTCTGGCCCGATGCCGACCTCCGCCCCGGCGACTGCCCTTTCCTCTACTGCGGTGAGGGGCCGTAGGTTCTCTGATCCCCCTCCAGTCGTCTCCCACTCTCGGCGGTTAGGAGCGGCCTTTTCCCGGGGGTGGGGGTGGAAACAGAAAACGCACAGTGTTAGACAGTCTGGTGCATGCAGCCCAGGTGGGTAGCTTGTGGCATCAAGTGACCAGGGCACCCGGCCATGGAGACCAGTATGGGTGCCGGCATGTGGTGCGGGGTGGGAGTTTGGCCGCACTCTGAGTGGGACGGGTGGGGTTACGGGTATGTGGGACGGGGTCTAATGCCAAAGGTTGAGTGCTGCCTGCTCACCCTGGCTTCCCTGAGGAGAGCATGCAGTTTCTTCCGGCACTGCTGGCCAGTCTGCACAGTGTTGCCCATGATGCCGGCCACCTCTGCCAGCTGCATCTATGCCCCTGGTCCCAATCCCTGGCAGTGCCAATCTGGCATACAGGCACCCTGGCACTGCTCGCCTGGTACCCTGACCGTGCTTCTGCCACCACGTGAGGCACATGTCTGACTTTGTCCGTTTCTGCTTGCGCACTGCCTACAAGTCATGGGGCCAATACATCACATCCTGTCAAAGTAAGTAATGATTGACAGCGGTTTAAAAGATGCCTCCTTTAAGGTGCACGTCATCATCTCACAACATTGCTGGCCCAAGTAATATGGCTGCAGACATAGCACCAAGAATTGGCCTCTCAATATCTAACTGGTCGAGTGGCATGGAATCAAATTGTATAATTATCATATTTTAATAGATTATAGAAACATCAATTATTCATCTGTTTATCCTTCACTAATTAACACAATCATCTTTACTTTTTGCTCTCAATTACCCTTTGGCCTCACAAAATAATCCCTAACCTATTGTAAAATCCTCAGGTAAAATCCCCTGCTTAGGCACTGTGCGCTGCATAACAAACAGTCCAATTATAATTGCCAATAACTGTGATGAGTCTCATTTGTCCCTCCCGGTGGTTGATGACCATCAGGGACTGAAAAACTCACTCTTCACCCCAGTCTGTGCTCTTCAAGTGCGTATCTCTGTTGTGACAGAGTACATTCTATGTAAATGTGTGTATGTATAAGTCAAGCCTGTTACATGTGCCTGTAATTTGAGATACCCTGGGGGGTAGAATTTTGTTGATCTGATTTAAACTGAAATTAGGCTGGAATTTACACAGATTTCTGTCCTGATTTTGCTGGCGGCAAATTAGGCCAGAATTTTCTGAGAACATCAGTAACGTGAGGCACAATATAAAAGCCACCATAAAACAAGAATAAATCAGCCTATCACACTGGGGCTGTGTTGCAAACTACGGTCAACTGCACCACTTTACGACTGATTTCCCTGAGGAAGGGTAAAATAACAGCAAATGTGGAGAAAATCAGGTTTCGTGCCATAGCTCTCCTTGAAGATTACTTCTTTCCTCGCATACACTCTGCTTTATTTGGCTTGTGATCTGCTGTTGGTTATTCCCCCAGCTTCCCAGACTTCCACAAATTTTATAAGAAAATGAAATGAAACATCGATTGCTTTGCGTGTGCGTGAGCTCCTCTGCTCTGTTGCAATCCGACAACCCTTTCATGTCAGCTGTGGCATTTGTTTCATTTTGAATGAATGAATTTTTTTTTGTCCCTGTGATTGGCAGTTGTTTTGTGGAAATGAATTTTCACCCCGCGTTCTGCAAATCCAAAGAAACCAAATCATATTTATAAAACTAAATTAAGTGTAAAACATGCATTGAGGCACGACGCAGAGACACGACAAATCTCTTTCAAATAATTTTTGCTTGTTTTGATTTGGCAGAATAGAACAGGAATCAAGTCTGCTCCAAATGTTATTCAGGTGATTAATTTGCACAAACACCAACATATTACTGAATGCATGATTGCCTCCTCGGCACCAATTCTGCACATCTAACTACCCAACATTAACAGCTACTTGATAATAGACACAGGGGCAGGAGTTTCCACCACCCCCCCTCACCACCCCCCGCCCAATGGTGTTGTATGCCATTGGCTGGGGCCCGCTGTTGTCACTGGGGTTTCCTGTTCTAGGGAAGCCAGCAGCGAGGGCTTTTTGCCGTCGGCGAGACTGGAAGATCCTGCCGGTGAGAACGGCAGGAAAATCACAGCCATAACCTATTCCTTGGTTCATCTCAGGAGACCCTATGGGAGGAAAGCAGTGGCTTGTTGCACTCGAGCAAGAGCGCGGCGAGGCTGGTGAATAGCGGGAGAGGCAAAACATGAGAACTACACTGGGTGCCAAACCGTTTGTGATGCAACCGACCCGCTCCCGTAGGCAAAATCGAGATTCTGCCATAGCATGGCGAGTAACCAATAGTCAGCCAATTTCCATACAATTAACGGGTGCCAGACCATATCCAACCGCCTCGCGTGATCCAGCCCCTTCCCCAGCAAGTGGCCACTCTGACGCCAATTAGTACTCCTTTTCAAAAACGTTAACCTGGCGGAAGGCTGCTGCGTGCAGTCGAGGAGGTGAGTAGCTATCTTTGCTCACAGGCAATGAGTCTGCGGGCACTGGGTCTCCTGCCCCTGTGCTCGGAGGGGAGGGTGGGCTTCCACCCTCAGCTGGATTGGTCCGCTGGTGGTGGGGTGGTTGAGGTGGTGGAAGGGGGGGAAAACAGGGGTGGGATATGGGTGGGGGAAGTGCTCCGCTGGGGGGAAATCTGTGCGCGGCTCCACCATGCCAACACCTGGAACGTGTATACACATTCCAGGGGCAACCCTAGTCCCTGCCTGTCTGTCCCACCAACCACCCATAACTTCCACTGATGATGGAGGCCTCTGGCCATGCATCTGAAGGCTATTGCCTATAGGAAATTGCCAATCGTAGTTAAGTGAGCACATCACACATCCCAAGTGCATTCCCGTGGGTAGGGGTGTGTGCCATGTAGCATATGTAAGTTATTACCTCGCATCCAAATCAGACAGTCATGCCTGGACACTGTGCCTGGACACTGTGCGAGACAACACCACAGACGCAGCAGCCAACATCCGAACACCCAGCGGCTGGGCTCCAGCACCGGGGACATGTCTGCGGCCAGAGAGAGGGTGAGTGCAATGGGATGGGGACCAGCGCCCAGTCCAGGTAACATTATCTGCAAGTGTCAGGGGTCCGATGAGTGAGGATCCCTGCTCTGGCCGGGTGTGCGTGGGTGGGATGTTCCGCATGTGGGATGGGATTCAATCGGGGAATGGAGAGTCCGGGGTGGAAGGCATCGCTGTTTGTCAGTCTCACACCCTCTCCCAATTCCTTACAGATATTGAACAATATGGATGATATTTTGGACCTGCCTCAATGGTGTTACTCGCAGGCCGGGTGGCCAGGAGTCAAGAAGGCAGCAGTCCCAGCGTCGCCAGAGGCTCGAGGCGTCGGCCCATGTGCAGGGCCTCGCCCTACGCCCTGAGGACCTGGCCTCCCATCAGGTCAAACTGAGATCCAGAGGGGGAGACTGCGACGGCCCAGGCTGTACATCATCGCTGGTCTTTCAAGCAAATGACGGACAATGCTTGCCACAGGAATCTCCACCTCAACAATCAGACAGTGCAACACCTGTTCCATGTCCTCGCGAACTTGGCACCACGTGGAGGATGAGGAAACCGGCTCTCTGTAACCGTCAAGGTCACCGCAGAGCTGAACTTTTATGCCTCGTGATCATTCCAGGGTTTGAGCGGGTTCTTGTGTGACATCTCTCAGGCTCCAGCCCGCAGGTGGTCTGACAGGTCACTGATGCCCTGTTTGCCCAGGCAACACTTTGACATGGGCCAAGCCCAACAAGATTCCTGGGCAGCAGAATTCTCTGTCATCGATGGGATGCCCCAAGGCTGATAGACTGCATGTTGCTTTGCGCTCACCAGGCCATCTGTGTCAACATAAAGGGTTTCCACTCCCTGAACATCCAGCTCGTGTGCCACCACCACAAGAAGATCTGGATTTGGATTTGGGTTTATTGTTACGTGTGCTGAGGTACAGTGAAAAGTATTATTCTGTGTATAGGCCAGACAGATCGTTCCATACATGAAAAACATAGGACATACGATAGATATACAATGTAAATGCATAGACATAGACTGCAGTGGAAGCCTGGAGCACAACATCCACGTCTTGAGTGATGGTACCCAAGGCATGGCTTAGTCTGTGACCACCATGACTAAGGGCCTTGACATCATGTCCCAGTCGCTGAGAGACATGTCCCAGACGCAGGTGGACATTGCTGAAGCATTTCAGAGCATAGAGAAAATCTTAGTAAAATGTCCACAGTGAAAAAAATCACCAATTTTGTAAAACGTACAAGAGAAGCTAAGACAAATGAGCAATAATAACATTCACCATGGGTTTGGAAAGCCTGATACTTGGTAAATGGAAAATTGAGTAAATCCATTTCCCAATGTTGAAGTTCTTTTAGAGATTGAGTTAGCATAGGATTCTGTGTAATGCCTACTGAGGGATTAATCCATGATTCACAGTTGCACGAGGAAATGGTGTTCATCAGAAGAATATTTTGGAAGACCAGCATAATTACCCAAGATACAATATCTGAAAATGTCCATTGATTTCAACACTGTGAACACTTTCCTTTATTCATTCATGGGATGAAGGCTTTTCTGGCCAGGCCAACATTTATTACCCACCCCCAATTGCCCTTGAGAAAGTGGTGGTGATCTGCCTTCTTCAACCAGTGCCACTGTGCCTCGATGGTGGAGGTAGTGGATGTTTGTGGATGGGGTACCAATCAGACGGGCTGCTTTGTCCTGCATGGCGTCAAGTTTCTTGAGTGCTGTTGGAGCTGCACTCATCCAGGCAAGTGGAGAATATTCAATCATACTCCTGACTTGTGCCTTGTAGATGGTGCACAGGCTTTGGGGAGTCAAGAGGTAAGTTACTTGCCATAGAATTCCCAGCCTCTGACCTGCTCTTGTAGCCACAGTATTTATATGGCTAATCCAGTTCAGTTTCTGGTCAATGGTAACTCCCAGGATGTTGATAGTGGGGATGTCAGCAATGGTAATCCCAATGAATGTCAAGGGATATAGTTAGATTCTCTCTTGTTGGAGATCATCACTTCCTGGCACATGTGTGGCGCGAATGGTACTTGCCACTTGTCAGCCCAAGCCTGGATATTGTGCAGGTCTGGCTGCATTTGGGCATGGACAGCTTCAGTATCTGAGGAGTCTCGAATGGTGCTGAACATTGCGCAATCATCAGCGAACATCCCCACTTCTCTTTTTTAATAAACATTTTATTGAGGTATTTTGGTACTATAACAACAACACAATAAACAATGTACATAAAACTATAAACATCGTACAAAAGCCATCTCCCTCCCTTACAGGTCCCACCTTTATTAACTCCCTACTCTAAGCTAAATTAACCCCCCCCCCCCCTTCTGCTGACGATTAATTTTCCGCGAAGAAGTCGACGAATGGTTGCCACCTCCGGGCGAACCCTAACAGTGACCCTCTCAAGGCGAACTTGATTTTCCCCAAACAGAGAAAGCTAGCCATGTCCGATAGCCAGGTCTCCGACTTCGGGGGCTTTGAGTCCCTCCATGCTAGTAATATCCGCCTCCGGGCTACCAGGGAAGCAAAGGCCAGAACATCTGCCTCTTTCTCCTCCTGGATCTTCTGACACCCTGAAAATCACCACCTCTGGACCCAATGCCACCCTTGTTTTTAACACCATGGAAGTGACATCTGCAAACCCCTGCCAAAATCCCCTAAGCTTCGGACATGCCCAGAACATGTGGACATGGTTCGCTGGTCCTCCTGCACATTTTGCACACCTGTCTTCCACCCCAAAGAAACTTCTCATCCAGGCCACTGTCATGTGAGCCGGATGAATGACGTTAAATTGTATCAAATAACAAAGAAAATTACAGCACAGGAACAGGCCCTTCGGCCCTCCCAGCCTGCGCCGATCCAGATCCTTTTTTTAAACCTGTCACCTATTTTCCAAGGATCTACTTCCCTCTGTTCCCCGCCCGTTCATATATCTGTCTAGATACATCTTGAATGATGCTATCATGCCAGCCTCTACCACCTCCGCTGGCAAAACATTCCAGGCACCCACCACCCTCTGCGTAAAAAATTTTCCATGCACATCTCCCTTAAACCTTCCCCCTCTCACCTTGAAATCGTGACCCCTTGTAATTGACACCCCCACTCTTGGAAAAAGCTTGTTGCTATCCATCTTGTCCATGCCTCTCATAATTTTGTAGACCTTAATCAGGTCCCCCTCAACCTCCGTCTTTCCAACGAAAACAATCCTAATCTACTCAACCTTCCTTCATAGCTAGCACCCTCCATACCAGGCAACATCCTGGTGAACCTCCTCTGCACCCTCTCTAAAGCATCCACATCCTTCTGGTAATGTGGCGACCAGAACTGCACGCAGTATTCCAAATGTGGCCTAACCAAAGTCCTATACAACTGCCGACTCTTGTACTCAATACCCCGTCCGATGAAGGCAAGCATGCTGTATGCCTTCTTGACCACTCTATCGACCTGCGTTGCCACCTTCAGGGTACAATGGACCTGAACTCCCAGATCTCTCTGTACATTAATTTTCCCCAGGACTCTTCCATTGACCGTATAGTCCGCTCTTGAATTAGATCTTCCAAAATGCATCACCTCGCATTTGCCTGGATTGAACTCCATCTGCCATTTCTCTGCCCAACTCTCCAATCTATCTATATTTTGCTGTATTCTCTTACAGTCCTCCTCGCTATCTGCAACTCCACCAATCTTAGTATCATCTGCAAACTTGCTAATCAGACCACCTATACCTTCGTCCAGATCATTTATGTATATCACAAATAACAATGGTCCGAGCACGGATCCCTGTGGAACACCACTAGTCACCTTTCTCCATTTTGAGACACTCCCTTCCACCACTACTCTCTGTCTCCTGTTGCCCAGCCAGTTCTTTATCCATCTAGCTAGTACACCCTGAACCCCATACGACTTCACTTTTTCATAGATTTCATAGAAATTACAGTGCAGAAGGAGGCCATTCGGCCCATCGAGTCTGCACCGGCTCTTGGAAAGAGCACCCTACCCAAGGTCAAGGTCAAGGTCAACACCTCCACCCTATCCCCATAACCCAGTAACCCCACCCAACACGAAGGGCAATTTGGACACTTAAGGGCAAATTATAATGGCCAATCCACCCTTTTTAAACAAAGGGACAACATTAGCAATTCTCCAGTCCTCCGGGACCTCACCCATGTTTAAGGATGCTGCAAAGATATCTGTTAAGGCCCCAGCTATTTCGTCCCTCGCTTCCCTCAGTAACCTGGGATAGATCCCATCTCCGGATCTGGGGACTTGTCCACCTTAATGCCTTTTAGAATACCCAAAACTTCCCCCGTCCTTATGCCGACTTGACCTAGAGTATTTAAACATCCATCCCTAGCCTCAACATCCGTCATGTCCCTCTCCTTGGTGAATACCGATGCAAAGTACTCATTAAGAATCTCACCCATTTCCTCTGACTCCACCCATAAATTCCCTCTTTTGTCTTTGAGTGGGCCAATCCTTTCTCTAGTTACCCTCTTGCTCCTTATATACGAATAAAAGGCTTTGGGATTTTCCTTAACCCTGTTAGCCAAAGATATTTCATGACAAAGATATTTGGGGCAGCACGGTGGCATGGTGGTTAGAACAATTGCTTTACAGCTCCAGGGTCCCAGGTTCGATTCCCGGCTGGGGTCTCTGTCTGTGCGGAGTCTGCACGTTCTCCCCATGTGTGTGTGGGTTTCCTCCGGGTGCTCTGGTTTCCTCCCACAGTCCAAAGATGTGCAGGTTAGGTGTATTGGTCATGCTAAATTGCCCTTCGTGTCTAAAATTGCCCTTAAGTGTTGGGTGGGGTTACTGAGTTATGGGGATAGGGTGGAGGTTTGGGCTTGGGTAGGGTGCTCTTTCAAAAGAGCCGGTGCAGACTCGATGGGCCGAATGGCCTCCTTCTGCACTGTAAATTCTATGATGACCCCTTTTAGCCCTCTTTATTGCGCGTTTGAGATTTGTCCTACTTTCCCGATATTTCTCCAAAGCTTCATCAGTTTTAAGTCGCCTAGATCTGGGACGAAATTCTCCCGAAACTGCGCGAGGTCCGCCGACTGGCGCCCAAAACGGCACTAATCAGACGGGCATCGCGCTGCCCCAAAGGTGCGGAATGCTCCGCATCTTTGGGGGCCGAGCCCCAACATTGAGGGGCTAGGCCGGCGCCGGAGGAATTTCTGCCCCGCCAGCTGGCGGAAACGGCCTTTGTTGCCCCGCCAGCTGGCGCGGAAATGACATCCCCGGGCGGCGCATGCGCGGGAGCGTCAGCGGCCGCTGACAGCATTCCCGCGCATGCGCAGTGAAGGGACTCTCTTCCGCCTCCGCCATGGTGGAGACCGTGGCGGAGGCGGAAGGGAAAGAGTGCCCCCACGACACAGGCCCGCCCGCGGATCGGTGGGCCCCGATCGCGGGCCAGGCCACCGTGGGGGCACCCCCCGGTGCCAGATCGCCCCGCGCCCCCCCCAGGACCCCGGAGCCCGCCCACGCCGCCTCGTCCCACCGTTCAAAAGGTGGTTTAATCCACGCCGGCGGGACAGGCAATTTATCGGTGGGACTTCGGCCCATCCGGACCGGAGAATCGAGCGGGGGGGGCCTGCCAACTGACGCGACGCGATTCCCGCCCCCCGCCGAATCTCCGGTGCCGGAGACTTCGGCAACCGGCGGGGGCGGGATTCACGCCAGCCCCCGGCGATTCTCCGACCCGGCGGGGGGTCAGAGAATGACGCCCCTTATGTATGCTTCCTTTTTCATCTTAGTAGTCTCACAATTCCACCCGTCATCCATGGTTCCCTAATCTTGACATTTTTATCCCTCATTTTCACAGGGACATGTCTGTCCTGCACTCTAATCAACCTTTCTTTAAAAGACTCCCACATTTCAAATGTGGATTTACCCTCAAACAGCTGCTCCCAATCCACATTCCCTAGCTCCTGCTGAATTTTGTTATACTTGGCCTTTCCCCAATTTAGCACTCTTCCTTTAGGACCACTCTCGCCTTTGTCCATGAGTATTCTAAAACTTCCGGAATTGTGATCGCTATTCCCAAATTAATCACCGACTGAAACTTCAACCACCTGGCCGGGATCATTCCCCAATACCAGGTCCAGTATGGCCCCTTCCTAAGTTGGACTATTTACATACTGCTCTAAAAAAACTCTCCTGGATGCTCTTTACAAATTCTGCTCCATCTACGCCTCCATTCAATGTTGGGGAAGTTAAAATCTCCCATCACGACCACCCTATTGCCCCTACATTTTTCTATAATCTGTCTACATATTTGTACCTCTACTTCACGCCCGCTTTTGGGAGGCTTGTAGTAAAGTCCCAACAATGTTACTGCACTCTTCCTATTTCTTAGCTCTACCCATATTCCCTCAGTGCTCGAATCCTTCATCGTGCCCTCCTTAATCACAGCTGTGATATCATCTCTGACCAGTAATGCAACTCCGCCACCCCTTTTACCTGCCTCTCTATCCCTCCTGAAGCATCTATACCCTGGGATATTTAGTTGCCAGTCTTGCCCTTCCCTCAACCAAGTCTCAGTAATACCAATAACATCATATTCCCAGGTACTAATCCAAGCCCTAAGTTCATCTGCCTTACCTGCTACACTTCTCGCATTAAAACAAATGCACCTCAGACCACCTGTCCCTTTGCGTTCATCATCTCTCCCCTGTCTACTCTTCCCCTTAGTCACAATGAGTTTATTATCTAGTACCTTACTGGCTTTAGTTGCTGCCTCTTTACTGACCTCTAACTTCCTAATCTGCTTCCCATCCCCCTGCCACATTAGTTTAAAACCTCCCCAACAGTGTTAGCAAAAGCACCCCCTAGGACATTGGTTCCAGTCCTGCCCAGGTGTAGACCATCCAATTTGTAATGGTCCCACCGCCCCCAGAATCGATTCCAATGTCCCAAAAATCTGAACCCCTCCCTCCTGCACCATCTCTCAAGCCACGTATTCATTCTGACTATTCTTGAATTTCTATTCTGACTGTCTCGTGGCACTGGCAGCAATCCTGAGATTACTACCTTTGAGGTGCTACTTTTTAACTTATCTCCTAACTCCCTAAATTCTGATTGTAGGAACTCATCCTGTTTTCTACCTATATCGTTGGTGCCTATATGCACCACGACAACTGGCTGTTCACCCTCCCCTTCAGTATGTCCTCCAGCCGATCTGAGACATCCCTGACCCGTGCAACCAGGAGGCAACATACCATTCGGGAGTCTCGTTCTCGAGCACAGAAACACCTGTCTACTCCCCTTACGATTGAATCCTCTATGATTATTGCCCTGCCAGTCTTTTTCCCGCCCTTCTGTGCAGCAGAGCCAGCCACGGTGCCATGAGCCTGGCTACTGCTGCCTTCCCCTGGTTAGTCATCTCCCCCAACAGTATCCAAAACAGGATAGCTGTTTTGGAGGGAGATGACCGCAGGGGACACCTGCACTGCCTTCCTGCTCTTTCTCTGCCTTTTGGTCACCCATTCCCTGTCTCCCTCACCAATCCTAATCTGCGGTGTGACCAACTCACTGAAGTTGCTATCCACGACCTCCTCAGCATCGCGGATGCTCCAAAGTGAGTCGATTCGCAGCTCCAGAGCCGTCATGCGGTCTAACAGGAGCTGCAGCTGGACACACTTCCCGCACATGAAGGAGTCAGGGACATCGGCCGCGTCCCTGAACTCCCACATTGAGCACGAGGAGCATAACACGGGTCTGGGATCTCCTGCCATTTTTACCCTTTACCTTAACTGATTACAAATATAATATCAAATAATGAATAAGTGAAAGGAATAAAGATTTTACTTACCAATCACAATACTTACCAACACACGAAGAGTTAAATTTCTCCCAGCTACTGCTAATTGGAGCACTTTCCTTACCAGCCAATCAGGTCACTGCTTTGCTGTGATGTCACTCTTCAAGGTATGTTTTTAAAGAAGTAAACTTACCTTCCCGGCAGACCCCTGGCCACTGCTCCCGCCAAAAATCTGAAGGCCGCTTCTCCGGCAGCTGTGTCCCCGCCGCTCTCCTCGCGCACTTTTATCCTGTGTCCCCGCCGCTCTCCTCGCGCTCTTTTATCCTGTGTCCCCGCCGCTCTCCTCGCGCTCTTTCACTGAAGGAAAGAGCTGAGCCTGGCACATGTTGCGGACGCGTTGACTCTACTCAATGCGTCCGCCCATAGACCATCCTCTATCTCTCCTCCCAGCTCCTCCTCCCACTTGCGCTTCAGCTCCTCGGTCTGCGTCTCCTCTGACCCCATAAGTTCCTTGTAAATGTCCGAGACGCTCCCTTCTCCTACCCACCCTCTGGAAACTACCCTGTCCTGAATCCCCCTAGCGGTAGGAGCGGGAAGGTTGGCACCTGTTTACAAAGGAAGTCCTGTACCTGCAGATACAGGAATCTGTTTTCCCTCGCAAGCCCAAACTTCTCCTCCAGCACCCTCATACTCGGAAAGCTCCCCTCTATAAAAGGCATTAAGGTGGACAAGTCCCCAGGTCCGGATGGGATCAATATCCGGTACCCCCAATCCATACTTCCCGGGGCAAACAAGTGATTATTGCAAATTGGGGACCAGATGCTCCCTCTTCTCCCACGTCTCCTCCATTGCCTCCAGACTCTCAGGGCGGCCGCCACCACGGGGCTGGTGGAGTACCGTGCCAGCGGGAACGGCAGAGGCGCAGTTACCAACGCCCCCAAACTGGTGCCCTTGCACCATATGCCTCCATACGCTCCCATGCCGGCCCCTCCCCCACCACCCACTTCCTGATCATGGCTCTATTCATCGCCCAGTAATAGTTACTAAAATTTGGCAGCGCCAGCCCGCCCTCTCCCCGACTCCGCTCAAGCATTACCTTCCTTACCCGTGGGGTCTTGCCCACCCAAACAAAGCCAGAGATCACTTTGTTGACCCGTTTAAAAAAGGACCGCGGAATAAAGATGGGGAGACATTGAAACATGAACAGAAATCTTGGGAGGACCATCATCTTCACCGTTTGCACCCTCCCAGCCAGTGACAACAGAAGCGCGCCCCATCTCCGAAAATCGTCCTTCATTTGGTCTACTAGCCGGGCCAGATTTAATTTATGCAGCCACTTGAATGCCGAGGTACCTAAAGCTTCCCCCTACTAATCTAAACAGCAGCTCCCCCAATTGCCTCTCCTGTCCCCTCACCTGGATCGCTAACATCTCACTTTTGCCCATATTTACCCCGACAACTGGCCAAATTCCCCATGAATCGTCATGATTTCTTCCATCCCTTCTAATGGGTCCGATACATACAGAATCAGGTCGTCTGCATAGAGTGAGACTCTGTGCTCCTCCCCCCCCCCCCCCCCCCCCCCCGGACCAGCCCCTTCCAGCCCCTTGAGATTCTCAGAGCAATTGGCAACGGCCCCATAGCTAGCGCGAACAACAGTGGGGAGAGGGGGCATCCCTGTCTCGTCCCTCATTGCAGTCTAACATAGTCCAATGTTGTCCTATTCATCCGTACACTTGCCACAAGAGCCTGATACAGCAACCTGGCCCAGTCAATAAAGCCTTGCCCAAATCTGAACCGTCCCAGTGCCTCCCACAGATAATCCCATTCTACCCGATCAAAAGCCTTTTCTGCACCGTTGCGATCATTACCTCCACCTCCCTACCTTCCGGGGGCATCATGATCACATTTAACAGCCTTCTTACATTGGCCACCAACTGCCTACCCTTAACAAAACCCGTCTGGTCCTCCCCAATAACGTCCGGAACACAATCCTCAATCCTGGAGGACAAAGTTTTGGCCAGCTGTTTGGCGTCCACATTCAACAGGGATATCAGCCTGTAGGACCCAGACAACTCCGGGTTCTTGTCCATCTTCAGAATCAGCTAAATCGTGGCCTGTGACATCGTCAGGGGCAGCATCCTTCTTTCCCTTGCCTCATTGAACATCCTCATCAACACCGGCCCCAATATCCCAGAGGACGTTTTATAAAACTCCACTGGATACCCATCCGACCCCGGGGCCTTACCTGCCTGCATGGCCTTCAGACCCTCCACTATCTCTTCCAACCCGATCGGGGCCCCCAGCCCTTCTACCAGCCTACCCGTCCACCTTTGGGAAATTCAACCCCCCATGAAGTGCCTTATCCCCTCCGGCCCCGGAAGGGGGTTCCGACCTATACAGCCTACTGTAGAAATCCCTAAACACCTTATTCACCCCTGCTGAATCTCCAACCAGGTTCCCATCTCTGTCATTTACTTTCCCTATGAACATCCCCACTTCTGACCTTATGATGGACAGATGGCCATTGAGTAAGCAGCTGAAGATAGTTGGGCCGAGGACTCACCTGGAAGAACCTCTGCAGTGATGTCCTGGAACTGACATGATTGACCTCCAACAACCACAACCATATTCCTTTTTGCAAGGTATGACTCAAAGAACAAAGAACAAAGAAATGTACAGCACAGGAACAGGCCCTTCGGCCCTCCAAGCCCGTGCCGACCATACTGCCCGACTAAACTACAATCTTCTACACTTCCTGGGTCCGTATCCTTCTATTCCCATCCTATTCATATATTTATCAAGATGCCCCTTAAATGTCCCTATCGTCCCTGCCTCCACTACCTCCTCCGGTAGTGAGTTCCAGGCACCCACTACCCTCTGCGTAAAAAACTTGCCTCGTACATCTACTCTAAACTTTGCCCCTCTCACCTTAAACCTATGCCCCCTAGTAATTGACCCCTCTACCCTGGGGAAAAGCCTCTGACTATCCACTCTGTCTATGCCCCTCATAATTTTGTATACCTCTATCAGGTCGCCCCTCAACCTCCTTCGTTCCAGTGAGAACAAACCGAGTTTATTCAATCGCTCCTCATAGCTTATGCCCTCCATACCAGGCAGCATTCTGGTAAATCTCTTCTGCACCCTCTCTAAAGCCTCCACATCCTTCTGGTAGTGTGGCGACCAGAATTGAACACTATACTCCAAGTGTGGCCTAACTAAGGTTCTATACAGCTGCAACATGACTTGCCAATTCTTATACTCAATGCCCCGGCCAATGAAGGCAAGCATGCCGTATGCCTTCTTGACTACCTTCTCCACCTGTGTAGCCCCTTTCAGTGATCTGTGGACCTGTACTCCTAGATCTCTTTGACTTTCAATACTCTTGAGGGTTCTACCATTCACCGTATATTCCCTACCTGCATTAGCCCTTCCAAAATGCATTACCTCACATTTGTCCAGGTTAAACTCCATCTGCCATCTCTCCGCCCAAGTCTCCAGACAATCTAAATCCTGCTGTATCCTCAGACAGTCCTCATCGCTATCCGCAATTCCACCAACCTTTGTGTCGTCTGCAAACTTACTAATCAGACCAGTTACATTTTCCTCCAAATCATTTATATATACTACAAAGAGCAAAGGTCCCAGCACTGATCCCTGTGGAACACCACTGGTCACAGCCCTCCAATTAGAAAAGCATCCCTCCATTGCTACCCTCTGCCTTCTATGGCCTAGCCAGTTCTGTATCCACCTTGCCAGTTCACCCCTGATCCCGTGTGACTTCACCTTTTGTACTAGTCTACCATGAGGGACCTTGTCAAAGGCCTTACTGAAGTCCATATAGACAACATCTACTGCCCTACCTGCATCAATCATCTTAGTGACCTCCTCAAAAAACTCTATCAAGTTAGTGAGACACGACCTCCCCTTCACAAAACCGTGCTGCCTCTCACTAATACGTCCATTTGCTTCCAAATGGGAGTAGATCCTGTCTCGAAGAATTCTCTCCAGTAATTTCCCTACCACTGAAGTAAGGCTCACCGGCCTGTAGTTCCCGGGATTATCCCTGCCACCCTTCTTAAACAGAGGAACAACATTGGCTATTCTCCAGTCCTCCGGGACATCCCCTGAAGACAGCGAGGATCCAAAGATTTCTGTCAAGGCCTCAGCAATTTCCTCTCCAGCCTCCTTCAGTATTCTGGGGTAGATCCCATCCGGCCCTGGGGACTTATCTACCTTAATATTTTTTAAGACACCCAACACCTCGTCTTTTTGGATCACAATGTGACCCAGGCTATCTACACCCCCTTCTCCAGACTCAACATCTACCAATTCCTTCTCTTTGGTGAATACTGATGCAAAGTATTCATTCAGTACCTCACCCATTTCCTCTGGCTCCACACATAGATTCCCTTGCCTATCCTTCAGTGGGCCAACCCTTTCCCTGGCTACCCTCTTGCTTTTTATGTAAGTGTAAAAAGCCTTGGGATTTTCCTTAACCCTATTTGCCAATGACTTTTCATGACCCCTTCTAGCCCTCCTGACTCCTTGCTTAAGTTCCTTCCTACTTTCCTTATATGCCACACAGGCTTCGTCTGTTCCCAGCCTTTTAGCCCTGACAAATGCCTCCTTTTTCTTTTTGACGAGGCCTACAATATCATTCGTCATCCAAGGTTCCCGAAAATTGCCGTATTTATCTTTCTTCCTCACAGGAACATACAGTAGAGAGTTTTCCTCCTGATTCCCATTGATCCCAGTTTTGCTAGGTCCACATATCTGCAGTTCAGCTCTTTTGTCTATGTTTGAACCAAGGCTGTAATGAGGTCAGGAGCTGAGCAACCCTCCTGGAATCTAAGCTGAGCATCAGTGAGCAGGTTATTGCTGAGGAAATGCTGCTTGATCGCACTGTTGATGACCTTTTCCATCACTTTACTGATGATCAAGCGTAGATTGATAGGGCAGTTATTGGCCAGGTTGGATTTGCCCTGTTTTTTGAGTATAGGACATACCTGGGCAATTTTCCACACTGCCAGGTAGATGCCAGTGTTGTAGCTGTTCTGGAACAGCTTGGCTAAGGGCACAGCTAGTTCTGGAGCATAGATCTTCAGTACTATTGTTGGAATATTGTCTGGGCCAATAGCCTTTGCAGTATCCAATGCGTTCGGCCAGTTCTTGATGAAAAAATGAAAATCGCTTATTTTCACAAGTAGGCTTCAAATGAAGTTACTGTGAAAAGCCCCTAGTCGCCACATTCCGGCCTGTTCGGGGAGGCTGGTACGGGAATTGAACCGTGCTGCTGGCCTGCTTTGATTTGCTTTCAAAGCCAGCGATTTAGCCCTGTGCTAAAACAGCTCCATGTATAATATCAGCAGGTACAGGAATTGAACCCACACTGTTGGCCTTGCTCTGCATCATGAACCAGATGCCAAGCCAACTGAGCTAAACCACCTGATGGAGTAAATTGAATTGACTGAAGACTGGCATTTGTAATGCTGGGGATCTCCAGAGGAGGCCGTGATGGAATATCCATTCGGTACTTCTGGCTGAAGTTTGTTGCAAATGTTTCAGCCTTATCTTTTGCACTGATGTGCTGGGCCCCGCCGTCACTGAGAATGGGGCTATTTATGGATCATTCTCCTCCAGTGAGTTGTTTAATTGTCTAGCACCATTCATGACTGGCTGTGGCAGGACTGCAGAGCTTAGATCTGATCTGTCTATTACTGGCTTATGCTGTTTGGCACACAGTAGTCCTATGGTGTAGCTTCACCAGGTTGACACCTCATTTTTAGGAATGCCCGGTATTGTTCCTGGCATGCCTTCCTGCACACTATATTGAACAGGGTTGTTCTCCCAGCTTGGTGGCAATGGTAGAGCTGGGGATGTGCTGGGCCATGAATTTACAGATCGGGCATTGAGTCCAGTTCTGCTGCTGCTGCTGGCCCAAGAACCTCATGGTTGCCCAGTCTTGAGTTGCTCGATCTGTTTGAAATGTATCCCATTTCGTGCCACACAACATGATGGGGGTATCCTAAATGTGAAGACGGGACTTCATCTCCACAAGGACTGTGTGGTGGTCACTCCTACCGATACTGTCGCAGACAGGGATGAAGTAGAATGTGTAAAAGACATACTTATAGATCAGGAGGACCAAAAGAGATTAGTTAGTACTAATAGAATAAAGCAATCGCAACGCGTGTGCTGGAAAGGCAGGTATTGAAGATCTGAGTTGCTAGATAGAATGCTTACAAGACAATTGGGTCTTAATTTGATCATCTCCCCGATTTACTTTGATGCGCAATTAACACGTATCTGCTTACTGCAACACAGGTAACACACCAACTTCACCTTACCTGCTGTCTTACACAATTGCCGCATCCAGCCAGCGTTGTTGACTGATTTGTTGCCTGATCAGGGAGCCAATGTTGTGAGTGGTTAGGGCCATTTGAAGCTAGACTGCATTGCTGAGAGCTGGTCTGTACCTGTCAAAGGGGAGCTGCTTTGTGGTTGTTGCAGGTGCTGACACGCATGCAGAAAGTGAATCTGACTTTTCACACTTTGGATAATGGCACAGCTTGAGAGAACGTGGGCTGTGATATGCGTGAATATTGCACTGGAGACCTTGGCTGAGGAGGTATGAGGGAAAATAAATATCCTTCAGCAGGGCACTAGAATGGCCTCTCATTTTAATTATTTTCCCCAACAATGTAGTAGCATTGCTGTCTCTATAATGTCCTCTCCAGCAGGGAAATACCCATACCAGCTTTCTTCCCATGGATCAGGACCCAGGTTTAAATATACACTCTGTGGTGTTGGGTGCTCTGGTGCACAGATGAGCCAACACAGTTGTATGTGGTACAACTCTATTTTATTTTAACTCTTATAATACAGTTCGTTCTGGATACTCTGCACATGCTGTCTCCCTGAGTGTGTTTGGTAGCAGATCTGTCCTGGTCCTCCTCTGCAGCTAATACTGACCACCGGGGGTCGTGTCTGTGCTTTTATATCTTTCTGTCATTGGTTGTGGTGTTGTGTGTTCTGATTTGTCTGTTGGTGTGTCTATCATGATGTGTGTGTTTGAATATCATGACATCCCCCCTTTTACAAAGATATGTGCCTACGTGGTTATAAATATAATTGTGTCGTGAGTGCATCTAAGAGTGTGTGTGTGTGTTGTGTACAGCGTGTGTATATGACGTAACTATTTACATGGGGCGATGTCGGGTGCGTCACACTAACAAGGTTGTACCATAACAAAACTTGGATGCGAGAGAAAAAAAAACTTGAACATTGGTCCGGTCAGACGATATCTGGAACAATAAACAACAACAGGTTATAATACAGAAGTGTTTGACTTTTTGAACGTATGAACAGCGTTATAAGTCCAGTCTAATGGGTGACCGCCTCAAGAATGGGCTGGTCCTCAAGCCGGTTCAGCTGTGGAGATTTGGGGTCACACTGGTTCACCTTGGACTGTTGGAGGTGATGCTGTTGCCGAAGTCTCTACTTTACCATTTGTTGTACTTCGTGCAGTGCTTGGTTTTTTCATTCGTGCAAATATAACATTCAACATCTTTGTTAGTGGTGCCTTGGCTGTGGTTTGGTTCTGGTGGCGATGGAAGGGGCATGATCCGTGGCATCTCCACAAAGTCATCCTTGGGAACCAGTGGAGGATCCGGCGTGTGCGTATGGTTCAGTTGCGAGCGTGGAAGGCGGCGCAAAGCTCGCTGATTGCGCCTACGCACCAATCCATCCGCCCTGCATGCCAGGAACAAGGTGGAGTCTTTTTTCTTTTTATGTTTGTGGTGGACGGCATCTTGTAGCCGATGGGTCGTTGCCATCGAAGTAGCACCATCACTAATATCATGCAAGGCGATGACTGTGCCAGATGTGGAAGTTGGCCGAGACCGTGCACGCTGGTTCCGGCCACCTGCTGTGCCGGAAGGGCGACTCCGCAGAGAAACGTAGAAGCATGTCACCTTGGAGAGAGAATTGTTGCTCGCATCAACGTCTGGCGATGGCGCGAATTGGTGTGTCCATCTTGGACCGCCGGTGCTGGTTGTCTCTGTACACTGAGGTATGCCGGCAGGTATCGATCCACTCCTGTACCATGTGGTGTTGGGTGCTCTGGTACACAGATGAGCCAACACAGTTGTATGTGGTACAACTCTATTTTATTTTAACTCTTATAATACAGTTCGTTCTGGATACTCTGCACGTGCTGTCTCCCTGAGTGTGTTTGGTAGCAGATCTGTCCTGGTCCTCCTCTGCAGCTAATACTGACCACCGGGGGTCGTGTCTGTGCTTTTATATCTTTCTGTCATTGGTTGTGGTGCTGTGTGTTCTGATTTGTCTGTTGGTGTGTCTATCATGATGTGTGTGTTTGAATATCATGACACACTCCTCCATTGCTGTTGTTGGAGTGCTCCTTAATCACCAGACAATGGATACATCGATGGTGGGTAAAAGAGAGCAGGATGATTTTCAGGACGCATTGTAAATAAGTTGTTTGACAAACGCACAAGCATTTTTAAGATGCACGTGAGAACAAATACATTGTCCTGGAAGTTATATCAACTCCAAGAATTTATATTCTGCCTTTCTGGCTGTGTATTCCTAAATTCAGCTAATTTTTTAAAAAAATCTTTTTATTGGCATTTTCAAAATTTATAAACAGTTCTGTACATTGTTGGCCGTGTTTATTCACTGTACAATACAGAAAGGTTTGCCTTCCCTTCCCTTAATTTCCCCTATTTACTTCTGCAACCCTCTGGCTTGGCATGTGGTCCCTCCTGCCCCCCAGCCCGTCCCTCCTGCACCCCCTCCCTTATGGCACCCCTGGTCAGTTTTGGAGGGGGGGGGTGGTTTCCCCCACCTTCCTCTCCCCTCCCCCCTTTTCGTTTCTTCCCCTGTCAACTTCGACTGTGTTTCCCCTGTGATGGGGGGGTTTGGCCCCTCACTCCCAGGTTGTCCCTTTTGTGTCCCTCCAGCCTTTTCTCCTCTTCCTCCCACTTCCCCTCGGGTTGTGTGTTCCTGTGGTTCCCCCCAATGTCTTTATTTTTCTTTTTCCTCTACCTTTTCTTTCTAACTTTCCTGTTTCCCCATCTTATTCATTGTTGCTGGCCTCGAACAGGCTCTGGGACAGGCCGACAAACTGCCCCCATGCGTTTAGGAAGCCTTCCTCCAACCCTCGGATGGCATACTTAATCCTTAACCTTCTCCAGGTGGAGAAATTCCGAAAGGTCAGCAAGCCAGTCTGCAGCTGTGGGTGGTGCTGCTGATTGCCCAGGATTCTCCAGCGTGTGATTAGGGAAGCGAAAGCTAGGGTCAGATTTCTGTAATATTGATATGCACAGCTTTTGTTCACAGCTACAAATTGATCAATAATCCTAACGTCTCTCCGATTTACTTTATGATCACATGTCAGAAAACAAGAGGCTGAAAGGTCATAATGGGAACGGGAATAAGGGGCGGGATTCTCTGATCCGCGTTTCTCGATGGCGACAACATGGCCTCAGGTCCAGCAATTCTGACCCCTACAGGGGGCCAGCACGGCACTGGAGTGACCCATGCCGCTCCAGCTGCCGATCCCCGGCGTCAGATGGGTGCCCCGGTTTGCGCATGCGCAGAGGAACCAGCGGCAATGCGCGCATGCGCAGTGGCTACCTTCTCCGTGCCGGCCCCGACGCAACATGGCGTAGGGCTACAGGGGCCGGCACGGAACAAAAGAGGCCCCCAGCCCGAGAGGCCCGGCCCGCCGATAGGTAGGCCCCGATCGTGGGCCAGGTCACAGCGGAGGGCCCCCCGTCACAGCGGAGGCCCCCCCCCCCCCCCCGGGATCGGAGCCCCCTCCCCATCCACCAGGTTGCCCCCAGATGCATCCTCGCCGAGGTCCCGCCGGTTAAGAGCAGGTGTGGACGGCGCCGGCGGGATGCGGCTTTTTTAGCGTGGCCGCTCATCCTGGGCCGAGAATCGCCGGGAGGGCCCCGCAGTGCGGCCCCTGGCCGGTGTCGCGCCGGCGCCAATTCTCCGTTCTCCGGAGAATAGGCGGACCGGCATCAGGGCGGCGTGCCGCGTTTCCCGCCGGTCCCGCCGATTCTCTGGCCCGGGGTGAGAGAATCCCGCCCAAGATTTAAATAGTGTGGTTCAATGGGCCAGGATCATGTCAACAGCCGGATTGAAGATGCCGTGCTAAATGATACCTAACATGTATTTGGTTTCCTTACTTTCAAAGAGACCATTTCATGAGAAGCAAATACAGGGAAGTAAATGTGCAAATGTTTCACACAATAGTAGCATCTATGTTCCCAAGGAAGAATCAACAAATGCAAGAGGAAAGTGAGAACAGGATAACTCTGGTGTGATTGAAGAACAGGGAATGAGAGGTGAGGTGCATAAAGTTAGACAGTTGCACCAGAGAGACACTTTTCCACAGCTGCTGGCCAACCTCAGCTGAGGAAAAAGGTCATTTTCAGAGGAGCAGGTGCAGCAAGCAAATTAATCAGAGGAAGTACAAAGAATGTGGAAAAACTGGGAAGATCAAATGGGGTCTGTCCAGGAGCTGAAATATGGCCCAGGGAGTTTGCTATATTTTCATTATTGTCTGTGAAAAGCCCATTACCAGAAGTGGAGAAACAGTCCAAGAATTGAAAAGAAGGAGAGTGTGAGTGGGAGGAAACATATTCGATGAAATTCTCTAGCTTGGAACAAAAGAGTCATCAGTGACAGCCCCAGTCTGTCATAATATTCACTCATGTATATAATGAGATGCAGACAGGCAGTGATTGACACACAGGTTAACCGATGAACATAACACGACACATAACAACCAATCACCAGACAGGACACCACCACTACAAAGAACAAAGAACAAAGAAATGTAAAGCACAGGAACAGGCCCTTCGGCCCTCCAAGCCCGTGCCGACCATACTGCCCGACTAAACTACAATCTTCTACACTTCCTGGGTCCGTATCCTTCTATTCCCATCCTATTCATATATTTGTCAAGATGCCCCTTAAATGTCCCTATCGTCCCTGCTTCCACTACCTCCTCCGGTAGCGAGTTCCAGGTACCCACTACCCTCTGCGTAAAAAACTTGCCTCGTACATCTACTCTAAACCTTGCCCCTCTCACCTTAAACCTATGCCCCCTAGTAATTGACCCCTCTACCCTGGGGAAAAGCCTCTGACTATCCACTCTGTCTATGCCCCTCATAATTTTGTATACTATAAAGCACACAGGGCATTAAGACTCTCCCTCTCTCTACAGGACACAGCTACTGAGATAGTAAGAGTGCACAAGCCAGTGAGCACTATCACCATGAGGTAGAGAGTTAGTCTGGTCAAGCCAGTAGGAGGTTATCAGTTAGATTGATAGAGTGTCAACTCACAGCAGACTATGTACAGCAATCAGGAAGTTCAATAAAACCGTGTTGGACTATCTCCGGTGTCAGAAGCCTGTTTCTAGTTTCACTGCATCCAGTCAACGTTGAACCAACTTACTTAACACATCATGGTACCAGAGTGCTATTAATCCTAACGAACCTACCTCGAGTGCATCTGCAACAACCAGCAAGCAGCCATCCAGCGGCATGGAAAGGATCCAGCCTTAATTTGACAGCTGAAATTCGACAGCCACTGCGACATTGAGGTGAATGAGAGCTTTGAACGGTACACCTTCCAACAGAGGCTTCAGGATAAGGATGAACCTTTTCAGTCCTTCTTGACCCATCTCTGCATCCTAGCGCAGTCATGAGGAGCTGTCACTGGGTTAATAGCTGGCTTTTAAAGCAGACCAAGGCAGGCCAGCAGCACGGTTCAATTCCCGTACCAGCCTCCCCGAACAGGCGCCGGAATGTGGCGACTAGGGGCTTTTCACAGTAACTTCATCAAAGCCTACTCGTGACAATAAGCGATTTTCATTTCATTTCATTTCATTTTTCATGTAATTATGACTCGACGACTGATTCCATGATTCGGGATCAGATCGTTTTCAGGGTCCAGTCCGACTCCCTGCAGGAGCAGCTCCTCAAAATCAAACAGTTGACCCTCTCCGTCGCCATCGAAATGTGCGTTGTCCCTGAGCATGCCAGAAATCGCTACTCCCGCATCAGGGCGGCAGAAACTGCAAAACTGGCCTCCCACGAGGCAGAAAGGGTGTAGGCCATAGCAAAAATGCAAGGCCTGAGCATCGAGGAGAGTGGCCGTTTTGCGTGCTTTTCTCGGGTCCCCATGCATGCGCACCACGACCGGGTGGACGATGAGGCCGAAGACCCTGAGGCACATGCGCGAACGTCGGCCGACCGCACTGCGCATGCGCGATGGCGCACAGAACGTGCTGACGTCAGCGTCATGACGTGTCCGAATTGTGGCTCCGCCTATTTAAAGCGGCAATGTCCAGCCAAAGGCAGGCGATGTCTACAGTGTGGAAAGCCTGGCCACTACGCGGCCTTCTGCAGGTCCACTCCACCGAACACCAGCCAGTGATCCCAGCTGCAGCACAGACGTGTCCACTGCGTACAACAAAGCATGCGGGATTCTGATCCAGACAGCCCAACGGACCCCGATGCTGACTGCCTCGAGTCTCCTTATCAGGTGGGCATCATCACCGCATGCGAGTTGGTCTCTACCGTGCCTGCCAACCGCCTTTCGATGCTCAGTGTGGAACCTGACGACGAGAGGTGTACCGTCAACCAGTCTTGCATCCGATTTAAATTGGACACTGGCGCGTCTGCGAACCTCATATCACAGTCGGACATCGACAGCATCCGACACCAACCTAGCATTCTTCCACCAGCCTGCCAGCTCCTTGACTACAATGGTAATGCCATAGCTGCCAGTGGGTCATGTCAGCTAGGTATCTCTCACAAGGCAATCAAGGCGACGTTGAGATTCGAGATCGTCCGGCCTGACAAGGCATCCCTGCTCGGTGTTCGCGCATGCAAACTCCTAAATCTGGTACAGCGAGGTCATGCCATGTCCTCGACACCGGCGACGGCCTCGCCCAATGCAAATGTCCAGGCTGAGATAGACGACATTCTCACACAATACCACAGTGTGTTTGATGGGATGGGCACGCTCCCATATCGCTACAAGATATTGTTCAAGCCGAATGCCACCCCAGTCATCCATGCACCACGCCGGGAGCCGGCTCCTCTCAAGGATCGTCTGAAAACGCAGCTACGAGAGCTCCAAGGCCAGGGCATCATCTCAAAGGTCATGGAACCCACAGACTGGGTCAGCTCCATGGTCTGCATCAAGAAACCCTCTGGCGAACTCCGCATTTGCATTGATCCCAAAGACCTGAATCGCAACATCATGCGAGAGCATTACCCGATCCCGAAGTGTGAAGAATTGACCTGTGAGATGACTCACGCCAAAATCTTTACCAAGCTGGACGCCTCCCGTGGCTTCTGGCAAATTCAGCTGGATGAGTCCAGTCGGAAGCTGTGCACTTTTAACACTCCGTACGGCAGGTATTCCTATAACCGCATGCCATTTGGTATCATATCAGCTTCCGAAGTATTTCATCGCATAATGGAGCAAATGATGGAGGGCATCGAGGGGGTGCGAGTCTATGTGGACGACGTGATCATCTGGCCCACGACGCCCGAGGATCACATTGCTCGCCTCAAACAGGTTTCCCAGCCTCCAGCTCAACGGGGCCAAATGCTCGTTTGGGCAGTCCGCTATCAAGTTTTTAGGTGACCACATTTCACAGCAAGGTGTGCAACCCGACGCCGACAAGGTGCTGGCCATCAATGCCATGAAGACACCAGAGGACAAAAAGACGGTCCCCCGCTTCCTCGGGATGGTAAATTTTCTCAGAAAATTCATTCCCAACATGGCATCCCACACCACGGCCCTCTGGCATCTCGTTAAAAGTCGACCGTGTTCCAGTGGCTTCCCGCACATCAAGCGGAGTGGCTTGAGCTAAAGGCGAAGCTAACCACAGCCCCAGTACTGGCGTTCTTTGACCCAACCAAGGATACCAAAATATCCACAGACGCAAGCCAGGACGGCATTGGGGCGGTGCTCCTCCAGCGAGACGATTCCTCGTCCTGGGCTCCAGTGACATATGCCTCCAGGGCCATGACTCCGACTGAACAACGGTACGCTCAGATCGAAAAGGAGTGTCTGGGTCTTCTGACAGGAATAGTCAAGATGTGGAGATGCCGGCGTTGGACTGGGGTGAGCACAGTAAGAAGTTTTACAACACCAGGTTAAAGTCCAACAGGTTTGTTTCGATGTCACTAGCTTTTGGAGCGCTGCTCCTTCCTCAGGTGAATGAAGAGGTATGTTCCAGAAACATATATATAGACAGATTCAAAGATGCCAGACAATGCTTGGAATGCGAGCATTTGCAGTTAATTAAGTGTTTACAGATCCAGAGATGGGGTAACCCCAGGTTAAAGAGGTGTGAATTGTGTCACGCCAGGACAGTTGGTAGGAGTTTGTAGGCCAGATGGTGGGGGATGAATGTAATGTCAAGTTTCATGACTACGTATACGGTCTGCCAAAGTTCACGGTGGAAACAGACCACAGGCCTTTAGTCCACATAATCCAGAAGGAGTTAAATGACATGACACCTCGGCTGCAGCGAATTCTTCTTCGTCTCCGCCGATATGACATTGAACTCGTCGACACACCGGGCAAGGAGCTGATCGTCGCGGATGCCCTATCCCGATCCATCACCATGCCGTGTGAACCGGGCGACTTCATTCGCCACATCGAGGCACAGGTGCAGTTGTGTGCCAGCAACCTCCCAGCCACTGATGAACGAGTTGTCCAGATACACGAAGAAACTGCCAAAGATCCTCTACTGCAGCGCGTGATGCAACACCTTGCCCATGGCTGGCAAAAGGGGCAGTGCCCCCAGTTCTTCAACGTTAATGACGAGTTAATGGTTGTCGAGGGGATCCTTCTTAAACTAGATATAATCGTCATTCCCCAAAGCATGCAAGCCATGGTGCTCAGACAGGTCCAGGAGGGTCACCTTGGGGTCGAGAAATGTCGACGCAGAGCTCGGCAAGCAGTCTACTGGCCTGGCATCAGCCAGGACATTGCCAACACTGTCCTCAACTGCACAACATGCCAGAAGTTTCAACCAGTTCAGCCCAAGGAAACACTACAACAGCACGAGATCGTGACTTCTCCGTGGTCCAAGGTGGGGATAGACCTCTTTCACGCAAATGGGCATGATTACGTGCTCTTGATCGACTACTTCTCCAGCTACCCGGAAGTGGTGAAACTGTTGGACCTCACGTCCAAATCAGTGATAAAAACCTGCAAAGAGATGTTTGCCAGGCACGGCATACCACTCACAGTAATGAGTGACAACGGCCCATGTTTCTACAGCCAAGAGTGGTCCGACTTTGCACGATCCTACCACTTCAGTCACATCACATCCAGTCCCCATTACCCGCAATCAAACGTGAAGGCCGAAAAAGGGTCCATATTGTCAAGCGGTTGCTGTGCGAGGCTGCAGACTCAGCCTCGGACTTCAACCTGGCGCTGTTGGCATACAGAGCAACCCCTCTGTCGACTGGTTTGTCTCCGGCGCAGCTGCTCATGAACTGCAACCTGAGGACGACTGTTCCGGCCATCCATTTTCCAGACCTTGACCACCTCACGGTGCTGCAGAAAGTGCAGCGATCCAAGGACCAGCAGCAGATCACGTATGATGCTCATGCCAAGGATCTATCTGTGCTGGCTCCAGACGCTGTTGTGCGCATCCAGTTGCCTGAGGGAGGTGGGTCAGCCCCAGCTATTGTCGTCAGGCAGGCTGCCCCCAGGTCCTTCGTTGTCCAAATGGCTGATGGCTCCATTCTACGGCGCAACAGGAGGGCGCTACGAAAAGTTCCCTGCCCACCGCCTGGCCGCATTTCTCTGCATGTCTTCATGCCTCCTGCGGACATTTCGCACCATGAGGCCACTGATCTGGCAGCGATCCCGTCTCTCCATGAGGCCACCGACCTGGCAGCAATCCCGCCTGTCCAAGTGCCGGCGCCCCCCCCTCCACCTCTGAGGCGATCGACAAGAATTCGTCGCCCGCCACAAAGACTGAATCTATAGACTTAAATCTTGTAAATTTTGTTCAGTCTGCTCTGTATCTGCATGATAGACACCTTCCCATGTACATATGTTCATTCACTCACCACTTGTATATATAATCATGCATGTATATATATTGCCATGTTCCAAAATTTACTTCAAAAAGGGGAGATGCCATAATATCCACTCATGTATACAATGAGATGCAGACAGGCAGTGATTGACACACAGGATAACCAATGAACACACACGACACATAACAACCAATCACCAGACAGGAAACCACCACTATAAAGCACACAGGGCATTAAGACTCTCCCTCTCTCTACAGGACACAGCTACTGAGATAGTAAGAGTGCACAAGCCAGTGAGCACTATCACCATGAGGTAGAGGGTTAGTCTGGTCAAGACAGTAGGAGGTTATCAGTTAGATTGATAGAGTGTCAACTCACAGCAGACTATGTACAGCAATCAGGAAGTTCAATAAAACAATGTTGGACCATCTCCGGTGTCAGAAGCCTGTTTCTAGTTTCACTGCTACCAGTTGCAGTCAACGTTGAACCAACTTACTTAACACATCACAGTCATCATTGAATTCGAAGAAGTGGTCAGCAAGAGGGATCAAATAGGATTGTCACAGGTGGTGGCACGGTAGCACTGTAGCTTCACAGCACCAGGGACCCAGGTTCGATTCCCGGCTTGGGTTACTGTCTGTGTGGAGTCTGCACATTCTCCCCCTGTCTGCGTGGGTTTCCTCCGGGTGTTCCAGTTTCCTCCCACAGGTCCTGAAAGATGTGCTTGTCAGGTGAATTGGACATTCTGAATTCTCCCTCAGTGTATCCGAACAGGCGCCGCAGTGTGCTGACTAGGGGATTTTCACAGTAACTTCATTGCAGTGTTAATGTAAGCCTACTTGTGACACTAATAAAGATTAGTATTATTATTAGGAAGTGTTCCACATACTCTACAAAAATCTAGCATCACGCTGTCCCATGCAGGTTGCCACAGTGACATCCGTGACCTGGAAGAAATGTAAAGAGTTAAGAGAAGATTTCAGGGTAAAGGAGAACTGAACCCAAAAAAGTATAAGATGGTAATGGAAGGAGACTGGTTGATTTACTGCCCGTAGAGGAAGCCAAGAGCCAGGACGTGACTCAGGTAAGGAATGGAGGTGCTAGTAGGATTACTGTCCTGAATCTCAAGGAGATGATTGAGTGTCCACAGATCTTGTATGTTCTCCTTAAGACAGTCAAGATTTGCAGAGAAATACAATTCTTATTTGAGTTGCTGTGCGACTGTTTTCAGAACCTTCCAAAGAACTGGAACACAGACAAATTTCAATCGAGGTTGAAATCTCAGTAATGAGTAAGCAAGGAACATGCCAGGAGATGACTCAATAATGATACTGGAGACAATGAAGAGCCTGGTCTCCTTGTACCTCCTCCCAATCTGTCATACCAGTCACTTTCATCCAATCAGCACAGCCTACCACCAGGGAAACCAGCTGGATCTTTTTGAGTTTGTGAGCAAAACATTTTTGGAGCACCTTGATGTGTTATAAATCTTAAAAACAGTTTTATTGATGTTTCCCATATGTGCTGTACAGTCAGACCTTGGGAACACCTTAAACTGCCAATCAAGAGAGATTAAAAGCACTCAAGACAAATCTGTGAACATCAAGGGAGAATTTCTCCATTTGAACACAAAATTACACTGTATAATATTATTGCAAGAATATTTAATGTGCACCAATCAAATTTCTTCTTTCGCTATTTTGAGAGAGGTGCAAATGATTTCTTCGAAGCAGTTTAATGCTTCTGTTAAAATAGTGGCCAAAGGAATTTGATGAAGAACCATCTTAGCACCGTGTGATAACATTGCACCCTGTAATTTGCAGGCTTAGACCCTGAAATATTTGGTATATTTTCGCAGAGATATTTTGGGCTGCAAGCTGATCTGTTTCTGGGAAATGCAAGGGATAATTAAGTAGTGCTCTACTTTGTATATATTCTCTGCGATACACTGCAGGAAGAGCACAACCTTCCTGGGTCTGCAACAGAGACCAATAAGAGCACCTAGAAATAAAAAGAATACTCAGGACTAAGGCAGTGAGCTAACTAGATGGACAGGGAGACCATGAGGTCGTGTTGTGGAAAGATGTTGTCAACGTGAGACAATGGGACAGAAACAATGTTGGACGTAGAGAGTGTGCGATGAGACAGAGCTGAAGAGACTTGTAGCGCACAAAGACTCCATGAGACGAATATAGTGAAGTCGATGAGGCTTTATTAAGCGTGTCTGTTCCCCAGCAGCTCGATAGTAAACTGGCCTGCGGGGGAAGACTCCGGCTTCTTATACTTCGCCTTCAGGGCGGAGCTTGAGGTCAACGGCCAACCAGGACCCGGGATCTGTCAGCCAATGACATTAGGGCTTCCAGTCCCACATGACCCCCAATACATACTACCACAAGACTGACATAATGAAATAAGGGCAGAATGAGATCCAAAGGTGTGACACGGTTGGAGTAGAAGGAGAGTGAGATGACGAGAAAAGAGTAAGACAGGGGGAAAATTTCTCGCCCCAGTCCCAAAGACGTACTACCTTGGAAAGACAAGTACATTACTCTCTAAAATTGTGCTGGCCCAATATTTTGGAATTTCCAAACACTCCCATTGCATAGTCAAAGTGAATCCCTGGCACAGATGACTTAACAGAGTTCTCTCAAAGTAAAGGTTTGGATGGAGTAGACACAAAGGACTTGGTTTTACATTCCTGCCTGAGGCTGGGTTGATAGGTGAGCAAGGAATGTAAAATTAGGCATGATGCCATTGGTGCCTTTCCTGGCACATATCAAATAATGGCCACTTAAGGCTCTCTTCTTATGACTGACTGATATAAGTTTTCCCTTGATGGGCAGAGACCTGTACCTTGGGTGAAGCCTGGCAGTTTTCACGGCAGAGGCCCCAACACAATATTCTCCCCCTCCCTGCCCCGGCCCATCCAATCTTGACCCTCCTCTCTCACCAGGTCCTGCCAACCTGGACCAAGCAAAGGCTCCCCACCCAGGTTCAAAACCCGCCACTGCAGGTGGTGAAATTTGAATTTAATAAAAATCTGGAATTAAAAGTCTAATGATGACCATCAATTGTCGTAAAAAAACATCTGGTTCACTAATGTCCTTATCTGCCACCCTTATCTGGTTTGTCCTACATGTGACTCCGGACCCACAGCAATGTGGTTCACTCATAGCTGCCCTCTCAAGGGCAATTAGGGATGGGCAATAAATGCTGCCACAGCCTGCAACGCCCATGTCCCATGAACAAATTAAAAAACTTATCTTGATGTATGGTTCCAGTGACGATCCATTGGCAGTGAATGTATTTCCAGCAGCAACGTCCACTCCCAGTGGCACTGTTAGAACCAGAGGGCTGCCAGCCATTTCACTGGACAGCAGCTCACAGAGGCAGGACTTTGTGGGGGAAGTGGTAGCACAGTGGTATTGTCACTGGACCAATAATCCGGAGACCCAGGGGACCCGGGTTGAAATCCCACCACAGCAGATGGTGAAATTTGAATTCAATAAAAAACAATCTGGAATAAATGTCTAAGGATGACCCTGAAACTATTGTCGATTGTTGTATCAGCTCACCTGGTTCACTAATGTCCTTTAAGGAAGGAAATCTGCCATCCTTACCTGGTCTGGCCGACAGGAGACTCCAAGACCACAGCAATGTAATGTGTTTGACTCTTAAAATGCCCTCTGAAATGGCCTAACACATCTCTCAGTTCAGGAGCAATGATGGGTGGTCAACACATGCTGGTCCTGGACAGCATGGTGGCGCAGGGGTAGCACTGCAGTCTCACGGCGCCGAGGTCCCAGGTTCGATCCCGGCTCTGGGTCACTGTCCGTGTGGAGTTTGCACATTCTCCCTGTGTTTGCGTGGGTTTCGCTCCCACAACCCAAAGATGTGCAAGGTAGGTGGATTGAACACTCTAAATTGCCGCTTAATTGGAAAAATGAATTGGGCACTCTAAATTTAAAAAAAAAACACATGCTGGTCCACCCATATCTCATGAATGAATTTAAAAAAGCAGGTTAATCGTATGCCAACTGCTAGACCGCTGGTGTAGGGGCAGGTTCATCACCAGCATTTACATAGAACATAGAACATAAAACGATATAGCGCAGTACAGGCCCTTCGGCCCACGATATTGCACCGAAACAAAAGCCATCTAACCTACACTATGCCATTATCATCCATATGTTTATCCAATAAACTTTTAAATGCCCTCAATGTTGGCGAGTTCACTACTGTAGCAGGTAGGGCATTCCACGGCCTCACTACTCTTTGCGTAAAGAACCTACCTCTGACCTCTGTCCTATATCTATTACCCCTCAGTTTAAAGCTATGTCCCCTCGTGCCAGCCATTTCCATCCGCGGGAGAAGGCTCTCACTGTCCACCCTATCCAACCCCCTGATCATTTTGTATGCCTCTATTAAGTCTCCTCTTAACCTTCTTCTCTCCAACGAAAACAACCTCAAGTCCATCAGCCTTACCTCATAAGATTTTCCCTCCATACCAGGCAACATCCTGGTAAATCTCCTCTGCACCCGCTCCAAAGCCTCCACGTCCTTCCTATAATGCGGTGACCAGAACTGCACGCAATACTCCAAATGCGGCCGTACCAGAGTTCTGTACAGCTGCAACATGACCTCCTGACTCCGGAACTCAATCCCTCTACCAATAAAGGCCAACACTCCATAGGCCTTCTTCACAACCCTATCAACCTGGGTGGCAACTTTCAGGGATCTACGTACATGGACACCTAGATCCCTCTGCTCATCCACACTGCCAAGAACTTTACCATTAGCCAAATATTCTGCATTCCTGTTATTCCTTCCAAAGTGAATCACCTCACACTTCTCTACATTAAACTCCATTTGCCACCTCTCAGCCCAGCTCTGCAGCTTATCTATATCCCTCTGTAACCTGCTACATCCTTCCACACTATCGACAACACGACCGACTTTAGTATCATCTGCAAATTTACTCACCCACCCTTCTGCGCCTTCCTCTAGGTCATTGATAAAAATGACAAACAGCAACTGCCCCAGAACAGATCCTTGTGGTACTCCACTTGTGACTGTACTCCATTCTGAACATTTCCCATCAACCACCACCCTCTGTCTTCTTTCAGCTAGCCAATTTCTGATCCACATCTCTAAATCACCCTCAATCCCCAGCCTCCGTATTTTCTGCAATAGCCTACCGTGGGGAACCTTATCAAACGCTTTGCTGAAATCCATATACACCACATCAACTGCTCTACCCTCGTCTACCTGTTCAGTCACCTTCTCAAAGAACTCAATAAGGTTTGTGAGGCATGACCTACCCTTCACAAAGCCATGCTGACTATCCCTGATCATATTATTCCTATCTAGATGATTATAAATCTTGTCTCTTATAATCCCCTCCAAGACTTTACCCACTACAGACGTGAGGCTCACCGGTCTATAGTTGCCGGGGTTGTCTCTGCTCCACTTTTTGAACAAAGGGACCACATTTGCTATCCTCCAGTCCTCTGGCACTATTCCTGTAGCCAATGATGACATAAAAATCAAAGCCAAAGGTCCAGCAATCTCTTCCCTGGCCTCCCAGAGAATCCTAGGATAAATTCCATCAGGACCCAGGGACTTATCTATTTTCAGCCTGTCCAGAATTGCCAACACCTCTTCCCTTCGTTCCTCAATGCCATCTATTCTATTAGCCTGGGTCCCAGCATTCTCCTCCACAACATTATCTTTTTCCTGAGTGAATACTGACGAAAAATATTCATTTAGTATCTCGCCTATCTCTTCAGACTCCACACACAACTTCCCATCCCTGCCCTTGACTGGTCCTACTCTTTCCCTAGTCATTCGCTTATTCCTGACATACCTATAGAAAGCTTTTGGGTTTTCCTTGATCCTACCTGCCAAATACTTCTCATGTCCCCTCCTTGCTCGTCTTAGCTCTCTCTTTAGATCCTTCCTCGCTACCTTGTAACTATCCATCGCCCCAACTGAAACTTCACACCTCATCTTCACATAGGCCTCCTTCTTCCTCTTAACAAGAGATTCCACTTCTTTGGTAAACCACGGTTCCCTCGCTCGACGCCTTCCTCCCTGCCTGACCGGTACATACTTATCAAGAACACGCAGTAGCTGATCCTTGAACAAGCTCCACTTATCCAGTGTGCCCAACACTTGCAGCCTACTTCTCCACCTTATCCCCCCCAAGTCACGTCTAATTGCATCATAATTGCCCTTCCCCCAGCTATAACTCTTGCCCTGCGGTGTATACTTATCCCTTTCCATCATTAACGTAAACGTCACCTAATTGTGGTCACTGTCCCCAAAGTGCTCTCCTACCTCCAAATCCAACACCTGGCCTGGTTCATTACCCAAAACCAAATCCAACGTGGCCTCGCCTCTTGTTGGCCTGTCAACATATTGTGTCAGGAAACCCTCCTGCACACACTGTACAAAAAACGACCCATCTAATGTACTCAAACTATATTTTTTCCAGTCAATATTTGGAAAGTTAAAGTCTCCCATAATAACTACCCTGTTACTTTCGCTCTTATCCAGGATCATCCTCGCCATCCTTTCCTCTACATCCCTAGAACTATTTGGTGGCCTATAGAAGACTCCCAACAGGGTGACCTCTCCTTTCATGTTTCTAACCTCAGCCCATACTACCTCGGAAGATGAGTCCCCATCTAGCATCCTCTCCGCCACCGTAATACTGCTCTTGACTAGCAGCGCCACACCTCCCCCTCTTTTGCCTCCTTCTCTGAGCTTACTAAAACACCTAAACCCCGGAACCTGCAACATCCATTCCTGTCCCTGCTCTATCCATGTCTCCGAAATGGCCACAACTTCGAAGTCCCAGGTACCAACCCATGCTGCCAGTTCCCCTACCTTATTTCGTATACTCCTGGCATTGAAGTAGACACACTTCAAACCACCTACCTGAACACTGGCCCCCTCCTGCGACGTCAAATCTGTGCTCCTGACCTCTATACTCTCATTCTCCCTTACCCTAAAACTACAATCCAGGTTCCCATGCCCCTGCTGCATTAGTTTAAACCCCCCAAAGAGCACTAACAAATCTCCCCCCCAGGATATTTGTGCCCCTCAGGTTCAGATGTAGACCATCCTGTCTGTAGAGGTCCCACCTTCCCCAGAAAGAGCCCCAGTTATCCAGAAATCTGAATCCCTCCCACCTGCACCATCCCTGTAGCCACGTGTATAATTGCTCTCTCTCCCTATTCCTCATCTCACTATCACGTGGCACGGGCAACAACCCAGAGATAACAACTCTGTTTGTTCTAGTTCTGAGCTTCCATCCTAGCTCCCTGAAAGCCTGCCTGACATCCTTGTCCCCTTTCCTACCTATGTCGTTAGTGCCAATGTGGACCACGACTTGGGGCTACTCCCCCTCCCCCTTAAGGACCCGGAAAACACGATCCGAGACATCACGTACCCTTGCACCTGGGAGGCAACATACCAAACGTGGGTCTCTCACGCTCCCACAAAATCTCCTATCTGTGCCCCTGACTATCGAGTCCCCAATTACTAATGCTCTGATCCTCTCCCCCCCTTCCGTGCCAGAGGCCCGTACCCCATGGCTTACCCCTGGTAAGTCCCCCCCCCCACAAGTATCCAAAGCGGTATACTTGTTTCTCAGGGGAACGACCGCAGGGGATCCCTGCACTGACTGCTTCTTCCCAGTCCCTCTTACAGTTACCCATCTATCTCCAATCTTTGGTGTAACTAATTCCCTGAAGCTGCTATCTATGACCCCCTCTGCCTCCCGAATGATTCGAAGTTCTTCCAACTGCAGCTCCAGTTCCCTAACTCGGTCTTGGAGGAGCTGGAGATGGCAGCATTGCCTGCAGGTAAAATCAGCAGGGACACTAACGGCATCCCTCACCTCAAACATCCTGCAGGAGGAACATTGCACTCCCTTCCCTGCCATCCCTCTAACTATCTACCAAGATCTGGCTAACAACTAAATTAAATTAAACAAAAAAATAATAATAATAATAAAATATGTGTAGCGCACAAAGACTCCGTGAGACGAATAGAGTGAAGTCGCTGAGGCTTTATTAAGCGTGTCTGTTTCCCCGCAGCTCGATAGTAGAATGGCCTGCGGGGGAGGACTCCGGCTTCTTATACTCCACCTTCAGGGCGGAGCTAGAGGTCAACGGCCAACCAGGATCCGGGATCTGTCAGCCAATGACATTAGGGCTTCCAGTTCCACATGACCCCTAATACATACTACCACATTCACCCCTTGTCAAAAATGAACCCGGCGGGGTGATGCTTCGCATGGTGGTAAGGGTTTACAGGGCTGGTCCTGGGAGGAAAACATTCATATGGCAATACAGTATGTACAATTTTGTCCTGTTTCAACTATTTAACAGAAGGTATCGGGAGAAAAGCAAAATGTTCTTGTGAAAAGTCCATATATTGATTTAGATCGATGCCACGAGTCGGTCGGGTGGTCTGGTCGTCCGTGTCGATCGCCTCGGCCCCGGTGGTGGTGGTGGTGCTTGTACCGGTGTTGTCGTCTCCGGGAGCCTTACGGTTTCAGCTTGGGCTTTATTCTTGGTCGGGCCTGAGGGGAGGGGAACCGATCCTCCTGGGAAGGGGGCGGTCGCGGGGTGCGGCGGTGGCAGGAAGGGGGGGGGGGTTGGGTGAATGGTGTTGGGGGGGGTGTGTGTGTTGCCGGCGGGCGCCAGATCCCACAGGGAGACCGTGTGTTGCCGGCCGTCGGGGTACTCCACGTAAGTGTACTGCGGGTTCGCGTGGAGGAGGTGAACCCTTTCGACCAACGGGTCCGCCTTGTGTGCCCGCACATGCTTTCGGAGCAAGATGGGTCCTGGGGCCGCCAGCCAGGTCGGCAGCGACGTTCCAGAGGAGGACCTCCTAGGGAAGACAAGGAGACGCTCATGAGGCGTTTGATTAGTGCTCGTACATAATAGCGACCGGATGGAGTGGAGAGCGTCCGGGAGGACCTCCTGCCACCGTGAAACTGGGAGGTCCCTGGACCGTAGGGCCAGTAGGACGGTCTTCCAGACCGTGCCGTTCTCCCTCTCTACTTGCCCGTTCCCCCGGGGGTTGTAGCTGGTCGTCCTGCTTGAGGCTATGCCCTTGCTGAGCAGGAACTGGCGCAGCTCGTCACTCATGAAAGAGGACCCCCTGTCGCTGTGGACGTATGCGGGGCAACCGAACAGTGTGAAGATGGTGTTCAGGGCTTTAATGACTGTGGCCGCGGTCATGTCAGAGCAGGGAATGGCAAATGGGAAGCGGGAGTATTCGTCCACCACATTAAGGAAGTATGTGTTGCGGTCGGTGGAGGGGAGGGGCTCTTTGAAATCCAGACTAAGGCGTTCAAAGGGGCGGGAAGCCTTAATCAGGTGCGCACCATCCGGTCTGAAAAAATGCGGTTTGCATTCCGCGCAGATGTGGCAGTCCCTTGTGACTGTATGGACCTCCTCTAAAGAGTATGGGAGGTTGCGGGACTTGATAAAGTGGAAAAACCGAGTGACCCCCGGGTGGCAGAGGTCCTCGTGGAGGGTTTGGAGGCGGTTAATTTGTGCGTTGGCACATGTGCCGCGGGATAGGGCATCGGGCGGCTCGTTCAGCTTTCCGGGACGATACAAGATCTCGTAGTTGAAGGTGGAGAGCTCGATCCTCCACCTTAAGATCTTGTCGTTTTTGATTTTGCCCCGCAGTGCATTATCGAACATGAAGGCTACCGACCGTTGGTCGGTGAGGAGAGTGAACCTCCTGCCGGCCAGGTAATGCCTCCAATGTCGCACAGCTTCCACTATGGCTTGGGCTTCCTTTTCCACTGAGGAGTGGCGGATTTTTGAAGCGTGGAGGGTTCGGGAGAAAAAGGCCACGGGTCTGCCCGCTTGGCACGCATCGTGGCCTTTGCGATATCCGCTTTGATGCGGCTGAAGGCCTGGCAAGCCTCTGTCGACAGAGGGAAGGTCGTGGTCTGTATTAGGGGGCGGGCCTTGTCTGCGTACTGGGGGACCCACTGGGCGTAGTATGAAAGAAACCCCAGGCAGCGTTTCAGGGCTTTTGAGCAGTGCGGGAGGGGAAATTCCATGAGGGCGCGCATACATTCGGGGTCGGGGCCTATTATCCCATTGCGCACTACGTAGCCCAGAATGGCTAGCCGGTTGGTGCTAAAAACGCACTTGTCCTCGTTGTACGTGAGGTTCAAGGCTTTGGCGGTCTGGAGGAATTTCTGGAGGTTGGCGTCGTGGTCCTGCTGGTCGTGGCCGCAGATGGTTACATTGTCGAGATACGGGAACGTGGCCCGCAACCCATGTTGATCAACCATTCGGTCCATCTCTCGTTGGAAGACCGAGACCCCGTTTGTGACGCCAAATGGGACCCTTAGGAAATGGTATAATCGCCCGTCTGCCTCGAAGGCTGTGTACTTGCGGTCACTTGGGCGGATGGGGAGCTGATGGTAGGCGGACTTGAGGTCCACGGTGGCGAAGACTTTATATTGGGCAATCTGATTGACCATGTCGGATATGCGGGGGAGAGGGTACGCGTCTAGTTGTGTGTACCTGTTGATGGTCTGGCTATAGTCTATGACCATCCTTTGTTTCTCCCCTGTCTTCACTACTACCACCTGTGCTCTCCAGGGACTATTGCTGGCCTGGATTATGCCTTCCTTTAGTAGCCGCTGGACTTCGGACCGAATGAAGGTCCGGTCCTGGGCGCTGTACCGTCTGCTCCTAGTGGCGACGGGTTTGCAATCCGGGGTGAGGTTCGCAAACAAGGACGGGGGTTGCACCTTGAGGGTTGCGAGGTCGCAGATAGTGAGTGGGGGTATTGGGCCGCCGAATTTGAACGTAAGGCTCTGTAGATTGCACTGGAAATCTAATCCCAGTAATGTGGGGGCGCAGAGTTGGGGAAGGACGTGTAGTTTGTAGTTTTTGAACTCCCTCCCCTGCACCGTTAGGGTAACTATGCAGAAACCTTGGATCTGTACGGAGTGGGATCCTGCAGCTAGGGAAATCTTTTGTGCGCTGAGATAGGTGGTCAAGGAACAGCGTCTTACCGTGTCGGGGTGGATAAAGCTCTCCGTGCTCCCGGAGTCGACTAGGCATGGTGTCTCGTGCCCGCTTATTAGCACCGTTGTCGTCATCGTCTGGAGTGTCCGGGGCCGAGCTTGATCGGGCGTAATTGAAGCGAGACGTGGTTGTAGTAGTGGAGCGTCTTCCTCGAACTCCGTGGAGCCGTCGACACTGGGGTCCGTTGTTGCCGTCCAAGATGGCGTCGGGGATGAACAAAATGGCTGCCCCCATACATCGCACATGGCTGGGGGGTCACAAGATGGCGGCGCGGGTGGACAAAATGGCCGCCCCCACGCGTCGTACAGGTCTGGGGTGGTCCAAGATGGCGGCGCCCTTCCTCCCCTCGTGGTGGCCGGGACCCAAAATGGCGGCGTCTGCGGGTCGCACATGGGGCGCTGGGGGGGTTGGGAGCGTTAGGACCGCGCGGGGCTCCCTCATCTCTGGGGACAGCGGTGGTCGGGACCCAAATTGGTAGTGCCGGCGGGTCATACGTGGGGACCGGGGGGGGGGGGTTGGGGAGCGTAAGCGGCGTGCAGGGCTCCCTGTTCTCCCGGGACCACGGTGGTCGGGACCCAGAGCGGCTGCGCCAGCGGGTCGGACATGGGGCGCTGGGGGGGGGGTTGAGGAGCGTAAGTAGCTTGCAGGGCTCCCTGGTTTCCCGGGACAGCGGCGACCTCGCGGGACCGGCACACAACCGCGAAATGGCCCTTTTTCCCGCAGCTCTTGCAGATTGCTGCGCGGGCCGGGCAGCGCTGCCGGGGGTGTTTCCCCTGGCCGCAGAAATAGCAGCGGGCACCCCCGGTGCGACTTGGCGTTTGGACCGCGCAAGCCTGTGGGGTGTCCGGGGGGGGGGGGGGGGGGGGGGGTTTGTCGCGACGGGTACGTACGGAGCCCAATGGGCTGCCGCGCGGTCGGGGCCGTAGGCGCGGGTATTACGCGCGGCCACGTCTAGAGAGGCTGCTAGGGCCCGTGCCTCTGAGAGTCCGAGCAACTCTTTCTCTAGAAGTCTTTGGCGGATTTGGGAGGAATTAATACCTGCCACAAAAGCATCGCGCATTAACATGTCCGTGTGTTCATTTGCGTTCACCGAAGGGCAGCTGCAGGCTCGTCCCAAAATCAGCAGCGCGGCGTAGAATTCGTCCATCGATTCTCCGGGACTTTGCCGTCTCGTCACGAGCTGGTAGCGAGCGTAGATTTGGTTAACTGGGCGGACATAGAGACTTTTCAGTGCTGCGAACGCCGTCTGGAAATCCTCCGCGTCTTCGATGAGGGAGAAAATCTCCGTGCTTAACCTCGAGTGCAGGACCTGTAGTTTTTGGTCTTCTGTGACCCGGCCGGTGGCCGTTCTGAGGCAGGCCTCAAAACAAGTCTGCCAGTGCTTGAAGGCTGCTGCCGCGTTCACTGTGTGGGGGCTGATCCTCAGGCATTCCGGAATGATCCTGAGCTCCATAGTCCTTTTTAGGCACGCTTAATAAATTGTAGCGCACAAAGACTCCGTGAGACGAATAGAGTGAAGTCGATGAGGCTTTATTAAGCGTGTCTGTTCCCCCGCAGCTCGATAGTAGAATGGCCTGCGGGGGAGGACTCCGGCTTCTTATACTCCACCTTCAGGGCGGAGCTAGAGGTCAACGGCCAACCAGGACCCGGGATCTGTCAGCCAATGACATTATGGCTTCCAGTCCCACATGACCCCTAATACATACTACCACAATATGGTACTTACCTCACACCAATGGGTTTTATTATTAGGTTAGAGGAGGAGGGCGGGTGGGAGACACTACACGTGTAGTGTCTCGGGTTTCCTCTCCACCAGAATTTATTGGTGAGGGTCTTCCCAGAAGTCCGCGGGTCGAACTTCCTGTTCCCGCCTTAAACACTAAAATTTTTTTTAAAAACAGCAAAGAGGGACCGAAAACGGGACCAGGTAAGTGTTTACCGCTGAAATTGACTAGCCTGCTCCTGTGTAGGTCTCCCAGAAATCACTAACGCACCGCTCCCGCTGAAATCGACTGGCCTGCTCCTGCAAAGACAAGTGTTTTTAAAGGAGAAACTTACCTCCCAGAAATCACTTGCGCACTGCTCCCGCTGAAATTGACTAACCTGCTCCGCTCCCGCTGAAATCGACTGGCCTGCTCCTGCAAAGACAAGTGTTTTTAAAGGAGAAACTTACCTCCCAGAAATCACTTGCGCACTGCTCCCGCTGAAATTGACTAACCTGCTCCGCTCCCGCTGAAATCGACTCTTGCAATGCCAGATTGGAGTAGGGTCCAGGTCAAATGTAAAATCGAGCCCAAAGAGCGTATTCAAATTTACATAAGATAGTCACTGAGAAATCCAATTAGGACAACAAAAATACATTTCTACACCCAGAGAGTGGTGAGAGCGTGCAATCTATTACCACAGGGAGAAATTGATGTGATTAGATGCTTTCTTTAAATTTTTTAAAAATTCCCAATTAAGGGGCAATTTAGCATGGCCAATCCACCTACCCTGAACATTTTTGGGTTGTGGGTGTGAGACCCCCACAGACAAGGAGAGAATGTGCAAACTCCACATGGACAGTGACCCGGGGCCAGGATCGGCCCTGGGTCCTCAACGCCATGAGGCAGCAGTGCTAACTACTGTGCCACCGTGCCACCCATGAATAGATGTTTTTAAGAGCAGGTTAGATAAGGACACAAAAGTGAATGGAATTGAAGGTTATGCTGATAGAGTAAGGATGTGCGGAGGCTCAAGCAGAAGGATGGGGTTGGCACGGACTGGCTGGGTGGACTGGTCTGTTTCTCTGTTGTGTAATTTATGTATTTCTAAGTAGACGTCTACTAACTGGAGTCATTATTGCACCATGGAACAGGTACTTTGCTCCTGTCACAGTGGCAGTTGCGGTACTGATATTCTTTCAGTGCATATCTGCAGCAATGTTAGCAATTCCCTCTTTAAAGATAAATTAAATCATTCAGCAGCCTGCATCCAATTACATGTCCTTTAATCCTCTTCTAATGGAAATTCCATTTGCTGAGATTCCTACAAACCACTGAACAGTACAATCTAACAGCAATTCACTCTTAAGATCCCAGCATCAGCTCAGTCACTTGTCTCGATTACCCTTGTGACAGTATCACTGTTCTTTTTCCTCTTTATGGCAGGCAGGTCACCAAGTAAAAACAAACAGGGCAAAACCACTGACATTTAAGTATCTTCCGTCTTTTCTCTCGGACACCTAAACTGAAGTGCACTGCATGAGTCCTCTAATCCTTAAAATCTCCTGAAATATAGTTCCAACAAATTGCTTTAAGAAGGCTGTCCCAGTTTTGGTTTTATTGTGTGGCCAGTGTGGACTGCTTCAGATCAAAGTAACCTTTCAGCAGGAGCCTCATACAGGCATTATGCCCCTTTATTTTGGATAGACAAAGGGCCTATTAGCTTATTATTAGGCAGACAATACACTTCAGAAATGGAATGCATATTTACTTCCTATCCGCCATATTGGAAGTTTAGTAGGCAGATTAGCACAGGAAAGCAGACGCTGTGGGGCCCAGTTTATCGGCAAAGGCGTTTTATTTATGTAAAGTATTTCAACATGCATCAGATACTCGGGATTTGCAAGTGTAGGTGTTAGTGCAAGAGATCTTTTCCAACATAGTAACAGAGAAAAACTTTTATGTGCAAGATCACTTAGGTTGGGGGGAGGAAATAGATGAAAAGAAAATTTGACACCTTTGACTGCAACTCATTGCAAATGGTCCAGAACATAACTGAACAGATTGATTCCACGGGAAGTCAGTGCCTGATGCCATATAGTTTGCTACCCAGAGGGAAAAGAAACGTACAGTTGCTTTAATCTCAAAAGGAAAATACTGTAGACTCTGGAAATCTGAAATAAAAGCAGAAATGTGCTGGAAAAACTCAGCAGGCCTGGCCACATCTAAGAGAGAGAAACAGAGTTAACATTTTGAGTTCAATATCACTTTTCTTCTTCTTTCTTCCAAATGCTTTCCAGAGCCTTTTGGTTTTATCTAATTTCAGAAGGGTTGGATTGGATGTTTGAAGCTAGATGTTGAGTTCAAACTGCAATTAATGTTCCTCGCTGTATAATAATCTTGAACTTGTGAATAACTCCTGTAACCAAGAGAACCAGCTGTTATTGAGTAAATCTGTCTCCTGGGTGGCTCACTCGCGGTGCGCACCAACAGCCCATTCTGCAGACAAAGGCCCAAAGATATCCTGAGGCCCAGGCCTTATTTAAAGGGCCCCAGTTTTCTGTGCCCCAATGTAGTTTGCTGCACTCAGGCTGGCCCACTGTCAGGATGTCTGAAGGTATAAACATGTCAATAAGGGAATTGAAAAAAATAATAGATTTAGATTTATTGTCACATGTACCGTGGTACAGTGAAAAGTATTGTCTGCGTGCAGTCCAGGTAGGTCGTTCCATACATGAAAAACATAGGACGTGCAATAAATACACAATGTAAATACATGGACATCGACATCGGGTGAAGTATAGGGAGTATAGTGCTACAGATAGAGAAGATGCATGGAGAGATCAGTTCAACCCATTATAGGGCCAATCCAGAGTCTGGTAACAGCAGGGAAGAAGCTTTTTTTGAATCTGTCAGTGCGTGTTCACAGACTTTTGTATCTTCTACCCGATGGAAGAGGTTGGCAGAGAGAATAACCTGGGTGGGAGGGGTCTTTGATTATGCTGACCACTTTCCTAAGGCAGCAGGAGGTGTAGACAGAGACAATGAATGGGAGGTGGGTTTGCGTAATGGACTGGGCTGTATTCACGACTCTCTACAATCTTGGGCCGAGCAGTTGCCATACCAAGCTGTGATACAGCCAGATAGGATGTTTTCATCTGTAAAAATTGGTAAGAGTCAATGTGGACATGCCGAATTTCCTTAGTTTCCTGAGAAAGTATAGGCGCTGTTGTGCCTTCTTGATCGTAGCATCGAGGTGGGAATTATTCAGGGGATGTGGGCTGTGTTGGCTCAGCCAACATTTGTTTCCCATTCTAATTGCCCTTGATAAGATGGTGGTGAGATGGGTGGGGTAGGTGGGGATGCGGTGTGGGGAGGAGGTTGGAGGGGGCAGGACTCCTCGGGGCTTGAGCGTCAGAGATCTTTTCCACAAGATTCCTCCGAGTCCCATAAAAATAAGTTAAAACCTCCCATTGTGGGTCCACTTTTGACACTATTGTCAGTTAAACTGGTCAAAGAATTTGCAATGCACGCTCCTACCAGCTCTCATCCTAAAATGAAGTTCTGGGTCCATCAGTCACCTCTGATTTACATTTTAAAAGCTACCTAACTACCCGAAACAGGCAGGCCCTTTAGCTGCCATAGAATTCTGCTAAAAAGTGCAATGGGCCGAATGTCAATGTTAATGGGATGGTAGATCTGCTAACAAGGGGCTGGTTTAGCACAGGGCTAAAGAGCTGACTTTGAAAGCAGACCAAGGCAGGCCAGCGGGTTCAATTCCCATACCAGCCTCCCCGAACAGGCGCCGGAATGTGGCGACTAGGGGCTTTTCACAGTAACTTCATTTGAAGCCTACTTGTGACAATAACGATTTTCATTTCATAATGCCAATTTGAGACCATTATGGCCCTGCTAACGTCAATTTCAGCAAGATTAAAATTACCCTCTAACAGCCCCATTCTAAAATGATTCCTTAATATTCTCTTATCCTTCAGTATTTGACAACATATAAATCAGACAACAGCCAGAGCACTGAAGATTGAAAATCTGCAGTTCGTGGAAGCTGAACACCTGCTGAAACTTAAAACATATTTAAACCTTAATATAGTCATTATTTTTAATTCAATATTGGATCACAGATTCCTACAGATAATTCAAAGTAAGCGCACCTCTAAAAATAGAACAGTTAATGTTTTTATTATTATCACTTGTTTATATGGATAGGATAAAGTTTTTTTAAATGAATAATGATTTTACAGTACAGCATGTGTAGATCTACAAAGGGCATACAGCTCCTATAATTATCTAGGTTTAGAATGTTTGCACTGCATTTATACTGACCTTAATTCTCACATGAAAGCTGCATGACAGACTATTTCAGTTCATGCATCAGCTCAGGAGGAAATGGACCAACATAACACCAGATGGATTACAATATTTGACTTAAGCAGTACACACGCCACAACTGATCTCTGACAGATTGTGGAGGTAGTGCACTTTCTTCAGTTTAAAAAGCACAACTATCGCTCTCCTTCTCAACCGTTCTGGTGTTTAATTGTTCGAGGGGCAAGGGCGTAGAACGTACTCTGGGTGGGGGACTTCAAAGTTCATCACCAAGAGTGGCTCGGTCGTACCACCACATATCAAAATGGCCAGGCCTTAAAGGACATGGCTGTTAGACTGGTAGGTGGTGAGGGAACTAACAAGAGGAAAAACAAACTTGACCTAACCCTCATTAATCTGCCTGCCGCAGATGCATCTGTCCATGACATTATCGGTAGGAGTGACCACCGCACAATCCTTGTGGCTACAATGTCCCGTCTTTACAATGAGGATATCCTGCATCGTGTTGTGTGGCACTACCACAACACTAAATGGGATAGACTTCAAACAGATCTTGCAACTCAAAACTGGGCATTTATGAGGGACTGTAGGCCATCAGCAGAATTGTACTCAAACACAATCTGTAACTTCATTTCCTGTCATATCTCTCTCTATCATTATCACCAAGCCAAGGGGTCAAACCTAGTTCAATGAAGAGTGAAGGAGGAGGGCATGCCAGGAGAAACACCAAGCCTACCTACCAATGTGACGTCGACCTGGTGAAGCTACAACACAAGACAACTTTCTTGACAGAGCTAAGTGATCCCACAACCAATGGATCAGATCTAAGCTCAGCAGTCCTGCTACTTCCAGTCCTGAATGGTAGTGGACAATTAAACATATCACTGTAGGTGGAAGCTCCACCAATATCCCCATCCTCCATGATGGTCGATCCCAGCACATCTGTGCAAATATAAGGTGGAAGCATTCGCAACAATCTTCAGCCAGAAGTGCCAAGTGGAGGATCCATCTCGGCCTCCTCTGGAAGGTCACAGCATCACAGATGTCAGTCTTCAGCCAATTCAATTAATTCCATGTGATATCAAGAAATGGCTGAAGGCTGAATGGCTGGATAGAGCAAAGGCCCTGACAATATTCTGGCAATAGTACTGAAGACTCGTGCTCCAGAACTTGCTGCGTTCCACCAGGGTTACTCAGCTCCTGACTGCATTACAGCCTTGGTTCAAACATGGACAAAAGAGTTGAATGCCAGAGGTGAGGTGAGAGTGACTGCTTTTTGACATTAAGGCAGTGTTTGACTGAGTATGGCATCAAGGAGCCCTAGCTAAACTGGAAACAAAGGGAATCAGGGGGAAAGCTCTTCACTGGTTGGAGTCATGCCTGGCACAAAAATAGATGGTTGTGGTGGTTGGAGGTCAATCATCTCAGCTCCAGGACATCACTGCAGGAGTTCCCCAGGGCAGTGTCCTAGGCAGGACCATCTTCAGCTGCTTCATCAATGACCTTCCTTCCATCATAAGGTCAGGAGTGGGGATGTTTGCGGATGACTGCACAATGTTCAGCACCATTCACGACTCCTCAGATACTGAAGCAGTCCATGTCCAAATGCAGCAAGACCTGGACAATATCCAGGCTTGGGCTGACAAGTGGCAAGTAACATTCATGACACACAAGTGCCAGACAATGACCATTTACAACAAGAGAGGATCTAACCATCGCCTCTTGACATTCAATGGTGTTATCATAGTTGAATCCTCTACTATCAACATCCTTAGGGTTACCATTGACCAGAAACTGAACTGGACTAGCTATATAAATACTGTGGCTACCAGAGCATGTCAAAAGCTAGGCACCCTACAGTGAGTAACTCGCCTCCTAACCCCCCCAAACTCTGTACAAGGCACAAGTTAGGAGTGTAATGGAATACTCTCCACTTGCCTGCTTCAGCCAACAACACTCAAGAAGCTCAAAACCAGCTCAGACAAAGTAACCCACTTGATTGCTACACCTTCCACAAACATTCATTCTCTCACCACTGACGAGCAGTGGCAGCTATGTGTGCCATCTGCAAAATATGCTGCAGAAACGCACTGAGGTTCCTTAGGCAGCACCTTCCATGACCACTATCACCTGGAAGGTTAAGAACACCACTACCCAGAGTTCCCCTCGAGGTCACTTAGCATCCTGACTTGGAAAGGTATCACAGTTCCTTCACTGTCGTTGGGTCAAATTCCTGGAATTACCTCCCTAACAGCACTGTGGGTGTACCTACACCTCAAGGACTGCAGCAGTTCAAGAAGGCAGCTCACCACCACCTTGTGAAGGGCAACTAGGAATGGGCAATAAATGCTAGCATAGCCAGCAACGCGCATATTCCGAAAATGTATTTTCTAAAGGAGGGTTCAGGAAGTAACGCATAGTTCTCTTGATGCCCATTCTATGGCTTTAATGGCTCAAGCATCTCAGCATGGAGCTCTTTGTCTTGAAGTTCTCTGGAAACTGATATCTTTTTCTATTTCATGCCTTTCTGGCTTCCCAGACTCCTTGGGCGCGATTCTCCACTCCCGCGCCGTTTGGGAGAATCGCCTGGGTCGCCAAAACTTCCCGCGATGCCGGTCCGACGCCCTCCCGCGATTCTCCCAAGCGGCGAGAACGGCCCCGTCGAGTTCCGCGCGGCGCAGGCCGGAGAATCGCCCGAGACACCCAAAATGGCGATTCTCCACCACCCCCGCTATTTGCAGGGCCGGATGGGCCGAAGTCCCGACGGCGTGACCCCAGTTCACGCCGTCGCCGTTCACACCTGCTATTTAAAGGCGTCAGCCAGTCGTGCTGGCTGACGCTGAGCAGGGAAGAGGTGAGCGGACTGTTCCGCAGCTCCTGGAGACCGGGTCGGCTTCCCCGAGAGGTCTGTGGCCAAAGGGGGTGTGTGGGAGAGGGTGCAGGTGGGAGGGGGGGGGGGGGTGAGGGAGAGTGTGCAGGTGGGAGGGGGGGGGGGGTGAGGGAGAGTGTGCAGGTGGGAGGGGGGGTGAGGGAGAGTGTGCAGGTGGGAATGGGGGATGAGGGAGAGTGTGCAGGTGGGAGGGGGGTGAGCGAGAGTGTGCAGGTGGGAGGGGGGATTGAGGGAGAGTGTGCAGGTGGTAGGGGGTGAGGGAGAGTGTGCAGGTGGGAGGGGGGATGAGGGAGAGTGTGCAGGTGGGAGGGGGGGAGGGAGAGTGTGCAGGTGGGAGGGGGGGTGAGGGAGAGTGCAGGTGGGAGGGGGGTGAGGGAGAGTGTGCAGGTGGGAGGGGGGATGAGGGAGAGTGTGCAGGTGGTAGGGGGTGAGGGAGAGTGTGCAGGTGGGAGGGGGGTGAGGGAGAGTGTGCAGGTGGGAAGGGGGGATGAGGAAGAGTGTGCAGGTGGGAGGGGGGTGAGGGAGAGTGTGCAGGTGGGAGGGGGGTGAGGGAGAGTGTGCAGGTGGGAGGGGGGATGAGGGAGAGTGTGCAGGTGGGAGGGGGGTGAGGGAGAGTGTGCAGGTGGGAGGGGGGTGAGGGAGAGTGTGCAGCTGGGAGGGGGGATGAGGGACAGTGTGCAGGTGGGAGGGGGTGAGGGAGAGTGTGCAGGTGGGAGGGGGGTGAGGGAGAGTGTGCAGGTGGGAGGGGGGATGAGGGAGAGTGTGCACGTGGGAGGGGGGATGAGGGAGAGTGTGCAGGTGGGAGGGGGGGATGAGGGAGTGTGTGCAGGTGGGAGGGGTTGATGAGGGAGAGTGTGCAGGTGGGAGGGGGGTGAGGGAGAGTGTGCAGGTGGGAGGGGGGATGAGGGAGAGTGTGCAGGTGGGAGGGGGGGATGAGGGAGAGTGTGCAGGTGGGAGGGGGGTGAGCGAGAGTGTGCAGGTGGGAGGGGGGTGAGGGAGAGTGTGCAGGTGGGAGGGGGGATGAGGGAGAGTGTGCAGGTGGGAGGGGGGATGAGGGAGAGTGTGCAGGTGGGAGGGGGGATAAGGGAGTGTGTGCAGGTGGGAGGGGGATGAGGGAGCGGCGTGCAGGTGGGAGGGGGGATGAGGGAGAGTGTGCAGGTGGGAGGGGGTGAGGGAGAGTGTGCAGGTGGGAGGGGGGGTGAGGGAGAGTGTGCAGGTGGGAGGGGGGTGAGGGAGAGTGTGCAGGTGGGAGGGGTTGATGAGGGAGAGTGTGCAGGTGGGAGGGGGGTGAGGGAGAGTGTGCAGGTGGGAGGAGGGATGAGGGAGAGTGTGCAAGTGGGACGGGGGATGAGGGAGTGTGTGCAGGTGGGAGGAGGGATGAGGGAGTGGCGTGCAGGTGGGAGGGGGGTGAGGGAGAGTGTGCAGGTGGGAGGGGGGTGAGGGAGAGTGTGCAGGTGGGAGGGGTTGATGAGGGAGAGTGTGCAAGTGGGAGGGGGGTGAGGGAGAGTGTGCAGGTGGGAGGGGGTGAGGGAGAGTGTGCAGGTGGGAGAGGTTGATGAGGGAGAGTGTGCAGGTGGGAGGGGGGTGAGGGAGAGTGTGCAGGTGGGAGGGGGGTGAGGGAGAGTGTGCAGGTGGGAGGGGGGTGAGGGAGAGTATGCAGGTGGGGGGGGGTGAGGGAGAGTGTGCAGATGGGAGGGGGGTGTGGGAGAGCGTGCAGGTGGGAGGGGGGTGAGGGAGAGTGCAGGTGGGAGGGGTGTGACGGAGAGTGTGCAGGTGGAGGGTGTGAGGGAGAGTGTGCAGGTGGGAGGGGGGGTGTGGGAGAGTGTGCAGGTGGGAGGGGGGGGGTGTGAGGGAGAGTGTGCCGGTGTGAGGGGGGTGAGGGAGCAGAGTGCAGGTGGGAGGGGTGTGAGGGAGAGTGCGAAGGTGGGAGGGGGGTGAGGGAGCGGAGTGCGGGCGGGAGGGGTGTGAGGGAGAGTGTGCAGGTGGGAGGGGGTGAGGGAGAGTGTGCAGGTGGGAGGAGGGATGAGGGAGAGTGTGCAAGTGGGAGGGGGGATGAGGGAGTGTGTGCAGGTGGGAGGAGGGATGAGGGAGTGGCGTGAAGGTGGGAGGGTGGTTAGGGAGAGTGTGCAGGTGGGAGGAGTTGATGAGGGAGAGTGTGCAGGTGGGAGGGGGGTGAGGGAGAGAGTGCAGGTGGGAGGGGGGGTGAGGGAGAGTGTGCAGGTGGGAGGGGGGATGAGGGAGAGTGTGCAGGTGGGAGGGGGGATGAGGGAGAGTGTGCAGGTGGGAGGGGGGATGAGGGAGAGTGTGCAGGTGGGAGGGGGGTGATGGAGAGTGTGCAGGTGGGAGGGGGGTGAGGGAGCGGAGTGCAGGTGGGAGGGGGGTGAGGGAGAGTGTGCAGGTGGGAGGGGGGTGAGGGAGCGGAGTGCAGTTGGGAGAGGGGTGAGGGAGCGGAGTGCAGGTGGGAGGGGGGTAAGGGAGAGTGTGGATGGTATCGTCCATCCGCGGATGCCACATGTCAGCCGCCCTGATATGGCAGGACGGTGACGAGGACACGGCTGCAGGTTGTCGTGTGGCTGATGGGCACAGGCGAGTGGCACACTGGTGAGGAGGATGGTGTGTATTGACCGTTGGACGAGGACAGTGACCAGATGTTAGACTGGCTGCGTGTCTGCAGCGCGACCAGGCCACCGGGGCACACAGGTATACCATGCAACCTGGCTGGCGAGGTGTGGAAGAACCTCCGTGTAATATGTTGTTTCTCTGTTCCCCACCACCCTCCTGCAGGTCACCATGTATGCCAACCAGACAGCGATGTTCACTGCCGTGGTTGGAGCCGCAGCTCTCGAGTTTGCCATCCGGCAGCGTAGAGTCGGGCGGCCCACAGTGGCTGCAGGTGCAGCGGTTGCCGGTGCAGCAGAGGGGGTGGCCGCGGAGTGGCCCATCGTCGCCGCGCAGGCCGCAGGCGCTCAGGACCCGAATGTACAGGGGGATACCGAGGGGAACATTGACCGTCAGACGGCGAGGAATGCAGAGGACGTGCTTGGGGGGGGGGGGGAGGAGGAGGAGGAGCAGGTGGAGCACGAGGATCCACTGATGGTGGTGCCAGCGCACCACAGACGTCCAGCAAGGCCGAGGGTGTACGGTGACAGAATGTCGTCCGAGGCCCTAACGGACATCACATGCAGGAGGAGACTACGGTTCAGCAGGGAGATGGTCGCACATATATGCCAGCTCGTGGCGCACCTCGCACTACGTGGAATGGGAGGAGGACACGCGATACCAGTCTCCGTCAAGGTGACGGTGGCCCTAAACTTTTATGCGACCGGTTCCTTCCAGGCGCCGAGCGGGGACCTATCCGGGATATCACAGGCATCGGTCCACAGGTGCATCAGGGCCATCACCGACGCCCTGTACGCCATCGCGGACAGGTACATTCAATTCCCCGATGACCGAGCACAGCCGGAAACACGGGCACGTGGATTCGCCAAGGTGGTCGGGATACCGATGGTCCAGGGTGTGATCGATGGTGTGCACGTCCCCATGCGCCCACCTGCAGACAACAGGGAAGTGTTCATGAACAGAAAGGGCGCATACTCCATGAACATTCAGGTGGTGTGCGACCCCCACATGAAGATCATGCACATGTGTGCAGAGGACCCTGGCAGTGTGCATGACGCCTACATTCTGGCACAGTCGTTCATCCCCGCAATGTTCGATGGATGCCCCCCCGGCTGAGGGGCTGGTTGCTGGGCGACCGTTGAGGTCATGGCTGATGACGCCAATACGGAGGCCTCACACCAACGCGGAGAGCCTATACAACGAGGCCCGTGCAGCAACCAGGGGTGTGGAGGAGCGGTGCTTCGGGCTGCTGAAGGTGCGCTTCAGATGCCTGGACCGATCAGGAGGGGTCCTGCAGTACCAACCCGACAGGGTCGGTCGCATGGTTGTGGTCTGCTGTGCGATGCACAACATTGCCATGCATGGGAGATGCCCTGGTGGAGGAGTCGGAGGGAGGACCCGACGGCACCGGAGCCAATGCAAACGAGGAGGATGGGGAAGAGGAGGATGCGGAGGAGGAGGATGATGGCGCGCATCAGGGTGGGGGGAGGGGCGCAGGACACAGACACTGCCCGGCTGCTCTTCCAGGAGGCTGCACGACGGCACCGCCGCGGACAGCGGGCACGTGACGCGTTGGTGGCCGCACGGTTCACGCACTGTGGGGGTGGGATTCGCTGAACACTGCCACTTGCACCGTCACTCCTGTACACGGGCACCACATGCCCGCGGGGTAGCTGGCGTCGGTGTACCGAGGACAACGGTGTCCGATTATGGGAGGCAGGGGGGAAAGGGTCAGCACATCTGGAACAGACCTTGAACGGCTCGTATACCACTAAGCCAATCGGGCACCCTCACGAGTGCCCTGGCACCGGACATAGCACACAGTCTTATAAGTCAAATTCAACGGTGAGTTTATTTGTGTGGTTAACATAGGTGCCCTACCCACTACAAGTAGACTGTGCCCTGCACCCGTGCCAACTTGTTACGTGCCTAACATCTTTGCCTTACGAGCCCTACCACTACGTCCAGGTGTGTTCCCAGATGGTACAGCAGGAGTGGAGGTGGACTGCTGAGAATCACGCCCTTCGACATGGCTCCTCGTCGGCACACGTTTCCTGGGGCGGCCCGGCTTCGATGGGCCAGGCTGCTCGGCGGGCGCGCAGGATGGCGTGGTGCCACCCTGACCTGCCCGCTCCCCACCAGAAGCGCCAGGGACGGAACGGGGGGAGGCCGAGTGTCTGGGACGTCCCTTGCTGGAGGTACCGGGACGGGCCCCAGAACCTCCTCCTGCCTCGGGGAGCCCGGTGGCCCCCGGGCCTCACTGTGGGACGGAGATGCGCTCGGAGACATGCCCCGTCGCACCACCGACACCTGGCGCTGCCAGTCCTGGAGGCCTGCAGCGGTATCGACCACGGTCCAAATGTTCACCGAGACGGAGCACAGGGTGTGCCACATTCCTGCCAAGGACTGGGCAATCTCGACCTGTGAGTGCGCGACGCCATCCATCACGTGCGCCAGGCAGTCAATGTTCTCCGCGACCGACTGCTGGGACTGTGCCATCGCTTGCTGGGACCGGGCCATGGCATGGTGAGACTCAGCCAGGGCCCGGAGAGCGGTGCAATGTCCTGTTGGCTCTGTGAGATGGCTGCCTGTGAGAGGGCAGCCCTCTCCTGGGCCATGGATGACGCGTGCACGTTAAGCCCAACGCCTTGCAGAACCTGACCCATGGCCAAAACCCTTTCACCCATTGCCTCCACCACGGACGCCACCCGTACGGTGTCGGCCTGGGTGGCTGCAATGAGCGGCACCACTCCCTGCTCCTGAACGCGGATAGACTCCTCCACCTGCGTATGCAGGTCCTGGAAGATGGCCCTCATCCCGTTATTCATTCCCTGGGTGTCCACATGCATCGGTTGTCCGGGTGGGTCAATTACATCCAGGAACCCGGGATCCATCTGGGTGGCAGCTGGTTGCTGGGCCTGGGCGGCCCTCCGGCCGTCCAGCCCCTCGGCTGCTCCAAACTCCACCTGCTGTACCGGCTCGGCTGTGGGGTGCGCACCAGACCGTGACCCGGGAGCCTCATCACTTATATCCCCAACCGAGGTGGGTGTCACTGTGATGGTGAATGGTGTGGGAGACAGCAGTGCCGCAAGCTCGAGGTCATCGTCCGTTAGGACGTCTGGTGTGCACTGGTCCCCCTCATAAAGCATAAAGCATCACTATTAGGCGGGTATCATCAGGGCATGCAGATATAGACTACATTGTTGCTGGTTCAGGGGACAGCACGCCATGGCATCGTTCCAGGGGGGTCCCGGGGATCATGTGGGTCGATAAATAGTTGGTCACCGTGACTTCCCCCAACCCCCCCTGACCCCCCATCACCGCCCCTGATGCCCCAATCCCCCCCAACACTCCCAACCCCCCCTGACCCCCCATCACCGCCCCTGATGCCCCAATCCCCCCCAACACTCCCAACCGCCCCTGACCCCCCCAGCACCGCCCCTGATGCCCCAATCCCCCCTGACCCCCCCCCCACCTCCGCCCCTGATGCCCCAATCCCCCCCCAACACTCTCAGCCCCCCTGCCCCCCCCACCACCGCCCCTGATGCCCCAATCCCCACCAACACTCCCAACCCCCCCTGACCCCTCCCCACCCACCCCACTTCCCCCCCGTGCCGGGGGGGGGGCCTGGGGGCACCCTCATGGTACTTACCCTGGCAGCCCGGGTGAGGTCGTGCAGCTTCTTGCGACACTGCTCCCCCGTCCGGGGGGTCTACCCCACAGCACTGACTGTGGTGCCAACCTCACGCCAACCGCCCCTCACCGCGCTGGATGGCTGGCGATGCCCACGTCTTGGGCAGAGGGTGTCCCTTCTCTGCTCGACCTCATCCACCAGGGTGTCCAGGTCCATGTCCTGTAACCTCGGTGCGGCTCTTCGGGGCTCAGCCATCTCCTCTCTTCTCCTCCGGGTCCTCTGTGCGCGGTTCACGCCATTTATGACGCAGTGCCGCGTCATTCGCAGTGACGACGCGGCCTTCGCGACACGCCCCCCCAAATTTCTCACGGCCCCGATCCTAGCCCATTTACGGGCCCTGAACCGGTCGGGATCGGGGCCGTCGTGAACCTCGACGGCGTTCACGGCGGCATGGGCACTTCGGCGCAGGAGTGGAGAACCACGCCCCTTATACGCTGAAGGAGAACGAGCAAGCACGCTATGCTCGTATACATAAATATATATATGAGATACTTGAATTATTTTGTAACATTGTTCAGTCATTGAAAATGTTGAGTCTTCTGTCTCTCCCAGGTCTGTTTCAAATGTTATCTTTGTTAATTCAATTCTATTCATTGTGCATTGAATAGCAAACACAAACAACTCAATTAAATTATAAGCCAGTAATGACAAGTTCTACAATACTGACCTCTCAGTAATGAAAAGGAGAAGGCGGGTATTCAGAGCCATGCCCAGCCTTCAGATCGAGTGCTACTTCTATTATACATTGATTAGCGGGGTTCCCCAAAGAAATCTTTCCTTATATGAAAGTTGTTGATGAGAAAGTACAAAGATTTTCCTTATGGGAATATGCTTCAAATTGGATAACCTTAGGAAGGCTTGTACTTTCCAAATCAAAGTTTCCTCCAAACGTGTTATTGAAACTGGTGTGCCTCAGAGGATTCTTGATCAATATATGGAATATTAACTGACATCCCTTTGCCTTTGGGACAATCAATAACCCACAGTAGCCTTCTGATCAATATTCTGTTTATTGACCAATCTATACAAGAGAAAGATGAGAAAATTTATTTGACTTCTCCTCCACTTTATTTAGTCAAGAGTTTAAACAAAAAGCTTGTGAAATGGGGCTGATTGTCACAGTATAGGCAGTGCTCCATATGTGTTGCAGGGTCTTCGATAACAAATGTGTCTTGCAGAAAATAATACTGCACTGGAGAAAGCTGAGTGATTTGTGTCAGACATTTGAAATTTATTCTTCTGAATTTTGCAATCACTTTCCCTGAATGTCTATATAATTGGGGTCAGGCAGTACGACCACAGAACCTTGCAATGTTCAAATCACATCATGTCGTCTATCACACTACGTCAATTGTACATTAATAATCTCCAACAGGTTCATTTGGTTGAGGATGAAATTGAACTTTACACCTGCAAGGGTTTACAGGGAAACGAAAGACATATTTCCACAATGCCTTTGTTGACCTCAGGAGGTTCCAGTGTGTATTCCACAGCCATTTTTGAAATGTATTTACTGTTGTAATCAAATGCGGCAGTCAATTTATGAACAACAAACTTCCACAAAGAGCATTGCAGTAATGATCAGATAATCTGGTTTATTAATATTAGTGTCGAATGTATATTGTCCAGGACACCAGAAATACTCTCCTGCTCTTGAAATGCTGCCTTGTGGAATCTTTCACCCTCAAATGCGAAGTAGCGAATGTCATTATATCCACTCATATATATAATGAGATGCAGACAGGCAGTGATTGACAGACAGGATAATAAATGAACACACACGACAAATAACAACCAATCACCAGACAGGACACCACCACTATAAAGCACACAGGGCATTAAGACTCTCCCTCTCTCTACAGGACACAGCTACTGAGATAGTAAGAGTGCACAAGCCAGTGAGCACTATCACCATGAGGTAGAGAGTTAGTCTGGTCAAGCCAGTAGGAGGTTATCATTTAGATTGATAGAGTGTCAACTCACAGCAGACTATGTACAGCAATCAGGAAGTTCAATAAAACAGTGTTGGACCATCTCCGGTGTCAGAAGCCTGTTTCTAGTTTCACTGCATCCAGTTGCAGTCAACGTTGAACCAGCTTACTTAACACATCATGGTACCAGAGTGCTATTAATCCTGACGAACCTACCTCGAGTGCATCTGCAACGACCAGCAAGCAGCCATCCAGTGGCATGGAACAGATCCAGCCTCCTTCGCAACTCCGGATCTCCGGCAACCTCGGCGCCAATTGGAAAGTCTTCAAACAAAAGTTACTCCTGTGCATCGAGGCCTCCGACCTCGAGGCAGCATCGGATGCCAGAAAGATCGCGCTGTTCCTGTCGACTGCGGGAGATCACGCCATCCACATCTGTAACTCGCTTCCGTTTGCAGATAGCGAAGACAAGACAAAGTTCAAGACCGTTCTGCTGAAATTCGACAGCCACTGCGACATTGAGGTGAATGAGAGCTTTGAACGGTACACCTTCCAACAGAGGCTTCAGGGTAAGGATGAACCTTTTCAGTCCGTCTTGACCCATCTCCGCATCCTCACGCAGTCATATAATTATGACTCGACGACTGATTCCATGATCCGGGATCAGATCGTTTTCGGGGTCCAGTCCGACTCTCTGCGGGAGCAGCTCCTCAAAATCAAACAGTTGACCCTCTCCGTCGCCATCAAAACGTGCGTTGTCCATGAGCCTGCTACTCCCACATCAGGGCGGCAGAAACTGCAAAACTGGACTCCCATGAGGCAGAAAGGGTGCAGGCCATAACGGAAATGCAAGGTCTGAGCATCGAGGGGAGTGGCCGCTTCGCCTGCTTTTCTCGGGTCCCTACGCATCCGCGCCACAACCGGGTGGACGATGAGGCCGAAGATCCTGAGGCGCAGGCGCGAATGTCGGCCGACCGCACTGAGCATGCGCGATGGCGCACAGAACGTGCTGACGTCAGCGTCATGACGTGTCCGAATTGTGGCTCCGCCTATTTAAAGCGGCAATGTCCAGCCAAAGGCAGGCGATGTCTACAGTGTGGAAAGCCTGGCCACTACGCGGCCTTCTGCAGGTCCACTCCACCGAACACCAGCCAGCGATCCCAGCTGCAGCACAGACGTGTCCGCTGTGTACAACAAAGCATGCGGGATTCTGATCCAGACAGCCCAACGGACCCCGATGCTGACTGCCTTGAGTCTCCATATCGGGTGGGCATCATCACCACATGCGAGTTGGTCTTTACCGTGCCTGCCTACCACCTTTCGATCCTCAGTGTTGATCTTGACGACGAGAGGTGTGCCGTCATCATGGTCAACCAGTCTCGCATCCGATTTAAATTGGACACTGGCGCGTCTGCGAACCTCATATCACAGTCGGACCTCGATAGCATCCGACACCAACCTAGCATTCTTCCACCAGCCTGCCAGCTCCTTGACTACAATGCTAATGCCATAGCTGCCAGTGCGTCGTGTTAGCTAGGTATCTCTCACAAGGAGATCAAGGCGACGTTGAGATTCAAGATCATCCGGCCTTACAAGGCATCCCTGCTCGGTTCTCGCACATGCAAACTCCTAAATCTGGTACAGCGAGGTCATGCCATGTCCTCGACACCGGCGACGGCCTCGCCCAATGCAAATGTCCAGGCTGAGATAGAGGACATTCTCACACAATACCACAGTGTGTTTGATGGGATAGGCATGCTCCCATATCGCTACAAGATATTGCTCAAGCCGAAGCCACGCCAGTCATCCATGCACCACGCCGGGAGCCGGCTCCTCTCAAGGATCGTCTGAAAACGCAGCTATGAGAGCTCCAAGACCAGGGTATCATCTCAAAGGTCACGGAACCCACAAACTGGGTCAGCTCCATGGTCTGTGTCAAGAACCCTCTGACGAATTCCGAATTTGCATTGATCCCAAAGACCTGAATCGCAACATCATGTGAGAGCATTACCCGATCCCGAAGTGTGAAGAATTGACCTGTGAGATGACTCACGCCAAAATCTTTACCAAGCTGGACGCCTCCCGTGGCTTCTGGCAAATTCAGCTGGGCGAGTCCAGTCGGAAGCTGTGCACTTTTAACACTCCGCTCGGCAGGTATTGCTGCAAATGCATGCCTTTTGTTATCATATCAGCTTCCGAAGTATTTCATCGCATAATGGAGCAAATGATGGAGGGCATCGAGTGGGTGCGAGTCTATGTGGACGACGTGATCATCTGGTCCACGACACCCGAGGATCACACTGCTCGCCTCAAACAGGTTTTCCAGGGGATTCATGAAAATGACCTCCAGCTCAACAGGACCAAATGCTCGTTTGGGCTGTCCGCTATCAAGTTTTTATGTGACCACATTTCACAGCAAGGTGTGCAACCTGATGCCAACAAGGTGCTGGCCATCAATGCCATGAAGACACCAGAGGACAAAAAGGCAGTCCTCCGCTTTACTTAACACATCAGCGAGTGTCTCATCTGAAAGATGCCACCCCTCACATTGCAGCACCATCTCAGTCAGTACTGCATGGCATTTTGTGCTCACGACTCTGGAATGGAACTTGAACCTATATAATGATATCTGAGACACAGTTAACACACCAGCAGCATGCTCTCCTATAGAAACTAAACGGAGAAATTAGATCATTCAATAACAGGGATATATAGATGGCCTGCGTAATCTGGAGGGATGCAGGAGATTATTTCTGGACTAAGCAAGTTAGAATGTGAGAGAGAAGAACTGTGTATTGCCTCTCAATAATACTCTCAAGAACTGGAGGTTGTCTCTCAAACCCTGGGAAAGACATGTTTCCCTTAGCTGAGAGGCCAATTAAGGTGATTTAAGGATTAGAGGGGAATGAGGAAAAGTGTTTTCACCCAGAGGGTGGTAGGTGTTTGGAATTTGTCCCAAATTCGTGGTTGAGATGTGGTTGAAATGTTCAACTCATTTAAGCAGTACCTGGATTGGAGCCTGAAGTGCTGTAACCCAGAAAGTAGGATTAAAATGAGTGGCTCGTTTCGTTTTACCCTTTTAAACTGGTGTAGACACGATGGGCAGAATGGCCTCTCTCTGTGTCGTAACCTTTCTATGGTTCTATGAATGTGGAGGTATTAGAATAAATAGAGCTGTGCAGGCAAAGGGAAAATCCCTGAGGAACCTATGTTTGGAAGTGGAGTTAATCTGAGTTGTCAATGGACCTGCTGTCACAAGGAATGTGTGGGGGGGGGGGGGGGGGGGGTTTAGTCCGCTTTGGTTGTTCAGACCAAATTTTAAGTCATTATTATGCTGTTAATGTGGTATACATGGACTTTCAGAAAGCATTTAATACAATGCCATACAACAGACTAGTGAGAAAATTTATAATTCAAGTAATAAAAGGTACAACAGGAATATGAATACAAAATTGACTGAATAAAAGGAAGCAGAGGGTAACGGTCAATTAATATTTTTCAGGCTAAAGGAAGGTTTGTAGTGGTGTTCCCCAGGTGTTGGTATTGGGACCCTTGTTTTTCCTGGTGTATATTAATAATCTAGATCTTGGTGTACAGGGCATAATTTCAAAGTTTGCAGATGATACAAAACTTGGATGCATTGTAAGGTGTGAAGAAGACGGTGGGGAACATCAAAAGGACATGAACAGGTTGGTGGAGTGGGCAGATAGGTGGCAGATGAAGTTCAATGCAGAGAAGTCTGAGGTGATGCATTTTCTAGGAAGAACATGAACAGACAATATAAAATAAGCGGTACAATTCGTAAGGGATACGGGAGCAGAGGGACATGGGTGTATATGTGTATAGATCATTGAAGTGGAAGGACAGGTGGAGAGAGCAGTTAATAAAGCATACAGTAACCTGGACTTTATTAATAGGGGCATAGAGTATAAGAAGAAGGAGGTTGTGGTGGACTTACACAAGATATTAGTTGGACCTCAACTATTGTATTGTGCACAGTTCTGGGTGCCACACAACAGGAAGGATGTGACCGCATTCCCCTACCAGCCTTCCCAAACAGGCGCCGGAATGTGGCGACTAGGTGCTTTTCACAGTAACTTCATTTGAAGCCTACTTGTGACAATAAGCGATTTTCATTTTCATTTCAGGTATACAAGAATGGTTCCAAGATGAGAAATTTCAGTTCTGAGAATGGATTGGAGAGGTTAGGACTGTTCTTCTTGGAGAGAAGAAGGCTAAGAGGAGACTTGATAGAGATGTTCAAAATCATGAGGGAGCTGGTCAGAGTAGACGGGGATAAACTGTTCCCATTCGTAAAAGGATCAAGAACGAGAGGGCACAGATTTAAAATGATTTGCAAAAGAAGCAATTATGATGTGAGAAAAAAACCTTTTCACACAGCGAGTGGTTTGGCTGTGGAATGCACTGCCCGGACGTGTGGTGGAGGCAGATTCAATGGAAGCATTCAAGAAGACATGGGATGATTAATTGAATAGAAACAATGTGCAGGGGTATGGGGGAAAGGCAGCGGAATGGCACTAAGTCATGATGCTCGTTTGGAGAGTTGGTGCAGACTCGGCGAGCTCTTTGGTAATGTAGGCTGGTAGCATTTTGTAGAGGGTCACATTCCAGCACGGACACCATAGCAAAAAACTGAACTGAAACTACATAGAGCTTTAAAATTATAGGAGTGTCTGGGGAACTCTTGTTGCTCATACAATTTTAAAGTTTAATGGACATAAAGCTTTAAACCGATTGGGGGCATGATAGCTGGGAAAGGAATCAGGAGGTGGGAGTGATTCAAGGCTTCTTAAACCAGTGATCAATTAACCCCAGCTACATTGGTATTTCAGGAATGTTCTCACCCTCTGCTCCAGGATCAGACTGGAATCCGACTCCAGGAATGTTCTCACTCTCTGCTCCAGGATCAGACTGGAATCCGACTCCAGGAATGTTCTCACTCTCTGCTCCAGGATCAGACTGGAATCCAACTCCAGGAATGTTCTCACTCTCTGCTCCAGGATCAGACTAGAATCCGACTCCAGGAATGTTCTCACCCTCTGCTCCAGGATCAGACTAGAATCCGACTCCAGGAATGTTCTCACCCTCTGCTCCAGGATCAGACTGGAATCCGACTCCAGGAATGTTCTCACCCTCTGCTCCAGGATCAGACTGGAATCCGACTCCAGGAATGTTCTCACCCTCTGCTCCAGGATCAGACTGGAATCCGACTCCAGGAATGTTCTCACCCTCTGCTCCAGGATCAGACTGGAATCCGACTCCAGGAATGTTCTCACCCTCTGCTCCAGGATCAGACACCCGGTGTTAGTCTCCACGAATCTTCTCACCCTCTCTGCTCCCAGAACAGGAAGTTAGACTGAAAAAGTGAACAGCAGCAGCTGAAGATTCATCTCCTTGCATTCTCAGCAGATTGACACACTAATAATTGAACTAAGAACATCATTCGCTGATTTATATTTAATATTTACTGCTTACAACTTAAATGGAAGTGCCGAATAAATTAAAACCAACCTGAGTCTGTCGTTGCAACCTCTCTGAATTGATCAGTATATGTGAGCAGACAGCTGGGACACAAGGTTACATTGAAAAGCTCCGAGTAACTAATTGTTGTGCATTTGCAGTCTTTTAAAAATTGTGCAAAACGGTCAACTTCTAATTAGTATTTGCAAACACAGTGCAAACGTTTATCAGCTGACCATTGACCTGAATCATTTTGATTGCCATTTTATTTTTTTAAATTTAGAGTACCCAATTCATTTTTCCAATTAGGGGCAATTTAGCATGGCCAATCCATCTACTCTGCACATCTTTGGGTTGTGGGGGCGAAACCCACACAAACACGGGGAAAATATGCAAACTCCACACGGACAGTGACCCAGGGGCGGGATCGAACCTGGGACCTCAGCGGCGTGAGGCAGACGTGCTAACCACTGCGTCACTGTGCTGCCCCTTGATTGCCATTTCCAATACGAGAGAAAGCAATAGGGACCTTGAGTAAGAGGGAGATGGGCCAACCTGGTGATTGTTGCAGACCCTGGAAACAACTCTTTATAGTTTGTCTCATTTTCGGGAGACAGGGTTTAACATAAGAACATAAGAAATAGGAGCAGGAGTAGGCCATCTGACCCCTCGAGCCTGCTCCACCATTCATGGCTGATCTTTTGTGGACTCAGCTCCACTTTCCGGCCCAAACACCAGAACCCTTAATCCCTTTATTCTTCAAAAAACTATCTATTTTTATCTTAAAAACATTTAATGAAGGAGCCTCTACTGCTTTACTGGGCAAGGAATTCCATAGATTCACAACCCTTTGGGTGAAGAAGTTCCTCCTAAACCCAGTCCTAAATCTACTTCCCCTTATTTTGAGGCTATGCCCCCTAGTTCTGCTTTCACCCGCTAGTGGAAACAACCTGCCCGCATTTATCCTATCTATTCCCTTCATAATTTTATATGTTTCTATAAGATCCCCTCGCATGCTTCGAAATTCCAACGAGTACAGTCCCAGTCTACTCAACCTCTCCTCGTAATCCATCCCCTTCAGCTCTGGGATTAACCTAGTGAATCTCCTCTGCACACCCTCCAGTGCCAGTACGTCCTTTCTCAAGTAAGGAGACCAAAACTGAACACAATACTCCAGGTGTGGCCTCACTAATACCTTATACAATTGCAGCATAATCTCCCTAGTCTTAAACTCCATCCCTCTAGCAATGAAGGACAAAATTCCATTTGCCTTCTTAATCACCTGTTGCATCTGTAAACCAACGTTTTGCAACTCATGCACTGGCACACCCAGGTCTCTCTGCACAGCAGCATGTTTTAATATTTTATCATTTAAATAATAATCCCTTTTGCTGTTATTCCTACCAAAATGGATAACCTCACATTTTCAACATTATATTCCATCTGCCAGACCCTAGCCCATTCACTTAGCCTATCCAAATCCCTCTGCAGACTTCCAGTATCCTATGCACTTTTTGCTTTCCCACTCATCTTAGTGTCGTCTGCAAACTTGGACACATTGCCCTTGGTGCCCAACTCCAAATCATCTATGTAAATTGTGAACAATTGTGGGCCCAACACTGATTCCTGAGGGACACCACTAGCTACTGATTGCTAACCAGAGAAACACCCATTAATCCCCACTCTTTGCTTTCTATTAATTAACCAATCCTCTATCCATGCTACTACTTTCCCCTTAATGCCATGCATCTTTATCTTATGCAGCAACTTTTTGTGTGGCACCTTGTCAAAGGCTTTCTGGAAATCCAGATATACCACATCCATTGGCTCCTCGATATCTACTGCACTGGTAATGTCCTCAAAAAATTCCACTAAATTAGTTAGGCACGACCTGCCCTTTATGAACCCATGCTGCATCTGCCCAATGGGACAATTTCCATCCAGATGCCTCGCTATTTCTTCCTTGATGATAGATTCCAGCATCTTCCCTACTACCGAAGTTAAGCTCACTGGCCTATAATTACCCACTTTCTGCCTACCTCCTTTTTTAAACAGTGGTGTCATGTTTGCTAATTTCCAATCCGCCGGGACCACCCTAAGGTCTAGTGAATTTTGGTAAATTATCACTAGTGCATTTGCAATTTCCCTAGCCATCTCTTTTAGCACTCTGGGATGCATTCCATCAGGGCCCGGAGACTTGTCTACCTCTAGCCCCATCAGCTTGCCCATCACTACCTCCTTAGTGATAACAATCATCTCAAGGTCCTCACCTGTCATAGCCTCATTTCCATCAGTCACTGGCATGTTATTTGTGTCTTCCACTGTGAAGACCGACCCAAAAAACCTGTTGAGTTCCTCAGCCATTTCCTCATCTCCCATTATTAAATCTCGCTTCTCATCCTCTAAAGGACCAATATTTACCTTAGCCACTCGTTTTTGTTTTATATATTTGTAGAAACTTTTACTATCTGTTTTTATATTCTGAGCAAGTTTACTCTCATAATCTATTTTAACATGTTGATTGTCTCAACAGAGAACTCAGTCTGCCCGAGGGGTTCAGTCTGATTCCAAGTTTCATTTTAAACCATGATTCCTTCTGGAAGGTAGAACGTTTTATTTATGAGTAAAATTGTTTCGGGGGGAAGATTTCATAATGTTGCATGTTACATTAATTTGAGGCAATTTTTTTTTTTGTCCAGTTTCTATTTAGACCATCTCAGAATAATGGTTTCTCTTCCCAGCATCCAATTGGAGCTTTGAAAATCCTGGATAACAAGAGCAGAAATCTCAGATCTCAGAGATCCCAGCTTCCAGATGATAGATCAGGATCGGTTCCTAATGGCTGGTGCCGCCGGTTAATCAAACATGGCAATTACCTAAGGCCGGGACCTTCCGGTCCTGCAGCTGGAATTAACCGCTCTCCAAATTTTCCTATCGCGCCCACAACGATGCCCACCACCGACTCCAAGCCTGGGAGTTCCATGTTTGCAACCATCAGAAAGCTTCTGGGTGATCTAGTGGCGACACGTGTGTTGGGATCTCACGAGCCATGCGGGAGTGGAATGCGCCAATCGGAGGTCAGTTGGCATTGAGTGAACATGCTGCTGCAGAACAGTAGGAGTCTGACACAGAAGCCAGGGCGGGTTGTGGATAACATCTACTCATAAGCTTGACCAATCAAAGCTGTCGTGTGAGAATGGGTCCATTTTCCAGCTCAGTTGGCTAGACAGCTGGTTCGTGGTGCAGAGCCAGGCCAGCAGCGTGGGTTCAATTCCCACACCAGCTGAGGTTATTCATGAAGGCCCCGCATTCTCAACCTTGACCCTCGCCTGAGGTGTGGTAATCCTCAGATGAAACCACCACCAGTCAGCTTTCCCCCTTAAAGGGGAAAACAGCCCATGGTCATCTGGGACTATGGTGACTTTACCTTACCTCCCTTGACTCATTTTTGAAAGTTAATTGTGGTGAGGGATGGTCTGAACGTTTGCCTAGCATACCAGATACTTTTGCACCAGCCCTGGCTGTCTTTACAGCCTGAGGCAGGGTATATCAAAGAAAACGATGAATGAGAACAGCTGGTTACATACAATACTCCATGTGAATAGGTTAATTCTGTATCTGATAGAGCATCTCCCCTATCTTCAAACACCAACACATTGTAATGTCCATCTGCAATGGTAAAACTGAGATAACTTAAATAACCTTTAATTTGCAGAGCTGAGTAGATTCTATTTGAAGATCTTTAATGCCTAAGATTATTTTATTCCAGATTTTGACCAGAATGTTTTGTTCGTGAAATTTGTATCAAAACATGGGCAGCACGGTAGCACAAGTGATTAGCACTGTGGCTTCACAGCGCCCGGGTCCCAGGTTCGATTCCCTGCTGGGTCACTGTCTGTGCAGCGTCTGCACGTTCTCCCCGTGTCTGCGTGGGTTTCCTCCGGGTGCTCCGGTTTCCTCCCACAGTCCAAAGATGTGAGGGTTAGGTTGATTGGCCAGGATAAATTGCTCTTAGTGACCAAAAAAGGTTAGGAAGGGTTACGGGGATAGGGAGGAAGTGAGGGCTTAAGTGGGCCGGTGCAGACTTGATGGGCCGAATGGCCTCCTTCTGCACTGTATGTTCTAAAATGGTGAATTTTGGAGAAAGATACTGTCCAGACATGGCTTTCATCCCGCCAAGAGCCTTATTAAATATAGCCAGTTAGTGGTGGTGTAGTAGGGTATGGCAGGATTCTCTGTTCTATCTCTAATTGGTGCTGAGTTAATTAATAGGCACAGTAAGAAGTCTTACAACATCAGGTTAAAGTCCAACAGGTTTGTTTTGATAACTAGCTTTCGGAGCACTGCTCCTTCCTCAGGTGAATGAAGAGATGAGTTCCAGAAACATGTATATAGACAAAGTCAAAGATGCAATACGATACTTTGAATGCAAGTCTTTGCAGGTAATCAAATCTTTTCAGAGAGAGGGGTAATCACAGGTTAAAGAGGGGTGAATTGTCTCAAGCCAGGACAGTTGGTAGGATTTCGCAAACCCAGGCCAGATGGTGGGGGGCGAATGTAATGCAACATGAATCCAAGGTCCCGGTTGAGGAAGTACTCATGTGTGCGGAACTTGGCTATAAGTTTCTGCTCCACATCAGAGTTAATTAATGCCATTGAATCAAAAATTATTGACCTCGCAGGGGCGCTGGTCATAATTCTCCAGTCTTTTCTAGGCTTAGGGGAGAGGCCAAAGGACTGGGGCATTGCAAATGTTACACCTTTGTTCAAAAAGGTTGTAAGGTTAGCCCCTGCAATTACAGGTTAGTCAGATTAATATCAGTAGTGGACAAGCTTCTATATAATAATAATCTCTATTGTCACCAGTAGGTTTACATTAACACTGCAATGAAGTTACTGTGAAAAGCCCCTTGTTACAACATTCCGGCGCCTGTTCGGGTGCACAGAGGGAGAATTCAGAATGTCCAAATTACCTAACAACACATCTTTCGGGACTAGATACAGTTATTTGGGATTAAATTAGTAGTCTCATGGAAAAATAGATTGATTAGGAAGAGGCAGCATGAATTTCTAAAGGGGAAATCATGTTTAACTAACTTGCTGGAGTTTGTAAATGGACTTCCAGAAGACATTCAATACAGTACCACACAACAGACTTGTGAGAAAAGTTACAGCTCATGGAATAAAAGGGGCAGAAGCAACATGGTACAAAATTGACTGAATAATAGGAAGCTGAGAGTAATGGTCAATGGATATTTTAAGAAGTGTGAGGTGATGTATTTTGGTAGGAAGAACATGGAGAGACAATGTAAAATGAGGGATGAAATTCTTAAGGGGTTGGAGAAAATTTGGCATGGCCACATTGATTCTTATCAATTTTTACAGATGCACCATAGAAAGGATCCTCTCTGGCTGCATCAGTCTAGTTTGGCAACTGCTCGACCCAAGACCATAAGAAACGACAGAGAGTTGTGAACACAGCCCAGTCCATCACGCGTATCTCCTCCCATTCATTGACTCTGTCTACATCTCCCAGTGCCTTGGGAAAGCGGGCAGCATAATCAAAGACCCCTCCCACCCGGGTTATTCTCTCTTCCAACCTCCTCCATTGGGCTGAAGATACAAAAGTCTGAGAACACGCACAAACAGATTCAAAATCAGCTTCTTCCGCACTGCTACCAGACTCCTGTATTACCCTCTTATGGATTGAACTGACCTCTCCACGCATCTTCTTTACTGTTGTTAGCACTACACTCTGTATGCTTCACCCGATGTTTATGTCTATGTATTTACATTGTATATTTATCATATGGCCTATGTTTTTCATGTATGCAAGAATCTGCCTGGACTGTACACAGAACAATACTTTTCACTGTACCTCGGTACACGTGACAATAAAAATAAATCTAAATCTAAAGGAGCAGAGGGACCTGGGTGTACATAGATCATTGAAGGTGACAGGAGAGGTGGGCAGAGCAGTTAATAAAGCATGCAGTACTCTGGACTTTATTAATAGGGGTATAGTGCATAGGCACAAGGAGGTTATGCTGAACTTACACAAGATACCAGTTAGACGTGAGCTGGAATATTGCGTACAGTTCTGGACACAACACCATAGGAAGGATGTAAACACATTGGAGAGAGTGCAGAAGAGGTTTACAAGAATGGTCCCAGAGATGATAAATTTCTGTTCTGATGATAGATTTTAGAGCTTGGATCTGTCTTCCTTAAAGAGAAGAAAGCTATGGGGAGATTTGATAGAGATGTTCAAAATCATGAGGGAGCTGGATAGAGTAGATAGGGAGAAACTGTTCCCGCTCGTAAAAGAATCAAGGAGAGGGTACAGATTAAAAGTGATTTGCAAAAGAAGCAAATGTGACATGAGAAAAAACATTTTCACAAGGCCAGTGGGTTGGGTCTGGAATGCACTGCCTGGAAGTATCGTGGAGACAGTATCAATTGAAGCAGTCAAGAGGGAATTGGATGATTACTTGAATAGAAACAATGTGCAAAAGGGTACAGGGAAAAGCAGGGGAATGTCACTAAGCCATGATGCTCGTTTTGGGAGTCGGTGCAGCCACAATGGGTCAAATGGCCTCCTTCTGCAGCGTAACAATTCTGTGATCTGGGATTCAGAACTAGTGTTGGCCAGGGCTTGTGTTCACACTCACTATCCAATGATCTGTGCTGGAATGTGTGAGGATTTGGAAAATACGCCAGCACAGGACTGGGTTCACTTGTAGTTGAATAGGCTACCAATGTTGAATGTCAAAAGCTCACTCCTGTATAATGGCTGCTTTGGGTCATATCCCAATATACTCAGAAGATGAGAGTTGAAGAATGGAGCATGAATTTGGTTTTTCCAGCCAGGATGTTGCCACCTCTGGATTAATAATTGGGGAGCGATAGATGGTTGAGAAGCAAGAAAGGGGTGAGAAGTGAATCCGAAGACTGGAGGTGGTCTGTTAACATTGGAAGGTTGCAGAATGAATCCAAAGGCAAGTTTATATAATTCAGTGAGATTTGTGATCTCCTAGCAGGCCTTTTAGGAGTTGGGAGAGAGAGGTGGCGCCTCATCATCCAGCCCCATGAAGCTATTTCCTTTTCACCAGTTCCTACTACACAATAAATCTTGAGTGCCCAACGGGTCCAAACATCACGAGAAGCACCCGTTGCAGTTTCCTGAAGAGTTCCGTCTAATCCTCTCAGTGAACGATGGGGAAGTATACAGTGGGACTCAAGGCATTAGACGTTTTGGTGAGTGATCAAGAATTTACAATGCTGCGTCAGATTAAGCAGTTGGTGATCCTAAAACCATAGTCAATATCAAAGACTCATCCAGATGCTGTGCAAGAAGGGGGGGGGGGGGTCGGTGGGGGAAGCAAGGAAAGGTTCACTTCAAAAAAAGAGTGTACATGGAAATAAATTTAAATGGCTGCCATAGCGTAAGTTGAATGGTCTACATTCTGTCTTTTAATGTTACAGGTTTGACAGGACTTCCGGTGGCAACTATGAGGGAGTAGGTCGCACATTTGGTGGCTCCCGTTTCAGTCGGACTTTTGAACCTTTTCCCCTGACTTTTTTGTGCTTTTGAACGTGGAACTGGAAAGCAATAGTACTCAGGCACTGAACCCATACAGAGTTGTATGGACTTAAGAAGCCGGAGGGACCGTAAACAGCAGAAGAAGTGGTCAAACAAGGGTGCGGTGGAGGCTGTGAGAGAGACCAATATGGCCGGTGACCAGAGCAAGGCGCCGACAGCCCAGCCTACAATGGAGCAGCTGCTACAGGCCATGCAGGAAGACTTTTTAGCTCTGAAGCGCGATAATTTGGAGCCGCTCCAGAAGTTGATGGACCGATTGGAAAAAAGGCTGGATGACCAGGCTGAGAAGCTCCAGAATCTGGAGAAGGCGGTGGAGGAGCAGGCTGACTTTCAAACGGTGGTGGACGTGGAGATTTGGAGGCTGAGGGATCAGCAAAAAATGCTCCTGGAAAGGCTGGAGCACCTGGACAACAGATCTCGCTGGCAGAATGTAAGAATCGTTGGCCTCCCGGAGGGGGCTGAGGGGCTGGATGCCGCCGCGTATGTGGAGGTTATGTTTCAGAAGCTGCTGGGGAACGAGGTGTTCCCTTGCCCGCCGGTGGTGGACAGGGCACAAAGAGTGCAGGTGAGGCAGCCGCGACAAGGGGGTCCTGCACGAGCGATGGTAGTCCGGTTCCCCAGGTACCTGGACAAGGAGTGGGTTCTGCAATGGGCCAAGAGCACACAAAGCTGTACTTGGGACAATAGCACCCTGCGTGTTTACCAAGACCTGAGTACTGAGGTGGCCAGGAGGAGGGGAGGCTACAGGCAGGTGAAGGAGATTTTGTACAAGAACAAGGTGAAATTCGGGCTGCTTTTTCTGGCGCGACTGTCGGTTATGTATGAGAGTCAGCACCACTATTTCGAGGAACCCGTGGAGGCGATGGACTTTGTTAAGAAGCAAGGGCTGGCTCTGAGCTGAGGACTCTTGGACTCATGGTAGAGCTTTTAAGTCTATTGTGTTTCTCTCTCGCTTTGAGAGATGCCTGCATGCTTGGATCCATTCTTTTCGTTTTGCGACCTTTTTAGGTGGATGTATTTTGGTTGCGATGTGTTTCTCTTGTTCTTTTTCGTGGTTTCCCTAAATGTTTCCTTTCTGGGTTACTTGTTTGGTTGGAGGTTTGGTAGGGGAAAAATAAAAAATAAAATGTCTAAAAAGGTGCGGTTATGATGGGGGTTTTGGGGGAATTGTTTGCAATTTCTTTCTGTGTGTGGAGGGGAATGGCTGAGAGAGCTTGGTACTTCTTATCTCTATTTGTTTGATCTAAATTGCACTATTGTAGGGGATGCCTTTGACTTGTATAGAGTATGTGTTTAAGCAGGGCTTATTTGGTGAAGTGGTATGGATGGGCCGGGGGGAGGGGAGCCAGGGAACAATGGGTGAGAGACGGGCTGGCGCCGAAGCGGGGAGCCACCAGGCTATCTGGGTGGGCTAGTCAATGGAAGCCAGGTGGGGGGGATTCATACAGTTAGACTAGAGCAGGGGTTGGGTGGTAGGATGGTGTTACTAGGGGGGGGAGGGGGGGAGGGGGGGGAGGGGGGAAAGTTGATCTGCTGACAAAGATGGAAACTGGTCATGGGTGGAGCCGGCCAGGAGGCGGGCCAGAGGAAGCATGACACATGGCTGGGGGGATGGCCAAGGAAAGGGGATGGCTGATCGGCAAAGGGGGGGGGCGAAGTGGCCCCCAACCAGGCTGATCACCTGGAATGTTAGAGGGCTAAATGGGCCAGCGAAGAGGGCGCGTGTGTTCGCACATTTGCGGGTTCTGAAAGTGGACATAATGATGCTGCAGGAGACGCACCTGAAAATGGCAGACTAGGTTAGGTTGAGGAAGGGCTGGGTTAGCCAGGTCTTTCATTCGGGGCTCGACACTAAGACTAGCGGGGTCGCGATCCTGATTAATAAAAGGGTTCAATTTGAGGCGGAGGGTACAGTTGCGGACAGGAGCGGCAGATTTGTTATGGTTAGGGGTAAGCTCGAAGGGGTGAGAGTAGTCTTGGTCAGTGTGTATGCCCCTAATTGGGACGATGTGGATTTTATCAGGAGGTTGCAAGGGAAGATCCCCGACTTGGACTCGCGCAAACTGATCATGGGTGGGGATTTTAACCCAGTCCTAGACCCGAGCCTGGATCGGTCGTGTTCAAAAACGGGCAGGTTGCCAGCGATGGCAAAGGAACTGAGAGGGTTCATGGAGCAAATGGGGGAGCTGATCCGTGGATATTTAGCTGGCCATCGGCAAGGGAGTTTTCGTACTACTCCCACGTCCATAAAGTGTATTCCCGAATTGATTTCCTTATCATGAGTAGGGACTTGCTGTCCGGGATGGTGGGGGCAGAATATTCGGCAGTTACCATATCGGACCATGCTCTGCACTGGGTAGACCTACGGATTTGTAAGGATAGCTTCCAGCGCCCACAATGGAGGCTAGAAGTTGGATTGCTAGCGGACGAGACGGTGTGTGAGAGACTCAGGAGATGCATGCAGAATTACCTGCAGGTAAATGATACCGGAGAAGTCTCAGCAGCGGTGCTCTGGGAGGCGATAAAGGCAGTGGCGAGAGGCAAGCTGATCTCAATCCGGGCCCATAGGGACAGGACAGACAGGGCGGTAATGGACTGACTGGTTAAGGACATTTTACGGACGGACAGGAGCTACGCGGGGTCCCCGAGGCCAGAGTTACTCAGGAAACGACAGAGGCTGTGGGCCGAGTTCAGGGTGCTGACTACAGGCAAGGCTGTAGAGCAGCTTAGGAAGGCAAAAGGTGCGATATATAAGCATGGAGAGAAGGCCAGCAGAATGCTCGCACAACAACTAAGGAAGAGAGAAGCGGCCAGGGAGGTAGGAAGGATAGCGGATGGGGAGGTAAATCTGGTGGGGGACCCGGCAGGGCTGAACAAGGTGTTTAGGGACTTTTATAGTAAGCCATACACTTCGGAACCCCCCAGGGGACCGGAGCGGATAAGACGATTCCTGGACGGACTGACCTTCCCAAGAGTGGGTAGGGGGTTGGTAGACGGACTGGGGACCCTGGTTGGGATCGAAGAGGTACGGGGGGGCTTGAAGGTCATGCAGTCGGGTAAAGTCCCGGGGCCGGATGGGTATCCGGTGGAGTTTTCCAAAAAGTTTGCCGAGATAGTGGGGCTGCTGCTGGTCAGGGTTTTTAATGGGGCAAGAGACAGAGGGGTCCTACCCCCGACGATGTCGCAGGCCACTATTTCGCTTTTTCTGAAATGGGTCTTATAGGCCGATCTCTTTGATCAACGCAGGCGCTAAGTTACTGGCCAAGATCTTGGCGACTAGAATTGAGGACTGTGTACCGGATGCAATTGCGGAGGACCAAACTGGGTTCGTAAAGGGTAGGCAACTGGCGGCCAATCTAAGAAGGCTGCTTAATGTGATCATGATGCCCCCGGAGAGCAGGGAGGCAGAGATAGTGGTAGCTATGGATGCGGAAAGGTTTTCGACCGGGCCGAGTGGGACTATCTGTGGGAGGTTTGGGTTCGGGGAGGGGTTCATTGACTGGGTTAGGCTGTTATACCAGGCCCCAGAGGCTAGTGTAAGGACGAACAGGTCAACATCAGATTACTTCAGACTGCACCACGGGACAAGACAGGGTTGCCCTCTCTCCCCACTGCTGTTCGCGCTGGCCATAGAGCCACTGACAATTGCTCTGAGAGCTTCAAAGGACTGGAAAGGGCTGGTCCGGGGGTCAGTGGAACATAGAAAGTCTCGTTATACGCGGATGACCTGCTGTTATATGTATCGGACCCAATGGCGGGGGTGGACGGCATCATGGAAACCCTGAGGGAATTTGGCCGGTTTTCAGGATATAAATTGAACGTGGCTAAGAATGGCTTGTTCGTAATTCATGCGAGGGGGCAGGAGAGTAGGCTGATGGGGTTGCCATTCAGGCTGGTAGGGGAAAGCTTTAGATACTGGGGGATACACGTGGCACGGGACTGGGGCAGGTTGCATAAGCTCAACCTGTCCCGACTGGTGGAATGAGTGAGGGAGGAGGTTCGGAGTTGGGATGCGCTCCCGCTGTCACTAGCGGGGAGGGTGCAAACTGTCAAAATGACGATTCTCCCGAGATTCTTGTTCATATTTCAGTGTCTCCCCATTTTCATCCCGAGGTCCTTCTTCAAGAGGCTGAATAAAATTATCCTGGGATTTGTCTGGGCGGGGAAGTCCCCGCGGGTGAGGAAGGTGATGCTCGAAAGGAACAGAGGGGAGGTGGGGCTGGCGTTGCCAAACTTTAGCAACTACTACTGGGCGGCCAACATAGTGATGATAAGGAAATGGGTAGTGGGCACTGGGAGCGGATGGAGGCTGCTTCGTGCAGGGGCACCAGTTTGGCAGCCCTGGTTACGGCGCCTCTGCCGCGCCCGCCGGCGCGGTACTCCACCGGCCCTATAGTGGTACCGGCTTTGCGGATCTGGGGCCAGTGGGGGAGGCATATAGGGGAAGTGAGAGCATCGGTGTGGACCCCAATCTGCGGCAATCACCGATGTGCCCCGGGGAACATGGACGGTGGGTATCGACTGTGGTGGAGGGCGGGGATTGTGAGGGTGGGTGATCTGTTCCTGGAAGGGAGCTTTCCGAGCATGAGGACGTTGGAGGAGAAGTTCGGGCTGGTGGGAGGGAATGACTTTAGATACTTACAGGTGCGGGATTTTGTATGCAGACTGGTGCCGTCCTTCCCACGCCTCCCGCCAAAGGGGAGGCAGGACAGGGTAGTTTCTAGGGGAGAGGTAGGTGAGAGTAGAGTCTCAGATATTTACAAAGAACTAATGGGAGCAGACGATACACAGACTGAGGACCTGAAACTTATGTGGGAGGAGGAGCTCGGGGGGGGGGGGGGGGGGGGGGGGGGGGGGGCGGGGGGGGGGGGGGGGTGGAAGACGGTATTTGGGCAGAAGCTCTGGGCAGAGTAAACACGACTGCAATATGCACCAGGCTCAGTCTGATCCAGTTTAAGGTCGTGGGGTGCCCCACATGACGGTGGCCCGGATGAGTAAATTCTTCGGGCTGGAGGACAAGTGTGCCAGATGCATCGGTGGGCCGGCTAATCACGTGCACATGTTCTGGTTCTGCCCTAAACTCAGGGGGTACTGACAGGGATTCGCAGACATCATGTCCCGGGTTTTGAAAACTGGGGTGGTAATGAGTCCTGAGGTGGCAATCTTTGGGGTGTCGGAGGACCCGGGAGTCCAGGAGGAGAAGGAGGCCGATGTCTTGGCCTTTGCTTCCCTGGTAGCCCGGCGACGAATACTGTTGGCATGGAGGGACTCAAAGCCCCTGAACATAGAACATATAGAACATAGAAAATACAGCACAGAACAGGCCCTTCGGCCCACGATGTTGTGCCGAACCTTTGTCCTAGATTAATCATAGATTATCATTGAATTTACAGTGCAGAAGGAGGCCATTCGGCCCCCCGAGTCTGCACCAGCTCTTGGAAAGAGCACCCTACCCAAACTCAACACCTCCACCCAACACCAAGGGCAATTTGGACATTAAGGGCAATTTATCATTGGCCAATTCACCTAACCCGCACATCTTTGGACTGTGGGAGGAAACCGGAGCACCCGGAGGAAACCCACGCAGACACGGGGAGGACGTGCAGACTCCGCACAGACAATGACCCAAGCCGGAATCGAACCTGGGACCATGGATCTGTGAAGCAATTGTGCTATCCACAATGCTACCGTGCTGCCCTTAAGAACAAATAAATCTACACTATATCATTTTCCCGTAATCCATGTACCTATCCAACAGCTGCTTGAAGGTCCCTAATGTTTCCGACTCAACTACTTCCACAGGCAGTGCATTCCATGCCCCCACTACTCTCTGGGTAAAGAACCTACCTCTGATATCCCTCCTATATCTTCCACCTTTCACCTTAAATTTATGTCCCCTTGTAATGGTGTGTTCCACCTGGGGAAAAAGTCTCTGACTGTCTACTCTATCTATTCCCCTGATCATCTTATAAACCTCTATCAAGTCGCCCCTCATCCTTCTCCGCTCTAATGAGAAAAGGCCTAGCACCCTCAACCTTTCCTCGTAAGACCTACTCTCCATTCCAGGCAACATCCTGGTAAATCTTCTTTGCACCTTTTCCAGAGCTTCCAGATCCTTCCTAAAATGAGGCGACCAGAACTGTACACAGTACTCCAAATGTGGCCTTACCAAAGTTTTGTACAGCTGCATCATCACCTCACGGCTCTTAAATTCAATCCCTCTGTTAATGAACGCGAGCACACCATAGGCCTTCTTCACAGCTCTATCCACTTGAGTGGCAACTTTCAAAGATGTATGAACATAGACCCCAAGGTCTCTCTGCTCCTCCACAATGCCAAGAACTCTACCGTTAACCCTGTATTCCGCATTCATATTTGTCCTTCCAAAATGGACAACCTCACACTTTTCAGAGTTAAACTCCATCTGCCACTTCTCAGCCCAGCTCTGCATCCTATCTATGTCTCTTTGCAGCCGACAACAGCCCTCCTTACTATCCACAACTCCACCAATCTTCGTATCGTCTGCAAATTTACTGACCCACCCTTCAACTCCCTCATCCAAGTCATTAATGAAAATCACAAACAGCAGAGGACCCAGAACTGATCCCTGCGGTACACCACTGGTAACTGGGATCCAGGCTGAATATTTGCCATCCACTACCACTCTCTGACTTCTATCGGTTAGCCAGTTCATTATCCAACTGGCCAAATTTCCCACTATCCCATGCCTCCTTACTTTGTGCAGAAGCCTACCATGGGGAACTTTATCAAATGCCTTACTAAAATCCATGTACACTACATCCACTGCTTTACCTTCATCCACATGCTTGGTCACCTCCTCAAAGAATTCAATAAGATTTGTAAGGCAAGACCTACCCCTCACAAATCCGTGCTGACTATCCCTAATCAAGCAGTGTCTTTCCAGATGCTCAGAAATCCTATCCTTCAGTACCCTTTCCATTACGTTGCCTACCACCGAAGTAAGACTAACTGGCCTGTAATTCCCAGGGTTATCCCTAGTTCCTTTTTTGAACAGGGGCACGACATTCGCCACTCTCCAATCCCCTGGTACCACCCCTGTTGACAGTGAGGACGAAAAGATAATTGCCAACGTCTCTGAAGACCGATGTATGGCTATCGGACATGGCGAGCTTTCTCGGTCTAGAAAAGGTTAAGTTCGCCTTGAGAGGTTCACCATCGGGGTTCGCCCGGAGGGGGCAGCCATTCATTGACTCCTTCGTGGAGAATTAATCATCAGCAGGGGGGAGGGGGGGGTAGAGGGGGAGGGGGGGGGCTAGGGTAGAGTAGAGTAGGGGGCGGTTTAGGCAGGTCCTTGCATGAATGGAGTCGTGGTTTGCACTCTGTGTTACTTGCTTTTCCTTTTGTGCGGTACTATACAATGTCATTGTTTTATATGCCAAAAATACCTCAATAAAATTGTTTATTAAAAAAAAATGTTACAGGTTTGACCATGTTCTGTGAACTATTGCATTTGCAAGTGTCGATGGAATTGGCCTCCCACTGGGGAGACCTACATATCCAGAATCTGAAATTATGGTTATCAGCAGTACCTCTGTTTACCACCTCTGCTGAAAAGCTGCTCATTACACGAACAACATGAGAAGTGAATTCACCAACACAATATTTCCAAATACTGTCACTGCTCCTCTTCCACAAACAAGGAAGGGGGGGGGGAAGTGAAAAGTTATGCAATGTGGGATTTTAGCATGGAGGTTAGAACATAGAATATACAGTGCTGAAGGAGACCGCTCAGCCCATCGAGTCTGCACCGACCCACTTAAGCCCTCACTTCCACCCGATCCCTGTAATGCAATAACCCCATCTAAGCTTTTTGGACACGAAGGGCCAATCCACCTAACCTGCACGTCTTTGGACTGTGGGAGGAAACTGGAACACCCGGAGGAAACCCACGCAGACACGGGGAGAATGCGCAGACTCCGCTCAGACGGTGACCCAGCGGGGAATCGAACCTGGGACCCTGGCGCTGTGAAGCCACTGTGCTAACCACTGTGCCACCATGCTGTCCGTTAAGCTTCCTTTATTCCACCGGCATCAAACCTCTCAAAGAAAAACATAACTTAAAGAAACAAAATATAAACAGAGAATATTCACACTTATGCTCTAGCTCTCAGTCCTATTCCGGGTCCTATTCCGCGCCCTCAATGCAGTGACTCAGCAGACTGGAACTGCAGTTCCAGCTCCTGGCCACACTCTTACTCTCCTCTCTCTTCATGAGCTTCCTCAGACTCGGGGGTGCTGCCAGTCAGACTGACTGAGAACAGGAGCATCAGTGGTGAATTTTTTCTCTTTATATTTTGTTTCTTGAAGTTATGCTTTCCTTTGAGAGTTTTGATGCCGGTAGAATAAAGGAAACTTAACCTGAATGCAGTCTGTGTGCTAAAATCCCACATTGCATAACTTTACACTTTCATAGAATTTACAGTGCAGACGGAGGCCATTTGGCCCATCGAGTCTGCACTGGCTCTTGGAAAGAGTACTATCCCCGTAACCCCACCTAACCTTTTTGTTTGGACACTAAGGGCAATTTATCATGGCCAATCCACCTAACCTGCACATCTTTGGACTGTGGGAGGAAACCGGAGCACCCGGAGGAAACCCACGCACACACGGGGAGAAGGTGCAGACTCCGCACAGGCAGTGACCCAAGCCGGGAATCGAACCTGGGAGCTTGGAGCTGTGAAGCAACTGTGCTAACCACTGTGCTACCATGCTGCCCACTTTAAAATCCTATTGCCCTTCCTGGCTTTAGCCAGGCTCGGGGCTTTCAAGCTGCTCTATTCATGGCCTTGGCTTCTGCTTCTCCCTCACCTTGTGGCGTCTAGTTCTACCCTTCAGCTTGTTAGAGACGCTGCTCCCTGCAGGGAGCGGCTGACCAATTTCTGTGCTCGGTGCTCTCCTCCAGCACTGCCATCTGCTGCCCGAGGACTCACATAGTGGTATTGTCACGAGACTAGCAAGACAGAGGCCCAGGATTACACTCTGGGGACCTGGGTTTGAATCTCACCACAGCAGATGGTGAAATTTGAATTCAATCAAAAAAATCTGGAATAAAAGTCTAGGGATGACCATGAAACCATTGTCGATTTTGTAAAGACCCATTTGGTTCACTCATGCCCTTTGGTAAAGGAAAACTGTTACCCCTGCCTGGTCTGGTCTACATGTGCTTCCACATCCATGGCAATGTGGTTCACTCTTAAATACCCTCTGAAACAGCCCAGCAAGTAACTTAGTTCAAAGGCAATCAGGAATGGGCAATCAGATGCTGGCCTGGCCACCGACGTCTTCGTCCTATGGATGAAAAAGCACTGCCAGTCAAATAGCTGAAATTGCTCAAGGAGCTGAAATTTCCAGCCTCATGGAGATGGTGCTGGAGACAGGTTGGGAGGGTGAAGGAGGGGCAGGAAACTGGTGGGGAGCCACAAGGGCATGGTTTCCTGACGCATTCGTGGTGCTGGGGAATTTCCCATTAGCATGCTGGGAAAGTGGTTAGCTGCCCGGTTTATGTGGTTGAGTAGTCAATTCACATTGGTCAGACCACAATTCCAGGCGATTTTATGGTGTCAAGCTGGCAGCCACCTGCCCCCCCCCCCCCTCCTCCCCCCACCTCTTGCTGCTTGCAGAGGTTTCTACCTCAAGATAGGCAGTCTCACTGCATCAGCGCATTGACAATGGGAGACTGGAGGATCCAGCCTCTAAAGAAAGTGCCTTGGGAATGAAAGGTCAGTCCTGTAGCTCCAACAATTTTACTGGAGTTTTTTTTTCTCCAGTCTAAGGCACCGACTGCCTCACCTCTGAAATAATTCTTTATTTTTACACCTCTGAAGGCACCACCATGTTGAGGCACCCTGCAGGTCCCCTACTTGCATCAACCTCTCTCCCCTCTCCCAGTGGGGGTTACTAAGGCCCTAAAGCTGCTGAACATCTGATTGCACCGGCAGCACGCAGAACCCAATGGAGGGTACACAGGGGGCCAATTGGGAGGTTGCCTCCAGGAGTGTTGCTGAACCAGTCTCACTTCTGTCAGGCATGGGCTCGGACACTGCGTCCCAAATCTCACAGGAAAATCCTGTCCAAGGTTATGCCTGAATTCTTTGTTTCCTCAAACCTCTGTTCTGGGCTTCTGCTTGTTTGGCTTTTCTTGTTTAAATCTTTGTTTACAGCAAAACCTGCCATCAGCTGCAGCTGCCATCTGTCACCCAATATGTACAAAATACATTTCCTTCAATCTCCCAAATCAGAATGTTAGTATGTACAACGAAAGCTCTGGACACCAGCAAGCACATCAACTCTCAATTACATTGTTGCTGAACAGCAGCGAATATAGATCTATGTGGAGTTAGCAGAGACTATGCATTAGATATAGCTGAATTCCATTTAGGGGAACTACAAATTCCTGGGGTTGAGAGAGAAGACGTTAGCCAGCATCCATGTTTCTGGAGAGTAGGTCATTCAGACCCTCAAGCCAGTTTCTCCATTTAATTAAACCATGGATGATCAGCAGCTTTACTCTGTCTGCCCGTCTCGCTTGTGTAACTCCTAATCCCCTCGCCTAACAAAGATCTCTCAATCTTGATTTGACATTTATAATTGACTAAGATGTAGCAGTTATTTGTAGGAGAGTTTCAGACTTCCATAAGAAGTGCTTCCTGATATAACCCCTGACTAGCTTAGCCTTAATTTTCAGAACCCCACATTTTGGACTAGCCCTTCAGAGAAAATGGTATTTTTGTCTGCTCTATCAATACAAAAGGAATGACTTGCCTTTTCATACGACCTTTCACATCCTCAAGATGCCCCCAAGAGCTTTTCAGCCAATGGAGTACTTTTGAAGTACAGTCATTGTTGTCATGTAGGAAAAATAGCAACTTATTTACACACAACAGACTCCCACAAACAACAATTTGCTTTGATTTGATTTATTATTGTCACATGTAACAGTATACAGTGAAAAGTATTGTTTCTTGCATGCTATACAGACAATGCGTACCGTACATAGGGAAGGAATGAGAGACTACAGAATGTAATGTTAGTCATAACGAGGGTGTAGAGAAAAGATCAACTTAATACGAGGTAGGTCCATTCAAAAGTCTGATGGCAGCAGGGAAGAAGCTGTTCTTGAGTCGGTTGGTACGTGACCTCAAACTTTTGTATCTCTTTCCTGACGGAAGAAGGTGGAAGACAGTATGTCCAGGGTGCGTGGGGTCCTTAATTATGCTGGTTGCCTTTCCGAGGCAGCGGGAATTATAGATAGAGTCAATGGATGGGAGGCTGGTTTGCGTGATTAACTTGTTGCTAGCTTTTCGGTTGGTTCAATTGCTCTGTTTTATTACCTTTGCTCTCGAGTCGCCAGGTATCTTTATGATACCGCCACGAGGTTCAAGTCCGAGTAATGATCAATAATCCAATACACCGATTAGTAAGATGTAAATCAAAGCACATTTATTATACACAGTAATCACTACTCATGCACAAATTCTACGTCTAAGCTACTTCTACAACTAATAGGCCTATACTTAACTTCGGACTGGCCCACCAGGTCAGGGGAACAAATGCCCTTTTGTTCGGGTTCTGAGTCTGCGGGATTCGAAGTTGGTATGGATTGGTAGCTAGGAGCGCCTATCTCGTAGTGAGCGTTGAATTAAGACTTACGATCTTTCGGCGGTCACTGCACCGGTCACAGTTAAGGTTGGTTCGCGTTGCTGGGTGACCCGTGCAGGAAGAAGAGGGAGAGTTGAACTTGGGGGCTTAACTTTATAGTCCCCAGGGGCTTCCCGCCTTTTGGGTGGGCCCCGTACCTGGTTCCAAGTGATTGGACTTTGTTCCAATCGCTTGGTTCGATTTCTCCAATACTGGAGCGGTTCCCTGATCGATGGGCGGTCTTGAGGTGTCCGTTAACCTCTTTTGTGTTGGCTCCTGCTGGCGCCGGGGAGTCTGGCTTTGCTTTGTTTATCCCAAATGTTTCAATTGCACCCGGGGATTGCGCATTAGTATGTAGATGGCTGCTACATTATTATGCTGATGGTCGCTGGTATCGATGCTGTCTGGGCTTTTGCAGAGTTTTAATACACAGCAAACCTGCGCCTGCTGGTTTCTGCCTGTGTTGGCTGAATTTCCCTTCAGCATTTGCCGTTCGCCATTTTAAATCGGGAGTTGGCCAACTTAGGTGGCTACAAACTGGGCTACATTCACAACCTTTTGCAGTTTTCTATGGTCTTGGGCAGAACAGGAACCATGCCAAGCTGTAATACAACCAGAAAGAATGCTTTCAATGTGACCATGGGCAGATAATCACTTTTAGTGATGTCGATTGAGGAATAAGTATCGACCAGAACACTGGGGATAACTCCCCTGATCTTTGAAATAGTGTCATAGAATCCATTATGTGCATTTGAGAGACCAGACAGGACATTCGTTCAACAGGTTTGCTATTTTGGGGGAATGACCTGCACTAGATAATGAAATCAACCATGGCCTGGCAAAATCAAGGTCAGCATTTGGCAAGCTCACTAAAGACTTTGGAAACAGCATAGAGGTTGTCTCAGAACAAAGATCAAAGTCTACCAGGCAATGGTCATTACAGCACCTCTTTATGGGTGATCATGTGATGTTCTTTGATTTCTGAATAAGGATGGCTCAAAGATCATCAAGCGATGTTTTGAACAAAACTAATTTATTTACACTACAACTAAATATATTCAACTTGCTTGCTAAAATTACAGATTATCTAAAACTATGATTCTAACTACAGAGCTCCTGTTAAATGACTATTCACTATCTCGCCTAACAACCTACTTCCCGAATCAAGGGTATCACATGATCCACGTGTATGCGCTTGATCGCCATCTAGTGGTTGGACGTAGTTACAATAAATTGTTAACCCTTCACTATTCTTACAATACACATATTGTCACAGGAGCGAGTCTTGGACAAACCTACCAGCATCATAGAAAACAACCAGAAGCGTTCCATCTTTGCTGTTTGTGATCTATTTACTCTATCAGGTGGCAGGACCCAATTCCCAACACTGAGGTTCTTGCAAAGTGCTGCATATCTAGCATCAAGAGCAGGCTCATCAGAGCTCTGTTTCCCTGGGTTGCATGGAAGATTCCCACATACCAAAGGCAGTACTCTGCAGCCAACTAAGCATGGAGACCCAAACCACAGGATGTCCCAAACCTGGATATAAAGACAATCTGAAAGCCAACCTCCCGGCTTGTGGGTTGGGTATATGGGAAAAAACGACCTTGGACAGATCCAAATTGAGGAGTCTCTATCAACAAGCGATTTTGACATTTGAAGAGAACAGAGTCAAGTGCCTTCAGGACAAGTGAGCCGCAAGGCCAATGCCTCCATCCACCCCTCCAACACTAACGTCATATGCAGCATTCGCAATCGATTAGACTTGGCCTAATGTCACACGTGAGATGACATCGGCTGAGACTGTAAACCAGTCTTATTGTTTTATTTGTTGAACACTTATCGGTCGAAGCAAGGGGAGGAGAATCCATCATCATCATCAGAATCCATCGGATCACCTTTCATCTTCACGACTCCAGGATCCCATCCAGGGATCCTTCTGGAAGATGTACATATAGATGTTAAGTGAAGACAGGATTATGCATGAATGCAATACATCCCTCTATGCAATTGATGGAATATTTACTGACATTTATTGGCCAGGTTGACATGCATAAGAAATTGAAAACTTGGATGGATTTCCTGAAGCATGAACCCAGCAAGTCAATGTCTTCAAAGGAGTAGAGGAGGACATAACAGAAGATTGGTCAATAAGGAAATTAGACATCTCCCAAGTGAGCATCTGGCATCCAACTCCTCCTGGTGAAGATCTAAAAATATTATTAACACTTCAATTACATTGAAAATAAAGCGAGGTGTAGGTAATGATGTGTCCAGGCATCTGTGTCGGGACCTCTCTTTCCAGTATACGTAACTGATCTGTTGAAGGAAGTCAGAGAGGACATGTCCTAACCATAAATTTATAATGCCCTTTGTATGTGAACAATTCTGCCATGGGATTGAGGAGCAAACAATTTAATAACTTTGTGAAATGAAACCCTTCGACTAATTTAAGCAAATATAGACATCCACATCTAAACTGAGGGCCTCATTTCATAGGATCACAGAATAATACAGTGCAGAAGCAACCCATTGGCCCATCGAGTCTGCACCGAAGCATGAAAACACATTGACCTACCCACCTAATCGCATTTTCCAGCACTTGGCCCACAGCCTTCAATGTTATGATGTGCAAGTGCTCATCCAGGTACATTTTGAAGAGTGTGAGGCAACCCGCTTCTACCACTCTCCTGGGCAGTGAATTCCAGACCGTCACCATCCTCTAGGCAAAAAAGATTTTCCTCAAATGCCCCCTAAACCTCTTGCCTCTCACCTTGAACTTATGGCCCCTGACCCTTCAACTAAGGGAAATAAATGCTTCCTAACCACCCTGTCGATGCCCCTCATAATCTTATACACCGCAATCAGGTCACCCCTCAGTCTTCTCTGCTCCAGCAAAAACTACCAAAGCCTATCCAACCACTCTTTATAACTTAAATGTTCCATCCCAGGCAACATCCTGGTGAATCACCTCTGCACCCTCTCCAGTGCAATTGCAGCCAGAATTGCACACAGTACTCCAACTGTGGCCTCACCAAAGTTCTGTACAACTCCAACATGACCTCCCTGCTCTTGTAATCTATGCCTCGATTAAAGGCGAGTGTCCCATATGCCATTATCACCACCCGATTAACTTGCCCTTCTGTCATCAGAGATTTCAATACTGAAGTGAGGCTACTGTCCACTTCAGCCAGTCACCAAGGCTGCCCAACCATTTTAGCAATGGCCCTAATGGACACAGTCCTCTGCCCTTCTGAATTGGCTATCTGAGTGCCAATTCTACCCCCGAGAAACAGGAGCAATGGTATTGAATTTAGGTTCCTCTGCTCATCCACTTTGAGTGTTGACCTCCAACCTGTTATGTAATGGTTGCCATTTTGTTGCACACACTGGGCTTTATTACAAATAATTATGGTTTTATTAATGGTGTGGTGGCATTATGAGCAAATCATGGAACAGGGGAGGAGACCTGAAGTGAATAAGGAAGCGCAGGTTTTGTTGGCAGATCTAACTGAGAGTCTGGGGAGACAGGCAGAGATTACTTGTTCACAGAGGAAGAATAAGTGAGATTGTGTTGGAATACTGCCCCAGCATGGTCTACCGCTTTCAGGAAATGAAGGACAATGAGAGAAAATGAATGGAGAGCTGGAGGACAAAATGTGAAAACTCAGGGTGAGGGAGTGGGGTGGGGTGGGTGGGGAGGGGGGAGATGATGGTATAGTGGTAATATCTGGGCTAGAAATCTAGTAGGCCCAGGGTTTTAACTGGGGACATGGATCTCCCCTTGGCAGCTGGTAGAATTTAAGTTTAATTAATAAGATCTGGAATATAAAGCTAGTCTCAGTAATGGTGACCATGAAACTATTATCAATCACTGTAAAAACCCCATCTGGTTCACGAATGTCCTTTGGGAAAGGAAATCTGCCTTCCTCACCTGGTCTGGCCTATATATGTCTCCAGATCCAGAGTCATATGGTTGACCTTTAATTGAGCAATAAAATGTCCTAGCAAGCCACTCAGTTTAATTCAAAGGCAACTAGGGATGGGTAACAAATGTTGGTCTTGCCAGCAATACCCACAGATCCAGAAAAGGTTAAATTATTAAAAAGCTGGAAAATGTAAATCACTAAAATCTGTTAATATCAATAATCCCTGCCACCACAACTAAAAATGCAGATTTGGTGCAGATGTACATCACTTGAAATCCAATATAATGACTGATGTAGATGTATTAATAGCTTCCCTACCCAATGAATAACTGCATAGGCAACATGAATGCACATTAGTGCAGTTTGCTGGGCCTTAACATCCTTCCTTGACTAATTGATTGTTCATAGAGCTATAATTCGTGGGTATCTCTGAGAAATCGATTTCTGATATTTTGTTTAATTTGGGGCTTACGTTCTCTCACTCTGAACTCAGTGTTGTGTCGATTACTTTAATACCTTGCACTGTGCTGCTGACCCATCTCTAGCAGCAATTAGATGTACGTGAAAGCACTCAGTGCAGACTGGTGTTCGGTTATCCATCATCATTCCCACTCTGGTCTCTGCACAATGCTGCGGCATCTGTCAATGATCTCCTTCATCCTGCTGTGATTCATCAATCAGGTTTAATGCAGCAGTAAGCATTCTTCACTTGGAGGATATCAGGTTATTGACTGAAACGCCATTGTTCGCCCTTGATTAAGATGTAACGCAAGCGGTAGAAGTAAGGACAGCTGAGAACCTCATAGAGTGTCATCAGCCCCAGCCCTCCACCCCCGCCATCACACCACCGAAGTCAAGCGTTGCCAAGAATAACGTCTGTCTCCTGAAACTTCCTCCGTCACTTCTGCAAGGTTGTTTGAGACAAGACACATTTGATTAAGAGCAACAAATCCTGAGGAGGGGATTTTGATGAAGTTCTGTCCAAAACGTTCACCTTTCCTTTAGGCTGATGCTGCGTATTTGCAGAACAGTCTGATTTGGTCTCAGAATGACATATCCAGAGGAAAAGGCAGATTTGGAATCACATTTAAGGTCATCCTCAGCTTTTCTTCTGAACTCTGGGATGAACATTTGGAACTGAATTTTCAAGGCTGAGATTGCCTTGGCAGCAAATAGGGCTGGATTCACAGACCAGAGGGTAACAAAACCTGGACCTCACAATCTATCTATCGATTGTGTCTATGCCTCTTAACTATCTCAGTGTGCAGGTAAAATTCAGATAACTCTTTGTCTCCAATAAAGGTTTGAGGTTCCTCAGTTTGCTATTATAATGAAAGCACTCAGGGGGTCCACGGCGTGGCTTTTATTTTTTCGGGATTCTAATCCAAGGTTATAGCTGAACATGTAATCCTACCCACGTATTGTGTGACCTGTCATGGGGTGGAAATTTCTATTCTGGAGTCTAAGTGTAGCGATGGACGGGTAAGTTGGTGTGATACCCGCTGGTCAGTTGGATGACTGAAAACGTGCAATCTTCCGCTTTTCAACGCATTAATTGTGCGTCAGCAAGGAGCTCGGTGAATTTCATAGCGGGATGGGCAGCACATTGTGACCAGGTGAGAAGGAGAACAGTGTTGTATTTTTAGAATATTAGAAAGGCGCTCATAAGGGTTGGGGAAACACGTTTTGGGTTCATTTATTTAAACTAGGCACATGAGATCATATATAAATGGATAGGAAGCTTGAAGACACCATCAGCAGAAATATGTGTGTCGTATGCTTTGCTCACAAGCTAACGTGAAACTGGCTGGATCACATGACGCACTTCTTCTCTAGGGATGTCATACTGACATCCTTTAAAGGCATTCTACAACATCCCCTTTCTTTTTAAAAATGCTTCCCCCTTCAAAAGAAGTAGATCTATTTAGAGTGCATGTTCATGTTTTGTTAACGTTACATAAGGGTATAGAACTAATGAATCTATGAGTCGCCAAAGCTCGGAGGTAAACTGCTGGTACACACCAGACCTTGTAACAGTTACCTTGCCTCGAGTTTTGCTCAATTGCTCACTGTGATCTGAGGATTCTTGGATGTTGTTCCTGGTTATTTCTGGGATCTTGTCCTAGATGCAATAGGGCTGTACAGTGGTTGAGGAGCTGGAATTGGATCTGATTTGCCTTTGGTTATGCTTCACCACTGCACCTTTGTGTGTAATAATTTAATCGGACCTTGGTTCTGAACAAATTCTTGTCACTTTGAAGGATTACACTTCCCTTCTGTGGGGTCCTGTATGCCAACTTGTTGTCCCAAATGTAAATTGGTAATGTTGTAGCTGCATTTTTATTATGTACATTGGTCATCTTCTCTTGTAGTTTTTAAAGTTGCACTTTAGTGTTTGAGAGAGTAGAATGGAAAAGAGTAGGTAAATTGGTATGAACTGGTCTATCTAACATGAGCTCTGTGTGCGATGGAAAACTGCCACTTAAAAGCGTCACTCCCAGATGTAACTTTACAATATGTAAATCTTGCTTGGTCTGGCTACATTTGAGAATTAGGAATTTCACTATGTGAATCATTTGTTCAGCCAAGCCGTTCGATCTAAGGTAATGAGGAGAAGATATTCTACTTCTCACATATATCCTGAAATGGATAATATATGGAATATATGCCAATAAATTGTGGACTATGATCTGTATTGATCTCTATGAGAACACCAGAGAAGCTGAGAATAGCACTTGTGCCTGGCAGTTGTGCTTGACGCATCGTACAATTGTTGAATAATGGGGTACTTGGTAAAGTTGGCGCCAATAATGATGAACTCTGTGTCACGGTCATGGAAGAGATCAGATGCGATGGGTAGAAATTTTCTATAGAATCAGTCTGTTTTATGTTGACTTTGTAAATGTTCTTGATATGCCTTGCATTTCTTGATGATGATTTCAATGTCATTGCTCATAACCAGCAAATAGACTCTCTCCTCTGAGTCTTTTAATCTGATCTATGTCCATGTGTGAGTGATGAAACTGTTGAAGAATATCAGGTCACAAAGATGTCCTTCATGCCTTTAAAAATTACTCAGCAACTCTGAAGCTGCCTTTTATAATCTCATCCTTCTCAGGTCTGATTTCATGCTGGGTTTTTTTTGTTTAACCTTCCCTCGATCTCAATCAATCCAGACACACCCTGGCCACTCACCTCTTGTGACTGAACGAACCTGGTGCTGGTTCTCTTGTGCATTGTCCCATTCACGGAACTGACAAACCGTCCCTCTGCCCCATGGTTCATTGAGGTCTCCCAGGGGATTAGTAGTGGTTAGCACTGATGTTTCACAGCGCTCGAGACTCGGGTTTGATTCCTATCCTGGGTAGCTGTCTGTGTGGAATTTGCACATTCTCCCCGTGTCTGTGTGGGTTTCCTCCAAGTCCCAGTCCAAAGATGTGCAAGTTAGGTGGATTGGCTATGCTAAATTATCCTGAGCTGAGGTTACAGGGATAAGGTGCGGGATTGGGCCGAGGAAGAGTGCTCTTTCAAAGGGTCGGTGCAGACGCTATGGGCCAAATTGCCTCCTCCTGCACTGTAGGGATTCTATGATTTTCCTCTAGGCTATCCAGGAAAGGCGAGAGCACCTCTTTCCGAAGGCTGGGAGCAGGAGTTCCTCCTATTTGACCACATCGGCCTGGGAGAAGTTCAATGTGTTCCGGAACGCACGTATGGTCAACATTGTTTGCATATCATTAGCGTGCCTGACCCAAAATTCTCCAGGGCCTCCGCGATTCTCCGCCTCTGATGGGCTGAGTTCCCAATGGCATAGTTCACTGGAGCTTTTAAAAATCGTGAAACTGGCGACGTGGCTACCGAGGGACAGACAGGGGATACGGAAAGTGTCTAACATCGCCATTGTTTGCTGACAGATGTGCCACTTGGCCGGTAGGGGGGGGGGGGGTTTACCAGGGCCGGGGGGGAGTAGTAGGGGCTTGGCCAGGAGGTGGGCTGTTGGGTCGGGGTGGATGAGCATGTAACACCATTGCTGCAGCCGGAAAGGCAGTCATGCAGCTGCGCACGCCTCTGACAACCCACTGTGAACCTAGGGCCATGGGTTGTATAGGTGTGCCCCCAGGCCACACCCCTAGGTGCTCTCTGGCCCCAGTCAACCCATCAGCCGTAAGGGCATACTCCAGCGCAACCAGTGCCATCTTATTGGCTGGGATGAGTGTGTGTGGAGATTGTAATCCCGCACCATTTTTCATTGGAATCGATTGTATTCCACATGGCGCTGGTACTAGCCCCTCCACAGCCGCTGAATCAGTCCAGGTTCAACGCCAGTTTTGCTGTTGTGAAAGTCCACGAATCTTGCCCTGGTGTCAACACTAGTCTCAGGAATGGAGAATCCAGCCTAATGTCTTAATCCTTTACTGGGTAGGGCTCAGCAGAGACAGCATGCATGCATGCGTCAAACTGCTCTTTCATTCATTGTTATCACAGTCAATCTATCTGTCTTTATGCAGGAGAAGATCACACATAACAATAGGGAGAGGGTCATGACTGACGGGGTGGGGGTTGGGCGCAGTGGGTCGGGAGTCCGAGAGTTCTGGATTCCGTCAAGGTTTGAAGAGCAGATCATGGATCTTTCCGGTGAGGGGCGGGATCATTCCTGCATGGAGGCCATATTGGCCTACCAACTAGCCAGCGAGGATGGATTATGTACACATGGCCAGCAAGTGGGGAAAGACTGTGAGTAATCTTTAATGCATGAACCTGTTTAGTCAATCACTAATTTTTTCTTCTCTCTATTCCAGGTACCAGTAGGAGAAAAGGGAGGACATCCTTGGCAACAAGACACATCCCCAGACCACCACTGAAGAGGAAACAGAATTTTCTCAGATGAAGAACCATCACTATGTTGACCTGCACCCTCCACCAGCATCGATACATGCACCTCAGTGAGACTGGGTTCCAGAGTAAGCTCATATACAGAACTGGTGATCACGTCACAGACACGGGTCAATGGCAGGCGGAGGTAGTGGCCTTCAGAGGACTGCTGGAGACTAGTTCCCTGCTGAGTCTAATAGTGAGCCTCTGGAACTGGTTCTAAGAGACATTTGGAGAGGCAGAGACAGGCATGGGAACATTAGGCAGAGATGCCAGAGGCCATCAGCAGACTGCAATGAAAAATAGAGGAATCTGTCTATGTTCTGTTTGATGTCTTGGTTGTGGTATGTGAGTGAATTGAAGTCTCCATCGGAAAGGTGGTGGCTATCCTGGAGACTGAAGTCCAGCAGTTGTGGCCAGTGTACATCATCACTCTAGTCATGGCCGCATTCGAGCAGTGGATCATCTCAGTTACAGTGTGAAAGGAAAACAAAAGTAATCTCCATTGATTTCCAAGTCATGGATAAAGTGAAGCATGCCAGGTGTGTGTCACTTATGTACAGTCACAAAACAGTTCAACATAAAATATAAGACTGTTCCAATTGTCTGCTGGCAAAACACTTGATTTGGAAAGGGAAAATGATTCCAGCAAGTTGGTCTTTTAATGAACATTAATGAGATGCTAATGAAGCAAATAGTGTTCCCAACATGTCTCAGCAGAAAACTCGACCTGTCCTTAATTCACATTGAAAGTTGGGAGAACAAAATTCCAAACTATTTTTCCACCAGTGGGAAATTGCTTTTCTAATTCACACCAGATGAAGGGCCCTTGCCCGCCACAATGTTGGCAGGAGTGGATGATTCCACCCATGGTTTCACTGGCTCATTTATCTTTATGCTTTGACAGAACCTAACAGCACATTAAACCATGTATCCTATCCTACACACCTCTCCAAAACTGAAGCCCGGACAAATGAAGGTAAATAGTTACACAGTCTTTGCAATTTAAACTGTCACTATTACTCAATATGCTCTCACTTTTTTTAAAAGAATCCCTACAGTGCAGAAGGCGGCCACTTGGCCCATCGAGTCTGCACCAACCTTCTGAAAGAGCACCTTAGCCAGGTCCACACCCTCCCCCTATCCCAGTAACCCCACCTAACCTGCACATCTTTGGACACCAAAGGACAATTTAGCTTGTGTTAGGGAAAAAAGCTTTAAAGAAAGCATGCAAGCATGATTATCAATCACTAAAGCCCATCAAGATGTCACTAATCACATTTGCCAGCATTGTCACATTTACCTGACAACTTTATCCCAGGACAGTGGACAGATAGATGTAAGGCTGTGTCAAAATTTCCTTTAATTTTCCCAATGAAGTCTTGAATCTACTTCCTGGTTTTCACCCTGACTTCCTGAATAATAGGGTGCGATTTTAACTCCGTCAAAAACTGTTCACTTGCACAGAATTAAAATTGGACCCCATGAGATTTTTCATGCCTAGATATTGCAATGTTTTTGCACCTTTTGCTTTTTCACTCGACCCAATAGTTGGTTTTGCAACTGATGTCCAGGTTCATTCTTCGAGGCAATATTTACAGACATGTTTCCTGCTGGTGAAGTCTTTTTCTTTCATGTTTTCATATTTCAATTCACCTTAATTTGGGACCTTTGCCACTATTGTGGCCCTTGACCACCTATATGCATCCTGCTGCCCTTTTTTCAGTTTTTCAGATGTTTTCTCAAGTCACCATGCTTCACTCCTTGTTACCACATCGGTCTTCTTCATCAAGCCCAGTTTTGGGAGTCTCTGACCTTGTTCATGTGACTTCATCCCTCTTCTACTTTCACTCCCTTTCCAAATCAAGTGTTTTGCCAACAGACAATTGGAACAGTCTTAAATTTTATATTGGGGCTGTTTAGCACAGGGCTAAATCGCTGGCTTTGAAAGCAGACCAAGGCAGGCCAGCAGCACGGTTCAATTCCCATAACAGCCTCCCCGAACAGGCGCCAGAATGTGGCGACTAGGGACTTTTCACAGTAACTTCATTTGAAGCCTACTTGTGACAATAAGCGATTTTCATTTCATTTCATTTCATTTCCTACTGTTTCTAATGAACCCGCATAAGTATCATTTACCATTGTTACGATCCCAGTTGATCTTATAACTAACGGCAAGATCCCAGAATGGAACCCTGGCACAAAAGACCGTAATTTAAAAAAAATTAAAATGTGGAGGAAGAGCAGGAGTGCTAATTAGACCATAGGATCATAAGACCATAAGACATAGGAGCAGAATTAGGCTACTCACCCATCGCGTCTGCTCCGCTATTCAATCATGGCTGATATTTTATCATCCCCATTTTCCTGCCTTCTCCCCATAACCCCTGATCCCCTTATTGATCAAGAACCTATCTATCTCTGTCTTAAAGACACTCAGTGATTTGGCCTCCACAGCCTTCTGCGGCAAAGAGTTCCACAGATTCACCACCCTCTGGCTGAAGAAATTAATCCTTTTCTGTTTTAAAGGATTATCCCTTTAGTCTGAGATTGTGCCCTCTGGTTCTAGTTTTTCCTATTAGTGAAATTAGTTTCAACAACAAGGAAAAAAACATTTATTAAACATGAAAAGTTGGATTATTATACAATGCTCCTTTTCTCCCCCTTATCTTTACAATTACTCACAGGTTTTGGGATTAGCATGGATTACAAACTACATCTTAAGCTACAATGGTCACATTAACACAAGTCCTTTTAAGCACACCAGATGACTGTGGGCAGAAACACTCTCCACCCTGAACCCCAAGTGAATGTTTATGGATGTCTCCACAGAATTCGCCCCCCTCCAGATGCTTGTCATGTGAGGGTTTCCTTGCCTCACTGAACTACGGCTTCTACATGAGTGATTTCAAATTCTGCTTTTAAAAGTCACACTTTCAAACCTTCTTTTAAATTATGCTTTCCCTTTGTGGTTTGCATTCCAAAATCCAGACCAGGTTTTGCAAATAACACTTTTTCACAAAGCTGCTGCACCACTTTCAACAGCGAACCCAGTTCAGGCTTTTACAACAACCCCCTTAGGTTTTCTTTTTTCTCAACTACTTTTACACAAACTCTGAGATCCAGCCACTGATTTCCATAGCTATTTCAACTCACATTTCACAGGATGTAGTAATACCTTTACAAACCTGAAAACCACTTCAGATATCTTTCTGGCATTTCAGCCTTCTTCTCAGATCTGTCTGTCTTTACTGAACAGTGCTCTGTTCTAGTACCTTTAACCTAAGACTTCTTGGAAACTTCTCTTCATTTCTCTAATTTCCTTAACTAACTGCTCTTCAGGGGCGTCATTCTCCGACCCCCCGCTGGGTCGGAGAATGGCCGTTGGCCGCCGTGAAACCCGCCCCCGCCGAAGTCTCCGAAGGGAGAAAAGTCGGCGGGGCGTTAATGGCGCCGCTGCCGCGGAGAATGTCACGGGTCTGCGCAAGGCAGCCGATTTTCGGCCTGCCGATATTCTCACTTCCGGATGGGCCGAAGTCCCGTCGACGTGATGACCGTTCACGTCGACGTGAATCAAACCTCCTTTTCATCGGCGTGACCCGGTGCTCCAGGCTCACGCCGACCAGCGAGGAGGTGAGTGACAGCCTGGGGGGTTGGCTCTGGGCAGGAAATGGCGTGGCCGCAGACTGATTGCGTGAGGAGAGGTGTGTCTCGGCTTGTGTGTGTGTGTGTGTGTGGCGGGGGGGGGGGGTGGTTAGAGTAGGCTGGGCTCCGGGGGAGTGCCGGGAGGGGGTCCGTGCTGGGGTGGAGGTTGGGGGTTGGAGGGGGTCCGTGCTGGGGTGGAGGTTGGGGGTTGGAGGGGGTCCATGCTGGGGTGGAGGTTGGGGAGGGGGTCCGTGCTGGGGTGGAGGTTGGGGAGGGGGTCCGTGCTGGGGTGGAGGTTGGGGAGGGGGTCCATGCTGGGGTGGAGGTTGGGGAGGGGGTCCGTGCCGGGGTGGAGGTTGGGGGTTGGGGGGAGTCTGTGCCGGGGTGGAGGTTGGGGGTTGGAGGGGGTCCGTGCCGGGGTGGAGGTTGGGGAGGGGGTCCGTGCTGGGGTGGAGGTTGGGGAGGGGGTCCGTGCCGGGGTGGAGGTTGGGGAGGGGGTCCGTGCCGGGGTGGAGGTTGGGGAGGGGGTCCGTGCCGGGGTGGAGGTTGGGGAGGGGGTCCGTGCTGGGGTGGAGGTTGGGGAGGGGGTCCGTGCCGGGGTGGAGGTTGGGGGGGGGTCCGTGCCGGGGTGGAGGTTGGGGAGGGGGTCCGTGCTGGGGTGGAGGTTGGGATTTGGAGGGGGTCCGTACCGGGGTGGAGGTTGGGGAGGGGGTCTGTGCCGGGGTGGAGGTTGGGGGTTGGGGGGGGGTCCGTGCCGGGGTGGAGGATCGGGAGGGGGTCCGTGCCGGGGTGGAGGTTGGGAAGGGGGTCCGTGCTGGGGTGGAGGTTGGGGAGGGGGTCCATGCTGGGGTGGAGGTTGGGGAGGGGGTCCGTGCCGGGGTGGATGTTGGGGGTTGGGGGGGGTCCGTGCCGGAGTGGAGGTTGGGGAGGGGGTCCGTGCCGGGGTGGAGGTTGGGGAGGGGGTCCGTGCTGGGGTGGAGGTTGGGGAGGGGGTCCGTGCTGGGGTGGAGGTTGGGGAGGGGGTCCATGCTGGGGTGGAGGTTGGGGAGGGGGTACGTGCCGGGGTGGATGTTGGGGGTTGGGGGGGGGTCCGTGCCGGGGTGGAGGTTGGGGAGGGGGTCCGTGCCGGGGTGGAGGTTGGGGAGGGGGTCCGTGCTTGGGTGGAGGTTGGGGAGGGGGTCCGTGCTGGGGTGGAGGTTGGGGAGGGGGTCCGTGCCGGGGTGGAGGTTGGGGGTTGGGGGGGGTCCGTGCCGGGGTGGAGGTTGAGGAGGGGGTCCGTGCTGGGGTGGAGGTTGGGGAGGGGGTCCGTGCTGGGGTGGAGGTTGGGGAGGGGGTCTGTGCTGGGGTGGAGGTTGGGGAGGGGGTCCGTGCAGGGGTGGAGGTTGGGGGTTGGGGGGGGTCCGTGCCGGGGTGGAGGTTGGGAAGGGGGTCCGTGCTGGGGTGGAGGTTGGGGAAGGGGTCCGTGCTGGGGTGGAGGTTGGGGAGGGGGTCCATGCTGGGGTGGAGGTTGGGGAGGGGGTCCGTGCCGAGGAGGGTGATGGGAGGGCAAATGAGTTGGTCCACCTGGCCAGGTGCCAGCCTCCAACAGTTGGACCCATGCGATCCATGCCACCTGGCTGGGGGGAGGAGGGGATATGGGCAATGATGACATGTCGTCGTTCCCCTCCCCCCCACCAGGCCGTCATGTTTTCAGACCATCCAGCGATGTTGGCCGGCGTGGTGGCAGCCGCTCATGTCTATGTTGCCCTGGATGAGGAGGAGGAGGAGGAGGAGGAGCGTGCCAGAGAGGCGGCGCAGGCTGCCGCAGAGGGGCAGGCGGCAGCCGCCCAGGCTGGAGGGACACCTGACCGACAGGACGAGGAGGGGGAGGAGGACGTCGCGGCCCCACGGCAACGGAGGCACCCGAGGGCGCCCCGTGTGTACCGGCCCCGGCAGTCATACCAGGACCTCACGGATCGGGAATGCAGGAGGAGACTCCGGATGAGCCGGGAAACCGTGGCACACATCTGCCACCTGCTGGCACACCTGTCACCGCGTGGCACTGGCGGGGGACACCCTCTCCCCGTGTCCGTCAAGGTTACGGTGGCCCTGAACCTTTAAGCAACGGGGTCATTCCAGGCACCGAGTGGGGACCTGTCCGGCATATCGCAGACATCGGTGCACCGGTGCATCCGGGCAGTGACAGATGCCCTTTATGCCATGGCGCACCGCTACATCCGCTTCCCCGTGGACCGGGCCAGACAAAATGCCCGGGCCGTGGGCTTCTCTGCCGTTGCCGGGTTCCCCATGGTCCAGGGCGCGATCGATGGGATGCACGTCGCCGTGCGGCCACCTGCAGATAACAGGGCCGTGTTCACTAATAGGAAGGGGACCTATTCGATGAACGTACAGGTGGTCTGCGACCACCGCATGATGATCCTGCACGTCTGCGCCCATCACCCAGGCAGTGTACACGACTCATTCGTGTTGTCGCGGTCATCCATCCCCGGCATGTACGAGGGATGCCATCCCCGGCTGAGGGGCTGGTTGCTGGGCGACAGGGGCTACCCATTGCGATCGTGGCTGATGACGCCTATACGGAGGCCACGCAATGAGGCGGAGAACCGCTACAATGATGCCCATGTAGCGACAAGGGGAGTGATAGAGAGGTGCTTTGGCGTGCTGAAGATGCGTTTCAGGTGCCTGGAACTCTCTGGGGGCGCCCTCCAGTATCGGTCAGATAGGGTCGGCCGCATCATTGTGGTGTGCTGCGTCCTGCACAACATAGCCCAGCAGAGGGGCGATGTGCCGCAGGCAGAGGAGGGCGGAGTGGAGGAGCAGCAGGAAGAGGCACGGTCCTCCCCAGATGAGGGGGATGGGGGCAATGGTCAGGGAAGACGGGGTAGACACAGGCGGGTGGCTGTCCACCGTTACCGGCTGGCCCAGCGGGCACGGGACAGACTGATAGCCGCCCGCTTCACTGACTAGATGGGCGTGGGAATCGGGTAGTATGGCCACAGACCGCACACCATGGCAACAGCCGACCACCCACACCCCCCACCCATCCACCCACCCAGCACCCTCACCCCCGTCCCCAACCCCACACACCCCACCCGCATGCACACCACCCCCCCCCCAATTGCCGATCCACCGGCGGCACAACGGGCCGGGCTCACCCAGTTGCGGGTGGACGCGTGTCTATCGCAGGCCATGGAGGATGATGACAACCCGCCCTGCGATGAGCTCCTGGCTCTACATCGTTGGACTATGTCTGACCCATGGCCACAGTACCACCATCCACCCGGACCATCCCTGCATGCGGCAGTGACACTGCAGCGCACGGTCCTGTCCTCTGCCCGGGGGATGTTGATGGCGGCCCAGGGGGAAGGGGGCAGACTCACCTGGGGCTGAGGTAAGAACACCCCTCACACACACACTTGCGCTCAACGTACATGACACGCCCGCACACTTTGGACAGAGCACAAAGGCAGCTTTGGTAGGTGTAACATTGACTTTAATAACCAAAGGAGTTCATGCACGTGCCCTAGCCCCTAAAACTCATCTGTGCCCTGCACCCGTGCCAACTTACTCAGTGTATAATTGTTTGGCCTTACGGGCCCTTTGACTACGTCTACGTGGTTCCCCAGACGGTACAGCAGAACTGGAGGTGGACTCCTGTGATTCCTGCCCTCTGACACTGGATCCCTTTGGCGGCCGTTTCCTGGGGCGTCCTGGCCTAGATGGGCCAGGCTGTGGCCCGGGCGACTGGGATGGCGAGCTGCCAGGCTGTCCTGCCCATTGCCCACCCGATGCACCTGGGACGGAAGGGGGGGAGTCCAAGGTGTCGCGGTGTACCGGGACCTCCCCTACAGAGGGAGCCGGGACGGACCACACCACCTCCTCCTCCCTCGGGGTGCCCGATGGCCCCCAGGCCTCTACATGGGTGGGGGATGCGAACGGACTGGCCATCCGACGCCCCCCCGACATCTGGCGCTGCCAGTCCTGGAGGCCCGTGCTGGTATCGACAGGGGTCTGCAGGTTTGCAGCCATGGAGCCCAGGGTGTTGTCAAACCCTGTCTGTGACAGTGCGACGCCGGCTCGCACATGGCCACTGGCGCCGATGCCCTCAGCGATGGCCTGCTGAGACTGGGCCATGGCCTGCAGAGACTGGGCCATGGCCTGCAGAGACTGGGCCATGGCCTGCAGAGACTGGGCTATGGCGTTGAGCGCCTCTGCCATCTGGCGCTGACACTGGCTCATGGCCTCCTGTGAGAGGGCAGCCATTTCCTGGGCCACAGACGCCGCCTGCACGGAAGGCCCCAGGCCTCGCAAACCGTTCCCCATGTCTGACACCGTCGCACCCATTGCCTCCACCGTGGACGCCACCCGTGCGGTGTCAGCCTGGGTGGCACGCATGACCGGGACCACTCCCAGCTCCTGGACGCGGGTGGACTCCTCCACCTGCGACCGCAGCCGCCGCAAGCCACCCGTCACCCTATTCGCTCGTCTCCGTGTCGGTGGTTGCATCGGATCTATGTGTGGGTGTGGTAACTGCAGGAACCCGGGATCCATCTGGGCGGCAGATGTTCGCTTGGCCTGGGCTGCCCTCCGACTGCCCGGTCCCTCTGCTGCTCCTACCTCCACCTGCTGTACCGGGACGGCTGTGTTGTGCGCACCAGTGAGTGTACCAGACGCCTCATCACTAAAGTGCCCAACCGTGGTGAGTGTTTCTGCGATGGTGGAGGGTGTTGGTGACAGCAGTGTCGTTGTGTCGTGCTCTTCGTCCCACTCTGACTCCATGGCACTTTGGGGTGGGGGTTCGTCTCCACCCATCCACTCTGAGTCACTGTCCGGTATTTCGTCTTCCCGGGTAGGGGTGTCCTGGGTAGTGCTGTCCCGGGTAGTGCTGTCCTGGGTAGGGGTGTCCTGGGTAGGGGTGTCCTGGGTAGGGGTGTCCCGGGTAGTGCTGTCCCGGGTAGTGCTGTCCCGGGTAGGGGTGTCCTGGGTAGTGGTGTCCTGGCTCGGATGTGACGGGGGCCTGTGGCTGCCCCCCTCATCGCTGGGTGGTCGCTCCCGCACGTGACGGGGGTGTCGTCTCCCTGTTGCTCCAGGTCTCTCCGTCTCCCGTGGTCTGCGAGGAGCATCCTGCGGGCGTCGCATGCTGGAGGGTCCGGGTCTCTCTGTCTCCCGTGGTGTGTGAGGGGCATCCTGCGGGCGTCGCATGCTGGAGGGTCCGGGTCTCTCCGTCTCCCGTGGTCTCCGAGGGGCATCCTGCGGGCGTCGCATGCTGGAGGGTCCGGGTCTCTCCGTCTCCCGTGGTCTCCGAGGGGCATCCTGCGGGCGTCGCATGCTGGAGGGTGCGGGTCTCTCCGTCTCCTGTGGTCTCCGAGGGGCATCCTGCGGGAGGTGAGCATCAGCGGGGATGGGTGCCTGGACGTTTGGTCCTGCGATACACAATGAAGCATGCATGGTTAGACATCAGGCAATGATCAGGTGATACGGGGGAGGGGGATATAGGGGAGGGGGGATATGGGGACGGGCTGTTGGTGGCTCACTTGCTCGTGGGGCCCCGACCTCTGCATCAGCAACCTCCCGGTCCTCAGGTCCGCCAGCCAGTTCCAGGGCCCTTTCCTCGTGTACGGTCAGTGGCCTCTCATCAGCGGGCCCTCCTCCAGTCCTCACATGCTCCCTATTTTTGTGTGCGCGCTTTTCCTGTGGGGGGGGGGGGCGGTGGTGGCAGGGGTAAAAGGCAACAGTGTTAGGCAGGTATGTGAATGCACGCCATTGGTTGCGCGTGCATTGCAGAGGTTAAGGTTAGGGCTGGATTCACTTGGGGATATGGGGGATATGAGGGAGGGGGGGATATGGGGGAGGGGGGATATGGGGGAGGGGGGATATAGGGGATATGGGGGAGGGGGGGATATGGGGGAGGGGGGGATATGGGGGAGGGGGGATATGGGGGAGGGGGATATGGGGTAGGGGGGATATGGGGGAGGGGGGATATGGGGGATATGGGGGAGGGGGGATATGGGGGAGGGGGGATATGGGGGAGGGGGGATATGGGGGATATGGGGGAGGGGGGATATGGGGGAGGGGGGGATATGGGGGAGGGGGGATATGGGGGAGGGGGGGATATGGGGGAGGGGGGATATGGGGGAGGCTATCCCTGCCTGCTCTGACGAGGTCGTTCACCTTCTTGTGGCACTGGGTGCCTGTCCGTGGTGTCAGGGCCACAGCTGTGACGGCCTCTGCCACTTCCCTCCACAGACGCCGGCTGTGGCGTGGGGCAACTCTGCGGCCGTGCCCGGGATACAGGGCGTCCCTCCTCTGCTCCACCGCGTCCAGGAGCGCTTCCACATCGCGTGACTCGAACCTCGGGGCTGAGCGACGGCCATCCATCCAGTCGGGTGTTGCGGTCGGGTGTTCCGGTCGGTTGGGGGGGGGGCTGCGCGGCCTTATGAGCCGTCACGCCGTGCAGCGCGTATGACGCTGCACGGCGTGAACCACTGCGCAAGCGCGGATCCCGTTACGTCGCTGCTAGCTCATTTCGGGCCGGAGACTATCGTCCCATTTTTATGACGTGACGCAAGTGGGATTTGTGCCGTTTTTTGCGACGATCGGCGGACTTTCCGCCGATAACGGAGAATTTCGCCCCAGATCTCTACACGTGTTCTCTTTTTAAAAAAATATATTTTTACTGGTTTGAAATATGTGTTTTCTTAACCATTACGCATGGTGTGGCTTTTCTTCTAGCAAAGCTAAGAAAGATGCCCCTTCTCTCGCCTTCACAACTAATTTCTTCTGGTGAGCTGTGATGAGCTGTGAGAGCTACCTTCTCTCTCACTACATATCTCCAACTGCAATAAAATTAGCTGAACTAAAACTTGTAAAACTTTGAACCTTACAAGGCCAGGTTGCTAAGCAACCCCCATGTGCTTATGTCTTTTATTTATTCTTCATTCTGCAGTCCCCTGTAAGCACAATAGAAACAGAGTTGGAACTTAACCAACCCCCACAAGTTCAAACTCCTTTAATTATAGGTTTGACTATTCCAGGGATAGAAACATTAAATGAAACCCACTTAAAACTATACCTTATTCCAAATGTTTACCAATACAAATATACATGCCTTAAAACTACCGTTGTTTTCCTAATACCATCAATATGTGACTTACAGAATCATTATGTGAAAACTCCCCATTTTGATGACCCTCATTCTCCCAGCCTATCTCTGGATAGAGACACCCTCAATTATTACAACCTCATATTTCTTTTATCTTTTTGACTTGTCTCTAATTTCTTCATACCTTTCTCATTATTTAGTCATCCATAATGAATACCTCAGCTGAGAAATTGAATTGCTCCTGATAAGCCAACAACACACAATCGTAATTCCAATCCCCGGACATGATTTTAGAAACATGATTATAGTTTCTTAATTCAATGCACATTCAAAACAGCGACTTTGATAAATTCATATCTTGCCCATCCGTAGATGTATCTCTTATTAAATAATGGCAACGCCTTCCTTGTTCTCGAGCAGGCCTGAAAATTCAGCAGTTAAGAAAACTGATTTCACAACCCTTTTGGAACCAAACCTTTATCACAGCTGTGATATTGCGCGGCGGTCCCAACAGCAGGATTCTGGGATCAAGAACTATTTCCAATAATGGGCAACTCATCCCACTTACCATCTGTGAAATAGTTAGCAAATATCACACAGTGGAGGACCCAGAGACGACACATTTCATCTACTCAGGCAGTATTATCAGGTCTGTCTCCTTCCTGTGTCTCATAATCTTTACGCAACACTACCGATGAAACAATAACCATGTAAAAGGGAACGGATATCAATATTTATTCTCTTGTATGTACAATAATAAACTGCCCTAATCCCTGTGTCCATGCTGCCCTTGGTAATTTTGTTTCTTGTGCTTGATCTTTCTCGATCTCTGGTCTTACTGGCTTAGTACTTCATCTCTTTCAGTACTGCGCTTATTTCAAATCCATTTCATTGTAATCCAACTTCATTCACGTTTTAAAAGCACCATCACATACAGAAGCTCACAGCCACTTTTAATCTTTGCAAACAAATAACATATTGCTGTCTGCTTCCTCCCTTGCCAGGGAAACTGGTAGATTTTTGCTCGCCAAAGGCATTCAGTATGGAGTCAAGGTGAGTAGATGGAGTTAGGATATAGATCAGCCATTATTTCATTGAAAGCTGGAACAAGTTTAAGATGTTGAATGACTTACTCTTGCTCCTATATTCATATATATGTCTCCGTTGGCTCCATTCTGCGAGGGCACTTTTAGAATTAGCTTCTGTCATCATACTGGCCTGGAACAAAACAGGATGCTGACGCGCACCTCATCAATGGCATGGCTGTGCACACTATTAATGCTTATTTTTGCACATATCTGCAGTACCAGAGTTTGCGGCCCCTGATCTAGCAACTAAAGGTTTCTGGTCTTCGATTTGTGTAAACACTTTCTGACAATGTTTCCTTTGCTCACCTGGTGTACATGACAAATACCTTTCAGCATTTTATGCTGGATCAGCTCCAGTGTGCAGAGCAAAAATTACAAGGCAATAGTCCAGTATGCTTGACATTAATGGGCAAGACCTCGCCAACTGCCTCCCTATGTTTGGAGCACTTTCAATCCCCATGGAATATGACAGCATGGTGCCTACGCAATTTCTAGATCTTCCATGAACAATGGCGGTGCCAGTGAAGGAGATAAGAAGGTTATATTCAGAGAATTGCAGAATCATAGCATGGTTACAGCAAAGAGATGGTCATTTGGCCTGTCATGTCTGTGTTGTCCCTTGGCAAGAGCAATTCAACTAGTGCCGGTCCCACTGTTTTTCTTGAGCACATTTTTCCTTCCATGACACAGGCATGGAGATCGAAGTTCCTGACCCATGCCCTTTCATTGTGTTGCAGGAAGGATACAAAATTTGTCCCGCTTGTTGATTTCCATGATTGGTGCTTGCAACCGGCAGCATCAGTGCTGTTTATTGACTGGATGTCTCGGCTGTGGCCCCGATATTGTGAGTGGCCTGGGTTACTTTCAGTTTATCAACCCACTTAAAAGTGGTCGCTCAAAGTGGTGTCAGCAGGTTAATAAATTTTGAAGACTTTTGCAATGATGGCCCAAACTTCAAGAGCACGCGCACCAAGGTTTTCTGATAATGCATTGGTGGCCTGGGTGCAAGACATAGAGAAAGGAGAGATATCCTGTTCCCATAATGAGGCAGAAGGCACTTGAACATACGTTACAAATAGGAAGTTTTGTTGATTGGCTATGTTTTAAACCATCCTTTCAATTTAATCTAAAATGGGGCAATGAAAATAGTCATGAGATCTGCTATAAGACCTGCCCTACAATAGGCCTGTGTGACGAGTTTACCACCTGAATGCAAAGGCAGAAGCAGATGTTCTTGTTATTGCAGAATTTTTGTCTCCGAGACTTTGAATTAAAATATATGAGAGAAAGAGAAAGAGATAGAAAACAGTGGCTATGAGCAGCAGGAAGAAGCTGTTGGGTGTTAGCTGCTAGGCGGAATGTTGATGGCAGCTGATCCTCTAGTCAAGGAGAGGGAACAGCCAAGAATTTAAGAACGCAGAAGGATTTATCCTGACCTGGCCAGGGGGAGGGAGCACCAGAGTGAACCCTGCTGCAGAAGATAATTTCAGGATTCCTCAGAAGACTGAGGAAAGGGACATTTGACAGTCACTCAACGTTACAATTCGATGAAATGGGAGAGCAAGCCAATTGAAAGCTGAGATAACTTTGGACTGTGTCTTGTGAAGACTATTCCTGTAGATAATTTTTTTATTGTCACAAGTAGGCTTACATTAACACTGCAATGAAGTTACTGTGAAAAGCCCCTAGTCGCCACACTTCGGCACCTGTTCGGGTACACAGAGGGAGAATTTACAATATCCAATTCACCTAAGAGCACGTCTTTCGGGACTTGTGGGAGGAAATCCACGCAGACACGTGGAGAACGTGGAGACTTTGCACAGACAGTGACCCAAGCCGGGAATCGAACCTGGTACCCTGATGCTGTGAAGCAGCAGTGCTAACCACTGTGCCTCACAATAAATGTTTAGTCAAGGTTGATTTTCATTTGATTGTTATACTAAAAGTCTTACAACTTGAAATCTTGCTCTGAAGTTCCTTTAAGTAAAGGCGAGACCATGCAGACGCTGCAACAACGGATGAACGGACATCGCGCGACAATTGCTAGGCAGGAATGTTCCCTTCCAGTCGGGGAACAATTCAGCAGTCAAGGGCATTCAGCCTCTGATCTCCGGGTAAGCGTTCTCCAAGGCGGCGTTCAGGACACACAACAATGCAGAATCGCTGAGCAGAAACTTATAGCCAAGTTCTGCACACAAGAGTATGGCCTGAACTGGGACCTTGGATTCATGTCGCATTACATTCACCCCCCCACCATCTGGCCTTGGCTTGAGACAATTTACACCTCTTTGACCTACGGTTATCCCTCTCTCCAGTCGCTCTGTCTGGGCCTGTAAAGACTCGTATTCAAAGTATCATCTTGCATCATTTCCTTTGTCTATATATGTATTTCTGGAATCCACCTCGTCATTCACCTGGGGAAGCAGCTGCGCTCAGAAAGCTAGTGACTCGGAACAAACCTGTTGGACTTTAACCTGGTGTTGTAAGACTTCTTACTGTCCTTTAAGTACGTCATTGGAAATTGAAAACTATTGTTAATAGTTATTGGTCTCTACAGGGATCATAACACATATGTTCAATAGGTAGTGGGAAGAGTAGTGAGATCAACGCCATGAGAATTGCTGAAAACATGGGTGCAGTGCAGGGAGAAGTTTAATGATTTGACATTAGTTGTGAAGGCGAGTGAGTTCGACTTTCAAATGGCATCTCCTACCAACTGCACCACTAACGTCATCCACTACTCAATTCACTACACCTCCATCATCAACTTACCAACAATTCCTATCAATTGTGACTCAACCCTATACTTCATATGCTTTTTACTTTACCTTATACACATTGGACAGTTGAAAGCCTTACACCTACAATACACAGCTTGCAAACACTGACAGCTATTTAAACATGACAGCCACACAATCCGAATATATTGCAGCATGCTCACTGACACACACCCATCATTCTTGGAGGAGAAGGTGGCACATAATGGAAAGCAACAGGAAATAACTGAAGTGTGCCTGCATGCTTTAACTGCCATGGAGGAGACACTCCTGGACATCATGGGAAGGAGCTTCATTGAGGACATGGTCAAAGGTTATGCTGAAGGAATCAATGATAAGGATGCATAACTAATCCTCCTCTCTTTCCACTTCTTCCTCATCCCTCACTCTCTTCTGACTCACAACCTGCAGATAGTGTAAGCACGGACTTCTTACCTTCTTCGCTGCCTCACCAAAATTGAATCGTTGCCTCTTGTTGAATTTAGATACCCAAGAATAGAATAAATGTTTCGAGGTAACAGGGGGTGGTGAGGTTGAGATTATAGGCTTTGCTCATGAATTTTGAATTATGTAGAGCCCACGAAAAAGGGGCTGTCAACGTTGTAGCCTCTCTTCCTCTTCTTCCACCTCCTCGCGGGCTTCCTTGCCACCTCCACGTCCTCCTCCTTCTAGTAGCTTGTCCTGCTTTGCCATGGTCTTCTCATTCTCTCAATGTTCAATTCCCGGAGGAGGTCTACCTCGCCATGTCTGGAAGCAACGTCTTTCAACACAGAATTTTAGATGACAAAAAAGCACTGCAAGAGCATATTCAAACTTTAGCGCAGTATAAGAAACCAAAACAAATAATTCAGCATCTAAGCTGCAAATACTTTATGGTCCCTTTAAATATTACTGGTGGAAGTAGTCTTCATTCTCCTGACATTGTTGTCAATTGTGCGAAGTTATGGCAAAGTATTGGCTGGAGCGGGGAGGTGAAAAATGGCAGCAGTGGTTTTAAATCAATGTTGTACACGGATTTACACCTTCGTCTCACTACTCTGATGCAGTAGGTGGTTGTGTGGTATGCGTGCAAACCTCTGTATCAAGCTGATGATCTGCATATGTGTCCCGGCAGAAGTGTGCATGCACATCTCAGAATTCATTTTTGAATTTTATGTGACTGCGTTGTACCTAAATAACAGGCATTAAAATACGCAAATTATCCCCTGATATATCTTGCATTAATCAACCTTACACCAGTTTATTTCTTTTAATTTGGAGAGTCTGTACATTTATTTGTGATATCCTCCTTTTTTAGTTGTTGGGCTCCATTCAAACCTATCAAATACTGAACTGTACCGAACAGAACACTTACTGAGATACAAGAAAACCTCTATCAATGTTCACGGTCTATCTTTCAATCCCCGAGTGCTCCTCTTTCCTTTCCCTCTTAGTTTTTCTCTTTCTCTTGTTCCCCTAGTTTATTTATGATTCATGGAGAGGTTGTGTTCACTGTGCAGCTGTCAATATGTTTCTGATCTCTATCTCTCAGTCACCACACATATTTTAATTTACTGTGTTTTTTGGTCCAATATTTGAGCATCCGCTTCTCTAAGCACCCACACAGTAACTGTGAGGCATTGTCGCCAGTGAAAGACACATGAATAACTTCAGACTCTCACCGGTAAACACCTTGTAGCTATTTTATCATTCAGAAAAAAAAGCCAAAGGTATAGAAATTTCCTGTGCTCCTCTGCGGCACAAATATTTGTCTAAGATTGGGATAAAGGGATAACAAACCCGATGCAATTAGATTTTCAATGGACACTCAGCATCTGAGACAGCTTTCCAGGGATGCCTTCCTGAAGACAAGTGGAGCAGTATCAATATAAAAGAAGCATATTTACTCTATCCAGCCAATTTAAACAAACATCATTACACATCAATTAGTGGTGCTTGGGAGAAGGATACAATAGTTTACTGAAAAGAAACTCTCTGCTTCTTATAAGTGCATTATCTATCAACATCCTCTATGCTACCATTGACCAAAAACTGAATTGAATTGGCCATATAAATACTGTGGTGACAAGAGCAGATCAGAGGCTGGGATATCCACGGAGAATAATTTCCCAAAGCTTTCCCACCATCTACAAGGCCCAAGTCAGGATTGTGATGGAATACTTGCCTGGATGAGTGCAGCTCCAAAAGCACTCGGGAAGCTCGGCACCATCCAGGACAAAGCCGGCAACTTGAGTGGCACCTCAACCACAAACATCCACTCCATTCACCACCAATGCACAATGGTAGTAGTGTGCCCTATCGACAAGATTCACTGTCTGAACTCACCAAGTCTCCTTAGACAGCACCTTCCGAACCCACAATCCTACAATCGAGAAGGACAAGGGGAGCAGCCACATGGGAACACCACCACCTCGACGTTGCCCTCAAACGCACTCCTCACCATCCTGACTTGGAAATATATTCCTTCACTGTCGCTGGGTCAAAATCCTGGAACTCCATTTGTCACAGCACTGTGGGCTTGTCTATGGCTACACCTGTGTGAGAGGGTGAATGTCCTCCTTGTAGGCCTCTGCTACAGTTATTTGGCTTTGTTGTATGCTTAGACTAACAGTACAAAATAAATAGTATTTCAGAAGCACATGGGTTTAATGTAAACAGAGGTTTATTGAATAGGCCTTCACTGTACAAAGTTTGACACTAGACTCTCCAAAAGCCCACAAAATAGCCGATGATGTCACACAAGTCATGTGACTCCGTTCTTAAAGCGACATTACACACAACTATCATAACACACATATATAACGGGGCGGAATTCTCTGAAAAGGATACAGTTGTTGTGGTCCACGTTGGGACTAACAACATAGGTAAGACTAGGAAAGAGGACCTGTTTGGGGATTATCAAACACTAGGGACTAAATTAAAGAGCAGGTCCTCTAGGGTTATAATCTCTGGATTACTCCCCGAGCCACGTGCCAATTGGCATAGGGTTGAGAAAATTAGAGAAGTTAACACGTGGTTAAAGGAGTGGTGCGGGAAAGAGGGATTCCATTTCATGGGGCATTGGCATCAGTACTGGGGCAGGAGGGACCTGTACCGTTGGGACGGTCTTCACCTGAACCATTCTGGGACCAGTGTTCTAGCGAATAGGATAAATAGGTTGGTCACAAGGACTTTAAACTAGCAAGTTGGGGGGAAGGGAAGTGTAAAGCTATGGATAGTATAATGGTTAATGGAGATCAAGGCAACAGGTTACGTGACAGGTTATTATGTAGAGATATGGGTTCAAAGGCAAGGAAAATTAGGAGAAAGGGTAAGAGGAAAAATAAATTGCGAAAAGTTACTGATCAAGGTGTTAGGATTCATAACAAAGACATAAAAAACAGCATAAGTGTACTTTACCTGAATGCTCGTAGTATACGAAATAAGGTAAATGAGTTGATGGTGCAAATCATCGTGAATGACTATGATTTAGTGGCCATTACTGAAACATGGTTAAAAGATGGTCACGACTGGGAGTTAAATATCCAAGGGTATCAGACTATACGAAAGGATAGAATGGACGGTAAGGGCGGTGGTGTAGCTTTGTTGTTTAAGGATGGCATCCGGGCAATAGTAAGGGATGATATTGGTGCTATGGAGGACAAGGTTGAATCAATTTGGGTGGAAATCAGGAATAGTAAGGCGAAAAAGTCACTGATAGGAGTAGTCTGTAGGCCACCAAATAGTAACAGGATGGTAGGGCAGGCAATAAGCAAAGAAATAACGGATGCATGTAGAAATGGTACAGCGGTTATCATGGGAGATTTTAATCTGCATATCGATTGGTTTAACCAAGTTGGTAAAGGCAGCCTTGAGGAGGAGCTTATAGAATGTGCCCGTGATAATTTCCTGGAACAGTATGTAATGGAACCTACAAGGGAACAAGCGGTCCTAGATCTGGTCCTGTGTAATGAGGCAGGATTGATTAATGATCTCATAGTTCGGGATCCTCTTGGAAGGAGCGACCACAATATGGTGGAATTTAAAATACAGTTGGAGGATGACAAGGTAAAATCAAACACTTGTGTTTTGTGCTTAAACAAAGGCGATTACAATGGGATGAGAGAAGAACTAGCTAAGGTAGACTGGGAGCAAAGACTTCATGGTGAAGCAGTTGCGGAACAGTGGAGAACCTTCCGAGCGATCTTTCACAGTGTTCAGAAAAGGTTCATACCGACAAAAATGAAAGACGGTAGAAAGGGGAAAAATCGACCGTGGCTATCTAAGGAGGTGAGGGAGAGTATCAAATTGAAGGAAAAAACATACAAAGTGGCAAAAATTAGTGGGAGACTAGAGGACTGGGAAGTCTTTAGGGGACAACAGAAAGCTACTAAAAAAGCCATAAAGAAGAGTAAGGTAGACTACGAAAGTAAACTGGCTCAGAACATAAAAGCAGATAGTAAAAGCTTCTACAAATATATAAGACAAAAAAGAGTGGCTAAGGTAAATATTGGTCCTTTGGAAGATGAGAAGGGAGATTTAATAATAGGAGACGGGGAAATGGCTGAGGAGCTGAACAGGTTTTTTGGGTCAGTCTTCACAGTGGAGGACACAAATAACATGCCAGTGACTGATGGAAATAAGGATATGATAGGTGAGGACCTTGAGATGATTGTAATCACTAAGGAGGCAGTATTGGGCAAGCTAATGGGACTAAAGGTAGACAAGTCTCCTGGACCTGATGGGATGCATCCCAGAGTGTTAAATGAGATGGCTAGGGAAATTGTAAACACACTAGTGATAATTGATCAAAATTCACTAGACTCTGGGGTGGTCCCAGAGGATTGGAAAGTAGCAAACGTGACACCACTGTTTAAAAAATGAGGTTGGCAGAAAGCGGGTAATTATAGGCCGGTAAGCTTAACTTTGGTTGTAGGGAACATGCTGGAATCTATCATTAAGGAGGAAATAGCGGGGCACCTGGAGGGAAATTGTCCTATTGGGCAGACGCAGCATGGGTTCACAAAGGGTAGGTCGTGTCTGACTAATTTGGTAGAATTTTTTGAGGACGTTACCAGTGCAGTAGATAACGGGGAGCCAATGGATGTGGTATATCTGGATTTCCAGAAAGCTTTTGACAAGGTGCCACACAAAAGGTTGCTGCATAAACTAAAGATGCATGGCATTGAGGATAAAGTGGTAGCATGGGTAGAGGATTGGTTAACTAACAGAAAGCAGAGAGTGGGGATAAATGGGTGTTTCTCTGGTTGGCAACCTGTAACTAGTGGGGTCCCTCAAGGATCAGTGTTGGGCCCGCAGTTGTTCACAATTTACATAGACGATTTGGAGTTGGAGACCAAGTGCAATGTGTCAAAGTTTGCAGACGACACGAAGATGAGTGGTAAAGCAAAAAGTGCAGAGGATACCGGAAGTCTGCAGAAGGATTTGGATAGGTTAGGTGAATGGGCTAGGGTCTGGCAGATGGAATTCAATGTTGCCAAGTATGAGGCTATCCATTTTGGGAGGAATAACAGCAGAATGGATTATTATTTAAACGGTAAGATGTTAAAACATGCTGCTGTGCAGACGGACCTGGGTGCGCTGGTGCACGAGTCGCAAAAAGTTGGTGTGCAGGTGCAGCAGGTGATTAAGAAGGCTAATCGCGTTTTGTCTTTCATTGCTAGAGGGGTGGAGTTCAAGACTAGTGAGGTTATGCTGCAATTGTATAGGGAGTTGGTGAGGCCGCATCTGGAGTATTGTGTTCAGTTTTGGTCTCCTTACCTGAGAAAGGACATATTGGCACTGGAGGGAGTGCAGAGGAGATTCACTAGGTTGATCCCAGAGTTGAGGGGATTAGATTATGACGAGAGGTTGAGTAGACTGGGACTGTACTCATTTGAGTTTAGAAGGATGTGGGGGGATCTTATTGAGACATATAAAATTATGAAGGGAATAGATAGGATAGATGTGGGCAGGTTGTTTCCACTGGTCGGGGAAAGCAGAACTAGGGGGCATAGCCTCAAAATAAGGGGAAGTAGATTTAGGACGGAGTGTAGGAGGAACTTCTTCACCCAAAGGGTTGTGAATCTCTGGAATTCCTTGCCCAGTGAAGCAGTTGAGGCTCCTTCTTTAAACATTTTTAAGAAAAAGATAGATGCCTTTCTCAAGAATAAAGGGATTCGGGGATATGGTGTACGGGCCGGAGAGTAGAGCTGAGTCCACAAAGATCAGCCATGATCTCATTAAATGGCGGAGCAGGCTCAAGGGGCCAGATGGCCTACTCCTGTTCCTAATTCTTATGTTCTTATGTTCTATGCCCCCACGCCCGTGAGAAAACGGGCACAAATCACTCTAGACTTTCCTGGAGAAAGTCCAGAATGATTCTCCATTTTGAAGGGGCTTGCAGGGCCTTGGAGTAGTCCACCTAGCTCTGGCTGCCAATACGGGGCCCTGCACTTCCGGCTGCAGATCCGTGCATGCGCGCGGCGGCCGGCTATGGCAGCGGCCCCGGGCAACATGGCGGACCCACATAGCACGCAGGCCCCAACAATATAGCCCCCCCCCCAGAACGGGCATGCCCGCTGATCGGTGGCCCCCGATCGGAACCCATGCCATCCTGCAGGCCCCCCTCGGTGACGGATCACCCCCCCCACCAGGGCGGCCGTGGACCGTGTCCGCAGCCGCCACTGCGAGTGCCCGCCAGGTGGATCCATGAGGAACCCCGCCGGCGCAAACTCAGCCAGTTGCCGGCGGAGAATCGCCGCGGGGGCCTATTTTAATGGCCCATGCATGTCGACCGTGCACGTGCGACTGGCGGCGATTTTCTGGTCGGTGGAGAATCGCGGGAAGGCGTCGGACCCAAGCGCGGGTCTAACGCACGATTCTCGACCCCTGCGCTGAGCGCGATTTCGCCGCGGAGGCTCGGAGAATCCCGCCCAGGGTGCTTGGAATTGGAGTCTAAGAATTAGCTTCTTTTCACTCCTCCTAATTTGGGCACAGACAGTGTTGTGACTAAACCATGTGATATTTCGACATTCAAACAACACTAACTTTAGTAAGGTTCGACAACTTTCTGATGTGTGCTCAAAACCTGTAAATTTAAGTCTCGCCGGAGTGAGCAGCTTCATAAAAATTTCTGAAAGGAACTTAACATGTGCTTAAAGTTAAACAAATAAAGCACATTTTCAATTCTTCAAACTTCAGTCGCCATGGAACAAAATGATAACATAGCTGCAAAAACTGGCAGCTTCCAATAAGATATCCAGGCGTTGTGCAATTGGTTGGGGTGAAACTGAGAATGGAGGTGAACTGTCTCCACTATTGACAGCACCATTAAAATACTGCCTAAGCACTTCCGGTTGCGGCTATGCCTAGGTAGGTCGCACGTTCGGCAGCTCCCACCGAGAATGGACTTTTGGGCTCACTAGAGGGGCCCCAATGGCAATTGTTCGACGGCTTCCAGTGTGGGAAGGTGACAGCAGGGTCCCCCCGACATTATACGGATTGGACCAGGAGTGGAGCGGAGAAAAAAGTGATCTTGGAGCAGCGAAAAGTGAGAGAGAGAAAAAGCAAGATGGCGGCGGGTGGAGACCAAGCAGCATGGGCGCTGTGGTCGCAGGAGCAGCAGGGGTTTCTCAGACGCTGCTTTGAGGAGCTGAAAACCGAAATGCTAGCGCTAATGAAGGCTGCGATTGAGAAACTAGTGGAGACCCAGAAGGCCCAGGGGGCGGCGATCCGGGAGGTGCGGCAAAAAGCCTCAGAGAACGAGGATGAGATCTTGGGCCTGGCGGTGAAGGTGGAGGCACACGAGGCGCTGCACAAGAGGTGGGCGGAAATATTTGAGGACCTGGAGAATAGGTCGAGGAGGAAGAATCTTCGGATTCTGGGTCTCCCTGAAGGAGTTGAGGGGTCCGGTACCGGGACATATGTGAGCACGATGCTCAATTCGCTGATGGGTGCGGGAGCCTTCCCGAGCCCCCTGGAGCTAGATGGGGCTCACCGGGTCCTGGCGAGGAGACCCAAGGCCAACGAGCTGCCAAGGGCTGTAGTGGTGAGGTTTCACCGCTTTATGGACAGAGAGTGTGTTTTGCGATGGGCCAAGAAAGAGCGGAGCAGCAGGTGGGAGAACACGGAGATCCGAATTTACCAGGACTGGAGTGCGGAGGTGGCGAAGAAGAGAGTTGACTTTAACCGGGCTAAGGCGGTGCTACATCGGAAGGGGGGTGAAGTTCGGTATGCTGCAGCCAGCGCGATTGTGGGTCACATCCCAAGATCGGCACCACGATTTTGAAACGCCCGAGGAGGCTTGGAGCTTCATACAGGCAGAAAAGTTGGACTCAAATTGAGAGACTGGGGTTGTGGGGGTGGGCGGGGGGGTGGGGGGGGGGGGCGGTGTGTGCTGTATATATATATTACGAAGTCTTACAACACCAGGTTAAAGTCCAACAGGTTTGTTTCGATGTCACTAGCTTTCGGAGCACAGCTCCTTCCTCAGGTGAATGAAGAGGTCTGTTCCAGAAACACATATATAGACACATTCAAAGATGCCAAACAATGCTAGGAATGCGAGCATTAGCAGGTGATTAAATCTTTACAGATCCAGAGATGGGGTAACCCCAGGTTAAAGAGGTGTGAATTGTACCAAGCCAGGACAGTTGGTAGGATTTCGCAGGCCAGATGGTGGGGGATGAATGTAATGTGACATGAATCCCAGGTCCCGGTTGAGGCCGCACTCATGTGTGCGGAACTTGGCTATAAGTTTCTGCTCGGCGATTCTGCGTTGTCGCGGGTCCTGAAGGCCGCCTTGGAGAAACTTACCCGGAGATCAGAGGCTGAATGCCCTTGACTGCTGAAGTGTTCCCCGACTGGAAGGGAACATTCCTGCCTGGTGATTGTTGCGCGACAATCACCAGGCAGGAATGTTCCCTTCCAGTCGGGGAACACTTCAGCAGTCAAGGGCCTAAAAAGGGCAGGCAGCTAAACACCAATGTGCGGAGGCTCCTCAATATGATTATGATGCCATCGGTGGAGGGAGAGGCGGAGGTAGTGGCAGCTATGGACGCGGAGAAGGCCTTCGACCGGGTGGAGTGGGAGTATCTTCAGGAAGTGTTGCGGAGGTTTGGGTTCGGGGAGGGGTTTTTCAGGTGGGTCAGGCTCCTATACAGAGCCCCGGTGGCGAGTGTGGCTACGAATCGGCGGAGGTCGGAGTACTTTCGGCTGTACCAAGGGACGAGGCAGGGGTGCCCCCTGTCCCCCTTGTTGTTCGCGTTGGCAATCGAGCCTTTGGCCATGGCACTAAGGGAGTTCAGGAAATTGAGGGAGTTGGTTCGAGAGGGTGAGGAACACCGGGTGTCGCTGTATGCGGATGACCTGCTGCTGTACATGGCAGATCCAGTGGAGGGGATGGTGGAGGTCATGCGGATCCTCAGGGAGTTTGGGGACTTTTCGGGCTACAAGCATAACGTCGGGAAAAGTGAACCCTTTGTGGTGCATCCAGGAGACCAGGAAGGGGGATAGACGACCTACCATTGAAGAGGGCGGAAAGGAACTTTCGGTACTTGGGGATCCAGGTGGCTGGGAGCTGGGGGGCCCTGCATAAGCTCAATTTGACGCAGTTGGTGGAGCAGATGGAGGAGGATTTCAAAAGATGGGATGTGCTGCCACTCTCGTTAGCGGGCAGGGTACAGTCGGTTAAAATGATGGTCCTCCCAAGGTTTCCTTTTGTGTTCCAGTGCCTTCCCATTATGATTACCAAGGCCATTTTTAAACGGGTAGGTAGGAGCATCATGGGTTTCGTGTGGGCAAATAAGACCCCAAGGGTAAAGAGGGTGTTTCTGGAGCATAGCAGGAACAGGGAGGGCTGGCGCTGCCGAATCTGTGTGGCTACTACTGGGCAGCCAACGTGGCGATGATCCGTAAATGGGTAATAGAGGGAGAGGGGGCGGCGTGGAAGAGGTTGGAGATGGCGTCCTGCAGGGGCACGAGCCTGAGGGCACTGGTGACGAAACCGCTGCCGCTCTCGCCGACAAGGTACACCACGAGCCCGGTGGTGGCGGCAACGTTGAAGATCTGGGGGCAGTGAAGACGGCATTGGGGCAAGATGGGAGCCTCGGTTTGGTCCCCGATTAGGGAGAACCATCGGTTCGTCCCGGGAAAGATGAATGGAGGGTTTCGGAGCTGGCATTGGGCACGGATCAGAAGAATGGGGGACCTGTTTATAGACGGGACGTTTGCGAGCCTAGGGGCGCTGGAGGAGAAGTTTGCGCTACCCCCGGGAAATGCATTCAGGTACATGCAAGTGAGGGCGTTTGTGAGGCGGCAGGTGAGGGAATTCCCATTTCTCCCGGCACAGAGGATTCAGGACAGGGTGATTTTGGGTGTATGGGTTGGAGAGGGCAGAGTCTCGGCGATCTACCAGGAGCTGAAAGAAGAGGAGGAGGCCGCGGTAGAGGAGCTAAAGGGCAAGTGGGAGGAGGAGCTTGGGGAGGAGATAGATGAGGGTCTGTGGACTGATGCCCTGAGTAGGGTTAATTCTTTCTCCTCTTGCGCCAGGCTCAGCCTAATACAATTCAAGGTTGTTCACAGAGCGCATATGACAGGGGCGAGGATGAGTAGGTTCTTTGGGGTGGAGGACAGGTGTGGGAGGTGCTCGGGGCATCCGGCAAATCACGTCCACATGTTCTGGTCGTGCCCGGCGCTGGAGGGGTTTTGGAGGGGTCTTGCGAGGACTATGTCCAAGGTGGTGAAAGTCCAGGTCAAGCTGAGTTGGGTGTTGACATTATTTGGGGTAACGGACGAGCTGGGAGTGCAGGAGGCGAAAGAGGCCGGTATCCTGGCCTTTACCTCCTTGGTAGCCCGGCGGATGATCTTGTTATTATGGAGGGACGCGAAGCCCCCCAGCGTGGAAGCGTGGATAAATGACATGGCAGAGTTCATTAAATTGGAGAGGATAAAGTTTGCCTTACGAGGTTCTGTACAGGGGTTCTTCAGGCGGTGGCAACCATTCCTAGACTATCTCACGGAGCGTTAGGAGAAGGTCAACATCAGCAGCAACCCAGGGGGGGGGAGGAGGAGGGGGAGGGGGCGATGCCTCCTCCGGGGGGGTATTTGGGCGGCGGGGAGGGGGGGTTCCCCAAGGGTACTGTTGAAGGTTATATGGAGGGGTTAATATATGTGGGAGGAACCCAATGTATATGTAGTTTATTATTTTTGAATGTGGGATTTGTGTTCTTTCTTCCTTTTGTTATGGGGGGGGGGGGTTTGTTTGTTGTTAAAAATTGTTGGAAAAATTTGAATAAAAATATTTTAAAAAATAAATTACTGCCTAAGAAGTATTTGTTGGACATAAATATGTTGTTGGTACAATGTAGCTTTTGGTCATCAGGTATCTCCTGGCTCAGTGTCAAATTATATTTGATAGCCTTCCTATGAATAACCTTGGGCCGTTTTTACGAAGTTCAGGCATTTTGTAAATGCAGCTTGTTATTAATGATGCCAGAAAATTATTCAATTACATTAAGACGGCTGCAAGGCAGAAGATTTTACTTAATCATATCACAAAGATGTGTCACCAGAAACAATCTCACAATGTTAGACTATTTATATCTAAGACAAAAAAACTTACATTCTGACACCATGGACATCAAGCTAAGAGGCAGGATTCTCCTTTTAGTTCTCCCTCCGGAGTAGAATCGCTTTTGGTCTGTGCTGGTGCTAGGAGCGGTGCCCAGGAGCGATTCATTCTCCTTTGTCATAATGTATGCAAGGCGGGGAGTTGAATAGAATCCCGCTATCGAGCCACCATTTTGAGTGGTCGGAGGCCTGGTGGCTGCCTCAGACAGAAGTGTTGAATGCAGCAGCTGTTATTTCATAGAATGCCAATGCACATCACTAGGCTCTAAACCTCCGCAGATCCTTTGATCTGCAAGACTTTTATTCACCTTCATAGATAAATAACTTTTAGTAGGCGGTATATGACAGGATTATAACTTCTAGAGAGCCAGGTGTTTTGATTGTTTGTTGTCATTTCCCTTCATGCTTAAATGCATCTCAAGTACCCTGCTGTGAAGCTAACCACAATGTTCATAAACATCTCGGAGATAAGTGCTTTCACTTTCTCTTTTTCGCAGCAGAAAACATTTATATTTTGACATGTTGAGGACCTGTTAATCATAGCTATATTTCATAGACATTTCAAAGGATTTACAGTGCAGAAGGAGGCCATTCAGCCACTTGGGTCTGCACCGGCCCTTGGAAAGCACACCCTACCCAAGCCCATGCCTCCACCCTATCCCCGAAACCCAGTAATATCACCTAACCTGCCACAGGAGAAGCGCGCACACAACAATAGGGAGCATGGGAGGACTGGAGGAGGGCCCGCTGATGAGAGGCCACTGACCGTACACGAGGAAAGGGCCCTGGAACTGGCTGGCGGACCTGAGGACCGGGAGGTTGCTGATGCAGAGGTCGGGGGCCCACGAGCCAGTGAGCCACCAACAGCCCGTCCCCATATCCCCCCTCCCCTATATCCCCCTCCCCGTATCACCTGATCACTGCCTGATGTCTAACCATGCATGCTTCATTGTGTATCGCAGGACCAAACGTCCAGGCACCCATCCCGCAGATGCACACCGCCCGCAGGATGCCCCTCGGAGACCACGGGAGATGGAGAGACCCGGACCCTCCAGCATGCGACGCCCGCAGGATGCCCCTCGGAGGCCACGGGAGACGGAGAGACCCGGACCCTCCAGCATGCGACGCCCGCAGGATGCCCCTCGGAGACCATGGGAGACGGAGAGACCCGGACCCTCCAGCATGCGACGCCCGCAGGATGCCCCTCGCACACCACGGGAGACGGAGAGACCTGGAGCAACAGGGAGACGACACCCCCGTCACGTGTGGGAGCGACCACCCAGCGATGAGGGGGGCAGCCACAGGCCCCCGTCACATCCGAGCCAGGACACCAGGACACCACTACCCAGGACACCACTATCCAGGACACCCCTACCCGGGACACCACTACCCAGGACACCCCTACCCGGGACACCACTACCCAGGACACCCCTACCCGGGACAGCACTACCCGGGACAGCACTACCCGGGACAGCACTACCCGGGACAGCACTACCCAGGAAACCCCTACCCGGGAAAACGAAATACCGGACAGTGACTCAGAGTGGATGGGTGGAGACGAACCCCCACCCCAAAGTGCCATGGACTCAGAGTGGGACGAAGAGCACGACACAACGCCACTGCTGTCACCAACACCCTCCACCATCGCAGAAACACTCACCACGGTTGGGCACTTTAGTGATGAGGCGTCTGGTACACTCACTGGTGCGCACAACACAGCCGTCCTGGTACAGCAGGTGGAGGTAGGAGCAGCAGAGGGACCGGGCGGTCGGAGGGCAGCCCAGGCCAAGCGAACATCTGCCGCCCAGATGGATCCCGGGTTCCTGCAGTTACCACACCCACACATAGATCCGATGCAACCACCGACACGGAGACGAGCGAATAGGGTGACGGGTGGCTTGCAGCGGCTGCGGTCGCAGGTGGAGGAGTCCACCCGCGTCCAGGAGCTGGGAGAGGTCCCGGTCATGCATGCCACCCAGGCTGACACCGCACGGGTGGCGTCCGCGGTGGAGGCAATGGGTGCGACGGTGTCAGACATGGGGAACGGTTTGCGAGGCCTGGGGCCTTCCGTGCAGGCGGCGTCTGTGGCCCAGGAAATGGCTGCCCTCTCACAGGAGGCCATGAGCCAGTGCCAGCGCCAGATGGCAGAGGCGCTCAACGCCATAGCTCAGTCTCAGCAGGCCATGGCCCAGTCTCAGCAGGCCATGGCCCAGTCTCAGCAGGCCATAGCCCAGTCTCTGCAGGCCATAGCCCAGTCTCTGCAGGCCATGGCCCAGTCTCTGCAGGCCATGGCCCAGTCTCAGCAGGCCATCGCTGAGGGCATCGGCGCCAGTGGCCATGTGCGAGCCGGCGTCGCACTGTCACAGACAGGGTTTGACAATCCCCTGGGCTCCATGGCTGCAAACCTGCAGACCCCTGTCGATACCAGCACGGGCCTCCAGGACTGGCAGCGCCAGATGTCGGGGGCGCATCGGATGGCCAGTCCGTTCGCATCCCCCACCCATGTAGAGGCCTGGGGGCCATCGGGCACCCCGAGGGAGGAGGAGGTGGTGTGGTCCGTCCCGGCTCCCTATGTAGGGGAGGTCCCGGTACACCGCGACACCTCGGACTCCCCCCCTTCCGTCCCAGGTGCATCGGGTGGGCAACGGGCAGGACAGGCTGGCAGCTCGCCATCCCAGTCGCCCGGGCCGCAGCCTGGCCCATCTAGGCCAGGACGCCCCAGGAAACGGCCGCCAAAGGGATCCAGTGTCAGAGGGCAGGAATCACAGGAGTCCACCTCCAGTTCTGCTGTACCGTCTGGGGAACCACGTAGACGTAGTCAAAGGGCCCGTAAGGCCAAACAATTAGACACTGAGTAAGTTGGCACGGGTGCAGGGCACAGATGAGTTTTAGGGGCTAGGGCACGTGCATGAACTCCTTTGGTTATTAAAGTCAATGTTACACCTACCGAAGCTGCCTTTGTGCTCTGTCCAAAGTGTGCGGGCGTGTCATGTACGTTGAGCGCAAGTGTGTGTGTGACGGGTGGTCTTACCTCAGCCCCAGGTGAGTCTGCCCCCTTCCCCCTGGGCCGCCATCAACATCCCCCGGGCAGAGGACGGGACCGTGCGCTGCAGTGTCACAGCCGCATGCAGGGATGGTCCGGGTGGATGGTGGTACTGTGGCCATGGGTCAGACATAGTCCAACGATGTAGAGCCAGGAGCTCATCGGAGGCGGGTTGTCATCATCCTCCATGGCCTGCGATAGACACGCGTCCACCCGCAACTGGGTGAGCCCGGCCCGTTGTGCCGCCAGTGGATCGGCAATTGGGGGGGGGTGGTGTGCATGTGGGTGGGATGTGTGGGGTTGGGGAGGGGGGTGAGGGTGCTGGGTGGGTGGATGGGTGGGGGGTGTGGGTGGTCGGCTGTTGTCATGGTGTGCGGTCTGTGGCCATACTACCCGATTCCCACGCCCATCTAGTCAGTGAAGCGGGCGTCTATCAGTCTGTCCCGTGCCCGCTGGGCCAGCCGGTAACGGTGGACAGCCACCCGCCTGTGTCTACCCCGTCTGCCCTGACCATAGCCCCCATCCCCCTCATCTGGGGAGGACTGGGCCTCTTCCTGCTGCTCCTCCACTCCGCCCTCCTCTGCCTGCGGCACATCACCCCTCTGCTGGGCTATGTTGTGCAGGACGCAGCACACCACAATGATGCGGCCGACCCTATCTGACCGATACTGGAGGGCGCCCCCAGAGAGGTCCAGGCACCTGAAACGCATCTTCAGCACGCCAAAGCACCTCTCGATCACTCCCCTTGTCGCTACATGGGCATCATTGTAGCGGTTCTCCGCCTCATTGCGTGGCCTCCGTATAGGCGTCATCAGCCACGATCGCAATGGGTAGCCCCTGTCGCCCAGCAACCAGCCCCTCAGCCGGGGATGGCGTCCCTCGTACATGCCGGGGATGGATGACCGCGACAACACGAATGAGTCGTGTACACTGCCTGGGTGACGGGCGCAGACGTGCAGGATCATCATGCGGTGGTCGCAGACCACCTGTACGTTCATCGAATAGGTCCCCTTCCTATTACTGAACACGGCCCTGTTATCTGCAGGTGGCCGCACGGCGACGTGCATCCCATCGATCGCGCCCTGGACCATGGGGAACCCGGCAACGGCAGAGAAGCCCACGGCCCGGGCATCTTGGCTGGCCCGGTCCACGGGGAAGCGGATGTAGCGGTGCGCCATGGCATAAAGGGCACCTGTCACTGCCCGGATGCACCGATGCACCGATGCACCGATGCCTGCGATATGCCGGACAGGTCCCCACTCGGTGCCTGGAATGACCCCGTTGCATAAAAGTTCAGGGCCACCGTAACCTTGACGGACACGGGGAGAGGGTGTCCCCCGCCAGTGCCACGCGGTGACAGGTGTGCCAGCAGGTGGCAGATGTGTGCCACGGTTTCCCGGCTCATCCGGAGTCTCCTCCTGCATTCCCGGTCCGTGAGGTCCGTGTATGACTGCCGGGGCCGGTACACATGGGGCGCCCTCGGGTGCCTCCATTGCCGTGGGGCCGCGACGTCCTCCTCCCCCTCCTCGTCCTGTCGGTCAGGTGTCCCTCCAGCCTGGGCGGCTGCCGCCTGCCCCTCTGCGGCAGCCTGCGCCGCCTCTCTGGCACACTCCTCCTCCTCCTCCTCCTCATCCAGGGCAACATAGACATGAGCGGCTGCCACCACGGCGGCCATCATCGCTGGATGGTCTGAAAACATGACGGCCTGGTGGTGGGGAGGGGAACGACGACATGTCATCATTGCCCATATCCCCTCCTCCCCCCAGCCAGGTGGCATGGACCGCATGGGTCCAACTGTTGGAGGCTGGCACCTGGCCAGGTGGACCAACTCATTTGCCCTCCCATCACCCACCCCGGCACGGACCCCCTCCCCAAACCCCAACCTCCACCCCAGCACGGACCCCCCCCCCCCAACCTCCACCCCGGCACGGACCCCCCCCAACCCCCAACCTCCACCCCGGCACGGACCCCCCCCCAACCCCCAACCTCCACCCCGGCACGGACCCCCCCCCCAACCCCCAACCTCCAACCCAGCACGGACCCCCCCCAACCCCCAACCTCCACCCCGGCACGGACCCCCCCCAACCTCCACCCCGGCACGGACCCCCTCCCCAACCTCCACCCCAGCACGGACACCCCCCAACCCCCAACCTCCACCCCAGCACGGACCGCCCCCCCCAACCTCCACCCCGGCACGGACCCCCTCCCCAACCCCCAACCTCCACCCCAGTATGGACCCCCCCCCCCAACCCCCAACCTCCACCCCGGCACGGACCCCCCCCCCAACCTCCACCCCAGCACGGACCCCCTCCCCAACCTCCACCCCAGCACGGACCCACCCCCAACCCCCAACCTCCACCCCGGCACGGACCCCCCCCCAACCTCCACCCCAGCACGGACCCCCACCCCAACCTCCACCCCAGCACGGACCCCCCCCAACCCCCAACCTCCACCCCGGCACGGACCCCCCCCCAACCTCCACCCCAGCAATCAGTCTGCGGCCACGCCATTTCCTGCCCAGAGCCAACCCCCCAGGCCGTCACTCACCTCCTCGCTGGTCGGCGTGAGCCTGGAGCACCGGGTCACGCCGATGAAAAGGAGGTTTGATTCACGTCGACGTGAACGGTCATCACGTCGACGGGACTTCGGCCCATCCGGAAGGGAGAATATCGGCAGGCCGAAAATCGGCTGCCTTGCGCAGACCCGTGACATTCTCCGCGGCAGCGGCGCCATTAACGCCCCGCCGACTTTTGTCCCTTCGGAGACTTCGGCGGGGGCGGGGGCGGGATTCACGGCGGCCAACGGCCATTCTCCGACCCGGCGGGGGGTCGGAGAATGACGCCCCAGGTTGGACCAAGAAGATAATTGTTAGTCTTTCTCATCTTAAGCCACCAACACGTGTGTCTGCACCACAGCTGGTCTTGTTTCATTCTGTTTTTTATACAACTGTGGCTAATACTTCTCTAAATGATTTTAATATACTCCTGAGCTACAGACACACTGGGCGTCATTCTCCGACCCCACAGAGGGTCGGAGAATGGCCATTGGCCGCCGTGAATCCCGCCCCCGCCGAAGTCTCCGAAGGGAGAAAAGTCGGCGGGGCGTTAATGGCGCCGCTGCCGCGGAGAATGTCTCGGGTCTGCGCAAGGCAGCCGATTTTCGGCCTGCCGATATTCTCCCTTCCGGATGGGCCGAAGCCCCGTCGACGTGATGACCGTTCACGTCGACGTGAATCAAACCTCCTTTTCATCGGCGTGACCCGGTGCTCCAGGCTCACGCCGACCAGCGAGGAGGTGAATGACGGCCTGGGGGGTTGGCTCTGGGCAGGAAATGGCGTGGCCGCAGACTGATTGCCTGAGGAGAGGTGTGTCTCGGCTTGTGTGTGTGTGCGGCGGGGGGGGGTGGTTAGAGTAGGCTGGGCTCTGGGGGAGTGCCGGGAGGGGGTCCGTGCCGGGGTGGAGGTTGGGGGTTGGGGGGGGTCCGTGCTGGGGTGGAGGTTAGGGGTTGGGGGGGGTCCGTGCTGGGGTGGAGGTTGGGGAGGGGGTCCATGCCGGGGTGGAGGTTGGGGGGGGGGTCCGTGCCGGGGTGGAGGTTGGGGGGGGGGTCCGTGCTGGGGTGGAGGTTGGGGGGGGGTCCGTGCTGGGGTGGACGTTGGGAGGGGGGTCCGTGCTGGGGTGGAGGTTGGGGGTTGGGGGGGGTCCGTGCTGGGGTGGAGGTTGGGGGGGGGTCCGTGCCGGGGTGGAGGTTGGGGGGGGGGGGGTCCGTGCCCGGGTGGAGGTTGGGGGGGGTTCTGTGCTGGGGTGGAGGTTGGGGGTTGGGGGGGGTCCGTGCTGGGGTGGAGGTTGGGGAGGGGGTCCGTGCCGGGGTGGAGGTTGGGGGGGGGTACGTGCTGGGGTGGAGGTTGGGGGGGGGGTCCGTGCTGGGGTGGAGGTTGGGGGTTTGGGAGGGGGTCCGTGCTGGGGTGGGTGATGGGAGGGCAAATGAGTTGGTCCACCTAGCCAGGTGCCAGCCTCCAACAGTTGGACCCATGCGGTCCATGCCACCTGGCTGGGGGGAGGAGGGGATATGGGCAATGATGACATGTCGTCGTTCCCCTCCCCCCCACCAGGCCGTCATGTTTTCAGACCATCCAGCGATGTTGGCCGCCGTGGTGGCAGCCGCTCATGTCTATGTTGCCCTGGATGAGGAGGAGGAGGAGGAGGAGGAGGAGGAGCGTGCCAGAGAGGCGGCGCAGGCTGCCGCAGAGGGGCAGGCGGCAGCCGCCCAGGCTGGAGGGACACCTGACCGACAGGACGAGGAGGGAGAGGAGGACGTCGCGGCCCCACGGCAACGGAGGCACCCGAGGGCGCCCCGTGTGTACCGGCCCCGGCAGTCATACCAGGACCTCACGGACCGGGAATGCAGGAGGAGACTCCGGATGAGCCGGGAAACCGTGGCACACATCTGCCACCTGCTGGCACACCTGTCACCGCGTGGCACTGGCGGGGGACACCCTCTCCCCGTGTCCGTCAAGGTTACGGTGGCCCTGAACTTTTATGCAACGGGGTCATTCCAGGCACCAAGTGGGGACCTGTCCGGCATATCGCAGACATCGGTGCATCGGTGCATCCGGGCAGTGACAGATGCCCTTTATGCCATGGCGCACCGCTACATCCGCTTCCCCGTGGACCGGGCCAGCCAAGATGCCCGGGCCGTGGGCTTCTCTGCCGTTGCCGGGTTCCCCATGGTCCAGGGCGCGATCGATGGGATGCACGTCGCCGTGCGGCCACCTGCAGATAACAGGGCCGTGTTCACTAATAGGAAGGGGACCTATTCGATGAACGTACAGGTGGTCTGCGACCACCGCATGATGATCCTGCACGTCTGCGCCCGTCACCCAGGCAGTGTACACGACTCATTCGTGTTGTCGCGGTCATCCATCCCCGGCATGTATGAGGGACGACATCCCCGGCTGAGGGGCTGGTTGCTGGGCGACAGGGGCTACCCATTGCGATCGTGGCTGATGACGCCTATACGGAGGCCACGCAATGAGGCGGAGAACCGCTACAATGATGCCCATGTAGCGACAAGGGGAGTGATCGAGAGGTGCTTTGGCGTGCTGAAGATGCGTTTCAGGTGCCTGGACCTCTCTGGGGGCGCCCTCCAGTATCGGTCAGATAGGGTCGGCCGCATCATTGTGGTGTGCTGCGTCCTGCACAACATAGCCCAGCAGAGGGCCGATGTGCCGCAGGCAGAGGAGGGCGGAGTGGAGGAGCAGCAGGAAGAGGCCCAGTCCTCCCCAGATGAGGGGGATGGGGGCAATGGTCAGGGCAGACGGGGTAGACACAGGCGGGTGGCTGTCCACCGTTACCGGCTGGCCCAGCGGGCACGGGACAGACTGATAGACGCCCGCTTCACTGACTAGATGGGCATGGGAATCGGGTAGTATGGCCACAGACCGCACACCATGACAATAGCCGACCACCCACACCCCCCACCCATCCACCCACCCAGCACCCTCACCCCCCTCCCCAACCCCACACATCCCACCCGCATGCACACCACCCCCCCCCCAATTGCCGATCCACTGGCGGCACAACGGGCCGGGCTCACCCAGTTGCGGGTGGACGCGTGTCTATCGCAGGCCATGGAGGATGATGACAACCCGCCTCCGATGAGCTCCTGGCTCTACATCGTTGGACTATGTCTGACCCATGGCCACAGTACCACCATCCACCCGGACCATCCCTGCATGCGGCTGTGACACTGCAGCGCACGGTCCCGTCCTCTGCCCGGAGGATGTTGATGGCGGCCCAGGGGGAAGGGGGCAGACTCACCTGGGGCTGAGGTAAGACCACCCGTCACACACACACTTGCGCTCAACGTACATGACACGCCCGCACACTTTGGACAGAGCACAAAGGCAGCTTCGGTAGGTGTAACATTGACTTTAATAACCAAAGGAGTTCATGCACGTGCCCTAGCCCCTAAAACTCATCTGTGCCCTGCACCCGTGCCAACTTACTCAGTGTCTAATTGTTTGGCCTTACGGGCCCTTTGACTACGTCTACGTGGTTCCCCAGACGGTACAGCAGAACTGGAGGTGGACTCCTGTGATTCCTGCCCTCTGACACTGGATCCCTTTGGCGGCCGTTTCCTGGGGCGTCCTGGCCTAGATGGGCCAGGCTGCGGCCCGGGCGACTGGGATGGCGAGCTGCCAGCCTGTCCTGCCCGTTGCCCACCCGATGCACCTGGGACGGAAGTGGGGGAGTCCGAGGTGTCGCAGTGTACCGGGACCTCCCCTACAGAGGGAGCCGGGACGGACCACACCACCTCCTCCTCCCTCGGGGTGCCCGATGGCCCCCAGGCCTCTACATGGGTGGGGGATGCGAACGGACTGGCCATTCGACGCGCCACCGACATCTGGCGCTGCCAGTCCTGGAGGCCCGTGCTGGTATCGACAGGGGTCTGCAGATTTGCAGCCATGGAGCCCAGGGGGTTGTCGAACCCTGTCTGTGACAGTGCGACGCCGGCTCGCACATGGCCACTGGCGCCGATGCCCTCAGCGATGGCCTGCTGAGACTGGGCCATGGCCTGCAGAGACTGGGCCATGGCCTGCAGAGACTGGGCTATGGCCTGCTGAGACTGGGCCATGGCCTGCTGAGACTGGGCTATGGCGTTGAGCGCCTCTGCCATCTGGCGCTGGCACTGGCTCATGGCCTCCTGTGAGAGGGCAGCCATTTCCTGGGCCACAGACGCCGCCTGCACGGAAGGCCCCAGGCCTCGCAAACCGTTCCCCATGTCTGACACCGTCGCACCCATTGCCTCCACCGCGGACGCCACCCGTGCGGTGTCAGCCTGGGTGGCACGCATGACCGGGACCACTCCCAGCTCCTGGACGCGGGTGGACTCCTCCACCTGCGACCGCAGCCGCCGCAAGCCACCCGTCACCCTATTCGCTCGTCTCCGTGTCGGTGGTTGCATCGGATCTATGTGTGGGTGTGGTAACTGCAGGAACCCGGGATCCATCTGGGCGGCAGATGTTCGCTTGGCCTGGGCTGCCCTCCGACCGCCCGGTCCCTCTGCTGCTCCTACCTCCACCTGCTGTACCGGGACGGCTGTGTTGTGCGCACCAGTGAGTGTACCAGACGCCTCATCACTAAAGTGCCCAACCGTGGTGAGTGTTTCTGCGATGGTGGAGGGTGTTGGTGACAGCAGTGGCGTTGTGTCGTGCTCTTCGTCCCACTCTGAGTCCATGGCACTTTGGGGTGGGGGTTCGTCTCCACCCATCCACTCTGAGTCACTGTCCGGTATTTCGTCTTCCCGGGTAGGGGTGTCCTGGGTAGTGCTGTCCCGGGTAGTGCTGTCCCGGGTAGTGCTGTCCCGGGTAGTGCTGTCCCGGGTAGGGGTGTCCTGGGTAGTGGTGTCCCGGGTAGGGGTGTCCTGGGTAGTGGTGTCCTGGGTAGTGGTGTCCTGGCTCGGATGTGACGGGGGCCTGTGGCTGCCCCCCTCATCGCTGGGTGGTCGCTCCCGCACGTGACGGGGGTGTCGTCTCCCTGTTGCTCCAGGTCTCTCCGTCTCCCGTGGTGTGCGAGGGGCATCCTGCGGGCGTCGCATGCTGGAGGGTCCGGGTCTCTCCGTCTCCCGTGGTGTGCGAGGGGCATCCTGCGGGCATCGCATGCTGGAGGGTCCGGGTCTCTCCGTCTCCCGTGGTCTCCGAGGGGCATCCTGCGGGCGTCGCATGCTGGAGGGTCCGGGTCTCTCCGTCTCCCGTGGTGTGCGAGGGGCATCCTGCGGGCGTCGCATGCTGGAGGGTGCGGGTCTCTCTGTCTACCGTGGTGTGCGAGGGGCATCCTGCGGGCGTCGCATGCTGGAGGGTCCGGGTCTCTCCGTCTCCTGTGGTCTCCGAGGGGCATCCTGCGGGCGGTGTGCATCTGCGGGGATGGGTGCCTGGACGTTTGGTCCTGCGATACACAATGAAGAATGCATGGTTAGACATCAGGTAGTGATCAGGTGATACGGGGGAGGGGGATATAGGGGAGGGGGGATATGGGGACGTGCTGTTGGTGGCTCACTTGCTCGTGGGGCCCCGACCTCTGCATCAGCAACCTCCCGGTCCTCAGGTCCGCCAGCCAGTTCCAGGGCCCTTTCCTCGTGTACGGTCAGTGGCCTCTCATCAGCGGGCCCTCCTCCAGTCCTCACATGCTCCCTATTGTTGTGTGCGCGCTTCTCCTGTGGGGGGGGGGGGGGGGCGGGGTGGTGGCAGGGGTAAAAGGCAACAGTGTTAGGCAGGTATATGAATGCACGCCATCGGTTGCGCGTGCATTGCAGAGGTTAAGGTTAGGGCTGGATTTACTTGGGGATATGGGGGATATGGGGGAGGGGGGATATGGGGGAGGGGGGATATGGGGGAGGGGGGATATGGGGGATATGAGCGAGGGGAGATATGGGGGAGGGGGGATATGGGGGAGGGGGGGATATGGGGGATATGGGGGAGGGGGGTATGGGGGAGGGGGGATATGGGGGTGGGGGGATATGGGGGAGGGGGGTATATGGGGGAGGGGGGATATGGGGGAGGGGGGTATGGGGGAGGGGGGACATGGGGGAGGGGGATATGGGGGAGGGGGGATATGGGGTAGGGGGGTATATGGGGAGGGGGGTATGGGGGAGGGGGGATATGGGGGAGGGGGGATATGGGGGATATGGGGGAGGGGGGATATGGGGAGGGGGGGATATGGGGGATATGGGGAGGCTCACCGTGCCTGCTCTGACGAGGTCGTTCACCTTCTTGTGGCACTGGGTGCCTGTCCGTGGTGTTAGGGCCACAGCGGTGACGGCCTCTGCCATTTCCCTCCACAGACGCCGGCTGTGGCGTGGGGCAACTCTGCGGCCGTACCCGGGATACAGGGCGTCCCTCCTCTGCTCCACCGCGTCCAGGAGCGCCTCCACATCGCGTGACTCGAACCTCGGGGCTGAGCGACGGCTAGCCATCCAGTCGGGTGTTGCGGTCGGGTGTTCCGGTCGGGTGGGGGGGAGCTGCGCGGCCTTATGGGCCGTCACGCCGTGCAGCGCGTATGACGCTGCACGGCGTGAACCATTGCGCAAGCGCGGATCCCGTCACGTCGCTGCTAGCCCATTTCGGGCCGGAGACTATCGGCCCATTTTTATGACGTGACGCAAATGGGATTTGCGCCGTTTTTTGCGCCGATCGGCGGACTTTCCGCCGATAACGGAGAATTTCGCCCACTATTCCATATACACTTTCCTACATCCTTGTTAGTTGAAAGCAAGACTCAAGACACTATAATTCATTTCCTCTGCAGGATTTTAAAACTGTGACACTTACACCCGTCAGTCTTCCCTTCCACCTTCAATGTACTGGCTTTTAAAGGCTAAGCCTGGAGTTGCAGGATTATGGTGTTTATTTTTTTCTACCGCCAATTTCAACCTTGGTGAGTTTTTGCATTATTGGCCTTGAGAACTCACTGAAGGTTCTTAATAATAGCTACAGAATACATGAATTCCAAGGTCAGCACTGCAATCGACACATTTCAAGACAGAACTAATCAATATCTGTTACATTTTATTGACTCTTTTCTATCTAGATATAGTTTGACTTCAGGATCTCCGAGCAACCCTTGAGTTGAACCTTCACTCCCAAAGCCTTAAAGACTGCTTTTGTTAACTCTAATAACAGAATTTGTACAGAAGTAGGCATTTCGATCCAATGTGTCAATGCCAATATTTGCGCTGCATCTGAAGCTCTTTCACGTTAGTTTATCGTACCCTATCAACATATCCTTCTACGCCCTTCTCCTTTATGTATTTATTAGCTTCACTTCCCTTTACAAATTTAAAGCTTATCCATGGATTCAACATTGGCTCTCCTTTTTATGATGTGATCTCCCTAACTTTGGAAATGATTAAAATAACTATTTTTGCTATCCTGCTGAACAAATGTATTAGGCAATAGAAAAAAAATGACAGAGTGGATTTTACTCCAGTGACTAGTTTTAAGTAGAAGATAAATTCCAATGGCTATATGTTATATTTTTGCATGGTGATTCCTTTTGTCTCTTACCATTCACAGAAGCTCTCATATCTGACTCAAATATCTAAATTTTAAACAAAATTAGCCAGACCAATCAAATTTAAATAATTATCCATTAAACCCCCAAAGAGCTGAAATCAAATCATTTACAGATACTATGTTATTCTTTAAGTCTGAATAATGATTGTAGACTTCCAGTTAACACAAATACTTTATTCAATGGGTTCATTCTGTTTCCAGAGCTTAACTAGATATAATAGTCAAGAGGTATGACCAGTGAAGCTCAGGTAAGCGGCCTGTGCTGAGCTGTCTCTGTCTGCTGCTGCTCACTAACCCTGTGCTTCTGAAAGAGGCGGATCCTACCTTGGGCTGGACCCTTTATACCCGCCTCTGATGCCCTCTAGTGATGCTGTGGCTGTTACATCTGTCTGCAGTCCCTGGTGTATGTGCAGATGTATGTACAGATGTACAGATCACTACATCCCCTCCCCCCTTTTATTGGACATGTTTTCTAGACTGGCCTCAAGAAAACTGTACATAACATAAGTGGTGAGAATATGCAAATCTGCACACTGTGTAAATGATAAAAGTAATACAGAAACAATTAACTGTGTTGTGAGTCCATCGTGAGAAATGTCCATATTCGTCTTTTGCGTGTGTTGAAGTGTCGTTACAAATCTAGCCAGTCGGGTGCCTTACGGCTTCTGCTGGAGTGTCTTAACGGTGGTAGTAGGGATGACGGTTTGATGTCATGAGGAGTACTGTCTGGCGTTGTGTGGCGAGGAATGTCTGTGGACAAATGGACTCGGTCAAGTCCAGTGTGGGAAATACTGGCGTTGTAGGTCGAATCTCTGATAGATCCCGGCGGTTACGGCGAAAAAGTACTGCCGCAGATGATTTGACAATGTAGGACCGCGGTGCCTCCTGCCTCATCACCGCGGCTAGCTCAGACCATCCGCCTTCTGGGTCCCTGATTCTGATGGTGTCACCTATTGTCAGTGGCTTGAGTGGGATCGCATGTTGATCGTAGTATAGTTTTTCTTTGGAGCATATTGCCCGCATGTCGTCGAGAACCGGTGCGTTGCCGGGGTCTCGGAATTGCTTTGCCGGTAGGGTTGTCCGGATGTCTCTGCCGAAGAGCATTTGCACTGGCGACAGTCCTGAGCTCAATGGGGTTGCTCGGTAAGATAACGGAGCTACGTTGATGTCAGAACGTGACTCGGCAGCTTTGCAGATGTGTCTTTTAATAATGTGGACACCTTTTTCCCCTGTTCCATTTGATTGCGGGTAGCGATTCTGTGTCGCACCGTTGTCTGATCTCGACTTTTTCTTGTGTTTGTGGTATTGATTCTGTATATCATCGTTCGTGAAAGCTGTTTTGCTTGTTTGTTCTAGAGCAGATGTGAATTTGTGAGATTCTTTGTCATGCCATGGCATGTTTGTAGTCTTGTCATTGTTTTGCAGTGTGCTGTGGCATTGTCCTTCACGTGCAGAGTTGTATCATGTTGTACAGGTCGTTGTTTCATTGTTGATGTTTTTGTCATTTCTGTCTTTGTTGTTTTCGTTGTCGTTCTTGCTGTTGTTTTTGTCGTTTCTGTCTTGGTTGTTTCCATTGATGTTCTTGTTGTTGTCATTCTTGTTGTTCTTTTTGTCATGCTTGTTGATTCTGTTTTCGTTGTTTTCGCTTTTATTCTTGTTCTTTTTCTTGTCGTGCTTGTTGTTTCTGGGATGCTTCTTGGTGCTTTTGTGGTTCCTGTTGCGCTGCATGTTGTTTTTGTTGTTGCTGTTGTTGTTCCTGTTTCCGCTGTGCTTCTTGTGATTTTTGTTGTTCTTGTTGCGCTCAATGAGTGTGCCCTGTGGATGATTTGAGTCATTGTCACAGTTATTGGTGTCAGTGTCCTTTGTGGTATCTGCTACATTGAGCGTGTCTTCTTGAGAATTGTGAGAATGATCTGATGTTGCATTGATGTTGGTGACATCAGTCATTTGTGGTGGATTCAATTCCTCTTCTTTGCTTACTTGGTACTCCTCTTCTAGAGTCATTTCTGGTTCACTTGAATCATCATTGATTTCTTGGTGCTCCTCTTTTGGAGTCATTTAAGGTTCATTTGAATCATCTGTGATCTTTTTGTGCTCCTTTTCTAGAGTCAAAATCTTCACGGTTTCATTTTGTTGTGGGTCGTGGTGCTCCTTTTCTGGAGTCAAAATCTTCCGGATTTCTATTGATGTGGTCTCTCTGGACTCTTAGTGCTCCTCTTCTGGAGTCAAAATCTTCAAGATTTCAATTCACGTGGTCTCTCTGGACTCATGAGTAGCCGTCCTCTGATGATTGAGTGCTTCTGTACAGACGAGCTGAGATATGTCCGTCTCGCTGTGACCCTGCACATCCTGTATGGAAATTGTGATTTCTTCGTCACTTGTCTCACATACAGTGGGTAGACATTCAGTGTCTTCTTCTGGTGGCTCAAATAAGCTTGATAGATCTTCATGGTCTTGTACATGCATGGCGTTCGCTATGGAGTGTTTGCTTGCTTCCATTTTTGAGTCTGTCACCTAGCTGTCTGTGGAGGCTTGTGTCACTCTCTTTGTGGAGGCTTGCGTCGCTCTCTTTGTGGAGGCTTGTGTCACTCTCTTTGTGGAGTCCTTCATCGCTCTCTCTGTGGAGTTTGTCATCGCTCTCTCTGTGGAGTCCTTCATCGCTTTCTCTCTGGAGTTTGTCATCGCTCTCTCTGTGGAGTCCTTCATTGCTCTCTATGGAGTTTGTTATCGCTCTCTCTGTGGAGTCTGTCATCGTTCTCTTTGTGGAGTCGTGCAGTGTCCTCGCTGTCGAGTCGATCTGTGCTCTCTCAACGGAGTCGTTCTGTGCTCTCTGTGTGGCGTCGTCTTCATCTTGGGTATTGCTGTCATCCAATGTACCGACGATCTGCATGGCACCATGGTATTGGATTCATCTACCATGAGAAGAGTCGTATTGAGCTTTTCAACCGTGTTGCTGATGCTGTGATCAGGATCTCCGAATAACTCAGCCATGTCTGAGCAGTATTGTGTGTATTGTTCGATAGACAAATCATCGCTTTTTGTTTCGGAGTTGTGATCGTTCTCTTCATGTTCAATGAACAAATCATCTTGTGTGGAGGCTGAGACCCTTCGTGGTGCGTGGACCACTCTCTGTTTCTTAGCATCAGGCCGCAGCATAATCCTGCACCCATGAGTCGCGATGTCATATATGCTGAGCTGAAGGTTCCCCAATCCGAATAACTCATCGTCGGGGTCTTCACTACACCTCTAGTTGCGGTTCGGATTTGGTACTGGGGTAGCCATCTCCCAAGATGAAATCTTCGTCTGAGTCGTAGTCTACAAGGACCATATCATCTTCTAGGGCAGTGCTAACTGCTTGTTCCAGGGTGTTGTGGAAGTTATTTTCAACGACTGGTGCAAGTTCGGGCATTGTTCTGTCTTTTGAGGCAAGAAAATTGGGTTTTGCAGCTTTAAATTTCTTTTTGTTCATTTTCGTGCATTTCCATTTTCAGTGGGCGTGGTCCTGGTTCCCTGACGCATGACGCTCGTGACGTCATGCGTAGGACTCGATTGCCTATGCGTACTCTGAGTTTCCTGTACTGTGCGCTCTTTTCACAACTGCGCATGTGCGGCTCCTTTCTCAAGATGGCTGCCGCTCAGAACTTCCATCGATCCTGCCTCTGCCTCATGATAAGTTTTGGCGCCGTTTTTTCCGATTTTCTTTTCTAGACACTGATTCTGTGTTTGTAAAGACTGACAGAAGTGATTTTGTTTTTGTTCATAAGCAAGGCATTTTTGTATAGCAGTTTCTAGAGTTAGATGCTTATTTTGTGATAGTTCTTCCCTCAAATTTTTATCAGGTAGTCCAGAAATTAATTGATGTATTATCACAGTGTCTCTGAACTCAGCATAATCACAGCCTTGTGGTAGTAACTTGAGATTTGTAATAAAATCAGAGATGGGCCCTCCGTTTCTCTGACAAGAGTTAAATCTTTCCAGCATCGCACCAGCCTGACTGTTACAGCGTTTAGCAAATGTTTTGAGTACACCGTCTACTGTAGTGTTGACTTCACCTTCTAGGTAATTAAAGCAATTATGCATTTCTCTAGCTTCATGCCCTCCTGTTGAGAGTAGTAGGGCTATTTTCATTGCATCAGAGACAGTGCTTAAATCATTAGCTATGATAAATATTAGGAAGTTGTTCAAACATTTTCCAGTTATAACTTAAATTACCGGTTGTTTCCAGCTGCCATGGAGTTCCAACAAGTTCCATCGAATCAGTTAGTCATCGAGGATCCATTTGCTGCGAAGTCTTCCACAGTCGAATATCCGGTTCAAATTTTTCTTCTCTTGCTGGTGTCTAGCTAGTTATCTGAAATCACTCGTGGTACCATATGTTATTCTTAGAGTCTGAATAAAGATTGTAGACTTCCAGTTAACACAAATACTTTGTTCAATGGGTTTGTTCTGTTTCGAGAGGTTAACTAGATATAATACAGTCAAGAGGTATGACCAGTGAAGCTAAGGTAAGCTGCCTATGCTGAGCTGTCTCTGTCTGCTGCTGCTTCCTAGCCCTGTGTTTCTGAAAGAGGCGGATCCTACCTTGGGCTGGACCCTTTATACCCGTCTCTGATGCCCTCTAGTGATGCTGTGGCTGTTACATCTGTCTGCAGTCCCTGGTGTATGTGCAGATGTATGTACAGATGTACAGATCACTACAGATATCTTGGAATCCCACCACTTGGCGACTCCCCTCAAAGTCACTCACCAGCCCGACTTGGAAATATATCGCCGTTCCTTCACTGTCGCTGGGTCAAAATCCTGGAACTCCCTCTCCAACAGCACTGTGGGTGTAGCTACACCGTAGGGACTGCAGAGGTTCAAGAAGGCAAATCTCCACCACCTTCTGAAGGGCAACTAGGGATGGGCAATAAATGCTGGCCTAACCAGCGACGCCCACATCCCGTAAATGAAGATTTTGAAAAATTACATATTGGTTTCATCCATTGAACACCAGCCTCCGAAAAATGAGTGATTTTTTTTTTCTCTGAGCACAACTGGGTTTTAGCTCCTTAGCCAATAGCAATGTGCTTCCCAGTCATGGCCTCTAATTTTGCCATGCATATCACCAAAACGTCCAACCCTCTCCAACAACCGCACGACCTACAACTGCCTCATCACTCAAAATGAAATAACCATCACAGAAAATACACTACCCAAATCAACAAGTCATAATTAACATATCAGGTGAAAAGTATCATAACATGGCAAATTGGATTGTATGTTTTAGACAGAGCTTCACTGAAGAGAAAAGCAAGGATGTAACGATGAATCGATAGAAGACGTTGAACAGAGCATGATTAGAATGTAGTTTGGGATACCTGTATGGAAAACACATCAGAACCATGAAAACATGTAACAGAGATGATACCAGGAATAAGATTAGGTAGTTATGATGATAACTTGATAAACTAGGATTGTCATTTACTGGAGCAGTGATGAAAAGGGGATCTAAAGGGAGAAGTGTTCAAAGTCATTAAAAATAGGTTTGAGAGGTTAATAGTGAAAAATTATTACCTTGACTGCTGAATTGCTTACAATGAAATCCAAATTTAGGATTGATACTAGAAGCATAAAGGAGCAGACTTGTAGATTTTGTTTGACACAGATAGTTACTAGAATGTAAAACGTATTTCCACAGTGTCCTCTGAAAATTAATTGATCAATCAATTGATCGGGCCTCCCGGTAGCATTGTGGATAGCACAATTGCTTCCCAACTCCAGGGTCCCAGGTTCGATTCCGGCTTGGATCACTGTCTGTGCGGAGTCTGCACATCCTCCCCGTGTGTGCGTGGGTTTCCTCCGGGTGCTCTGGTTTCCTCCCACAGTCCAAAGAGGTGCAGGTTAGGTGGATTGGACATGATAAATTGCCCTTAGTGTCCAAAATTGCCCTGAGTGTTGGGTGGGGTTACTGGGTTATGGGGTTATGGGGATAGGGCGGAGGTGTTGACCTTGGGTAGGGTGCTCTTTGCAAGAGCCGGTGCAGACTCGATGGGCCGAATGGCCTCCTTCTGCACTGTAAATTCTATGTAAATAACATTGAAAAGGAAGTTTGATAATCACTACAAGACAAGAAACAATAGAAGGTGTGCGGAAAGAACTGGGACTTCAGAACATGGGCCAATTTTCAACTTTGCTGCCTGGACTGAAAGCAGGTGAAGCAGATTGCCCACCACTTGCAGAATCCAGCCAATTTTCATCCTTGCACAATGTATAATAGGTCCTGCCTTAACTTTGATACAGAGCTAACTCCACCAACTCTTTAAAGGCGTCTCCAGAGATGGCATAGCTAACAGAAGCTTTTCACAAAATATTTTCCAATGCATGTTCCAGAAAAGATTGTCTGACCTGCTACTGCCTCACTTTTGCCTTATCGCGGGTGACATTTTCCTACACCCCAACGGGTACCCCTCTCAGCGAGCTCCAGTGGAGCACCTATTTGGTGGCTGTAGCTTGCCACTAAAATGTAGACAGTATGAAGTCTTACAACACCCAGTTAAAGTCCAACAGGTTTATTTGGAAGCACTAGCTTTTGGCATCTCCACATCATGATTAAAATGTAGATGAGGGCTCAAGCAGAAAGCCTTCTCATGGTGGGCTTTGTGGGCATGATGGGCGTTGTCCTGTGAGTGTATCTTTAAGAAATGGGTGTTTGTAAATGGGTGTTTATAAATGGGAGTGTATATAAATATCAGTAGTGAGAGTACCTTTAAGAAATGGATCACACGCAGTACCTTACGGACAGAGACTAAAAGCAGACTGTTAGATTTGGCAAAAACATTGCAGTTAACATTACCTAACAGAATGCAAAAAGATGAGGTAATTATGGCGGTGGCTAAGCATTTAAAGTTGCCTGAGATACAGTCTGATTCATTAGAAATGGCAAAGATCCAGTTGCAGATTAAGCAACTTGAACATGAGAAAGAATTAAAGCAGCTTGAATACGAAAGAGAGGAAAAAGAAAGAGAGAGAGCAGAAAGAGAAAGAGATAGAGAGGAAAAAGAAAAGGAGAGAGAAGAAAGGAGAAAAGAAAGAATAGCCCTAACAGAACAAAAAGAAAGAGAAAGGGCGATACAGATCAGGGAAAAAGATAAAGAGAGAGTGTTTGAACTTCAGAAAATGGCCATGAAACATGACAGTCAGTTAAAATTGGCAGGCATAAAGGGAAACATACAGTTGGATGATAGTGATGAGGATAGTGAGAAAGAGCATCATAGTCGAAGGCTTGGTGGGGATCTATTTAAATATGTCCAAGCATTGCCAAGGTTTGACGAGAGGGAGGTGGAATCCTTTTTCATTTCATTTGAGAAGGTAACAAAACAAATGAAATGGTCACAGGACATGTGGGTATTACTGATTCAAAAAAAGCTGATAGGTAGGGCAAGTGAAGATACCAGAGGAGGTATCTGGTGCATATGAACTAGTGCCTGAAGCCTACAGACAAAGGTTTAGAAATTTAAGGAAATAATTTGTTCAAACATACATGAAAGGATCAAACAGAATAATTTTGATAGGTGGATAAGTGATTTGAAAATAGACCAAACGTATGAAGCTCTCAGAGAAATTATACTTTTGGAGGAGTTTGAAAATTCAATTCCTGATGTAATGAGAACTCATGTGGAAGAGCAGTGGGTTAAAACTGCGAGATTAGCAGCAGAAATGGCAGATGATTATGAATTAGTTCATAAATCCAAGCTTGGTTTCCGACATCAGTTTCAGCCTGTGAGGGATGGAAGCTGGGGACATGAGAAATGCTCAAGTGGTAATGGTAAAGGTGATATGATGGGAGGTAATAAGGAGAGTGTACCTCAGATTAAAAAAGAAACCAGGAGGGTGGAAGAGACATGAAGAAAAGCACTGGGAAGGCTGATGTGGTAAAACAGGATAAGACAGTAGGGTTTGTTAAAGGGGTAAAGGAACGGCCAAGTGAAGCGAAGGAGCTGCAAAAGATTGTGCAGCCTGATCAAGAGGTGATTGATAAAAAGGTGCCAGATCTCTTTAAAAAATTACTTGTGTGGGTAAAGTTTACTCATGTGCATCAGGAGGAGCAGGTAAAGAAGTCACAATTTTAAGAGATATGGGAGCTAGTCAATCTTTAATGGTAAGAAATGAGGAGTTATGTAGTTTGGGAAGAATGTTGCCATAAAAGGTGGTAATATGTGGAATTTAGGGTGAGAGAAGTAGAGTTCAATTATATAAGGTAAGGTTGGAAAGTCCAGTGAAGAGTGGTGAAGTGGTAGTAGGAGTAATAGAGAAGCTATCTTGTCCAGGAATACAGTTTATCTTGGGTAATGATATAGCTGGATCGCAGGTGGGAGTGATGCCTACTGTGGTTGATAAGCCAGTGGAAACTCAGACAACTGAAGTGTTGAAGGACAAATATCCTGGGATTTTTCTGGATTGTGTAGTAACAAGGTTGCAAAGTCACAGGTTAAGACAAGAGGAGAAATCAAAGAGTGAAGATGACGTTGAAGTGCAATTATCAGAAACGATTTTTGATCAGATGGTTGAAAAAGAACAAGAACAGGTGGAGGATGAGGCGGATATTTTTAGTTTAGGAAAATTGGCAGAGTTACAACAGAAAGATATTGAAATAAAACGGATGTATCAGAAAGCATACACGGAAGAGGAATCTGAGTGCATACCAGAGTGCTATTACCGTAAAAATAATGTCTTGATGAGAAAATGGAGACCTTTACATGTGCAGGCGGATGAAAAGTGGGCAGAAGTTCATCAATTAGTATTGTCGGTAGGGTATAGAAAGGAGGTGTTGCGAATTGCTCATGAGGCACCAGTGCAAGATCATTTGGGAATAAGGAAAACTCAAACTAAAATCCAAAAACATTTTTATTGGCCTGGACTACGTAAAGATGTAGTTAAATTTTGTCAATCATGTCACACATGTCAAGTGATAGGGAAACCTCAAGCAGTGATAAAACCAGCGCCCTTAATACCCATTCCAGCATTTGAGGAACCTTTTACAAAGGTCCTAATTGATTGCGCAGGACCGCTTCCTAAAACAAAAAGTGGGAATCAATATCTTTTGACGATAATGGATGTATCTACTATGTTTCCAGAGGCCATTCCAGTATGTAATATTAAAGCTAAAAAGATTGTGGAGGAGTTACTTAAATTCTTTACCAGATATGGACTACCAATCAGAAATACAATTGGATCAAGGATTGAATTTTACCTCAATGTTATTCAAAGAAGTTATGGATAGCTTACGATTAAAACAATTGAAATCAACTGCGTACCATCCAGAATCGCAGGGAGCGTTAGGAAGGTGGCATCAGACATTAAAGACAATGTTGAGGGCTTATTGCCACAATTATCCAGAGATTTGGGATAAAGGAATTCCATTCGTACTGTTTGCAATTAGGGATGCAATTAATGAGTCAACCAAGTTTAGTCCTTTTGAACTAATTTTTGGTCATGAGGTAAGGGGCCCACTTAAATTGATTAAGGAAAAATTGGTGAGTGAGAAATCAGAAATTGCATTATTGGATTACTCGTCAAATTTTAGGGAAAGATTAAATAGAGCAGGTGAATTGGCGAGACAACTTTTGAAAGTTGCACAAAATGTGATGAAACGGGTAGCGGACAAGAAATCCAAAGTTCGTAGTTTTGCCAGTGGAGATAAAGTTTTAGTGTTGTCACCAGTGGTAGGTGAACCTTTAAAAGCAAAGTTTTGTGGAACTTATCAGATTGAAAGGAAATTAAGTGAGGTGAATTATGTGGTACAAACACCAGATAGAAGGAAGACTCACCAAGTGTGTCATGTGAATATGCTTAAAAGGTACTTTGAAAGGGAAGGAGAGAAAAAGGAGGAGGTTTTAATGATTCTAACTTAAAGTGACGAACCAAATCCAGATGACTATGAATTTGACATACCTCAAATTAAATTGGAAAACGAGGATGTTCTTAAAAATTGGGACAAATTGTTGTTACCTACCAGAGGAAAACGGACTGACCTGAAAGAGTTATTGATATCACATGGGCATATTTGTGGAGATAAATTGGGAAATACTAAAATGGCTATACATGATGTAGATGTGGGAAATGCTGTTCCAATCAAACAACATCCATACAGGCTTAACCCTTTACAATTGGCACAGGTTAACAAAGAGATTGAGAGTATGCTTAAAAATTGCATAAGTGAAGTGGGTTACAGCCAATGGAGCTCATCCATAGTGATGGTACCAAAACCAGACGGTACCCAACGGTTGTGTGTGGACTATAGAAAGGTTAATGCAGTTACAAGAATGGACTCTTATCCTATCCCACGTTTGGAGGATTGCATTGAGAAAGTGGGACAATCAGCTTTTATTTCCAAACTGGATTTACCTAAAGGCAACTGGTACCTTTATCCGAAAGAACGAAGGAGATTTCAGCTTTAGTGACTCAAGATGGTATATAGAATTTAAAGTTATGCCATTTTGCATGAAAAACACCCCAGCCACATTTCAACAGTTAACTAACAAAGTTGTTTCAGGATTACCCAATTGTGTGGAATATATTGACGATCTGGTAATTTTCAGCCAGACATGGACAGAACATTTGAAATATCTGATGGAGTTATTCGATTGACTTCAGGAGGTGGGTTTGGTGATAAACCTAGCCAAAAGTGAATTTGGAAAGGCCCAAGTCACTTTCCTTGGCCATACAATCAGACAGGGTTGAATGGTTCCACAGGATGTGAAAACAAAAGTTATTGGGGAGTTTCCGATGCCCTCGACACGACGGGAAATAATGTGATTTCTTGGTATGAGTGGATTTTACCGGAAATTTGTACCCAATTTTAGAAGTGTGGTCGCTCCACTGACGGACTTGCTCAAGAATCATAACAAATTCCAGTGGACAGCGGAGTGTCAACAAGCATTTGACGGCCTGAAGGCTGTGTTAACCACTGCTCCTGTGTTAGCCATCCAAAATTATACAAACCCATTCAAAGTGGCGGTTGATGTGAGTGATGTGGGTGTAGGTGCGGTGCTTCTACAAGACGACGACGAAGGGCTAGAGCAGCCTATTGGTTATTTTTCAAAGAAATTGAATTCTTACCAGAAAAAGTATTCCACGATTGAGAAGGAGACTTTGAGTTTGGTGCTGGCTTTGCAACATTTTCACATTTATGTGACCAGAAATCCGTCTGATACTGTTATATATACTGATCATAATCCGTTGACGTTTTTGGAGCGATTCCGGAATAATAATGCAAGGCTGTTTCGCTGGAGTTTATTGTTGCAGCCATTTCATTTAAAAATAATACATGTGGCAGAATGAGAAAATGTGATAGCCGATGGTTTGTCATGAATGTGATGAACGGAAGCAATTTCAGTTGGAGGAAGAAAAAAAAATGGACTATATTATTTTACATGTTTGCGTGTGTTGATTTTTGAAACGAAAAAGTATATTTACTGTATGCATTTCTTAAAGGATAGTGAAAAGGTGAAAAATGAAACCATCTTGAAGTTGATGGTTTATTTTTTTTTCTTGGGGGAGGTGTAATGTGAGAGTACCTTTAAGAAATGGGAGTTTGTAAATGGGTGTTTATAAATGGGTGTGTATATAAATGTTTGTAGTGAGAGTACTTTTAAGAAATGGGTGTTTACCACTGCAGTGATGTCAGAGAGTGGGTGGAGCTGGGCTGTCTGTCAGCTTTTTACTTTCATTTTTGAGCAGGTTTGCAGGGTGTGTTTTAGTTTTGTTTTCAGTGTGGGAGCTGAAGCCAGACAGAGCAGCTGTACTGTTGATCTCTCTGCCATCAAAAGACTATCTCTTGATCATTTGGTGAATTCAGAATTATAACTGTTCTCAGTAGTAAATTTAAACCTAATGTGCTCCTGTTGAAAGGTGTTTCTTCTGTCTTCTGGATGTTGTTTGGGAAGTTATTAAGGATTATTTAGTGTTGTATTCTTTGGGGGTCGTATTTTAATTAATGGTTGCGAAGATGTTCACTGTATGTTTTAAAAGGTTAACTTGAGTTCATAGAATAAACATTGTTTTGCTTTAAAAAAATACTTTTCCATTTCTGCTGTACCGCACCTGTAGAGTGCTCCCCATACTACAATCTATTAAAAATTGTGGGCCAGGTGAATTCCACGATACACTTTGGGATTCTCTAAACCCGGGCTCATAACAGCGTAATGCCAAAATTTTGCCCAGCTTGTGCACTGTCATGTGAGAGTACCTTTAAGAAATGGGTGTTTATAAATGGGTGTGTATATAAATATCTGTAATGAGAGTACCTTTAAGAATTGTGTGTTTATTACTGCAGTGATGTCAGAGAGTGGGTGGAGCTGGGCTGTCTGTCAGCTTTTTACTTTCGTTTTTAGGCTGTTTGCTGCAGGGTGTGTTTTAGTTTCGTTTTCAGAGCTGAATAGCTGCAGTCACAGCCAGAAGGTGCATGAATCTCTCTCTGAATTCTAAAGACTGTAAATCAATCCTTTGGTGATTTAAAACTAATAACTGCTCTTCATAGTGATTTTAACCTGATGTGCTTCTGTTTAAAGGTTTTTTAAGTCTTCTGGATGTTAAAAGGACAGCTTAAGGATTACATTGTATTGTATTCTTTAGGGGACTGTATTTGAATTAATGGTTGCTAAGATGTTCACTGTATGTTTTTAAAATGTTAACTTGAGTTCACAGAATAAACATTGTTCTGCTTTAAACAATACTTTTCAATTTCTGCTGTACCATACCTGTAGAGTGGGCCATGTGCTCCCCATACCACAATCTATTAAAAGTTGTGGGTCAGATGAAATCCATGCTACACTTTGTGGTTCTCTAAACGCCGGCTCATAATAAATTGGGGCTCGTCCGGGATAAAAATCTATCTATCGGATTGGCTTAGTGAGCTTAAAGACAGTGAGGGGGTGAGCATATTGTGGTTGCTTTTCAGGTGTGGTATTCTAGTTTAAGTGGGGAGTGTGATGTAAACAATGCCTCTTTCAGAGGCTCTGAAGTTTTTCGGGGTGCAGACTGTCACACGCAGTACCTTACGGACAGAGACTAAAAGCAGACAGTTAGATTTGGCAAAAACATTGCAGTTAACATTACCTGACAAAAGGCGAAAAGATGAGGTAATTATGGCGGTGGCTAAGCATTTAAAGTTGCCTGAGACACAGTTTGACTCATTGGAAATGGCAAAAATTCAGTTACAAATTAAACAAATGGGGCAGCACGGTAGCATTGTGGATAGCACAATTTTTTCACAGCTCCAGGGTCCCAGGTTCGATTCCGGCTTGGGTCACTGTCTGTGCGGAGTCTGCACATCCTCCCCGTGTGTGCGTGGGTTTCCTCCGGGTGCTCCGGTTTCCTCCCACAGTCCAAAGAGGTGCAGGTTAGGTGGATTGGCCATGATAAATTGCCCTTAGTGTCCAAAATTGCCCTTAGTGTTGGGTGGTGTTACTGGGTTATGCGGATAGGGTGGAGGTGTTGACCTTGGGTGGGGTGCTCTTTCCAAGAGCCGGTGCAGACTCGATGGGCCGAATGGCCTCCTTCTGCACTGTAAATTCTATGAAACAAAATGGAACATGAGAAAGAATTAAAGTAGCTTGAATACAAAAGAGCGAGGAAAAAGAAAAGGAGAGAGAAGAAAGGATAAAATAAAGAATAGCCCTAGAAGAACAAAAAGAAAGAGAAAGGGAGAGACAGATCAGGGAAAAAGATAAGGAGAGAGAGTTTGAACTTCAGAAAATGGCCATGAAACATGACAGCCAGTTAAAATTGATTGTGTAGGACTGCTCCCTAAAACAAAAAATGGGAATCAATATCTTTTGACGATAATGGATGTGCCTACTAAGTTTCCAGAGGCCATTCCGGTACGTAATATTACAGCTAAAAAGATTGTGGAGGGATTACTTAAATTCTTTACTAGATATGGACTACCCACAGAAAACAATCATTTCAAGGATCACATTTTACCTCAAGGTTATTCAAAAAAGTTATGGATAGCTTAGGAATAAAACAATTGAAATCAACTGCGTACCATCCAGAATCGCAGGGAGCGTTAGGAAGGTGGCATCAGACATTAAAGACAATGTTGAGGGCTTATTGCCACCATTATCCAGAGATTTGGGATAAAGGAATTCCATTCGTACTGTTTGCAATTAGGGATGCACCTAATGAGTCAACCAAATTTAGTCCTTTTGAACTAATCTTTGGCCATGAGGTAAGAGGACCATTTAAACTGATTAAGGAAAAATTGGTGAGTGAGCAATCGGAAATTACATTATTGGATTACGTGTCAAATTTTAGGAAACGATTAAATAGAGCAGGTGAATTGGCGAGACAACTTTTGAAAGTTGCACAAAATGTGATGAAACGGGTAGCGGACAAGAAATTCAAAGTGCGTAGTTTTGCCAGTGGAGATACAGTTTTAGTATTGTTACCAGTGGTAGGTGAACCTTTAAAAGCAAGGTTTTGTGGACTTTATCAAATTGAAAGGAAATTAAGTGAGTTGAATTATGTGGTAAAAACGCCAGATAGACGAAAGACTCACCGAGTGTGTCATGAGAATATGCTTAAAAGGTACTTTGAAAGGGAAGGAGAGAAAAAGCAGGAGGTTTTAATGATTCTAACTCAAAGTGATGAACCAAATCCAGATGACTGTTAATTTGACATACCTCAAATTAAATTGCAAAATGAGGATGTTCTTAAAAATTGGGATAAATTGTTGAGTTACCTTCCAGAGGAAAAACAGACTGACCTGAAAGAGTTATTGATATCACGTGGGCAAGTTTGGAGAGATAAATTGGGAAGTACTAAAATGGCTATACATGATGTAGATGTGGGAAAGGCTGTTCCAATCAAACAGCATCCATACAGACTTAACCCTTTAAAATTGGCACAGGTTAACAAAGAGATTGAGAGTATGCTTAAAAATTGCATAATTGAAGTGTTTTGCAGCCAATGGAGCTCACCCATAGTGATGGTACCAAAACCAGACTGTACCCATCGGTTGTGTGTGGACTATAGAAAGGTTAATGCAGTTACAAGAACGGACTTTTATCCTATTCCACGTTTGGAGGATTGCATTGAGAAAGTGGGACAATCAGCTTTTATTTCTAAATTGGATTTACTTAAATGTTACTGGCAGGTACCTTTATCCGAAAGTGTGAAGGAGATTTCAGCTTTTGTGATTCCAGACGGTATATACCAATTCAAAGTTATGCCATTTGGCTTGAAAAACGCCCCAGCCACATTTCAACGGTTAACTAAAAAATGTATTTCAGGATTACCCAATTGTGCGGTATACATCGACGATCTAATAATTTTCAGCCAGACATGGACAGAACATTTGAAACATCTGATGGAGTTATTCGATCAACTTCAGGAGGCGGGTTTGGAGATAAACCTAGCCGAAAGTGAATTTGGAAAAGCTCAAGTCACTTTCCTTGGCCATACAATTGGACAGGGTCGAATGGTCACACCGGATGTGAAACCTACAGTTATTGAGGAGTTTCCGATACCGTCAAGTTGAAGTGAAATAATGTGATTTCTTGGCATGAGTGGATTTGATCGAACATTTGTGCAAAGGTTTTGTAGCGTGATCGCTCCACTGATGGACTTGCTGAAGAAACGTCGAATATTTCAGTGGACAGCGGACTTTCAACAGGCATTTGACTGCCTGAAAGCTGTGATAACCAATGCTCATGTGTTGGAGAATTACAAGGGACTCTGTGATCATTTCCATTTCCATTCCATTCCATTTCCATTTCCATCAGATTGAACTAAAGTATCTGACTTTAAAGAGAAATGCCGAGGCATAGAGAAATGGATGGATCGTGCAAGGACCTTCTTGTTCAAAGAGACTGTCAATCGAGAAGGATTTCAGTTGGAGGAAGAAGAACAAAAATGGACAATATTATTATATCTGTTTGCGTTTGTTGTTTTTTGAAATGATAAAGCATATTTACTGTGTGCATTTCTTAAAGGATAGTGAAAAGGTGAAAAATGAAACCACCTTGAACTTGATGGGTTTTTTTCCTTGGGGGAGGTGTCATGTGAGAGTATCTTTAAGAAATGGGTGTTTATAAATGGGTGTGTATATAAATATCTGTCGTGAGCTTACCTTTAAGAAATGGGTGTTTATTACAGCAGTGATGTCAGAGAGTGGGTGGAGCTGGGCTGTCTGTCAGCTTTTTACTTTCGTTTTCAGGCTGTTTGCTGCAGGGTGTGTTGTAGTTTCATTTTCAGAGCTGGATAGCTGCAGTCACAGCCAGAAGGTGTATGAACCTCTCTCTGTATTCTAAAGACTGTAAATCGATCCTTTGGTGATTTGAAACTAATAACTGCTCTTCGTAGTGATGTTAACCTGATGTCCTTCTGTTTAAAGGCTTTTTAAGTCTTCTGGATGTTAAAAGGACAGTTTATGGATTAAGTAGTGTTGTATTCTTTGGGGGGTTGTATTTGAATTAATGATGTTCATTGTATGTTTTAAAAAAATTAACTTGTATTCATAGAATAAACATTGTTTTGCTTTAAACAATACTTTTCGATTTCTGCTCTACCACACCTATGGAGTGGGCCGTGTGCTCCCCATACCACAATCTATTAAAAGTTGCAGGTCAGGTGAACTCCATGCTACACTTTGTGGTTCTCTAAAACCTGGCTCAGAACAGCACTGTCTTGCCAATGTCTCCCAATTATTCAAATAAACACATCACCAACAGTCAATCACAAAGGTCATTATAAGGAAAGGTATGTCATCATTGGCACAACCTGCACCACATGCATCTCACAACCTTAGGCAATGGAGTTAGCAGATGCAAGTACAACTAACAGAATGTAAGGGAGCGGAGCTCTCGGGCTTAGAACACCAGCCTAGTTCATGTTTGAAAAAAGACAGAAGCTCTGAGGAATTATGTTCAAAGTTGTATTAATTATGTTGCATATTGAATGTTTGCGCTAACTGGGTAGATTAAATAGATTGAAAATTATAGTTTTTCTTTGGGAACAATTCCCATCATTGAAGATCAGTGCTCCTGTGTTATTCTGTCAGCTTATTTACTTGAGGTTTTAGGCAGAATGTCCCTTGATTATACATTCCCACAGCATCACCTGTATGAGCAAGCTGCTACATTCCCCCCACTGCCAGAGCATGCAAACAATCAGGAACATCGAGACGGATGCCAGCTGGATTGCTGAATTATGCAAAAGATGGCAAATGATGAATAGTTTCTGCAATTTAGATGGAGTACTTTAGGGCACCGTCCGATCTGTCCAGGCAACATAATTAAAAATTAAGTGTATGTGCGTTTTCAATTCTCTGATTGTTACTTAATTATATCAATGCTCTGCACAATCTTGGAATGTTAACATTTGCTACCAACGTTCAGGACATGGGGCGGGATTCTCCCCTACCCAGCGGGGTGGGGGGTTCCGGCATAATAGAGTGGCGGGAACCACTCCGGCGTCGGGCCGCCCAAAAGGTGCGGACATCTCCGCACCTTTAGGGGCCAAGCCTTCATCTTGAGGGGCTAGGCCCGCGCCGGAGTGGTTTGCGCTCCGCCGGCTGGCAGGAAAGGCCTTTGGCGCCACACCAGCCGGGGCTGAAAGGTCTTCAGCGGGCAACGCATGCGCGGGAGCGTCAGCGGCTGCTGACGTCATCACCGCGAATGTGCAGGGGAGGGGGTCGCTTCCGCCTCTGCCATAGTGAAGACCATGGCGAAGGTGGAAGAAAAAGAGTGCCCCCACGGCACAGGCCCGCCCACGGATCGGTGGGCCCCGATGGCGGGCCAGGCCACGGTGGGGGCCAGATCGCCCCGTGCCCCCCCCCCCAGGACCCCGGAGCCTGCCTGCGCCGCCTTGTCCCGCCGTTCAAAAGGTGGTTTAATCCACGCTGGCGGGACAGGCATTCCAGCAGCGGGACTTCGGCCCATCGCGGGCCGGAGAATCGGCGGGGGTGGGCCCGCCGACCGGCGTGGCGCGATTCCCGCCCCCGCAGACCGGCGTGGCGCGATTCCCGCCCCCGCAGACCGCTCGCCGCGATTCCCGCCCCACCAGAGATACAGCGGGGGCGGGAATCCACGCCAGCCCCCGGCGATTCTCCGACCCGGCGTGGGGTCAGAGAATCCCGCCCATGTTTTCATAATTGATAGTCCATCTGAAGCTAGCTGCAAATGTTGCATCCTTATGGCCTAAGCAGAGTTGGTTGGCTCAAATGGCAGGAGTCTGGGTGATCCTGGGTCACTGACACAATGAGATAGTAGTGGTGATTTTGGGGGATATTGTGGTTGTTCTCCTATCCATTGTACGATATCCACATCATCACTCCTATCCATTGACAAGGAGCCTATTTATGTTGTAATAACTGAAGCTCCAGCTTGTTCCGGGTGAGGGTTTCTGAGACAGCATTAATCGGCACACCCTTAACACCTAAGACAGTGAGCAGCCCACATCAGTCAGTGGGGCATGTTCCAAGACAATCATTGTCATTCATGGTAGCACAGTGGTTAGCACTGTTCCTTCACAGCTCCAGTGTCCCAGGCTCGATTCCCAGCTTGGGGCACTGTCTGTGCGGAATCTGCACGTTCTCCCCGTGTCTCCCCGTGTCTGCATGGATTTCCTCCGGATGCTCCGGTTTCTACCCACGGTCCAGAAATGTGCGGGTTAGGTGGATTGGCTATGCTAAAATTGCCCTTAAATGTCCAAAAATGTTAGGTGGGGTTACTGGGTTATGGTGATAGGGTGGAGGTATGGGCTTAAGTAGGGTGGTCTTTCCAAGGGCCGATGCAGTCTCGATGGGCCGAATTCTGCAATCTAAATTCTATGATTCTCATGCATTACGTCAAAACAAGCAGCGGATTGGAGGCAGGCAGCTAGCATTTCTCAAATGTCATGAATATCCAATATCTGTTCCTTCCAATTTCCTTTCTACATCGCTGGATTCATGGCCGGACTAACCACCTTGGTGACTGACCAGCTCAAGCACTGTCGGAGAACGGCGAGGTACATGCTGGTTGGCCAATTTGCCTCAAATATGAGGTGAAGCAGATAGGAGGAAATGCAAATCAACCCATCACTTTGACTGGCAGCTCATACCCGGGGCAGAAACTGATGGGTCTTCGAGCTAATTTTGCGAGCAGGAATGTGTACTAAATCACTGCTATCAAGTGTATTTCAACACAGAAATTCAATGTCACAGCAATTCTGCCAAGAAGGTTTTAGTGCATAAGTACAAGATCAATCCTCAAGTTTGAAGTTGGGGGCGGGGGGTGCGGGGCGAGTGGAGGGGTGTTGGGGAGCTTCCTCGGATTAGATTATTGCAGAAAATACGGAGGCTGGGGATTGAGGGTGATTTAGAGATGTGGATCAGAAATTGGCTAGCTGAAAGAAGACAGAGGGTGGTGGTTGATGGGAAATGTTCAGAATGGAGTACAGTCACAAGTGGATTACCACAAGGATCTGTTCTGGGGCCGTTGCTGTTTGTCATTTTTATCAATGACTTAGAGGAAGGCGCAGAAGGGTGGGTGAGTACATTTGCAGACGATACTAAAGTCGGTGGTGTTGTCGATAGTGTGGAAGGATGTAGCAGGTTACAGAGGGATATAGATAAGCTGCAGAGCTGGGCTGAGAGGTGGCAAATGGAGTTTAATGTAGAGAAGTGTGAGGTGATTCACTTTGGAAGGAATAACAGGAATGCGGAATATTTGGCTAATGGTAAAGTTCTTGAAAGTGTGGATGAGCAGAGGGATCTAGGTGTCCATGTACATAGATCCCTGAAAGTTGCCACCCAGGTTGATAGGGTTGTGAAGAAGGCCTATGGAGTGTTGGCCTTTATTGGTAGAGGGATTGAGTTCCGGAGTCGGGAGGTCATGTTGCAGCTGTACAGAACTCTGGTACGGCCGCATTTGGAGTATTGCGTACAGTTCTGGTCACCGCATTATAGGAAGGACGTGGAGGCTTTGGAGCGGGTGCAGAGGAGATTTACCAGGATGTTGCCTGGTATGGAGGGAAAATCTTATGAGGAAAGGCTGATGGACTTGAGGTTGTTTTCGTTGGAGAGAAGAAGGTTAAGAGGAGACTTAATAGAGGCATACAAAATGATCAGGGGGTTGGATAGGGTGGACAGTGAGAGCCTTCTCCCACGGATGGAAATGGCTGGCACGAGGGGACATAACTTTAAACTGAGGGGTAATAGATATAGGACAGAGGTCAGAGTAGGTTCTTTACGCAAAGAGTAGTGAGGCAGTGGAATGCCCTACCTGCTACAGTAGTGAACTCGCCAACATTGAGGGCATTTAAAAGTTTATTGGATAAACATATGGATGATAATGGCATAGTGTAGGTTAGATGGCTTTTGTTTCGGTGCAACATCGTGGGCCGAAGGGCCTGTACTGCGCTGTATTGTTCTATGTTCTATGTTCTATGTAGATGGAAAATTTAAAAATGTTGAGATCAGTCTAATCTGTGTTGATTTTGCTCATTCAAAAACACCTGGATGAATGTCGAAGGATTTGATTGAAGTTGTCGCACCAAGTGTAAACTAAGATAATTAGACACTCAATGCGACAAATTAATTCACATCATGGTGGAGGCTGAAATGTGGAGGAAGCCAATGAACAGGATGGAAGACCGTTTTGTGGGAAAGAGTAAGTCTGGAGACTTGTTCGACTAGTTTTGAGGTTTGTATAATGTTGATTCAGATCTTTTCTTTAATGTGATTAAATAGCATGGAGTCCACAATGCGATAAGATTGTTTGAGTGAATTTAGAGAGCCCAGACTATTCTTTTTGCGAGCAGGCTCTCCACTAAACTCACCTTTCTGGAAAACAGGCAATCACAATTGTTGATTAGCACGCTCTCTGACTGAGTGGATTGGTAACTTTGAAACTGTTGCTGTTGGCCAAACAACATCTTGATTTTAAAATTATCATCCTTGTTTTCAAGTCCTTCCATGACCTTTCTCTGTAATCTACTCCAACTCGACAAGCTTCTGAGATATCTGAGCTCCTCTAATCCTGGCCTCTTGTGCATTCACAATTATAATTGCCCCACAGTTAGTGGCTCTGTCTTCCGCTGTTTTTGCCCCAAGCTCTGGGATACCTTCAACCCCTACACCTTTAAACCTTGCTACTTCACTTTCCCTCCTTTAAGACAGTCCTTAAAACCCACCTCGCTTTTGATCATCTGACCTAGTATCTCCTTCCGTGGCTCAATGCCATACTTTGTGAAGCACCTTGGAGCGTTTCTTTATGTTAAAGGTACTGTACTAATATAAGTTGTTGTTGGATGTAATGGTCACATTTGGTACAAACAACTGAAGTGTGGGGCCTCCTAGTGGTAATAAGATAATATGTTGCTTTGTAGACAGAATGCAGCAGACCAAAGTGTCTAACGGCTTAAGGTCAACAGTATCTGCAGGATCTGATATTCAAGGACTCAGAGATCTGTGAAGCCATAAAGGAGTGATACTTGCTGCCCCTACAATGTATTGGTGAAATTTTGGCTCTAGACCTCCTGCAATGTCCAAAACAATTTTTAAATGCAATTTAAAATTATTGGGAGGCTGGTTAGCTCAGTGGGTCGGGCATGTGGCTCAGATTAAGGCCAACAGTATGGGTTCAATTCCTGCTCTGGTTGAGGTAGACTGGGGACCTGCTTCCTTGCCTCCTGTCCCTGAGAACGACAAGCCACGATTGACAAAAACTGCCAAGTAAATAGCTGAAAAGAAGCATCAGCAGAGAATGAGCCAAAGATCTGTCTTTGAGCAGAGCACACATACCCTACCATTCAAAGTGTATTGAAATGAGTGATGTACTTGTGAGATCAAGAGCAACATATGATGTAAACAATAATAGTAACCTTTTATTGTCACAAGTATGAAGTTACTGTGAAAAGCCCCTAGTTGCCACATTCCGGCGCCTGTTCGGGTAAGCTGCTACGGGAATTGAACCCGCGTTGCTGGCCTTGCTCTGCATTACAAACCAGCTGTCTAGCCCACTGAGCTAAACCCCAACGTGGGGTTTGTTGAGAATGCCAATGTTGTGTAAGGAGTGACTAGTTTCTGTAACAGGCACTTAACTCTATAAAGAAAAGCATATGTGAATGTGTTGATTGATGACCAAATATGTGCAGAAATTATTTAGTAATTTTAACAAGATCTAGCATTATAGAATGACACAATGGTGACAAACACAGAAGGAGGTCTTTTGACCCATCATGTTCTTGCCAGCCAGCTGTAAGATGCACTCAACCAGTCCCATTTACTCACCTTTTCCTATAACTCTACAAATCTTTTCTCTTCAGACAATTATCCAATTCCTTTTTGAAAGTCACAATCGAAATCACCTCCATCGCACTCTCTGGCAGTGCATTCGCGATCCTAACTGCTCGCTACATAATAAAGATTTTTCGCAAGGGTGCTCCAGGAATTTACCAGGTTGTTACAAGCAATGTAAGTTTCACTATCAATCGGGTGAAAAAAATGGAAAGAAATAGGGCAAAACATGTAACATAGCGATGAGGCAGGGTGAACTGTGTGAGGGGGAGAGAAAGAGAGAGGGATACAGTGGAAGAAAGAGCAATAGATTGGATAAAGAATGAGAAAAAGAATTATAGGATAGAAAGTGAAAGAAAGAGACGGGGAAAGAATTAAAGGATAGTGAAATAAGGAGAGAGGCAGATGAAAGAGTCCAGCCTGCACCACCATTCAATACGGTCATGGCTGATCATGCAAATTCAGTATCCCACTCCTGCTTTCCCTCCATACCCCTTGATCCCTTTAGCCGCAAGCACCACGTCCAGCTCCCTCTTGAGTATATCCAATGAGCTGGCCCCGATAGCTTTCTGTGGTGGAGAATTTCATAAGTTTACAACTCCCTGAGAGAAGAAGTTCTTCCTCATCTCAGTGCTGAATGGCTTACCCCTGTACCAGCTGGATCGGGCTGCTCCTGTCTCGCTTTAGCAGCCGCGGTTGCAAGCTCGGGGAAACCGGCCAAAAGCTGAGGAGATGAGCCTTAACACATTAAAATCATTGGCCGGCCTCTTGAGAGCAGGTTACTCGGGCAACCCCAAATAATTACCATGGATTAGCCAGAGTATGTATGCTAATGGTGGTTTGGGGCCAAGCTTCATATTTTTAACAACTTAACCTCCTTTTCCTTGATTCTCTGCCACCCATCATGGGGGAAGGGGTGTTAAATCTCTCCATGAGATGAAAAGTACCAGAGAGAACGAGCAGACTGAGTAAATAACAGAATAAAGAGCAGAAGATAAAGTAAATTGGATGATAAAAGTGAACGTGATAGACAATGATGTGTGGTATAGAGATGAGGCCAGAATGGTAAAAAAACGAGTCTTTCTTCTCTGGGCTCTTCACTATATTTCATCAATGACACCAATCGGATCAGGTACTTCAGTAAATCATGAGGCTTTAGCACATGGAATGTACTCCATGATTGTCACTATTAATATTCATAAATATTGATTCAAGTAGCACAAAGTTATTCTAAAAATTACTATAGGGAGAGGTTCACAGCATCTTGAGTGTCAGACAGGTTCAGCTAATCTGCCTCTGGGACTCTCATGCTTTTCTGAAAGCATAGATCCTGCTACCATGGTAACAGTTGGGATAGTTCCAGGACTTGCACTGTGTGAGATTTACTTTGATTAATCATGAACCATAGTCTTAGCAGTAAATCTGGCGACTAGTTTGGAAAATGAAGAGGAAATAAAACTTTTAATCAGAAGAGGAAGGATTTTGCTGGTTATGGTGTGCAGAGGGCACACCATAAATGGCTTCCAAAAGAACAGGATTATAATCCCGCTGGAAATATTGACCAGAAGAAACGGTTACCAATTTGCTGATGGCATGACTACACAGAGAGATCAGAGGACACATCTAACTTACTTGCAGATTAACTTACTTGCCTTGCAGGTCAGCTGTTGAGTTCGGGAGTGAGAGCTGGGACCTTAGAATCAGCGCGGGAATTTTGAAAAGCGCGGGGGCTGCGAGACAGAGGGGACCATTTAAAAGGTTGCTGTCTGTGGTGAGGTGAGTACAGATTAACTTACTTGCCTTGCAGGTCAGCTGTTGAGTTCGGGAGTGAGAGCTGGGACCTTAGAATCAGCGCGGGAATTTTGAAAAGCGCGGGGGCTGCGAGACAGAGGGGACCATTTAAAAGGTTGCTGTCTGTGGTGAGGTGAGTACAGATTAACTTACTTGCCTTGCAGGTCAGCTGTTGAGTTCGGGAGTGAGAGCTGGGACCTTAGAATCAGCGCGGGAATTTTGAAAAGCGCGGGGGCTGCGAGGCAGAGGGGACCATTTAAAAGGTCGCTGTCTGTGGTGAGGTGAGTACAGATTAACAACTTGCTTACCTTGCAGGCCAAGTCGATTTCAGCAGGAGCGGAGCAGGTTAGTCCATTTCTGCGGGGGCAGTGCGGAAGTGATTTCTGGGAGGTAAGTTTCTCCTTTAAATAAATTTTTTTAAAAAAAATTCTAGTGTTTAAGGTGGGAACAGGAAGTCGACCCGCGGACGTCTGGGAAGACCCTCACCAATAAATTCTGGTGGAGAGGAAACCCGAGACACTACACGTGTAGTGTCTCCCACCCGCCCTCCTCCTCTAACCTAATAATAAAACCCTTTGGTGTGAGGTAAGTACCATATTTTATTATTGTTATTAATAATTTTTATTCTTTATTTTTTTTTTATATATAAAAATTTTTTAAAATTTAGTTGTTAGCCAGATCTTGGTAGAAAGTTAGAGGAATGGCAGGGAAGGGAGTGCAATGTTCCTCCTGCAGGATGTTTGAGGTGAGGGATGCAGTTAGTGTCCCTGCTGATTTTACCTGCAGGAAGTGCTGCCATCTCCAGCTCCTCCAAGACCGAGTTAGGGAACTGGAGCTGGAGTTGGAAGAACTTCGGATCATTCGGGAGGCAGAAGGGGTCATAGATAGCAGCTTCAGGGAATTAGTTACACCAAAGATTGGAGATAGGTGGGTAACTGTAAGAGGGACTGGGAAAAAACAGTCAGTGCAGGGATCCCCTGCGGTCGTTCCCCTGAGAAACAAGTATACCGCTTTGGATACTTGTGGGGGGGACGACTTACCAGGGGTAAGCCATGGGGTACGGGCCTCTGGCACGGAGTCTGTCCCTGTTGCTCAGAAGGGAAGGGGGGAGAGGAGCAGAGCATTAGTAATTGGGGACTCTATAGTCAGGGGCACAGATAGGAGATTTTGTGGGAGCGTGAGAGACTCACGTTTGGTATGTTGCCTCCCAGGTGCAAGGGTACGTGATGTCTCGGATCGTGTTTTCCGGGTCCTTAAGGGGGAGGGGGAGCAGCCCCAAGTCGTGGTCCACATTGGCACTAACGACATAGGTAGGAAAGGGGATAAGGATGTCAGGCAGGCTTTCAGGGAGCTAGGATGGAAGCTCAGAACTAGAACAAACAGAGTTGTTATCTCTGGGTTGTTGCCCGTGCCACGTGATAGTGAGATGAGGAATAGGGAGAGAGAGCAATTAAACACGTGGCTACAGGGATGGTGCAGGCGGGAGGGATTCAGATTTCTGGATAACTGGGGCGCTTTCTGGGGAAGGTGGGACCTCTACAGACAGGATGGTCTACATCTGAACCTGCGGGGCACAAATATCCTGGGGGGGAGATTTGTTAGTGCTCTTTGGGGGGGTTTAAACTAATGCAGCAGGGGCATGGGAACCTGGATTGTAGTTTTAGGGTAAGGGAGAATGAGAGTATAGAGGTCAGGAGCTCAGATTTGACGTCGGAGGAGGGGGCCAGTGTTCAGGTAGGTGGTTTGAAGTGTGTCTACTTCAATGCCAGGAGTATACGAAATAAGGTAGGGGAACTGGCAGCATGGGTTGGTACCTGGGACTTCGATGTTGTGGCCATTTCGGAGACGTGGATAGAGCAGGGACAGGAATGGATGTTGCAGGTTCCGGGGTTTAGGTGTTTTAGTAAGCTCAGGGAAGGAGGCAAAAGAGGGGGAGGTGTGGCGCTGCTAGTCAAGAGCAGTATTACGGTGGCGGAGAGGATGCTAGATGGGGACTCATCTTCCGAGGTAGTATGGGCTGAGGTTAGAAACAGGAAAGGAGAGGTCACCCTGTTGGGAGTTTTCTATAGGCCTCCAAATAGTTCTAGGGATGTAGAGGAAAGGATGGCGAAGATGATCCTGGATATGAGCGAAAGTAACAGGGTAGTTATTATGGGAGACTTTAACTTTCCAAATATTGACTGGAAAAGATATAGTTCGAGTACATTAGATGGGTCGTTTTTTGTTCAGTGTGTGCAGGAGGGTTTCCTGACACAGTTTGTTGACAGGCCAACAAGAGGTGAGGCCACATTGGATTTGGTTTTGGGTAATGAACCAGGCCAGGTGTTGGATTTGGAGGTAGGTGAGCACTTTGGGGACAGTGACCACAATTCGGTGACGTTTACGTTAAGGATGGAAAGGGATAAGTATACACCGCAGGGCAAGAGTTATAGCTGGGGGAAGGGAAATTATGATGCCATTAGACGTGACTTGGGGGGGATAAGGTGGAGAAGTAGGCTGCAAGTTTTGGACACTCTGGATAAGTGGAGCTTGTTCAAGGATCAGCTATTGCGTGTTCTTGATAAGTATGTACCGGTCAGGCAGGGAGGAAGGTGCCGAGCGAGGGAACCGTGGTTTACCAAAGAAGTGGAATCTCTTGTTAAGAGGAAGAAGGAGGCCTATGTGAAGATGAGGTGTGAAGTTTCAGTTGGGGCGATGGATAGTTACAAGGTAGCGAGGAAGGATCTAAAGAGAGAGCTAAGACGAGCAAGGAGGGGACATGAGAAGTATTTGGCAGGAAGGATCAAGGAAAACCCAAAAGCTTTCTATAGGTATGTCAGGAATAAGCGAATGACTAGGGACAGAGTAGGACCAGTCAAGGACAGGGATGGGAAGTTGTGTGTAGAGTCTGAAGAGATAGGCGAGATACTAAATGAATATTTTTCGTCAGTATTCACTCAGGAAAAAGATAATGTTGTGGAGGAGAATGCTGAGCTCCAGGTAAATAGATTAGATGGCATTGAGGTAAGTAGGGAAGAGGTGTTGGCAATTCTGGACAGGCTGAAAATAGATAAGTCCCCGGGGCCTGATGGGATTTATCCTAGGATTCTCTGGGAGGCCAGGGAAGAGATTGCTGGACCATTGGCTTTGATTTTTATGTCATCATTGGATTCAGGAATAGTGCCAGAGGACTGGAGGATAGCAAATGTGGTCCCTTTGTTCAAAAAGGGGAGCAGAGACAAGCCCGGCAACTATAGACCGGTGAGCCTCACGTCTGTAGTGGGTAAAGTCTTGGAGGGCATTATAAGAGACAAGATTTATAATCATCTAGATAGGAATAATATGATCAGGGATAGTCAGCATGGCTTTGTGAAGGGTAGGTCATGCCTCACAAACCTTATCGAGTTCTTTGAGAAGGTGACTGAACAGGTAGACGAGGGTAGAGCAGTTGATGTGGTGTATATGGATTTCAGCAAAGCGTTTGATAAGGTTCCCCACGGTAGGCTATTGCAGAAAATACGGAGGCTGGGGATTGAGGGTGATTTAGAGATGTGGATCAGAAATTGGCTAGCTGAAAGAAGACAGAGGGTGGTGGTTGATGGGAAATGTTCAGAATGGAGTTCTGTCACAAGTGGAGTACCACAAGGATCTGTTCTGGGGCCGTTGCTGTTTGTCATTTTTATCAATGACCTAGAGGAAGGCGCAGAAGGGTGGGTGAGTAAATTTGCAGACGATACTAAAGTCGGTGGTGTTGTCGATAGTGAGGAAGGAAGTAGCAGGTTACAGAGGGATATAGATAAGCTGCAGTGCTGGGCTGAGAGGTGGCAAATGGAGTTTAATGTAGAGAAGTGTGAGGTGATTCACTTTGGAAGGAATAACAGGAATGCAGAATATTTGGCTAATGGTAAAGTTCTTGGAAGTGTGGATGAGCAGAGGGATCTAGGTGTCCATGTACGTAGATCCCTGAAAGTTGCCACCTAGGTTGATAGGGTTGTGAAGAAGGCCTATGGAGTGTTGGCCTTTATTGGTAGAGGGATTGAGTTCCGGAGTCAGGAGGTCATGTTGCAGCTGTACAGAACTCTGGTACGGCCGCATTTGGAGTATTGCGTACAGTTCTGGTCACCGCATTATAGGAAGGACGTGGAGGCTTTGGAACGGGTGCAGAGGAGATTTACCAGGATGTTGCCTGGTATGGAGGGAAAATCTTATGAGGAAAGGCTGATGGACTTGAGGTTGTTTTCGTTAGAGAGAAGAAGGTTAAGAGGAGACTTAATAGAGGCATACAAAATGATCAGAGGGTTAGATAGGGTGGACAGTGAGAGCCTTCTCCCGCGGATGGAAATGGCTAGCACGAGGGGACATAGCCTTAAACTGAGGGGTAATAGATATAGGACAGAGGTCAGGGGTAGGTTCTTTACGCAAAGAGTAGTGAGGCCGTGGAATGTCCTACCTGCTACAGTAGTGAACTCGCCAACATTAAGGGCATTTAAAAGTTTATTGGATAAACATATGGATGATAATGGTATAGTGTAGGTTAGATGGCTTTTGTTTCGGTGCAACATCGTGGGCCGAAGGGCCTGTACTGCGCTGTATTGTTCTATGTTCTAATTTCTATCTCCCTTTATTTTAACGACCAGGAGGTCACTGAGCAGAGTTCTGCCTGGGAAGGGGGATGGATGGTGGTGCAAGAATTGTGGCAGTGGGATTAACACAGTGCCAGGTTTCTTTCAACATGGGAGGCACGGTTACACAGTGGTTAGCACTGCTGCCTCACAGCTCCAGGGACCCTAGGTTCAATTCCAGCCTCGGTGACTGTGTGGAGTTTGCACTTCCTTCCCATGTCTGCGTGGGTTTCCTCCGGGTGCTCTGGTTTCCTCCCATAGTCCAAAGATGTGTAGGTTAGGTGGATTGGGCATGCTAAATTGCCCCTTCATGTCCAAAATGTTAGGTGGTGTTACTGGGTTATGGGGATAGGATGGAAGCATGGGCTTAAGTAGGGTGCTCTTTCTAAGGGCTGGTGCAGACTCAATGGGTTGAATGGCCTCCTTCTGCACTATAAATTTTATGCTTCTATGTGCAGTAATCACAAAGCCAGACAACAACTTCCACACTGTCTAAATGGAGCCCTCCAAGCTCTTTGCTGAATTTTTGTCAGGGGGGCAATCTTCATTGATTTGAGTCATTGATTGGGGTGCACCGCAGCTGCTGCCTGGGTTCCCTGCAAGGCCCCACTAAATTAATAATTAATAATTTTTATTGTCACAAGTAGGCTTACATTAACACTGCAATGAAGTTACTGTGAAAAGTCCCTAGTCGCCACATTCCGGCGCCTGTTCGGGTACACAGAGGGAGAATTCAGGATGTCGAAATCACCTAACAGCACGTCTTTCGGGACTTGAGGGAGGAAACCGGAGCACCCGGAGGAAACCCATGAGGCACGGAGAGAATGTGCAGACTCCGCACAGGTAATGACCCGAGCTGGGAATCGAACCTGGGACCCTGGAGCTGTGATGCAACAGTGCTATTGAGGCATTATCAATTTGACTGGAGACGAAGTTGAATCCAAACTGAGGCTTTATTAGTATCAGATGTGTGGCCTCCCACAGCAGCTGGCGAAATGGCTGCGAGCTGGAGGACACGCATATTTATACCCGCCTCCTGGGCGGAGCCAGCATACAGGGCCAAAGGTGAACCTGTAGTGCAGGTTTTATCGTACAACCTCTAATATCAGAACACAGTGGTTTACCACAATCACCCCCTTTTAAAATTGAGTCCGGCAGGGGTGGTGGATAACTATATACAATTAGCAATTTTAATATTTACAATGCAGCAAAAATAATGTCTCTTGGCATCCGGCGGGCCGGTCAGAGGTTCAGCCGGTCCGGTGCCTTGATGGTTCTTTCAGATCGACGAAGTGGCGACGGCGATGTTGACGCAGACGTGGTCGAAGTTGACTCCAGGAGCATGCCGAAATCCTCTTCATCGATGGGCGTGGGCAGGGGGAGGACGGACGGTCCTAGGGGGGTTGGTGATGGGAGTGATGGGGAGGGGAGGGTGGCACAGGAGGCGACGGGGGTGGTGTGGGGTGGAACCTGCTGGTGCCAGGTCCCTGAGGGACACGGTATCCTGGCGGCCGTCGGGGAACGCCACGTAGGCGGACTGGGGGTTGTGTGGAGCAAGTGCACCCTTTCCACCAATGGGTCCGCCTTGTGGAGCCGCACATGTTCACGGAGAAGCACGGTTTCCGGAGCTGTGAGCCAAGTTGGGAGCGATACCCCGGATGTGGACTTCCTGGGAAAGCAAAAAGACGTTCATGTGGTGTACTGTTAGTAGCAGTGCAGAGTAAAGAACGAATGGAATGTAGTGCATCAGGGCGGACCTCTTGCCAGCGGGAGGCCGGGAGATTTCTGGACCGTAGGGCCAGCTGGACAGCCCTCCATACCGTCCCATTCTCCCTTTCTACCTGTCCGTTTCCCCGGGGGGTTGTAGCTGGTCGTTCTGCTGGAGGCGATACCCCTGCTGAGCAGGAACTGACGTAGCTCATCACTCATGAATGTGGATCCCCTGTCACTGTGGATGTAGGCGGGGAAGCCGAACAGAGTGAAGATGGAATTAAGGGCTTTAATGACGGTGGCAGACGTCATGTCGGGGCAAGGGATGGCGAAGGGGAACCGGGAGTATTCGTCGATCACACTGAGGAAATATGTGTGTCGATCAGTGGAGGGGAGGGGGCCTTTGAAGTCCATGCTGAGGCGTTCAAAGGGGCGGGAGACCTTCACCAGGCACACGGGGTCCGGCCAGTAGAAGTGCGGCTTGCACTCTGCACAGACCTGGCAGCAGCTGGTGAGTGTCCTTACTTCCTCGACGGAGTAGGCCAAATTTTGTACCTTAATGAAATGGTTCAACCGTGTGACCCCCGGGTGACAAAGGCTGTTGTGCAGGGTCCGGAGTCGGGATAGGGCGTCACCCCAATCAATGCGCTGGCACATGTACCTCGGGATAGGGCGTCTGGGGGCTCGTTGAGTTTGCCAGGGCGACACTTAATCTCGTAATTATAGCTGGAGAGCTCGATTCTCCACCGCAAGATTTTATCATTTTTGGTCTTGCCCCGCTGTGTGTTGTTGAACATGAAGGCTACCGACCATTGGTCAGTGAGGAGAGTGAATTTCCTGCCGGCCAGGTAATGCCTCCAATGCCGCACAGCTTCAACGATAGCCTGGGCCTCTTTTTCGACGGACGAGTGCCGAATTTCAGAGGCAAGGAGGGTGCGGGAAAAGAATGCCACGGACCTGCCTGCCTGATTGAGGGTGGCGGCAAGGGCGACGTCCGATGCGTTGCTTTCTACTTGGAAGGGAAGTGTTTCGTCTACGGCGTGCATCCCAGCTTTGGCAATATCAGCTCTGATCAGGGCGAAGGCCTGTTGGGCCTTGGCTGTCAGAGGGAAGTGAGTGGACTGTATGAGTGGGCGGGCCTTGTCCGCATAGTTTGCGACCCACTGCGCTTAATATGAAAAGAACCCCAGGCAACGTTTGAGGGCCTTGGGGCAGTGGGGAAGGGGGAGCTCCATGAGGGGGTGCATGCAGTCGGGATCGGGCCCCAGAACTCCGTTCTAGACCCTGTAGCCGAGGATGGCTAAGCGGTTTGTGCGGAACACACACTTCTCCTTTTTATACGTGAGGTTGAGGAGAGTGGCGGTGTGGAGAAATTTAGCAAGGTTGTGGTCCTGCCAATCATGGCCGCAGATGGTGACATTGTCTAGGTACGGAAACGTGGCCCGCAAGCCGTACCGGTCGACCATTCGGTCCATCTCCCTTTGGAAGACCGAGACCCCGTTAGTGACGCTGAAGGGGACCCTAAGGAAGTGATATAGCTGGCCGTCTGCCTCGGAGGCGGTGTATGGACGGTCCGAGTTACGGATGGGGAGATGGTGGTAGGCGGATTTCAGGTCCACTGTTGAGAAGACCCGGTACTGTGCAATCTGGTTAACCATGTCAGATATGTGGGAGGGCGTACGCGTCGAGCTGCGTGTACCTGTTGATGGTCTGGCTGTAGTCCATGACCATTCGGTTTTTCTCCCCAGATTTAACCACTACCACTTGAGCTCTCCAGGGGCTGTTGCTGGCCTCGATAATGCCTTCCCGAAGCAACCGCAGGACCTTGGACCTGATGAAGGCCTTATCCTGGGTCCTGTACCATCTGCTCCTGGTGGTGACGAGTTTGCAATCTGGAGTTAGATTGGCAAAGAGGGAAGGAGGGTCGACCTTTAGGTTTGCAAGGCCGCACACAGTGAGGGGTGGTAAGGGTCCGCCGAATTTAAGGGTCAGGCTCTGGAGGTTGCACTGGAAGTCCAGGCCGAGGATAAGTGCAGCGCAGAGATTAGGGAGAACATAGAGGCGGAAGCCATGGAACTCTACGCCCTGGACCGTGAGCGTGACCATACAGTACCTCCGGATTGCTACGCGATGGGATCCGGAGGCCAGGGAGATTTTTTGATTGACGGGGTGTACCTTAAGGGAGCAGCACCTTACCGTATTCGGGTGTACAAAGCTCTCGGTGCTCCCGGAGTCCAGTAGGCAGGAGGTCACATGGCCGTCGATTTTCACGCTGGTGGATCCGTTGGACAGGTTATGTAGTCGAGACAGATCGAGTGACATGGAGGCGAGCCTTGGTTTATCGTCGGGTAATGGGCGGCCGTTGAGTTCAGGTCCTGGAACGCCGTTGGTGTCCATGTGCTGAGGGGTGGACAAGATGGCGGCGCCCGGAGATCCAGGGGATTACAAAATGGCGGCGCCCATGGAACGCATGTTGAGGGGGTGGAGCAAGATGGTGGTGCCCACGAAACGCATGTGTTGTGCGGCGGAGACGATGGCGGCGCCCACTGGTCGCACATGGCCTGGGGAGGAGGTGAGGATGGCAGCGCCCATTGCCCGTGACTGGGGAGGGTGGGGACGACCGTGGCCGCTGAGCAGCCTGGCACACCACAGTGAAGTGGCCCTTCTTCCTGCAGGCCTTACAAATGGCAGCGTGGGGCGGGCAGCATTGGCGGGGGTGTTTTTGCTGGCCGCAAAAGTGGCATCGGGGCCCCCCGGGGTTCGCTGGCTGGCGCGTAATGCAGGCCTATTGGGTGGGTAGCGCGCCTGCTGGGGTGGATATCTGTGGGGCCCATGAAGCATAGGAGGAGTGGGCCACGCGACTGGGGGCGTAGGACTGGACATTGCGCAGGGCGACCCTCATAGAGAACGCTAGCATTTTAGTCTCTGCGAGATCGCGCGTGGCCCCTTCTAGGAGCCGCTGCCGGATAATATCAGACCCAATCCCAGTCACAAAAACGTCCCGCATAAGGAGATCTGAGTGCTCCTTAGCTGTAACGTCCTGGCAGTCACAGTCCCGAACTAGTGGGATTAGGGCCTTCCAGAAGTCTTCGATGGACTCACCAGGTAGTTGAGCATGAGTTGCGAGCGTATGCCTGACGAAGAGCGTGTTTGTCTTCTGCTCGTATTTGTCCTTGAGTTGAGTCATGGATTCGGCGTATTTTGGCGCATTCTGGATCAGTGGGAAGACTTTGGAGCTGAGTCTGGAGTACAATATTTGGATCTTCTGAGCCTCTGGAACAGGGGTTGGTGTCGCGTTGATATACGCTTCAAAACAAGCTGTCCAGTGCTGAAAGTCCTTTCTGGCATCGCTTGCGTGTGGATCCAGCTGCAGGCAATCTGGTTTAATACGGAGGTCCATTTTCTGAATCTGATACTAATAAATTGAGGCACGATCAATTTGACTGGAGACGAAGTTGAATCCAAACTGAGGCTTTATTAGTATCAGATGTGTGGCCTCCCACAGCAGCTGGCGAAATGGCTGCGAGCTGGAGGACATGCATATTTATACCCCGCCTCCTGGGCGGAGCTAGCATGCAGGGGCCACAGGCAAACCTGTAGTGCAGGTAACCTCTAATATCAGAACACAGTGGTTCACCACAGCTACCCACTGTGCTACCGTGCTGACCACACTGTGCTGATTTGCTGCACAAAGGCCTTGGCCTGTGCGGAAATGTCTGAGAAGTGCCCAATGTTGGCGTGGCAGGTTGAAGCTGGGTGGGATCTGTGATGAGGAAATGTTTTTTAATGGTGGTGTGTTGGTTCCATTCCTGCCTCTGCTGATATCCCTCGGAAGGTGGTCTTAGCACTGAAGCGCACATTAGGATCTGATTGAGATCTACTGAAATTTCTGAGATTCTGTGTGACAAGTGCCTCAGACACAGTCATGTTTACGCAGGGTTTGGCAGCAGATGAAGGTAGCAGAGAGACAAAACCAGCAGACCAGATGTTTCTTGTCTGTGATTACCTCCTCGGCTTAGCGGAAGATTTCTGCTCTGATCTGGGCTGTGTTAATGCTTCTCCAGCAGATGCATTTAGGATGGAAGAAGGAAAATTCTGTGCAGATGTCACACGACTCAGTTGGCAAAGCCGCTGAAAGTAGAGATGAACATGTCTGTGGCATCGGAGAGAACCTGCGGAGGCGGCAAGCTACTGAAGGTCTTTGGGCTGCCGTCTGGTGTGTTTTTTTAACTCATCAAATTTTAGCTTCTTTTGAATCCCAAACGCTTTGGTCTTATCCACCAGGGATTGAGCTAAACTGCTGTAGCAGTGATATAATGAGGTAAGGCCCCAGCTGGAGAGCCGCCATGCCTTGGGGTTTGTAAGGTTTCTGGGATCCAGCAAAAGTGTCCTCCACTCATTGATGCTCCCAGCACCTCTTAGCCCAAATTGCAGTGCCCGGCCCGACGATAATCAGTTGGCAGTCCTACAGGGGTGAATGATATGCAGAATGATTGTGGAGAATAGGAATTCCGAATCAAAACAAATGCAGTAGCTGCCAGCATGTATAATAAAAGATAGCCACGGAGCGCCTTTCATGCTGATCATCGCTCCAAAAAGAACCACATTAAAGCAGTGCTGAAAATAGACATTGGGAAGGAGCACAGCTTTCTAATTGCTGACAAAATTCAATTCAATTTTTAACCAGGGATTCCAATATTTGGCAATCTCATTCTGCATTTCAGTGCACTTTTTTGTGAAGACCAAAACCCAATATCTACAACTTATCAAATTAAATTGTTCCACTGAGACGGAAACGAGACTCATGCTTGTGGGAACAAGCTGCACAAACTGACACTATTTGTTAGAATTTGAATCTTATTTTTTTGTACCATCAGCTGGTGATACTTAGTGAGTATGACAGGCATGAATGGGTGAATAGCTGACTTCTGTTCCGAAGTTCCAATGTAAGTTCTCCATGTACCATCACAACTGCAGCCCCATATATACCATAACTGAATTATATGATAATGGAAATTAGCTGGCTCGTAAGAAACTAATGTAACTTGCATATCTATTGCGTTCCTCCAGTGCAAAAAGACACCTGAGACTATATTGAAGAGGAAAAGCATATTGATAAATCAACAAGTAGGACAGCGGCATAAACTTGTCTTGTAGTCCACAAGCACAACTTGTATTTTATCTTTTCAGTCTTTGAAGGTGAGAAAGACCGATATCCCCTTTGATCCTTTTTAGCATGATGCTGGAGGTCTGTGTTTGGCATTCTAACCTGAATTCGGCATCCACTTGAACATGATGTACCAATATTAATCAGCAATTGGACAGATGGCCCTTGCGCCTTATAATCAGTACCGACAATTGTAAAACTACTGTCGGGTCAGCGCCTACCACATCCCACTGGTTAGGCCATTATTCAAGATAGCAGATAGAGCACACTAAGGGCAGCGTTTGTGTGGCATGGCCCCCTGCTTCCGGATGCAACATTGGAGTGGAACTGACCGCTCTGTGCCAGACCGCCCCACAGCCATAATACGGCCAATGTCGGCCTTCTGCCCTTCACTGGGAGGAAGTCCCGCCCTCAGCAGCTGCTGGCCAATTGGAATTGACGACAGCTCCCTCAATCCCAGCAGTGTTAAGAGCGCATGAAATGAAATGAAATGAAAATGGCTTATTGTCACAAGTAGGCTTCAATGAAGTTACTGTGAAAAGCCCCGAGTCGCCACATTCTGGCGCCTGTTCGGGGAGGCTGTTACGGGAATTGAACCGTGCTGCTGGCCTGCCTTGGTCTGCTTTCAAAGCCAGCGATTTAGCCCAGTGTGCTAAACAGCCCCTGCTGCTGCTGAGTGCATCAGTTAGGACGGCAAGCAGGAACAAGAAGAAGGCCCATGCATCCCAGAGTCAGATAATTCCCGGGTCTTGGGCAGGGTGTCACGACACCCTGGACTAATGCGTGGTCAATTCCAGCCCCTCTTGACCCGGAGTTGCAACACAGGTGATATTAGATTTTTATTTAAAATGCTCGATGTCCTTGGTTGAGCCCAATGAATTACAGTCACCAGTTTTGTAATTTTAAAACACAAGTAACCTTTTATTATGTACAGTATTATAATTAAGTGGACAGAAAATGTAACTGGCTATTTACTATCCCTCTTTCTAACTTGCCCCACTCTCTACACACACACACAGACAAAAAAAAAAGGGGGGAAAGGGTGGTAGAAAAGGAAAGAAAATATCAAATATCATATCAAAGCTCCAAAACCTAGGACTTGGCTCCTCCCTCTGCAACTGGACCCTCATCTTCCTGACCCACAGACCATAATCAGCAAGGATAAACAACGTTACCTCCTTCATGATAGTCCTCAATACCAGGTGCATATTTAGCCCCTACGATACCCCCTATACAGATACAACTGTGTCGCAGAATGCGGCTCCAACTCCGTCTACAAGTTTGCTGATGACATGACCGTAGATCAGATCTCAAACAACGATGAGTCAGAGTACAAGAGGGAGATAGAGAGCCTAGTGGTGTGGTGTAATGACAACAATCTCTACCTCAACGTTAGCAAAACTAAGGAGCTGGTCATCGATGTCAGGAAGCAAAGTGTCATCCACACCCCTGTCTGTATCAATGGTGCCAAGGTGGAGATGGTTGACAGCTTCAAATTCCTAGGTGTGCACATCACCAGCAGTCTGTCCTGCTCCACCCACATCGACGCTACCACCAAGAAAGCACCTATACTTCCTCAGGAAGCTAAGGAAATTCGGCATGTCCACATTTACTCTTACCAATTTTTACAGATGCACCATAGAAAGCATCCTATCTGGCTGTATCACAGCCTGGTATGGCAACTGCCTGGCCCAAGGCCGCAAGAAATTACAGAGTCATGAACACAGACCAGTCCATCACATGAACCTGTCTCCTATCCATTGACCCTGTCTACACCTCAGGAAAGCAGGCAGCTATCAAAGACCCCTCCCCCCTGGGTTATTCTCTCTTCCAGAAGATACAAAAGTCTGAGAACACGAACTAACAGATTCAAAACCAGTTTCTTCCCTGCTGTTACCAGACTACTGAATGACCCCCTTATGGACTGAAATGATCTCTCTACGCATCTTCTCTACTGTAGCAGCACTGTACTCTGTATGGTTCACCCGATGTCTATGTCTATGTATTTACATTGTGTATTTATTATATGTCCTACGTTTGTCATGTATGGAGTGATCCACCTGGACTGTACACAGAACAGTACTTGTCACAAACACGTGACAATTAATCTAAATCCAAATTCAAATCTGCAGTATGTTTTCACCATGGAATGGTGAATGTAACATTTCACAAATATAAGACCGGTTTTTCAGGGCCAAAGTGATAATTTAGATGTAATTATGGCTTAATGTGCCGTTAAAAGGCTAGTTACACTTCATTCAACAAGGCATAACTCATTTCACGTGTTTTAATAAGAGCAACAGTGTAAGAAGTCAATGTTTTCATCAATTCAGAGATTTCTAATTGATTTCCTTTTGTGCTGACTTTAGCCATGCAGTCAGTCAGGGAAATCACTGAAGCAAACTCTGGATTTCTGCATTTATCTTGGACGTGTAGATGCCAGAAGCTGCTGTTGTTTTCAAAGAGTAATGACAGCAAATGCTAACAGTTTTGCCATCATAACAATAGCAAATTCCAAGCCATTACACCAGAAGCTTCATGGGCAGTACGGTAGCACAGTGGTTAGCACTGTTGCTTCAAAGCTCCAGGGTCCCAGGTTCGATTCCCGGTTTGGGACACTGTCTGTGTGGAGTCTGCACGTTCTGCGTGGGTTTCCTCCGGGTGCTCCGGTTTCCTCCCACAAGTTCCAAAAGATGTGATGTTAGGTGAATTGGGCATTCTGAATTCTCCCTCTGTGTACCTGAACAGATGCTGGAATGTGGCGACTCGGGGCTTTTCACAGTAACTTCATTGCAGGGTTAATGTAAGCCTACTTGTGACAATAGAGATTATTATTACAAGTAAGAAAGTTGACAAGTGGGCCTTCCAACACTCCTAACATTTTATCAAAATAAAGCTACAACCCACGAGAGTACTAAGGTCAACCCACCCCTTTGTGATCACTCCGTGAGTTTTCTGAACATTTGATATAGTTTCAAGTGATCATGAAGAGTAAGGTGCTGGTTCATCATATTCCAGGCTGGCCATCTTCTGTAAATAGAGCTGTGTAGGTGCAAAGATTTCATGCATATAAAGAAGACATTTTTATGAGAGTGTTCTTGAGGGATCTCAACAGCCCTGTGAGACCATCGAAGTTTCAGTCCCACAATTATTTTGAATAAATAATAAATGCACATAACTTGCAAACATTGGCATGCACAGTGGTTCCCTGACTTATTTCAAAATTTGCATCATTCTCCATCCGAGAGTGTTACTTTAAAAGATGTGAAACCATGCTATCAGTTTGCATTACACTTACAAATAACTCAAAGCTTCTCTCCCCTGCACCTCGGGGGCTTTGCAATTTTATTTATGGGTGGTGTACTCTCATCTGAGCCCTTGCCAAAATGGAACAGGGCTGTGGGGTAGGTTAGGGTGGGGTGGAATACAATTTGTGGGTCAGGAACCTGACTTGCAGATTTGCATGCCCTGTGGATCTTTCCCAGAACAAACTAATTATCATCTAAGTTAAAAGAATCCTGACTAGTCAAAGAGGGAGGATGGGCTCCTTTGCCTCAAGCAACAATGAAGGATCTCTTGTTAAAGGGAGGATTCACGATGACAGCAATGTTCGCAACAAACAATCCAGTGTGAGGGAGGAAAGATCAGCAGCATGGATGGACGACGCAGAACTGAAGGGGATCAGAGGTTATGGGGAGAAGGCAGGAGAATGGGGATGAGAAAATGTCAGCCATGATTGAATGATGGAGCAGACTCAATGGGCCGAGTGGCCTAATTCTGCTCCTATCTCTTTTTTTAAAAAGTATTTTTATTAAGGTTTTGCAGAATTTTTCATAATAAAACAGTAGTAACAATAATAACAAAACAAACTAGAGTGAACATTAACATAGTCCAAAAAGAGAATATACAATAACAATTAAATAGACATTACCCCACGCGACTCAGTCTTCCCACACCATCCCAATGAAGCACTCACCCTGCCCCCCCCCCCCCCCCCCACCCCCACCCCCTACGGATTGCTGCTGCTGATGACATTTTAATTTTCCTCACGAAAGTCGACGAACGGCTGCCACCTCCGATAGAACCCTAGGGTAGACCCTCTTAAGGCAAACTTTATTTTCCCGAGGCTGAGAAACCCAGCCATGTCGTTAACCCAAGTCTCTACACTCGGGGGCTTCGAGTTCCCCCGACATTAATAAAATCCATCTCTGGGCTACTAGGGAGGCAAAGGCTAAGACGTTGGCCTCTTTCGCCCCCTGAATACCCGGGTCTTCTGACACTCCAAAGATCGCTGTCTCTGGACTCGGCACCACCCGTGTGTTAAGCACCTTGGACATTGCCCTCGCGAACCCTTGCCAGAACTCTCTAAGCTCCGGGCATGCCCAAAACATGTGGACATGGTTTGCAGGGCTGCCCTTGCACCTCATACAAGTGTCTTCTACCCAAAAAAACTTGCTCATTCTCGCTGCCGTCATGTGTGCTCGGTGGACCACCTTAAATTTTTTTTGTAAAATATTTTTACTCTCCATTTTCACATGTTTTCCAGAATTTACACCCCACCCACAAGCAGTAAATAGTAATAAATACAAAGTCAATTTCCTTATCAACAACAACGATCCCATCCTCCCACCACCACAAGCAACGACCCACCTGACAATATAAACATCAAATAGAACAAACTCTCTCACGGTGGGACAAACAAAGGAGAAATAAAAGAGATAGGAATTAGGAATCGCCTATAGAACATAGAATATAGAACATTACAGCGCAGTACAGGCCCTTCGGCCCTCGATGTTGCGCCGACCTGTGAAACCACTCTAAAGCCCATCTACACTATTCTATTATCATCCATATGTTTATCCAATGACCATTTGAATGCCCTTAGTGCTGGCGAGTCCACTACTGTTGCAGGCAGGGCATTCCACGCCCTTACTACTCTCTGAGTAAAGAACCTACCTCTGACATCTGTCTTATATCTATCCACCCTCATTTTAAAGCTATGTACCCTCGTGCTGGACATCACCATCCGAGGAAAAAGGCTCTCACTGTCCACCCTATCCAATCCTCTGATCATCTTGTATGCCTCAATTAAGTCACCTCTTAACCTTCTTCTCTCTAACGAAAACACCCCCAAGTCCCTCAGCCTTTCCTCATAAGATCTTCCCTCCATACCAGGCAACATTCTGGTAAGTCACCTCTGCACCCTTTCCAATGCTTCAACATCCTTCCTATAATGCAGCGACCAGAATTGCACGCAATACTCCAAATGCGGCCGCACCAGAGTTTTGTACAGCTGCAACATGACCTCATGGCTCCGAAACTCAATCCCTCTACCAATAAAAGCTAACACCCCGTATGCCTTCTTAACAACCCTCTCAACCTGGGAGGCAACTTTCAGGGATCTATGTATATGGACACCGAGATCTCTCTGCTCATCCACACTGCCAAGAATCTTACCATTAGCCCAGTACTCTGTCTTCCTGTTATTCCTTCCAAAATGAATCACCTCACACTTTTCTGCATTAAACTCCATTTGCCACCTCTCAGCCCAGCACTGCAGCTTATCTATGTCCCTCTGTAACTTGTAACATCCTTCCGCACTGTCCACTAATCCACCGACTTTAGTGTCATCTGCAAATTTACTCACCCATCCTTCTACGCCCTCCTCTAGGTCATTTATAAAAATGACAAACAGCAGTGGCCCCAAAACAGATCCTTGTGGTACACCACTAGTAACTAGGCTCCAGTCTGAACATTTCCCATGAACCACCACCCTTTGTCTACTTCCAGCTAGCCAATTTCTGATCCAAACTGCTAAATCTCCCTGAATTCCATGCTTCTGTATTTTCTGCAGTAGCCTACCGTGGGGAACCTTATCAAACGCTTTACTGAAATCCATATAAACCACATCTACTGCTTTACCCTCATCCACCTGTTTGGTCACCTTCTCAAAGAACTCAATAAGGTTTGTGAGGCACGACCTACCCTTCACAAAACTGTGTTGACTATGTTTAATCAAATTATTCCTTTACGGATGATTATACACCTGCCGGGTCGGAGAAACGCCGGGGGCTGGCGTGAATCCCGCCCCCGCCGATTGCCGAATTCTCCCGCACTGGATATTCGGCGGAGGCGGGAATCGCGCCACACCGGTTGGCGGCCCCCCCCCGCCCGATTCTCTGGCCTGGATGGGTCGAAGTCCCGTCTCTAAAATGCCTGTCCCGCCGGCGTAGATTAAACCACCTACCTTACCGGCGGGACAAGGCGGCGTGGGTGGGCTCCGGGGTCCTGGGGGGGGGGGGCGCGGGGTGTTCTGGCCCCGGCGGGTGCCCCCACGGTGGCCTGGTCCGTGATCGGGGCCCACCGATCCGCGGGCGGGCCTGTTCCGTGGGGGCACTCTTTCCCTTCCGCCTTTACCACAGTCTCCACCATGGCGGAGGCGGAAGAGACTCCCTCCACTGCGCATGTGTGGGAATGTCGTCAGCGGCCGCTAACGCTCCCGCGCATGTGCCGCCCAGAGATGTCATTTCCGCGCCAGCTGGCGGGGCACCAAAGGCCTTTTCCGCCAGCTGGCGGGGCGGAAATTAGTCCAGCGCGGGCCTAGCCCCTTAAGGTTGGGGCTCGGCCCCCCAAGATACGGAGCATTCTGCAGCTTTGGGGCGGCTTGATGCCCGACAGATTTGCGCCATTTTGGGCGCCAGTTGGCGGACATCGCGCCAATACCGGAGAATTTCGCCCCTGATCTCTTATAAACCTTTCCAAGATTTTGCCCACAACAGAAGTAAGGCTCACTGGTCTATAGTTACCGGGGTTGTCTCTACTCCCCTTCTTGAACAAGGGGACAACATTTGCTATCCTCCAGGCACTATTCCTGTAGACAAAGATAACTTAAAGATCAAAGCCAAAGGCTCAGCAATCTCCTCCCTAGCTTCCCAGAGAATCCTAGGATAAATCCCATCCGACCCAGGGGACTTATCTATTTTCACACTTTCCAGAATTGTTAACAGCTCTTCCTTATGAACCTCAAGCCCTTCTAGTCTAGTAGCCTGAATCTCAGTATTCTCCTCGACAACATTGTCTTTTTCCTGTGTGAATACTGATGAAAAATATTCATTCAGCACCTCTCCTAACTCCTCGGACTCCAAGCACAACTTTCCACTACTGTCCTTGACTTGCCCTACTCTTAGCCTTGTCATTCTTTTATTCCTCACATATCTATAGAAAGCTTCAGGGTTATCCTTGATCCTACCTGCCAAAGACTTCTCATGTCCCCTCCTGGCTCTTCTCAGCTCTCTCGTTAGGTCCTTCCTAGCTAACCTGTAACTCTCGAGCACCCTAACTGAACCTTCATGTCTCATCTTTACAGAAGCTTCCTTCTTCCTCTTGACAAGTGTTTCGACTGCCTTAGTAAACCACGGTTCCCTTGCTTGACCACTTCCTCCCTGCCTGACAGGTACATACTTATCAAGGACACGCAGTAGTCCACATTTCCATTGTGCCCATCCTCTGCAGTTTTCCTCTCCATCCGATGCATCCTAAGTCTTGCCTCATCGCATCATAATTGCCTTTCCCCCAGATATAACTCTTGCCCTGCGGTATATACCTATCCCTTTCCATCACTAAAGTAAACGTAATCGAATTGTGGTCACTATCACCAAAATGCTGACCTACCTCCAAATCTAACACCTGTCCTGGTTTATTACCCAGTACCAAATCCAATATGGCCTCGCCTCGCGTTGGCCTATCTACATACTGTGTCAGGAAACCCTCCTGCACACATTGGACAAAAACAGACCCATCTAAAGTACTCGAACTATAGTGTTTCCAGTCAATATTTGAAAAGTTAAAGTCCCCCATAACAACTACCCTGTTGCTTTCGCTCCTATCCAGAATCATCTTTGCATCCTTTCCTCTACATCTCTGGAACTTTTCGGAGGCCTACAGAAAACCCCAAACAGGGTGACCTCTCCTTTCCTGTTTCTAACCTCAGCCCATACTACCTCAGTAGACTAGTCCTCATCAAACATCCTTTCTGCCACCGTAATACTGTCCTTGACTAACAATGCCACCCCTCCCCCTCTTTTACCACCTTCCCTGAGCTTACTGAAATATCTAAGCCCCGGCACCTGCAACAACCATTCCTGTTCCTGCTCTATCCATGTCTCCGAAATGGCCACAACATCGAAGTCCCAGATACCAACCCATGCCGCAAGTTCACCCACCTTATTCCGGATGCTCCTGGCATTGAAGAAGACACACTTTAAACCACCTTCCTGCCTGCCGGTACACTCCTGCAACTTTGAAACCTTACTCATGACCTCACTACTCTCAACCTCCTGTATACTGGAGCTACAATTCAGGTTCCCAATCCCCTGTTGAACTAGTTTAAACCCTCCTGAAGAGCATTAGCAAATTTCCCCCCCAGGATATTGGTACCCCTCTGGTCCAGGTGTAGACTATCCCGTTTGTAGAGGTCCCACCAACCCCAGAATGTGCCCCAATTATCCATTAACCTATCGAGTCCCTCCCACCCCTCCTCCCCCTAACATTCAATGCCATCCAATCCCCGAAAAAGTACCGTAGATGACACCCATGCATTGCAAGCCCCCCACCCCCTCCCCGGCTCCGCCCCTCCACTTCCTCTTACAAAAATCCTCCCCCCAACCCCCCTCTTTCCACCCCGGCTAGACTCATCGGGACCTATTCTGCCAGGCTCCGATGGCCGCAGCCACTCCCCCCACCTCACTCCCGTTCACTGGCTGGCTTAAACCGGCCAGTGTGGAGGCTCCCGCCCGGGTCTCTTTCCCCCTTGCCCGGCCCCAGGAAAACCAAGAAATCCCCTTTAGCACACAACCCCCGCATACACACCCAAGCTCCAGAGAACCATCATTGCAAGTGAAAGTCCCATCTCTTCCCTTGTCCAAGTATATACAACGTTGGCTCATTTTGCACATACACCAGCACGCAGTGAAAAAATACAGTTACATGAGGCTACATCAGTACATGACCACTTCTCAATTCAGCAACAGTCCTTCTGCCTTCGCAAACCCCTCCGCTGCTTCCGCCGTCCCAAAATAAAAGTCCTTGGATTTGTAGGTCACCCTCAACTTATCTGGATATACTATGCCGCACCGCACCTTGCTGATGTACGGTGCCTTCTTCACCCGGCTGAAGGCAGCCTGCCTCCTCGCCAGCTCCACCGTAAAGTCCTAATATATGCGTATACCAGCTCCAGCCCACTGCACCACCCGTTTCTGCTTTGCCCACCACAGGACCTTCTCCTTCACACTGTACCTACGAAAACACAGAGTCACTATTCTTGGCGGCTCACTCTCCTTTGGTACAGGCCTCCACGACCGATGAGCCCGATCCAGTTCATATCAGGAGGGATTGTCCCCCTCCCCCAATAGCTTCGCCAACATCGTAGCAAAATACTCAGTCGGCCTCGGGCCTTCCACTCCTTCGGAAAGACCCACAATCCTCAGATTCTGTCGCCTGGACCTGTTTTCCAAGTCGTCCATTTTGGCTCGCAGACCCTCGTTGATCTCTATCACCTTCCGCATCTCCTTCCAATTCGAGGTAAGTTGATCGCTGTGCTGTAACAATGTCTCTTCAACTTCCTTCAGCGCCTCACCTTGCTCCCGCACCTCCGCCACTGCATTCAATACCGCCGCCCTCACCGGGGCAATCGCCTCCTCCACCAGCACTTTCAATACCGCCCCCATCGCCTTCCTCATCGCCTCCATGTGTTTTGCGAACTGCCTTTCGAGTTCCGCAGCCATCACCCTAGTAATTTCTTCAGCTGTGGGCAATGCGGCCTCCCCTGGTGCCCCAGCCTCCACTTTTCTTGCCGTCCCCGCGGTAACCTTTCCACTTCCCGACGGACTTTCAGCTGTTTTTTTCACGGCCGTTTTTTTACTTGTTCTCGACATCCTTCTTCACTGTGCCTTCTCCTGCCACCTCTGTTATCCCTGGGACCGGGCGACGGGTTTGCAATCCGGGGTGAGGTTTGCAATCAGGGAGGGCGGTTTGACCTTGAGTGTTGCGAGGCCACAGATAGTCAGTGGGGGTATAGGGCCGCCAAATTTGAATGTTAAGCTCTGGAGGTTGCATTGGAAGTCCAACCCCAGGAGGGTGGGAGCGCAGAGGTGGGGAAGGACATAAGGCTGGTAATTTTTGAACTCTCTCCCCTGCACCGTTTGGTTTGCGATGCAGAACCCTTTGATTTCAACGGAGTGGCACCCTGCCGCCAGGAAAATCTTTTGGGTGCTTGGCCGAATTACAAGGGAACCGCGTCTTACCGTGTCCGGGTGAATAAAACTCTCCATGCTCCCCGAGTCGATCAAACACGGCGTCTCGTGCCCGTTCACCAGCACCTTTGCCGTTGTCGTCTGGAGTGTCCGGGGCCGTGACTGGTCGAGGGTCACCGATGCCAAACGTGGTTGGTGTATCAGATCGTTGTCTTCAGGCAGTGTGGAGCCGTCCACGCTGGGGTCCTTGCCTGTCAGACAAGATGGCGGCGTCCATGGATCGCACGCGGTCGGGGGTGGACAAAATGGCCGCTCCCATGAGTCGCACGTGGCCGGCGGTGGACAAAATGGCCGCTCCCATGGATCGCACGCAGTCTGTGGGTAGGAAGATGGCGGCGCCCGTCCCGCCTCGTGGTGTCTGGGGTCCAAAATGGCGGCGCCCGTTGGCCGCCCGTGGGTCGCTGGGGGGGGTTGAGCCCGTGGTCCCATTTGTTCCCCGGAGATAGAGGCGACTCCACGGGACTGGTACACCGCTGCGTAGTGCCCTTTTTTACCGCAGCTTTTGCAGGTGGCCGAGCGGGCCGGGCAGCACTGGCGGGGGTGTTTTGGCTGCCCGCAGAAGTAGCAGCGGGGCCCCCCGGGTTGCCTGGGATTCTGGCTGCGCACGCTTGTGGAGGGGTGGGGGTTGCCGGGGGGGGGTTGGTCGCGGCGGGGGTCCACGGAGCCCAAGGGGCTGCAGCGTGGTCGGGGGCATAGGCGCGGGCGTTTTGGGAGGCCACGTCGAGGGAGGCTGCAAGGGCCCGTATCTCTGTGAGTCCGAGAGAGTCTTTCTCTAAAAGTCTCTGGCAAATTTGCGACAATGCCAAACCTGCTACGTAAGCGTCTCTGATCAGGAGGTCCGTATGTTCGTTCGCCGTAACCGCTGGGCGGTTGCAGATTCGTCCCAGGATCGTTAGAGCATTGAAGAAATCGTCTAGCGATTCCCCGGGGATTTGTCGTCTCATCGCGAGCTGGTAGCGTGCGTAGACCTGGTTGACGGGCTTAATGTAGATCTCCTTCAGCAAGTTGAGCATCGCTGGGAATTCTTCCGCGTCCTCGATGATTTCGGGACTCACCCTGGAATGCAGGACCTGCATCTTCTGGTCTTCTGTTGGTCTGCCGGGGGCCGTTCGGAGGTATCCCTCAAAGCACGCCAGCCAGTGTTTAAACGCCGATGTTGCGTGAGCTGCTTGGGGGCCGATTCGCAGGCACTCCGGGGCGATCCGGAGCTCCATATTCCTTTTTAAGTCTGCTCAATAAATTGTAGCACCCTCGATCACACACGAGGCGAGACGTAAAGAACTTCAATCGAGGCTTTATTCAGCAGACTTGTTCAGACTCATTCCCCAGCACAGCTCAGTCACAGAATGCAGCTGCGGGGATTAACCCAGGTTCTTATACCCCGCCTATCTGGTTGGAGCCCAGTAGGCGGCGGATCCAATCGGGATCTAGCATCAGTCCTCCAATGGCTCCTTGGCCTTCATGGTGTACCGTATTACCCTTAATACATACCACCACACCCTAAACCAAGCGGGCAGACCTGTGGCCTTCTTCTCCCGTACCCACCATGCTTCCGAAATCCGCCACTCCTCAGTCGAAAAGGAGGCCCAGGCCATAGTAGAAGCTGTGCGACATTGGAGGCATTACCTGTCCGGCAGGAGATTCACTCTCCTCACGGACCAATGGTCGGTGGCTTTCAAGTTCGATAATGCACAGCGGGGCAAGATAAAAAACAACAAGATCTTGTGGTGGAGGATCGAACTCTCCACCTACAACTACGAGATCTTGTATCGTCCCGGGAAGCTAAATGAGCCTCCTGACGCCCTGCCACAGCACAAGTGGACCGCCTCCGAGCCCTCCATGAGGACCTCTGCCACCCGGGGTCACTCGCTTTTTCCATTTTGTCAAGACCCGCAACCTGCCCTACTCCATCGAGGAGGTCAGGACAGCCACCAGGGACTGCCAAATCTGCGCGGAGTGCAAACCGCACTTCTACAGGCCAGAGAGAGTGCACATGATAGGGACTTCCCATCCCTTTGAACTCCTCAGCATGGACTTCAAAGGCCCCCTTCCCTCCACCGGCCGCAACACGTACTTCCTGAATGTGATTGACGAGTACTCCCGGTTCCCATTCGCCATCCCCTGCCCTGACATGACCGCAACCACCGTCATCAAGGCCCTCCATAGCATCTTTGCACTGTTCGGGTTCCCCGCATACATACACAGCGATAGGGGGTCCTCCTTTATGAGCGACGAACTGCGTCAATTTCTGCTCAGGTCTGGAAGACCGTCCTACTGGCCCTACGGTCCAGGAACCTCCCAGTCTTCCGCTGGCAAGAAGTCCTCCTGGATGCCCTTCACTCCATCCGGTCACTAGAACATAGAACATAACAGCGCAGTACAGGCCCTTCGGCCCTCGATGTTGTGCCGACCTGTGAAACCACTCTAAAGCCCATCTACACTATTCCCTTATCATCCATATGTCTATCCAATGACCATTTGTTGGCGAGTCCACTACTGTTGCAGGCAGGGCATTCCACGCCCTTACTACTCTCTGAGTAAAGAACCTACCTCTGACATCTGTCCTATATCTATCTCCCCTCAATTTAAAGCTATGTACCCTCGTGCTAGATATCACCATCTGAGGAAAAAGGCTCTCACTGTCCACCCTATCCAATCTTCTGATCATCTTGTATGCCTCAATTAAGTCACCTCTTAACCCTCTTCTCTCTAACGAAAACAGCCTCAAGTCCCTCAGCCTTTTCGCATAAGATCTTTCCTCCATACCAGGCAGCATTCTGGTAAATCTCCTCTGCACCCTTTCCAATGCTTCCACATCCTTCCTATAATGCGGCAACCAGAATTGCACGCAATACTCCAAATGCGGCCGCACCAGAGTTTTGTACAGCTGCAACATGACCTCATGGCTCCGAAACTCAATCCCTCTATCAATAAAAGCTAACACACCATACGCCTTCTTAACAACCCTCTCAACCTGGGTGGCAACTTTCAGGGATCTATGTACATAGACACCGAGATCTCTCTGCTCATCCACACTGCCAAGAATCTTACCATTAGCCCAGTACTCTGTCTTCCTGTTATTCCTTCTAAAATGAATCACCTCACACTTTTCTGCATTAAACTCCATTTGCCACCTCTCAGCCCAGCGCTGCAGCTTATCTATGTCCCTATGTAACTTGTAACATCCGTCCGCACTGTCCACAACTCCACCGACTTTAGTGTCATCTGCAAATTTACTCACCCATCCTTCTACGCCCTCCTCCAGGTCATTTATAAAAATTACAAACAGCAGTGGCCCCAAAACAGAGCCTTGTGGTACACCACTAGTAACTGGACTCCAGTCTGAACATTTCCCATCAACCACCACCCTTTGTCTTCTTCCAGCTAGCCAATTTCTGATCCAAACTGCTAAATCACCCTGAATCCCATGCCTCCGTATTTTCTGCAGTAGCCTACCGTGGGGAACCATAGCAAACGCTTTACTGAAATCCATATAAACCACATCAACTGCTTTACCCTCATCCACCTGTTTGGTCACCTTCTCAAAGAACTCAATAAGGTTTGTGAGGCACGACCTACCCTTCACAAAACCGTGTTGACTATCTCTAATCAAATTATTCCTTTCCAGACGATTATACATCCTATCTCTTATAAATCTTTCCAAGATTTTGCCCACAACAGAATTAAGGCTCACTGGTCTATAGTTACCGGGGTTGTCTCTACTACCCTTCTTGAACAAGGGGACAACATTTGCTATCCTCCAGTCTTCTGGCACTATTCCTGTTGACAAAGATGACTTAAAGATCAAAGCCAAAGGCTCAGCAATCTCCTCCCTAGCTTCCCAGAGAATCCTAGGATAAATCCCATCCGGCCCAGGGGACTTATCTATTTTCACACTTTCCAGAATTGCTAACACCTCCTCCTTATGAACCTCAAGCCCTTCTAGCCTAGTAGCCTGAATCTCAGTATTCTCCTCGACAGCACTATCTTTTTCCTGTGTGAATACTGATGAAAAATATTCATTTAGCACCTCTCCTATCTCCTTGGACTCCATGCATAACTTCCCGCTACTGTCGTTGGCTGGCCCTACTCTTACCCTCGCCATTCTTTTATTCCTGACATATCTGTAGAAAGCTTTAGGGTTATCCTTGATCCTACCTGCCAAAGACTTCTCATGTCCCCTTCTGGCTCTTCTTAGCTCTCTCTTTAGGTCCTTCCTAGCTAACTTGTAATTCTCGAGCACCCTAACTGAACCTTCATGTCTCAGGGGCTGGTTTAGCACACTCGGCTAAATTGCTGGCTTTTAAAGCAGACCAAGGCAGGCCAGCAGCACAGTTCGATTCCCGCACCAGGCTCGCTGAACAGGCGCCGGAATGTGGCGGCTCGGGGCTTTTCACAGTAACTTCATTGAAGCCTACTTGGGACAATAAGCGATTTTCATTTCATTTCATTTAATCTTTACAACGATCAATCAGACACCTCACGAATGTCTCCTTGTCTTCCCTCGGAAGTCCTCCTCTGATACCTCGCTCCCGACCTGGCTGGCAGCTCCCGGACCCATCCTTCTCCGAAAACATGTGCGGGCGCACAAGTCGGACCCGTTGGTCGAGAGGGTCCATCTGATCCATGCTAACCCCCAGTACGCCTACGTGGCGTACCCTGATGGCCGGCAAGATACGGTCTCCCTACAGGACCTGGCGCCCGCCGGAACCCCACGCACATTCCAGCCACCAGTCCCACCTTCCCCCCCCACCGCAGCACCTTACAGGAGGATCAGTGTTTCCGCCGCCCCTGCCTAGGCCCCCCCACCCACTGACGTCCCCCGCAGGCGCTCCCTCCCCAGGTCAGCCGTTTTCCCCTCCAGCGCCGTCTAGGGGTGACGAAGCGGCCATGGAGATCGAAGCCAGCTCCCGGAGTCACAGACGCCCGAGCCTCCACCGGAGTCACCACCGAGGCTCCGACGATCACAGAGGACGACCAGGGCCCCCGATCGACTGATTGCTTCATTTTAACTGTAATCTGTAAATATAAAACACCAAATGTACATAGCTACCAGACTTGTAAATAGTTACAAAACACTGTACGGAGGTATTACGGTACCTCCATAACTAATTATACCATATTGTTATGTTTTGTAGTTGCTGGCCACCACCCCCGCCAGACTTTTTTTTAACAGGGGGTGAATGTGGTATTATAGGTATTACTATACCTGAGAGGCTAAAGCACCATTGGTAGAACCTGTATGCTTGCTATAGGCTAGAGTGTATCATAGCTCCGCCCTGATAGGCGGGGTATAAGAACCCGTGCCGCCCCAGCAGTCCTCATTCTGTACCTGAGCTGCTGGGGGAAACATCTAGCTTATTAAAGTCTTCAGTTGGACTACAACCTCGCTTTAGTGGTCATTGATCGTGCATCACCTCCTTATTCTTTACTCCCCTGATTTCCCTGGCTGCCTCTGCTCCTATGTCTTACGGTCTTATGGACACCCCTCATTCACGGACTCATCCCCGGAGGTGATAATTCATGCAGAGATTGCATGGAGGGAAGTACTCATCGCTGAAGATGGTATGAGACTGTCAGCCAGCCCCATTAAGCAGATGTGGTGTAGCTGCCAGCAGCTGAAGTATCGTGCTAGGGACCTGGCTCCAATGCAGGAGAAGATTCAATGTCCTCATGAAGTCCAGCAAGGTGAGTGGCCTGCAGCCATCACTCTCTCATCTCCCTAAGATTCTTCCATCCATCACTCCTCAAACCGACACACCTTGCTGTCACACAAATTCCTTTCTCGGATATCCTCCTCAGCAGGTAACACTCACACTCGTACTCCAGAAGCCCGGGAGATTGGCAGAGTGGCACCTGCACAGGCCTTTTCTGCTGGACAGATGAGTAAGGCACAGAGGCCTGGTGACAGCATTAGATATCACAGAACCTGTGTTGGAGTTCTTCACTGGGGTCATCAGCCAGGCCTTGAGTGGCAATCCCTTGTCCGCCAGGCCCCTGCTAAGGTTGCGTGGTGTAGGGAAGAGCTGCAGAACCTGAAACTGCCGCAGGATGAACGAGTCATTGCAGCTCCCTGGATACTTAGTGCAGACTTGCATTATCCTCATATGCTGGTCACAAATAAACTGCATACTAGGAGACTAGAAGCCCTTCCGATTGACAAATACTTTTTTTAAGAGAATCTTTTTATTGGCATTTTCAATTACATGTATATTGTTGTTTGTTTTCATTCATTGTGCAGTGTAAAAAAGGCTTTTGTCTTTATTTATTTGTTCACAAATTGTTGCCGTCAACTTTGGTGTGTCCTCCCCCCACCCTGCTCCTCCCCCCCCACCCCAGCCTTCCTTTCCATAACCCCTTCCCATCCCCCCCACCCACCCCCATTACTGTCCTCCCTGATTGATCCGGGGGGGGGGTGCTCCTATTTCTCCTTGTTCCCCCCCCCCCCCCCCCAATGTTGTCCTTCTTTGTCCATCTCAGACTCTCTGCTTCTCTCCCCCTCCCTCCGCCCCCGGGGTGTGCATCCCAGGCATTCCTCCTCGTCTTTTAATTTTTCTTTTTCCTTTCTAATCCTTCCAGTTCCCTCCCATTTGGCTGTTGTCGGCTACAAACAGGTTTCGGAACAGACCCACAAATTGCCCCCATGCAGTAAGGAAGCCTTCCTCCGACCCTCGGATGCTGTATTTGATCTTCGCCAGATGGAGAAATTCCGAAGGTTCAGCTAGCCAGTCTGCAGCTGAGGGTGGTGCTGCCGATCGCCAGCCGAGCAGGATTCTCCGGCATGCCCGATTGACAAATACATGTGGCTGTTTAGATGGTGCTTTCTTTGCCACATGGATGTGGCCTATGACCTCCTGGTCCTGTGGAAATCCTGTGAAGGTAACAAAGCCAACACCCTTTGGCTATGACTGGCCTCACTGTCTCAAAGCTCATATAGTTGGAAACCCCTCACAAACAGGGGACCGGGGACCTGGCTGGTGCAGGTGTGGTCTGAAGATTGCGAGATCCTATATATCTGTCAGTAGTTGAACCCTGGAATTTCCCGATGTGAAGAACTCAAGGGCTGTGGCTGCCTTAACAGCCAGAGGCAATGGGTGGTCACCTGCTGCAAGGAGATTTGGCTGCAAGAGGCTGCATATGTCTGGAACTCCCTGCTGTGGGAGCCTGAGTCCTGTGAGGCATTGTAGTTCAGAGCGTTTCTTCTCGGTCAATTGTTGGGATATTGACTGAGAATAGAATTGACTGACCTAGTGCCAAATAATGAGCAGATTTTAATATTCCAGCAGGGGAATTGACGGCTATAAACAGCAGAGAAGAAGCCTGTGCTAAATATCGAATGTTACTAAAAGTCATTCAAGAGGTACAAATAGGAATGGCTGTGTATGGGGAAGGGATGAGTGGGGTACAAAAGAGATCCCGGATAAAGGTCAATGACATTCTCTGATGATTCTCCAGTTCATTGACAATTCTGATCCACCAATAGATGGTGGGTGGTGGAACAAATTTTTACTTCAGCTCTTCTGAGATACCCTCAATTACGACTCAGGAGAGGAGTTCGATAATACAAAGCCTTTAATTACCAGAGAACCAGACAGCTGCCGAGAAGTATGCCCACTGCACGCTGCCTACTGAACGTAACCTTCTATACAGCCTCCTGGGGGCGGAGCCGGAGGCGGAGTCCCCCAGGGTTCCAAACCCTGTCTTAAAGGGGCCTACGCATTAAAGGTACATGTGTATACAGATATCATTCATCACATCTTCAATGGAAGCAGAGGAAATGAGCCTTTGATTTAGTGGTCACATTCCTGCCATGGAGATAAAAGATACACGCTTTCAAGCCTGATGCAGACATCCCTGTTGAGTGGAAATTGGACCCCTGCTTTTTGTGTCAGCTGTGCCTCAGTTAGTAGCCTGTCACCTTGAAAATTCTGGGCACAATTAAGTCCCACTCTAGTATTTGAGCACAAAAAATGAAGGCTGACACTCCACTGCATTACTGAGGGAGCACTGCACTGTCAGAGGCACTGCCATTGGATGAGACGTTAAACTGAGTTCCTGTTTTTCTGCTCAGGTGGACATAAGAGGACCCTGGCGCTTTTTGAACAAGAGAAAGGGAAATATTTGCATCTTGTACAATATCACGAGAAACAGACTACCAGGTGATAATGCTTTTGGGAGTTTGCTAAATGCAAAGTTCCCGAGAGGGATTCTCCATTGGCTGATGCCCAAATCGGGAAACACAATTGGGGGGGAGAATAGGTTCCGAAGCCTAAATTGTAGCAGGTGCTGATTTGACGCCAAATCGTAATTCTCCATCCCCTCGACAGCTGCATCAATGCGGTCCAGAACGCATGTACAGTAAACACCATTTGCTTATAATTAGCGGGCCTGGCCCGGTATTCTCTGGGGCCTCCGCGTTTCACCGCCTCCGATGGGCCAAGTTTACAATGGCATGGTTCACTTGTGCTTTTAAAAATTGTAAAACTGGCGTCGTGTCTGCTGAGGGAGAGAGAGGGGGCATGAAAAGTTTCCAATATCGCCATAGTTTGCTGACAGCTGGCTGAGGGACTAATGCCAGAGCCAAGGGGAGTAGCGGGGGGTGGCCGGGAGGTGGGCTTTGGGAACTGGGTGGAAGGGCACAGAACACCATTGCAGCAGCCGGAAAGGCCACTGACAGCCCACTGCGAACTTAGGGCCATGAGTCATAGAGGTGTCCCCCCAGGCCACCCCCCTGGGTGCCCTCTGGCCCCAGCCAAGCCATCAGCTTTATGGGCGCGCTCCAGTATAACCAGTGCCATGTTGTTGGCTGGAATGGTGTGTGTGGGGAGTGAAGTGTGTATATGCGGCTGCAGCTTGTCAGCCTCCCAAGTGTCAATCACGGACCTGTTGAATCCCGTACCGTTTTTCATTGGAATCGATTGTGTCCCACGTGGTATCGATGCTCGCCCCTCCACAGTCACTGAATCGATCCAGGTTTGGCAGCAGTTTTGCTGGCATGAAAGTCCATGAATCCTGCCCCGGAGTCAACACTTTGGGCTGGATGCTCCGATTTTGCAGCTATGTCCGGAGGAAGCGTCTGGTCTTCCGACCAAAAAGTCGGCGCCACTCCTGCACAGATGCTCCGCCCAGGGGCGGGCTAGCAGCCGTGTCACATAAACCCCCCGGCATTACTTGCAGATACGGACGCAGAATGGCCAGGCCCGTGGCCGCGCGTGCGCACGACGGCAGCCTGTGGCGGCCGCGCCGTACAACATAGCGCAGCCGTGCATGGACCCGGCCTGCCAGATAGTGCTCCTCTGTGACCCCCTTCACCAGTCCCCCCAGCCCCAGCCGAAACCCCCCCCTCCTCCCGGCCAGCAGAATGGCTCCCCCCCCCCTCCCCCCCCCCCCCCCCGACTGTGGTGGCGCTGGACACAGTCCACAGCCGACACGCGAGGTCCCCTAAAATTGAGAGGACACGTGATCGACGCCATCGGGAAGTCGGCCCATCGGGGGCGGAGTATCGGGGGAGGGTCTCAGGTGACATCCTGAGGCCGGCCCAACGGCGTGCGGCCTACTCTTCGGGTATGCCATTTTTGAGCGGGCGGAGCATCCGAAAATCGACACCGCCCCGATTTCGCCGTAAAAATGGATTCTCTGGCCAATCGCGGAATGTGATTTAAGCGTTGACAATTGGAGAATCCAGCCCTTAGTCTCAGGAACGGAGACTCCAGCCTCCTACGTTGCAATGGTGACTGCGCTTCGAAGCATACCTGACTGTAAAATGCTTTGAGACGTCCAGTGGTTGTGAAAAGCACAATATAAATGCTTGTCTTGCTTCTTTATTTCAAATTTTAGTTGACATCCGGGGATAGTTGTGTTTGACGGGTATTTCTGGCACATCGCCTTATCATATGGTGTGGGAACCCATTAAACATTTCTGTTATCTCTGGGTAACCATCCTATCCACTGGTATAAAAATGATTATAGCCACAGAAGGCGCATTGTGTCCACAGCCTCTCAGAATATTAACCTGTCTGTGAATCCTTCCACTACTCCACACCATAAGGGATAAATGTAAAAGCAGAACACCGTCGGTGAGGTAGAGGTGAGACCCAACATGAGAGACCTGACGGAAAAGGCAAATACATATTTGCAAATGGCCGACGGCTGCCTTTGTTTCACTTGTGTACATTTTAGCTTTACCACAAAATGAAGTAACGACCCTGTGAAATCCCTGACCTCTCCCAGAGAAAATTGGGTGCCGTTGGAGATCGGTGCGGTGTCAGTACAAAATAGAGCTGACATGGGTTAGTGCAGCCTTTCCACAATGGGTACAGGTATACCCATCAGGTCCTTTAAAATTCGGAGAAGGCTGTTCTCTCAAAGCTTATAGTAATACCGCCCACAATTGTTGATCAGTTCCAGATGGGTGGCTGGATTGAGAACTTAAATCCACTGAGATTGGAAAAGCGACAAGCTGTTGTCCTTAAAAAGACTTGATCTGCCCTCTGGAATCTATTTAATAGGAAGGTTTGCTTTATACAGTGTATCCACATGTAATCCGATTGCTTGACGTTCAGATTGAATCTTTGTCAGATTTTAAAGAATCATTAACACTTCCATCTGTTAGTCAAGGCAAGCCTTAGAGTACTTCTTAAAGGAACAAGCACTGCTAATCTGACTAAGGACTGGAGCAGCACTATTGCTGCAGTGCAAATGTGTGTGGCAGTGAAACAGCAACGCAATCACCCCTCCATGACTGAGGAAACAAGCACAAGGGATAAATACCAAGCTTATACGAATGAATTCAGGGAATCACAAAGAAAGAAAGTACAACAACCATCTCAATTCCACATGAATGAAAAAATGACGAAGTTTGGCGATTGCCACAAAAACCGTTGCTCTTTGACGAGAACTTCAAATGATCATTATGTAAGGCTTCAGCTGCTGGGTGTTCTACTGGGAGTGTAGAAAAGTCAGCTTGCCCTGAATATGCAGTTTTTATTCGACACAAATTGTCCTCATTTAACAAGCACACGCAGTTAATGATAGGAAGAGCCGTGCTACCCACAAAGAAAACAATCAGAAAGTGAGAAGACAGAAATATCTGTATAATTACAGTGCAGAATGTTCCAGCACATCAAAATAACATGGTCTGTGCTAGTTACAGGGAGTGTGAGAAATAGGTTACGATTGAAATAAGCCCTCTCAAATATTGACCTTATGGTATCCTTACAAGCTGTTAAAATGTCTACCTTTACATAGAACCTTTATGGCACCCTAACCAACTGGTACCCCATTTACTCCAGTACCCTGGCCAACCTGTCCTATCTATACCCATGAGGTGTTTAAACATTATAATTTTTCAAAGGTCATAATCAATTTCTTGCTGGAGGGTCACACTTATCATTATTCCCAGTTACATTGGGAATTATTAAACTCACTTCACATTGGAGTAATGGGATATAATTTAGCACCTGCAATTTCCCACATGTCGAACTCTTGAATTTAACCACAGTGCTGTTGGAGGATGGCGACCCGGCACTTCCCTTCTAGTCTCAGAGGCTGCGTGGGTTCATTTTCTTTAATCTTCTCTTGTGGATCAGTCTTTCGTTGAAAGATCTTTGTTGTCCTTGTGGTTGTCATCTGTTTCCCAGTAATACTGGCAGCAATGATGCTAACATTTTGTCCTATTCCTGCAGATAATAATAATAATCTTTATTAGTGTCACAAGTAGGCTTACATTAACACTGCAATAAAGCTACTGTGAAAATCGCCTAATCGCCACACTCCGGTGCCTGTTCGGGTACACAGAGGGAGAATTCAGAATGTCCAATTCACCTAACAAGCACGTCTTTCGGAACTTGTAGGAGGAAACCGGAACACCCGGAGGAAACCCACGTAGACACGGGGAGAACATGCAGACTCCGCACAGACAGTGACCCAAGCCAAGAATCGAACCTGGGTCCCTGGTGCTGTGAAGCAACAGTGCTCACCACTGTGCTACTGTGCTGCCTGATGTCTTACTAGATGCAGAGGGGGGAGGCGGTGGCGTAGTGGTATTGTCGCTGGGCTAGTAAATCAGAGATCCAGATTAATGCTCTGGGGATCCAGGTTCGAATCCCGCCACTGCAGATGGTGAAATTTGAATTCAATACAAATCTGGAATTAAAAGTCTAATGACGACCATGAAACCGTTGTAGATTGTTCACTACTGTCCTTTAGGGAAGGAAATCTGCCATCCTTACCTGGCATGGCTGATATGTGACTCCAGATCCACAGCAATGTGGTTGACTCTTAAATGCCTCTCTCAAGGGTAATTAGGGATGGGCAATAAATGCTGGCCAGCCTGCGACACCCACATCCCATGTGAATTGCGGAACAGAAGAGTAGCAGTTGGAGTTGGCTAGAATCGGTAATTGTAAAAAGGAGGTTACAGAAATTCAACGTCAATAGTTAAAGAGATAGTTTCATGTTGTTGAAAGTAGGATAGTATAAATCCTATTGGAGAAAGTATAAAGGTTTATCAGATGGGATATGCTAATACATGATGTAGATGAAGATGTATTCGAGAGAGGTTGGATTCATACCAAGGAGCAACAAGCCTACTCTGTAACCTGTTTAGAGGTAGTATTAATAAACACGTGTTAAGCAGACAGCAGAGTATGAGTATGTCCACAGTCTAAGAACTAAATCACACACCTATAAGCTCAGGTTGAACAACTCAAAAGTGCTATCAACAGAGCCATGGGTGAAGTGTAAATGCTGAAGGCAGAATACACAAGTGCCTCATCAACCACCTTTCAACTTTGCCCCACGTTTCATTGCTCTCTCGGGACCTTGGCTTTGGTACTTTCTCCCATTGTCAATTTCATCCTCACCTCAGTGCTAGCTTTTTCAGCTTCCAGTTCTACCCTCCTCCTTAGTCGCCAAACTCCAGTTAGGCCCTTAATCAACTGAGAATTGTTGGATGAGTATAGATAAACAGACTAGACAGCAATAGAGCCTTCTTCCACCCAGTGGCAGATTTACAGTTGCTGGAGCCCTGTGCTCATCTTCATTTTCAGGGCTCCCTTTTCTGCACAATCCCCACCCATGTCCCCCCAACATCCCCAGAGCCAAACGCCAAAAGCAAGAAAATACACAAATTGATCAGTGCGACCTCACTTTAAATAATTGCCTTGTTGAAATATAAGCTTATGTCTTGTCTATAAATATTGTGATATGAGGTGGGCAAACATGGAACTCAGACCTCCTTAAAAGAGACAACAAAGGAATTTGGTTGAATCTCCAGCCAGTTGGCAACAACCCTGTCGTCTTCATTTAAATGCTGCTTGCTCACTTTTTCTCTCAACGTAGATGCTTCCTGACCAAGGTATCTCCAGCATTTTCTGATTTTCTTTGCGATTTAATAAACCAGTGTACATGTAGTGGGACGGGGAGAGAACCCCATTGCTGATGGTGGTGAGGTGGGGGAGGAGCCCCCGATGCCTATTTGGCAGTTTGCCTGTCTCCATGGGGGCTGCTGGGGATGGATTTATTTCTGAGCTTATGGGGGGCCCCCTTTGTAGCCGGCCTCACCAGCTCTATCAGGCCCCACCCACCGCAGTGACAGCGTAAACCAGGTTCCCTGAATTTTCTTTTTCAGAAAGGCTCAAGATCTGGACTAAAAACTCAGTTGTGCAGCTGGAGAGCTACACGCTGGGTGTCTGTCCGAGTCTGACACTCGAGAAAAATCTGGGAAAATTCCGCCCATTGTCCCACAAAATTCAAACAGGACAGACCAATAAGTAAGATCATAAGAACATAAGAACATAATAATTAGGAACAGGAGTAGGCCATCTGGCCCCTCGAGCCTGCTCCGCCATTTAATGAGATCAAGGCTGATCTTTGTGGACTCAGCTCCACTCTCCGGCCCGTACACCATATCCCCAAATCCCTTTATTCTTTAGAAAGGCATCTATCTTTCTCTTAAAAACGTTTAAAGAAGGAGCCTCAACTGCTTCACTGGGCAAGGAATTCCAGAGATTCACAACCCTTTGGGTGAAGAAGTTCCTCCTACACTTCGTCCTAAATCTACCTCCCCTTATTTTGAGGCTATGCCCCCTAGTTCTGCTTTCCCCGACCAATGGAAACAACCTGCCCGCATCTATCCTATCTATTCCCTTCATAATTTTATATGTCTCAATAAGTTCCCCCCGCATCCTTTTAAACTCAAATGAGTACAGTCCCAGTCTACTCAACCTCTCGTCATAATCTAATCCCCTCAACTCTGGGATCAACCTAGTGAATCTCCTCTGCACTCCCTCCAGTGCCAATATGTCCTTTCTCAGGTAAGGAGATATAAAAATGCAAATAGAAATGTGTGTTTCATATCCAGATTGCAAAGTTTTCTCCACAAAATGCATCATGCTCGTTTGTGCCTTCATTTTCTGCCCTCATTATCACCCCCTCACTCTTAACCCTTCGCCTCTCCAAGTCATAAATAATTCCCAGTCTCAGGTCAGCCTTTGGCCCAACTTCTCTGCATTATCAACTGAACATTATCCAATTCTTTTTTCTGTTGAATTCCTCTTCAGTCAGAAGATTAGCTTCTCACCGCAACGTTCATGGGTGCTGCAAGGCCATGACTCTCTCTCGAGAACTGTCCTTGTCCCCCTCGTCTGGCAGCTGGTTGAGACTTGCGCCATCTGGAATAGTTAGGTCAGCTTGGTATTCATTCAAACCTGTGTCTCAAGCCACAGCTGTCACTGCATCTGGTGCCACTCAATCAGTTTCTGCTTTTTTATGTGTTCAACATGCCATGGTGAGAAGAACTCCTGTCCACATGGACAAAATATCGCATTTTCAGCAAGTGGGTAAGATACCCTCAATCTTTCTGTATGATTTTCCTTTGACCAAATACTCACTTTATCGGGCAGATTAGTTTACTAACAGCTATATTAACTTTCTGCCCCTTTGATTCACAGTGACCATGACTACTGGCATAGGATTTTTTTTTCAATAAAATATGCAAATAGCTATAGGATTTTGCAAAGGTGGATTAACAATGAAATACACAGTTTCCTGTGAAGGAGGGGGAGAGGTGAGGAGGGGGGGATGGTGGGGATGAAAGAGAGAGGATGGGGAGTGAAGCAGAGAGGATCAGGGTGCAGGAGGAAGGAGGGGTCTGGGGAAGGAGAGTGAAGAAGTGGGGATTGTGTGAATGAAAGATGTTGGGAGTGAAGGGGGTTGGGGCGTGAAGGAAGAGAGATGGAGTCGAGGTGGTTAAATGCCTGGGATCCTGGTTCCCACCGTTCAGAGCTGGGATTTACAGGTGTGCAGCTCCGACTCCAGCCCCGCCCATGTGACAGCTGGTCCTGCTCATGTTTTCTCAGATTTTAACTCCTGAACAATAGCCGCCAAACCTCTGTGGAACTGAGAACTGCAATAGATCAGATAAATCCTGTCATCTCATCTGAGCTTAGCTAAGTGTCATGAACCTACCTGGAGACTGCAGTAGATAGTATTCAAAGTGGCCTCAACTGGTATGTATCACCCAGTAATGAGTTTAGAATGGAAAGTTAGATAATAATCTAGTGTAAATAGTTTATGGAGGAGAAACAGATTATAGATGATGGGAAGATACCTCAGATATACATACGTTAATGTATAGTCAAGGAAGTTGATAGGGGCAGACAGCCCAATATGCAGAAGACATAATCAAAGAACAACAAAGATATAATTGCCCAGACCTTGAGAAACCAGGAGAGGCAGTTACCATCTAGCAGTCTCAGAAAGCGGACTGGCCAGTTTCCATCCACCAAGCCTGAAGGCCAAGTTAACAGCAAACAATCTTCCAAGTCATAGAGCTAAGGCAGTGCAGAAAACCTTTGTAACTGCAGTTATAAAATATCTTTGCTGGACCAGGAAAAGACAGTTCCCAGATTTTAGTATCATCCTTTCATATTTTAGCATTGTCTGGTTACTATAGCTGGGTATTCAATTTGGACGTTGTTTGGGGAACGGGGAAGTCTTCTAGAGTTCTGGTATCGTAGATATATTTTGTAAGAAGGGGTATGTTCTACAGAAACATTGTGTGTTTAATTCATGCATCTTAATTGTGTAAGAGTAGAGGAGTCCAGTTTGGGTGTACTTGCCTTTTCTTTACTTTAATAAATAGTCTTTGATAATTGTTACCTGACAACTGGGCTATTTATTCTCACTGGGGCTTCTCTTGTCTCCTTGCACCAAAGCAAAATAGAACTATACACCTCCTTGATCCGGTGATCTGAGTTGGGATACCCTCGTAAATAACATCAGTGTGCTTTGTGACAAGTGATTGACTTTTCAACTATGGGCAGGTTTGCAATGTATGTATATACCTGATTGGCTGTGAGCAACATCAATCTCCTTGCCTTTGTGGGCCCCATGAAACATAGTGGGTTTCATTGTAAATCTGCCCTGCTTTCACCTCTCAAGCTTGTGTGTACTGCCTACGGACCAGGAAGAACAAGTTGAGTGATAGCCTGTACCCCAAGAGCTACCTGGCTGCTGTGATCCTACCTGTATATGTAACAGGAAGAAGAAAGAATGTTCAATCCATCTATTTCTTTTGATGCTGAACATTCAAGAGAGTAACAATTGTGGCAACCTTTCAACAAAAATTCCAAACTTTAATGAGTCAGCCTGCCCACATTTCTTTCCAGAGAGAAGCAGGTGAAGTATGCACACCGTTTGCCAGGATTCCCTCCCCTGTTTTCACTGGAACAATAATAGCTTCACATCTCAGTGAGTCAGTAACATGTAAGTGTAAACGTGGGATTAGTCAGAGCAGCAGAGGAGGATCCAAATGTTTTCATGAAAAGTGTTCTTGGAACATGAAATGCATTTCTCGAGCACTATTAGAGCTGAGCTAATAATTTATGAGATAATTAGACCGGCACTTGAAGAAGAAAATATGTAGTCCTAGGAAAGGGCTAGAAATGAGGTTAGACGAGACAGCTCATATCTGGAGCCAGCACTGACACAGGTATCAATAGGCCACTTCTTGTCCTGAGATGAATGTAGCTCCATGAACCGCTGTCATAATACAATAAATATCGCTGTTTGCAGTGGTCCTCTCGCGGGCCGACAGATTCCTGGAAATTTCTATTTGCCAGGAGCATTAAAAAACGATCAACTCATATTATATGACGTTGTAACCCACACTCATATCATTTTTACGCAAGTACTTGGATATCAGTGAATTTATTACAATAATATAAATCTAACTCACATCTACAGTAGCTGTAACACTCTATCATTAACATGACTGAAACAAAACAGCTGAATATGAAATTAAATTGAGATCTTTTCTTTATTCTATCATGGCATGTGGGCGTCAGCGACAAGGCCAGAATTTGTTGTCTCTTGCTAAGGTGGTCGTGAGCTGCCTTCTTGAACTGCTGCAGCCCATGTGGTGAAGGTACGCTTGCAGCCCTGAATTTTTCAGATGACATGATCTTATTACCTCCCCATCCGGAGAACTCCAGCTGCCCGCTGCCAATTTACCCACCAATGAGCATTCAGTGGCTGCAGGTGGGACTTCCACCCCTCACTCAGAAGGAGTCTGATTGGCTGACAGCTCTCCAGCCCCTGCAGTGGCAGTGCTGCAGTGGACAGAAGAGGACGTTGATGGAGACGTCAGAGAAAAAGGGCAGGATTTACCGACCACACCGCCCGTGTTTTTCGGCACCGGGGGCGACACCACAAGCGGGATCAACCGACCCCGCCATTGTCAATGGGATTTCCACCACCACCCCCACACTCCCCCTCCCACCATAACCCCCCTGCAGGGGCAGGAGGTGGTGCCGACCAAGCGTGCCACCCAGGCCAACAGTACATGAGTGGCGTCCGTGATGGAGGCCTTTGGGCGAAGGTTTCAGCTATGGTCAAGATGTTCTAGGCCTGGTGCATTCTGTGTGGGCGGTGGCCAAGGCCCAGGACAGGGCTGGCCTGTCACAGACAGCTATGTACCAGGGCCACCTGTACATTGTAGCGACACTCCAGCTCGTCATGGCTTATGGCGTCAGAGGCATTGTCCGGGCACTGGCCTACCTGAGCCAGTCACAGTGAGAGGTGGCACAGTCACTGATTGACGTGGCACAGACCCAGAGGGAGGTGGCGCAATTACTGGCTGATGTGGCACAGGTGCAGAGGGTGGTGGCACATTCACTGGGTGATGTGGCATAATCCCAGAGGGAGCTGGTCCACTCCCTGTGCTCCATGGCCACGAACATCGAGACCCTGGTCGAGAGGGGAGTGGGCTTCCAGGACTGGCAGAGCCAGGTGGCGAGGGCCTCAGGGGTCAGCTCCGCTCGCAGCACCTCCCAAGGTGTAATCCAGGGGCCACAGGGCACCCCGAGGGAGGAGGAGGTGAGAGGGGCTGTGCCAGTGACTCCCACAGGGGAGGTGCTGGACCACCACAACGCCTCCTGTCCCTGCCGCATCTGATGGACAGCGGGCAGAACATGGCAGCACCCACTACCTGGGACACCCGAGCAGCAGCTGGGCCCATCCAGGCTCCGTCGTCCCAGAAGACGGATGCCAAAGGGGACCCATGTCCAGGGTGGGAACCACACCATTCCACCTCCACCCCTGATGTACAACCTGGGATCCACCTGTGCATAGTATTGGGGACCCTAAGGCTAGAAAAGTAGACAACAGTAAAGTTGGCACGGTGCAGCACCTAGTATAGCGATATGGGCTTGGGCACAAAGCTGTATACATATAGATATGTTCCCCGATGCACAGTAAACACCTGTTCACAATGTTTCAACCTGCCTCGGCGCTCTGTCAGACAGGTGTGAGTGATGGACTGGCTGGTTGGGGACAGGGTGGAGATGGACGGACAGTGGGGGTGGGCTTGGGCCAGGGGTACCAGTTCAGCCAGTGTCACCACTCCAGTGCCCCACCCCTGTCTTTCTCCAGCCCATCTTCCCCACCTCATCCGCCCCCCCCCCCCCCCCCCCCGCACACCTTGGGGGGGGACTCTCCCATCTGAAGGCAGAGTGTTGACGCTGCTGTAAAAACTGGCGAGTTTAACGACGGCATCATCGGACCGCTATGCGTAGTGATCCTCTACCCCACAGGAGGCCAGCACGGCACTGGAGCGACCCATGCCGCTCCTGTAGATACCGGCGTCAAATGGGTACCGTGGGTCTGCGCGTGCGCACTGCGACCGATGGGAAAGCGCGCATGCGTGGTAGCTTCCTTCTCCGCGCCGGCCCCGCGCAACATGGCGTAGCGCTATAGGAGCCAGCGCGGAGCAAAGAGGCCCCCTCCACGAGAGGCCGGCCCGCCGATCGGTAGGCCCTGATCGCGGGCCAGGCCACGATGGAGGCCCCACCGGGGTCGGACCTCCACCGCCCCCCCTGCCGGCAGCCCCCAACAGGACGCCGAGGTCTCGCCGGGTAAGACCAGATGTGTACGGCGCCGGCGGGACTCGGGCTTTTTTGGGGCGGCCACTCGGCTCATCCAGGGTGGAGAATTGCTGGGGAGGTCGCGGAGAGCGGCCCCCGACTGGCGCTGAGCCGTCCGGGCCGGCGGCAAATGCGCCGATTCTCGTGGACAGGAGTCAGACGTTGTCAAATGGTGCGGAGCAGCAGAGCTCATCGCAGAGCGGCTTGTTATCACCCTCCATCCCATGGACCAGACCCGATGTTACTGCCAACCAGGGCCCACACCCAGTAATGAGGCAGGTAGGAATCATGGAGGGTTTGCAAGGGGTGGGGGGGCACGAGGAGGGTTCATGGGAGGAGGTGGTCAACCAGGGTGGGAGAAGGGTTGGGGGCTGCTGGTGTGGAGGCGGGATGGGATATCCGTGCTGCTGGCAGTCCCCTAGTCTGTGAACCTGGAAACAATTGGAGCGTCCCGTGCACATTGGCCGTGGCCTACACATTGTACGCCCTCCTGTGCCCGCCCGGGCCCCAAGTCCTGCCCATCCTCGCCCTCCTCCACATCCTGCTCATCGGACGAGGCCTGGAGTCCATACTCCTCCTCCAGCTTGTCGCCCCTCTGCCACTTGATATTGTGCAGGACTCAGCAGGCCACCACGATGTGGGAGATTCTCCTAGCGCTATGCTGGAGGACTCCTCTACAGCGGTCCAGGCACCTGAACCACATTTTCAGATGCCGAAGCACCGTTCGATCATGCCCCTGGTCGCTGCATAGGCATCATCAGCCATGACCCCAGTGGATAAACCCTGCTCCCAGCTGCCAGGCAGAGAGGGCTCCCAGGTGTGTACAGGTACCACACAATCTTTGACGGACTTTGACAGACCTGAAGCAGGGTTAGAAGTGACCCTCACTTGGTTGGAAATGAGGTTCCAATGGGATTTGAATGGTGACCGGGGATCTTGCCTAAATTACTGGGAGGTCAAAGGCAAATTATGCTGGTTGATACCACTTCTGCTATTACCATCATCCACACCTCATGCCCTGAATGTCTAGTGGAGATGGGTAAGAGCTCAAATTTTTTAGGTAACCAGGTTAAATTAAATAGGTTCAATGGAGACGAAATGAATATGCATAAAGAAACTGCCTTGTTCCTTTAAGTACAAGGATACAAATTAACTGTTGAATCTCCAGGATTTATGAACACTGTCAATGGAAAAGGTATACTGAATGTGGATGTGTAAAAGCAATATTAGGCAATTGCTGATTACAACCAAGGCAGCATTTAGATCAATAGAGGAAATAGTGAAAGGGTTGAGATTTCTGATTTTCATTGGTCTTTACAACTAAAAAGGCCTCAGGAGATGAAGTTCTTTGCCATTCCAGTAGCCGAGACCCAAAGATAATTAGAGAGCATTTTTCTTGTTGCTAGGAATGGGCATGATTGTGCGAAATTGCAGGATGAAGTAATTAATGGATTCTGTCAATGTTTTCTTAAACAGTACCTGATTCCCAAAGAAAGCAGTGATTTTTGGATGAGTTGATCGAGTCACAGGTTAAGCAGGGCATGTTATGGCAAGGCACTTTAGCAACCAATTCAACCTGAGAAAGCCAGGCAATTCCTGGAGATTGATTGTTGACGACAGAGGGTTAAATGAGATATTGCCTAAATGCACCATTGTTAGGGGAGCACCCACATTGCATTCTGAAACACCAGAAAGAGCCAACGTATTTTTTGCACCAGATATTGTCAATGGAGTCTAGAGTGTGCCAGCAGTGAAAAGAGATCAGTATAAGTTTGCATTCGTGTTTGAGGATCGTGGCTTTGGATAGTGATCCCACAGGGCTTTCATTCTGCTCCCACTAGTTTTTACAAGAGAATGGCAGAAATTCTGAGAATTTTCCAAATGTGGATGATGTACTCTTAATCACTAAATTGTTGAGGGACATCTTACATTATTGAACGGGTTTCTGCCTTTGTTATTGAAGTCGGTTTGAAAGTTAACCCTGAGAAGATTCAACTTTTGCAGGAAAAAGTCTTCTTCCTGGCAAGATTGATATCTTGTTGTCTGAGTCCAGACAGTTGCAAGATAGAACTCATTCAGTGGTCGCCTTTGCTAACATCAAAATCTACACTTTGTTCATTTTGGGGGATTGGTCAGTTACTAGCCCAGCTTTATTCTGGGTTTTACAGAGATGACCAAACTTCTCTATGGGCTTCTTAAAGACAAGGAAGGACCCGTGTAGTCTTCGTGGACAGCAGAGCACAGTAATATAGTAGATAAGTTAAA